>NW_026695202.1:1408750-2817500 GCF_021218885.2 Marmota monax
AGACCATATTTGCCTTTTGGGACTCCTCTCTGAGTTTCTTTGTGAAGCCCCTCTTGCTTTGACGGCCCCAGTGGCTTTCTGCCAGCCACCACACAATGCTCCACTTAGAGGCAAATGGAATCTCAATGACTGGGACTAAATTAGACCTGATAAAAGGCTGCTTTTCTGGATTTCTCCATCTACTCTGCATCTTCCACTTGAAGGCTAGGGCTGTGTACCATCTAATTTGGAGATGGTTTTTACTACTATATCTTGTGTTGACAAATACAGTTAGAGGATACATTTGCCTTTTCTTCTTTCCAAGTCATTTGGTACCCTTAAGTTCTCTTGGTATTTTAGATGTCATCTAATCAATATCTATGTGCTATTTGCCAATACAATGTCCTTCCATCTATGCATCTAGTTTTGACATATTCTTTCCAGGTCTAATAGGACTCCAATAATACCTTGGGTGGATTTTCAGAAGAAGGGTCTTGGATCAAACCTCTGTTAGTTAAAGTCAGGATCTGAGATCTAGGGATACAGAGTCATGGGGGTTCCTCCTTGAAAGAGGCTTCAGAGAGTGTTGTTATAGCAAGTTAGTCTAATGGGACCAGAGGAGAGAAAGATTATTGGTGAGAAGATAAGAAATTGCCAAAACATTCTAATGATATATCAAGTGTATCAAAGTCTCATAGATGGGATTTAATCCTAATCTAGTTTTGTCTATGCCCAGAATTATTTTAGGCAGACCAGATGGCTTCTGGGTGGGAACTGAGTTCATCAATGAAAGTTATGTTAAACCTTGGGACTTCTTCATGTACCTGATCAAGATCTGGGATCACTGCTTTCCCTTTTACAGAGTAGCTCAGTATTTCTCCAACAAATAATATGAGAACTACCATTATCACCTATCCTTCTCCATTTTGTTTGTTTATACAGTATGGGTAATGAGCTTTGAGGAAATCAGCAATTCCAGAAGTTTGAGATCAAGGTGCCATGATAGAGGGCCACGGTTTCCTTTCTTTGACATTTCAGGAATATGGACCTTCCTAGGACAAGAGAATATAGCACACCTGAAATTTCCGGATGTGTATGGGAAAATGCAGAGGACCAATGAGCCTGACTCTGGGGGGAGACCAACAAGGCACACAATTTTAGTTACCAAGGTCCTTTGGTTAACTAAGAAGAGGGGAAGATCAAGAAACCAACTGAACCCCACAGTGAGGCAATCTAACCACAAAAGGAACCCATAACCAGTTTCTAAAACAGTGGATAACAGTGGGTATGCAGAAGCATATGTTACAGAGGATGATAAGAAGAAAACGTGAAAAGAAGATGGGAGATTGAATAGATATTTTAACAGTTGGGAAGGAAAGAAAGCTAGGGAATGTACTATGCAGTGCTCCTATCAGGGGTCTCTCTCTCTTCCTTGCTCTCCTTTGGTACTGGCATCTATACTTTATTGGCTAAATTATAAGCACCTAAGACAGAAACCCTGCCAGTTTAGTTCAGCATCATATTCCCAGCAATGGCCATAGAGCCTGTCATGTAGTAGATGTTCAGCAAATATCTGAGCACTCATCAATCACATGTTAGCACTCAACTTGGCACTTAATTGACACCCAAACTGTGTTAGGTTTGTCTTGCCAATTAGATCATTGTTGGCCATTCCACATGCTTATTCTTATTCAACAGCATTCCAGAAGGTCCACTGCTGTCCTTACTGCTGTTATTGACACTCTGAGTTGGGACATAACTACTGAAAACCCATTCCGTCCCATCATCTTATACAGAGTGGAAAACTTGAGACTTAATGGGTTAAAAAATGACAACATTATCTTCCTATGGGCTACTCTCACCTATGGGAGAAAGAACTATTCTGGGCCAGAAAAGTTTTGGGTGAAAGAGAGAAAGTTTGGATTAAAATCTGCCAGAGAAATTTGGTCCTTAGAGACATTTATGCAGCAAAGTAATTTAAGGACATAAGCCCTAAAAAGAAAACAGCACCTGCCTTGCTGAGCAGTCTAGTCTGGAAAATGCTGGGTTAGCAACACGTTGTATCCTGTGAAAACTTGTGACTTCAATGTGAAAAAAAAAAGAGGTTTAATTAAATTGGGTGTTTTTGAATCTCCCTAAGGGAGTTTGGGTTTGGGGGTTGAGACTCTGAGAACTTTATTAGGACGAAGGAAGCCTTCTCAGAAATCCTGAAACCCCATGGCCCTTGGTGAGATGTGTCATGCATGTGTGGCCACATATTTGTCTTTAGAAGCACTGTTGCCATTAGCGTCTTTTGCAGCCAAACTCGGCTAAACCCGGAATAGTGTGCGTGGTCTGTAGCCTGAGATTATCTACACTGTGCTTCTCCAAAGAGTTTTTTATGGGTTGTAGGTTTTTAGGAGTGGGAGAGTTCCCTGTAGGGCTCCACATTTGTTAGGTTGGTCTTTTTTTTTTTGTTTGTTTTTGTTTTGAATTTGGAAAGATCATCTTAAAAACATATGGCGAAGGTAGAAGTAGGGGCCATTTCTTCGGGTCTTAACCAGAGGCCTCTGGTAGTCAATTCAATCCAAGTGATGCTAATTGAACACTTTCTACATGCAAAGAACCATCCCGGGCTTTGAAGATATAAAGAGAAGGATGATGTCAGTTATGGCCTGAAGAAATTCATAAATGAGTAAGTAAGGCTGGGGAAATTATTGTATGACAAATGAACAGTCACCTGGAGTCCAGAAAGATAAATTCTTTCTTATGGAGTAAGAGGCTTCACTAAAGAAAGAATAGAGGAGCTTAGCCTTAGAGGTTACCCAGCATTTATACAGCTAAGGAAGAGGAAATGGAAGAAAGAGTGAAGAATAAAATCATGCTATGGGGAGTATGCTGTAAAGGTGACCAGGTACCATAGGTGCTTTGGATGAGCACCTGAGTTAAATCCCTGGTTGTCACACTTAGAAGCTATGTGATTTTCGATTCATTGTGTAATTCTCTGTGCCTCTGTGGTGTCACTTGTAAAGAGAGGATAATGATAGTATCTATTTCACAGAGTTGTTTGAGGACTAATGACTTCGTAATACATGTAAGTGTTTAGAATGGTATAATGCATATAATAAGTGCTCAGCATATGCTAATTATTATTCTCCACTATAAATGTTGTGCCAATCTATTTATTTTGTTTTGGATTATCTTGCACTACACTTTGCTAGGATAATACCCAAACAGTTGGTTGATATCTCATGTACCTATAGACTCCATACTTTCTTTCTGGGTGCTTGTTCATTGACTTCTTTTTTATGCCCAGAATCTCTCCACCTTTCAAAATACTACCTATTCAAGGTCTACTTTAAACACTAGCTGTGACTTTCAGGCAAAGGCAAGCACCCTTGTTGAACTTCACAGGTTTTGTGGCAAGTGGTTGCAGGATCCCCTTCTAAAACTTGCCATTTACCAAAGCTACTTCTGACCCTCCAGAGTGATTCATGGAAATGGCAGGGCTTTCTCTTCCTCCTCCCTGGAGGCGAGGGCATGTAACAGAGGGAAGGGCAGGCAGATTCATCTTTCTGCTATTCCTAGATTTCCCTGAAAGATGTCAGCAACACAGAGGGAATAAGGTAAACACTAACACCAGCTTGTGACCTGCAAGTGCCAATGTTTGACTTAACCAAGTCTGAAGGCCATTGCCACTTCTGTGAACAAGCCAAGACTCATTGTTCTTCATGGAGCTCCTAAGAACATTCTAGGCCAGCCTACGTAAGAAGAGAAAAGAGCCTCATATTCTCAGTTTTGAAAAATGTTCATAGATGGAGCCAGAGGAGGGATCCAACACAGATGGACGATTCCTCATCAAGAGGTCAACTGAGTCAGAGGCCAGCATCAGATGCAGAGTCAGGCCGTTGGATGAAGTTCAAAATATCTTGATGGGAATGCTGAGATGAGGGTGGAAGAGAAGTGCTTCCTCTTTGCTGTTTACCTATCAGTCTGGGAGTGAGTTTGTGTTCTCAGGCTCATGTCTCCATATCCCACTGTGTTGGAGTCCATTAATGCCATGCTTGGCAGAGACCCTCAGGGCTGACTGACCACACAAGGACTGGAGCGGCTTTGTCACTTCAGCCCCCTTATGCCTGGAGAATCTTGACAGGGAGTGTGGGGGAAGGGAAGGAAAGGAAAGGAGGACAGGGCCCCAGCCACCCGCTGTGCCAGTCCCGGGATTTGATTAAAGAGGAAAATATTGGCTCTGACATTCTGGATTTGCAAGATCTAAATGTCTTTTGACTTTTTAAAAGAAAAACGAAAGGCTCAGGTTTCAAGGGAATGATCCTTTTTAGAACTTTTGACTCAAAACTTAAAGTCAGTCAGCTTCTCAGTCGTGGAATGCACAGCAAGTGCAGTTAGCAAAGTGACATTACTTGTGCCTGATTGCACAATGGCGTGACGTCAGCCTTCTGATGGGAGCTAGGCTGTTGAGCAACGCCACTTGGAAGAGAGAGGTCATACACAGAAACCTGTCCAACGGTTCTAAGTATTTTGTATCTTTAAACAATATTCAATGTTTCTTTGTATGTTGGGATCCACCCTTTCCAAACCCCTGATTAGGGTTTTTTTTTTTTTCCCAGAAATCTCCCCTCTCAGGTCAGGCAAAGAATATCCAGTTGACAAGTTAAAATTATGTAAAAGTATCCCACAGTGAAGTCAGTAGGGCATTTCAGGTGGGGGAGGAGTTTCCTAGAGGGGTCCCCGCCCAGCACATCTGCCCGCTCTGCTCAGCCATCTTTAACTATAGCACCTTCCTTAATGCTGAGTCTGAGGTAGCTGAAATCAAAAGCCTCCTTGGGACAAGGTGGGTACACTTGGGCAAGATGTCCCATGCCCTCATCCAAGCCTGGTACAGGACTGAGGCATCCTGCTGCGCCATCTTCAACCCCTCATCCTAGGGATAGACCTAGCAGAGAGCTTGGATGAGAAGCTGTAATTTCTCTCCCTGGGCCTGAGAAGAGATGGATCATGAACATGAGCAGAGGGCCCAGGAGTTGGCTAAACAGAGTTCAGACCCTTCTGATATTGCCCCTGTCCAAATGAAAAGAAAAGGGTTCCATATCTAACAAGCTCTCAGTAGCAACAGCTTATGTGATGTGGACCTTCTTCTATAATACTTCCCTTTGTCTCTCTGGTGACTATGCTCATTGCTAACATGTGTTTAATGAGTTAATTTGTCCATGGTAATTTGGTAAAGAATCTCTTTCATTGAAAAGAACTTCTCTAATAGAACAAGTTGGCCAATTTGGGAGTACCTGAGGCAACAGGTTTGCCCCCTGTTGAGTTCCTAACACTAACATTTGATGTATTCAATTTTTCCCTTTAAATAAAGGGGTGTGTGTGCATGTGTGTTGTCTAATCTAGAAAGTAAGGAGAGATCCTGGGGACCCAGTGAAGAATGAACAAATATACTTCAAAGACTACACTGAATTTTAAACTCATACGAGAAGAAAGTCCTCATTTAGGGGAAATCAGAGAAAATACCTCAGGAAGGAAAAGGTATCAAATCTAACTGTTAGCATGTAATAATATTTTGTCAGGATTTCTTCCCTCAACTACAGAGTTTCTGCTAGCGTTAATCTTCTAATCAAAAGGGAACAAATCTATTTATAATTGACATAAATGATAGTCCTATTTATAGTTCTCTTTGGCGGTCCATGTTTCTCTGTGGGAGATTTTCTCTGAAACAAAAGCCTACTTTTTGAAGCAACTGTGTTCCACGGGCAGCCTTGATCATTTCTGTTGCCCGAGAGATGTATTTAATTAACCTCTTATCCCTGCTCATGGGATGGTGGAATGTGAGATGTATTGACCAAGAATACAGTGACCCCTACTTTTTACCTTTGTCATTTGAGTTCGAAGAAATTATATATGACCCAAAAAAGGAATGGCAGTCCCTAAGCTCTTGTGGTAGGTGCAAGAGTGCCATCTTGGCTAACCCAGTTTCAGCTTTAGAATACTCCAGCCTAGCTCTCCTTCAGTTCTAACAACTCTCCACTCAAATTATTTCTAGAAACTGGTAGTGGGCCTTGGTTCTCTGACAATGTTATGATAATGCCACCAGTATTACCTCACCTCATACTTAGAAAAAAAAATCTCTTTTGGTAGGCAGGTAGGGATGGCCTCACTTTCTAAGGGACAGAAATAGACCCAGTTTATAACCAGCTAGTTCAAGGCTGTGTCCAGGTCTCCTCAACTTAGAGGCAGAGTTCTTTGTGATACTCCGTGTTGTCTTTCTGGTAGCAAAATAATCTCTCTCCAATACACTCAGTTGGATTTTTGCTTACTTCAGAAAAATCTGCATGGAGAGTACTTGTGCTGAGAGAAGAGGGACCAACAATGCCCGTGTTCTCTGCATCTGATCCTCTCTGTATTGTGGGGTGTGGAGGTCAGGTGGGAGGTGAACCTCAAGACTCCAGGAAGAATTTGGATGCATCACTGAAAGCCTGGCCTGGCAACTTCACAGAATGAGGGAGTCTTTCGTGAGCTTTCCATCAACTCAAAGTCAAAGCAGCTTGCCACCTTATTTCTGACCTGTCTCAGGCTACAGAAAACATCCACATCTCTGCCTTGCCAAGGACCCAGCAGACAGACAGGGCATGAAGGTGACATATTCTACCTTAAATATCAATGGGATTATACCTTATAAGACTGAATAAAAGAAGAGGAGATTGAAAATTGTTGGTATTCATTTGGAAATTCAATAAACATGTTTTAAAATCTATGTTCAGGAGACATAGAAAAGAAAAAAAGAATACCATTTCTACATATTATTATTTCTTTTAATACTATAGGCTTATGATGATCATCCCTACATAGTAGTAAGTGTTGCTTTCTTAAGTAGATTGAAGGATTTTAGGACAGACTTGGGCAGTGTCTCCTCTGGCTTTCTTTTTTTTTTTTTAATTTTTTATTGTTGGTTGTTCAAAACATTACAAATTTTCCTCTAGCTTTCTTATTTCAGCTTTCATCTTGGCTTTTAGCACCATGCTAGGTACACAGTAGCTCATGGAACATTGCTGAATTTAAATACATTTTAAAGAGTGACTTTCTTCTTTTTGATCATTATTTTTCAACAGATCATTCCAATTGAAATTCATTAAGTTGTATTCATTTCTGGAGCTGAAACAACCTTGTGACTTGTTGACAACCCTGGTACCAGTGCCAACAAAGATAAGAGTCCCTTTCTAGGTACTCACAAACTTGAGAAATGGACGCTTTTGAATGTAGCAGGAAGAGCTCTTTGCATTCCATTTTTTTTTTCTAGTGTATTTGTGATCTATTGGTATTGGCTCAATTCACTGTTCAGCTGGGGCCTCAGGAATAGATGGACTCCTGTAATTCAAACACAAGTTTGAGCAAACTCAAGGATTTGCTGATGTTCCTTGTGAGGCATGCATTAGCGTTTTAATCTGGAGATCACAGTCAGCTTCCAACAAAAAGAATCATGTTCTGTTTACCTAAATTCCCTCAGTAGTTTCCTTTAGATACAGCATTTCTCACTCCCTTCTTGAAAATGCCTAAAAGTCCATGGGGGCCTTCCGACTCAGCCATGTCTGCATTTCAAATGAGTTATTGCCTTCTTATGAGCACACACAACTAATCTAGGCTTGTGAGTCCAAAGAAAAATGGAAGCCTTAATTAATTCCATGCAGTCATCGACTTTCCTGTGTACAAAGGAGTGAGGGGGATTTTACAGAGAGTAATGAAATACAGTCTTCACCTTCGAGGATCTGATAGTTAACCAGATGGCATGAGGCATGAACAATCCACCAAAAACCATGAAATAGAGCAGATTATAAGTAAGAGTAATATTATTGCTGTCCTCTTCAGAGGAAAGAGAGTTTACATCTGGTAGAAGATTTTTACAAAGGAGGTGACATTTGAGAGAACAGAAGGGCAGTCCAGGAAAATAAAATATGCGGTAGTCAGTCATCGGGGTTCCACGTCGGAATATGCAGGGGGCAGTTGTAAACTCAATGAGGAATTGATTGAGTAACTCTATGACTGACACGAGTCATTATAAGGAAGTGAAGTGGGCCAGAAGAAAATAATAGAAAATGGTGGGGGCTTTGGTAAAGCATCAGGCATGTGCCAATATGAAGGGAAGAGCCATTTAGTAAATATTGGCAAATAATTCACATTTTCATAAAAACACTGTATTTGCCAAACAAAATACTTGTGAAGACTGGATATGACTTACTGACTGCCAGTTTGCGAGCTCTGCTGTAGGGAAACATTAGGAAACACAATTGGAAAGTCAGATAGAGGTCTTCCATAAAATGCCTTACTGTCAAATTAGGAAGTTTGGACTCAATTTAGCCATGGATGGTCACTGGAAGTTGTTTAGAAAAGGAATAAAGTGATTAGGACTGTTTTTTAGAAAGATTAATCTCGTGGGTGGGATGGCTGGTGTCAAGCAAGATTGGACACAGAGATCACTGAGGAGGCTGTTGCAATAGTTTTGGTGAGTGATGAGGAGGACCTAAATAGTGGTGGGACTGGAAGGAGGGACACATGTGTAATCTTCTAGCGAATTGGTAACAGCTGTTCTGGATCTTGGTGCAAAACAAACTATAATGCTACAGCTTGCTTTGTCTAAAGAGTTGGGTTTGATGGTCTCCACTGTCCTAAACACTCTGGGTGATTGCGTAAATCATCCATTGCATTGGCTGGGAATCTAGCCTTTCCTGCTTTGAAAGGTCACTGGAAAAAAAAAAAGTCCACTTGCTCTTGAAGAAATATCTCTTTGTGATCTTTAAATTATTGAATGTTCAGCTTTTCAGATCTGGGATCTTCCTTCACCAGGAGAACTTATTGTCTTTTAAATTCTAGCTGAGCTGTACCCTTGGTATGTCTGAGGAGAGTCATGAAATTCTATTAAGATGAGGTTTGTGTCTCATTCATATGAACCAGCTGTGGTTAGCCTAGTGCTGGGTGACAGTATAGAGTCAATAAATGCCATGTAGAAGTGAATAAGGATAAGGGTAGATAGTTAATATTCAAAGAGATCTTGCATGTCTGAGGCAGAGAGGCATGGCTCAAAATATGCTAAAACTAGAAAGGTAGGTGCACCCCCCACACACTTTGAAGCCTGCATACCCCCCACATGGAAGCCTCCAGTTTTTCTGGCTGGCATTCAGGAAGGTAAGCCCAGCCATGGTAGATTGCACCCCCCCCCCCTTTTTTTTTCAAGAGAAACTGTTAATCTTTGTTTCTACTAAAAATCACTTGAGTTTTTTTAATTCTGAAAATCAGAAAAAAAACACACACACATAGAATGAACCAAAAAATCATGACTTGGGCTGGATTCAGGCAGGGTGGGGTGGGGCCTGCACCACTGTGTGCCATCTGCTCTAGAAAACAACTCCACCAGCAAAGGGGTTGTGCTTTATTCCCTCCTGTCCATACTGGGGTTTAGATTGTGGTGTCTTCCTCAAGTCTTTCATCATTTGTGTAGAGGGCTAGCAATGGTGGAGACTAATGTGATGGAGGGAAGGAATATCTCCATCTCACTTAACTTGGGGTGTACCACTGATATTTAAGGGGCCTTGTGCACTAAGTGAAACCTCTTTGAAGGCATGGTTTTGTCTTCTCTTGGGTACTTAGTTCAGAGCAGGTGCTCAGCTGATGATTCTACGGTTGCTATAATCTTATTGCCATACCTTTTGCTAAAGCCCTGAGAAAAAGTGCTGAGAAGAGAATGCTTACAAAGAAGCAAACAATAAACTCCACACACAGTTGGATTTGTAAGGGAATTTTATAGATTCCCATGAAACCACATTAAATATTCATTCTAGAAAAGGTCTTAGAGATTATTTTGTGTCCACATTCATTCAGTAGGGAGAGTGCCAAGGAGTCAGGGATATTATTGTGTCAAAATAATGTGAACTAAGTTTAAACAAATCAAATATGTAATCTTTATCAAAGCCCAATACCACCTTATCTCGGATTTGAATATAATCAAGAGGTGGCAAATACTTAAAGTTCGAGGAAAACATATGTAAAAAATGCAAAAAATTATATTGATGACTTATTTCTTTTTCCTGGAAAATTGGGGAAAGGGATCACTTTTCAGAGGTGGGATGTCTTATTACATCTTAGTATCATCATTCCAATGGCAACAAGTTTTGAGATCCAGAGGAGTGATCAATAAATATGCCAAGTTATTTAGTGATAGAATTTTGATTAAAGCCATGATTTTCAAACTGTCCCATTCAAAGCCTTCCTTTTTTTTCCCTAGCGTAACTTCAAAGAATACAAGTTACAAACTGACTCAAGTTACCTACTCTGTTGTAGGATAAGGTCCTTGTGAAGAAGAAGCACATCCTGGTCCTCCATTAATGGACCCAGATGGGGGGACCTGTCACATTCTAAAACAGGTGTAGCAAAGGCTGGAAGCCTGCTATCTCTCTTTGAAAAGCAGTTTCCAAATTTATCCTTCACCTCCCAATAGGTGACAGAAATATACTTTTCTCATCCTAAAATCATTTCTCCTAAATCCTAATAGGTGCCCTAAGGGTACTAATCAACTCTGACTCATAAGAAATAATATTAGAACCTGGCTAAGCATGACAAAGGAAGCAATGTGATATGAGTAAAACACATTTGTCAACTCACTGCATTTAGAAAACATATTTTATTTACACACACACACACACACTCACACATTACTCACATTTGGCTATTCTTGGAAAAAAAAAACTATTGAAAAAGCAATTGGCAAAATCTTAAGTACTGGAGCTCAGTTCCTGGCCACAGTGAGGTTTGGAAATTGTGGCTACAGCAATTAGGAGTTCCAATTTCCAATTCACAGAAAGTCAGGCCATGGGGTTATCCTTGGAGCACTTCTATGCCTCCTCTGAAGAATGGCTCCACTGACTTAAAGGAATGGGGACTTGATAAAGATAAATCACCTTATATATTGTTTATATATTGACCACAAGTGGGTATGACCCCATTATTGATTTTATCTTCAGTGGAAGGTGAACTCTGATTATTTTTTATTTTCTCTCTTATCAGATGAGTGTCACCAATTATTCTTAGTCTAGGGTTCAGATCCTAATGCATGTGCAGTCCCTGGGTATCTAGTTAAAATGGCAGATTTGGTTGACTTGTCCTGAGATCTTGGAGCTCCTGATTCTGCATTTCTAATAAGCTCTCAAGTTGCTTTGAGTAGTATATTCCAATGGCAACAAGTTTTGAGATCCAGAGGAGTAATCAATAAATATGCCAAGTTATTTAGTGATAGAATTTTTGACTAAAGCCATGATTTTCAAACTTCACACACTAAGCAACATTGGCATGTGTCTTTAGAACATGTGTCAATCAAACCAAATCCACTGATTACAAGGAATTGTTCCCTGACACAAAACACTTTCTATAGACACCAATCAAATCTTGTTTCTTCTAAGAAGTAGACATCCCTATTCTTTATGATTGTGGTTATTTTTTATGTGGTGGTAGTGGTGGTAGAGGGGATCAAACCATTTATATTGAAACCAATAATCCCCTGAGTGACTTTAAGACTCTAAGTGGCCAAATGACTGTCTCAGAATCAGTCAAAAACAAGTCCTTTAGCTTACACATCATGTAAGCTCTGTACCCTTGACTGGCTTATCTGGGAAGGGAGATTTCCCTAAGTACATGCAAGGCACCAGTACTAATAATCTCCAGAAGTGTCAGCTGGATCTGTGGCTGACCCCTTTTACAAGTCTTATGATTCATCTGACTTAGTGCCCACAGATTGTCTATCTTAGGGGAAGCCTGAAATGATACCTATGGTATGAGCATGTCATTGAACTTCTCAGAATTGATCCTCAAGTGTCTGTTCAATACTGGGAGGCAAGAACAGGCAGAAAATAAGGGATCTTTGGGGGGGCCAAAAACATCTCTACACCACAATTGAGAGAGTGAAATTATAAGGTGAACACAATGAACTGGCAGTGGCATTTACACCGAAACATCATCATGCCTCTAATAGGGAACATTTGCGGTGCACGACCAACTCACAGTAATGTGGTTGGATCCATAGGAAGGAACATGCTGAAGATGGTTTCAATTTGATCCTGTTTTTTCACTCAATAGCCATTGATTGAGGGTGTCCAGCCAAAAACAATGAGACAATGAGCCAACAATAGTCTTACCCTTTGACCATATTAGATATAGTTGCAGCTGAAATTTGTTATGTGTTTCAGGAATAACAAAGCATCCATATGGAACAAATATTTGGCAGTGTGGCAGCTGATGAAACCAGAAAAAATTAGACAAATTATCAATTGCTTGCTCCCAAATTACCCTAAAAAGAAATTAGATCCATTTTCAGTAGCTTTGCCTTCGAATTTCTTCATTCCATGACTCACCACTACCTTCTGCCAAACTAAATATGTCTATGAACGGCTGGAAACTTTAATGGAAAGAAACATAAAACTCAAAATACGTAGGAAAATTTAAGCTTCTTCATGGAAGACCTTCATGGAAGACTAGCAAGTCGGGAATGTGTGGAAACAGAGAAAACTCATTGACAATACCTTTTGTTTGGGGTAATCTTCTAAGTTAGCCAGCAATACAAAATGCATTAACTAGACTTCAAATTAAAATTAACTATAAAAAGGAATTAGCTCTTTTTTTTTCTTTTTTAGCTCCCAGTCTATCAAACTACTAGGGTTTAGGAAGATCCATAATCCTGTAAGTCCAGTTGATGAGATTTGGGATAAAGAGACTTAATAATATTATCCAATGGGAGACAGGAACTTGGAAATTTTTTAATGAATAGTTAAGGGCTTGAATTTTCAAAGATTATTCTGATGCATTACACCAGTAGAATGTGCCATAGCAGTTCATTCTGAGTGTTTGGACCACCTTTACAGGAGTTTATAAAGGTTAAGTTTAATATACCTAGCTGTGGGAAAGCTCTCTGAGTTGAATGAATTGTAGTCCTGGTTCCCCGAGACAGTATGCTTTAAGACCTCATGCACATTGTATTTTCTCTAGATCTCAGTTCCATGGATCAGATCGTTCTATGTGGTTCTTTCTAGATTTCCAGTTCTTCAATCTGCTTTGGCAATACAAACTATTTATGGTGTTCTCCGAGGGTTGATGCTCCAGCTATGCCACCCCCTTGGGACATATTTTCCAGGGATGTCCCCTTTGTTGCATGTCTTGCCTTCCACAAATCCTTTTAAATAATTCAAATGGTATAAGAAAGAGAAATTGAGTAGAGGTTCTCATCTGGAACCTATTAGTGAGGGTCCAGACTAGAATAAGTTCACTCTTGAGATGGGAGTTTTAAGTATGACAGCATTGAATGGATCCCCAAAAGGTTATTCCTCAAATAGATTTGTAGATTTTTCTATTCCTTCAATCACAATGCCATAAGTAATGATGATAGTAACAAATGGAAACTCCTAGGGTTTATTCTGGGGACTGAAAAAGGAAAATAGCTTTTGGTATGACTTTTTAAATATCAAATCAAGTATTAAGTGCTGCACACTGGGTGCTATAAAGGACAGGGAAAAAAAACCTGCTAAAATTTGTCTCTGCTTTTACTGAAGAGCTCAAAATAAAACATAATGAGAACTCACTGCAAAAGTAACCAGTATTTGACTGTGTAATTCAAACATGTCTTTACTACATCAAATCTTATCTCTGGGATCCCCTGGATGTGAGGTTCCTGAGAGGAAAGGACTATTTAGTCACTGGTCCATAGGGTGATGAAACTCACAATTTTGATTTGACAAAAGGCATGCTCAAACAAACAAAAAAAATTTTTGATTCCCCCAAGTTGGATAGTGATAAGCAAGCAGTTTAGATGTGCAACTTGAGAGTGTAAAGATACTTCTCGGATTAGGAGTGTATTCCCTCTGCTGAACAGTTTTCGGAGGCTAAGCAAAAATCTCCAATAGCTGACTTGGGAGAATGGAAATCGTTTGCCTAAGTGTGATACCTCAGAGACTACCTAACCACCTCATTGGGGACAAATTCTCTAAGCAAGCTTTGTGTGGTAATGTGATAGACCCCATCTTTTTTCTGCTTCTTTCAATAAGAGGAAATAAAGAGCAATACTGAGTGAGCATTCTCAAAGTCATTAATTAACTCTTGGGCAGCCTAAATGCATAGTGGTATGTGACTACAAGGTACCTACATGCTTTTCTTTTTAATTAAAAAGTTTGAAAAATGCACCGCCATATTAACTTCTCTGGACTATAATTCTTGCATAAGGTTTTATAGAAGCTGAACCATTGAACTCATTGGTAGAACATGAGAAGGGAGATAAGGTAAAGTGACATACTTGGCTATCAATAGGGACATATTAGGATAGCCCTTTCAGTTTCCAAAATCCTTCTGGACTTGAATCTCAGAACAATAACATTTTTATCCCCATTTTATGACAAGGAATGTAAAGCTGGAGGATGTTAAGTGACTCCTCCAAGATCACAGAGCTATTTGGTAGGGAAACTGAGTCAGGCCTGAACATGGAACTGTTGACTGTTTCTAGGTAATAATTAAGTTCACGTGATGCCGTTCAGAGAGGAAAGAAAGAATGAAGGAAGAGAAAAATGATGGCTACTACCTTCGAACTAGGTTTTTTAACTGGTGAGGAATTGAGAGTTTGTTTCTTGTGAGACTAAGAAGGGAACAGCCACAAATATCGAGGTCAAAGATAAACAGCTTCTTTTTCATTTTCTCCAGGTGGTCACAATCAAACTTCTAAGCACAAGGCTTTGCTAAAATAAATGAGTTCCATAACTATAAGGCAGAAATGAAAGCCTGCAAATACTTTTTCAATAGCTTATAGAAAGAGCTTTTTATTTTCAGAGAGTAGTTTTCAAAACCCCAGTGATTCCTCTCATTGCTTACTCCTGGCAACTGGACACTAACTCAGGATTAATCAGTGACTCCCCCACAAGGGTAGCCTTGCTAGGTGGGGTGTTATTTTCACTTCTGAAGACTTGTCTAGTCCAGTACATTTTTTTGGGGGGGGGGTACTGGGGATTGAACTCAGGGGCACTCCATCACTGAGCCACATCCCCAGCCCTATTTTCTATTTTATTTAGAGACAGGGTCTCACTGAATTACTTAGCACCTCAATTTTGCTGAAGTTGGCATTGAACTCATGATCCTCCTGCCTCAGACTCCTGAGCTGCTGGGGTTACAGGCATGCGCCACCGTGCCCAGCCCAGTACTTTTTAACTAGAGGTCATTTTGCCCACAGAGAAGACCCTGAGCAATGTCTAAAGATATTTTGGGTCATCACAATTTGGTATCTAGAAGCCCAGGTTGTTGCTGAGCATCCTATAATGCTTAGGACAATCCCCTCCTTCAATAATCAATGATCTGGCCCCAAACATGAATAACACTGAGGTTGAAAACCATGTTGCCAGAGGTGTGGTTGGAAAACTGAGTGAGGATTATAAGATTGGAGCAGGATTTAAAAATGTGTCACTTGGTGTCATAAAGGGGTTGGGCAGGGGGCAGAGAGGAGAGAGAAGAGAAACCGACAGAGGCTTCACAGCAGTTAAATCCAGGATTCTAACTCCTGTGCTCCTTTCCCTAGTTTCACAGATAATCAGGAGTTGGCTGCCTGTGGGTTGGCTCAGCACAGACTTTCTAAATCACTCGCTTCTGATGAAAGACCCATTTCATCAGGGTAAATGGTACAGAGGTAGTGCCATCTTCCCAGAAACGCTCACAGAATTGTCTGACAATTCTGTCATAGACTGACAGATTTTCAGAGTTTCAAAAGGTTCCTCAAACAGCCTTTCTAATACCTCACAAAGGCCACAAATGAAAGAAGAAAATCAGAATTTATAGAGCATTTGCTTGGGATTTTGAAAAAAAAAATCAGGTGTAAATTTCTTTTGGCCTGAGACCATCAGAGAAATCTCCAGAAAAAAAAAAAAAAGGCTGATCCAACAACTCGTCAGACTTTTTCAGATTTTCCAAGAACACAGCTTTGCTAAGTCATTCCAAGGCACTTCTCCCAAAGTTGACATTGGAGAGAGTGACCAGAGAGTCAGAATAATATAATATACAATAATAGTCTAAATTATGACCTTAAGTGGACTTGAAATGCCCAAAGTACATTTGAAAAAGTTTTGTCTATCCTATATGTAGGAGATAAGTAGGGAACCAAAGTGTTAATTAAGTCTCTGGTGAGTTAATTGGAATGAAAGATCCACTGACATCTGTGCTCATTTGCATAAACTTCATTGGAGGCTCTCCTGGTCTTGTTAATTTACCAGATCACTTTGACACACACATGGTTAATTACTGCCAAAGGAGGACTACTGCACTGGGATCAGAAAACAGAATCTCCTTCTACTTCTGGCACTAATTAGCTATGTGACCTTGGACATGTCATTTCTCTCTGGGTCTAAGTGTTTGACAAAAATTATTTTTCGGGGGCCTCCAAGCTTAGGGCAATCTTCAACTTTGCTTCCTTTCAACAATCAGGTAGTTTTAAGAAGGAATAGGAAGATGTATACTTAATCAATAATGAGGTTCTTGGGTGTCTCTTCAGGGGTTTCAGCATGACTTTTTTTTTTTTGAATGGAAACTCTTATTCCTGCAGAATGCCTTAGCATTTAAAGCAAAAGGTTTTAATTTAAAAGACTGTGTGGTCTCTGCTGGTTGCACAATTTCTCTTTGTATCTGTGTTTCTGCTGATCAAATATTGCAAAGACATTAATTACCTTAGGACAAATTCAGAGGGCCACGTACAAAGGTTCTGGTGAATTACATAAAGCAACATTCCAGATATAAAGTAAGTGAAGGGTTTTTCTTGGTATTTAAGGTTCAGTGAAAAAGTAAGAGGGGCAGCTATGCCAAGAATGAAAGCCTAGAGCTTGCCAAGTGCTTCTTTAAGTGGCTTTAGCCAATGTGAGACTAAACAATGCATTAAATAGGCACACAGCTTACTGCAGTCAGGGAATTGCACGTCAAATAACAGCTCTTTGCTATGTTTTAAACATGATCTCACATATAGATAAAGACAAACAAAATGCTGTGTTGTCATCTCCTTAGTCTAACAGCTAATAAGGGGTTTGAACTTTCCAGGCAACCCAAAGTAATTCTTTAGGATGGAAGAGCTTGTTGATATTTCATGGAGAGGTGTAGGATAGACCTTTGCCAGGGAGCAGCTCAGTGCAAAAATGACTTTTTGCCACCACCACTGTCAAAAATGTCTGGCTGCATAAAAGAGCAAAACCTTTGCAGCCTGTTATTGAGAACAATGAGAAATCTCCTTGAGAGAGATCTTGTGCCTGTTTTTTCAGTGTGTCTGATTCTTTGTGGTGGGCTGTGTAATCAAGGAAGATGATGGAGAGCAGAGGTCGTCTTTCATGGAGCCCCTGAGGGATGCTGGCATGTCTAGACAAGGCATTTGGAAGCCCACTGAATCCACATAATGCCAAAACCCTCTTTGGGATCCCAAATGCGTACCCTACAAGTTCCAGAAGATATGAGACATTCCAATACCAATGGTCTCAAACAACTGGTTGAGTTATACTACCCAGGTGGAGGTCTTGCCTCCAAACCTCCTGGCTATTCCCACAGCTCTTATCCTGGTCAGGTTGGGAAGTCTCTTCCTGCCTGGCTCTCTGGCTCATGGTACCTCATAGTCACTACCACTTTCATAGTACCCCAAGATAGATGCTTGGTCCAACTAAATAGCCCTCATTGAAAGTTCTTCAAGAAAAACCAACAAAGCTAATAGCTGCAAGAAATGAAGCACTTGAGATTTGCTGGCAGAGGAAGAAAAAAACTTGAGTTGGCTAGAGGAGAGGCTCCCTAGATCACACTGGTGACCACAGAGGAGTGGCAGTGTCCTGCCTGAGTAGGGACCTGTGAAGTCTTTCACACAGCAGGAGACTCTGATCAAAGAAGACTTTTCTTTTGCAACCCGAGAAATTCTTATTAGTATTGTCTCCATTTTTTTTTCCTGAAGGTAAAATGTAGGGTCATTACGTGGTTATCTCCTTCAAGGAAATGTTCAAAATCAACTGAGTCACACCAGGATTCCTGCTTCTTATTTCTTGGAAGAGGACTGAGATTTTGGAAACATCTCCCTCTGCTACTACACTTTGGGCTTCTAAACAATGTAAACGACCATATGAATACACATCTTGGAGACAAGAAAACCTGGTTGTAGTTCTGGACCTATCCAGTAGGGTAAGTCACCAAATCTCTGTACTTCACATATCTTATTTGCCCAGAGAAGCAATGATCTGTTTTAAACATGATCTCACATATAGATCATGAGAGGACCCAGACAATTGGATTTTTCAAACAGTAAATGTACTAGACAAATATATGGTCATTCTTCTTGTTACTAGTACGGATCCTCCTTAAATAATTGTTACTAACAGTTTTAATCAGCTTCCCGAAGGAGAGAAAATGAGTGCATAATTAATTGGACTCTTCAGATATCTCAACCTTTGCAATAGATTCTGCAATGGATCCCAGAAGAGAATAAATAAGTGTAATAGCTAAGATGTGTGGGTTGCTATATGTCAGTAGGTATTCTAAATTAACATATTCTCATCCATTAATTCATTTAATCCTAATACCACCTCTGTAAGATTGTCCCATTTTAGAGATGATGATATTGAGAAACATGAAGGTTAAGTAAATTTCTTAAAGTCACCTGCCAAGTAAGTTGCAGAGCTGGGGTTCAAACCCTGGACACCTGGCATAGAGGCCCCAATCTTGGTCTTGAACCCCTCACTCTCCTGTTTATAATTTTCCATCAGGTAGAAGATGGCCTTAAAGAGCATTAACATATCAATCAAGATGCAAATTATTTTTAAATTTTGTGCAGAAACCATTCTTTTCCTAGTTATATAGACTCATCTTCCTGAATATATTTAAAGAGTAGTAACAAGCTTTTGGGGCCAATATAAAAACCCAGTGCTTTTCTTTGATAATATCTGTGGCCTATAAACATTGTGGTATTAATGAGTCCAGGACCATAAGGTCAAACTCCACATGTACCAACTTATTTCAAAGAGAATAGCTTTTCCATGGCTAGTGGTTGTACCCCTAATTTTGACCAGTAGTCACACAAATGCATGCCTGGAAGTCTCAGGGGTATCAAGCAAAGGAATGCAAAAAGCACAGTTCAAATCCAGTCTGCTTTAAAATAATGCTGAAAGTCGGTGAATGTACATCTGAATGCTCCAAATTGTACATTCTCTTCTTCCATTGGAAAGGTAGTATCCATAGACTGGGGAAAGGCTTTTGGTGGAAGTTCAGAAGCCTATTAGATCCTTGTCTCCTCTAACTTAATAAAACACAGCTAAAAAGGAGCCTATTAATTTGTCCTCACAGCTAAGAAAATGAGAAAATGCAAAGATGAGAATCTTCAGGTCATGCTTCCTAACAAAGAAAAATGGCAGTGTGTTTTCATAAGGTATGTACTCTTTGGAGTAGATGATCTGATAGTACTTGGCCATGTCTGAATTTCTGTTTCATCTCTAAGGGGTTGAGGCCCAACTTGAAACAAAGAAGGTGACTCCTTTTTCTCTAAGTGGGTGGTATCTCCTATCTTTGGGGACAAACAGAAACTATCTAAAGAAGATAATGCTCTTTGGTCACTACTTAAATCCAAGATTGTCCTTCCCTGAATAGAACCTTGCTGATTACAACCTAGAATACAAATCTGTTAATGTTAGTAGAAGTCATTTACCTCAACAAAATCCCTTTGTTTTATGAACAAGGACATTTCAGCCCAGGAAGTTTAAATGCCTGCCAAAGTCATACAACTAATGAATGGCAGGTCTGGGAGAAGTTTTCTGAACACTATATATCAAAGGAAAGACGCTTGAGTTAATAATAATAACTGAAATCTAGGAAGGTTTATGCAATCAATAACAATGAAAGTTAATTGCAAAGTTTCACTTAAACTCTTTAGAAACAGTATGTTTTAACACATGAAGAATGTCTTTCGTTTATTCAGACCTGTTCTTAATAACTGTGCATTCGAAGTATGTTTTACAAAAGCCATAAATCTGGAATAGCTGAAAGGGTATCCAACTTTCTTTTCTAATTGATTTACTTCTCCTTTTTCCCAGACTGCCCGAGGTATAGCATATACAGTTTATTTAAGGGGCTGTTTATAGACTCTTAAAACTAAAAAGGACCCCAGAAACTCTCTTTCTTTCGCTTGCTCTTAATTGAAACCATCCAAGATGGTTGGTTGCCCTTCCATTTTTAAAATATCTTCAAGAAGAAAAATTCCACCAGCTCCTAAGCAGCATGCTAAAATGGCTCATCACTGTGGCTGTCAAAAATGACTTCTGTGGCAAGCTTAACTTCTCCCACTTCATTTCAGCTATTGCTGTGTTCTGTGTAAAAGGAGGCTATAATGAGCCACCCATGGCGAGGGCTTCTTTAGTCTGCAAAGGTAATAGCCATCTCTGGCTCAGTGTGCTTTACCTCCATGATGCCGCCATTTTCCACACAGGACCCTGAGAGCAAAAGGCTGATTGACAGGCCCTCTTACTAAGATGTATAGAGAAGGATCCGTAATTAGTTCTTCATCGGCTCTTCCATTTCATAGAATGTCTGGGGGATGTTACATTAATTATAGGTGGACTGATCACTTAGGCTTGGGATAAATGTTCACAAAACAGGTTAAACTAGAAGGCTGCTTCTACTGTGCTCCTTTGGAACTTGGGCTTGAAGGGGAAAGTGAGCTCATTCATAATACTGGGTCAATTTATACAAAACAAGCATTACCAACATTTTTATTCAGAACGGTTCTAGTAGTATTTTAAAGACTTTTCTTGTTAAAGATTCTGTATTAATGAATAAGAGACAGATGGAGGCAATTTTCTTTTAAATTTCAAACTAAGATCAGAAACTCTCTTCCACCATTAAGAAAAATCCATACTTCTAAAGTAGAGCTGAGGAAGCCTAAAATAAAAGATACAGCCACAATGAAACTTTGAAAGTAAGGGTAAAGAACAATAAATAACAAGTGTCAACTCACAGGGGATAGAAGTATGGAAGAATGCTTTCCTCTAAAAAGTATTTCAAAGACTGTAAATGCTTAGAGCCGACTTCTCCACACACAGTAAATCTCAGGGAATGAAAAGGAAACTCAATAAAATTTGTTGACAACAGTTAATTCCTGTAAAAATAATTGGCTCAGACACAAAACAGACCGTCAATGTAGCCCAGGGATGACCAAAACGCAGCCTCTAAGTCCTTGTTAGGATATATACGTTATAAACAATTGGGAGAAAGAAAAGCAGTTTATTAAATAACTGGGTAAACATTTGAGGTAAGAAGTATTGTTCAAAGTACTCGACAACCAAGCCTAAGTTCTGATGGCTCTTAGGACTAAAATTCCAAAGAAATAATTTCATTAGATTCAGACTGAATCAATTGTATTCAGTCCCAACCTTTCAAGAATCAGATATAAGCAACTGTCTTATCAGTGAGGCATTGAACTAGACAATGGAATTCAAGGGTAAATAAACACGGTCTTTTGCAACAAGTAGCCCACTGAGAAGGCATTATTCATGATAAGGTAGAACCAGGTAAATTGATGGCAAAAATGAGACAAAATTCTCAGGAAAGGCATCAAAGATAAAGTCTCTTCTTCCAAGGTTCTTTTTCTCTTATGACTCCTGATGATATGTATGTGCACATTTTTTTAAATCTTCCCACTAAACTGTGAGTCCCTCAAAGACGAGGCCAATTTCTCATTCATTTTCAGGCATCTGATTCATGCTTGGTATAGAATCTGACACACATCTCTTAGACAAAGAAGCTAACGAGAATACTTTTGTGCATAAGGAACTATGTCAGGCAGGTGATTAACCTATATCAGGAATTCTATAAGGCAGAGCATATGAAATATGTGCTCTTAATGACAGGATTGATAATAACACAATTTATAAAGCCACATTCTAGCCATACTTTAAACACACAGAGTTGCAATAAGTAACTTTCTCTCTTTTAAGTGATTAAAACATAATTTAAAAACACACCCTAAAATATGGTCACTGTGTGACAAGAAAGCTTTCAGACTTGAGGTTGGTTTTTTTCAACATAGTCACCTTTAGGTGTCTGTGTGAACATACATAAGGATCACAGTTACTTAGGACTAAGCTATTCTTTGCATTTTCATCTTCTGATGCAAACATTCATAGGTGAAGAAGGATCTACTTTCCACACATCCACACAGACCTTCCCTAGTGAGCATCAGAACCTGGCATGTAACGGAGGGCACTCAGAGACTTGGCAATTACTTAGTGAACTGGATGAAAGGAAATTGCAAGCATGGATTATCAAGGAAAAAAAATCCTCTTGGGCATAAAGAGAACTAATTATTTTCTTAAACAAATACAGATCAGTAGCAGCAAATTATTGAATAATTTCAACCCATTGTTGGGTCACTGTGTTGTTCGATGTTTACCTTCCATTGGATGTTCTAAAGTTATAACAAGTCTGCCATTGGAAAAGCACCTCCCAGTGAACTTATTCATTTGGCCTTGCAGCAGAAAATTGGAAAGAATTGCTTTATTGCCAAAAAAAACATAAATAAATTCACTCAATTCAAATACTGGTGGAAAGCACTTAATGGGAAATGGCCCAGACAGTAGAAAGCACTTCTGATTCTCTGTCATTTTTTGCCAAAGCCATGGTAAGTACAAGTGTCCCTATCAGCCTCCTTCTTCCCACTTCCTCTACCCAGCTCCAGATTGGAGTGCTACCCACCCCTTCCCCCAGTTTTACACACACACACACACACACACACACACACCTGTCTAGAGAAAGGCCGACATTTGGGAAGGAGATGAGAAAGGCTTCAAGCGTGTGAGTCATCACAGGAGCTATTCAAAGCTTAGTGGGTAACTGAGGTAAGCTGTCTACACTTGGAGTGATATCAACCTTTGAGAATGACTCATGCTCCATTTCCTGGAACTCTCTAAAATTCCAAATAATTATGCAGAGTGAGCATCTGGCTTTAAGTCTTTCCCTGTCTTGTAATATACAGTGAGATAGATGCATTTGGGGTAGATCTTTTAAGTGATCAGTTCCCTTAGGTACCATTGACTTTTGTGTTTATTATTTGCAGACATTGACTCAGCTGTCTACTTTTTAACGACTGTCAACTTTCTAATTGTCTGAGACCTACTTATAAGATAACTGATTCTGCATTCATTAAAGACCCTTTTCCAGATGGAGCTATCATTAGGAAGTACCAGGGAAGAGTTGTGCCAAGAAATAGCCATGACAGAAAAAAAAATCAAGGTCACTTGGCATAGAGGGCAAACTGGTATGACATTTCAGTTTGCATTTAGAGGAAGCCTCCTGTGTATTTGCAAACCTGTCTTTGAGCAAAGGTCACCTTCTGCCTGTTCACAGTGATTTCATATTGCATGAGACACCTAGGATATGCCCCTATAGTTCTTTTCCTAAACCCACATGAATGGAGGGTCCTTACTATTTCCCTTCAAGTCACTTAGTACTTTAAACAGTCCTATATATCTTCTGTATGTTTATATGTGCACCCACAGGTCTTGAAAACAAGATCTTAACTATGCCAGGGCCATTTTATCCTATTCTCTGGAATAAATAGAAGAATGACAGTAGACCATAATAGATGAAGGAAGGCTCCATACGAAATCGTTAAAGACAAATTGTTAAGGCAGAAAGTTCCACCCTAACTCTGCAAAAATTGCCAAAACCCCGCTGAAACAGCCTGCTTACTTTAAGGTAAAGGGATCTTGGAGGCCTAGGAAGACTGCCAGCCACGGGCAGTCATTCAGTTATTCACACACTCCCTGTGGTTGTAAATCCACAGAGCCATATACTTCAGACTTTGAGCAGCAGGAGGAGAGGGAGGACTACTTACTGAAATAGAAGCCCCTGTCTCCACACACGAACTGAAGCGCATCCACCAGCTCAGCACCACAGAGCGTCTCTGGTCCAGCTGTGGCTGAGCTGGTGAAGGTGAGCAAGCAGAGGGCCAGGTAGAAGAGGTGTGAAGAAGACATGGTGTGCATCTTTACCTGCCGAAGAAACAGAAGGTGGTCAGGTTTTTCTCCCTGATCCTTGAAAGGGGAGTGGGGTCCAGGTAGAGCACATTGATTCCCATCATTCCACTGCCCTCATTAATCAGAACCACTTTGCCTGGAAGTGCAACAAAAAATGCGTGATGGACCCCTACAGGTCCTGACACCTAGGACCTGTAGGTGATGACCTGCACTTAGTCCCCTTGGTACCAGATCTTTGGAGAAATCCTTCTGAAGCCCTTGTCCATGGGTTTCTATTGCAATTAAGATAAGAGATCTGCAAACATTTACTCTGTAGAAGAAAGATGCTATAGTGGGATTCCACACCACTTTGAGATCAGGCAAAACTTTTGCATTATCAAAGGTTAAATTGTGCTCAGTACGGATGTGTGGCCAAATATGTTTTATTAATTTAAATTCTCTGAAAGTTGGCCATCCATGAATTATTAACCAGAATGTGAAATGAACCAGAACATCATTCCTCAGCTACTGATTAAGAAGAATTTACTGTGGCCAAAAAAGGACTTGTAAAAATTCTACATATTGTTATATAATTTTATAGTTTCTTTGAAAGAGAGGGAGAGAAACGAAGGTGGAGGAGAATACAGATATTTCTTACCTGGGGAATATCACCAGTTAACATAATCACAAGTGGAAGAAAAACAATGAACAGAAATAGGAAAAGTATAAGGATTTAGAAGTGAGATCGACTCATGCCAAAGTCAGGGCAGAAAGGTGTGATCCTTTCCCTCATTCATCAAAAGAGTCACAGGTGACATCCCTAGAACTCAAGACAGTTCACAAAAGAAAGAATTAATTTTGTTGAAGTTTTATGCAACATGGAGGTCACAGAAGCAAGACCCAAAGGCTCAAGGAAAACTGTCTTTTATACTTTGGTTAAATGAAGTATGAATTGCTGGGTAGAAATATGATTGTGCAAAAGGTAGGACTTAGTGCTCACAGCCAGAGATGGGGAAACCCAGCAAGGTTTGTCTGTCTTGATTCTTCTTTGCCCCTAAGTGTACCATTCCTATGTCCTGGATATAGGGTCAAGGGTCCTATGAATGTACTGACAGATAACCTAAGTCACAAAGTTTCTTTTTGGACAGCTCCTCTCCATCGGGGGATGGGAGGTGGGGAGGTTAGAACTTTATTTCCAGGTTTGGGGGAAGAGTTTTTCTAGTTTCCATGGTCTGACTTGGGGGAGAATAAAGAACAGGTAAAAGAAGGTCAGAGGAAGGTCAGAGAGACTTTGCTTTTGAGACCTTTCAATTCCCTTTAGTTTACAATACTCAGCGTGCCAAGAACTGTATTCTGGGGTGTTGTTTTCTGAGCCCAAACACTAAGTAAATTCTACTCTCTCTGCATTCTAAAGCCCCTCACCCCAAATCTAATA
Source organism: Marmota monax (assembly GCF_021218885.2). Lineage (NCBI taxonomy): Eukaryota > Metazoa > Chordata > Mammalia > Rodentia > Sciuridae > Marmota > Marmota monax. Next base: position 1,434,182 of record NW_026695202.1, read on the forward strand.
TCAAGGCAACATGGGTAGTGAGTCCATTCCACATACAGGACACGGGGCTTAAAATCTGAATAAGTCTTTTTATTTAGTCACCTGAATTCTCTTGGAGGGATTATTGTGTCACTGTATCCATTTTACAGTAAAATCTAAGGAGGGCCCCCTGGTTTCATGACTTTGTCAGTGATAGACAGCTAAATGGCAGCCCTGGAAAAAAGCAGGATTCTTGTGACTCAAGTCTCTGTCCTCATTCTGCAAAGTAGAAAAGGGATAAGGTGACCATTGAGCCACACTTCCCACATTGTTATTTCTGTCACAAATACTTGTGGTTTCTTCCAGGAAGGGTCCCAAAGTGAATAGCTCCACCTGTCCCAGATACCTCTACTGTCAGCTGCACTGGAAGGAGCCACCATAGAATGTTAAGTGAGGGACCCTTAACCCTTAAAAGGGTTGTAGGGTTATGCTGGAGATATATATATATATATATATATATATATATATATATATATATATATATATATATTAGACCTCACAGTAAGGGCAGGTCCATTCAGTTTGGGAGAAAAGGACTCAGGTCATTTATTTTCTGACCACCCTCCTTGTCCTCCCTGAACTCTCAACCAGATGGTTCTGCACCAGTGGCAATGTTTGCTCCATCATTCTAATTAAGATTTCCAATTTTGTGGCCAGACCTTCAGCTGGCAAGTGGGGTGGGTGGAGGGTAGTGAGGCAAACCCCTGATTCTTGTTAACATAAGGTAAATATTTAGTTAATGCTTATAAAATAGCTACAGATGAAAAACATCCTCTATTTTCAAATCATCATGATGAATGGACATGAAATAGAGCAGGAGGTAAAAACCCAACATTTGTTCCCTTTTCTCAGTGTGACCTCTGCAGGGAAACCTTCCATCCCCACAGAGTTAGAGCCATTGGGAAGGCTGGAAGCAGATCACCATCCAGTCCTAACTTCAGTAATTCCAATGGCAACCTCAACAAATCTAACCTAACTGGACTTCATGGCTCTTTGTAAAAGAACAAACTGTAACTGATCTTACAAAATGTATCTCCATGCTCTGGTGATAGGCCAGTTCTAGAAAGTATTATTCTATAAACCTTTCTCTACCCTCCCTTCTTTGTTCAGTTTCTGACACTGTTTGAAGACCAAGCACCTGCAGCTATAAATGCCTTCAAGTTCTTTCAATTTTTTTTTGTGAAATCCAGGGGGAAATGACTCACCTTATATCCTTAGTCAATTTGGCACTTCATTAGATGTCAAAACTGTATTTTTAATTGTTATTTCTGGTATCACACTTCTAAATCCAACAATACATGTAAATCTCTAGCAATCAAAAACTCAAGATTCTTTTAGGGCTGGGGTATAGCTCAGTGGTAGAGCACTTGCTCAGCATCCACCAGGCACTGGGTTCAATCCCCAGCATTGAAATTTAAAAAAAATAATATTAATAGTTTTTTTTTAATGTTGGTGGTTTTTTTTTCATTTTTTCCCCTCCAAGTTGTATTCTCAGATAAATATCAGTACTTAATAGTTCTAGGATGAGGTAGAACCTTTAGTGCATTTTCCTTTAGTTCACAAAACAGTCCAGCACAGCACACCCACAGAGAATCAGAAAATTTATCACATTATGTTCCCAAAACAGAAAACAATAATGAACTTGCTGAGGAGTTGAAAGTTTTAAACAAGTGGCCCCATATGTTCATCATTCCCTTGGCCTTTTATTTTGCCAACCGTAAAAGCAACGAATAGAAAGGGAAGCCCATGAGAGAGAGCAAAGAGGGAATAACCCGAAACAGAAGAGAAAAAAACAAAAAAATTTCAAAAATTTCTTACTTAGAAGTCATTCACAACTCCACATTTTCAAAAACCTTTCTTTTTATCTTAAATAAATGGAAGATCAATGGATTCCAGATGTCTGGCCTCCCATGAAAATGCCCAGTAAAATGTGAGGGCAATAGTCATAAGAAAATACTCACTGTAGGTGTAATCGGTTTTTTTTTTTTTGTATGTTCCAGGTCTTTTACAGCAGGTCAGGGTGGGTATTATGAGGCTGATGTGAATAGAAAACTGAGGACTTAAAAACATGTGCTGCGAGGTGGGTGGGGTTTGTGAAAGCATCTAGTTACATTTGGACACCCAGGCAGGTATGCTGTGAGCCTGGGTAAACTGCCTTTTGTCCATTCAAACAATGAACAAATCACACAGCTGGGATCCCAGTCAACCTACCCCCCATCAAGCCACCAATCGCCATTGCATGCCTCTTGTAGCTGCCCCAGTTGTGACCTGAGCCCCAGTCTGCTCCTGCTCCCTTCCTCTTGGCTCTGTCACTGGGAAAGACCTTGAGACTCTTAAGTACCAGCAGCTCCTGAGTTCTGCCTTGGGCAGGATGCCTTTATTCTCTTAATTACATTTGAAAGACCACGGAGCTTTCTCTGGCCACTTCCTGCAGCAAGCACCTGAAAGGGTTAACAAGGGCTAGCTCCCCTTCTGAAATGTTCAACATGCACAGCAGGAAAAGTTCATTTGGAGACAATTTTCCAAACTTGTAAGTAATGCAGGGATCACATTCCACAGCCTCTTTGATCATCCTTTACGTAGGGACATCAAAAAACCCCCGGCTGCCAGACCACACAGTGTATATGTACACTGACTTCATTTCTTGTAAAAGAAAAACGTGGCCCCGGGTGTGCTGGCATCTCGGGGACAGCAGAATCAGGTGCCTGACAAGGGTTTCTCCTTAACTCCCGAGCCACTTACTAGACTAAGAAAAGTCCTCCTGGTGGAGCATTTGAAAGCAGTTTAAAAAAAAAAAAAAAAACCGGCTTCACTGAGTAGCTGGACCTTTTATGAATTGAGCCCTCCGGCAATTGCCTCTGAGGAGCCAGTGACAGCGGCTTGAAAGTGCTTGCAAATTGAAAAACGCAAGTCTTGGAGGATATAATTTTGCTGAGAATGGAAACTTGAATCACAGCCAGTGATCAGAAACGAGAAGCTGAGAAGCCGAGAAGCCGGTGCACCCGACTACAGCAGCCAAGTTCACCTAAAGAGACTTTACAACCCCGAGCATAAAAATCCGAGCTTTACAACACAAAACCCCGGGGTCCAAACTTCACCCGGGGAAGTCCTCTTCAAAAGAAAAAAGTCAGACTAGCAGCTGCTAGAAAGTTTCTGCTTTCCATATCCAGTATGCGTTTGTTTAAATTATGTGGCTGTGAAAGGTAAGCAAGCACTGTCACGGAGTTCTTTTTCCAAAGAGCAAATTAAACTTCACTCTAACTTTGACTCTCTGGGCATAAGTGCAGAGAGTTCCGGGTCTTTAGCTTTAAAGATCATATTTAAAAGCTTTAATATCATCTAAAATATAGCTCTCCGTCTGTGGCATGCCTTGTAAAGTCCTGACAAATCTCCCCTTCTCTCCCTCTCTCTCTCTCTCTCCCCCATACACACGGACACACACACACAGACACTCACACGGTCTTAAAAATAAAACATCTGCACCTGCAAAAGAAAGAAAAAATCCCAAAGTTCCTATGGATGCTCTATAGCCCTTAGCCATAGGCAGGATTTAAAGGAATCTTCCAAAATGACACCACCAAAGCCCTGCAGAAGTGGAGGATTTAGCATAAGTACCTTGCAATAGTTTCTACTCATACAGTTATCTGTGCAAATGCATCCATCTCCCGGAGCTATTTTCTCAGATCCCACAGAATTGCATATTCAGCAATTTATAAATATCTCCCAGTTCCCAAACAATGAAAATTCTAAAGTGAATAACAGTTCTAGGCAAAAGAAAAAAAAAAACGGCACACAATTTAAATAAAATTCCCCCATGACTTCAAAGAGTAAGAAATATTTACCTTCAAGAAATCACAAAAGCAGCACTTAAATAATTGAGTTGGAAGACTGCTGATTTTTCCCATTGCTTCTGAAGTACAAAGTCTGGAAATGAATTGGTGAGCAGGAATAATGAGGCAAAAAGAAATCCAGAGAGATGGGAGATGTTGAGAGCAATGTCACATTTCAATTTTGAGGGACTTTATTTCACCGCGCAGGCTCTATCTGCTCTGAATTTAGCAGTGACAGTGAGATTTAGCAAACAGAAGAGGGATTTAGAGAAAATCCTCACATTTATCTACAAAACACAGACACTGAGACAGGAAACAGCTGGGGGAACATTTGCCTTCTCTCTCTCTCCCTCTTCTGGCAAAGTTATCGAGTAAGGACTTTTTTGGGCATAGTGACAAATAACATCATACCTTTGCATTTTAAAACTAGAGCACAGAAGCATTTTTTTTCCCTTAAAAGAATGTGTGTTAGTGACAGGGTTAGCAGACATGAAAATACTTATGCTGCCATAGAAAATAAGAATTTGTTCTCTGATTAACTTTCTACCAGGCATGAAGACACACACGTCTGCTAATACACCTTACCACAATTAAACAGCGATAGGGGAGCAATTTTATATTTTAAAGCAAATGCTTCTAATTTTTTTTCCAAAGAAAAAGAAGAAAGGAGGAAAAGACCATCTCTAGCAAATCCTACAATTTTAACCCTGCAATGACTGGGGTAAACTTAGGTTGGAAGACGGAGATCGAGTGACCCCTTGTCCTAGTTGCCAAGTGAGGGGAATGAGCTCATATCCTAAAACCTACAGAAGGGGCAGGCAGCTTTGGATTGGCTCCTTTCAGAACATTGTCTCCATGCTTTTTGCTAGCAAAAGAGGTAAAGACGGTGCTGAGCTGTAAAATCAACTGAAAAATAAAATCTTTTTCTTCACTCTTAAAGGTTGGCTGCCCGTCACCTTCCCCACTCTCCAGGAGAGAGCACCTGAGGGACAAGCTATTTTCCTGTTGTTTATAATTTCTGCATAACTTGAACCTCTGCGTGTGTGGGGAGTGTGTGTGTGTGTGGGGGGGAGAGGGTGCCGTTTTCTTTTTCTAATTGTTGTGTATTCTAAATTTCTAAATAGCACCAGCTGGCTAGCAATACCCTCTCAAGGGTTATGATGTCATTCAAATCCCTCAACTGCGTGAGTGGCCGGCAGCAGGGTCCAAGCCAGCTGTTTTGCTATTTATAATGTATACTTGCCTTTGCCATGGAGAATCAACTTGTGATATTTTGTCAATACAATTTGTACCTATTTCTCTTTGGCTTCATGAGGCAGTGATAAGAAAATGGGTTATGAAATAAGGTTGCAAAAGCCCAGATCAGACACAGCACTTTCCCTGGATATCCCTCCTGGCACGGTTTCCCAGGAAGGGCAGAAATTAGGTGGACCTTGACTCTCTGTCTGTGTCTGTCTGTCTGTCTGTCTCTCTCTCTCTCTCTCTCCTGATTCTCAGGGGACGTGACAATACTGAACCATCCACTGAAAAGAGAGGTCTGCTAGAAACTGTAGTCTGGCTTTTTACATTGTCCTGTGGCTATAGAGGTGGATGCCCTCAGAGGAAAACCTGATTGGTTTTGAAAGGGAATTGGGCTTGGGGAAATCTGCCCTGCGGTTAATACCTCAATGTTTACCTTTCAAAAATAAAAGTTAGCTCCCTGAAGTTCTCCTGTTGCAATGGTGCATGATATTCAGCTCATTTTTGTGAGCAACTATTATGTTCCCAACTGCACACATCCCCAGAGAAACAAAGAGGAATAAGACAGAGAGGCAGACAGAGAGGAAAATCTCACTGTCATGTGGTGAATATGTGCTCTTTTAAAACCATGAACACTTCACAGTGAAAAGGAGCAGCAAATTTTCTGGGAAGACAGGGAAGTGAAACCTTTTTTGCAAATCCAGATTGGGGAAGGAGGGATTGTGCTATGAGAATTTTTTTGGGGTGGTACCAGGTTAGGAAATTTCAGCAGAGAAGATTTGACCTGAAGAACACACAAAGATGCATCCTCAAGAGGTGGCCCTGTAAACATCTGCAGCTGTGTGGTGATCCCTGCTCTTAAAGAATAATCCAAAGCTTCCTTTAACAAGCTCTCCTTGTGCACTTGATTTATGACTTAATTTACCAAACATATTTTACTTTTCTCTGCAGCTTTTGCGGATCATGCCCCTCATGAAAAAAGAAAAGAAAAAAAAAAAACAACAAAACCACAAAATCCATCCTCCTGTTATGGACTGTGATGATATAGATTATATAGAAGCAAAAACCCCTGATCTCACTTCTCTCCCAGGTGAGAAAGAAGCTCCTCACTTTCAAGTGTGGAGAGTCAGAATTAGGCTGCAGTCTCCGTGCTGTGTCCCTTGCTCCACCTTCGGGCACCTTCACAGGTGAGACAGCACTTGATTCCCGCCCCCCCCCCCCAGTGCTGTTTTGACATGCTTTAATTGTTCCAAGATGTTCTAGAAGTTCACTAAATTTCTCCAAGTTTGTGACCCCGTCTGATGTGCTTTCTTGGCACATGCTCTGCACAGATTACCTTATCCTCAACCATTTCTGTCTGAAAGGCCGCTTTGGGGACAGAATATATACCATTCCACCAGATGCTGCCCTCCTGCGATATCGACACATGGACTCTCTTGGTTTTATAACCCCAATTACCCTTAAAGGATAATTGAGTTTTAATTTATGTCCCAGTTTTTATGTCACAATCAAAGAAAACTGAAATTTCAGAGAGTCGTAATTGTCATCAGCTGTGCTTTGGAAACATTCCGATGTGAGCTATCAGTTTCCAATGGGGGAAGCAATTTCCTGAAGTGATTAACGTATATTTCAATTTGGAGAATAGTCTATATTTCTGGGGGAGGTTGAGCCAGCAACAGAGCAGGGCAATCATTCCTAGAGAAATGTCCATTTTCTTTCCTAATTCCAGGACTCAATATGAAATGAAGGGGCAATAATGGGCCACATTATTACTTTTTAATGGCTGAGGAGTTCTGTACCCGTTTAGGAAAAAGAAAGAAAGAAAGAAAGAAAGAAATGAATGCACCTATTACCCGAGTCCAAGGTGGTAGTAAATCTAATGCCCAGGCAAAGTTCAGGTCAGGAAATCCCACTGGAGAGAAATATCCAGGGTCAGTCTAAAATTACGGAATGATTATGCAGTCTCCTGTCTGGGAAAGAAATCTGGCAGATATGGGAACTGTGTGCCAACCAAAATAGCTAACTGCAAGGATGTGCTCATCATGAGAACATCCACTCCTGGAAATTCAGAGATTCACAGTTTCACCTTTTGCATGTGTAATGCCTGTGGGATATAAATAACTCTCCCCTACAGTCTTCTACTTGAGTAGTATATTTGCATAAAAGCTGCAGCTTCAGAAGACTTCTGACACCTTTCTATAAAAAAAAAATAAAGTTGTTCATTTTCAGAAAAGGGTAGGCTGTCTGAGGGTCACAGAAAGGGGTGACAAGACCTGTCCCTCTTCTTTCTGCTTAAGCCATATTTCCCAATCTTCCCTTTGTTTCCCGGAGAGGAGCTCATCCTAAAGGTTATTTCACACCCAGGTGGAGATGAGCATATTTACAATTTATTTCCTTATAGTTTTTTGCTGACTCCTAAGAAAAGCTCAGGATAGAGATTTGGAGGTAAAGATTCTTTAGCATCCAATAAAGGATGGGGTCTACGGTTCTAAAGCAACCCACCAGGCAAAGAACTTTGGGGGAACTCTTGGCACTTCTCTTGGATCTTGGTTTGTGGGGAGGGTTGTTCTGGGGGTGTATTCGCCAATGTTTGAGGTGAAGAGTTTGTTGATGCGCACAGCAAAACTCAGGGGTAATGCTGGACCCCCCCCCCCCCACCCCCGCCTCGCCCCAAATTCAACATGGTACAAGCCACGTGGAGTCCTGTCAGCTTCAGAAGATCTGCTTGGAAGGGTCCAGTTATTCCCCAAAAAGACCTTCTTCAGCTCAAAGGGGCCCCTCTAACTGCTTAAAGGAGCATTTTCCCCACAGCTAGGGAAAACGGGAATAGGGAGGAGAAATCCTCTCACTAAAGAAATCAATGCTTTCTTTTCAACATTAAACTTGGATCTTATTTCTTCTAAATGTCAAAAGGATAAATGCTGGAAACAGAAACAAAATTGTTGTGGTTTTGTGAGCAAAGGAATTCTTCGTGATGGCAGAGGAGGAGTCACTGCATGGGGCTAAGGATGGGTTGGTGGAGTGAGGGAACTGGAGAGCTCACCACACTTGCCCCGCGTTGCGTAGAAAGTGGGCAAACAGACACCAATTGCAAACCTCAGGGGTAGAACCCACGCAGCTGCTTTCCTTGGGAATAGAAAAATGTGCGCGCCCTCTAGTGGGCGTCTGGGAAACTGCCATGGCATTCTTCCCTGGATGGGAGGTCTGCAGCGGGTGGTGGTGGGAGGGATGGTCTAAAAGCTCTGGATTCAAATACTCCTCAAACTGTACTTACCTTTAGTTTTATTAAGTCTTTGGAAATCCAGAATATAGATTTAAAACTCACTGTCGTTTAAAAGGGGACGAGTGCTAAGAGAGAAAGGAAGATCATTAACTTCATGAGAGCGTGGGTGTTTTCATGCCCATATTCCCCAAACCTAACTCCAGGTGAGGGCTCCAAACATTTTGCTGAATGAATGGATGTCTCAAAAATAAATGAGACTAGGGACTGGGGTTGTGGCTCAGCGGTAGAGTGCTCGGCTCGCATGTGCCAGACCCTGGGTTCGATCCTCAGCACCACCTAAAAATAAATAAGTGAAATAAAGGTATTGTGTCCAACTACAACTAAAAATACACATTAAAAAATAAATAAATGAGACTAAAGATAAATGTTTAAGAAAAGGTGTAAACTCTCAGAGTAAAACGACCAATTTCCCCATTTTCTAAATAAGAAAAAAATGAGTCTGTGAAGCAGGGTTGCTAGATAGAAGAATGACTTATTAAACCAAACCAATTCAGGTGCTTGGAAACCAAGCTCGAACCCAGACTCTGTTCCAGGCACTTTTTATCATGGTACTTTTCAAAAATGTGGACTAGCATGCCTCTGAACAAAGACCAGGGCATTAAAGAATTGCTCACCTTCACATGGTGGTTCCGGTTGTTAATTCTTTTTCTATCCTGTATGGATCAGGGAGAGAGTTTTGGTTTGGGACTAGTTTGGTCTCAGTGCTTCTCTAACACTTGCTCAGCTCCCTTTTTAATTAAAAAGCAAAAGTGGATTTCAAGCCCTAAATCTTTGCAGGTGGCAATTTCTATCCAGAATTCAATAATCCTGTTTTCTTTTTATGGTATTTGTTTTTAAGAATATACCCTCAATTTAGGGCAAGTGATGCTGTATTTAAAATAGATATCTTGAAGTCGAGTTTTAAAACCTTATGAATCTAAATCCTAAAAACATATATTTAAGAAAGAATATATTGAAACTAAAGAAATAACATTACAGGTGACCAACTGTTATGAGAAACAATGTGTAAATGATGTTTAAAAGTCTCTGGTTTGGGACTTGTGTCCCATAACAAAATGTTATTATACTGGGAAAACAAATAAAGAACCACAGTTGCAAAACCTGGGGACAAAGAGGTTGTGTGTTAAAAAAAAAATGCCACCATATAAATGTGTTAATTACATTTCTAGATAATTTAGATTCCTTCTCGGCTCACTCATTTTTCACCCCAGTCTTCCAAAGAGTCTGGAGATACTGAAAAAGGCTTCGCAGAAAGACTGGGGATGTAGGTCAGTGATAAAGCACTTGCCTAGCATGTGTGAGCCCTTGGATTCCATCCCCAGCACTGCAAAAAGCAAAGCAAAACAACAACAACAACAACAACAAAAAAAACCCAACCAACCAAAAAACTAAAGGAAAGGGAAAAGACTTGGCCGAGAGTTTAGCATTTGAGTTAGGCCTTGAAGCATGAGTTCTCCTTTGAGACGTAAGACAGTAAAGGCTGTTCCAGGCAGAAGGAACAGCATGAGCAAAGTTGGCACAACCTAGTCATGGGCTCAGTGTCCTGCACGGTGGCTCCCCTTCATCACCTCTGCCTATATCAGTAGCTTCCTTCACACAGTTGAAAGACTGAAAGTCTTAATTCTCTCAGGTTTCCCTGGTATGCAAAGATCTGTACATATCTGAACCTGTGATCACCCCTGAGAACAGCAGAGTGCCTCATATGTGCTGTAACAGACTCAGGGTTCATTTTTACCCAGGTCCACTTGGGCAGTCCTCCAGAAGAACTGAGGTTCTAGAGGTCCCACTCTGGAAGGTTTAATTGCACCGTTGATACTCTGGGACGTAGATGTTAATAGAAAAGTGAACTGATCATAAAAGATTGCTGTAAGGGTTGAGGCAAAAAGTTATTTTATACCACTCTTTATGTGGGTCAATTTAAAAAGTTTTGTGGTGCTCTTTGAGAGTGGGGTACAGATTCTTTAGCCTCAGTCTTTTACTTGAAGGAGACTACTGGGGAGCTTTTGGGGTTGCTCCTTGTTGGAGTTCCCAGCATAGGCAGAAGTGTGAGTGTTCAGTTGAGGAGTAGACAGCCTTGAGGGGAGGTCTTGGCATCTCACACACCCTTGGAGAGGGCCCTTCATCCTCTGCTCAGCACAGACCCTTGAATGTGAAATGAACACCTTGAGACACTTGGATATAACTAGAATACACTTTGTTCCGTTTCACAACATCTTGGCACAGTCCTTGTTTTTTTTTTTCCTGAACTCAAAATACATTTTCAAACCCATTTGTATTGGTCAGAATTCTCTAGAGAAGCAGAATCTGCAGGATGTATACCAAGAATATAGAAAGATTTATTCTAAGGAATTGGCTCACGTGGTGGTTGTAACTTTGCAAGTCCAAAATCTGCAAGATTAGGCCTATGGAGGGTGATTTGCTTTACTCAAAGTCTGCTGACTTAAATGTTCATTGTTCCCTTAAAAAATTCACAGGAACATCTAGAATGATGTTTAAATATCTGGGTACTGTGGCCTAGGTAAATTGACACATATGATTAACTATCAGACCAGTGGTTCTCAAGTGGTGTACTCAAGGGTCTTCCTTCACTAAAACTGAACAATCTTTTACCAATTACAAAAATAGAAAACTCAGAATTAGTGGAATATGTTTTCCAATTCTAAGTTTTCTTCCCAGGCATTTTTTAAACTTTGGGCTCCTGCACTTAGTGTTTTTTGAGCATTGCACTGAGGAAGGGTCAGGGTGCTTGCCTTGGCTGTGACATTAGTATCCACAAAGACGCGCTCACTGGGAAGTGTGTTTGTTTTGTGTTTTTCTACTACTAAGGGAAACAGGTATACATAGAACACACACACACACGCACACACACACACACACACCACACCCAAACATACACATGCAAATACATGCATAAACACCTGTGTTCATTGTCTTATAAGAAAATTTGCTGTTTAGACCAGTGGAGAGGAATATCAGGCCTACACTGGTATTCAGAGTAGGATGAGCTCTTATGTTTTGGCAAAATGGAGAGAGAGGTTTCCCATTTGCTTTTATTTTTTTTTAATTTATTCTTTTTTAGTTACATATGACAGTACAATGTATTTTAATATATCATATATACACGGAATATGATTTCCCATTTTTGTGGTTGTACATGATGTGGAATTACAATGGTCGTGTATTCACATATGAACATAGGAAAGTTATGTCTGATTCATTCTACTCTCTTTCCAATTCCATCCTCCCTCCCTCTCCCCCATTCCCTGCTGTCCGATCCAGCGAACCTCTACTTCCTGCTGCCCGACACCTATTGTGAATCAGCATTGAACACCAGAGAGAACATTTGACCTATGCTTTTTTGGGATTGGCTTATTTCACTTAGCATGATATTCTCCAGTTCCATCCATTTACTGGCAAATGCCATAATTTCATTCTTCTTTATGGCTAAGTAATATTCCATTGTGTATATCTATCACCTTTTCTTTATCCATTTAGCTATTGAAGGGCACCTAGTTTGGTTCCATAGCTTAGCTATTGTGAATTGAGCTGCTATAAACATTAATGTGGCTATATCACTATGGTATGCTGATTTTAAGTCTTTGGGGTATATGCTGAGGAGTGGGATAACCAGGTCAAATGGTGGTTCCATTCCAAGGTTTCTGAGGAATCTCCATATTGCTTTCCAGAGTGGGTGCACCAATTTGCAGTCCCACCAGCAATGTATGAGTGTACCTTTTCCCCACACATCCTCACCAACATTTACTGTTGCTTGTATTCTTGATAATTGCCAGTCTCATAGGAGTGAGATGAAATCTCAGTGTAGTTTTAATTTGCATTTCTCTAATTGCTAGTGATGTTGCACATTTTTTCACATATTTGTTGATTGATCATATTTATTCTTCTGTGGAGTGTCTTTTCATTTCCTTAGCCATTTATTGATTAACTTATTTGTTCTTTTGGTGGTAGTTTTTGAGTTCTTTTTATATAGATAGTTAATGTTCTATCTGAGCACAGGTGGCAAAGATTTTCTCCCATTCTATAGGTTCTCTCTTCACAATATTGATTGTTTCCTTTGCCATGAAAAAGCTTTTCAGTTTGATACTATCCCATTTATTGATTCTGGATTTTAATTCTTGTGCTTTGGGAGTCTTGTTTAAGAATTTGGTTCCTAAGCTGACATGGTGGAGAATAGGGATTCCTTTTTTCTTATAGGATCTCTGGTCTAATGCCTAGATCCTTGATCCACTTTGAGTTGAGCTTTGTGCATGTGAGAGATAGGGGTCAAATTTAATTTTGTTATATAAGGATTTCCAGTTTTCCCAGCACCATTTGTTGAAGAGGCTATCTTTTCTTCAATATATGTTTATGACACCTTTGTGTAGTATGAGATAACTGTGTTTATGTGGATGTGTCTGTGTCTTCTCTTCTGTACAATTGGTCTTCATGTCTGTTTTGGTGCCAATACCATGCTGTTTTTATTACTGTAGCTCTGTAGTATAATTTAAAGTCTGGTATTGTGATGTCTCCTGCTTCACTGTTCTTGCTGAGGATGGCTTTGGGTATTCTGGGCTTCTTATTTTTCCATGTGAATTTCATGACTTCTTTTTTTTCCATGAAGAACTTCATCAGAACCTTAATAGAAATTATATTAAACCTGTATAGCTCTTTTGGTAGTATGGCCACTTTGACAATATTAATTCTGCCTATCCAAGAACATGGGAGATCTTCTAACTTCTTCTTTGATTTCTTTCTTTAGAGTTCTGTAGTTTTCATTGTAGAGGTCTTTTACCTCTTTTGTTAGATGGATTCCCAAGTATTTTATTTTCTTTGGGGCTGTGATAAGATAGTTTTCCTAATTTCTCTTTTAGTTGATTCATCACTGATATATAAGAAATGAATTAACTTATGGGTATTAATTTTATATTAATTCATTTATGAGTTATAGAAATTTTCTAGTGGAGTTTTTTGGTTCTTCTAAATATAGAATCATGTCATTGGAAATAGGAATAGTTTGAGCTTTTCTTTTTCTATTCATATCCCTTTAATTTCTTTCTTCTAATTGCTCTGGCTAGAGTTTCCAGGACTATGTTGAATAGAAGTGGTGAAAGAGGGTATCTCTGTCTTGTTCCAGTTTTTAGAGGGAATGCTTTCAATTTTTCTCTTGTTGATTAATAATTGTAGCAATCAAACTACCATTATTAAGTGCCCATTATATTCAATTTTTGTTTCATATTATTTTAATGATCTAAATAATTCTCTTGACCTTCGATGGAATAGCTATTCGATTTCCATTTTCATGTCAAAGGACTTAGTTTGGTTCCTGGAAGAAACTAGATTCTCAAAAATATTTGTCAGATGAATGAAAACGGAGCTAGAAGATAAATGTTTTGGTGGATGTCACATGGTTAGTGAGTTATAGATTGCGGATTCAGATTCAGGTGGGCACCATGTGTAGTACGACCTGGTTTAGACTCGTCCCTGCAGACTTCCCACCACACTAAGCTGCCTCCAATAAAATAAAGCAAGGTGTCAGAGCAACATGATAGAAGATAACTCTCCAGAAGCAAGAGGAGCGAGACAGAAGCTGAGGCAAGTCCTGACTCCGGCAGGAAGCCATTTGTTCCGTGTACTTCCAGTAAGAGCAGAGGACAGACAGTCAGGATCATAGTCTTCAGAGCTTTAGATGTGGGGAACTGCAGTAAAGCTCCCAATGCCCAGCACTTATCTGCTGATTCCTACTCTGATTTGTATAAGCTTTGTTCAGATGAAACATAGCCTTCATATTTCCCACTTAATGACTGGGAGTGCTCTTCTTAGAATCGTAGGGCCTCAGGAAAAAAACACTCTTTGGTGTTTACAGTTCCTAAGGATAAAGAAGCAGCTACAGGTCATCCTTGGACCTAGGATTTGGAGCCAATCCCTCTCAACTTGCCCAGGACTCTGCAGTTTGGGGGAGCTGGGAAAACCATTACTTTTCTTTTCTGGTTCCCAAATGGGCTCATGGTAGATTTGAGACATTTCCCGAAGAACTGTGGACCTTCCTGCAAGTTAAGGTAGGACCGGATGACCAGACTGTCTGCCTAGTGACTTGGCCTCAACTTTCCACTCCCAGTTGCTCTTTGTGGACCACCCTCACCCCAATCCTGTCTTTATCCTCTTTCCCTGGCTAATGGGTACTAGCCAAACTGGTTCCCTTTAATCAACTGCTCTCTGTCTTCACATCCCTGATGTTTCTTCACAGGGAAAATGGTAACTTCAGATTTGGATCTCACCAGAGTTAGAGCACTGCCAATCCACTGGCAGACTCCCATCTTGGGTTCCCCTTAAGGTAATAATCCCAAATCCTGGACGGGGGAGCTCCTCCGCATGGTGCCAAGGTTGTTAAACGCACTCCACTGCTCTGAACACAGAAGACGTCCAGAGACAATTGTAGCAATTGCAAAGTTTGGAGAAGCCTGGGCCTTCTAAGTGAGGGCCTTTGTTTTTCCCAAGGGGTCATCTAGGCCAAGTCTCCCAACATCAGGCCTTTTCCAAACTCCTTCCAAATTTGTGAATTTTGCAGATAAAACAAATGTTTTGTAACCACACACAATTCATGAGGTGCTGCCTCCATCAACAGCATCAGTGGAGCAAGGAATTTGGGGTCCAAATCTGACCAACTCGTAGGACTCAGACACAAAACCAGCAAAGCCTAAAACCCAAAGCTCCTGGGAATTGAAGGGACTCTTCAGAGTGAGAGGGAGGAACTGAGGATAGGTGCTTAGCATAGTCAGGAATAACTAAGCAATAGCATCACCAGCTTTCAGGACCAGTGGTAAGACACTGCATTTTTTTTTTCAGTTTGTAAATAACAGTTCTACACAATCTTCACTGAGCCCTTTTGAAAAATTTCGGAGACACCCATGTCACAAGCATGCCAAACCCAGCCCTGGGCTCAGCCTTTCCCTTCAGGATTTTCTTCCTGAAGGGAAAGCCATTACTTAACTGAATGGCTGGAAGATGGGACTCATTAATAGGGGTGGTCCAGCCCCTCACTCAGAAGCTAGGGTCACCCAAAACTAGAGAAATCATTGTTCTTTTGGAACTACACACCTATGCTGCCTGAGGAGTAGGTTTACACTACTCCTCAGTAGGTTTCCAGGCTCGGCTCACAAGGATGCCCCAAACTATAGTATCACTTTGAATGGGTTTATTATTTGCTTTTTTAAATATCATGTGGCAAAATCATGCCTTATGCAAATCAGCCGAAGTGTGTGATACAACTATATTAACACGTTTTTATAGTCCTGGAAGGGGTGCAGTGGGATTGGGTCTATCAATAATCATGTAAAGAAGCCAAGTATATATTCCAGATGTTCATTTTGTCCCAACGATTCGCTGAGCGCAAAAGAGAGGCTTTCAGCTTGCCCAAGAAGTTTGATTTCCGTCATCCTGACAGAGATGCACTTGAAATCTGATATGTTGGGAATTATAATGTTGAATCTCATACTTCCAGTTAAGTAAGTGTATGTGCGTAAAACAAAACAAACATTTTTAAAAGCAGTCGAGGAGGAAGAAAGAAAAAGACAGAAAGAAAGAAAATAGAAAGGCAGGCAGGCAGGCAATACCATAGAACATTTTCATCTGAGATTTTTCTTCCCCAGTTTGGCCTCACAACACCGTGTTCCTTTCTACTGTCAAAATGAGTTTTCACTGAAAAGTTTTAGGGGCATGGAAAGTAAATGCAGATGTGGATCCAATTGACTGTAGCACACTAACTGACCTGTGTAAAATCAGACCATTCCAGGGCCTGTCCTATCAGAAAAAGATGCTTTTTATTCATTGTGTTGCTTCAATTCAGAATCTTCTCCAAAAGGAATCAACTCTAAACAACTTGTAATGAGTTCTAGACCATAGGAATCCGCTTCAAAGTGTTCTTTATTCCGGAGCATGATGTGCTTAGGTCACACCAATATTTTTATTAGAGATATTATGGAATCAGTACAACTCCCAAGCCCTTGGTAATTTATGTGAATGGAGCTTTGCATACAAACACCTTCATATAGCTTGCATAACTCCGTCTGTCCTTCTTGCCAAATTGGACGACTTACAGTACTCCAAACACATTTTGTCCTATTTCCATCTTTAGCTCCTGCTAAAGGATTTTCATCCTCACCTTGACCCCAACACTTGCAGCTGAAAATTCCAGCACATTTATCACCTGGCTGCCATCAGTCTTCCTGCCACCTCTTCTGTGCCTGCGACCCTGTACCAGTTAGCAGTGATGACTCATCCTTATGAATTCTGTGCCACTCTGCTCATGCCTTGACTTTTTGTACATGTGTCTGTAAATATGTGTGCATTCATCCATCGCTTCATTCATAAATTAGTTATGGAGCGTAACAGGCAATAGAAATATAACGAGTAAGACCACACACCATTCTCCCCTCATGAAATTTGCTGTCCAGTGTAGAAAGATGATCACTCATTAAATAATCACACTAATGAATGCATACTGAGAAGCTGAGTTATGTATCCTGTAGGAAACTGCTTTTTTTTTTTTGTCATTTGTTTATGGCCTTAAGGAGTAGTACAAAGGTACCTGATTAAAGTAGGGACTGAGATGGGAGAGGCAGGGGAGTCTTCCTTAGGGAATAGTGATATAGGGGCAAAAGGTTTGGTTAACTCTATTTCTTCTTTCTTTTTCAAAACCCATCTTTGACTCCCCTGGTCACTGCCTCCATGGATCTTACTGTCTGGCGAGTGTGTGTGTGCGTGTCTGTGGGTGGGGGTGGGGGTGGAAAAGAAGCACACAAAGAAATAAGTGATAGGATAATTTCAAAAAGAGCTAAGCACATAGAGAAAAATAAAACAGGGTAATAGCATTTGGGATAGCCAAATAGACTCGCTTAGCAAGGATTAACTCAGAGATAAAGTGGAAATGACCCAGAGATGACCCCGTGTGAGAGAGAGAAACCCATTTCTGTCTCATTTCCCTGTAGTCTTTTAGCAGCCAACGTCATATTTGTTGATCTCTAGTAGCGGAGAAAAAAAAATATCCTTTCTTCCCTTATTCTACATTTATGTGCTGAGGCCCTTATAATAGAGCACATATTGACAAGAGAAAAGCACACTTTTTTTTTTTTTAATTTTAGCATGGTACAGGAGCCTGCATAAGAAAACAAAGTCCAGGAACAGTGAGTGTGAAAGCTTTTGTGTTAGGTTTGGTAAGAGTAGATATTCACGGAGGACAAAAGGTGACATGTAATGGTGACAACCTGGGGGAAACCGGGCAGGGCCTATGTGTTTAGACTTGTCATCTCTCTGGGAGTAGGGAAGGCATGTTTAACCTCAGGGTCTTCTCACTTGATTCAGAGGACAAGGGTGGAAGCTTCTGCCAAGGTGCCATATTTTGGGGCAATGTCCCTAATCCCTTTCTGTTCATCTGCATTTTTCAAGTGATACAGCTCTCTGCCACCAGTATGATTCTATCCAGTACATGAGTTAATTGATTATGGCATTGGAGGGCTCCTAGAAACACAAACAGAAAGTGGTTGCTGTGGATTTTAATTAAGCAACCCAAACTCAAGCCATTTTTTTTTTAAATGCAGGTAGGAAGTAGGCTCAATTTGACAGAGAGTTGATAATTTTGGTTGAAATAAGATTAGAAATACAAGAATCTAGATGTTTTTCTTAAAACAACAACAACAATGGAACATGTAAGCATTACCTTTTATAGCCAGATGCAATGGTGCACACCTGTAATCCCAGCAATTTGGGAGATTGAGACAGGAGGATAACGTTTGAGGTCAGCCTTGGCAATTTATCGAGGCCCTCAGTAACTTAGTGAGACTCTGCTCAAAATTAAAACTAAAGGGCTGGGAATATAGCTTAGTAAAATGCCCCCTGGATTAAATCCTTAGTGTTCCCTCAAAAAATTACTTTTTATAATAATCATATTTTAAAGAAGTAATGCTAAAAACTAACATCTCAACTTGCCTCAAACCTCTTACCTAGCACAATAAACTTAGAACTACAAGCTGAATCAAATGTTCTCCTCATTAGAAATTATGGTTTCCATAAATTGAAAACACAGAGTGTTATGGTTTGCATTTGAGATGTCCCCTAAAAGCTCACATGAGACAATGCAAGGTTTGGAGGAGAAATGATCGGGGCATACACACATAGCCTTAACCTAATCAGCACATTAATCCCTGATGGGATTAACTGAGTGGTGACTGGGGGAAGTGATTCATTGGAGCTGTGGCTATGGGGAATATATTAGTATATGGCAAATGGAGACCTCGAACTCTGCTTCCTGATCACATGTGAGCTGCTTCCCTCTGTCACACTCTTCCACCCTGATGATCAGTCTCACCTTGAGCCCTGAGGAATGGAGCCTGCTGTCTATGGATGGACACCTCTGAAACCGAGAGTCCCTGAATAAGCCTTTTCTCCTCTACAATTGTTCTGGCCTGGTCCTTTTGTCCCAGCAGGGAGAAAACTGACTAAAACACAGAGGTAGGAAACAACAAATACCCAAACATTCTTGAGAAATGAGGGAGCAAATGAATTAAGAATAAATCTCAGTTGACTCATCTAAATGCTTTGGATAAAAATTATAGCATCTTTGCCATGAGCCAGGTGAGTTCCATTATGCCTGCCAGGTCACAGTAGAGAAGCACACGGAGAGTTTTCCCAAGTGGCCTCACCACTGTTCAGTATGTTTATTTGTATTTCCATGGTGGCCTTCCTAATCATGACCTCAGGATCTGTGACCCTGAGAAGCTTTTTATCTTATGTAGGAGGCACTTTTAAATACAAAGAAATTAGAGCCAATGTACCCTTCAAGTGTTCAATTGAATAATATGTGATCAATTTCTAAATTACATGATCATTGCTAGGAGTTTATTGCTGGGATGGTCAAAGATGGAAGGGGTGGTCCTTGACATTGCCTAAAAATCACCTCTATTTCATTCACCTAATCTCTTTCACAGATGGTTGCTTCAGATCTTCTCTCCTAATTCTCCAATCCCTCCTCCACTATTAGTTGAAAACTTGACTTCTGTTTTATCATAGAGACAGAAGCTGCCAGAAGAGGTCCTCTGTGAGCTCCTCCAGCACATTCATCTACCTGCCCACATTTGACTCCACATACACTATTTTGCCTCTTATTCGCAGGGACAAATGTCCATTATTGGCCTCACGGAGACCAGCCTCCACCTGAACCCTCCTTGCCTCTTCAAGGCTATCTCCAGGAGTTCTTCTCCTCCTCTGAATCCTTGCTGGGCTTGCTGTCCTGAGTCACCCCCACCATCACACAATGTGATGGCCCTTCTCCCATCCTGAGTCCACTGATTCCTCTAACTGCCACCTCATCTTTCCTTCCCTTCACCACAAGGATTGTTTTGTTGAAGTTTTTCAAATGACTGCTGTGAGGACAAGGGAATTCATTTATCAAGGCTTAGAGTGTCTACGGGTCCAATTCCAACAAGTAAGAAATAAAGCATTTTCCTTGTTTGGGGGGGATGTACCTGTTAAAAGTAGGTATAACAGAAAGAAATTTAGGCTAAAAATCCACACTTGTATGTTCTCGTGTGGTTTCATCACCAGCAGCCTAGCAATTGGATTAACACCACCAAGATTCAGGTATTTTTTATGTAGCTCTGATTTCTTTGAGTCTAGGATCATTTAGAGAATGAATCATTGGTGGATTACCTATTGCTATTTTTTTTAAAAACTATGATAGTTTTAGTTTTTTTAGCAGGAAAAAGAATGTATCTTACAGAACTGAACCAAAATTGTGTTAGAAATAAGTGGATAGTAATTTGAGAACAATCCGGGAAAATCTGAAACTTTAATAGGCAAAGCTCAACTGGTAAATAGCCAAAACTGTGTTTGAAACAATGTACAGACATCGAAAGGGAGAACATGAGGCACTTGATAAGTATATATCTTCAGCCTCAAAGACAGGTCATTCAATGTCACCTTTTCTCTTACTACTGGGTACTTGGAATCTTGGGTTGCTAATACAGAGAACCATGACCGTCTTCCATTTTTGCAGTCAGACCTGGTTATCTAACATCATAGAAGAAGCTGTGGAAATCTAATATTTAAAATAATTGCTACCCATATTTTTTGCTAGAAAGGGGCAGAAGGATCAACAAAAGCACAGATCTGCTACCAGGGCTAAATGTACCATGTTTCAAGACAAGGATCAAAAGTACAGTATTGATAGACGTGTGGAATTTTAGAATTGGAAAGGACCTTAGTTAGACATAATCTCAGGTCCAAGTGCCTGTTTACTTAATACCTCATGGAAATGGAGAAAGGGAGATCTGGGCCTGGATAATGTGCTGAATAATGGTGTACAGTCAACTCAAGTGGGCAACACAGCAAAGAGGCAGCAATGGGTATTTTTGCTACATATGGTCCCTAACATGGCACTTTATGCAATAAACAAAGTAAAACTTGGATGGCTTCTAGGGCACATTGGTGGGCACCGGCTTGGGAAAAGCCCTTCGAGGTTTTATACTTCAGAAAAGAGAGGTAACATTAAAAGAAAGAAAATCTAAAACCAGATTGAGGCAGGGGAATTGGTCAAGCTATAAGATGATCCAGTTACAGGGAGAAAAGCATAGTATTGGAAAGAGAAAACGACTTTCCTCCAAAATCAGTGTCACAGGGGTTGAGATCAGACCTTGGTTTAAATCCCAGAAGTATCACAGAATAGTTCCATAATAGATAGCTTTTCTATCTATCACCTCAAGTTGAGATAGACTGGGGTTGAAATTCTAGCAGCATCACACACTGTATGACCTTGGGCAAGCTCTTTCTTCTCTGGGAAGCTCCATCCCTATAAAATCAGAATATCAATACCCAGCTCACAGATTAAGGATAAAAAAGTTCTCATAGAGTGGATGTATTAATATGAAGTTATTTGTAAGTACTTAATACAAACCACTAACCTACAAAGTTCTCCGATTTGGAACCCATCACACTGGTGTCATCTATGCGTGGAGTTTCCTGATGGCCTATCCTTGGTGGAAGAGTTGGGTACAGGTCAGGGTGACCTGTTTCAAATGAATTTTGGTGTTCTCAAGTTTATTTAAACCTTGAGAAATGAGATGATTAACATGAATGATTGCAAAGGCCTTAGGAAGTACCATCTGCTATAAAATTCACCATCTTTTTCACTAATCCAAAGTAGACACCAAATCTAAATATTCAGCCTTAGTAGCTAACAAAAAGAATTTAATGTTCTGAAACTTAATTCAAATCTCAAATAGTCATATTGAGGGCTGCAGTTTGGGCTCATTGGTAGAGTGCTTGCCTTGCATGTGCGAGGCACTGGGTTTGATCCTCAGCACCACATAAAAATAAATAAAATAAAGATATTGTGTCCATCTACAACTAAAAAAATTATTTAAAAAATAGTCACAGTGACCCTTCTGTCATGTTTAGTAGCTAATTTAGAGGGATATGGTATCAAATACCATGCTTGGGTTGTTCTTTGATGGCAGGACAGTTGCAGCTGTAATCCTTGTTCTGTCATATTAACTCTCTAGATGATTCACAGAGCTAAGTGGGTCAGAGGAGGCAAGATGCAGAAGCTCAAAGTCCCACCCTTCTGCCTACTTCAGGAAAATGGCCTTCCTTTAAAATGTAAATAGTCCCTGAAAGAGTCCCAACCCACTGGGAGCTCAATATGAATTGCTTTGGGTTCCATGGAAGACCAGCTGAGCTTCCCATATATTTTGGCAAGACTGTGTTGCCTTCCAATGTCCCACCTCATTACCAAATACAACTTCTGGGACTCATCTCACAAAGAAGGCTACAGTCAGAAATGGTGACTCAGTTCCTTCTAAAAGACCATATGGACCAAGCTACATGCTTTGGATCCCTCTTTACATCCCATCATGGAGACTCTCTCTACTGCCCTGCATATCTCAGCAATCCAGCTTACTCTTCAGTACCCCTCTCCCAGCCCCTCTCTGGTGCCCTCTGGAACTCATAGCACATCAGCAGCAGAATCCCCCATTTCTTCATTTTCTTTTACTTCCCAAACCCATATGCCTATTGATTTTTTCCCCAACCCTCTCTGTGAGGGCCGTTTACTTTTTTTTTTTTTCTGGTATTTAATACCAGTGGGGTTTGGAGATGATGGGCAGGTGTCCTCCTTATTTCCAGTGAAATAATTTCCTTCTTATCCCCTATTTCAGATGATTTTTGATTCCTTTTCCCTAAATCACTCTGCTCCAACTCCTCTGGAGCACAAGCTAACAGAATGCTCCACCTCCTGTCCCATTGATGCCATGATCCATTGTCGTCCTTGACATTCCCCTCATTAAAAATTTGTTGTCCAGACCATAGTCTCTTTCTTTGTAGCATTATTTTTGTTACATTCTTGAGTATGTTAGCATCCATGTGGGCAGCCCATCTGACAACCTGGCCTCTCAACCCCTTGACCTCCTTGCAGCCAACCCTCTGTTGTCTCTTCCTGCCTTACTTATCAACCTCCATTCTCTTATCCTAGATGTTGTTAACTGCATGACTTCCATTTCAAGTATCCCACCCATTCTTACCTTCTTCTGTTTTTCCGTCTTATTTCTGGTAATTCTACCACAACTATTCCTTGTCCCCATTGCAGGCTTCCCTGTCCCCATGCCTCCACACCCCTTTACTCAGCTTAGAGTCAATCGCCCATCACTTATTCCATCCCCTGTGGATACACCTTGTCCAGGCCTCCCCTGATACAATTCTCAACTCCATGCCTACAACTGAGCAGCTAAAGGTGGAGAAACCACATAATAAAGCTGAAAGGCTTCATATTAGACTTTCGACCAGAGGCATCATCATTCAGTACTACTTGGAAGTCCAAGAGCTTTCCAGAAATATTGTGAATATCAGAAGAGAGGACAAGATTGGAAACAAGAAGACTGGATGGAATTTAGATGAGATTCAGTGGCCTTAGGCATCTTAAGAAGGGGATGAATTCCAGGAATATTGAAGAGGTAATTGGCAAGCTTTAGTGAATGAAACTTGGTAGGGGCAATCAGATAATCTACTTTGCTTATATCATGAACTATCAGTGGTAACTGGAAGACGTGGACAGATTAAGTCATTTCTAAATTTAAGATTTTAGCCAGAATACTTCTTTGGAGGAACCTTGTTAGGAAAGTCATTTCTTCTCCAATAATTTCATTTCTTTCCATCCTGACCATCCTTCTCCAATGAGGTTGTTATCTCAGCCTTCTCAAAAATAGTCCCTGAGGTTTTATTCCATTCTTATTTTGTAAATTCCATTCTACTACATTTTATTATTAATTACCTCCAAGGTGTGGGAGTGGAGAGAAGTTACCTCAAATAGATGTAAAGATTTTTTTTTTTAAAGAAAAAGCAAAACTGAATAGGAAATTAAAAGTAAGGAATATATGAATTTTAGTTTAAGAGAAGTTAGTGAGAAGGAGTAACAGGGAAAAAACTTTTTATTTAAAGATGGAAGCAATTTGACCATTTTAATTTCCATATAAAGTGACGGGGCCCAATGAGCGATAGGATATGATAATTAAAGGTGTAGAGCTGAGCATTAATCAGCGTTTCCTCACTGTGACCAATAAGTATGACAAAAAAACTGAGAGGAAGAAGAATTTATTTTGACTCGTGGTTTCAGAGGTTCAGTTCATTGTCAGCTGATTCCATGGTTCTGGGCCCCAATGTGAGGTCCAATATCATGGTGGAAGGGTGAGGCAGAGAAAGCTGTTCAGTTCATGACAACAAGAAAGCAGAGAAAGTTTGAGTGCAAGGATCCAGAGACAATATAATTCCCAAGAGCACACCCCAAGCAACCTACTTCTTCCATTCGTACCCTTCCTGCCTTCAATTACCACCATTAATCCATTTAAATCATTATTCCATCAAATGGATTAATCCACTTACTAGGTTCCAGCTCTCATTATATAATTATTTCACCTCTGAACATTCCTGCATTGTCTCATATACAAGGTTTTGGGTGACACCTCATATCCAAATCATAGTAATCTGGGAATGATAGTGAGTATCTATTGATTTTGCCTACCTAGAATGCATTAATCCTTCTGTTAGCATCATCCTGATATTCTTGGGGAATCAACCCCTGCTCTTGCATTTATGAGCTTATTTGCTTATGTTTGTTTTGTTTATTATGTATAATATCCTCTGGAATGCCAGTTCCTTGGGGCTTGAGATTTTTATTTTGTTGTTCACTGCTGTATTTCAGAACTAAAACTAGTACTTGGGACCTTCATGTACTGACTGTTTTTAAATAAATTAATATCATTTGGGGCAAGATTGACCTCACATCTATCTCCAGAGAGGGCAATGTGACTCAGTTTTTAACAAGTCAACATATTCTACCCTGCTGGCAACCACGGTTGGTTTAGAATGGGCATATAAACAGGAAGAGCCTGACAGTATGAGCGTGGACTCTTGGGGCTTCAAAGAACAACATAAGGGAACCTAGGTTGGAAATAATGTCAACTCAAATAGAAACAAGCTAAGAGAGAAAGGATAAGACCATATCCTGGTGTCCTTATTTAAGACCTTGGATTAGGATGAGCATATTACATCAATGAATAACTTCTATCTTTTTGTTTAATTTTTCTTGACTTTGCTTCAGTTGAATTATATTTTTTTCCATCTACAACTACAGGGTGTGAACAGAGAAGTCCCATAAACAAAACAGTTAGGGTAAAAATAGAACATGAGGAATAACCATATTTAATGGATGGGTGGATGAAGGACACACAAAAAAATATAGCTTGAAAGACAAATGAAAAGGCTGAAAAGTAGATTACAGAGAATAAATGAAGAAAGGGTTTCAAAAAGAAAGAGGGGAGGTTAGCAATAGGGAACTCAAAGTCAAATCATGCATCAGAGGCCTGGGATTGGGGCTCAGCGGTAGAGCGCTCGCCTAGCACGGGTGGGACCTGGGTTCGATTCTCAGCACCACATTAAAAATAAAGGCATTGTGTTGTGTCCATCTACAAAAAAGATTCTCTCTCTCTTTCTCTCTCTCTCTCTCAAAAAAAAAAAAAAATCATGCATCAGAGTCCCCTGGAGGGCCTGTTGAAATAGCTTACTGGGCCCACTCCCAGCGGGTATTGGTTTGGGCCAATCAGTTAAGTGTCTATTAAGTTCTAATAAGTGTCTAATTAAGTGTCTAATTAAATGTCTAATTGAGTGTCTAATAAGTGTCTAATAAGTGATATTCATTTTTTTACATTTGCTAACCACTGATGGCTGAGACTCTGAGTAAGGTGAGATTTGAAAAGGGTTTATTGGATCTTCAAGCTTGGAAAAGTAGAAACGTATCTACATCGTGCTGAGTGGAATAAGATGCAGGCATTAGGAATGATTGAGGGGAAATAAGGTGGAGCAGTGAGAAGAGATGATTCCTTCAAATGAGAAATTGATTATCAAAAAAATGAGACCAAGAGGAAGTCAGCAAGAGAGAGAGTTAGAGGGAAACCTTTCCATTTAAAATTGGAATAAACCTGAGCATGTTGATTTGATGCTGTCAAAACATTGCGGTGAAGTTCTACAAAGCAGAAGATCCAGGAGGGAAGAGAGGTAAGTACTAGCATGATGATTTGGGGGAAGAACCAGAGAAAATACGTGAGGTCCATCTTTGGAGGGGCCAGGAATCAAGAGCAGGGGAGAAATGCACATGTGGAGAGATTTATGGTTGGAGGAGTCTCAGATTTGAATGGCTCTACTCTTTTTTTTCCCCTTAAAATAGAAAATAGGCTCATGAGCTTGGAGCAAGGGAGAAAGAAGAACAGCAGGGAGTTTAAAGACACAGAAGAAACTTTGAAATAGCTTCCGAGAAGAAAGGACAAGCACAAGTTTTATTCAGAGCAGAGAGGGCTCAGCTGTGGTTGGAACCCAAACTAGAGTGGAGAGACTTCCCTAGAAGTTCATGGCAGCTCTGGATTAGAGGCAGATCATGGGATTTGTTGAGGCTAGGGGTGACTGACTTTCTTTCTTATTTTTCCTCCTTTCCTTTTCGTTCTTTCTTTCCTTCAAAACAATAATACCTCCATTAACGAGTGCTCTGGGAATAAGCTCTTTACTATGAAAACAGGCAGTCTGAAAAACAAAAACATGTCTATAAATCATGAAAGCAGAGTCTTTGTAGCCTAGTGACAAAATTGCTTGGTACGCAGTTTCTCTTTGTCTTGGATTAGACTCTGGTGTAGATCAACAGGCAAAATCTCTGAAGATTATGTTTTTACCCAGGTCCCCTTGACTCACTTCTAAGGTCGGATATCTCTTGCTCTCCTCAGTCCCATCCCTTGGAGAACCTGGGAAGGATTGGATAATCAGTGTTGTTACTGATGGTTACAAATTGTTGGAACCCTTGTTCATGGGCTGCTCTAGTTAAGATTATATATTTTAAGTGTTTTGCTCTGACTGGAATGGTGTTGTACTTTGCTTCCTTGAAAATAGTTTAGGTGTTGCAATGGTTTGTCCCCCAAAGGCTCATACTGGAAGCTTGGTTTCCAGTGTGATGGTATTGAGAAGTGGTGGAATCCTCAGAGGTGGGGCCTAGTGGGAAGTGATTAGATCATGGGAGGCACTGCATTTGGAAGAAGTTCATGTCTGCCTTGCTGAGGGTTAGGTAGCAAGGGGTTGGATTGCCTATTGGGAGAACAGGTTGTTCTAAAGTAAGTTTGGCTTTCTTGGCTCACTCTTCTGCTTCCTTTCTTGCTATTTAATCTCTCTCACACATGCTTTTGCCATGTTATGCCATCTGCTATGTTATAACTCAGCTAGAAGGCTGAGTTATTGTCAGAGGCCAACAGGATGAGGCCACTTGATCTTGGACTTTCAGCCTCCCAAATTGTAAGCTATGCCTCTTTTCTTTATAAAGTACCCAGCCTTAGTTATTTTGTTATAGCAATACAAAATAGACTAAGACAGATGTCAACTTAAAAGGTGGAGGGATTATGGGTAATGGAGACAGTATATCTGAACAACAGTGGTTGTTCATACCCAGGAGTCAGAAAAATGTCTGACACAGAGGAATTTATGGAACGAATGAACATATGAATGAGTGAATGATGAATGAATAAATAAACAATATGGTAAATGGGGGTGGTGATGGAATTGGGATGGGATGGAGAATGGACATTGTTGCAGAAATTAAGTTATTATAACTTTTGTGAAGGAGACCTCTTCTCAGAGGTTGACCCTAAGACAAAAGTTTGAGGGTAAGTTTGTCTTAGTTCACTTTGTGCTGCCATAACAGAATACCTAATTCATAAAAACCAGAAAGGTATTGCTCACAGTTCTGGAGGCTGAGAAATCCAAGATTATGGTTACAGTATCTGGTGAGGCCTTTTTACCCTTCATATTGGTAGAAGATCAAAGGCAAGAAAGAGTGAATGTACTCCCCCATGCTCTTTTAACACATGTATAATCCTTTCAAGAGGGTGGAGCCCTATGACCTAAAACCTTCCTGTTAGCTCCTACCTTCCAACACTGTAGCAGCACATGAATTTGGGGAGACACATTCAGATCACAGGAGTGGTTTATTTAGGAAGTGATCTCAACTGAAATTGGTAAGGGAGTGGATAAGAGAGAGAGGGAAGGAAAGGGGGCCAATAAAAGGATGCATGAGTGAAGGGGTTTTCAGTGTGTCCCATTGAGGTTCAATTCCAACGGCACCTTTGAGAGACTGCACAGAGTTTTACTCTGTCAAAAGGCAAAGAAACTGGGATATTTATACATCATCATCTATTTGTCACTGGGTTAAGACTGCTCTTGCTATCTTTCAAAATTTTAAACTAATTTAACTTTCCGTGCAATCATCCTGCACTCTGTAAATTCATGTGTCTTGTATGTGTGCACATGCACACAAAATGGAACTCATTGCAGAATTACTTCAGTCACAAAATATTGGATGCAATCTCACTGTTCATCAATAGGGAGTTGGCTAAAGGATCTATATGTATTAATACAGAAAGATCTCCAACATTTTATGTTGAAAGAGAAACAAGATGCATAAAGGTATAAATAGAGTAGCATGCTCCCATATGTGGAATATATATGTTATATATACTTATATATGATGGATACCATATATATATTATATATATTACTTATAACATGTAATGCATGTGTTATATATCGTATATAATACTGATTTTATATATATATATATATATAATCATCACTGGAAGAATACATAAAACTGAAAATAATAATTCCTCTGTCATAGAAATTGAGAATGGAAGGAAAGGCAAACAAGGTGGAAGAGAAACTTTTTAAACTAAAGTCTGTTGTGTGATCTACTTTTTAAAAACATCTTAATTATATAACCTATTTTAAGAAACTAAAATTTTAAGTGAATTGGAGTTTTTGCATTTGTGTGCATATATTGGATTATAGTTAATAAAATAAAATACAAATGTCTTCCTCTACCTCCATTCCTCACCCGCTTTCTAATCCAAGGGAATTAAATCCCAAATGGCTATAGCTCTTTTCTGGAGCTCTTAGATGCTCCAGTGCTGGGATCATTCCATTTCATGACAAATATGAAAGTGATTTATTCTAGGCTTCTATTGCATTGTTCAAAGGTCTCTGCCTTCCTGGTCTTGCTGACCCAAAGACATGGTAGCTCACAGATGTCAAGACAAACACAAAGAAACGAATGCATTTAGACTCAAGCTGGACTAGGTGTTCCTGATAATTGCTGCCAGTACAAATGTTCTCATCCCTGAAGAAAGTCCTTCAGGTGCTGAAGGCACTTTTGAGCAGGAGAGCCACTGCTGAGGATGTCAGCAGTTGGCTGGACATTGGCTTGTCACGCAGGTGCTTAATAATCATAGGTCTTCATTTTAAGGACCTGAGGTGCTTTCTCTGGAGAGCGAGGGTAGAGGAATTAATTTGCCCTCTGAGCCATAGAACTGCTGCCATTTCTCCTGCTTCCTCAACCTCTACATGAAGGATGGGATTCATCAGCTAATTGCTCAGCTTAATCAAAACAGACAGTCACATTTAGCATAGAATGCCCAGATTAGAGGGCTTCATTTTTGGCAAGCAGTAGAGGTAGAGGTACAGACTCCCAATTTCTCTTTTTTGGTGCCTCTGAAGAATAATGACAAAAGTAATAATTTTTGTTTGGATTATTGCAATAGCAACCCTGAATGCTCTTCCTGTCTCAAGCCACTTTATCGGTTATCTTCCAAGATGTGGTCCTAGTGATTTTTCTAAAATGTGTATATAACTCTGATGACCCATTTCTTCAAACCTGTCAATGCTACTCTATTTTCCTATAAAGTAAAATGCATTCCACTAACTAAGGTATTCAAAGCTTTTCACAGTCTATCCCCCTATCAACTTTTATAATCACATAATTTAGCATTTCCTATATTTTTGAACTTTCAGCAATGTATACTGATCCCTACGTGCAGCTCACAATTTTTTTTTTTATTTCCAAGTCCAGAGATGTGGACCCTCTGGGTTCCCACAGCCCTGTGAGAATCCTTCCCTCTTATGGTGATTATTGCACTGAATGTGTTTTTATGTCTCCTTTCCTATGTCCTTAATTGTATGACAAACTTTTAGAGATAAAGATAGTCTTGTCTTTATATTCACAACATGCAAAGCAGTACATACTTAATAAGTGATTTTCAAAGATAAAATTCTCTCTACCCCTTTTCCCATTGGGTGCTGATGATTGAATGTTCCCAGTTCCCCCACGTTTGTGACCATCTCATTTCACTCTTAATCATAGTTAAGAATGGTGTTGCAGGTGTCTCCTCCAGGAGAAGACTCCTCGATGCAGATTAGTGTGCAGAGATTTTGGAGAAGCTTGCTCAGGATTAGCACCCGTGGAGGAATTGAAAGAAGCAGACTGGAAAAGGCCCTGGTGCAGTAGCAACAAGGCCTTGGCTGACACTGCATGAACCTCTGAGGCCAGGGCAGTCCTTTAGGGCTGGCCCAAATAGAGCTTTTATATGCTTGCATCAACTTGATAGTGGAGGTAGACTGCCATGGAAGGGGTCATGACTTGGGCCAGGTGGCCCTTTTTAGCCAAGGACAATTACTCTAGAGGCCTATGAACTTAGACCTGCTGGTGGGCAACAGTTGCAGCATTTGAGGGAATAAGTCTTTCCATCCTCTCTGGGGATCTGACAGGGCAGCATTCTACATCAACTGTAAATGGGAAGTTTGGAGGTAGGAAGGCCTATTCAAATGTGAGCTCTGCTGAGTGTTCTCCTATCTATTGCTATATGAAAAACCACCCCCATAATTAATGGATTAAATAACAGCAGTCATTTATTTAGATAATAAACCTGTGATTTGGACAGGATACTGTGGGGACAACTCGTTTCTGCCTCACGTATTGTCAGCTAGGATGTATCATCTAAGGTTGGAAGATGCACTTACAGCTCACTTGTGGGGTTTACAATTTCAACATGGACCTCTCTTCAGGAGGGCTTGGGTTTCCTCACAGCCTGATGGCTGGGTTCCAGAGATGAGCACCCCAAGACAGCTTGGCAGATGCTGGATCATCTTTTCTGATATAGGCTTAGAAGTCACAGAGAATTTTGATAGAGGGATGTTGCTATTATTGGAATGTTTGTCCTCTCCTGAACTCAAGTTGAAATTTGATTGCCATTTTAACAGTACCAAGAGGTAGGACTTTTAAGAGATGATTAGGCTAATACAGCCCTGCCCTCAAGGATGGATTAATTCCATTATCATGGAAGTGGATTCAGTATAAATATCCATTCATTACGAATTATCCAGTCTCAGTTATTATGTTATAACATCATAAACCACATTAAGACAGGTGTCAATATTGCATTGTAAGGACAGCATGTGGAAGTGAAGCTATTGCTATGGCTTTTGGGAAAACACAGTGTTCCATAGTCTGCCTTCCAGCCCAATAATTCATACCCATCCTCATGCAAAATAATCAAAGCTCTCTCTTAGAGTTACCCAAACCTCATTCCATTATAATGTCAGATACAACCAATTGAGTATCATTCTGAAGACAATTAACTAAAGAGGCAACTTACCTATTGCTCTCCCATCCAACATATAATGTAGAGCTGGCATAGAAGAACCCCTATACATATTTCCACTCAAAGGGAGAGAAAATAAAAAATTCACAGCTGCTATGGGACCATAATAATTTTGAATTCCACCTTGGCATTGCTGTTAGCTCCTCAATTAGGGCTCATTCTCCTCCTTAGTAATGTTTCCCCACACTTCTGGTTCTGCTCTCTGACTCTTGGGTCCATACTCTGAATTATCCTTCATCTTCTATTATTGAAGTTGAGTAATTTTATCAGTCAACACCCTTTTCTAAAGTACTATTTTCCTTTTGTATAGCTTTTATTCTTTGTACTCCAAATTGGTATGCTTCCACCAGAATAATTCTCTTAAAAGCCCCATCGATTTTCTATGAATCACACTGATGGGTTTGTATTATGTAAAAGTCATACCCATAAACCTATTTGAGATAGGCTTTTCTTTATCTATGTCTCCCTGTGAGTCTTCTGAAGGACATTACCCTTAAGATTCTAGTAGTAAGCCCTCTCATTTAATTGAGAGGATTTGTGAAATGTCTCCCTCATATCCTTAGGAGTCAATGTATTTGAACACATCTCTGAGGCACTACCTTAAATATTTCTGAAATCCTAACAAAGGAATTTATAGTCACATCCTGTATTTGATCATCTTTGCCTTAAAACCGTTTATAGATTTGAAAATCTTGGAGAGGATTAGAATGAGAAACAGTTTTATTTTCCAATTAAGCAAATCCTGGCTCATTTGTACATAACAGTTTGTTCTTGATCTCATCTCTCTCCTCTCACATTTTATCCTAGGCAGTGAGAAGAAGCAAGATGGCTCTTCCAATATTCCTCTTGGAAGTCCCCATAGCTAAATCATCAAATTTTCTAGGTACATTTCCTTTTGGACATGCTACCGCAGGGACTGGATTGCCAAATTTTCTATCACTTATAACACAGGAAACTTTTCTTCTAGTTTTGACTAATAGTTGGTTCACTTCCCTTTCTAATAGCCTTCTTGAGTCCCTCTAAACTTTCACTAACCAACTCCTCAAGGCCTTTTAGTTTTCTGCCTACTATCTCAAAGCCAATGCCACATATTTTACATTTTTTATGGAAACATCCTATTCCCAATACCAAGATTTCTTCAAATTATCTACTTCTCTATACAAAACACTCCTTAAATTATGGCTTAAAGCAAAGCCCATCATTATTTGGTTCACGAGTCTTCATTCTGGGCAAGACACAGCAGGACATTTTATCTCTGCTCCACCCAATTGGGACAGCTTGTCTAGTGCTTACAAAGGCAATTTGGTGCTGCATACCAGTTATTCTCCTGGGGATTCTCCTCACCAGGTGACCTGAGCTTCCTTCTATCATGGTATCTGTTACAATGTCAAGAATCATCAGAGAACCAGGTGGACACTGTGACTACCTATATACTAGCCCAAAAGTCACCTAGCGCCATCTGTGCCATACTCAAGTTTGTCAGAGTCAATGGGAAGAAACATGGACCTAAGCTTTTTATGAGACAAATCTCATTGTAAAAATCTCATTGTAAGAAGAGCAGGTGTGATGAGAGATTTATTTGAAAAATATAAGCTAACTCAGGTATATTACTTAACATTTGGTGTCTCAGTATATTGTAAAAGTGTGGTATCTGGGAGATGATGCACCACTGTAGTACCTCTGACTAGCATAGGATGTAAGAAACCTATCTCCTTTCATCCCTAGTGTCAGGGTTCTAGTTTTGACAGCTCAGGGTGAAATCTGGTCAATTGCTTGTTTGTGTCAATAAAGTTTTATTGGAACACAGCCGCACAAACTCATTTACATATTGTCTATGACTACTTTTACATTATAACAGCAAAGTCAAGTAGTTGTGACAGAGACCAGATGGCCTGGAAAGATTCACTATCTGTTCCTCTATAGGAAAAGTCTGCCAACTCCTGCTTTACATCCTACTCAGTCATAGAGTGCAACAGAAAATGCTCGTCTCCACTGAGACTTACAGATGGACCTTTCTGATTGCAGTCTTCTATGGATGAAGATGCTGAGGCTCACAGGGGATTAAGTGACTAGTAAAGACTTTCCTTTTCTTTTTTGTTTTTTAACTATTTACTGTGTGCTTTGCTCTGTGCTGTTAAAAGTTTTACAAATACTCTGTTTTTTATCCATAACAAACAAAACAGGCCCTATTTTGCTCACCAATATATGTTGAGGAAAGTGAGAACTCAGGTTCTAAGTAATTTGTCCAGTTTCATAGAGGCAGAGCTGGAATTCCAAACCAGGTCTTCCTGAGTCCAGAGCCTGTGCTCAACCTGTACAGCATACTTTCTCAGGGTGAGATCTGCATTCCCCTTGCCTCAGAACACCCACCTGAGACTCATGGTAGCCCACATATGCTATGCTCAAGGCTTTCCACCCTGCATATGGACTGGAACAGCCCAAACAGTCATGTGCCTATTAAAAAATGTAGACTTGGAGATTGAGAAAGTCTGGAATGGGCCCTAGGCATCTCTGCTTTTTAACCAATTATTTTGGTGATTCTATTATCATTCAGGGTTGAGAACCATGAGACCCCTTTCACTGGACTAGGTCTTCCTAACTCCCATCTTTCCATAATTTCCACTTATTCTATCTTACCATTTCATCTGCCAGAGTACCATGAGAAAGGCTGTTGTGTGTGCTGAGCCCCAGCCTGAGGCACTTCAATAGAATGGCCAAGAGGAAGGCACATCTGTTTCCTACTGGCCCGAGTCTTCCTCTGGAGTAAAGTAACCCAAAACTTTACCCTGGGTCTACAGAGGACTGGAGGGACTAGAATTCTGAGAAGAGTAAGAAAATTCGGGAGAGGAAATGTTGTCCCTTTCTGTGGGTAAGGATCAGTCTCTGGTCCACCACTACAACTGTTGAATTTTTACCTTGATCTTTCTTCTGGCTTCAATATTAACATATTTTCAGAGGATTTGAAAATGGAATAGAAATGCTAGCAGCAACTCTAACCAGCCAAATCCAGAGAAACTATTTTTAAATCATCAGTACACATATGAACTCATTTAAACCTCAGTGTTTTACATAGAGTGCTTTGGTTTTATTTATGGAAGTTGTGTTTCTACATATATTACAGAGGTTTGGTGAGTTGCCCGATCAGTGTGGCACAAGAGTAGCAAGAGAGGAGCTTTCTAATCAAGCTTCTCACATTCATAAAGGATTCAAAAGTTTTGATAAGAGCTAGACAGTAGCTTTTGAAATATAGAGAGTCTTTGGAGGTAGGAAGAGATCTCTTTCCTACAGTGCTCATTTAAACTGTTGCAAGACTTGACACTGTTTTGTAAAACTTGACAGTGTCTTGGATTTTTAAAACTTTATTTTGTAATCCAGACGTTAGATGAGGTGGCTATCTCTCATAACTGCACATGTTACCTTAAGGTGATTAACCTCTCTAGTTTGCTCAGAACTGAGAGGTTCCTGGAATGCAGGACTTTTGCAACTGAAACTGGGAAAGTCCTGGGCAAACTGGGATGAGTTGGTTAGCTTACTCAGCTTGGACAGAAAATTCGGTTGTTATTTCAAGAGCCTCACAAAAACTGACCTACTCACCAACATTTCATAATCAACATCTCTCATCTCTTCCCTCTTTCAGGAATAAGTAGAATTCTCTCCTCTTGTACAGGAAATTCTACCCACTCCCAGAAGACTTAGCACCAACCATTTCATGGCTCCAAGGCCTCAACTTCTACTCCAAATGGACTTATTTCAATATTCCTTGAAACAAACATTGTGTTCTTCAGGAGAATAGTTTTTGTCTTGACATGTTTTTTTTATATACCACCTTGTTCCAAGTGGACATGTTATACATCTGTAGTAATCTCTTCCCATTCCTCATAAAACCCCCAATGCACTTATTACAGACCACAGTGATAAAAAGGGCATGACTAGCTCTGTGGCCCAAGACCACCCCCTTGGATTCTCTGAGCTTGGACACCTTATCCAAAGAAAGGGAGGGTAGGAACAAATGGATTCATTTCTAAGATTTCTTCCTGTCCTGACCTTTGTTTGGTTATGCACTGAGTTGAATGGAGCTGGTCACAAGCTTTTGCATGTAGCTTGGAAACATGTACCACTATAGAATAGGTACAGAGCCACAGGGTTGATCCTTAGACCTAACAATGTAACAATGGTTATCTGGGTCTCCATCATTTTCAGAAGTCCCTGCCTCTGCTCTGTTCTCCTGTTGTGGGTGCCTTTTAAATACTTCTTTACACATTAACTACTTAGAAGCATCAGAGATACCCTCATACCTTTGAAAACACTCTTGAGAAATTTATGCAGATTGCAGAAAATTGAGGAAATACTGTATAGAAAAACATAGAGGATGACAAAAATCAACCATAGTTCCTTGTGCAGATATTGTCACTGTTAAACCTTTGATATATCATGGTTAAAAATATGCACCATGCATATTTTTCACTCACCAATGGATTAAATGCCTTCATTTTATCATGAGATTTCTAGTGGCTGTACTGGATTCCATTTTATGAATAGCAATAATTTATTTAATCAGGTGTCTCTGGTTGGTTACTGAAGGAATTCCCTTATTCCAGGTTTGCTTTGTTTTTAATAAACAGTTAAGGAATTACTTCCTGTTAAATATTCTGCTTCTTATTCTTAGTGGCAAATTTCTAGGTTATAAGTTACATGTATTTGGGGGTTTTAATACAGATGGTCAAATTATTTTCTAAAAAGTGTTCTCAATCCTCTAGAAGAATAGGAGACTGGCTTCTTGTTGCCACCTTTGCCAACCATTTAGTGATGACCAATGATTACATCAGCCGAGTGCTCTGGGCAGTGGCAAAGTCCAGCATGGTAGCCAGACTCTGATATTACTGTTTGATTTTGCTGTGTTTATAATACATCTGAAAATAGAACAGGAAAGAAAACAGCAACATTGATAATTTTGGGTTAGAATCATCCAAAATTACTAAATATACATCAGGGATCTTAAAGTGGTGTCTCTGGACCTAACCCTGGACTCTTCATGAAAGGGTCTGCTCCAACCTGAACCAACCTATTTCAACCAGAGGCCGTGGCTGCCACCAGGAAACTTGAGAATAAGTAAAGGGCTTATGAAAAAAGGAGGAGTGAGGGAAATCTGCCCGTAGTGAGCACAGTTGCCATATGGATCAACTTATTTCATCCAAGAAACATAGTGTGGGTATTTTTTATGCCCATTTTACCAATGAGGAAACAGAACACTGGAAGAATCTGAAACATCCCCCATGGTCATACGGCTGATTAAGAACAGACGTGGGAACTGAACCATGGTTACTGGACTGGAGACCAGTCTGTTGCTAACACAGAAGCCTCCCTGGGAAGGGAGGAGAAATCTGGGTTTAGACATCACATATAAAATCATATTAGGTTAACACACCATGCCCAACACATAGTGGGATAGGAGTGTATTTTTTTTTAATGTATCTTCTTCAAATTTACTTGAGTCCATGAATTTTTTACTGGGCACTGTGCCAGGCAATTTATTTTCATTTAATACTCATGGATCAACTCCATGAGAGAGGTCTTCTTTCTTCTTCTTCTCCTTTTCCTTCTCCTTCTCCTTCTTCTTCTTCTTCTTTTTGATACTGGGGATTGAACCCAGGGGTGCTTTGCCACTGAGTTAAATCTCTAGTTCTTTTTATTTTTTATTTTGAGACAAGGTCTCACTAAGTTGCTTAGGACATTGCCAAATTGTTGAGTCTGACCTTGAATTTGTGATTTTCCTCCTGCCTCACCTCCCGAGTGGCTGGGATTAGACATGTGTGCCACTGTGCCCAGCTTCTTCATTTGTATTATGAATATTTCAAACATATATAAAAAGAAAGAATGATAAGATGGATCCCCAGATACCTATCATCAGCTTCAGTGATTATAAAATCTGTGGCTTATTTTATTTCACTTATGTTTAATCAATGTGTAACGATTGTACAGAATGGTGGGTTTCCTTGTGATGTATTTATACATGCACATAATATAATTGTTCAGTTTTGATCCCTAATACCTCTCCTTACTGTCCCCTCCTCCCTTATCTAACCTCCTTCCTCTACCCAGGGGTATCCCTTCTTCCTTCATGATGTTCCCCCCTTCCACATATGAAGGAAAATATTTGATACTTGTCTTTCTGAGTCTGACTTATTTTGCTTAACATGATACTCTCTAGTTCCATCCATTTTCCTGCAAATAACATAATTTTATTCTTTTTTTATGGTTGAACAAACTCCATGGTGTACACATACCACATTTTCTTTATAAAATCATCTGTGATGGACACCTAGGGTAATTCCTATGAAATAGTGAATTGTGTTGCTATAAATGTGGGTATACATGTTATCTCTAAAGTATTCTGAATTTAATTCTTTTGCATAAATATCCAGGAGTGGTATAGCTGGATTATATAATAGCTCATTTTAATTTTCTGAAGAATAGCCATACTCACTCCACAGTAGCTATACTAATTTGCATTCCCCCCAACAGTGTCTGAGTTCCTTGGCCCCCACATCTTTGTCAGCATTTATTGTTTTTTGTATTCTTGATGATTGTCATTCTAATTGGAGTGAGATGAAATTTCAGTGTGGTTTTGATTTGCATTTCCCTGACAGCTACAGATGCCGAGTATTCTTTCCTATAATTGTTGACCATCTATACTACTTTTGATAAATGTCTGTTCAGTTCATTTGTCTATTTATTGAACTTTAAACAAATTTTTTTTTAAAATTCTAGATATTAATCTTCTGTCAGAAGAGTAGGGGTAAAGATTTTATCCCATTCTGTTGTTCCTTCACACTGTTGTTTCCTTAACTGTGAAGAAGCTTCTTAATTTGATGCCATCCCATTTATTGATTCTAGGTATTATTTCCTGAGCTCTAAGATTTTTAAAGAGCTGTTGCCTGTGCCTATATGTTGAAGTGTTTCCCTTGTGCTTTCTTTTAGCAATTGCAAAGCTTCTGGTCTTGTACATAGATCTTTGATCCATTTTCAGTTGTCTTTTTTTTTTTTTTTTACAGGACGAGGATAGGGATCTAGCTTCATTTTTCTCCACAAGGCTAGCCAGTTTTCCCAGCACCATTTGTTAATGAAAATGTCTTTTCTCCAGCTTATGATTTTGTCACCTCTGTCAAGAATCAGATGACTATAGCTGGGTTTATCTCTTTGTCTTATATTCTATTCCATTGCTCTACATGTGTGTGTGTGTGTGTGTGTGTGTGTGTGTGTTTTAATGTCAGTACCGTGCTGGTTTTGTTACTATGGCTCTGAGGTACAATTTGAACTTGGGCACTGTGATGCCTCCAGCATCATTCTTTTTTCTCAGGATTTCTTTGGCTATTTTAGGTCCTTTATTCTTCTATAGGAATTTTATATATTTTTTCTAGTTCTGTGAAGCCTGTCGTCAGTCAGTGTTTGGATGGGAGTTGCATTGGATCTGTAGATTGTTCTTGGTAATATGGCCATTTTGACAATATTAATTCTGCTATCCATGAACATGGGAGGTCTTTTTATCTAATGTGCTATATGATTCCTTTTTTCAGCATTGTGTAATTTTCTTTATAGAGGTATTTCATCTTCTTGGCTAGATTTATTCATGGGTATTTCATTTTATTTGGAATCTATTGTGATCAGGGAATTGTTTCCCTTATTTCTTTATCAGTGAGCTTATTATTGGTGTATAGAAAAGTTATTGATTTTTATATCCTGATTTATCTTACTACTTTGCACAATTTGTTTATTAGTCTTAGAAGTCTTCTGGTGGAGCCTTTAGGGTCTTCTAAGCATAGGATCACATCATCTATAAACAGTGATAATTTGACTTCTTTCTTTTTTATTTGTATCACTTTTATTTATTTCCCTCCTCTAAGTGCTCTGGCAGTGAGAGAAGCATTGGGTGTGGATATCCTTGTTTTCTTCCTAATCTTGGAGGAAATGTTTTCAGCTTTCCCTGTTCAATATGATATTGGATTTGGTTTTGTTGTACATAGCTTTTATTTGAATGCATTTTTGTCAAGGGAGTGAATGACTAGTGTTCCTTCTTATCCTTGGTTCCAAGTATCTTGAGCAATAGGAAAGGGCTGGCAAGGTTTTCTCCTCCTTTCTCTCCTCTGACTAAATTTCTCCTCCTCTGAGTGATTTAGTCTCAGTTTTCATCATTTTTGTATTTGTACTTGTTTATGGGGCACAGTGTTGTAATTTAGTATGCATGTATGCAATGTGTAAGGATCAAATCAGGGTAATTACCATTTTCATCTCCTTGAATATTCTATATGTGGGGAACCTCCAAGCTCTTCTTAATTATTTTGAAATGCATAATGAATTGTTGTAGATGATAGTTGCCCTTTTGGGCTAAATAACATTAGAATTACTTTTCCCTCTCTGAGGTGTTTGTTTTGGTACCTATTATCCACCTGTCTTTATTCTACCTCCTTCTCCCCTTCCTGGCCTCTATGACCTCTATTCTACTCTCTACCTCTATGTGGCAACTCTTTCGCTTCCACAAATGGGTGAGAACATGTGGCATTTGTCTGTCTATGACTGGTTTATTTCACTTAACATTATTATGTTCTGAAAATGACAGAATTTCAACCAGCCTTCACCACTGAATCTACCAGCATCTTGATCCTAGACTTCTATCTACCCTCCTGAACTGTGAGAAGTAAACAGTAAACTTCTGTTGCTTATAAGCTAGTGTGTGTGTGTGTGTGTGTGTGTGTGTGTTTTGTTATAGCAAACTGAATGGACTAATATGTCAAGAGGCTTAACAGTAAACTAGGGTGAGGATCAGGGTGGGGGGCAGATAGGCTGATGGCAGGATTCAGGTATTCTGAATTCAAATGCTTTTAAGATTGCCTCAATTTGTTGACCTAATAAATAGTTATTAAGCACTTTTTGTCTTCCATGAATTTTATTGAGACTAGCACAGTTTGCAAGATAAATTATCTATCTTCATGGAGATTCTATTCTGATGGGGAAGAGACATAAACAAGGGAACCAATAAAAACCAAGATGATTCTGTATGGTAATAATATCATGAAGCAAGTTCCCAGGGTAAAGGGATGGAAAGTAAATGGAAGAAGCCCATTTCAAATGGTTGTCCCAGGGCACTTGATCAGAGGTCCAAAATGTGGAGGAGGAGCAGTCTAGGCAGAGGAACATGCAGGTACCAGGGCATGAGATTGGAAGTGGCTGGTATGTTCTGGGGCCGGGGAAATAAAAGGAGACTAGTGTGGAAGGAGAGAAGCTAAGAGGTGAGCCTGGAGAGGTAGGTAAGAGGGAGGATAGGCAGGGACTTAGAGCCCTCACCTAGGAGTTTGGCTTCATTCTAAGAGTAATGGAAGGATGTTGGAAGGTTTTCAGTGGTGAGATGACATGATCAGAATTGTCCTTTAAAAATTTTACCCAGCTGATCTCTGGGCCATAAAGACAAGTTGTAGAGCATCCAGATTATACAATTTAAAGTTCTTTGAGAACTCTGTGCTATTCCTTGATTCTTTGTGAGACACCCCCCCAAAAAAAAAACAACAACAAAAGAAAACAAAAAAACTGTCAAAGGATCTCTACTCTTTACAAGTATCTAAAATTCATATTGTGCAGATAATGTGCAGAATGATTAAGTTCTAGAGATCTGCTGTACCTCATAGTTCCTATTGTTCACAATATGGTATTGTGCAAGTTATAATATGCTAAGAGGGTAGATCTCATGTTAAATGTTTTTTTTTAAACAAACAAGCCCACCAAAGAATACAGCAAAATTGTTGGAGATGATGATTATGTTTAGTAGCCTGATTGTGATCCTGGTATCATAACTGCATAAATACGTACAAATTTATCATTTATACACATTAAACAAGTGTAATTTTTTTATATGTCAGTGATGCCTCCATAAAACATAAAAAGGAAAATAAGGAAAACCAAGAACCAATCCAAGTGGAGTTACATGAAAGAGCAATGAAACCTTATCTGGGAAGAGCCTCAGGTCTCCCAGGACTGGGAGCTTAATAAATATTGGCTGACAAACAATTGATGTTGACTGAGTCATTAACTTCTCTGGACTTGACTCTTCCTTTGAACAGAGGGGAAGAGCTGGGCAGGTGGCCATAAACAGAGAAGCTGACCTACACAGCTTCTGCCCATGTTGAAATTGTATCTTGCAGGAATTGGGTGGCTGAATCATGGCGAGCAATCTTAATGTTAGTGAAGTGGGACACACAGACATGGCAGCCTCCCGAATGGCAAGATAAATTCCCCAGGAGGTCTTCTTGCCCCCAAAAAAAAAAAAAATTAGACAATGGTCTGGTCAAACCTTTAACTCTACCCATTGTCTATGGAGAATAATGAAGATAGAGAGCATAGCATGTTAGAGACCTTACAAGGCCTGATAATGCAGGAGTCAGATCTAAATGTGGGCAATTCTCTAGGACAAACAATTTGATTTCTTTAACACAAAGGAAGTGCCAGGTTTGGGGTGAGGAGGCACAATTAGATTAAAGAAAACTTGAGAGGCATTTAAACCAAAAGTAAAGGCAGCCCTTGTTTGGATCCTCATTTCAACCAACTAAATGTAAAAAGGACACTTATGAGACATCAAAGAGAAATGAACCCAAACTGGGATGATTTTGTTCAGAGTGAGAATGGTATTGTTTAAGTCAGCATTTTCATTGCTGTGACCAAAAGACCTGACAAAAACAATTTTAGAGTTTTTGAAAAGTTTATTTGGCATTGAGTCCTGTGAGTTTCAGAAGACTCAGTTCATAGATGGCTGACTCCATCTTGGACTAAGGTAAGGTAGAACATCATGGCAGAGGAAAGCAGCTCAGGATATGGACATCAGGAAGCAGAGAGAGAGAGAGAGAGAGGTCTGCTCACCAGGGACAAAATATAAACCCCCAAGGCCTGACCCACCTCCTCAATCCATACCCTACCTGCCTATAGTTATGACCCAGTTATTCCATTCAAGTGGATTGACACAATGATTAGGTTAAACTCTCATAACCCAATTATTTCACCTCTAAACTTTCTCACATTTTCACACGTGAGCTTTTGGGGGATACCTCATATCTAAACCATAACAGGTACTATGGTTTTCCTACATAAAAAAAAAATCGTAGGCCCTTTCATGTTGACTGGGGTACCTCCACAACATTATGTTAAGTGAAAGGACCAGACAGAAATAGACAAATACCGTGTGATTCCTCTTATATGACGTCCATGGAATAGTCAAATTCATAGAATCAGAAAATAGAACAGTGGTTTGCGGGGGCTGGGCAAGGCTCAACAGGGTGTTGGTGTTTAATAGGTGCAGAGTTTTAGTTTGGGGAGAAGAAAAATGTCCTAGAGATGGATGGTGGTGATGATGGTTGTATAATAGTGTGAGTATACCTAGGGCCCCTGATCTGTGCACTTAAAAATGGTCTCAATGATAAATTTGATGTTATGATCATCTTACCACAATCTTTAAAAATTCTGCAGATATTAGAGATAAATGCCAGAGTCTTTACAGGTGATTGATAGGATGCCTGAGATTGGCTTTAAAATAATCTAGTGAGAACAAACAAAAAGCATGCAGGACAGAGAGGAAACAAGACAAGGAAAATGCA
This sequence comes from Marmota monax, assembly GCF_021218885.2. Lineage (NCBI taxonomy): Eukaryota > Metazoa > Chordata > Mammalia > Rodentia > Sciuridae > Marmota > Marmota monax. The sequence continues at coordinate 1,477,242 of NW_026695202.1, forward strand.
TATAATTGTTGAAGCTGGGTGTGGGGTATTGGGGGGCATTATTCTCTTCTTTGGTTTAGGCTTAAACACCCCACAGTATAAACTTCAAAAATATTTCTACCAAGTTTTAGTATGTGGAGTTTAGTGTTTTGAGATGCTGTGCATTTATGCTCATTTTTAGAGGACTCTGGGAAACCAATAGGGAACAAAACCCTGCAGTGCCCTAGTTACGTGAGTTGTCAGGGTGCAAAACTGAGCGTAAAATAAGACCAAGCTCAAGGGGGTTGTCATTCAGACTGCCTCCTCTCCGTCATTCAGCAGACCTCTCTCTCTCTCTCTCTCTGCTTCCTGATGTCCTTGACTTCCCTTGTCAGATGGTTGGGAAGAATAAGTGAAATTCGTATGCACCAGTGTTCGGGAGCTACTTGCACATGAACTACCTGATACATAGTAGGTGCTCACAAAATGCTGCTTGAAATGAATCTGGAACAAATTACTCAGTATGCTCTGTTTCAGCCATTAGATAAAGTCTTTCATAGAAAAGAATTTATATGCAGTCTTTTCTCCCTCCCACCCAGGGGATCCAACTACCAGAGGCTGTAAACTTATTTCTGGAGTCTTTGCCTGAGCAGGCACACTTATGCCCAGGAGAGTACCCTGGTGGCTGTTAGCAGGAGCCTGGAAAGATAAGAACAGTTTCAAAAAATGTTTTTGGGGCATCACAAAAACCCTATTGTAACAAAATGCTATTTGGAATAACATTAAAGAAAAGAGAATTATGCCCATTTATCAAAGGAAAAATGAAAGCCCCCTTGGACATGAGTTTTATTTTGAAGCCGAAGCCTTTAATCAAATTGACAATAAAAGATATGGCCCTTCTCTGAACCGACGAATGAGAAGCAGCCATTTGCAATCTCAGTATGTGGCTGCTGGTATTTAACTCATCCCCTACCCCTGTGTGTTGAGGACAGATGGATTTTCTTAATCAGTAGGGAGAAATGGAGTCCTGATGCTGATTAGTTAACTGAATGTGGAGTGTAAAGAATTCCATGAATCTTCCATCCCTCACCTCTGTGCCTTGAGAGAATAGTCACAGGGCAGTCATTGCAAACAGACTGACAAAGAACAAGTTCTCTGAATTAATGAATAAATGATCTTAAACCTTAAGTGAAGGGAGGGAAGCAGGGCATCTTTGTTTCTCTAGGTGAGTAATAAAAGGACCACAGCCACATTTAAAAAATAAAAATACAAAATTTTGTTGAATTTGAATTTTGGATGAATGTTAGGAAGTATTGCTATACCTATAGCAAAAACTATACAATTTATATTTTAAATGTCAGTGAAACAGGGACTCCTAAATTTTATATTCAAATTCTACAAACAAAAGAAGTCCTTCTGCTCAGATGTACAGAATCTAAATATCTTTTATCCAAAATGTGTGGGAGGTGCAGAGTCAATTAATGTTCAACGATGTGGGTCAGAAATAGTACTATTGGCAGCCAGTATCAAGAAGTTAATGTATCAGTTAGTAATCGCTGCATGACAAGTCACCATAAAATCCTATAGTTTAAAATAACAATCCTTTATTATAGCTAAAGGCTGTGCAGATTCAGTGTGGTTTGTTCATCTAGACAGGACTTGAATGAGCACCTCTGTCTTGAACTGTTGTATTTCAGCTGAGGGCTGTGGCTGACTCCCTTCTTCTTCTTCCTGACCCAGTGGGGAAATTGATGTATGGTCCTTTCCATGGTGGTAACAAAGGCACAGGAGTGCAAGTTAAGATGAGAAAGACCACTTAAGGACAACGCTTGGAACCCGTATGCCATTGGCCAGGGAAGCTACATGGCCAAACCCAAAGTCAAGGGATAGAGAACATTCCATGCCTGAAGAGGCCACAGCGAGAATGTGAATGCTGGGGGAATGAAGAGTTGGGGCCGACACAGGAAAACTGAGGTCTAGGAGAGTGAAGTTAAGTCCCTTGGACCTTCAGAACCCCAAGAACTCAGACATAAAGAGAAAAGGATGCAGGAGATCAGTTACTGGGGAGCAGGGCTAGGAGGGTCAGAAGGGCTTAGATGCAAGAGTTATCTGATTCCTAATTTGGGCCCTTGACTCCAATATTTCCATGTTTGCCTGAAAAAGTTTTCATGGACTGAGAGGTGAGCTGGAGCCTATAGAGGTGGGAATTTAGTGGTCTTATGTATGAAAGTTGGAGGACAGAAGGATGGCAGACAGATTTCACTCTGTAACTCACATCTGCTTCTTGCCATCTCATCTACCATTCCTTACTCATTTGGTTGATGAGGCAAGATTCAAAGGCCTTGGTAAATGATAATTCATTTATTAGTGTAGTCATAACATTTTCCATTCAAGGAAGAGTAACTCAAAGTAGCTCAACATAGAAAGAGAAATTATTAAAACATAACCTGACAGGCTAAGGAGTCTATCTTCGGGTAGGGCTGGACCCAGGTGCTCAAATGATGTCATTAGGAATTTGTTTCTCCAAGCTTAGGCTCCGTGTTCCTCTGTGATGTCATCATTCTTAGATGAGCTGACACTTTATAATGCATAATGCTCCAGATTTATGTCCTATCAACGTGGCAGCCTAGACAGAAAGATTACATCTCTTTCTCTTTAGCGCAGTGAAAATCTTAGAATTGCATTTTAGGCTTAATGTGGGTGGAATGTTCACTCTGAACCAGTCACTGTGACGAGGTTTTTGATTTGCCAGACCTTGGTGTTCTGACACTGGATGGTGTAAGTTTGATCAGTCCTACCTATACCACGTGGGCTGAGAGCAGAGGAGGGATGGGAAAATTGTGAAAAACTGATAAAAGTGGTACGTAGGTGCTAGGCATATTATATAATTTACATATCTATCCTGTTTATTGCCTGTCTCCCAAGCTCTGTTTACTGCTCCTCCAAATGTCAGTGTCACAGAGGCATGTGTCTTTATCATCCACGTAAGAACTCCTGTGCCCACAATAGTGTTGAGGGCATGGTCAATACATGTGTGGCATGAACCTGCTATGGTTCCTGAGAGATGATAACATCAAGTCCATGTGGTAGGAGAGGAGGAACTTCCCAGATTTGCAATTCATATGACGGTCCTACTCTCCAAGTCCCCGATTACATATCCATGACCTAAACATCATGTTTTCCCCCTTGAACCTGGAAAAGACCCTCCAGGCAGACGCTATTCAATATGCAGAAGGTTTCCTGAGATTAAAAAGAGAGGCTCTAGTTTTGCACATGGGATGGAACTTGGGATGTCATCCTGGATGTGATGCCATCAGAGAGTGACAGGTGCCTAGTCCGGATGCTGGTGGTCTTAGCTGGAAGAGGATGATGGTGGAGCTAGAGGGCATCAAGTTGGAGGTAACAGACATTGAAAGAGAGACATAGCAGTGTCTAAAGCAGGATCAGATCTTTGTATTTTATACCCAATCTTGGAAGAGAAGGCTTTAGTTACCTAGTTCAAAATCATGGATTGCCTATGGGCTGTCCATGGACTCCTCAGTCATACTTGGAGCTCACTTTCCTGGTACCTGAGCTTCTTTATGAGATGAACAGCATTGACTTGACCCAAGATATAGCCAAAACCTATTGCCTAATTTCCATTTTTTGTTTTTTTCTGGGAATAAATATTCGTGACTCTCTCTGTGGAGAGAAGGGAGGAGGACTGGGATGAGAGAGGACAAGAGGGTGTGCCATTTGCAGACAGAATCCACATTTGGAAGAGTGAATGCATTTGGAAGGACCTGCTTGGGAGGTTATTTATTAGGGTCTTTTTGAGAGAACTGCACTTTAACTTCGCCAATGACAGAAAAAGCAAAGTCAGATGGTGAAAGTGGGATAAAGGGCAGGACCCCACGTGGACACTGGGGCCTGTCTTTACTTGGAAAGCTGCAGAAAACAGATCCTTGGGAATGTCTCTCCTTGCCAGTGGCCTCGTGTGTTTATTGAACTGTCCAGTCGAAGAAGGTTCACCCTGACATTGGAACAAGAAGGCGGAGCTTGTGGATTTATGGTGATAACAAAGACGGGAGGAAGGAACAGCTGCTGATGGGGCTGCAAGAAAGGCTATTCAGGAAACGGCGGCTTTTCAGGGTTTTTGGTCTTTCGCTTTGTCTTTCCCACATCACAAGATGCTGTAGCTGATCCCCTCCCGTGATCTTGCCCAAGACGACTGTGAACTGGAAATGAGCAACAGGCAGCTCCTGCCCTCTGGGAAGGGGCCAAGAGGCCTGGAGAGGCTGCAAGGAGACAGGGACCAGGCCGAGGATGGTGTGTGTCAAGGGACTTGTGCCTTGAAGGGGGAGGAGGGAAAAGATGGCTTCGAGGGAGAAAGTGCTCCTTTGTACATTCAAAGAGAATGTTTGCCAAAAACCTCCAGAAACTTCGAGCAATTGTGATTCTTGCAGAATTTGGAGGGATGACTAGAAAAGAGAGGAACAGATGTTTCTGCCTTTGGTTGATCACCCGCCACACTGTTGGGTTAGGTTATCTCTCATATCTATTATTCTTTAATTGAAAATTTTAGCAAAGACTGACTTAATTAAAACAAAATAAATCCTGCAGGCCTCATTCTCTCTACCTTTATTCTCTGTGATCCAGGAAACAGGGCTTCATTTGCCAGCTGTGTGGACTTTGGCAAATTATTTAACCTCTCTTGGCCTATTACCTCATCTGGAAAATACAGTTTATAATAGTACCCACATCAAGGGGGTGTTGTGAGGATTCAACGAGATAAGGTTCGGGAAATGCTAAGCTCTGGTTATTGCAAGCACTGGATAATCCTAGCTGTCATTGGTATGGTTCCAATGCTGTCCTAACACAGAACTCAGCAGTGTACCCTGGTTTGTCCTAGAATCAGTACCTAACAGTCATGGCTAATGACAGCAGCTGTTGTCTCTGGTCCTGTGGCTGGGGCTGTGCTGGGCAGTGAGACACAGGGATGTCTGGTGGAGAGATGATTCCAGAATGTCCAGTGTGCATCAGCAGAGGGGAACGAGCAGCTGTTTGGGAGTGTAAGCCTAGGAAAAGGCAGAAGGAAAGGTTGATGGGGGTCACAAACACACCTGTCATCGGCTTGGTAAAATAAATGATCTGTCTTCCATCCTGTCCTGAATGTATCTTATCTCAGAGAGCTGAAAAGAATAGAAAATGTGGAGTTGACCAAGTGGGAGAAGACATATTCTTTAATGAGTTTAAAATGTAGTCTGCCCTTCTGTCTCCTACCAACACCCTCTAGATACATTTACCTTTCCACTAAAGGTGTCTGGGACTAGCATGGTCTTAGCAATATCTAGGATCATGAGCTCATAGGTGACAGGGACTGGGAGCAATCATATACATTGATTTTATAGTATCTCAGCTAAGATCAAATATGATTTAAGCTAACTTTCAGAACCAGGAAATTTGTTTCATGTGGTAAGTCTGCCTTTAGGTGGACTTCAGGTTTGGTTGATCCAGCAGCCCAGAGAGGTGTTCTCTGCCATTCTTGGTATTTGAGTTGTATTCTTGGACTGTTCTCTGAGATGCTGGTCAGCAGCAGGTGGGGGTAACATTCTTGTGTCCAACCAATGGAGTCATGCTGGGAGAGAGAGAGAGGGATTCAGGGAAGAGCCTTTCCCTCAATTATGGAATGAGAAGTCCATCTTTGTAGTCCAGTTGATCCCATTTAGGACATGTGATCACCCCTAGATGAATGATAGGACCTTCCAGCAGGACCCACCTCTTAAGGTCCTACCATCTCTATGCTTCCACCCTGGGGACAAACCTGCAACATATGAATCCTTGAGGGACACACTCAGACCACATCCAACCATACCAATGGGGGCAGGATCTTATAGGTCACGTGAAGGATTTGGGGTTTTAATCCTAAAAACATCAAGAGGCCACTCAAAAGTTTTAAGTAAAGGACATTTTGAGCCAAGCTCTTGAGAAAGAATAGAAATAGAGTAGAAGGGGAAACCACAGGACTAGATATTACAGTTTGGCAGGTGAAAACCAAGGCACTTTCAGCTAGGGTGCTGAAAAGTAGAAACAGAGAGAACCAGGTGTATTTGAGAGGTATCTAGGAGCTAAACTAGTTAGAGCCTGGTGCTAAAGTCAATATGGAGAGATGGTGAGGAAAACAAGATATTAAGGAGGATGCTTGGGTTTCTTATTTGCTTACTTCAGGAATGTTGGAGAAGGAAAAGATTGTAGGAGGAAGATTATATTGATACGTTGAGTTTGCCGTATGGATGGGACATTCCCTCATATGGGTGGGAAATGGCAGGTGGGGAGTTCAGGATACAATTTCAGGGGAGGATACTGGAGAGGATAAAGTACTGTAGTTGGAGCCACGGGCCTGATAAGAACTCACTTTGAGGGATACTGACTCTCCACAGTGCGATACAGAGCTCTTAGAAAGAGCTTCCAGGGAGGAGAAGGATTCTAGGAGAGAGTTGTAGTCCTTAAACCACGGCAGAGGAGAGTATTTGGATAGGGAGGGCTTGATCTGCAGTGTTGCATGCTGTTGAGAAGAGATGGAAGGACCAGAAGATGGCCCTTTGGATTTAGTGACACGGAGACCATGCGTGAGCCCAGCAAGAACTATTTCAGACGTTGTGAGAGTTGGAGTCAAAAGCCAGTTTTTTGCAGAAACTGGATTCATGCATGGAGAAAGTTGTGGCACCCACAGTAGATTCTTTTAAAGAACCTTGGCTGTGGAAGAAACAGAAGGGAGGAAATAGGTAGAAGGAGAAGTGAGGTCCAGGGGGAGATTTTCTTTAGGATGAGTTTGTTGACCATGTTTAAACGGTTTATGATAGTGATCGTGGGGTTGGTCGGGCATCTAGAAAAGACAGGAGGGAGAGTGGAAATGGACAATGTAAGGATGCAGACCAGACCCACATGCCTCAGAAAGCCCAGGATTACCTCTGCTGATGGAGCCAGAGAGGAGGAGGAAAGAGGAGACACAGAGGTCAGTGGATTCAAAGCGACGGTAGCAAGAAGATAATAACATTCCTATTTGAACTTGTACAGTTCCTGAAAATAGGAAGCCCTGTTTCTGTAGGAAGGGAGAGGGAGAAATGTCTCTAGCCAATTATGTTTGGGAGATTCTGTGTTAGGCTAAAGCAATCATCTTCACCATAGGACTCCTCAGAGCCTTTAATTCTCCAGAGTTCATTGTGAGTGGCAAAGAGGGGGCTGTAGGAGTCAGCATTTCCCAGTGGACCACAGGGTTCTCTGTGCTCGGCATCTCACCCAACCAGTATTTTCACATTACATCCTCTGGGAAACACTGTGCTGCAAGAGCTCCTTCATTAGAAGAATCTGAAACCCAAAGATGGAAAGGGAATTGTAGAAGATCACTTGGCTGGACTAGGAGCCATGGAGGGCTAGGTTTCTGGGCACAGTCTCTCGCTCCTGTTTATGTTGTTTGACCTGAGACCTAGACAGAGCGTCGACCATTCAGTTCTACTTCAAACTATGGGATTAGACAGAGAGACATCCATTAGCCCTTGGTGTATGACAGGGAATTCAAGGTGGGACACAAATCTGACTCTGAATTCATCCTGTCTGAAGCCTACAATGGAATCTGCTGTGTGTCCTTGAGCAAGTTATTTAATTTCTCTGTGTCTAAGTTTCCTCATCTATACAAAAGGAGTAATTGTGACATACCTGACCACAAAGAATTGTCACGATAATTAAATTGAAAAATACTTATTAAATATTTGGAATAGTGTGACCCAAGTAGGTGGCCAGTTTCTGCTAACTCTTATAGGTTGAGTATCTCTTACTCGAAATGCTTGGGAACAGAAATATTTCAGAATCTGGAATACTTGTATATTCATCATGAGACATCTTGAGAATGGGACCTGAATCTCAACATAAAATTCATTTCATATATAGGATATATGCAAGACCTGAAGGTAATTTTACATAATATTTTTAGTGTGCCTGGGCTTTGATTGTGACCATCACATGAGGTCGGGTGAGAAATTTCAACTTAAGAAATCACATGAAAGCTCAAGCAGTTTTGGCATTTGGAGCATTTTGGATTTTGGATTTTTAGATTAGGCACACTCAACCTGTACTGGGAGCAGAGGGGCAGGTGTGTTCCAACCCATAAACAGGTCAGCAGAAAAAGCTACTCTGGCCAAGGAACAAAAAAATGCACTCATGTGTCAAGTGAGATAGAGAAGAATAATGGAAAGAGAATCATCTTTCCAGAGGCCTGGCTCTGCCTTTGGGATTTGTGAGACACCCCTGTGTCTTCACAGTGAATCTCCCTGTCAGCTTAACCTGGCTCAGTGACTTGCAAACAGACCTAATGACTATAGTGGCCATGACAGGATTTGAACCTGAGTCCCCTGGATTCTAGGCTAGCGTGCTGATTATTCCCACATGCAGATGGTTTAGAACCTAGAAGTAACTCATCCAAAAACATCTCCTCCCAGAGGAAGAAAGTAGATCTTTGCAGCCAGCAGCAGATTGTGTCTGGGATTAAATTTAGTGCCCCTGGTTTTTCAGAACCTGACTTTGACCTTCCATCTGTTGCAGCCACTGGCCCTCTGGAGCTGTTAAAAGTGTTGCAGAGATTGAAGGCACCCAGGGTGGCTAGAGAATATTTTAGTGCCTCCCTCTAAGATGCTCAGCTCCATGGTTAGACTATGACATCATTGAGGAATTGATGCAGTAGATAATTTTGGCCTATTGCTGTGTCTCATCTTGTCATGAGCATCCATAACTCCAGAGTGTACTTCTCCCTGCCTGGGATTTTGGCCCTTTGTTTGCTGCCTAGGGAGGGTCTGATCTTGTGGAGCTCAGACAATCACCCAAGGGATCTTGGGAAACTGCCACTCTGCTGCCCCAGCCCCTGGGCATTCTGACTCAGTGGATCTGGAAAGCACTGAGAAGTCTGTGTACTTGATGAGCCACGCCGGATGAACCTGATGTAGGAAATTGAGGCTCTGCTCATTAAAACCACTGTTTTATCCAGACCATCTGGAAAGAATCCTAGAATGGAGGAATGTATGAATTGGGATTTTTGAAAGCAATTTTGATGTTGAAAGTCAGCTATGTAGGGGCTATTTTTTAAAACTTGAGCCTCAGTTTCCTAGTCTATTAAATCGGGCTAATAATGAAACAGCATCTCACCTGAGGTTGCTGTACATCTCAAATGAGCTAAATGAAAACAAAGATAGTTTGTAAGCCATAAAGCCAGTAGCAGTAGTTACTTTGTATGAAAATATGAGTGTTGGTGCTGGAAAGAGATCTTAGTGGTTATGTAATATGACACTTAAATTTTCAGCAAGTGAGGGCTGGAGTAGGAACCACATCTTATTTTCCCCGTTTCCCTTGACCTAGCTCAGAGCCCAGTATATAGCAAAAGGCTTCATTTCTGTTGATAAGGACCCAGTATTTTTAAGCTTTTGAATGCAAATGAGTCATCATCCAAGATGCTGATTGGCTGACACCAGTTCTATTTGGTTGGATACTAAATAATGAAGAGGAAAAACTGGTTATTAATGCAGAGAGCCTAGGAAGGCGGCAGTCAATAGCAGCACAAAAATAACTTCAATAATTATAAGCCTTACTAGCCTGTCATGACGTATTTTATGAGTCAAAAATGAAGTGTGTGTGACATGAGATGAATCATTCTGTGAATAAGAGAAGGAATCTTACTTATTTAAATGTGTTTTGTCAGCAGTAATGCTGTATCCTAAATGATGTATGCCCTTAAACAAAAGTGATGAATAACTTTGTTGATCTAACATAAGAGATGTGATTTTCTTGTTAAGAAAAATCATGGAAATTCAGAATAAAGTTTGTTCTGGCCCCATCTTCATAAAAGATTACAACACACTTAAGTAAGTTTTCATGTATCAGTACCCTTGCTCTTTGGGAATGTATGACTAGCATTTTAGTTTTTAGAATTGGATGGGTGGGAATAAGAACATATTTTCCCTTTATCTCCCTCCAAAGTAATCTTTCAATATTATATTCTTACAAGCTGCTTGTCTCCCATGCAAAAATGGTCGTATTCTCATACTCACATTATTTGTGATGATTCCATGATTTCTTTGGGGTGGGGGAGGGTATGTCTCTTTGGTGCATTGGTATCTTGCTTCCAGAACAAGATTTACGTAGAAATATTAGCTTTACCATCTCCACTGATTTGTTGTGATATGTTTAAGGTTCTGGATTTCAATAATGGATTCCTTTTTTCAATTCTGAGTTTGAAACCATTGAGAGGCCCACACCGGAAGCAAACGAAAGGAGAATTCCAGGTTTCCCTTACCGATCAAATGTTGAGGATGTGATTTTAGGCCATGGCTAAGTGAGCTTGTGTTTCCCTTGTGAATCAGGTGGCCAAGACTGCTAGTTACCACCCAATATTGTTTTTGGTTTTTTACTTTGCAAAAGATTCCCTGCGGTTTCAGAGGAGCACATGATCACCCATGTCCTATGTCCCAGCCTCCTTTGTAGCTAAGTATAGCTGGACAACAGGATTTAAGTGGTGTGTGTAACTACTAGAAAGTTAAAGTGAAGTCTACCTTTATCTCTTTCCTTCTTTCTGTGAACTGGAAGATAGATGTGATAGTTGGAACTCAGGAAGCTATATTAAACCACGAAGTTCTATCTATATGTTCACTGTGATAGAAAAATGAGACAAGAGGATCTGCTTTTCTGATGGCCAAAAATACTGTACTAGTCCCAAAGTGCTTACCTCAGGATTTCAGGGAAATAAGAAAAAGAATAAACTTCTATATACTTAATCCCTGTTATTTGGGGGTATTCTGTTATTTGCAGTCAAACTTAATCTTAAGCATACTGGAATTTATAGGTCTCTTTCCACAGGGAGACCCAGATCTAATGGCAGAGAGAAAGCTTGATGGGTCTTCTGCAAACAGCATAAGTAAGAATGACTCCAAGGTGGCTGAGATATCAATATCATGTTCTTTCCTCCAAAAAACAACCAGGTTAGTCATTGTGTTATCCAGGGAGAAATAACTGGAGGTACCGTGTGAAGGTAGGACTAGGGATGTTATGGAGGAGAGGCCCTTCACAGGAAATGTGAGACTTGGGGGAAAAAGTTCTTTTGAACCCAACATGAATGCCTCAAAGATTGCAAATGTTGTAGGGCAGTGGGAGAGGGCCTGGGAGGAGGAGATGGGAGAAGTTTACACTAGGTTGCTAGGACAGCACCTTATATTTGCAAAATGGGGTGTCAAAGAGAGGGCAGGAGTAGTCATTTTGGCTGGATTAAGACTTAAAGTTCTAAGTGTTGGAGCTGAAAAGCACCTTAGAGAGCATCTAAAGGCCTCTTGGTCTATTTGGGATTCTATAACAAAACACCATAGACTGGGTACCTTCTGTTCACAATGGAAACTTATTTCTTGGAAGTCCTGGATCAAGGTCCTGGCAGATTCAGTGTCTGGTGAGGGCCTATTTCCTGAATCAGGGATGATACCTTCCAATTGTGGCCTCATATGATAGAGGGGTGAGCTTGCTCTTTGGGGTCTCTGGTAAAAGTATGAATCCCATGCACAAAGTGTCTTTCCTTATGAGCTGATTCCTTTCCCGAGGCCTCATCTTTTACCACATCACTTGGGAGGTTAGGATGCAACACGTCAGGTGAGTACCAACAGTCAGATCACAGATGGTTCAGTATTCTTTACTTTACTGACTGGAGCCAGAGTAGCTAAGAGACTTTTTCAAAAGTTGGTGACAGGTTTTCTGTGGGTGCCATAAAACCAGCCAGCACAGAGCTCCAATCTTTCAAAGGTCTGGATATTTCCGCTGGGACTTTGGTAATTGGGAGGGGAAGAGAGGATCAATAAAAGTCAAAGAGGAAGATGTGAAAAAGGCTTGAAAATAGGGTTATTATATGTTCCCCAGACAGTAGACTCTAGTTGGTTACAGGGTTTTGTGTTGCTAAGCGCTAGGGAGGTGGGCTCATTTTTATGTTTCTCAATGCCAGATGGAAGGCCTGTGAGTTTATGTTTTGGACAAGCAAGAGCCACTGAACTGGGCATGGTGGTGTGAGCCTGTCATCACAGTCACTTGGGAGGTTGAGGCAGGAGGATTTCGAGTTCAAAGCCAACCTCAGCAGATTAGTGAGGTAGTTAGCAACTCAGAGAGACCCTGTCTCTAAATAAAATATAAAAAAGGACTGGGGATGTGGCTCAGTGGTTAAGCAACCTTGGGCACAATCTCTGGTACCAAACAAACCAACAAACCAACAAGAACCACTGAGGACTTCAGAGCCATTTATTGCATGTGACCCTTGACTAGGGCAGCATGCAGAGGACGTGCAATGGGACTTGAGCCCCCTCAGGGGCAGTTTGACTAAACTAAAAGGGGAAATGGGCTAAAGCACTCTCCAGTGACCCACCAAAAGCTCAAGCATCTTAGCACACTAGGACTCTCGCCCCCACCCGGACTCCCTTGTTGGTTTGAGGTTCCAGCTATCTCCCACTTCTGCACCTTTTGTGCATGTTATTATCTTCCTGGGATTAGCCTCCCCACATTCTTTGCTTGACTAATTCTGCATCTTCAGTTTCCCTCAAAGGTTTCATCTCTTCCAGAAATACGTCCTCGGCACTGGTGTTCATCAAGTTAGGCCAGGTTGTGCTGCGGTGACCAAGAAGACTTCCCTATCTTAGTTATTGAAAATAAGGTTTGTCTCTCCTGCATATGACATGTCAATTGCAAGTCAGCCAAAGGAATAAGATCATCACAGTGTTTAGGTCCTCCAGAAGGATGGAGGCGCCATTTCAAAACCTGCCCAATGTGGTGGAGTGAAGGGAAAGGGAGCATGGGTCACCATGCACTCTCTCTTAAAATTTCTGCCCAGAAGTCACATATGTCACTCTGGTCATGTTTTGTTGACCCAAGAAGTCACCTAGCTAAGTCTACTTTCATAATATAGGTACATAGAATCTTCTCCAAGGAAAAGGAAAGGACCACAGTTGTCACTGCACCCCACACCTCCCCATTTTTAATCCGTACAAATCTAAGTCAAGGTCCCAAACACATTTCTATTTTCCTAACTCCTTCTCCTCTTCCTTCTTTTCACTACTTACTAGGTGCCAGGCCCTGGGTGAAGCCTTTTCTATCCTCACTCTCTTTCAATCCTTGTAGTAACCCTGCAGAGTCAGTTATTAGTTTCAACATGTTTAATTCCTACAACATACTTGGTAAGAGAGACTAGGATTATCCCTATTTTATAGATGGTGATACTGGGTCACAGGAAGACTGAAAGACTTGACCAAGGTCACAAAGCTAACAACAGAAGTAGGATCTGACCCCAAGCAATCTGTCTTCTTAATCAATACCATAACTATAACGTCAATCCTTGCTAGGAGCCAACCTGTGTTCTAAATGTGTTACGTGCATTAACTCATTTGCTCCTGCAGTGATTACTTTTTAATGTAAGAATTATTCATAATATCATTTGACAAATAGAATGCTAAGGCACAGAGAGGGTAAATAATTTGTCCAAATCACACAGAGGTCAGTGGCAGAGGTGGGGTTTAATCCTGGGGGTCAGGCTCCGGGGGCAGTGCTCTCCGCTACTGTGCTGAATGGTCACGGCACTTCTAATTTATGACCTGCTGTGTCCAGACCCATCTGCAATGGGACCTGATGGGTTTGAGTCTGAATTTGACACAAACAGCTGATCTATCCCATGAAATGAACTTTTTATACTTCAGTGATTAGTTAAGTGTGTGTATCTGTGATTGCTACATAACTTTCAAATTATAAATTCCAGTGTTGGGTCCCATCTCTTTTCACTAGGACTTTGGATATGGCTGTGAACACTGTGTCTGTTCTGATTCGATAAGTTGCAGTTCTGTGTCCCATGAGATCTCACGTCCCACATCAACCCATGCAGAGCGATTTGTTCATTCATCTACTCGTGCACTCATTGATCCCTTTGATGAATATTTCTCAAACCCTGCTAAGAGACAGGCTTTACTATAGAGACTGAGGACACAGATTTGAGCAAATTAAGGGAGAGGGTCAGGTGCTACACAAATAAATGAGTGGTGAGCACTAGGAAGAAAAATGAAGGGTGGATGGGAGATAGGGATTGATTGCCAGGCACAGGGAGCAGCTTCTTTGGACTGGGAAGCTAGAGAAGAGCTTGCCAAAGTAGAATAGCAGGAGTGAAGAAGTGAGCCATGTGGAGATCTGTGAGGAATGTTCTAGATCCAAGAGACTAGCAAGTGCAAAGGCCCTGATGTGGGAGCACGGGTGATAGGTTTAAGGAGAGGCAAGGAGGCCAGTGTGGCTCGAGCAGAGCAAGTCAGAGAATACTGGGACACAGGGAGAGTACAGGGCAAGGGAGGGGGGTCACTTAGGGCTTTGTAGGCCATCATGAGGCCTTTGGATCTTATTTTGAGAGAAGAGGTTGCCTCTGGAGGGCACTGAGCAGGGAATCGCTGTTCACCAGCCATGCTCTGACCGCCATGTGGTGAACAGAAAAACTGAAGGCCCACCAAGAGGGGCGGTTGAATAAATTACAGCACAGAAAACCACGGATTGAGCCATTATGAAGATTAACTTAGAGCGTGCCAGCTGATTTGGAGGGAACTCCAGGAGGAAATGTTGAGTGAGAAAGCCAAGATGCAGAAAAGTATGGACAACATCCCATTTTTACAAGGGCTTCCACAGCTTCCATATGCACATCAGTTTGCCTTTATGGAAGTGATTATATAACTGTGGGGAAAACTGTGGAGAGATACACATGAGAGAGTCCACACGGTCTACAGAGGCCGTGAGGGGTGTGAGGTGTGCATGGGTGAGGGAGAGACCAAGGAAGAAACAAAGTCAAAAAATAATTGGTCTTCTAAAATTCAGTGTCTCTATTGATCTCCTTTTAGTATTTATGGAACAGAAATGCGTGTGTGCATAGGCATTTATAGATTCACATTGTATAAGCATTTATTGTATTATATCTTACATATATGTGAGAAGACACTCTACTATAAATGTAGCATCAATCCTATGACACATGTGGGACTTTCCTCACCTACCTATCTATGGATTTGATTTTGCAGTCTGAGGATCAAACCTAGGGCTTCTTGCATGCTAGGCAATTGCTTTGCCAGTGAACCCCAGTTCCTTCCTGTCAACCACTTTAAATTTTTTTTTTTGTAGTTGTAGATGGACAGGATGCCTTTATTTTATTTGTTTATTTTTTATGTGGTGCTGAAGATCAAACCCAGTGCCTCATACATGTTGGACAAACACTTTGCCACTGAGCTATAACTCCAGCTCTGTCACTCACTTTTACCAGGGGAAAACTGAGGCTCACTGAGCTCAGCAGCTACACAGGAAGAAGCTCCCGTGTCTGACTCCACAGACTGCCTTTCTTCTTCTTCCCCACATTAATCCTGCACCTATTTCCCTTCTCCTACAGGGGAATAACTTTCTTTAGTGAAAATGGAAGTAGCTGTCACCTGAGAGCTTTTCCATGATGAGATAAAAGTTTTTCTGAAATCTTTAAACCCTGGGAAAGCACTTGAATACCTAACTCAGATCTGCAGGGGTATGGTATTCACCAAAGGGGGTGTTTATCAGACCATCATTGGTAAGATGGCGACTCCTGCCCATGACAGACAAAAGCAACTGGAAATTCTTCTCACTGGAAAGATGAATTGCTCATGTGAGAGGAAAACCAAAACAAAGAAAGCCCTATTATAAAACAAAGAAAATGAGTGTGTTGAAAAAAGATCCAGAGAAATTGGGACCCTTGCACACTGCTGGTGGGATATAAAGAGATAGAACCATTGTAGGAAAGAGTATGGTTGTTCTTTAACATAGAATTACCATATGGCCCAGCGCTGGGGTTGTGGCTCACTGGTAGAGCACTTTCCTAGCCTGTGAAGGGCCCTGGGTTTAATCCTCAGCACCACATAAAAATAAATAAATGAAGGTATTGTGTCCAACTACAACTAAAAACTGAATATTAAAAAAAAAAAGAATTACCATATGGCCCAAGAATTCCATTTCTGGATGTATGTATCTACCTCAAGTGAACTGATAACAAGGACTTGAAAAGATAATGGCACACCCATGTACATAGCAACATAGCCAAAAGCGGAAACACCCCACATATTCATTGATAGGGAACGGACGAACAGAATGTAGTATATACATATGATGATATTATCCAGCCTTAAAGAGGAAAGAGAATCTGATATGTGTGACAGCATGGATGGACCTTGAAGACATTATGCTGAGTGAGATAAGTCAGATACACATAAGGAAAAATATTGTGTGATTCCAATTATGGGAGGTCAGAGAGAAGTCAAATTCCCAGAGACAGGAGTTAGAATAGTATTTGTCATGGTCCCAAAAGAGGGGAAAGGGGAATCAGTGTTTAATGGGTGCAGAGTTTCATTTGGAGAAGATAGAAGAGTGCTGGAGGTGGACGGTGACGATGGCCCAACAGCAATGTGAATGCACTTAAGGTCACTGGACTGTTCATTGAAAATGGTTAAGATGGTGAATTTTACACTATGTATATTTTACCATGATTTTATGAAAGAGAAAGAAATGAAAGGAAAGAAAGCTCCATGAAACTGAAAATCCACCATTCCCAGGGGCTAGTTCCTATGAAGACTGTGTCAGGAAAACTCACCAAAGCCTGGTGAGTCCTCCTTATTGGAACCCTTAAAAAAATGCGATGGATGCTTTTGTGCTCCCCATTTCACAGCATCAGCTCTCTCTCAGTGACCCTGGAAGGGTGCCGCCACCCGTCTCGCTCTCCTAGATTTGTTCCTTCTCTCACAAATGACGTTACAACCGATTAATTGCATCCAGATCCACAGGCTCCTAGGGGAGGAGAGACGATGGCGGCCATCAATCACACAGACAAGCATGGAGACAGACTCCGTGGGAAGCATCACCTTCAGAGGGAACCTGTTGGAGTCGAGAAAATGCTAGAAGCGTACTCTGGCAGAAAAGAAGAGGGTGGAACTCTGATGGGAACAGAGGCAATAATCATTGGAATTTCCAAAGATCATCCAGGACTCCATTTCAGTGTCAGTGGTATTTAACCTTCTTTTAAATTTCTGCCTTTCTCTATGGAGGCTGTCTTAGATAAACACTTCTCCCCAAGGAGGGCAGAAATTGGAAGCAGCAGGGTGCTTCCAAAGTCACCTCTGTGGCTGGCTGCCAGCCAGCTCGGAGATCACAATCTTCGGTTAGGAGAAGATCCTCGAAAAGCCCAGCATTGTTTCATATTCCAATGCCTCCTTAGGCACAGCGATACCCTGTTTCTCATTCTCTTTGCTTGTAACCATGAATCTGGAAAGGAGAAGATGTGCTATAACAGGTGTAGATGAGCACTGAGCAGACAAGTGTCAGCACAGGCTGGACTTCTCAAACGGGGCATCACCTGACAAGGCATACCGGGTCTGTAGGGAAAAGCCACACTTAATCAGACAGCCAGCAGAAGACAAAAGTTTGTGCTGAAGACCTAGGACATTTCAGGTGATGGGAGGAGGAAGAATGAGTAGCAAATCCAAGACTCAAGTTCTAGTATTGCTAGGGAACATGTGGTTTCCAAAAACACCACTTTAAGTTGTGGGGACAAATAATTATGGGTAAGGGAAGGAGGGGGATGAAGTGCTTCCATGTACAATCAGGTGTCTGTGGCTACAGGTGTTCTGTACCTTAACCATAAACTTTCTCCCCAGCCTGGAATGTAAGTATGAATTCTAGGGCTTTTGATTTTCCTCCCAATTTCCTTTCTCATATTCCTGACCTGCAAAAATGAATGGGCCCCCCCTCCGCCCCCGTCTCTGTCTTGTTCCTTATCTCTCTCTTTTAGATATGGAGCGAGAACAATTCCTCAGTTATGAATCAGACTGCCTGGGTTCAAGTCCCACATCCCTGGGATGAGGGTTGGCCAAGGGGCAGCTCTTTGGGGGTGGGGAGTTTGGTTGTAGCCAAGGAGCCCCTAGCAATGCTGGACAGAGGCGGGCCCCCCACACTCCATTGTCTGGGAACCGATTGAAGTCTGACAGCAGTTGCTGTCTCTGGTTGGCTTTGTTAATTCATCCCACATGTTTCCTCTGCTGGCTGGTGAGACAAACTCCAGTGTCAGGTCGTGCCTGAGATCAAGTCAGAGCGACTTCCCCCTGACATCTCTGTGATCCTGGGCAGATGCATGTCCAGGGCAGGGCAGCATGACCACCCGTCCACGAAGTCTGCGTGTGTCAGAGGGAAGCGCGGCTTGGGATGAGAGATTTGGCGAGGGCAGGTAGAGGAGCACGCACCTCTGGAGGGGCGCTCTGGGTGCTGAGCCCACCAATAGGCAGGAGCAGCTGGCTGGGGAAGCGCAGGCTTCACTCCCGGGGGCTATTTTGACCTTGTGAGTATGGGTTTTGTTGTAAGATCTATCAAGTTATAAGACACACTCTCTGCTCTTCTTGCAATATCTTGTACGAAGAGCAATGTCCTCCCTTTCCTTTTACCAAGGAGGAAACAGGAGGCAGAGCAATGAGGAGGCTTGCTGAAAGTCACTTGCTGAAAGTGGCAAAGTCTGAACTTGAACTCAGGTGGAGCAGTCTGTGCACTTTCTTCCCCTTGAGGAGGTATGGCTGATTTTGCAAATCCTCAAGAGAAGGGAATAGTAGGAAAAGGCAGCACAATGTAGGGAGATGCCTGCTGACACCTGTTCCTCGGTCCATCCCCTTTCTCATCTGGAAAACTAAGAGCTTATCTGGTCTTCAGGTCCTCTGAACACTATCTCATCCTTTCTCTTCCTTCACTTTTACATTCTCTCCAATGTAAAGCCATTTCTGTTTTGTATTTCCATAGCAAATGCCAATTCTCCAAGAGCATTTGTCTCCTTCCCAACATCAGGTCCTGGCAGGGCTGCCCCCCTGGCAGGGTGAACCAAGCATAGAGCTGGAGGATACAGAATGGGGGTGGTGGGGTAGCACCTCTGCCCAGGCTTTTGTCTTTGCCTGAATTCCTGATCATGCACCAACTCCCACACAACCTACAAAGTCCAACGTATCTGTCACCACTACTGAGGAGCCTTTCTAGTACAGCCACCTGGTCTCAGATTCATCCTAGCTGCTACTGTAGTTCAGACCTGCTTTAGATGCATGATGTTTTGGGCTTGTTGCTTGTTCATATACCTGTCATCTCTACAGGCATGTGTGTGGTGCTCCTGAATACAGACACCACAGCTGCATCATCTTTGATTCAAGAGTGCCTAGCATAGTACAGTAGTTGGTGTAGAGCAGAAACTCAATCAAGGTTTATGGAGGGAAGGAAGGAAGGAAGGAAGGAAGGAAGGAAGGAATGAACGAACGAACAAAGGAAAGAACAAACCCAGGAACCCAAGCTGTTTGGCTCTTTTCTGTAGTCACAGAACACTCCAAAGTGCCTGGGCCAGTCGGCAAAGCTGCACCACTCTCTGATGAGGTCTTGCTTGGTCTCACACTCTGCTCCCCTATCTCCTAAGCCTCCTCTATCTCCTTCTGTCTCTGGCACAGCTACCCCTTTGAGCAATGTAATCAATTTTAACAGACCTCATTTCCCTTCCCTTTAAAACTTGGAGAGGTAGAATGAAGCCCCCTTTCATTCCTCTTCAGTAAAACTCAGTGGTAACTTTTCAATCCTTTCTGCCCATTTCTGTTTCCATGACCATTACTCTCTTTGTTTCTTCTTCTGGAAAGCTTTACTTCTCACTGATATCAATGTGGATGCAGAGAACACCAGGCAATAATAAGCTTTTTCAAAGCTGATTTCTTAAAGCTTATTGAAATGTTCCCCAATTACTTACTTTTTAAAAGTAGAAAATGGGCCAAAACTACAAGGGAAACAGAGTTCATGGGGTTAGAAATAGTGTTGGTGGCAAGCACACATGGCCCTTCTGTGAGGTCAGGTTTACACGCTTAGACAGAGAGAAGCATTTGACTCCATCTGTCCAGTGCTGGGCAGAGGCATTGTGTGGTTCTTAATGACAGATTCAACAGTCATTAAGTCAATAATTTTTTTGAGTATCTGCTATGTTAAGTTCTGCTGTTGTGATCATCAGACATGGCCACTGGTTTCAGGGAATTTTCATTATGTGGAGAGAGAAATCAGCAACAAAATAAGCAAAGAAACAAAGAGTTGGGAGCTGAAACAGAAAATCACTGATGTGGGTGACTTAGCTCAGATAAGATAGATGGGGAAGGCTTTTCTGATCTGAGACCAGAACGTAAAGAGCAAGAGAGTTTAAGACCACAAGAAGAGCATGTGCAAAGGACCTGCAGGATAAGAGAGAATAGGATCATGACCTTGAGGGTCAGGGTAAAGCAACTGAATTTCAGCCAAAGTTCAGTGGGAGACCACTGAGCATCCTCAGCCAAGGAGCAACATGGCCCACTTTTATGCTAGGGAGCTTTGTGGCCTGTGGAAGAGCAATGGTAGAAGGAAAGAGACTGGTTAAAAGGCCGGGCATGTGTCCAGGATGGAGGTGGTGGCCCAGAGAAAGAGAACTGGGTGCATTTGGATATACTGGGGAAACAGAAAGGAGATGAGTTGCTGATCAGGTGGAGGTAGTGATGAGAGTGAGGGAAGAATGAAGGATGGCTGCCAAGTTTCTGATTCCTGTACCCTGGGAAGTCATCTACCATCAGGGCTGGAGAGGGGCACAATTAGGAGGTGAGGTGCAGGACAATGCAGATCATCTATTTGTCAGCTTTCCAAACACCTCTGATCCATGCAATAAGAGCTGGCCCATCACAGTAGGCAATAAAATTAATAGTTGTTTCCAGCGTTTGGCAAATGGGACATCTCATTTGGTCTTCAGGACTTTGGCCACCTCATTGAGGCCACAGTGAAGGGCTGGAGATGTAGCTCCATGATAGAGTGCTTGCCTAGCATGTGCGAGGCCCTGGGTACAGCAAGGGCATGCCAGGTGGCTATGGAGCTGGGTCTGAGGGCAGAGACAACTTTCTGTTGGTGAGTGATTGAAGACTCTGAGGAGATGGTGACATTTAAACTGAACCTAGAAACACGGATGATAATAAGTACAACTCACAGCTTCATGGCTCTTCCCTGTTGTCAGTGCTTTTCGCACACTGACAGATTCCATCTCCATGACACTCCAAACAAGTTCAGTTTCACTCACTCCCCTAATTTACACATTAGAAAACTGTGACAGAGAGAAGTTCGTTTGCTGGAGTCGAACACTACTTAATAAATGGTAAAGCAGAGATCTGAATTCAGATAGTCTGGCTGGCAGATAAGAAAAATGAACAGTGGCCCAAGAGAGGAGATGATTCTGGACTGGAGGTAAAACAGGCCCTACCTGGGACTCAGTGGGTGGTGGTCAAGGAGAGAGGAATCACAGAGCCCCTGAGGTGGCGACTTGGGCACCAGTACAGGCAATACTGGAGACAGTGACGGTCCATCTTTTGTCTGTGCTGTATACAAAAGGCAGCAATCTGGAAGAGTCCTCCACACCACTTGTGTGGCATGAAGAGCCCCTTGTAATCCCGTTTGATCTGGGCAGACAGGGGTTTCCCAGCCAGGGTTGGCATGCATGTGTGTAATGTGAAGACTTCACTGGAATGTCACAGGGATCACCATCCTGCCCTTCTGACCTCCCCGGGATATTATGACCAACAAATGAGATAATGAGACACAGCCTGGCGAAGTAGGGAAGCCAGAAAGCTTGAGCTGAAGTTCCACATCTCTGGATTCTAGTGCATTCTAGCTAATGTCACTGAGCCTCCATTTCCCCACTGGAAGCAAACTGGAAGTCATTCCTCTCCTGGTGAAGGTCATTGTTAGGTGGATGCACTTGGGAAGTGTTTGGGCACTGTGCAAACAGAGGGGGAGATGCTGTATTCATAACTACATGTTGGGAAACGGGCTCCGCGGGGAGTGTATGCCATCCAGGCAAATCATTTCCATTGATAAACATGTGTACGATTGTCAAACAAAAGCAACAGAGTAGTCCAAGTTTCCAAATAATGCTCTTGAAACCACTGAAATTTAAGCCTTGAAAAGGGATAGGATGTGCTAAGACAGTGCTTAGTTTTAAATCTCTCTGGGGCATCCCCAGCCAGGAATCCATTTATTTCACAAGCATTTTTTAAACACTGGCCTGAAAACTGAAGTGAACAATTCAGAAACATTCCCTGACCTCATTTAGGTTGCATTCAAGTGAGGGAAGTTAATCAAGAAACCAATAATCAAACAAGTAAGCTTGTGTTAAGTACTGTGAGGAACACAAGCAGGGACTGAGGGGAGAGTGACAGTTGGTTTACATGAGTGGTCACAGACAGAAGGAGGAAGCTATGGGAGGAGAAGCTATTTTAGAAAGAGGACATTCTAGACACAGAGCTGACTGGGGCTGAGACCCTCATCCAGGAACCTGTCTGCTCTGTTCAAGAAACAAGAGACCCTTGTCTCTGTAGTGTCTTAAAACAGGGAGAACAGTGACAATAAATGAAGTGGGCAGGGACCAGGTCATAGGAGACATGGCAGAGTTTGCCTTTATTCCAGGTACAAAAGGAAGTCATTGGAGGGCCGGAAGCAGGGGGACATCACTCGAGCTAAGCTCCTTAAGATCCCTCTTGCTTCTGGATGGAGATAGGATTGAGGAGGGATAAGAGTGAGCACGGCAGGACTCATCCAGAGAAAGTTATCCAGGCCAGAAGGAAGAAGAAGGGTGAGAACTTTGGATATGTTTGTGAGATTGAGGCCAAAGGACTTGCTGATGGATTAGATGTGGGTGGTGAGAGGCAGGGGAGCTGAGGAAGGCTTCCAGATTTTGACTAGATAGAAGGAAGCTTTTGAATAAATCTTTGCACTCTAGATTCTCATAGGTCTATGCTGTCTTGTGAGACTGTGGTCAGTGGGGACCCCGGACTTCTCTATACCCAGAGTAGTTTAGTCATCCAAATGAACAAGACCTGCCCAGAACAAGACTATTTAAAACAAGAGAGCTAGAGATGCACAAAAATAATAAGAGAAGTTCAGGAATAGAAGTGGGAGGATTGTTCTGGGTTCTTTCCTTCTTGTCTCTTCAATGAGATTATTTATTGACTGATTCTCTACCCCAAGGATTTACCTTCGTAACTGTGGACAAAGCAGGAAGTAAAGACAAAAAGCCCTAGAATGTTGGTCCTCACATTCTTTTCCATCTTGGCTGGAATTTCTCTTCCCCTGAAGTTTTGGAGATTGCATTGCCATGCTGGGCCCTGGAGGAGCAGAGAATGGAAGGTGGGTGGGGAGACACTGGAGGCCATAGGAGAGGAAGTCAGAATTCACACAAAAGGAGAGGCAGAGATGATGGGGAGTGTGTTTCTTATGCCCCTCTTCCAACCTCACATCCTGGGCTTGGGGGTCACTTCTACATCTACCACGGATGACAGAATTAAAGGAAAGACTCACACCTGGAGCAAAAGCCAGCCAAAGAGAACTCCAGCCTTTCATCCCTAAGGTCTTGTAGCTCTGCCCTAAGTTAACCCTGAAACAAGAAAGCGGGCTTAGTGGAGCATTTGGTCCAAGGTTTCATAATCTCCTATTTGACGGCAGCTGTTGGTACAAAGTGTAGAGTCTCCTGGATCTGATTATGTAACAGATGGTTCTGTTTTCAAATTTTCTCCAAGTATTCAGATGTTTTTTTCACTAAATTCATATTTCCCATCTGATGCTACCCCCTGGGGCTGAGCTTTAATCTGGGTTGTAGTTTGGAAGGTCTTCCCCCCCACCCCTTTGAATCTTTTAATAGACTGAGAATTCCCAAAAACCACCAAGCGTCCGCAGGGCCTGCAGGATGACTACAAATGAATGCAGGAGGATTGTGCTCTGGGGCAGGTCCTGCCCCAATCAGATCTCCTGCCAGAGGTGGACTTGATGTGCTGGGCTTGGAGAAGCCTCAAAATCCAGCTTCAATGATTTTGAGATTGAACAGTGTGTTCCTCGGGGCAGCACGTTAGCACATCAACATTCTTAATGGCAAATTAAAACCCCTCTAGTAGAGAATAAAGGCACTAAGTAACTGTGTTACTGGCCCATTATGTGTCCCTAACAGTGTCACCTCACTCCGCAGTAGGGCTTTCCGTTCATTATTTCCAGGTTCTTTTCCCACTGCCGTGTATTAACGGTCTCTCTATTCTTTCTCTCCACTCCAGCTGCCTACAGCTGTCAGCCACCCACTCGAGCCTGGCCTTTCTAGTGTTTTCCTCTTCCTGCCAGTATTATGAAATTTAATTTATAACCAAAAAAAAAAGGACTTTCTGGGCCTCCTTTTCTTTATGAATTTCTGGCTTCTTTCACCATTTAGAAACTTCCCTGGTTTCCCAAGCACCTGCTCTTTGGAACTTCCTTTGACAATGCTGCCTTTTCTCTGCCATGTGTATGACCCCAGTAGACACAGAAAAGAGGAGAAAGGCTTGGGAAAGTGGAGCCTGCTCTGGAGCGAGGGTGGTGCTAGGGAGAGAATGTGCTGGTTTTAGAGACCTAGTGCTGGGCCATCTTGTGACATGTCACCAGTCACCGTTCACATAGAAAATAAGGGGGTGAGAACCTCTAAAACTATAAGATAATGAAACTCGTACAAATCCCTGGAGTTTCAGAAAGCAGTAGCTTTCCCATGGATGAGCTGAGAGACGGGGGACTGTTCATTTCACATCTCTGGAATTCCACTGTGTCATCTGGTGAAGAAGAGTTGTATGTAATGACTACTAAGATAATTGCTGCTGCTGCCTCTAAGACCACTAGAAGGAAAAGACTCAATCTTTTTTCCTTTGCATGTACCCCTCTTATATAAACATTGAGTAGGGTCAGTTACCTGAATTGTGGGACCAATGGAAACGAGGGGCCGGACCCTTAAGTTCAAAGAAGATTGGGAGTGTTAAGATGTTGACTGCAGAACCAAGACCAAGCCTGGGTCTTTCTGAGCCTGGGCCTTGTGTGACTGCACACGTTGCTCACCCATGAAGCTGCCCTTAATACTCCAGCTATTCTGGTGCCATATGTCGGCTCCTGGGCAAGGGCATGGCCACTTGGGGAGATGTGGATCTCCTTTCTTAGGAAGATGTGGATCCTCTTTCTTAGGAAGAAGAGGTCGTTTCCTAACTCAATCCAATGAAGAATATAGCTGGATCCTCAGATGGAAAACTGGATACTAAAATATATTTCTTAAGCTTCTCTGCCCTAGTTCTTGTCCCTTGGGTCTAGATGTCCAGAAACTTGTCCCTCTGCATGCTGGTGGTTTCAGTACAATGTCTGTCACTGGATGGCCGGCCCCACGCTTGGGTCTATGATCATGAAAGGTGGGTAATACTTTAGGTTTTCTAATTTTATATTATTCTCTTAGTTTTTTTTTCTTAGTGAAGATAAGAGAAAGTTTTGTTCAGCAGAATTATTCTTAGAAATACATTGTACCTACGTGGAAGAAATTCTTGGATAAATTTCTAGAGGAGGACGGTGAAACCCCAAGGATATATTTACATAGCAGAAGCTAGTTGCTAAACTGCGATGCACAAGATGAGTGTAGGAATTTGTGTGGCTCCTGGAGGGATAAGGGGAGGAGAACAAGAGAATAAAGGGAGATGGGAGATGAGTCAAGGCGACAGGGCTCGGTTTAGGAGAAAAACAAAAGTGAGAAGGAAACTTTAGAGTAACAAATATTCAAGAAGGAATTTTTTTTTCTACTTGTTTGATGGGTGATGTAATTGACCTCACTTTCCCTGGACTCTGATAGAAAAAAAAAATTTAGTGGCATCTAGATTATGTACCACATGTGTGTATGTGTGATGTTTGTGGGCAGGTACACACAATCCTTTCTGTGGGAAGTGTGAGTAGATGCTGATTTCTTGTGTGCTATTTGATTTAAGTCAAATAAAGAGTGCATCTGTGAATAGGACTCACGGCAGAAGGCACCCAGACTTTTTAGTGGCTACATAATTGGTGACAGAAGTGACATAACAGGTAAGTTAAAGCAATGTCCCCAGAACAAAGACACAGGGAAGACCTAAGTTACATTGCATTCTTTCCTGTTATTCCTGCTCTTGCCTAGGTGGTAAAAAGTTGTTCGGAGTGAGAGACGTCCATGAAGATGGTAACACCAGGGACAAGCGCCATCTTTGTAAGGTCCAGCTCTTGGCCCCCACTCAAGTATGGGTATTTTTTCTTCAATGTCATTCTTGAAACATATAGGGTGGATTTTTAAAGACATCTAATATTCTTAGAGCCTTCTATTGTGTATTCCCACATTTCTCTTGTTTGTAGTGTGGGAACTATAATTAGGGCTCCATTTCTGGGCAGATATGTTTCTGAGCATTCTGGAATTTCATAAATCTTAAATCATATCAGGATACATGTCTGTGGAAACTTCCCCCTAAAATAGAAATGCTGTTATAGATCCCACAGTCTTCATATTTTAAAAAAATTGATAAATGAGTAAAAATGCAATTTAATCATTAAATTTTAAAGAATCCGTTCATGCTTCTTATCTTCTCAGAACTCATTTTCCTACTGCATGTAATGTATGCTTTATTGATAGCTTCTCCAATCTGTGTAAGATGACATTTCAGGGAACCAAATGAGGGGGATCATGGGTATATGGGAAAGTACATTCTCTAACAAGTAATTTTCTAAGAAGTGTGCTTCAGTCATGGTTCTATGGCTGCAGGAAACAGACTCCTACAAAAAGCAGTTGAAATATATGGAGAAATTTTATGGGCCTCTAGAAGGAGGAAATGAGCAGAGTCTTTGTTTTACTTGCTTCTGTTGTTGTAATAGAATACCACAGACTGGGCAACTTATAAACAATAGAAGTTTATTTTGCTCACAGTCCTGGAAGCTGGGAAGTCCAGAGCATGGTATTGGTATCTGGATAGGGCCTTTGTTCTATGTCATAACATGTTGGAAAAAATCTGGGGGAACTCATACTTTTTATCAGGAACCCTCTCCCCCAAGAACCAGCCCACTCCAGCCATAATGGGTGGAGTTGATCCAAGAGGGTGGGGCTCTCATGGACCCCCTCTTAGAGGCTTAAGAGTCCCACCTCTTAATACTGTTAAAATAGCAACACATTTCAATATGAATTTTGGAGGGGGACAATTAAACTATACACTCATGTGAACTTTGGAACTGGATAGTCAACAAAAGAAATCAAGACCCTTGAGATAATTCCTTCCATCTATCATTAGGCTGGATGAGAATTACCTTTACAGTTCCCACCTTGACCCATTGATTTATTTTTTCTCTTCAGATAATACCATGTAGGTTGACAGTAACATCTTTTGTATGAGTTATTAATGTGATGGGTTCTGAGATCACTGGAATATATATATATATATATATATATATATATATATATATATATATATATATATATATATATATAATCTCCATATAGCCATCATGTGGTTTTATAAGGTGATGGTGGCAGAGCTGAAATTTCCACTTAGGAGGACAAGGGGCTTTTTCAATTCCTGAGGAACATAGCTCAGGAGAGCTGAAGGAACCTGAATATGGCATTTGGCTGAGACTTAGCAGATAAATAAGTTGGAGGGGATAGGATTTTTTATTTCATGTATTTAATTTTTTGTACTTTAAGTTTTAGAAAAGGACTTTATTTGGGGCTTAACATTTGGGCTTTCATTTCACTGAGAATTGAATAATTACAGGGAATTATGTTATGTAACTTTGGGATAGTCTTCATTGTATTAGTTGGGTTCATTGAATAACCTCTGGCAAGCTCTGCTGGACGATGTGGCTGGGCATGATTGGAGATGTGAAAGAGAATAGACTGATTCTTTGCTGGATGGGAAAATTAACCTTGGAGGTAATAAATGTCCTTTTCCAACCCAGAGACCTCTGGGCCAACAGCTGAGTGTCTCCAGAGACTCAGGAGAGGATGTCAACAGTGATAGATATTCTGAAGAGAGAGAGTGGCATCTTGTCCTGGGATTGCCTAGGATTAAAGGATTCCTGGGATATGGAGTTTTCATAGCTAAAATTGTGAAAGTCCCAGGAACATTCCAGGAAAATAGGGCATCACTCTTCCCCAGGAAGCCGTTGGCTCTGAGAGCTGGCTGGGTTCCCCTGACTGGTGGTGAGCAGGAAGATGTGGAGGGAACAGCTTCCCCAGGTCGCTCACTGGCCCTCAATTGTTCTTAGGTCCTTGCTTCCTTGGTCTCAGTGTGATTTTTGTCACCAGTTTGGTGGGTTCTTGTGCCTTCTCTCAGAAGAGTCTGGGAGATGCACAATATCACAGGAATGAGGCTCTTATTAGGGAAGCTCATGCTTCAGCCAGAAGGGAGACAGCACTTACCCAAAGAGTCAGGTTGACTCCAGCAAAGGACAAAGGTGCACAGCTTTTACGGCACCTGAAGGGTAGGCAGGTTTCCGGTCTGTGAGGTTCTTACGTGTAGAGGTAGAATTTTAGCTGTGCCTGTTCTCTGCATCATGCTTCTTCATGAGACACGTGTCTCATTACCATCTTAAGTCTCCACCTCCCCAGGTGTGTTTCACTATGCTCATGAAGTAAAGAACTGCAGGTTACTTTAGTGACAATTCTATACATGCATTAGCCCCTTACCATCTGGAGATGCTCCTTATCATCTGGGAAATTCCTAATATTATTTTCAGAACAGGGCAAACCATTGTCCTGCTTCAGGTTTGAATTTAGTGACCTTGTCTTGTCTTGTCTGGCTTCGTGGTGTTTCTGCTGACCACATAGTCTCAGAAGGCTGAACTGATTTCCCAACCTCCCATCTCCTGCTGTGTTATCTTAATTTTATAGCCTTGGAGACTGGTCTACTTTTTAACTCCTAAGTTTCTGTCATGCCTGTTAATCCCGTTAAGAATAAGGGATATCTTTGCTGCCTCATTTCCCCATGAGAGATTTGACTTTCTTAATCTGAAGGGTGTCCTCCTTTTTTCAGGGGGAGGATCCCTAACTGTCTCACTTAGGCTTCTGATTTGAAGGCTGGGTTTTAAAACGAGAAAGGAAGAAGATGCCAGTTCTCCTAAGGCCTCAGTTTGAAAGTTCTAGAACATTGCTTCCACCATATTCTTCTGGTCCAGGTAAGGCCAGCCTGAATTCAGGAGGGTAAGAAATAGTCTTTCGTTTATTGACAGAGCAGCATACATGTACAAGGAGAAAAGGAATTGATGATGACCATCTTTGGAAACACTCTGCTACAGATATTTTGTAAATTATAAGGTGCACAGGAATGTAAAGTGTTAGTATTGTTGTAAGGGTCTTAATATGGTAAGTCTTATCTACCCTGAGATGAGTCAGATGGTTTCTATCTATAAGAGCTTCTATTCTAAAAGGATAAGCAGATGTGCAAATATGTATATACAATACAGCATGATGTGTGTGTGTATGTGTACATACACACATGTGTTTACACACAAGTATATGTAAAGCTCAATATCATTTAAGATGCATACAAAGTAGTGATTTTTTTTCAGCTTAAGGGTGGTAGAAAATTCTTAGACTTCACAAACGACAGAAGGTGTTGGAGGGATGAATGGGAATTTGTGTGGTATAGAGAAAGCATAAGAATATACCAGGCACTGATAAATCACATAACAGTTTAAGAGTGCATTGTTGGAACTATACGATGGGAGTGTGAATTTGAGTATGAACCCTGAGAGATTCGGTTGAAGGAGCAGATAGAAAACAGCATTAAGGGTCTTGTCTGCCATGTTGTAGAAATGATTTATTTTAAAGTTTAGTTTTGCTTGTTTTTAATGTTTATTTGAGCAGCATTAAATAATAACAATCACTAAAGCTCAATGAACATTCACTGTCAGGCACTCTTCTATATTCATTTGGTATCACAGGGACCCTAGGAGGAAGATCACCACCCTCATTTTGCACCTGAGGGAATGGAGGCATGGAGAAGACCAATAACTTGCTCAGTATCCCACAATTTATAAATGGTTGTGTCTAAATCCGAACCAGGCAGTCTATCTCCTTAACCACTAGGCTATATTGTCATCTATTCACTTGAGGACAGATGGCTTGGTGTAAGGAGAGCCTGGAGATGTTTCTACCACTTGAGAGACCACTGAAATAAATCAGAGGGTTGTTGAAACATCCTTGGGAAGGGGGTGGGGCAGCACTAGTGGAAAGAAGAGACAAGGATGAATTCCAAAGCTGTTAATGAAATCAAAAGAATAGGATTCAGTAAACAATTGAATCTAGAGAGTAAAGAAAGAAAGACTAAGGAGGAGTTCAAAGTTTCCAGTTTGGGTGAGCCAATGAATGACAGTGACTCTGTCAGGAACAAGAAATGGGACAGGATCGTTTGGTTTGGAGGGAAAGACAGTATACAGCTTTGACACTTTGAGTTTGAAGTGCTCATAGGATGACTTGCTAGGGGTACGTGGTAGGCAGTTGGAAGTAGGGCTGGATTCATCGGAAAAGGAAGTTTCAAGGGAGGAGTGGTCCCCAGTATCAAATTCAATAGGAAGGTCAAGTAAGTTAAGGTGTGTGGAGCTACCACTGGATCTGTAAATACAGAGGTCAACGTGACCTTGACAAGAACAGAATAAGTGGAGAGGTGGCTGGAAGCCAGCCTGCTGTGGGTGATGAAATGAGGAAATGAAATCAGCAAGGGGTGGTCTGGATTTCCAAGAACTTGCCTGGGAAGAGAAAGGACGGGGGAGGAGGGAGGGAGAGAGAGAGAAATTACATAGAGATTTAGGGAAGAGAGGAATTATTTTCTTGGCTAGTTTGCTTATTTTTTTAAGGGAACAATCTATTTTCTGAGGCTCGTGAATCAGAGAGGAGACGAAGAGGCTCAAGATGTAGGAAAAAAAGGGCACTGCTGACAGATTGAAGTACCCGAAGGAACTCAAGCGAAGGCAAACCAAAGCCCAGTTGGGAAGATTCACTTTAGATAATATTTCTCCTTTTAAGACAGAAGGGTAAGAGATGAGAATGTTTAGAGAAATGGGTTTGTAGTCATACCGTGGTTAGGAACTGAAAAGTTTCATAATCGTCTCCAAGAAGTACTAGCAAAAGTCATTTGTCCAAGGATGAGAAGGCCGGGAACCTAGAGCAAGATAATAGAGAATGGAAGAGACCTTGCTGAACAAGATGGTGGAAGAGAAATCTCATCCTTGGAGAATTCATTATGTGCTAAGCCTTGTGTTATATCTGTGTGAATAATAATATGGGAATGATCAATAAACAATGGCTAGGGTTAGATCCCATGGAATTGTCTTTACAAAGTTGGTGCTCTAGAAATATGTATTGAGTTATTGATGCTTCCTTTTTGTGACCAAGTTTGCAGGTAGGTCTCTCCTCTGATTCAATAAATGAATATTATTGAGATCTTCCCAGTGATTTAGGAGGCAGAGGCACGAGGATCACAAGTTTGAGGCCAGTCTCAGCAACTTATTAAGACCACCTCGAGATAAAAAATAAAAAGGACTGGGGAAGCAACTCAGTGGTAAAGCACTCATGAGTTCAATCCCCAGTACCTCCCCCCCAAAATAAAAAAAGAAAAGAAAAAAATATTAATTGAGTATCTATTTAGGAAAAAAATAAACCTCCATGCTAGAAGCAGGGGAGGGAGGACTGTGTCACAGGGAGCTCAAAGATAGTTCCTGCTCTCCAATGGCTTCCAGGCTAAGTACTGAGACATCAGCCAGTTCTACCTTTCTTACCCAGGTTGCAAGTCCCTGAGGGACAATCCAATGTCTAGAACCGAATCTCAGAGGACTTTGACCCCAGTTCTTCTATCATCACAGTGGCTCCCAGTTTCATTACACCATTATGATGGCGTTGCCACAGAAATACTTCTAATTCTTAAACCACTAGTTCTCAACGTGTGGTCCAGAGCATTAGTATCTTATTTAAAATGCAAGGTCCTCATACTTTTACCAAGTATTAGCACCATGTGTTATATATGCTAGCATATTAAATTCTTATCAATAGATTTATCTACATTTTCGAGAGAGAGAGGGAGAGACTAGGTTAAATAGTTTCCTCAAAGTCACATAGGTAGTAAGTATTAGGACTGGGATTCAAATTGAGATTGGTTTCTAATTTTTAAGCCATTAAGTTATAGTGCTTCATATATAAGGGAAGTTTTAGACTCTCTCCACTTTAAAAAATTTGTTCTCTCTCTCTCTCTCTCTCTCTCTCTCTCTCTCTCTCTCTCTCACACACACACACACACACACACACGCACAGAGTTTCATCATCAGTTGAAACATTGGCCTAATCAATGCCTAATCACCTTCCCTGTCCCCCCTCATCTGAAGTCAGAAAGGTTCCCCAGAATCCACTCATCCTATAGCTCCTCTCTTCTTTTCCAGAAGTCCTTGAAGCTCCCTGGAAAGCACAGTGTTTCTATAAGATGGCTCTCTGCCTTCCATCGCACCTCCACAGGTGCCTGGGCTCCCTCGCTCGCTCCCCTGCCCTGGCCCTCATTCTCTCTCAGTAGGCAGCAGCTGTCTTACTCGTTTTCCTCAGTGAGTCCATCATTTCTGCTCTCCATACAGTCACTTTGGCAAGAAGTGAATTATGGACCGTGCAGCGTACCAAGGACAAGCACCGAGAAAATCATTTCCATGAAAACATGCCTGTGCGTCAGCTCTGGGGCCGCTTTTTAAATTGGCCCCGATGGAGGGAGGATACTTTCTGGAAAAATAGGTCATTTTATCCCACTTCTGGAAGCCTCCTTTCTCACCCAGACTGTGGTTGGGTCACCAGAGTCTGAGGACTACTGTTAACCCTCTTGGCACCCAGGACTTGGAGGTATGAGGTAGCTGACAGCACCCTGAGTGCTGTGAACCTGTGCTCTGCAGCTATCTGGAAAGGTGGCTGCTGGAGTCACTGGCTGCTGGAATCTTCCAGAGTGTTCAATTCTCTGTTGGGCTGGAGACACATTCAGGGCAAAGGGCTTGGGCTTTTTTTCCTCTTGTGGTATTTGGCTCTGCTGAGCTCAAATCCTAGCTCAGCTCTGGCAGGGCTGAGGACTGTATAAGTGAAAAATAGTGGAATGAAACCTCAGAACACGTTATGACCTTCGAGAAGGTTTGGTTTGGACTGGCTTCTAGAAATGGTCTGAGTCTTTTGGTTGCAATTTTTTTTTTTCCAGAATGCATTTTGAACTTCTTCAGAGAGCTGTCTGTAGCTTCTTAAAGGCCCTGCTGAGCCTCACTCAGCCCCTTCCTGTAGACCCCCAACATCCAATTAGGATAAAAGAAGGATAATGTTAGGAGTTATCATTAATGAAGGTCAGGTAGCAGGAATGGGGCTAAAGAGCTTCACAACCCTAGTTTCACTGAATTTTCATAAGACTGTAAGGAATTATTATGTGCATTGTATGGTAAGGAAACCAAAGCTCATGGTGTTTACGTCTTGCCCAGGATCTCAAGATATGGCGGTGTGGAATCGGAACACCAGGATGTTTGTTTTCAGGGCACAGGTTGAGAACCCCTGTGCTGTGAGGCTTTTCTCCTTCCTTCCCCTACTTTTTCCTGTGGGTTTTCTCCTTTAATCTTCCTCCCTCCCTTCTTCTTCTTTTATTCATTTGCAAATGGAAAATTCTAAGCAGGTCCCAGCAGGGAGATAGAGTGGGTTCGTCCTATAGAGTTTCTGGCCACAAAACAATAGGAGATGGGAGTCTGGGTAGGAACTTCTTTCTTGGCCACTGATTTAAACATGTAGAGCAATGCTTGACACATAGTAGGCCCTCAGTTAATAGCAACTGAATAGAATTAAGGTGGGTTCAGGCCACAGAAAGCCTGCACATAAGCTTTTGTCGTCCTCAGCTTAAATGTAGTGGTTTAGATGATGTTTAGTAATTTTCCACACTTTTGTTGGAAAAAAACACACTTTTGTTCCTTCTGTTTCCTCTTCATTTTTAGTAAAATGCTTAAAAGAAATAAGACTTCTGAAGTCACATAGGAGAGACTTTCAGGACCTGGGCTGGAAAGGGACATCAGAATGCCCTTGGGGGGTTGGTGTGGGGAATGTGGTAAGGAAAGGAGTTGCAGGGCACCATGGTGTGGAGACGCAGGAGAGAGGGCCTACGCGCAGGGGGTTGTGCTCTCTTTCTCTCTTATAGGCTTTTTCTAGTCTCTCCAGTGGAGGGCTTTGTGTTATTTGCAAGAGTGAATGTCTCCTTCAGTAAGCTATGCATTCTCCTCCTTCTTTCTTCTCCTTTTTCTCCCTTTCTGCTTCTCTCCTCTTCTCTCTCTCTCTCTCTCTCTCTCTCTCTGCTTTTTGATTTTCTTTTATTTTGCCCGCTGTTGTTCTCCAAGGACTGGGGATGTGGCTCAGCGGTAGAGTGCCCTAAGTTTAATCCCCAGCATGAGAAAAAGAAAAAAACAAACAAAAACCTCCAAACAACACCAACAACATAAAAATCCCCAACTGTTGTTCTCTAGTCATTGTTGTCAATGCTGTGTGACCTTCAAAGGTGGTCTTCCCAAGCTCATCCCAAGCTGGACATCTCTCTGCACCATCACTGTCCAAAATTTGGGTGTGTTATGGAAAAAATGGACATGGGGACACATGGCAGAGATGTAAAGGACTGAACCCATGTAAAGGGTACCCACAGTTGCCAACTCTCCAGTGACTGTTCATTTAGAGCCAAAGGACTTGAGCATGGCCAGAGTGTTCTGTACTATTTGCTCCCAGCCGCCTTAGTCGGTAGGCATCTCCCCAGCAGCCATTAGTTGGCCAGTGTGGGAATCAAAAAGAAGACAATGGATCTCATAGTCCAGAGAAGGGCTGATTCTTAGAGTGGAATCCTTGAAGTCTCAGATTCACATTCAGTTTTCATTTGCAGAAGGCTGCATTCTAGCCAAGTTAATTGATCTGCTTGAGTGTCGTTTTCTTTACTTGTAAAATATATTCGTCCCTCAGTATCTCTAGGGAATAAGGCCCGGGTCCCCCTTCTTCAGATGCCCACAGATGCTCAAGTCCCTTATATAAAATGGCCCAGAAAAAACTATGCACCCTCATATGTTCTTTAAATCATCTCTATGTGACTTATGATGCCTAATATACTGTAAATGCTAGGTAGTTGACATACTATCTTGATTAGGGAATAATGACAATGTACTTACACTCCCTCTCACTTCCTCCCTTTTCTTCTCACTTATCTCAGAAGAATATAAATTTTCTTTGACTTGCTTGAATGTGCTAAACCCCCATCTTTGAATCTTTGGCTCACATGTATACCTCACAGTGACGTGCCTAACTAAGATGGCTTCTCAAGACATTTTCCTATCTGGGATAGTCATTTCTCTGAAAAGAATCCTCTGAGCAGCTGATGGGAGGGAAAATATAATTCTCCATTTCATTTTGAATGAGTGAGTGATGAAGTAGGGAGGCATGGCTTAATGAAGCGCCAAGTGATGTGACCATATATTGAGTGACAAGCTTTACAGGCGAGAAGGGAGTTGAGACCACAGGAGGGCTTCTGTCTCAAAGAACACTTGATATTATGCGGCCATACCCAGTGGCCTCATTAGCAGAGATGAACTATTGCAGGTGATTTGCCAGATCTCTGTGCACATAGGGGTTATGTAATGGTCCTTCAGAGGGCAGAATGGAGGATCTAGGAAACAAGGGATAGTAATAGAGATGAAGACCACAGTGATGATAGCCTGAACTTGGGGTCTCAAGTCTGTCATTTTCAAGTTCACTGAGGTTATTGCAAGCCTCAGTTTCCTCCTCTACAAATAGGGATCAAAATACCTTTTTTCCCAGGGATGTTGAAAGAATTTCATGGAAAACCATATGTAAATCACCTGCATATGATGAACACATTGTTCCTTCCTCATTAATTCCTACTCGTTTGTTAAGAATCAGGTTGGGCGTCACCTACTTCAGGATGCTTCACCCTTCTCTGCCTCCTTGACTTCCTGGTGTACTACCTGTATCATCCTAGTGAAAAGTACTGAGTGGCTCGTTTTCATTCTCAAGCTTCTTGAAAGCCAGGAGCACCTCACTTTGACCTTTGTCCCTGCAGCTACCAGTGTGATGCTGCACAGATTATAGGAAATGTTCAACTAAGGGCACTGTCCTAGTCGAACAAATATACTTAGAGTTTTTAAAAAATCACCAAGTATGTATTTCTGAAAAGGCTTAAAATTTATATATATGAAGTATATGATTCAGCATCAGTGCTTGGCCAAGCTTCAACACCTATGGAGGACACTGACAAAGGCAAACCTAGGTTTTAACCTGGTGTCAACCTGAAAGTCAGGTCAAGATCTCAGAGAGAAAGAGTGGAGCGAGAAGGAGACGGCCTCTTTCCCTTGTGGAAAAAGTCTTTGAGGGATGGCAGTAAGAGACCCAGTGTACTTGAAAATGTCTCTTCCAATCTGAAAATAAGCTGAATTTCCTGAACCGCTTTTGGAAAACCAAATCTTGGAGGATTTTTCTGACTTTCATCCTTCCTGCGTCAGCATTTGGAAGAGAAACAAGGAACAATTAACAATTAAAAGAAACTTCTTTTAATACAGTATTAACCAGGGGTAGATTTGGGGATGGGGAGAGACAGAAAGGTTAACGATGGTAACTTTTTAATTGTGTGAAACTGAAAGAATTATGGAATTACCTAGCACTTAAGCTCTTCATCTCCTTTCATTTGATCTCTAGCCAAGTAACTACTGAAGAATAATTTAACATTCTCTGAGTCGTCAATAATAAGGCTTGCAATGCGATAGTTAAATGCACTTGAAATTTTGATGAGATCATTAATAATATCTCTTGTCAGTGACTTAACTCTAGTTAATAACTTCCTTGTGACTCTCGTCAAATAGATTTTCCTGGGGATATTAATTTCCAAAGGTTTATGGGTGTCCTTCAATTGTTCGCCAGTGACAGAAATAGCCACTTTGCTGTGGCATGTTTTGAGGTTTTGCCCTTACTTCTAAGAAAAAGGCGATAATTGTGTAAACTAACTACTCATCTGTGTTTGGCATCAAGTTTTAACCTAAAACCTGAAGTGATATTTTCTAAAAAGAATAGTTTCGTGTAATTTTCACAATAACAGCATGCCAACACCAACTATTCTAAAATGGTAGCCTGTTATTTTACAAGTTATGTAAGTCTAATAGAGGAGAAAAAATCCTCTGACTGCCTCTCTTTGGGAATGGTTTTCTTAGAATTTTCCTGACTAATACAGGCTCACGTCAGTATTCTCATTTCTCATCTTCTGCTGCTCGCACCACACAACCAATCCAAACCCACTTCCATCCCAGAGCCAACCCGAGGTTCCAAGAGTGAACTGCATCTGTATTTGCTCTGTGGTGGGGAAGAAAACTTGGGATGGGGTCGGCAGAGAGTTTTTCATTAGATTCTAAAACTGTCAAGCAGTAGGGCTGCCTTCAGTTAGAAGGAAGCATTTGAGGGCAGAAAAAGAGAGAAGTGCTTCATATATCTAAATAATGCTCATTCAGAATTTGTCACTCCGGATAGGAACCTAGAGCCCCCAGGCTTGGCATGGGGAAGGGGACACATGCATATTTGCTGAATGAATGAATGCAACAAATAGGGCCAAATTGGATTTGGTCAACTTATAGATGATGGTTGTAGGACTGGTTAAAAGGGGGAAATCAATTTCTTTTAAGTTTCAGACCTTTCCTTTCCTTTTCCTGTCTTCTTCTAAGTATGTGAATTACTGGGAAAAGAGACTGGTTTCTCCAAGAATCAGGGAAATCTCTTCTACTATTATGAAACACACATAATATGTTCTTTCAAATTTTCTTCTTTAAAAGAACGAAAGACAGAACTTTATACATGATCTCTAAGGTTCCTTAACCCCATAAAGTTTTCTTTTTACATGTGAAACAAAAGCCTAGGTTGAGAAATGGTCCTTTCTGGGCTTCTACAGTCCTATGGGGGAAAACACACATATTTAGAAATAGAGAAACAATGGTACAAACAAGATTAAGCAAGCGTTTGGGGGCTGGGGTTGTAGCTCAGTGGTAGAGCACTTGCCTAGCATGTGTGAGGCACTGGGTTCAATCTTCAGCACCACATAAAAATGAATAAATAAAATAAACGCTATTGTGTCCATCTACAGCTAAAAATATATTTTTAAAAAATAGAGTTCAAACAATATAGTCTGTCTACATGCTGTAGCTCCTGGAGACCTAGGTGACAAGATGCCCTTGAACTCCTACAGGACAGACCCACACCTGGGTCTTGCTCCACTCCCATCTGTTCTCCCAGACCATCCTCCATCCACTCCCTCCTTTTCTCTGCTGACTTCAGTATCTCTATCTGTCTTGGAGATTTCTGCTCAGCTCAGGAAAGCATGCACATCTTTTCTGTTCTGAACAAATACCACGGGCTTCATGTTGCCAATGTCTCACTCCAGCCTTTGTTGTATCTCACTTGAATTTGGACAGCCACCACTTCCGCTCACTAACCTCGTCCTCCCTACATCCCTTGGCTCTCAGCATTGACCACTCCCTCTCTCCGGAGATGCTTTTTTTAAGGTCAACTGTGTACTCCCACACTAAGACCATTAGCCCAGTCTTCTTGCTAAATGAACTCTCATTAACTAGTTGGCAACTCTTCATCTGGCACTACTTCAATAATCAATTGTGAACATGTAAGTCTGATGTTCAGGAAAGATGTATCTCCATAAGTCCAAAATATATAAGTTCTGGGTAAAACCACAAGAGTGAATTTTTTCCTCTTAATAGACTTTATTTGTGATTCTAAAGTTGGGCAGGCATCCATACCCAAAATGGCCCAGAATGCCCCCAATTATGATGTTTTTACCTTTCTTTGTCTCCTTGTCTTTTGCTGTCTGTTCCTTCCAACTCTTCTTAGTAATTCTCACCATAAGTCTCCTTCCTGGAATCCTCTTTCCTCCAGCTTTCTTGCAGATGCCTTCTTGATGCATTTTCTTGGGAAACTAAATTCACTCTTATGGTTTTACCCAGAACTCATGTATTTTGGACTTATGGAAATCTATCTTTCCTGAACATCAGACTTACATGTTTAACTGTTTGCTTACATGAAAGTTCATATTGGTCTTCATGCCTGTATTCTCTGAGCTTTTCAAGGGTCTCTCAACACCTGGGAAACCCAAATAAAAAGAAGATGAACTCCAAAATAAAAAAGCAATTCTGTGGAAGCAAACTTAATAAGTATTATGTAGAACATAATATCATATCAGTTTCATTACAAAAGTAGGTTTATTATTTAAGAAAGTTCAATTTGCAGATAATTGAAAAAACCCGTAGCCAATCAAAAATGGACTGAATTGCAAATAACTTTAGAAATCAAAATTATAAAAATTCTCTCAAACTTTTACTGCAAAATTTATATTTAATGTGGGATGTGGGTAAATTTTAATATCTTCCCTATGATGTGGGATGGGATTTCCAGAAATAAGAGTGCCAAGACTTTGAAGATCTTTCCAGCATCCCTGCCTCCTGTATTATCTCCATCTGGATATTCCACAGGCATCTAAAGGTTGGCATGTTCAAGGCCAAGTTCATCTTCTTCCCTCTCTGGTATTCCCTATTTTAGTTGGCATTGCCTAGTCACCCACCCTGGAAGCCACCTTTGGATTCTTGATCTTCATATTTCCAGACTCTTCATATTTCCCTGTTCAATCAATGGCTACATCTTAGTACGTTTGTGTGTGTGTGTGTGTGTGTGTGTGTGTGTGTACGCATGCTTATGTATTAAATCCATGTATTCATTCTTTTTCTCTTTCACTGGTATTACTCATGTTCTGGTCAATTCTCACCTTGACCCTTGCAATAATCTTGTGTCTCCCTATAGATTCCTCTTTCCTGATAGTCACCTTAAAATTCAAATGACACCCTGTTACTTCTACTTTAAAATGTTTCGGGGACTGTGTCATGATTTTTAAAGAAAATCTGAGTTCCTAATATGACACATAAAGCCTCTTTTACACATTTCTTCAGACTCCTCTCACCTCTACCTGCTTGGCAGGTGAC
Organism: Marmota monax; assembly: GCF_021218885.2. Lineage (NCBI taxonomy): Eukaryota > Metazoa > Chordata > Mammalia > Rodentia > Sciuridae > Marmota > Marmota monax. Next base: position 1,517,178 of record NW_026695202.1, read on the forward strand.
AGTTAGTGCTTCCAGGGGGGCAGCACTATGGGTCTCCTGGCTTCAGGGTTTCCTCATAATTCCCTCCCTCCCTATAATTCTCCTTTCCCCTTTTCTCACTCTATTTATTCCTTAAGACTCAGCATAGGTGCTACCTGTTTTAAGGAGCCTTCCAAGAACATCTCAAACATGGACACCCAGCACCTCCCTCTATCCACGTACCACCCTGTATCACAACATTCTATCCACAGGTCCTCTGCCCACTCATCAGTAAGGATGTGCTCATTCTTATCTTCCAATTCTCATTCCACAGGAAGTAGCCTTATGCTACAGGTCCCCACTCTGGGAATCCACGTTCTTGACTAGAGTACTTAGGTAGATTTCAGACATACCCAGCCTGGAAATCTATCTAAAATAATTCCTGTAAAGTGGTTCCTTAACTAAGGCTTAAGTGAGAAGAAGGAACTTAATCTTTGGAGTGAAGCTTATAACTACTTTACATAACAATTAACAAGCAAATCATGTATGATCTATGTTGCAGATTATTGTCTGATTGTTTCTCACTAAGAACTGATAACAGGTAAGGATAGGGAATTGTTTCTGTTCAGGTGTGATCTAGATGAAATTTTCTTGAATTGCCTGCTTTCTGATGATCCTATTCTGGGATTTAATGTTCTTATAGTCTCTGATGTATTCACACAAAAAATATTTTGTATTCCAAATTCCCTATTAAAAACAAACTTCATTCTGTTTGTCTGCACATGCTCAATGTCTGTGTCTAGGTTTGAGATAGTCTTCCGTGTCCACATGTAAGGAGATTGCTTTTTCTCCAGCCCTATGCCAAATGTTCTCCAACTGTTCTTGACTCTCTGGGACCTTTTCTTTCCTTTTCCCTGTACCACCATAGCAAAAAGTAGACAAAACAAGTAAAAAATAAATAAACGAAGACACTGAGTTGTTTTCCAATGGCCCTTTAAGTAATAGGGTTGCCAGAATAGGAGAGAAAGAAAATATAGACTGCCCAGTTCCATGATTATTTTTTTAAGTACATCTCATGCCATATTTGGGATATATACCAAAAGAAAAAAAGCCACTATCTGAAATTCATATTTAACTGATGTCCTATATTTTATCTGGCAACATTACTCTGGAGTTGAACTCAGACCCATACACATTTCATGCTCATGAGAAATAGGTAGGACTACTTTCACTTCCAGAGGAAAGTAGCCTCACTCCCACTTTTCCTAAAGCAAAGATGCCCTCTTGGTCTATCCTTAGTTATTTTTCCTCTCAACTCTATGATTAGCAAACAATATTCCAGTTATACTGATACTGGTTTCTAGCACCAGACCTAGATTTTAGGGAGTTTTGAGTGCTATGTTCTATGGGAAACCAAAGGGCAGATGCTTGACCCAAAGAGATGTCACCACAGGCTCCAGGTTGCCATTTGGGAATATAGGCACCATCTTTGGAGAGAGTCTTTTAAAAGAAATGCCAGATACCACCATTTAATGTTAAGACTCCAGAATCTCTGCACTCCAGCTTCTTGGCTCTGCTCAGGGTCCCCACCCTGCTGGTGCTGTAGCCATGGACTCTGAGTGAAGAGGGGAAAAAGCAGCCTCTGTGAAGGGCAATGTGGGAAGTTCCTGATGAAAATGGCTTCCCCGTTGGACAGAAATACTGGTGCCATCTTTTCAGCAAGATCATTGTCCCATTTTCCTTTATTCCTTCCTGGGTTTCCTTCCTTAGTGTCCCCAATTCAACAGATAACAGGAACCTCCTTCTTTGTCTTTGGAGGGGATGTGGCAGGGGACAAGGGAAGCATAGAACTAACTACCATTTCTGGGGTTTGATTTTCTCAGTTTCATGCCACTGAGGGAATTTTCTAGGTGTTCTAGTCTAGAAAGTTTGAGGTGACGAGATGGCCCTGAAGAAAAGGGAAAGAGCAAAAGGAAGATTCTCCTGGACTGAAAAAATAAATGTGATTCTCAGACAGCAGGAAGTGGGCAGAGGGGAGTGGTTCCTGTGGACAGAGGACAACGTCCTTCTCTCTATCATCCCTCCCTGACAGTGTGCCAAGGAAGTGGCGGAATCTCAGAGGGGACAGTGACAGAGGGGGCCAGGAGTAAACCACAGGGCTCCCCAATCATTTCATGATCCCATGACCTGAAGGAATCCTCAGAAGAGAAAACACAAATCAGAACTATTCAATCATAATGGTGATTGGTGGATGAAGGGGCTTCCTTGTTTCACAGTGTTACTCAAGACTCCAGAACCCAGTGTGATGAAAGACCCCTCCCACCCCCCATAACCACTGTTAAGTACACCAAAAGCACAGTGTAATCAGTTGACTTTTAAAGCACAAAGGAGCAGGAATATCCATTTACCTGATGCATAGAAAGAGGTTCCACCCCACTATGGTGATACTTGTACAAATGCATAATCTATAAATAACATTATTTGGTGGCAGCATCTCAAGGATTTGGTATTCTGACATTTCCCCTTATTTATTTGATGTATTGGGCACACTTGGCCAAGACTAGACTTTTTCATGGGCCAAAACATAGAAATAAACTTGAATTATTTTCCATAATAAATGCCTGTGTCTTTGCCAAAAAAAAAAAAAAAACAAACCCTATGTAATTACCACCACATAATTTGCTAGTTTAAACTCCTGAGCTCCTGGGATGATATTTACCCACATTCTCAAGTATTTTTTGCATGCTGATAGTGTAGCACTGATAATCCATATAACAAATGTACTTATGGTATAGTCATATTAATAGTTACCTGTAATATGCAACAATTATTATTGTCATTTTACAAATGAGGAAACTAAGGCACAAAGAGGTAAAGTCATCCATACAGCTAGAAAGTTCTAGAGCCGAGACTCAGACCTGGAAGTCCATACTGCCCATCTGCTTCCAGGGCTATCCCTTCTGCCTGAATGCAAGGCTCTTGGTCAGGTCAGTCCTCCCATCCCATATACTCATGGCCCCTTACTTTTCCTTCACAGTATTTACTATAGTTTGGAAGGATTTGATTATTTTGTTTCTCCTTCTGTGGTTACACAGTTTATAAATATGAAGACTTTGCTCACTGAGGTCAAGACTACATACTCTCCAAGCCTGCCCTCTTCTTTTTCCATAGTGGTAGAATCATGGCCAGGCAATGGCTTCCTGGACACCTACATTGCCCAGACCTCATTACAATTATGTGTCGTTATGAGATTAAGTTTTTGCATAAAGAATGTGAGCACCAATGATGGATTTCACATCTATTGCTTTTTGTTGTTGTCTGCCAGGACCAAGTATAACCTAGGTGGATAAAAAAGTTTTAGGGATGGAAGACTGGGAAGAAAGAATGGGTCTCCAAAGACCAAGTGGACTAGAGGTAACCATCGAACTGAACATTCAACTCAGTTTATTATATGACAATGAAATTCACTTTGATCTTCTTTAAACCATTGGATTGTTTTGGTTCTCTGTTACAGCAGCCCAACCTCACCTAGGCTCACAACTACATTTCTGGAACAAACTAAACAGAGAAAGGGCTCAACACACATTTATTAAGTGACCAAATGCACAACTATATAAATAAATACCACCCCTATAAGTATTTTCTCAGAAATATTTGAAAGATAGGACTATACCTTCTATTTGTTTTCTTCTACATCAAGTGCAGCATTGAGCACACAATAGGTAACCAAACAATGAAAAAAATTGCGAATAGGGAAATATTGGGAATTTTCACATTCACTTTTGTCTTTTACATAATTTTGGACACATAAATACTTTCCAAATAGTTGTAAAATTTAATCATATATACAATGTGATTCAAACTGAAATTCATATATAAGGTATATTCATGCAAAGTTAATTTTCCAATCAAAATAATTGGGGCAAAGGTCAAGCAATGTGTTATGCATAATGGACTTGGAGTTAGGGGATTCTAACTGGAGTCCAGTTATAGTTCTAGTCATGTCTGTGACCTTAGATAATCACCTAAGTTCTTCAACATCAGTCAGTGTACATCTGTTATATAGAAGTTTCTTTTTAAAGGTTCCTTTAATGTCTAAAGCTTCATGATTCTATATACTCTATTTTTATTCCCTGGAAATGTTTAGATTAACATTCCTTAGAGTTCCTATTAATTTTAAAGACAATTATGTGGCTATGGGAATGCTTATTTAAATTCTTTGTTAGTCCATGAAGACTTACACTGGGGCACTGCTATAAGCATATTAAGTATATTAAATGTGCACAGTAATCTCTCCAAGAAGCATTACTACACCATTTAACATTTGAACAAACTAAGACTCACAAATATCAAGTAATTTCCTAATGTCCCTTAACTAGTAAGTCCTAAATGTAGGGTACCAAATTTGGGTCAAATAGTTCATGTATTTATTTATTCCACTCAGGGCTGTGTACTAGGCACTATTTTAGCCAGCTTTGACCAAAAGACATATCAAAAATAACAAAGAGGAGAAAAAGCTTATTTGGGGCTCACAGTTGCAATCCACAGACTGCCAACTCCATTGCTCTCTGCCCAAGATGAGGCAGAACATCATGGTGGTAGGGTGTAGCAGAGGAAAACTGCTCAGGACATGGCAATTAGGGAGCAGAGAGAGAGAGAGCTTCACTCAACATCTTTTCACTGCTGTGACTGACGGATCTGACTAAGGGATCTGTAAGGAGGAAAAGTGTATCTGAGGGCTCAAGATTTCAGAGGTCTTAGTCCATAGAAGGCCGGCTCCACTGAGCCTGAATATGACGGTCCCAGAGTGCGGCAGAGGGAAGCAGCTCACGTCACAGTGATCCGAAAGCAGAGAGAGCAAATCCACTCTCCAGATACAAATATATACACCAAAGCCACCCCTAATTCCCACCTCCTCCAGCCACACCCTGCCACTTCAGTTATCACACAGTTAATCCCTGTCAGAGGATTAATTCACTAATGGAGTCAAGACTCTCACAACTCAATCATTTCTCCTCTGAACTGTCTTGCATTGTCTCCCACATGAGCTTTTGGGGGACACATGACATCCAAACCATAACACCAAGCTATACCCTCAGTGAACTGCCTCCTCCAGCCACACAATACCTGCCTATACTTACCACCCAATTAATCCATATAAGGGAATTAATGCATTCATTAGGTTAAAGCTCTTATAACCCAATCCTCTCACCTCTGAACTTTCTTGTATATCTCATACATGAGCTTCCATTACAGGCACCTACTCTACGTTGCTACCAGTCACTGGCAGAGGTGGTAGAGATATGGCACTTAGCAAGGCAGAAAGGGCTCTGCCCTAAAGAAACTTAAATTCTACCTGGGGATGGGGTAGATAATAAACAACTACACAAAAACATACATAAGGAAATCTCAAAGAGTGATAAATTATATGAATAAAATAAGGCAAATCAAGGTGATGGGGTATGAGTAGACTAGAGTAGAAATGATATCTGGGGAACCACTAAGGAGTTCTGTTTCAGGAATACTGAGATGTCTCTTTGACATCTATGAGAAGATTCTCCTATTGCTACTTCTGATAATACTAATAATTGCCATGTATGTGTGTCTGTCACATTCTTGACACTAGTGTACATTCCAAATATAACAACTGATTTAATCTTCACAAAAATTCTATGAGTGCTTATTCCCCTTTCACAGATGAGGAAACAGCTCCCATAATTTTCTGAAGTCCTAGACAAACAGGTAGCAGGGTAAGGATTGAAATTCAGCCATTCTGGCTCTATGGGGTCCATCCTGCCCTCTATTACACTTTGGCAAGAGAACTGGTAGAAACAGGATTGAGAAGTTCTGGGACAAAGTGAGATCTGGAGGAGTCTTCAGCACATATTTTGCATTAAGACCATTGGTCAGTGATGGCAGAGAGTTGGAAGGGAAAGGAAAGCCAGGCCTGAGTCCTGGGATGCACCAGGGTTTTTGAGGACAGGTGTAGGAAGAGGAATCAGCAAAGAATCACGAGAAAGAGCAGTCTAGAGATGGCAGGGGTGGAGGTGGAACTCACAAGTTGGGTTAATAGCATCAGAAGAGGCAAGAAATGATTCAAACAATGAAAGGTGTTCTTATATGTCCTCTGTCACTGAAAGGTCACAGAGGATAAGAACAGGGAAGGGACAATATAGAAGACATCATTGACTTGACATGAGCAACCCAGTGTGAAGTGACAGGTTTGGGAGGACACATGAGATGAGGGCATGAGTAACTAACCCTTTAGAGAGTCTTGCTGTGAAGCAGATCATAGAAATGGAATTCTGTGGTGTAGAGCAGGAGGTGTGGCCAAGGGAGGGACATTCATACAGGATACATACCTACTTATCTACCTCCATAGTAAAGATGAGAAACCCTCCAGTATGTCTGGTTGTTTGATTCAGGAACTCATGCAGTCAACCTCTCTGCCCCATCTCCCCTAATTACATTAAATACAAAATGAATGAATAGGTTGATAAATTTTGAAGTGGACTCCAGATGTGATTTTTTTTTCATAAGCTATCCAGCTGAGTCATCACACAAAAGCAGTCCTCCATGGTGGGCTCATGCTGTTAGTTCCTTCATTTCTTCCCCTCACTCACCCATCACACAGACAAGGAGGAATTCGGGAAGTGACAAGAGCCTCCACCGCAGTTTAATAATTTCCCCCCACTGGATGTCTGTTTTTGCATCAAGACTTTGGCTTCAGCTTCCTCTTAGTTATGTGACATCTATGCTCTAGTAGCTTTGAAAGCCAAAAATTTGCCTCACCTCTGAAAATTGGATTGTGTATATGCACAGTTGAGCCTTAGTCAAAATAGAAATAAAAAAACTGTGTACTTGTGTACACATTGACATGAGACCATCCATTCAGTGATTTATGCTGCAAACATTTATCAATGTCCATGCTCTCATAAGCCTTATGTCAGACACTGGTGATAAAACGAAAATATGACACTCCCTACTTCCAAGAACCTCCTCTACAGGGTAGGATCAGGAAGAAAACTATCACAACTAGATGTCAGAGAGCAAACTAAACACAATGGTGGTCACATCAGAAGTTCTCTGCTACCATTCCAAGTGGAAACCATTTGCACGTGTTTGTGTGTGTTTGTATTTGTCAATTTTCTGTTAAAGATAGCCAAGGCTAAGAACATCATAAATCAGAGTTTACTTATTTCACACATTTTGAGCCTGAAAGTCCAAGACCAGGTGATCCCCTCTGCTCAATCTCCGATGAGGGAGCTCTGGCTGCATCACAGCGTGGTGGAGAAGTGGGGAGGGAAATGGCCACATGGAGAATGGGTCAAGTATGGAGGCTAACCTCACTCTATCATCCCCCTCTCTCCTGAGAGCACCATTCATACCTTCCAAGAACAGTGTCCCATGTGACCTAAATACTTTGTACCAGGCCCCATTTCTTAAAGAGTCCATCACCCCAACGCTACCACATGTGAACCAAGCCTGCAGCATATAAGCCTTTGGGGGTAATCCAAACCACAGCAGTGTGTGTTGTCTAAATGGACTAGTGGGGAAGTGAGAGTTGAGCCAAGCCCTTAGGCTGAAAAAGAGACACCTGACATAGGGCACAACACAAGCAAAAGCACAGAGGCAGCTTAGTTCATAATGATAAAGGAGCTGTCACAGGTGACTGGAATACTGAAAAAATAATAAGTGGTAAGGAGGGCTGGAAGACAAGGAACAGTTGTAAGTGAAGCAGCAGGAGGTGAGACAGAAAGTGTAGATTGGCCCAGATCATCAACCCACCTACCCACCCATGTACCCATTCATCCATCCATCTACCCACCCACCCATCCATCCATTTACTAATTCTTACATTTGCAGAACAATTATTTCTGAGAGCCTACTATGTACAGAAACCTGTGTTTACTATTAGAGATACAGCAGTGAGCAAAGATGGGCACAATCTCTGACACCTTGACTTTGGACTTCTGGCCCCCAGCCTAGACTCTGGACTTTAGAACTGTGAGAGAATAAGTTCTGTTGCCTTAAGCCACCTCATCTGTTTGTGGTAATTTGCAACAGCAGCCTAATGCTAATACATAAGGTTGTGGTGAGTATTACATTTGTTATTACATGTAAAGTGTTAAGAATGTTGGCTGCCACATATTATGTACTCAATAAAATATAAGCCATTTTTATAATGTGGTTGGCATGGTCCCTAAGTGGGCTTACTTGACTAGGAAAATTTCTCATTGAACCAGTTGTTGTTAATTATGGGTGGGTTCTTAGGTGGGAAAAAAATTGATGTTGGACAATCTCCTCATCAAGCAAACCACTGGGAGAAATGGTCCACCCCGTTGGATGTCACATGCTTTAAAAATCAGCATCAATACCCTCTGCCCTTCATTCAATATACTTCAGTCCCCTCTGGGACACAAAAGCTCCTATTTCTCTGTTTCATTCCCTGCTTCACTAAGAAAAGTAACTATATTACATTGCTAAGCTGCCTGAGAAAATACCACAGTCTGGGTGGCTTCAACAACAGAAGATTTTTCCCTCACTGTTCTGGAGGTAGAAGTCTGAGGCAAAGATGTCAGCAAGTTTCATTTCTCCTGGGGAACACTCTCCTAGGCTTGAACAGGGTCCTCTTCTTGCCACGTCTTCTCATGGCCTTTCCCCTGTGTGTGAGCCATTGGTATCTCTTATGCGTTTACAAATTACACAAGATACCAGTCAAACTGGGTGAGGGTTGTCCATGCAGACAGAGTCCTTAGCACACATTTTGCATTAAGAACTTTGGCCAGGACCCAATGGCAGAGAGTTAGAAAGGCAAGGAAAGCCAGGCCAGACTCCTGGGGTGCACCAGGGTTTTGGAGACAGGCAGAGGAAGAAGAATCAGCAAACTTAATACCTTTATGCATTTACAAGCTGAGGTCCTGGGAGTTAGGGCTTCAACATATAAATTTGGAAAGTATACAGCTCAGTCCTTGACATCCAAATCCTAAAAGCAACCTAGGACATATGGAATTCTAATGCTTAGTCATTGGCTATAAAGGCCTTATGGCCCAGGAAGGCCAATGCCAAAGATTTCAAGTCTCCCTGGATTGGCAGGAAGTGGGATGGGAACACAGGATGGGGCCCCAGTGTGGTTTCTGGTGGGGTTACTAGGGGGTGGGCACCAGGGCGCTGTGTGAAACTGATGGGACCCTGACCAGACGCCCTGCTGTAATTGCCTGTTTCAATGTCTGCATCCCCTCTAGACTGTTATTTGCTGGAGGGCAGGGACCATTTCTCTCTTGTTCATCTTTGAATTCCCCAATGACTGGCACATATTTGGCATATTTGTGGATTGAATGATTCACTTCGGCAGCCGTTCCCCTGTGTGAAAGTCACTTTCTGTGTAATGAAAGCAAGTTCTTTCTGCATCTAGAAATCTTCACTCCTCCTGTCTTGATCTTAAAGAGGTCTTGTCTTATTTTTGCCCTTTGGAAATATTTGATGCTTACAGGATAATCAGGACCATTTACTGAAGAGCCACCATACACCGGGCACATAACTAAGGGCTTTGTGAGTATCTTATTAAATCCTCACAACAGCCCTGGGAGGTGCCTGATTTTTGATTCATTTCATTGGTGCAATAGCCATCACTCAGAGAGCTGTGTTCCCTACCCCAAGTCTCATAGCCAGTTAGGTGGCTGCTGGGTCCAATTGGAAACCTAGGTCTCTGGTTGTTAAGCTGAAGCCCTTACCCACCGATGCTTTACCACTTCACAAACCCTATGCCTGCAGGGCTTCAGAATAGATTTTCAAGGACAGATGTGCCCCCTAACTAATTAGATCTAGTGACCCTAGAAAAAATAGGGATTTGATTTGTGAATGAATCATCAGAAGACTTATATTCTTCAGCCAAACAATAGCCCACTTGCTTTATAAAATCTTTGTTTAGCACCCAGTATGGGGAAGACCCCTCCAAGTTGTCCCACGCTGATCTTTGGTACTCTCTGGGGACTGGTCAGGGTGTCTGGGTTCACACACTGGGATGAGAAAAACACAAAAGGAGACTGGTTTGTATTTTCTTTGTGAATTAGACTTGAACTACGAGATCTTTCTTTTCTCTACTTTTTTTTCTTTTCTTTTTTCTTCTTTTCCTCAGTTTGACCTATTGCCTTAGCGTTGTGTGGACCAGCCCTGGCCATACCCTGCCATGAGCTTGGTATTCAATATCTAAACACAATGGGGGTGACTTAAGGACAGAGCTTCAGCTTTGCTTCTGACACGCCTTGGTTTTGTGGGTTTAAGTTAATGTTATTTGAAAGTTTTTGTATGTGTGTGGTTGAATATATACTATAACTTGTTCTTTTGTGACAACAAGATTTATACTGGCGGTGTCTCTCATACCACTGGAAACTGGAAGGAGACCTACAATGTGAGCCTCTGAGAGTTTTAAAAAGACAGCAGCCATTATTGAGCCAAGGTGGCTTCAAGCTGCCCTTGAGCCTAGTGACAAGCTGTATTCCATCCCTGTTCTCATGTGCAGGAAGCAGGCAAAGAGTCTGTCAGATATTTAATACATCACATGTGCATTTAAATGAATTCTCTGCCTTCTTCTTAATTAAGATTCTTCAGTGAGTAGGACTTCAGGGGGTCGGGGGGAGAAAATGATCTGATGGAATTGTATTAAATACCAATTTACTTCCCAAGTTTCTAACTGATTTTTTCACTTAAAATGACTTGGCTTGAAAGGCGAAGAGTTTGAACAAAGTATAGAGGCTGGCATTCCATTTTGTATATCATTTTGGCTCCTGTGAACTGCTCCTGGTAAAAATGAGCCTGTGAGATGTAGTTGTTTTATGCAAGGGCTAACAATACTAGTCTTTTATAAATCATAAATCCTCTTAACCTCAAACAATTTGGAGCCACCAACTGTAATCTATAAGGTTTCAACTCACAGGGATTTTATTACTTCTTGGTGCCTCTCAGGCCATTAGGCAAATATTTATATGAAGCTCTCAGCTATTAAGAGATTTAAAAATTATTTTGTGTGCAGTGGAAGCTTCTGGACCATACCTTCTTGGTTAAATTTTTTTATATAGGTGCTATGCTTTTTCTTTTGTTGAAAACTTTGTATAATTTTGACAGGCATTTGATTTAATTTCTTTTGGACATAATTTGCCCTAGATAAATCCTAGATAGGTTTTTATTTTGACAGGAGGAATGGTAAGGTGAACAAACTGTCTTTCTGTTATTCTTTTTTCTGCACTGTAAGTTTATTTTCTTGAAAATAATTGGGAGTCAATGACAATTAAAACCAGAGACTTTGCAGCAATTAGGATCCTTTAGCACCAGCAATAGCCAGCAACTCAAGAAAATTTGAGAAGAAAGGAATTCAATAGAAGGATATAGAGTACTTATAATAGAAAAGAGAAAGCTAAAGAATTGGACTCACAGGGCAAGGAATGTTGGCAAGCCTAGGGGCTGGGCACCAGGAACGACTGGATAGTCCCAACAGGATGCTACTGTAGAAGGAAAAAGGCAGTGATTGACAGCTGTTTAGCTCCCACTTCACTCCTCTAATCAAGATCCACAGCAGCCCTAGAAGGCAGTCTGCTAGGCATAGCTTGGTCACTCCATTCTATCCTTTCTTGAGGGAAGGTGAGGGTGGTTTGTTCAGATACCTCCAAATTCCCAGTAATCCATATAATAGGTTCTTTTTTTTTGAAAGCAAATGGAACACTGTTAAGAAGAACTGGATGCTGGGCAGCCCAAAACAAATGCTCATTCATTGCTTAATATCACCCTCAGAAAACTAAGTAAAAAAATTCCATATTCTTCTCAGATCTATCGAAAAGATTCCAAGAGTTTTCAATAAGTTTCTTTACAAATTGATTTTTTACCTCAGTGAGAGGAATCTGATCATCTTAGATTCAATTCAATGAAACAATTGTGAAATTCTTTTGCCTCAAAATGGAGAACAATACCCTTGATTCAATACCACACAGTAAATTGGGCAGTTTAGAAGTATGGCTTGGGTTTTCCTTCAAGATCTAATGAAGGGTAATAATGGAGAGCTGAGCTACATGCTTTTATATGGTTTGCTTATTATGAGCTATTTAACTTTTACAGCTTTATTAAATGTTTTATGGAAAGGTTTATTTCATGTTTTATTACAGCTTTGTAGGATGGCCACATTTGGCCTAGAAGCCTGACAGATGAGCACAAATGTTTTGCAAAATATTGCTGGTAAGTAGTTTCTGGATAAATTCATGTTTCATTTTGACATTTTCTGGGGGTGGAGTGGGAGTGGTTCTCTTTAGTAAAGCACAGCAGACCTGAGTGATTATGAAGACAGGGAGTAGAGTGGAGAGAAGAGAACGAGGAACATGCACAATATTTTTTTTTCTTTAGATGGAAATAAGAAAAAAAAAAATTTTTTTTTACTTCTCCTTTGGATGAAAGTGAGCATTTGAATAGGAATCCCCTACCCTCAATACATATAGCTAACAAATATTTTTGATTAAACTAAAGATATTTTACAGTGTAACAAGAAAACACTATGAAGTTGATTAAAATAAAAACTACCATTACTAGATGGTTCTAGGCCTTATTCTGAGCACTTTACATATAATATGTCATCTAAACTTTATAATAAGACTACAATTATATGAGTACTGATATTAACTACATTTTTTAAATGGGGAAACTGAAACTTAAATCTTACCCAAGCATCTGACTCCATGCCCAATGCCTTTCTCCCTCTATCATACAGGCTCCTGTGCCTCGTGGTTGGATATATAGGTGATTTAAGTCATCAACTGCTCTTTCAGACATCTTTTTCTTATTTTTCTACACTGACAACTATTGAAGAGCATTTTTTAAGTTTATAGTCACACTAGCTATTTGTTGGCATACTCAGATTGCCTTACAAATACTCTATGTACCCTTGTCTTGTTTCAGATCATTGTAGTTTTAGAATAGAATTCTTATCTCTAGATTCTTGGTTCCTGGTTTCCATCTTTCCTGGGAAATCAAGGCTCCTTCACCCCAGCCCAAATTTACATAGTTAAGTTGAACTTCTCTCTGCAAAGCAAAAAATTCTTTGTTTCAAATATTTGGAAATCAAAGCCTCATGTAAAGGATTCCTGAATCCTTGACCAACTTTTATCAAGAATCCAATTTTTTTTCTTCCAGTCTTATTAATGTTGTATGAAGAATTCAGCTGAAATTTCATTTCTTTGTACAAATATACCATATATACGTCTAACACAGTTTGCCTTTGTGTAAGGTCTCATGTGTTTGGAGTATAGCATAACATTAGTCCTAACATTAATTGAGAGCTTACTGTGTGTCAGAAACTCGGCCAGGCACTTTGTATATATCATTACATTTCATTTAATCCTCACTATAACACAAAGTGTTGAGTACTATCGTCTCCTTTTGGCACAAGGAAGCTAAAGCTCAGAAAGTTTAAAAGGCAGATCTGGATTTCAAGTATAGGTCATCCTTGTCTCCTGTGTCCACTTCTCCATGTGGAATTCATCTGGGGTGAAAGAGGACCCTGGGAATGCCTCAGCTCAGTTCAATGGGGAAACTTTCCAAAGTATTGTGACATCTGAGTGGGAGAGACATTTGTGGATAAATGCCTTCCATTCGGATGATTTCCCGACCTTTGATTTATTGATAGGGAAATCTTCCATCCTACATTTCTGTTGTGCTGCCCTATTCTCCCGCCTCCAGAGTCTGAAAATCCTCCATCAGTGATCTCAGCCTCTAGTGTTAAATTCAAATAATAATGTACTAGGTTCATTCAGGACCTTAAATTTGACATGACTCTTGATTGTTCTAAAACTTGGCATTTTGTGTGAGATCAGCAGTATGTACATGTTTAATTGAAAGAGGGTGGGCTAGCACATGTGCAGAAGGAGAGACATTATCTAAAAGGGTGAGTGTATATCTTATGGATCTTATGTTTTTCTGTTGAAGTAGGGGAGTATATCAAGAGCCGTGCGTGTATGTGTGTAAATAATGTTTATGTGTAGAAGGGGTGATTATGGCATATCATGTGCATAGTTTCATGTGCTCTGTGTGTGTGTGCAAATACAGAAGTAGACCTGTATATTAGGGAAATGTATGGGTGGAAGGAGAGAAATACCCAAATCCCAGGCTGAAAGTTCATTTGAGGGAAATGTGCACATTGAAAGAGCTCAAAATACATCTCTTAAAAAGATAAGTAGTTTAAATTTATCTAAGACTAAAAGTATATGATTTCCTAATTAATTTAGAAATACACATCCCACTAACCTTAAGCTACTCTGAATAAAACACAACTGGACCATTGGATACTCCCTTATGGAGTCAGGACAAGATGGACTGCATCTTTGCCGGGACTGCCATGGAGACACTTCTGGTTCTGTCTAGACAGAGCTAATTACTTTTATTTATCTGCTCTGTTTCCTGCAGAATCCATAAACTCTCTAGTAATTGTCATTATACCAAGATATAGGTTAACTAGAGCAAAGAATCAAGAATAAGATCTGTCACTGTCTTTGCATAACTGGGAAAAGTCACCTAGTGTCAATGGATCTCAAACTTCTCATCTGCTAAATAGAGAAAAGAATATTTGTCCAATCTACTTTAATCTACCTTAAAAGGACACCGTGTGAAGCAAGTGAAAGAGTATGAAATTTTCTGACTCTCATACACATTATAAACCAAAATGCTGTATATTGTTATTGGCGTTGTTGTCAACCGGGGACTAAGCTGTAGAATGCACACATTATTTGGGTTTCCCTCTGAACTGAATGAATTGAAATTAAATGAAAAAAGCATTTCAGCAAAGAAGCTGAAGGATTTATATTTGAGTGCTACTTTCATTACCTTTGGGCAGAGTGATCGTTGGGCATATCATTTTACCTCTTGAGCCTTAGAAATGCCATATCTGTGAAATAGGTTAATATAATACTTACTCTAATTAACTCACAGGGTTGTTTTAAGAATTACATGGGATATGAGAGTACTTCATAACCTTCCAAATGTTGTACAAATAAAGAAGGTATTTATTAGTATTTCCCTTGTGAGCTACTTGAATGATCTATTTTTCTCTTGGTTCATGTGACAAAAGGAAACATTAAAGGGCTTTGTCAATAAGTACACATTTTATTTACCTCCCTGTCTCTGAGGACATAATTAAAAGTAGCTCATTATCAAAGATCAGATGTGTTATTGTGAATTAAAATGAAGAGGCTCTGTAACTACCAATTCTTCATGAAAATTAATTGATTATGAAAAGCTGGACAGTTGGCTAGTCGATTCATATTTAAATAATGACTATGGGTTGTGTTTATCAACCTGAGTGTTTTTGCTTCTAATTCTATGATTTTCATGTCTAGACAATTAATTGATTGTTCATCAAATGTTTAATGGAGTTCTTACCTGATTCCAGAAAGAAATTAGATATACAGAGATGAGACATATGTGGTCTCTATATACAAAAAGCTCTCAGTTTTGTTAGGAAAGAGTCAAGTTTTTAAAAAAGCATTTGTGACAAGATGCATTAATAGAAGCATATACAGAGAGAACTGGAAGTCCAACTCTGTCCAGGTATCAGAGACAGTTGCCCCAGATGTTATAGTTATGACAGAGCTGAGGTTGGCAGGCTTAGTGAGTGTTTACCATACAGACAGTTAGGAGAGGGGAGAAAGATTCCAGGCAGAGAGCATGACACACATAAGACAGATGTGGAAGTGGAAGTGAGCACTGGACATAATGAGACTGCAAGTATGGTCCTACTCTCAGGAGGCATGTGAAGATATATCGGGAACTCTTTCTTCCTAAGGGTGAGATAAGAAAGGATCAGTATTCTAAGGAGTTAGAATTTCAGACTAAGAAACCTAAAATCTTTCTTGTATCTAGGGACACATTTAAGGATTATAGGCAGGTAAATGACATGATAAAACTTGCATTTTGGAAATTCCAACCACTGTCAAACATCCACTATACAGTATGTGCAAAGCTCTGAAAGGTTAGAGATAAACTATCTTAAAGATCTTGATCTTCTGGAATTTGTAATGAAGTACATGCTGTGAACTCTAATTTTTCTTTTTGTCCTTGATTGGTTTAGGGAAATTCGTCTCTTGGTTATTAGGGCAACATCAGATGGCAGCCTGGTAGATGATTGCATTTGGGTAAGAACTTTGTCATATCAACTAGTCCTCCACTTGTAGTATTTTGATGAAGGGTCTCTTCATGGTTGGGTCAAGTGAAGCTATGATTAGCAAATATTATCATGGATCCCTCTTCCTTTCAGAAGAAGAAAAGAGAAACCTCTGAGAAGTATGAACATATTCTCCATTAAAGAGAAATCCTCCAGGTCTATGAAAACTTATGGTGGAAAAAGAGGGGGAACTTCTGAGGGATGGAAATGCAAATGACTTTTTGATGGGAATTAGAAGGATTTCTAATAAGATTAAAATAGACAACAGGCTTATTTATTTATTATTTACTTACTTACTTATTTGGTACCCAGGATTGAACCTAGGGATGCTGAACCACTGAGCTATATTCCTAGCTCTTTTTAAAATTCCTTTTTTAGAGACAGGGCCTCATTAAGTTACCTAGGGCCTCATTAAATTGCTGAGGCTGGCTTTGCATTTTTGATCCTCCTACCTCAGCCTCTGGAGCCATTGGGATTACATGTCTGGCCTAGACAACAAGCTTTTTAAAGATAAAAATAAGGAATGATGAGAAGAGAACATCCTGAAATGAAAATACAACAGAATAAAATGTGAAGACAATAGTAGAAGAGAAAAAGACACCGTGTGAGAGAGGATCTCAGTGTCAGTTGCATTTTCAGAATTCTAAGGATGGGAAAAGGACCTGTGATTTGTCATGCTCACAGTGGCTTGAATCTGAGATGGAAACATGACCAAAACTTGGCCAATCTGTTTATTCCTTGTGCAAAATGGAAGTAGAAGAATGCTCTGTAGGCTGGGCAGTGCAGAAAGAGGGCGCATCAAAATGCCTTAGGTACCATTTTAGTTCCTGTCCATGGAGAAACAGAGATCTGGATTGCAGAGAGAAATGGATTAAGAAGATGAATAAAGAAAAGCAGAGACAAGAGACCATGGAGTTTGGAGAGAGACATGCAGAGAGAGAAAGCAGCTATCTTGGTCCCTGACAACTTTCCAGTTCCTCATTCCAGTCTCCCAGGAGGCTTCGCTAGACTTCCTGACTTTGAGTTCTCTGAATTACACTTGTATTATTTTTAAGACATTCCCCTTCTAAGGCTCACCCTAATCTGAGTGGGATACTATTATTTGAAACCAAATGGTCCTTGACCAAAAAAAAAAAAGACTTGCAAAACTACTAAAAGCAAAACAAAACCAAAAACCCAGTAGCAGTGTAGACTTCTGTTTTGAGAGTTAACTGGAGAACAACTTCTTCTGTGGCACTTCTTAATTTCCCACAAAAATACATATAAATTAAAAGATTGGGGGAAAATTCACAATAACATTGACAATTGAGGCTGGTAGTCAACCTGATTCTAGAACCAAGAGAGTTGATTTTTCAGTATTTATTTGGCTTAACCTCTAAATGGTATTTGTCCCTGTGGGATTTTTTTTTTCCTTGAAGCATTTTCTTTGCTCCCATGACTATATCCTTTTTCTTTCCTTTTCTTTTTTTTTTTTTCAGTTCTCATTCCTCTCTAGATTTGTCTTTATCTGTTTTCCTTGTTCCTCCTTTCTCACTTGATGCTTTAATAGTTTCTTAGCATTTTTCCTGGTCCACCTTCTCTCTCACTCTACTTAGGCAGTCCCATTTATGTCCATATTGTCATCGTATGCTGACATATAAAAGTCTATGTGCTCAGTCCATAGCTTCTCAATGCATACATATCTTTCTGTGAGAATTTTCTACTGGAATGTTACAACATTAGCACATACAAACTAAGGTCCTTCTCTCTCTAGTCGAATCTCTTCCTCTCTCAAAACACACCACCACCAACAAAAACACCTCCATTTATCCAGTCACTGAAACTATAAACCTGTAAATTATTCTAGAATGTTCCTTTTCCCTTCTCCTTAAAATCTAATCAGTTGCCAAGTCTAGTTGTAAAAACTATAGGAAAAAATGCCCTGGACCTCCACTGATGGTTGATTTGTTGCCAGGAAACTCAAAGATTCATGTCCCAGATCCCCCACCTCTGGTGCTATGCTGACAGGTTCATACCCCTCTGGTACCAAACACCTGTGTCCTGGCCTCATTGTGTAAGTATGTATGTTTGTGTGATAGGAGGCAGATGCTGAAAGAAAAAACTCAGATAAAGTAGTTGGTGGGAATTGAGATTTTTATTTATTTATATGTTTTGCAGTGCTGGGGATTGAACACAGGGTCTTAAATGTGCTATAGCGCTAGGCAAGGACCTTACCACTGAACTATACCTCCAACATGGGAACCGAGTTTTGAATAAACACCAAAAGTTCAGAATAGCAGAGAATAAGATGATGAATCTAGGAAAGGAGATGTGTTAAGTTAAACTGTGATAGAGTCCAGCAATTGACAGGAATGAGACACATTGACACACCCTCACTACTACCCTCCCCTTACCCAGTTTTATCCTGAAAGGAGATTTTTCCCCCATCACATAGCACAGTACTAGTCCAACCCACACACTTTCTCAGTAGATAAACTCTGACCAAAACATTTTCCAGGTTTAAGAATGATTAAAGTCAGCATAAAAAACACTATGAGGTTTATAAGAAAGATAGAGAAAAGAGATAGATATTGGAAGACTCAAAGGAAGAACTTATTTCTGAAACTGATCTAATGTCACCTATTAGGGTACAAAGATACTGTAAAAAAGATTAGCCCAATAAAATGTTTTAATGGAAGTCTATTCTTTCATATCATTGTTCAGAGGCACAGTGATCCATGTGTAAGGGACATGGTTCCATTCTATCTTGTTATCTTGCAATCACTTACAGCAACGCTGCTCAAGTGTGGTCCAGATCAGTGCTGGTCTTGGCACCACTTGTCACCAGTCAGTGGTGGGAGAGATGGGAAAAGAGAGGATAGATGGGAAAAAAGAGCATTTATCTTACCTCATTGTGCACCAATACAGTGTAGAGCTAAGTGACTTACCACTAACCATGACAGTATGTGGATGGACCACACATTGAACAGGCATAGCCTAGTGGGCCATCCTCAACATTAAACTGACTAACATAAGAACAACACAAAGTCCTTCAGAAGAGCAGGCAGAAGTCTAAATGTATTCATATGGAGTTAATAATATAGATTGAATATAACAGGATATGATACACCATATGAAAAAAAAACAAGAGGATTTTTCTTTTCTTTCTTTTTTTTTTTTTTTTTGGAAAAAGCGAAAAAAAAATGCTTATTGCTTTGCTAGCAAAGGAGAAACACAGGGGACTCCTGTCCCAGAGATTGTGAATCTGCCCATCAGCAGAAACAGGGCATGATTCAAAGGCTACATTCCATGGGTTCTGTGTTAGAGGAATAATTCACTTGTGAATCTGGGTGATAGTCATTTCTGAGATCTTCTGGTGCCATCCCCAAAGTCTACATTACTTCATTCCTATGGTGGGTGTGTACTCAGGGACAGATAAATCTGCTAAAACGGGAAAGAAAGGTGATACTTTTTCCTCTGAAATTAAGGAGTGGGAGATTAGGGAGAGAGGAAGAGAAAGGAAAATGTCCATTTTAAAAATAAATAGCAGTGGCAGAGCAACAAGCGCTATATTCAAAGCACAAAGGGGACCACAAATTTCCCCACTGTTAATTTCTATATTCCATTTCTATGGAAAAGTGGGCAACAACATATCCAAGCTTCTTCCTGCTGAAAGAGGGCAAAGTTGGGAGGAGTAACCCAAAGTCCTTGTTCTCTATCAAGTGGGGCATGAATAGTTAAGGGTACTCAGCATCAGAGCAATTCAGAGGTCCACAGTGACAGATGACAGGTGGCTAGACAAGGCATACATAGGGCAGGGATCAAGGAAATAATGAGACAAAGATATTAAAATTAAAATTCAACAATGACCTTGAAATCTACATTTGAGACAGTGGAGAGCATAATCTACTACACCAAGTCCAGTAGATGGTAGAAAAGATAAATCTGATGGAGAATACAAAGAGAAAAAAATCAAAGATGTATCAAAATAGAGAAGATGACAGATGCGAAGTTCAAAAACAGAAGAAGAACAAATAAAAGCAAGGATATTCTCTTGGAAAAGAAAACAGCACCAACAGAATGGATTTATTAATTTAAAACATAAATAAAAACAATCTTAACTGAGATTAATTAAGAGACATTAAGGACCTACTCCATTTCAGGAGAAAATCAGTGACAAGAGAATTAAACTTGTATTCATTTGGGCACAATTTCTTTCCTAGAAGAATAAAGAAGGTTCATTCAGAATTCAGGCAGAAAAAGCAAATCTAGGAAAAATCTAGGGTTGTTCTATTTTATAGCAACAAATTCAATCTTTGCAATTTTGAGGTTTGAGAGAGAAAAAAAGTAACTATGAACCAAGTTCATATACAAGCAAGTTATACTTCTTCATGTATGAAAGTACTAAAATGTTATCAAAGTAACTTGTCCTACAAATATATTTTCATGCTTCTTATATGACAGTCATTTTAGAATGCTAAATAAGGTAGCTACATGCAAACAAAAAATATATATATTAGAGAAAATATTTATCTTTTTGAAAAAATTGTATTTGAAATCATTCTCTAACCTATTGCAAAAAGAAACAAAAAAGAATAATTGAGCAGGTAAATATAGAAACAGTGTAAACACTTTGGACATAAGAATTAAAGCCAGTGATCATAGATTACAGATCAGATTATATTATAATAAATCCTGTTATAGAATTTAATATAAATTTTTATTTTTAAAAAATTGAAATATAAAATGAAGAGTATTATAAATAATTTGTATTTCAAATCCAAGATTATGTCAACAAAAACCAGGAAATAAGGGAAGGATGTGAAAAAATTAGAGGATTAAAATGATTCCTAATCAAAGTAAGAAATAACTGGAAGTTAAAAAGTAGTTTTAAAAAACTTACAAGAAGCACTTTACATAATTAATAAGAAATCTTCAAAATAAGATAGTACAGAAAGACAAATCACATATATTAATTTTAATTAAAATCATCCATGGGCAAATTTGTCTTATTAAAAGATATTCTCAATCTAGATTTTAAAAAATATCTAATTATTTGATTTTTTTATAAGAGACATATTTAACACAACCTGAAAGTTTAAAAGCAGAATTATGAGCAGTGATGTTAAAAATTTAATGAGAAGGAAAGAAGGCATTTTAATGTTAATATCAAATAAAATTTAAGGAAAAATATTATGTATGATGAATTATTTTTGATATACAATAGAGATATAGCTTTTGTGAACCTTGTCTCACTAAATGTTGAACTAGAGAAGGCAAAGACAATTAGAAGTACAAATAAAATTGAACAAGCACATACTAAGTGCTTTTCTTCTGAGCCCAAAAACTATAAAAAAAAAGAGCTAGAGTTAGATATTGAAGTAACCAAAAAAAATTATATTTAAGCTAAGAAAGGGGCTGGGAGTGTAGCTCAGGGGTAGAGTGGAGAATCATCCTGCAAGAAGCCTTGGATTCAATCCTTAACACAATAAACAAATAACAGGGGAGAAGATTTTTCTTGAATCAGAGCCCAATCCATAGAAGCAAAAAGAGAATGGAGGTACCAGAAACAAGTTAGGGATGTTTTTATAATAAACCTCTTACTGCCAAGTACCTAATCTAGAAGACCACAAGTCATGAGGAAGACACTACAACTTAGCACACAGTGGTGAGAATTCTGTTGCAAAAAATGAACTCACAGCACAACATTACCAAGCCGCATGAGAAATGACTGCATTGCCACAAGTCTCAACAGTTTTAACAAATAAAAACGCTCTCATCTTAGGAAATGGTATTAGTGAACCAGACAAAAAAAGGACGTTCGATAAAAATTTAAGATCCTTAAACAGATAAAGGAAGAAATCTTGAAATAAAAACAGGAGTTTATAAAATAGGGATGATTTAAACAAACAACAATAGTGAGCTCATTGATATTTGAAGGAAATTACACGTGTATGTAGGTACGTAAAGATACCTGTACATATGTGTTTGTATGTAAAATTCTTTAGCTACAAGAAATAGAACTGAAGAACAAATTAATGAGTTAAAAAGCTTAACATAGAACTTCTTTTCAAAACGGAGAATAAAATAAAAAGGAGATAGACAAGAGGAAAGAAAAGACACGTGGAGACAAGATCCGAAAGTTCCAACATTCATCTAATAGAAGCATCCTAAAGACAGAACAGTTTCAGTGGAGGTGAGATACTCATTGAAGAACTCACCAAGTGAAAACCCAGAAAGAGAGAAAAGAAAATAACCCTTAGTTGTTGTAAACTTTAGAAAATAAAAGATAGAAAAATAATTCCTAATAGCCATGAGAGAGAATGGTCAAATTACAGACAGAGGAATGAATATCAGTTTAAAAATACTTTTTCATCATCAATATTGGAAATAAAAACACAATGGAAATTTTATACTTAGGCAAAGTTGCATCCATCAGTAAGGTTAAAATAAAGATTTTTCAAACAAACAAGCTTACACAATGTCTGCCAACCAATGATGCTCTCAGGGCAAAAAGGAGAATTACTAGGTAGTTCAGCAAGGGAAAGGGGAATCCAGGGAAATAGTGAATCAACAGTGAACAAAGGAAACAGTCCAAGTATTACTGTATAAAAAAAAACTGCTTAAAAAGATTAAAGGTGTAACAAAATCTATATTTAAATATAGAAGTGTGGGGAGTAGTTAAGAGAAATAACTGCATGCTAAACTTTTATGATAGTTGGGATTGGGAAGAAAATAAGTATTTTGGAAAAAACACATTTGAAGGCTTAAATGAATATAGTTGAGGAAAATCACAAGGTATAACTTTAAAGCAGGAGAAGGAAATGGGACAGAAAATATGTATAATCCAACCAAATTCGGAAGAAAGGTGAAGCAATGATGTGGCAAGAGAAAAACATGAATTAAGGTGAAAAGAATAAGTGAAAAACCATCAGTACTAAAATATACAGTAGTTGGAATTACACATTTAATAAGAATGGTTAAATACCAAGTAAAGGTCTCTGGATTCAACAAACAGAAATAATACAACTTTTAATCAAACAGCATGGAACACGTGTAAAAGATGATCATATTCCATGCCACAAAAGGAAACCTCATCAAGACTGATACTGAATAAACCATGTTCACTGACAAAGTTAGCAGTAAAAGCAAGGCTTCCCCAAAGGCCAGCTATTTTGAAATAAAAGCAAAGCATGCAGAAACACACCAATTTAATTCATTAATTTAATGAAAATAGCATATTTTTAGAATTAAATAAAAATAAAAATTGTAGAGTATTAATGAAATTGGTAGTGTGAGGATATTTATATCCTTAAATGGTTTATTAGAAACTAAAAGTTTAAAAATAAATTATTCTTTCCATGCAAGCAGCTAGGGGGAAAAAAAACAAGAAACAAAGAAAATAGTGGAGTGGAAATAGGCAAGAGAAAAAGCAAAATTAAACAAACAAACAAAAAATGCACAAATACCAAATAGTAGAATTGATTAGCAAAATCCAGAGCTGGTTCTTTGAAAAGGACTGTATGGTAACCAATTAAACTGGAAAAACCAAAACAATACAAAGAAAGAAAGCACAAAAGCACAAGCAGAATTTGAAATGAAAATAGAATTATAAACAAAGATGTTTTTCAAATGTTTAAAAAAGTTATGAAAATTTCACAAACAACTTCTTACCAGGAAATTTGAAACCTAAATAAACAAAACATTTTAAGGAACATATAAATTGTCAAATGAGTTCCACACTGAAGGCCAATAAACATAAAAATGTAAACAGAAGCCAGAAATTTTTCCTAAGAAAAGGCACCAAGCCCAGTTGACTTTATAGGTAAGTTCCACCAAAACTTCAAGGTAAAAATAATTCTCATCCTATTCGAACTATTCTGAACAATATAAAAAAGTAGGAAAAGAGCCAACTTATTGTGTAAAGTCGTCTTTACACAATAGATAGAAAAATAATTCCTAAAAGCCATGAGAGAGAATGGTAACAATAATATCTAATCGGACTCTGTTCATTAGTGAGAATTTGTCTATAATTTCTTTTGGCATTAATTTTATTCATAGGTAGTGTGTGGCTTTTGTTGATGTGAAAGAGAACTTTCTAACTATTACTAGTTCTAATTGGTTATTGCTGCTTTAAATAAAACTCTGTTTAAAATGATTTTGAAATCATTTGACAGAAAGGGACTTTGTCCTTAAAGGAATTTACTTAGTTTTATGCTTGATTTCAATAGCTCTCTCAAACTTCATGGTTATAGCAATTTATATAGTGCAGACACATACTCTGAATTATGAGCATTTATTTGGGGGGAAAGAAAAGGGAAAACAGTCTCAAAGGTCCCAAGCATCATACATCAAAATTCCCTTTCATCATTCTGTGTTTTACAGATACCTTCTGTGTGCAAACCATGGAGGCTGCACAGATGGTAGACATTATAGGAATGGTCACTCTGCTATGACAGGCTTGAGAAACAGCTCTGTCTCTAATCCCAGGGAAACATTTTTCTCTTTGTAGTTTCTTCTTTCTACCATTTCTCTCTGAGATCATTGCTGGAAAGAGAACTAATAGTTGAATTGCTACATTTGCTGCTCTTGCGTTAGTGGAGACTGAGGTGGCTCTGTCCAGGGACACACACATTCTCAGGGCTGCAGCATTGTTTCTTGCCACGTATTGGCACCGACTTTCCTATACACTCGGTGTACACCTACATAAGGTCATCAAGAAAGCATGCAGTCCTGGTTTCACATCCTGACCCTATGGTTCTCTGGTAGAGTGATCTCAGGCATATTAATTTACTTCTCTATTCCTGAAGGCCCCTATTTTCGAGATGGGTCATTAAAACTTGTTAGCCCAGGGTTGTTAGAGAGAAGATGTTATATAATACCTATAAAATTATTTAGCACTACTCATAGACAGCTGGTATTCCACAATTTATCAGCAGGCTTGTACCCAGATCACCCAATCATAATGTCCTTTGGGAAAAATTTGTTCTGAATTTCAAACAATCTATTGACAAATGAACTTCAGAATCATAAATAATCAGGAGTTCCCCTATAAAATACTTGGTATCCTGGTGATTATGAAATTGACAATTAAATAAATATAGTCATCAACTTCTATGTTCTTTGGGGTAGGAGCTGAGTCTGTATCTAATGCCTATTACACCGCAGACATTCAAATATTTGAAAAAACAAAGGCGAATGATTTATGTAGATGTGATTATTAATGAAAATAATTGGTATGATTCAGCACTTCCTAGTTGACAAAGAACATTCATTGTCATAGTTTCATCTGTGTCTGCACCAAAGCCCAGGGAGTAAGTTCAACAAAGTATCATCTTTTCCCATTTTGCAGTTAAGAAAACTAGGACTAAAAAATTTTCAGTGACTGTCTTAAGGTCAAAGTTAGAACTTGGAACTCAGGTTCACTGACTCTTTAAGTAAAACTTTGTTACTTTTCTCACAGCACCTTGTGCTTTGGGAAGGTGTCCGGACTAAGTAGAATATTGCTAAGAAGGTCATGGGAGAGTAATTTGGCAGTTTCCTGCAAAGTTGAAAATTTGCAAACTCCATGACCTTCTAGGTGTACACCCCAGGGAATGTCTCTACAGGTGCACAGGGACAAGAAAGCAAGAATGTTTATTGCAGCATCATTTGGTAATAGCGAAGTTGGAAGCAACTTAATGTCCATCTGCAGGAGAATAAATAAGTGAATTCTATTCTCTTCATAAGATAAATTGTTATTCAGCAATTAATACAGTGGGTTAGCACTCAGAAATGTGATATTTAATGAAAAAAGGAAATTTCAGAATGTTACATATAATATTTATATAACAATTTTAAAAGTGGAAATGCTATGTACTGTTTACAAACAAATATATTTTCTATAAAATCAAAAACATAATGTATAAGAATGCATACAAATTTTAGTGCACTGATTGCTTCTGGGAAGGAAGGGAGAAACTGAAAGGGGAGCAAAGGAGACCCCACTTTTACTGTAATGTTCTCATCCCCTTTGTTAATGTGAAAATAAGAAACCAGCATGGGAAAATGCTAACATTTGCTAATTTCTGTAGTTGAGCACATGATGTGTTTCTCTTATTATTTTCTCTTTTTACGTACAATTTAAGTTTGTGGGTTTTTTTTTTTGGTCCCAGGGATTGAACTCAGGGACATTCAACCATGGAGCCACATCCCAAGACCTATTTTGTATTTTATTTAGAGACAGGGTCTCACTGCGTTTCTTAGTGCCTTGCCATTGCTGAGGCTGGTTTTTGAACTTACGATCCTCCTGCCTCAGCCTCTTGAAATGCTGAGATTTACAGACATGAGCCATCACACCTGGCCAATTTAAGCTTTTTAAAGTTAAAAATTATACAGTCATTTAGAATGGAGTATAGCAGAATGCTTAAAAACACGAGTTTCAAAGACACACCAGGTTCAACTCCTAATTCTGCTAATATAAATGCTATTAAAGTGAAACAGGTTCTTATACTGTAGGATTTCTCATACCTGTAATGAACTGATGTGCACTGTGAGGCTTACAGAAGAATATATAATTTTCAAAACTTCCCAAACTTGTTTGGCCATGGAATGAGAGTGTTTTGGGACAAAGTCTGATAAAGGCTGATTATATAAATAGTACATATTTAAGGAGTAGCTTAAATGATCTATTGCCTTAATTTTGCAAAAGGTTTCTCTTAATCTCCCTCCTATTTAAACAAACTGTTGTGTTTTTCCTATTCCCACTGTTTTTAAGGTCCATTTCCTTGTAAAAGCAGGGAATCTATCCCCTCTCCTTCTGTTCCTTAGCAAAGTGGCTATTAAGAAGACAGGTTTTTTTAATGGCTCAGCAGGTCATAGGATTGAGATAATTTCTTTCCAGACTAGGACAGTTCATTTGATGTGAGAAAATTCCAAGGTCTTTTACAGAAAAAAAAATCTGTCTATCTATCTATCTATCTATCTATCTATCTATCTATCTATCTATCTATCTATCTATCTATTTATCATCTATCTATCTATTTTTGTTATCTTTTCTCATTTCTAGCTTTGGGAAGTATCTGTAAGATGTTTGAAATAACATTAAATCCATTTCCCTCCCAGTTACTCAGAAGTTTATTTGTTTTGTTTTGTTCAGGGTCCATGCCTCCTATCAACGTGGGCATCTTTTGGCTTAAAGCCCCCTGAAGTGTATTTCAAGCTATTTGTCTACACCATGCCCACAGGTATCCTACCTCCTCCTTAGGAATTTCTGTCAGAGACACCTCAGAAGATATCACACATGTCACATACAGAACATTGTCTTATTCGTACCCCTCCAGCCCATAAAATCCTATAAACCAATAGAATTGAATTTCTACCCCAACTCGGTCACTTATGAACTAATAAAGACTAAGATCAGGCTCATTTATATCATATAGTATCTTATATTACTCTAGTTCATGAATTCAAAGGGGCACTTTTTTTCACTTCTCAACATTTAGGATATTGTGATGCATCTTTAATTCTTGGCATCTTGCAATTCACCATCAGCCATATTTTTTCCATATTTTAATGTCTTTGAAAGAAATATGCATTTTTGAGAGCTTCTCATGTTTGATGGAAAATGGTCTTTGTCATCAGCCATGTCTTTCTGGCCAGATCCTTAAGGTGAAGAGTTCTCCCTTCATATTCCTTCCCTCTTGCCTGCAGGGGTTTACACCAACCAGTGAGAGCAGTGAGCATTTACCTACCAAAAAGAAGCATTATGAGTATACAGAGTAAGAGACTGAGATAAAGAGTAAACGACTCAGATCTTAGCACTACCCCTGATAAATTGTGGGAATTTCTTAACTTCTTGTGGCCCAGAATTCTCCACATAAAACAAGTGACTTCTCCTGCCCCGGGTGCTTCATAGAGCAATGGTGAAGATGAAATGAGATAGTGTGGGCGAAATTACTTTGTGTACCCTAGAGTGGTACCTCAGTGTCTTCAAGCACTTCTCAGTATCACTGTTGAGTTGGCAAGCTGTTTCTATATAGGACCTTTTATACATTTCAAAGAGAAGGTTCATGGAATCTCAAGCCAAATTGTCTTAAGATAGGGTTTCTGTGACTTCTGTGGGCTTGCTTTGTTTTATTCGTGGCTG
Source organism: Marmota monax (assembly GCF_021218885.2). Classification (NCBI taxonomy): domain Eukaryota; kingdom Metazoa; phylum Chordata; class Mammalia; order Rodentia; family Sciuridae; genus Marmota; species Marmota monax. The sequence continues at coordinate 1,545,437 of NW_026695202.1, forward strand.
ACATATTTCTGATACAATCATTGTCTTAGCCTTGGGTGTAACATAGCCTGGGTCTGGAGCAAGTTGGGAATTAATGGTTTTATTCTAGGTTCTGCCTCTGACCTTGGTCTTCATTTGACCTCTGGTAAATTCAGATGTCCAAGAGGGCAAGCTGTCTAGACACAGAACATTTAGCTATGGTTTACCTTGGATTTGAAACATTTCCCCCAGTGATTTATATCTCTGACATGGTCTCATTTTATATAACCCCAAATAAAGCCTCATTTGTTTCCCTTGGCCTCTTTGAAAACACCAGAGCTGCTTACTCCATATATTCAAGTTTTGCAAAATTCCCTGGGATGTATCCCCTTATATGTAGCAAGCCAGTTCTGCTTTGTTGATTAGCTTGGTGATCTCTTGAGCTTCTTTCAGGACCTCAGAGCTTGCGTTCTCATGGTGAAATGTGCCAAAACTGACAGACAGAGAATATAAATTGGTTTCTATAACTGAAGGTCCTGTACTTACTTCCTGGAAGTTGAGCTCCCACTCAGCTTTAGAACTTTCTGCAATGATCTGTGAGTATAGGTATGAAGTGCACTGGGGGCTCAGAGTAATAGTGGAATCCCCAGCCAAGTGTCTTGTCCATTGAGAATGTGTTACTAATTCCCAAATGCCAACTCTTCAGTTGCAAATGCCCTTGTTAAAACTTCCTGTCTTTTTAAATTAGCATGTCTTGTTGGATTAGCCATAAACCAACAAACATATTTTTCTATGTACCAATCAACTCACATACTATTTTTCATTGAGCTCATTTCATAACCAGTACATTGCTATGGAGGAGACAAGCAAAGGAAGAATCTCAATTGTTGCCTTCCAGGAAATTCCATTGTGGTTGAAGAAACTGAACCTCAGGAGACAATTACATTATTAGTTAGTAGAATTGAGGCTTAGTGTAAACAGAACTGTAGCACTTCTATGCATCTGGAGGTCCAATATGACTGTTCCTATACACTGTAGATTATATATGCACACACATACACACACATACACGCGCGCACGCGCGCTTTGGCATAATCTAAAAACAAGCCTCAAAAGAATTATAGCTGTGATTATTGTCTGGTGTGTGTATCTCTGCACGTGGGTGAGTGAATATATTGCTGGAGTTGCTTAAGTATGAAAAAGACCCAAGAAGACAAGGCATAGTGACCCATAGTGATCTCTCTTCAGTGCCTGGACCACTGTCTAAAGATGATATATGTTGTTAATGCTTTGAAATTTTACTTAATATTGAGATGGATGAATGACCTAGGACCCTAAGGGGAAGGATGATTAACATCCTGGCTTTCATCCCTACAATCTTTTAGCTGATGTCAGTTGTTGGATTATCTGTTCTCCGAAAATTTGAATCCATTTGTGTGCTGGCTTCTTCTAGAGAAACACATCTGAGATCCTTAACATAGTGTGACGGACTCCAACACGGCCACCTTCAAAGACCGTGTCCTTGTTTGATTTTGGATGCCTTTCTCATTCGAGGCCCAAGTGACTGAATTCATTATTGATGTGTTGGCAGGTGTAGTGCTCACATTCTTCTGGATTAAATAGGATTTAAATGTGATCATTCAGGTAGTCTGCTTTAAATTTGAGGGAGCATGTTTCTATTCCACGAAGATAGGGGGGTCTGCACATACTCAAGAACGACAGTAAAGTTAAAAGCATTTCATATTACTTTTATTTTTTTCTTGTTAATTTTTCTGAAGCTGTTTTTTTTTTCCATTTTATTTGATTTTTTAAATCTTGGGAATGCTTTAAGGAAACGCATTCCTTCCCTCAAATGTCAAGTTTTTTTCTCAAATCAGCATGTATGGTATTTTATTTTGGGATAAATGCACTACAGAACCATGTCTGTACAGTCCGGTGAGGTGGAAGATTTCAGACAATTCAACAGTAAATGATTGTTTCCACTCAATTATCCAGATATTTTAAATGAATGTGCTAAAAGAGTTTTGTCTGATATCATCTATATCAAAACCTCCATTCTCCACATTGTTTTGCATAAACATAGTGTGTGTAGTATTTTTTAAAAAGGATTATTAACCATTAAAACAAAACAAAACAAAAAAACCCTTTAGCATTGGAGATTTAATTCATTTTTATTCCAGTTTGTTTCCTGTAGAAGGGAATTTAGCAAAGTATTCTGTGTCCCTTTTTTACCCCATTATATTCTCAGGAGCAGCTGCTGTTGCCTTGGCCACAATACAACATTTATTTGCTGATTTTAGGACATTAATGTCCAAACTTGGCTGAGCTGTAGGGATCCTGAACTTCTTGGAATACAAGGCTATACTCCATGGGTCATGGGCCTGAGAGGCACCTGTGAGTATAACACCCTTCCTAGTCTGTGAGCCCAAATCTCTTGGTTTCCACTGACAATGTCCTAAACCCAGGGGAGCCCTGGTGACCTTTTAGTACAATCGAGATGCAAAGACTAAGGTCAGACACTGCTTCCATGAAGCAAGGGGCCTCTTCTGGACTTCTTCAGAGATCTAGAAACTCAATACTCCATTGTCTGACCAGTTTGGGGGCTTCACTTAGGAAAGAGGGAGGCAGTCCAGACAGACATTTCTGAATCTTCCATTATTGGGAGTTTTGATCCACACTCAACCCATTCTAAAGACTTCCTGCACAGTGCCCATTGGCCAACTGTTTTCTATATCACCTGCCTTGGGGAACTGGCAGGGTTCAAACTTCCACTGTCCTGAGAACCCTGTCAAAGGACAGGAGACCTCTGACAATGATGCAGTAGAAGGTGCCATATCTCATTCAGGTGTCTGCTTTAAAATCTTCCATGGCTCATGATCTAAAAGGTCCTCTGTGCTCTAGATCCTGTCAGCTACTCCCCTCCTGTCACTTGCCATCGGTTATCTTACATTTCAACTGTTGAAAGCCATTTAAATCCCCATGCTCCTCCCCCCCCCCAAAAAAAAACTATATTCTTTCTTGATTTTCTTTTTCTGTTTAAGTGTTCCTTCTACTTTAAATGCTCTATTCCCAGCAGCCGCCCATCATTCCCCTCCTACACCCACCTTGCCACCTGTCTGAATGTCAAAAGGTATCATTCCCTCCAGGAAGACCTCCTTCAATCTGTCAGTCCAGCCCTATCCCTGCTAGTGGTGCATACATGCTAGACTGCTTTACCAATAACTGATTGTGTCTCTGTCTCCCTGTTAGACTTATGAGCTGCTTTAAGATTCTGAGGTTTTTTTTATCTTTAATTTTTTTTCTTATGCTTGACTCCAATCACAGCTCAGTGGATACTCAAAACAAATGCTGAATAAACTGAACGAATAAGTAAGAGTTCCTGGGTGGGTAGGGGGTGATTTTTGTTGTTGTTGCTCGAAGTTGTATTCAATGGTGAACAGAATAAGCCACACCATCATAATAACAGCTGTGTTCTGAACAGCTATGATATGACAAGTGTGTTGAATATGTGTAACCCTGGCAATAACACTCCAAGGTAGGTTCTATAATTATTCCTATTAAAAGATAAGGGGAGGGCTATAATGATAACTATGATAGTAACATTTAAAATCTAAATTTTTAAAGGGGAAATTTCAAGAGAAGTTAAGTGATTTTCTTAAGGCTACACATAGTCACAAAAAGTAGAGCCTGGGATTGCTAACCAATGCCAAAGTAATATGCTTTAATCAACAACATCATATTTTTTGGAGGCGGGTACAGAAACTGGCCATGTTGGATACCAATTGAAATTCCCCCAAATGCAATTAGGTTTTGAATTACTCTGTGGGGAAAACTCCAAAAGCAGTAGAATCAAAAAATATTTCATTCAGTCTTGGTCTGGCAGAGTCCGTATGCACATGGGCTCCAAAGGCAGGAACAGCTTGTTAATTTGGCATTTAACTACCAGAAATTTCTATTAACAATTACTGCTGGGAAGAATAATTGACACATAATGATGGCTCTAGTGTATTGGTTGGTCTTGAGGTACCTTCTGAGTCATCAAAGAAAATAAAACTCATGATCAGTCTAAGCCTTAGAATTAAGTGTGTTCTATTATCTTCAGAATCTTTGGATGTTAGTAATCTTTGAATAACTTCCATATGCTTTACTGTCTTAAATATTTTAATGACCAGAAGACCCCTGTAAAGAGAAAGTTTATTATAATTTCAAACTTTATTATTTTTCTTTAAGTTTAGTAGGTGTTGATGTCATTTCTGAAATGTAAATTCCTGAGAAAATGGCAATTTCTACTTTGTTTATTAGGTACTTTTCAATTAGTAGATATCATTTGCTCATTTAATACATTTTTGTAAGGCACCTGGCATGTGTGCAGGTACTGTATTGAGTACTGGAGTTACAGGTATGGTTAAGGCATTAGTCTCTGTCTTCCCATCATGAGGGAATCTTTGGAAGTTTACGATGTTAAGGATTTTGATGTTAAAGGTTTTGATGTTTCTGATGTTAAAGGTTCACAAAGATTAATGGTATCATGGATAATACTAAGATTTTTTAGGGTTGAATTAAAGAAAGCCTACAAATGCTGTGTATAGAAAAGAAAAGACAATGATGAGACTTGAGGACTGAGAAACAATTAAAGTGTAGCAACTGTTTGGGTATCTGCACATGGGCAAGAGGCCTGTGTCCTGTAATGGGGAACACACTTAAATCAGACTGACAGGGTTCAGAAAGTTTGGACATTATATCGCAGAAGAAGTGACAAATTATTTCCATCTGTGGCCTTATCCATTAGCAGCGTCCTATTTGGGGTGTTTGATGAGGTCCCTCTGCATTTCAGAAAAAGTGTTGTGTGTGATTTTTAAGGTCCACCATTGGTGTTAGAGGAGGAATAAAGGCCTTTGCCATCCTATCTGTGGAAAATGGAAAACCATTAACCAGTCAATCAATATTTTTTTGATCATCTTCTATTGCCTGGATAAAATGTTGCCCAGAACCAAGCTTACCATGGAATATAAAGAAGAAAATTTGCTGTTCTTCTGACAATATAACTGAGAAGTAGATGTCCCTGGCATAGTCTGTCTGTAGTACAGACCCAGGAAGAAATGAAATCCAGGCTTTGCTTTTTGCATCAACTTTGATGTATAAGAATATATTATTTTTCTTCAGGATAATTCAAGGAGAAGGATAGACAGTTCAAGAGAACTCTTGTATCATCTCCCAAATGTCATGGTGACCAGATTCGATCAGGGCTTTGGGGAGGAAGGTCAACAGCCTGAAACTATCAACCAAGCAGGTCTTCACTAGAGTGAAAGCCAAGCAAAGTACACTGAAGAGGAGGGGACTATGAAATAAGTTTTAGGTCTCTAATTCCCTCTCCACTAAGAGCCTTCAAGTCAAGGGTCCAAGGCTTGGATTGGCTCCATCTCTGGATTGGCAGCTCACTTAGACCACTGCAGAGCTGGGATTTGTTTGCTTTAAAGTTTCCTCCAAGACATATTTAATAGGCAGATGTAAACCTATATGTTCTCCTTCCAACAAATCTTGGATCCTTGTGTTCCTTGATGCTTGCACTCTTTCCCAGGGTGTCTTTAGCAACATGATCTTTACTTTGCTGAAGGAGAAGGGCCTTTGGCATGCATGCTTTCCCACCACCCTGTCAGTTATTATGGCTGTTTTTTTTTTTTTTTTGAGATGGCTCATTCCAGCTTGTTTATTTATGATGGGCCCTGTGGTCAGCTGCAAACTTAGTTTGCAGTTTTTTGGTAACATTTATTGTTTTCATCTGATTAGGGAAAAATGCATGCCGATGGTTGAAAATTTGAAAAATACAGTGAAGAATACAGATGAAAATTCAAATCACTCACGATTCTATCACCCAGAGCTAATAACTTTTAATGTTTGGAATACTTCTTTTCTGGCTTTTTTTTTTTCATATTTGCAGATATTCAGTGAGCATGCCTCCAGGTTTTTCCAAACAAAATATAATTTCAATTGTTTCTGCTATATTTTTTTAACCATTTTAACTAATATAACCACCTAAATCTTTGTTTCAAAGAAATTGTAGTCACTATTTACAAGTGGTTTATTGGTTATTGATACAAACATACCAATTTAAATCTTCATTAGCATGATAATGTATTATTTCTCTATTCCCTTATGTATCATTAATTTCAATTTTTTAATATCATAGACTAAAAATAATATCTTTTTTTTGTACACAGGGCTCTTAATCACAAAGCTACATCCCCAGCCCTCTTTTATTTTTTATTTTGAGACAGAGTCTCGCTAAGTTGCTTAGGGCCTTGCTAAATTGCTGAGGCTGTTCTCAAACTTGTGATCCTCCTGCCTCAGCCTCTCAAACCACTAGAATTACAGGTGACTGCCACCACACTTGGCAAAAAATAGCAGCTTCTTAATTTAAATACCTCTTCTTGGATTACTTCTGAGCTTTGTAACCTTTGATGAAGTGTTGAATCCAGAAATCCTAGAATTTTGTCGTTTTTATTTGCATTCCACTGATATTGAGTCTTGACTCTTCTAACTAGGGTATATGCACATTTTTCATTCATAAAACATGTTAAATCTCAACACAATGTATTTTCTCTTCCCTCAGCAAACATGCACTCATAAAATATTTATTGAAAATCTACTGATTCAGTCTTCTGAATCTAAAGTTGGATAGATAAAAATTGAAGGTCTCCAACTTTTAGAAGCTCATAGTGTGGAGGCAACATAAACACAGATAAAATGGGAAATACAATGTTTTTATGCCACACGGTCAATATTTACTGATTACTATCTGTGTGCCACAGATTATGCTAAGCGTTAAGGAAACCAACAATGAACAAGATAGGCATCGTTTGTTTTCTTTATGTGGCTTGGACTGTTAGCTATACAGAATAGCATAAAAGTTATTACAATACAGCAGTGTAAGTTAGAGGCAGCTTAAAATAGTGGCTAAGAACATGGCTTTGAAGCCAGACTGTCTGGCTTAACCACTAATTAGCTGTCCTCTGTGATTATGGGCAGGTAAAATATTCATACTGTCCTTCCGTTTCTTCATTGAGGAAACAGAAGCAATCACAGCGTTGTTTTCTAGATTCATGTAATCCATTTAGAACAAGACCTAGTATATAGTGAGCGCTCATGTATGCTTTTTTCCTATTTTAAGAACCGTGATGCAGGAAGCACAGTTTGGGCTATTTGCATGTGCAAGAGGGGCACTTGATTGACAGTTGAGATTTATGATCCAAGAAGCTCCTTTAGGAGGAAAAGCCAGAAATCTGAAAGATGAGGAGGTAACATAGCATATTTGGGTCTGTGTAGGTGTGTGAGGGTATAGTGTCCACCCAGAGAGGACAACATGAGCAAAATTTTATTCCCAAAAATCTAAAAGAGGCTCAGTGTGAGGGTCTTCCAGTTGTCTCTTGTTGGGTAATGGTCCGCCTCAAAATTCAACTGCTTTAAAATTCTTTAGGAGAACAATTTAAATAACAATGAAATTTGCATCAAAAACCACAGAGACTAAAAGACAGTAGAATAAAATATTTAACATGCTGAAAGAAAAAAAAAACTACCAACAAAATTTGATATCCAGCAAAAATATCCTTGAGGAATGAAAGCAAAATACAATCTTACGCAGATGAAGGGAAATTGAGAATATTTGTCACAAGCAGATTTGTCTCTAAAATAAATGAAGAAGAAGATTCTTCAGGCTGCAAACAAATCAAACTAGAAACTTGAAACTTCAGGAATGAAGAAAGAACAGCAGAGATGGTAAATAGCTGAGTAAATATAACAGACTTTTTCCTCATCTTAAAATTCCTTAAAAATGTGTATGACCATTGAAAGGAAAATTGGTAACTTTGCCTGACGGGATTTTTCAATAGACATAAATGTGATACAGATGACAGCAGTAACATTTAGCAGGAGAGTAAAGGAATCTGTTTGGTTCCAAGTCTTCTATGTTTTACTTGAACTGGTAAAATACTAACTCTAAACATACTATTAAAGGTTGGGCATGAATATTTTGATCTCTAGGTCAGCCCCTATAAAAATAATACAAAGGCATATATCCAGAAAGTCAACAGAGAAATTAAAATGGAATGACAATGAGATTCAAATATTTTAAAAGTCTGAAAGGAGGGAAAGAAGACCAAATCATTGGGGAGGACAAATGGAAAGCAAATATTAAAATGGTAAGTATAAATCCAAACATGGTTGTATTAAATGTAGGTGGTCAATACGCATTGATCGTAGGACAGAGATGGATTTGTTTTTTAGAAAAGATACAACAATATTCTATCTACAAGAAATCTGCTTTAGATATAATAATATAGGCAAGTTAAAAGTAAAGAAGAATATATTTACTATGTAAAAATGAATAAAAAGAGAGCTAGAATAAAAATAGTAGTATCAGGAACAGGAATTTTATGTTCAAGTTTTATTGTCTTTTCTGATTTCTTTAAGATTGAAGCTAATTTCTTAGATTATTTATTGTTTTGTTTTTCCAACATAAGCATTTAAAAATAATGAAATAATGAAAGAAGCATTTAATACTATGATTTACAAGGGAAAGTACCAGGGATAAAGAGGAAAAAATACACAATGAAAAAAGAGTTAATTTATCAAGAAGATATAACAATCCTAAATATTTCTATCTGCAAACAGAGTTTCAAAATACAGGCAGAAAACCCAATGTTAGAACTAAAGGGAGAAAGAGACAAACCCACAGATAAGGGAAGTATCAACACTTCTTTCTTAGTAATTGATAAAGAATTAGGAAAAAATTCGCAAAAATATACTAGACTTGAACATAATCAGCCAAATTTATTTGAAATTTATAGAACAATCAATCCAAAAAGAACCAAAAATATTTTTTTTCAAGTAAACGTGGAATATTTACCAAAACAGAACATATTCTGGACCTTGGAGGTGGGGTGTGGTAGAAAAAAGCAACTTCACAAGTTTAAACATTTTTGATTCACACAGCTCGTGTCTTCTGACCATAAAATAATTGAATTGGAACTCAGTAACATGTGACTATCTGGAAACCTGACACATATTTGGAAAGAAAACAAAATACTTCAAATAACCTGTGGGTGAAAAAAGAAGTCTGAAGAGGAATTTTAAAATATTTTTGAACTTAGTGGAAATGAAAATATAACAGATCAAAATTTGTGCAAAGCAGCTAAAGGGACATTTTAGGAGAAATTTATAGTATTAAATACTTACGTTAGTGTTTTATTTTTATGCTTATATTAGAAAAAGAGGTACAATTTTAAAAAGCTAAGCTTACCTAAGAAATTAGAAAGAGAAGAGCAATAAAGCTCAAGTAAAATTAAAGAAAAATGATGAAAAGCATACCTTGGAGTGAAGTGGAAAATAAAAATAATAGGAAAGATAAATGAAACAAAATAACATTAATAAGCCTTAAAATAAAATGACCAAGAAAAAAAAATAGAAAAAAGAGGCACATACCAAATCAGGAATAAGAGGAGATATCACTACAGATCTTTCAGATATTAAAAGAATAATGACGACCATATGCCTCCAAATTTGATAATTAAATGAAATGGATCAATTCCTTTAAAAACGTAAATTTCCAATCCAAACATAGTCATGGTGATTTTCTACATTCAATGCCTGTAGCATGTGTGTCACAAAAGAGGTGCCCAATAGATGGAACTGATGAATCTAACATCCTCATGAATTTCTCTTTCACCAGGAACTTCAGGATTTGGAATCAACTCTAACCATAGAATTTCAAAGGAGGTAAGAAGTATAATTGTCCATTTTTCATTATTGTTGCTTTGCTTTCTTTTGTGGGAATACCTTTGCAAATGCAAATCCAAAATAATGAGCAAACCTATGCTGTGTGTACAAACTGTTCTTTTTTAAAATATTTATTTTTAGGTGTAGTTGGACCCAATACCTTTATTTAAATTTATTTATTTTTATGTGGTGCTGAGGATCGAACCCAAGGCCTCACACATGGTAGGTGAGTGCTCTACCACTGAGCTACAATCCCAGTCCCAATAAACTCTGTTCCGATGTATGTTGCCAAACTAGTAGTAGATAACACAGGTGGTTTTGCAGAAAAGAGAAGGAACATCTCTGAATGCTAGGCACCTCATAAATATTAAGTTAGATAAAAGGGGATTAGACTGGCGAGATTTAGATCCTTTTGAAACTTAAGTAGAAGGGCTATTTCTGTTTCTTCACCTGTTTTCATATTTTCAGACAGAGGGGGAAGTAAAGAATTCTCCAGCATGATTGAAAGTACTTAGGGTACATGAATTTCTTCTTTGTGTTTTGATCTTCAAAGTAAGAAATCTAAAGGTGCTATCAAAGGACAGCACCCACACACTTAAAATTTTTTTTTTACCAGTTATAGAAAAATGTTGTTTTATCAGTGACAAATCAGAAGTATATGTGTAGGATAAGTCGGAATTTTAAAAATTCAAGTCCATAGATTTTGAAAATTCTGAAACAAGTCCATGGTAAAAGAGAGAGTATTTTGCCTGAAGAGAGAAGTAAGCACACTGTGGCCCAAAGGCCAAATTCAGTTCTCCACTTGCTTTTGTGAATTCGGTTTTATTGGAGCAGATCCATGCCCATTTGTTCATGCATCGCCTATGGTTGCTTTCAGGGTTCAACGACAAAGTACTCACAATAGAGAATACATAGCCAAGTCTAAAATCTTTCTTCTTTGGCCCTTTACAGAGAAATTGGCCAACCCTTGGCTAACTAGATGCTTGCCACAATCAAGTTTAAATAAACTGGAGGGGGGGGGAAGATGGCGGCAAAGGGAGTGCATTACCCCCGTGTACCGCGTCACTGTGTGGGAGAATGACGAGTTAGGCTAAAAGCTATCTTGTTAGGAATTTCCAGCAAAATTGGGGTGCTCCAAAACCTAGAGGAAGGATTTCCATCGCACGAGGATCAGCTACGGGGGCTCAAAGGCAAGAGATTTGTCCGCACAGAGGGTCACGCTGCTTATTCAGCAAATCGCCCCTTGGCTAGAGTCTGCGGCACGCGCTGGGAAACGAGGAGATAGCAACGCAAAGATAAAGCACTGCAGTTTCTGCGGGCTTCTGCCAGCTGTGCAATCACCGTACTAAGTGCTGAATTCTGGGTTTGAGATAGGGGAAGGAAGCGGTCCAATTCGGTTCTCCACACCGGTCAGACCACAGAGGAAGCCAGCTGCCACCATCTTGGAGAGCTGACGTCACCATCCCTGTTTTCGACTGATCGCAGCTCATTCAGCCATAGAACAGGTAATTTCAGGCTGCCATTTGCCTGCAGCTCTCAGACAACTTACTCAGGCTCAGTTCTAATTAACCCGTGGAAACTGCTTCTTGGAGCCTGCTCCTATCAGAACATACACCGAGCACGGAGCAGCCGAATTCCGACTCCCGGAACTGCTCTGGCCCAGGGCTAAAGAATCCGAGGAAACTGCTTCTCGGTCTGGGTCCTGCTGAATACTGTGGAGGTAAATACCAACCGAGCCTTCATAGTCAGTGGCAACAGGACTGAGACGGGGCTTGTGAGGGCCGGTCAGGACTCACCCATTGCTTTGGTCACCCGGCAAAGGGAATGAAATGCTGCCATTCGCATGGGATACCAACATGGCAGAGATCTGATGTCAGCAGAAAGCGGTGGAGGAGAGAACTTCATCGATACCAGCGGCGACAGAAACAGTTGGTCTCCTGGTAAAGAAAGTGAGTCACAAACACCCGAGTCTCTCTCACTTTGTCATCAAGCCAGAGGGGCAGAGCAGAGCCGCCGCCCGAGCCCGGAACAGGCCCAGCGGCCCGCCGGCGTGGTAGTCACGTAACCCCAATTGGAGTAGGGGCAGAGCAGAGCCGCCGCCCGCACCCGGAACAGGCCCAGCGACCTGCCGGCGTGGTAGTCACAACACCCCAATTGGAGCAGGGGCAGAGCAGAGCCGCCACCCATGCCCGAAAGGTAGGCAGATCTGCGACCAACCAGTGGAAGAGGCCCAGTGGCCTGCCGGCACGACAGACACGTCACCCCGTTTGGAGTAGGGGCAGAGCAGAGCCGCCACCCGTTCCCGCAAGGTAGGCAGACCTGTGACTAACCGGTGGAACAGGCCCAGCGGCCGGCCTGGGTGGTAGGCACATCACCCCAATTGGAGTAGGAGCAGAGCAGAGCCTTCGCCCACGCCCGGAACAGGCCCAGTGGTCTGCGGGTGTGGTAGATAAGTCATACCAATTGGAGGAGGGGCAGAGCAGAGCCACTGCCCGCGCCTGCAAGGTAGGCAGACCGCCTCCCAACCCTGCAAGGCAGACTTTTGAACTATACAAGAGGAATATAAATATATAGGGGGAAAAATTTTCAAAAACACAACAGTTTCACCAAGCAGAAAGAAACGCAAGCAATATGAAAAAACAAGGAAAGAAAGGACCACAAGCAATGCAGGTCAACTCAACTTTAGAAGAGGTAACAGCTGCAGCAGATGGAATGTCAGATAAAGAATTCAGGATATACATGCTTCAAATGATCTGGAGTCTCAAGGAAGACATTAGACAGCAAAATCAGACAATGAAAGATCACTTCAACAATGAATTACACAAACAAATCCAGGCAGCAAAGGATCAACTTTACAGGGAGATAGAGGTTATAAAAAACAAACAAACAGAAATCCTAGAAATGCAGGAAGCAATAAACCAACTTAAAAACTCAATTGAGAATACTACCAGCAGAGTAGAACACTTAGAAGATAGAACATCAGACAATGAAGACAAAGTATTTCAACTTGAAAAGAACATAGACAGCTCAGCAAAACTGTTAAGAAACCATGAGCAGAACATCCAAGAAATATGGGATAACATAAAGAGACCAAACTTAAGAGTCATTGGGATACAGGAAGGTATAGAGCTCCAAACCAAAGGAATGAGCAATCTATTCAATGAAATAATACGAGAAAACTTCCCAGACTTGAAGAATGAGACAGAATCCCAAATCCTAGAAGCCTACAGGACGCCAAATGTGCAAAATCATAAGAAATCCACACCTAGACACATTATAATGAAGATGCCCAACATACAGAATAAGGAGAGAATTTTAAAAGCTACAAGAGAAAGGAAGCAGATTACATTTCGGGGTAAGCCAATCAGGATAACAGCTGATCTTTCAACACAGACTCTGAAAGCTAGAAGATCCTGGAATAACATATTTCAAACACTGAAAGAAAATGGGTTCCAACCAAGAATTGTGTATCCAGCAAAATTAAGCTTCAGGATGGAAGATGAAATTAAAACCTTCCACGATAAACAAAAGTTAAAAGAATTTGCAGCTAGAAAACCATCTCTTCAAAATATCCTCGGCAAAACATTACAGGAAGAGGAAATGGAAAAAAACAATGAAAACCAACAGTGGGAGGTAGGACAGTAAAGGGGGGAAAATAATCAAAGAGGAAAACAAACCATCTTTAGTAACAGAAATAAACAAATATGGCTGGAAGAACAACCCATATCTCAATAATAACCCTAAATGTTAATGGCTTAAACTCACCAATTAAGAGACACAGGCTAGTAGAATGGATCACAAAACAAGACCCAACAATATGCTGCCTACAGGAGACGCATTTGATAGGAAAAGACATACATAGGCTGAAGGTAAAAGGTTGGGAAAAATCATATCACTCATATGGACTTCGGAAACAAGCAGGAGTATCCATACTCATATCAAATAAAATAGATTTCAAGCCAAAGTTAATCAAAAGGGATAAAGAGGGACACTACATACTGCTCAAGGGAACCATACACCAATAAGACATAACAATCATAAATATATATGCCCCAAACAATGGTGCAGCTATGTTCATCAAACAAACTCTTCTCAAGTTCAAGAGTCTAATAGACCACCATACAATAATCATGGGAGACTTCAACACACGTCTCTCGCCACTGGACAGATCTTCCAAACAAAAGTTGAATAAGGAAACTATAGAACTCAATAACACAATTAATAACCTAGACTTAATTGACATATATAGAATATAGTACCCAACATCAAGCAGTTACACTTTTTTCTCAGCAGCACATGGATCCTTCTCAAAAATAGATCATATATTATGTCACAGGGCAACTCTTAGACAATATAAAGGAGTAGAGATAATACCATGCATCTTATCTGATCATAATGGAATGAAACTGAAAATCAACGATAAAAGAAGGAAGGAAAAATTATGCATCACTTGGAGAATGAACAATAGGTTACTGAATGATCAATGGGTTATAGAAGACATCAAGGAGGAAATTAAAAAATCCTTAGAGATAAATGAAAACACAGACACAACATATCGGAATCTATGGGACACATTGAAAGCAGTTCTAAGAGGAAAATTCATTGCTTGGAGTTCATTCCTTAAAAAAAGGAAAAACCAACAAATAAATGATCTCATACTTCATCTCAAAATCCTTGAAAAAGAAGAGCAAAACAACAGCAAAAGAAGTAGAAGGCAAGAAATAATTAAAATCAGAGCTGAAATTAATGAAATCGAAACAAAAGAAACAATTGAAAAAATTGACAAAACTAAAAGTTGGTTCTTTGAAAAAATAAATAAAATCGACAGACCCTTAGCCATGCTAACGAAGAGAAGAAGAGAGAGAACTCAAATTACTAGCATACGGGATGAAAAAGGCAATATCACAACAGACATTTCAGAAATACAGAAGATAATCAGAAATTATTTTGAATCCTTAAACTCCAATAAATTAGAAGATAGTGAAGGCATCGATAAATTTCTTAAGTCATATGATCTGCCCAGATTGAGTCAGGAGGATATAGACAACCTAAACAGACCAATATCAATTGAGGAAATAGAAGAAACCATCAAAAGACTACCAACTAAGAAAAGCCCAGGACCGGATGGGTATACAGCAGAGTTTTACAAAACCGTTAAAGAGGAACTAATACCAATACTTTTCAAGCTACTTCAGGAAATAGAAAAAGAGGGAGAACTTCCAAATTCATTCTACGAGGCCAACATCACCCTGATACCTAAACCAGACAAAGACACTTCAAAGAAAGAAAACTACAGACCAATATCTCTAATGAACCTAGATGCAAAAATCCTCAATAAAATTCTGGCGAATCGGATACAAAAACATATCAAAAAAATTGTGCACCATGATCAAGTAGGATTCATCCCTGGGATGCAAGGCTGGTTCAATATACGGAAATCAATAAATGTTATTCACCACATCAATAGACTTAAAAATAAGAACCATATGATCATCTCGATAGATGCGGAAAAAGCATTCGACAAAGTACAGCATCCCTTTATGTTCAAAACTCTAGAAAAACTAGGGATAACAGGAACATACCTCAATATTGTAAAAGCAATCTATGCTAAGCCTCAGGCTAGCATCATTCTGAATGGAGAAAAATTGAAGGCATTCCCTCTAAAATCTGGAACAAGATAGGGATGCCCTCTCTCACCACTTCTGTTCAACATAGTTCTCGAAACACTGGCCAGAGCAATTAGACAGACGAAAGAAATTAAAGGCATCAAAATAGGAAAAGAAGAACTTAAATTATCACTATTTGCAGATGACATGATTCGATACCTAGCAGACCCAAAAGGGTCTACAAAGAAACTATTAGAGCTAATAAATGAATTCAGCAAAGTGGCAGGATATAAAATCAACACACATAAATCAAAGGCACTCCTGTATATCAGCGACAAATCCTCTGAAATGGAAATGAGGACAACCACTCCATTCAAAATATCCTCAAAAAAAATAAAATACTTGGGAATCAACCTAACAAAAGAGGTGAAAGACTTATACAATGAAAACTACAGAACCCTAAAGAGAGAAATAGAAGAAGATCTTAGAAGATGGAAAAATATACCCTGTTCATGGATAGGCAGAACTAACATCATCAAAATGGCGATATTACCAAAAGTTCTCTATAGGTTTAATGCAATGCCAATCAAAATCCCAACGGCATTTCTTGTAGAAATAGAGAAAGCAATCATGAAATTCATATGGAAAAATAAAAGACCCAGAATAGCAAAAACAATGCTAAGCAGGAAGTGTGAATAAGGCGGTATAGCGATACCAGACTTCAAACTATACTACAGAGCAATAGTAACAAAAACAGCATGGTACTGGTACCAAAACAGGCGGGTGGACCAATGGTACAGAATAGAGGACACAGAAACCAATCCACAAAACTACAACTATCTTATATTTGATAAAGGGGCTAAAAGCATGCAATGGAGGAAGGATAGCATCTTCAACAAATGGTGCTGGGAAAACTGGAAATCCATATGCAACAAAATGAAACTGAATCCCTTTCTCTCCCCATGCACAAAAGTTAACTCAAAATGTATCAAGGAGCTTGATGTCAAATCAGAGACACGGCGTCTGATAGAAGAAAACGTTGGCTACGATCTACATACTGTGGGGTCGGGCTCCAAATTCCTCAATAGGATACCCATAGCACAAGAGTTAATAACTAGAATCAACAAATGGGACTTACTCAAACTAAAAAGTTTTTTCTCAGCAAAAGAAACAATAAGAGAGGTAAATAGGGAGCCTATATCCTGGGAACAAATCTTTACTCCTCACACTTCAGATAGAGCCCTAATATCCAGAGTATACAAAGAACTCAAAAAATTAGACAATAAGATAACAAATAACCCAATCAACAAATGGGCCAAGGACCTGAACAGACACTTCTCAGAGGAGGACATACAATCAATCAACAAGTACATGAAAAAATGCTCACCATCTCTAGCAGTCAGAGAAATGCAAATCAAAACCACCCTAAGATACCATCTCACTCCAGTAAGATTGGCAGCCATTATGAAGTCAAACAGCAACAAGTGCTGGCAAGGATGTGGGGAAAAGGGTACACCTGTACATTGCTGGTGGGACTGCAAATTGGTGCAGCCAATTTGGAAAGCAGTATGGAGATTTCTTGGAAAGCTGGGAATGGAACCACCATTTGACCCAGCTATTCCCCTTCTTGGTCTATTCCCTAAAGACCTAAAAAGAGCATGCTACAGGGACACTGCTACATCGATGTTCATAGCAGCACAATTCACAATAGCAAGACTGTGGAACCAACCTAGATGCCCTTCAATAGATGAATGTATAAAAAAATGTGGCATTTATACACAATGGAGTATTACTCTGCATTAAAAAATGACAAAATCATAGAATTTACAGGGAAATGGATGGCATTAGAGCAGATTATGCTAAGTGAAGCTAGCCAATCCCTAAAAAACAAATGCCAAATGTCTTCTTTGATATAAGGAGAGTAACTGGGAACAGAGTAGGGACGAAGAGCATGAGAAGAAGATTAACATTAAACAGGGATGAGAGGTGGGAGGGAAAGGGAGAGAGAAGGGAAATTGCATGGAAATGGAAGGAGACCCTCAGGGTTATACAAAATTACATACAAGAGGAAGTGAGGGGAAAGGGAAAAATAATACAAGGGGGAGAAATGAATGATAGTAGAGGGGGTAGAGAGAGAAGAGGGGAGGGGAGGGGAGGGGAGGGGGGATAGTAGAGGATAGGAAAGGTAGCAGAATACAACAGACACTAGTATGGCAACATGTAAATCAATGGATGTGTAACTGATATGATTCTGCAATCTGTATATGGGGTAAAAATGGGAATTCATAACCCACTTGAATCAAAGTGTGAAATATGATATGTAAGAACTATGTAATGTTTTGAACAACCAACAATAAAAAATTTAAAAAAAAAGAAAAAAAGAAAAAAAATTACTTCAGACAAAAAAAAAAAGTTTAAATAAACTGATCTAGGTCTCAAATGCTTCTTGCCCATCTAAACTTGGAGTTAACTTGTTCTCAAGCAGGGAGTTTGGCATCCAATGCCGGGGTTGGATCCTGACAGCTCCTTTTAAATAGAACCTCTGTTTTCTCACCTATAAAATAAAACGTCTAGTTCATGGTAAAGGCCCATGATCACTCAGCTTGCTCAAATCTGGATATTTGGATATGACAGTCCCAGGCTAAATAGACTTATTTTTGATCTTGAAATAAAGCAACTTTATAAGGCGCTTTACAAAGTCATTTGACTCTTCCTGAAGCGTGATGTTGGGAGTTTATCTTTTAATGTACCTGGCACAAAAAAATTACACAACGATTTTAAATTACAATCTTGTCTCTAAGACCACTTCTCCTTTTTACAGAAATCCTTCACTACCTGAACTCTCATCACTCCACCGTTTACCAAAATATAAAAACCCAAAATGCACCAGTGTGTATATGCCAGGAAATTGCTAAAGTTGGATGCAATTATAGGTGAGAGAGCTTGTACTCTGAGTTGCTGTTGGATCTCAGCTCTTCTAATAAAATGACATCCCATTATTTAAACATGGTATGTATTATCACGGTCATCATTTCCCCTATATTAAGTGATGATATCTTCTAAGAAAATGGAAAAGCCCGTGGAGAAAGTTGTTGAGCCTGAGAGGCTTTGGAAAGTCCCATCATTGGCAGAAAGATTGGAAAGCATAAAGCATACTGAGAAAGGTGACTGCATAAAAAATATGTTTGCCATCATTTTATCCTCACTTACCATGCGTTTAATATTTCTCTCTCTGTGAAAAAGTACTGTCGGTTTATATTATGCAGAAAATCCTAGCGAAATGCAATATGACTATTTAGTGACATACCAGGAAATTGTTTAGGGTTTAAAAAAGGATTGTGAATATAGTACTATGATTATTACTGTTATTATTCTCTTTTGAAATCAGGTACTATTGACTCCCACTGTCTAAACATTTCTTATCCAACAGGTTTTCAGAAATGGGCTAAATGTAGGTAAAGAGGCTAAGAAGGCCTGCTTGCACTCTACTCTTGGGAGAAGAATTCACATCTCTATTGCTAATCTCCCCGTAGCTGCAGATTTCTCACTGTTTTGCCAATTGTCTCCCAAGACCTAGAATCCTCATTTCTGGGAGGTGGGCCTCTGCTCCCCAGGTGCCAGCTGCTTCTGCCTGGGTCTCCTGGCATAGCCTGCGCTTGTGTTCTGCTCATTCTTTCCCCTTCCAAATGGTTCTCCTTTGAAGCTGTGCATGCCTAGGCAGAAGTCCCTTTCTTTAGTCAAGCAAGTACAAGTATGCATTCTGTCTGTTCCCAACATTCTCTTTCAATATGGTCCTTCCATGGATCAGGACATGCTGTGCTGTGCCTTGGATCTCCCTGATGCTCAGTGCTCTACTGACTCACCACCTGTTGTCAGTTGCCATTCCTTCAGAATGCAGTTCTGCACATGGGACAGAACTCCCTTGAAGCTCCTACAGCTGGGCCTGTCCTCCCAAGGTCATTCCTTGCAGGTGATCCTTCTGATTACACATCCCTCCATGCCCAGCTGTTCTGCACCACCAGAGAGTAGAGTAATGCCTAATCAGCCTCAGACATACACCGGGCTACCTCTTTAGGGGACTTTCTTGCGTCTGCTGTCCTTGATTGGTCCATTTTAACCTGACCCGCGTAATGTGAAATGTTGGCTAGACAAACAGGGTAACGTGGGCAATGTGATAAGATGGGACTTAGACCTTCTTTTTTTGAAATAATAACTTATATGCAATGCACTTCATCCGTTCAATGACCCCAGTTGTAGACTCCTATGATTGTTAATTTTAGGTGTCAATTTAACTGAATTAAGAGATATCTATAAAACTGATAAAACATTAGTGGGGGGGCATGGTGTCTGTGGGGTATTTTCACGGGAGATTGGCAAATGAATCTTGGTAGAATAAGTGAGGAAAATATGCCCTCAATGTGGGTAGTCAGCATGAAATCATCTGGGGCCTGGATAGAACAAAAATAGAGGACAGTTATATTGATATTTCTGTGTCCTGCAGCTGGGACACTCTTCTCATGCTCTTGGACATCAGAACTCCAGATTCTCTGGTCTTTGAACTCCAGGACTGACATCCACAGCTGCCTGGGCCTTTAGGCCTTTGGACTTGGACTGAGCCATACTACCTACATCCTGGAGTCTCAGCTTACAGATGGCCTGACGTTGGGATTTCTGATCCTCCATTATCATGTGAGCCAATTTCCCTAAAAATCCTCTCTTGTATATCTACATATGTACTTCTATATAGATTCTACTGTTTTTGCCTTTCTGGAAGACCTTAATACAACCCCAATCGTATGAAGCATCTGTGCTATAGAAGGCTGGATATCTCTTCCACCTCTCTTTTTCTACTTACTAAATGTGTGATCCCTCTGAGCTTCAGTTTCCTTTTCCATAAAGGGAGGGAGAAAATATCCACCTTACAAGGTTGTTATGAAAATGTACAGAAACTCTGCACCCAATGATGGCATCATACCAAGTAAGTGTCCATGCCTTTCACTAGTCCCAGAATGTTCCTTTGCAGACGTTGCTTTTTTATAATTGCACCAGGCCCCAGGCCTATAGAGATGTTCTCTTGTTTGACATTGAAGTTACAGAAATAAAACACTGGAACACAAAATTGTGTATGAATCAAAGCCTTTTAATAGTAAGGACACACGAGCCACTTCCCATTTTATCTAGGTTTTTCCCCCCCTAAGAAAGATCTTTCCTCTCTTCTCTTCTGCCTATTGGCCTCTCTCTTTCCCAGCATCAAATGGTTTGACACAATCACATTGTTCTAGATATAGATCTGTAGTGTCTCCCTAACTATTCTTGCCTGGCCATCTTATCTTCCAGGAAAGCAGGCTTATAGGAAGGAAATCAGCATTAAATCAGAAAAATCTACTGTAGCCCAGGGTCTATCCCTTACCTTGACCTTGTGGCTTGACCTTGAAAGGTGGTATATTTCCCTGTATGTCATGTTCCTTAATTCCTTGGTCTTTGAGAGTTGAAAATTCTATATGACTCCTGATTGTTATGAGGTAGTTCTTTTGTTTCAGAGACGTACACAGTCTGAAAATTTAAAAAAAAATAGAAACTCAAATACTTGTTGGAAAATAAGTTGAAGAAAACCTATGATTTTCTAATCCAC
The DNA here is from genome assembly GCF_021218885.2 of Marmota monax. NCBI lineage: Eukaryota > Metazoa > Chordata > Mammalia > Rodentia > Sciuridae > Marmota > Marmota monax. The sequence goes on from NW_026695202.1 coordinate 1,566,404, forward strand.
TTTAAGTCAGTCAAGTTGAATTTCCCAAATTAGCGGGTTGACTGGAGATGAAAGGTAAGGCATGGAGACCATGCCAAATTCAAGGAATTCTATTTATTTCAAACATTGTTGTGGATCCTTTCTTTTCCATCCACACTCACCTTCCTAAACGTGAGGTAATCCATTACAATCTGTATCCTTCCCTTCCCATGGTAGCTGTTCACTACCCAGTTTGCACCCTACAGACCAAGAGGTTGGGGGGTGACTTTCCAAGTGGTAAGAACCAAATGAGCCTTTTCAATGAACTCAAGGGGTGAAAATCCCAACTGCCTTGAGTCTTGTGTGAGAAGCCCCCAGGTGAGTGACCTTGGCAGAGGGGCCACAGCACTCTTCCCAAGCTCAGGTCATGTCTCCCCAGCTGCCAGCACGTTCTGCCTCCAGTCTGCCTCCTTCCTCATCCATTTCTCCAATCTTTCTCCACTTACCGCACCACTGGTGGTCTGGGGTGTGCAGCCCAGATGTTTTCCCCAAGCAATTAAGAGATTACTTTTCAAGTGGCTTCACAGAGCAGATGTTCCCATTCGCCCGGTTGGCCCCCAATTGCTAAAACCTTTCCCTGCCCCAGAGCACATTGTGTTGCTGCTGTGTGTTTGATCAGGAGAGTACGAGCAGGAACAAGAGAGTCCCACGCTGACGACCGACCGTTTGGCAGGCGAACTCCTGGGCCTAAGTGTGTTCCTCCTCCCTTTGTTCCCATTACAGTTGTGAGCAGATGTTCTCAACTAGACAACTGGCTGTTCTTTCTCTGGCCCCTGACACCAGTGCTGCTTCTCATTCCCTGCTTTATGCTAATCGCAATATGCCCCAGACTCTAGTATCTCTCTTTGCTGAGAAGCATCCACCACATTACTTCATCCAGAGCTTTTTTGGCTTAGCCTGGGCAATCTGTTAGATAAGGGAGTGTGCTGCTAGATCTACACTTCAGTTAAAGGTTGCTCACAATCATTTACCTGCTTGAATCTATTCTTTTACCTACCTTCTGCTCCCCTCCCCATCCCACCTCCCATTCCAGCTTCAGCCAAGCTCAATTATTGCAATATTGCAATTCTAGTGATATTCTCTCTCACCTCCAAGTAATTATGCATTCCTTTTCTTATTTATTTATCTATTAATTTATTTGTTGTACCAGGGATTTAACCCAGGGGCACTTTACCACTGAGCCACACCCCCCTTTATGTTTTTATTTTTTATTTTTGAGATAAGTTCTCCCTAAATTGCTTAGGGCCTCATTAAATTGTGGAGACTGGCCTGGAAATTGTGATCCTCTACTTCCACCTCCCAAATAGCTGGGATTATGGGCGTGCACCACCATTGCCACTTTATTTTCATTTTTTAGCATTCTCCTTTCTTTATTTCCCCTTTCCTTTGGTAATTCCTGATGGATCATCCTTGAGATCTCTGCTTAAGCATGACTTTCTCTCTGACCTCTACCTGCTAGTCAAAAGCTCCCCTAGTTCCCAAAGCTCTCAGCCATTATTTCTCTGTATTATAATTGTCTTTTTTATTTTTCTCCATTTTGTCATTAAATTTTTGAATCTCAGCAAGTATGTTTCCATAACATCAAACAAGAAAGTTAAAATAGATTCTATATTCCTCACTCTCCACTTTCTAACTGTGTTTACTGAGTCTCTATTCTGTGCTAAACACTTTATTAGACTGTGGAGTCATAAAGATGAGGGATGGTTGTCCCTGTCCTCGGTTAGGTGGGTTCCGTACACAGAGATCCAAAGTGTATGGTGATATCATAGTTGTGGGAAACTGGGAACTTAAGGAATTAAAGTAGTCAACACTGCAAGCAGAACCTAGAAGGTATACATAGTTGGTTTAGAGTTGAAAAAAAAAATGAACATAATAAATGGTTTAGAGCAGGCATTGACAAACTGCTCACCCACTGAATCCAACCTGCTGCCTGTTTTGTAAATAAAGTTTTATTGAAACACAGCCATGCCCATTCATTGCATAGTGCTATGGTTTCTGAATGCTATCACAGCAGTGTTGAGTAGTTGTCACAACCTAACATTATACCATCAGAGTCCCAAATTATTGTTACCTGGCTTTATTCAGAGAGAATGTGCTTGTTTAGAGTGTAGAAAATAAAAGTGGACAAGAAATTTGCGGGGGAGGGGGTGTGTGAGGGGGAAATAGAAAAGAGTGAAATACTTCAAACAGATTTAAAAATGATGGAGCTCTATTATCAAGCTAGTATGCTACTGGTTTGGCAAAAAGCCAGAAGCTCATGGAAAACATGATAAGTCCAAAATAAATTGTTCATATAAGAAATTAATATCTGATGAAAATGACTTTTTAATTCTATTAGTAACATAATTTATGTAATACACAATATTAAAAAATTAGCGACTCATTTGGAAGAAAATGTTTTCATTAGATTTTTGACACTCCTTGCCCATCCTCATCTGCCCCCGTTATCAATATATCAATAGATTCGCAATCAATATTTCTTTCTTTGTTCACCAGTTTTTCTTGTTTTTCTCATTTTCTTTCTGAGCTTGATGTCACACAGCTGTGTAACAGCTTTTAGTAAATCCTTCTATTAGGGTTTGCAGTTAGTAAATTTTTTTGTGTGTGTAAAAGGAAGTATCTTACCTATACTTTGACAGATAGTTTAGCTAAATATAGAGTTCTGCCCTTGGAAATAACTTCCCTCATCTTTCCAAAGACATTATTTTCTTCTGATAAATTTTTGTGCTGATGAGTTTTCAATAAGCCCAATTATAGAATCCACTCATCTGTAGAACATTGATCTTCAAGGGATTTAAAAAAATATTTTACATATTTTCTTTGTAAAGGAAGGTGCCCATGGTATATTAAGATGGATATTTTATTTTATGCGTATTCTAAAATTCTTAGTCATTATTACTTTGATGGTCACTTCTGGACCATTTCCACAGTAGTCTCCTTATTGAGCTCTTGTTAAGCATTTGTTTGATCCTCTCATCCTTTTTGATAGACTCATATGTTGTCCAGAGCTGGGTGATTGGCTCAGCTCTGTCTTTCCAGATATGGAAAAGAGTGAAGGTCAAAGGTCAAAGAATTTTTTTCCAAGTGAGGCTTTGTCTTTTCTCTTTCTTTTACATTTTTACTTTTAGGAAAAAAAAAATGTGGTCCTTGGGAAGTTCTGCTATTACTTAGTTGTCCAGAGCTGTCACATGACCTTCCATAGCTGTAAGGGAAGATGGGATAGTGAGTATGTTTTTTCCCTAGCTTCTTGTGGTAGAGGAAGATAAGTCAAATGGGAGGTTGGGAATAGATATCAAATCAGTCAACAGATTTTCCACAGTGTTCTTGAATATCATTAGATTTCCTTGAGTGGCTGGGCACAGTGGCACATGCAGCCACTTAATGTGTGGTCCCTTTGAGCTTCAGTTTCCTATAATACCAGTAGCTCAGGAGGCTGAGACAGGAGGATCTCAAGTTCAAAGCCAGCTCAGCAATAGCAAGGTGCTAAGCAACTCAGTGAGACCTTGTCTCTAAATAAAATACAAAAAAATAGAGCTGAAGATGTGGCTGAATTGTTGAGTTCCCTTGAGTTCAATCCCCAGTACCCCCCTTAAATTTTTTTTTCTTGTTGATTTTGACAATTTTTTGTGTTTCTCTGCCTATCTACCTCTCCTTATCAATGGCCTAAGTCTGTCTCCCAGCCTCAAATTTAAAGAAGCAGGTCTGCTATTGATGGTGCCAGGTTTTGAGCTGACGTGTTCTTGGGGTTTTGCTATCAAGTCAAACACCAAGTTTGGATGGTGATTTTTTTTTTTCATTTCTAGTAGTAAAATCATTTCTGTGTTCATCTTTTTCCTCTAGAACTTAATGTTCTACAAGCTTAGAGTGGTAGGTCACAGTTGCTGACAACTGTTAGTGAGTGGAAGACCGATTCTCACATAGAGACTTTGCTTCATATTAGCTCTTGGTAGCTAAATACTGGCCACTATTACCAATTTCTATACCTAGAGCCCAGAAGGCTGTTAGTACTTAATGATTTTGTTTAATTTGAAGCTCACTAAAATGTCCTTTCAAAAATGTAGCTACCAATACCTTTTTGGTTTCCTACTCTTATATTTTTACTAATATGTTTATTTAAAATACAACAGTATCAACCAATGAGCTACCCAAGCCATCTATGACCTTTTTTTCAGTTCTGAAACATGCAACTCTCTTTGGATTATTCTTTATTTGTGTGATTATTCCTTAGAATATATTGTGAGATTCTTAAAGGAAAAAAACTATAGACTTTTATATTTCCCCAGAAGTTCAATAAATGATCACCACTGAACTGTAAAGACCCTTTTTAGGTCTATGAAGGTATTGATCACTACCATTATGCTCAATAGAATATCAATAAAATGAGATTTTCCTTTATTCATTGAGTGGGAAATTGGAGGAGAGGATTTAAGGGTCCAAAGATGCATGCTAATTCTCCTGAGGATATTGGAGAACTTCAAGATGCTCCAATAATCACCTAGCCTAGTGATTTAAAGAAGGAACTCTGGAATCAGACAGAATTCAATGTCTAGTTCTGTCATTATTAGCTGGTATGAACTTGGACAATTTTTTAATGTTTTTTATATGTTCAATCCCTTACCTGAGAAATTGGATATAATAATAGTGCCAACTTTGTAGAGTTGTAGCAGAGATAAACAAGATGATATGTATAAAGCTCGTATTACAGTGTCTTGCAGCTAGCAAACAAGTTGGAGAGGGTAACAATTATTATCTAATAATTTTATTAATTTTTGGCTATCCACAAAGTGTTAAGCCATCATCTTCTTCTTCTTCTTTCCCTCCATTCCCCCTCCTTTCCTCAAGAGTTCAGATCCACTAAGGCTAACCCAAGACAATAAACAAGCCAACTTTGATTGTTGCTTTGTGATCTCAACCCAAAACACATGCCTTCTTTGTATCTCTATTTATTTTGTCCCAGGATTTTCTGAGAACTGCTGTTCAGACAAGGTCAAAATTCTAACCAGTGTTTTGCAATTAAGATGTCCTAATTACCTGTGTTTGTCAAATTAGGAAGATCAGTTTTAATTTCCTTCAGTCTCTCCTCCTCCCCTGTCTTTGCCAGTTCTGTGGTTTCCACTGCTTCCAATTCTCTGTCATTCACTGAAAACAACTATCTGCCTAATTGAGCAAAACAATTCCTCATGAAGCAGAAAATGCTAATTGCAGTGAAGCTGAAGATTAAAGTATTACTTCTACACTCTGCTGCCCCTCCTAAGAGTTCAAAGCCCCGACTAATAGCTTCCTGCACCCTTCATGCACTTTGACCAAAAGACATACAGTAGGCTGTAGGACTTCACTCAATCACAATGTCTCCCTTTTATTCTAAGCAACTTAAAGGAGCACTATCATGTAACCGTCTTCTTATAAATCACATTAACAATGCACTTAAACACAGAAATAACCATTTGATTTTTTCATCCTCAATGAAGTAACTGTCATCAAAGAATTATGGCAGTTATGGAGGAATTGGAAAGTTCTCTCTGTCATGTGTGAAGATTGAGTTGGCAATACAAAGAGAATCCTTGGGAAGCTGTCTGTGCTTCTGTAACAGAATAACTAAGGCTGGGGAATTTATGAATAATATAAATTTATTTCTTGAAGTTCTGGGGCTGGGAAGTCCAAGATCAAACAAAGCACTGGCATCTAGTGAGAACTTATAGCTGCGTCCCCACATGGCGGAAAGCCAGAGGGATAGACCCTGTGTCCTCCCAGGCAGAATAACAGAGGAGAGCAAACTGTCTTTACAGCAGGAGAGCCTGCTTTACGGCAGCTTTAATCTATTCATGAAGGCAGAGCCTTTGTGACCTAAAGGACTCCCATTAGGCCCCACCTCCCAGCACTGCTGCATTAGGGGTTAAGTTTCCAAAATAAGAATTTTTCAGGAAGCACATTCGTATCATAATCAAAGGCTTTTAATTCTTTTGCAGTTAAGATAATCAAATTAGTTTGAATTGGTTTTTATATTTAAAAAATCTAGTTGAACACAACACTGAAGAAATAAAAGAATTTTACACACCAACTTGATTTGATCCTGTTGATTATTCTAAGCAGTTAAATCAGATCAGAAAACTTTGTCTACCTATACCCATTCCACCCCCAAAAGCTCTAGTGAGTGTCACGGCATAGCTTAGACCTTTAGGTCCTATAGTCAGCTATGTTCTTCTGCTCTGTTGTCTTTTCAGATATAAATTTATCTTTCAACCTGTATTATATCTTTGAATGCATTTGATTGAAGCTTATTTTTTAAGATTGAATATTATTATTGTTTGCTTTTTTTTAGTAGACTATAAATAAATCTCAAATTTTAATGTACTTTAGAATCACTTAAGGCACTTGCTAAAAATGAATATTCTTATTCTTGGCCATAGGAATTCTAATTCCGTAAACCTGGAAGCAGCCCTTGAGTGACTCTCATGTCCCTGGTCTGCAGATAACACCTTGAGAAATACTTTTATGATGTTCTATCAAGAGATTAGATCATAGTTGGCTTGTTTGGTTTGTTGTTTGGATTTTTTCCCCCTTGGCTTTTGTCCAGTATGATGTACAAACACCTAAATGCAATAAATGTGGACTTGATACTTTTCCCCCATTTTTTGAGGCTTCCTTCTAAGCAAAAGGTCACAAGGAATTTGTATTTCATTTGGACCCACATCACCAACATCCCACTTCTTCCTGCTCATGAGGTCTCTCCAGCTATGGGTGCTATTGTCTTCTGGGGGCTCATGCTGCCCTGCAGGCTTGTAGGAGGCCCTGTTTCACCAGGATCTGTGACATTATTGGTATATTTTGCTGTGGAAGCCTCCCTGGAGTTGTGTGTGTGTCCTCCACACACTATCAACATGCCTGTGTCCAGGTTTTTCTCTAAAGGACAAGACAGTAAGTCTTTTATGCTTGGTAGAATTTTACACTCACCTCTGTCACTGTATTGAGAAAGCAACCATTGACAACACATAAATGTTTGGTCCTGGCTCTGTGTTAATAGTCTTTATTTATGGATACCAAAACTTAAATTTCATATAACTTTCTTATGCCACCAAATGTTATTACTTTTTGTGACTTTTCAACCATTTAATAAAGTCATGACTGTTCTTATTTCCAGGGACTGTATATGCACAAGCAATAGGGTGATTTGGCCTTGGGAGGCAGTTTGTCAATTCTTTTTAGAGGGTGGGGATTCCCCTGCCACTTAAGACCAGTCCTTATGCTCTGTTCTATGACCCTATTCCTTTCTGCTACTTTTGAAGCCTCACTCAGTTTGTATACCTTTTCTGTCCTGTTCCTTCTTGTCCTTACTAGGGTGTGTACCCTCTGGGTACACACCCTAACCTGTCTCATTCTAAATTAAACTCCCTTGGTCCTTGTGATGGTCGATTTTATGTACCAACTTGGTTAGGCTTTGGTGCTCAGTTGTTTGGTCAAACACCATTTAGCTGTTGTTATGAAGGTATTATTAAAATGTGACCAGCATTTAAATTGACTCTAAAGATTGGAGATTATCCTCCATAACATGGGTGGGTCTCCTTTGATTAGTTGAAAGACTTAATAGCAAACGCCAAGACTTCCTAAAAAGAATGAATTATTCTCAAGCCTGGAACATAGAAACCCTGACTCTGTTTCCATTTTGCTGTGTTGCCAGGATTCTGACTCCAGATTGCAACATCAATGCTTTCCTGAATTTTCAGCCTGTTGGTCCGCCCTATAGAGTGTGAGTTGGTCAATCTCATGAACACTTGAATCTCTATTTCTGTTCCACCCACCTCCCTCCATCTCTCTTCTCTACATCCTAATGGTTCTATTTCTCTGGAGAACTCTAACCAATATAGACCCCTGTCATTCTTTTAGCTGCTTCCCACACTATCTCCCCTTCAAATCCAAATTTGGAATAGCCATGTTCAGAGCCAGGAGTTGCAAACTGAAAAACCTGCAGGCTGAGCCTGACCTTGGGTATATTGTTTGACCAGCATGGTGTGGAGCCATTTAATGTAAAACACAACCTTGGCATGGAGCAACACCATCTATAAATTGGAAGATTTGATTGAAGTTTCCAGATTTCTACTTTCCTTGAAATTAGGAGATTGGGAAACCAGTTTCACATTCTTAAGCAGAGCTGAGGAGGTGGTTGATCAGCAACTGTTCTCCTGAGGTCTGTCAAGTGCTTTCCACTTGCCACGGTCTCCACCACCCTCTGCCATCTCTAGCAAGACTCATTCTCTAGCTGCAGCTGTGGCTTTCTGAACACGTGTTCTCCAAGGTGCACTTCATCATCTTTACCATGACCAAGCATCCTGAGCTGAAGTGGCTCCTGCCCAACTCCCCTGACACCCTTCTCTCTGTTGAGGGTTCGGTTTTGGTCAGCCAGTCATTCAAATATACCAAGCTCATTCCTGCTTCAGGGTCTTGACTTTTACCAATATCTCTTGGCCTAAAATGTTCCTTCCCTGAGAATCCACATGATTGCCTTCCTACTCTTCAGGGATTGGCTTAAATGTCATCTCCTCAGGGAAGTCTTCCCTGAGCTCCCGCTCATCTTACTGCCTACTCTTTGCTCCATTTCCTTTTCTTAATATTTAAAGAATTCTGAAATTGTATTTTCTCTTACTTTGTTTTTCTATCTCGTCTCACATCACCACTGAAAGCCCTCAAGTTTATGATACTAACGGCACATGTGGATCTGGACCTACATTCTGCAATGAATGAGATATCTCCACTTGCCTGGCCTCTGTGAGCGTGTGAGTCTCTGACTCCAGGTCTTCGCTCACCTTTACCACCCCCTCACCCCATCCCTTCTCCTTCACTCCTCAGTTCTCCCCCTGTTGTTTCCAGCCCCACAACTTGACTGCAGTGACTCTCGCCAGGATCGTCGATGACCTCCAATTTGCCTCATACCTTGTGGTTGCTCTTTTGTTCCTGGGTCTTTCTGCTGCACTGACCCTCTCTTGGTTCTTTTGATCTCTTTTCCCTCTGTTTTGTGATATTCCTCCAATTCCATTTTCAATCCACCACTCTTGCTGCTCTGCATGCTCTGAGCAATCTTATCTAATCCTTGGCATTTCAATAAGCAGTATCCAAACTCCTGTTAGAAATCTCCATTTGGGTTTCCTGCAGTTACCTCAGCCTAAACAGAATCCATCATCTGCCTTAAATTGGTTTTCCTGGAAAACATACTCTTAAATGGAGATTGGCACACAGGAAATTTATTGGGAAGTGTTGTTGGCAACGGGCTCCATGAGAGAGAGAAAGAGAAGCAGGGCTGGGTAGAAGGAAAATTTGATGTGATGAAATACCATATTGGTGAATCAAATACTCCTTAAGCTCTGACACCCATACTGGCTGAGTTTCTGTGAGAAGGAAAGGTAAAAACATACCTGGAATAAGTGTCAATTCTAGTGAAAATGAATGATGCTCCTTTCTGAGTGAAAGGAATCCAATGTAGTTGACCTATCACCAAGTGGCTGGCTGTGCTCCTCAAGGGAGATCTCATTTTGGGTTTTTAGTATTGGTCTCTGTTGGCAGTTGTATTCTTGGCAATGATGGCAGGTAAATCAGCCTAAAGAGTGAGAACCAAGATGTTAGCATATGCTTAGCTTCTATACCAGCCACCACGACTACTCTATTCATGTGCCTGTTGTGCCAATAATGGATGACTTATTCTTTCTCTACTTGGTTGTTTATGTCTCTTCCATTTTGGATACTCTCTGGTGAGCATTAACATATAATTCAAAATCACTCTCCTTCTGTGCTGAATCTCACAGACCAATCCATATATTAATTCATACACCTCATCTCCAAATCTTCTTGTTCTTGATCTCCCATATTTTCTCCTTCCAGTTCTTCAGCAAGCTAGCCAACCATTTACTGTAGGTTTTGAATTCATAAATAACCTCTTCTCTGGCCACTTCTCTTCCCACACAAAGTGGACAATCAGATGCATGTCCTAAAGTTCCACCCACTGAGGGGATTTTTCTCTCACTGCTATCTTTTAGGGCCATCTCTGCATGGAACTATAATATAATTTTTGGCTTGTGTGTACATACTGAGTTGATCCATACATTAACTGAGTTTGGCGTTTTTCTTCTTCCATCACTTGGTCAAAAGGAACTCTTTAAAAAAAAAACTTTATTTTATTTATTTATTTATTTATTTATTTATTTATTTATTTTTATGTGGTGCTGAGGATCAAACCCAGGGCCTTGCACATGTAGATGAGCACTCTACTGTTGAGCCATAACCCCAGCCCTCAAAAGGAACCCTTATGCAGACATAGGTATGAGTTGAAGGAGAGACACTGGTGTAATTCTGATGGCCATTCCTAGGGAGAGTCTGTTATGAGCCATCAACAGCCACACTGCCAACTGGGGGAATAAGAGTCTAACTCCTGGGTAGTGTGTTAAATTATTTACTATATTATCATCCCAATGAAACTGCCTCTCCTGTATTCCTTTTCTTTTGATTGGTAGCACCAGAACTCATGTTGTCAATGAAGCTGTAAGCATACAAATCATTCTGTACTCTCTCTCCTTACCTACTTCTCCATCTTAGATGTATCCAAATACCAATTACTGATTGCTACATCTCTAAACATTTTTAGACTCCTCCCTCTCCTTATCAGTGGAAATAGGAATGATCAAAACTAAACTTCCAAAATATCACTCCAGCTTCATCATGGAGGCAGGACTGAGAATAGGAAAAATTAGGAAGTTAATGCCAGGGGAGACATAATAGAAGCTCAAAGGTTATTTTAGGTTGAAATGTAGAAAAAATGGCTAAACTCCAGTGATATTAGTCAGGCAGACTTGACGACTTGGAATTTAGTGGTAGAGGCTGTAAAATGACTTCTCAGAATCAACTTGAACAATGTGGAGAAGGCAAATGATGTATATTTAATTCTAGGCTCCTTGTTATTTATTTATACATGTGATCATCTGGGACCCAGAAGACCTATTTCTTACATTTCACTCATTTTAGAACTTAATTGATTGGCTTTGTGATGATTTGAATATTTTCTTCCAAAAGCATGTGTTGGAAACAAATTCCCAGTGCAAGAGTATTGGGAGATAGAGCCATGAGGTTAGAATGAATGAATTAATGCTGTTATTATAGCAATGGGTTCATTATCATTCCTTGTAAGAGTGGGAATTAGACTCTCTTTTACTTTCCTTCCCTCCCTCCCTCATTCCTTCTCTCCCTCCATTCATCTCTCCTTCCTTACCTTCCTCTGTTACTCTCTCTCTCTCCCTCTCCCTTTCTCTCCCCTCTTTGCCTTTCTGCTTTCTCCCATGAGATAGCCCAGCAAAAAAGTCCTCATCAGATGTAGCAAATGAGGATCCCTCGATCTGGGACTTCTCAGTCTCTAGAACAAAACAATAAATTTCTTTTCATCATAAATTACCTAGTCTCCGGCATTTTGTTATAGTGGCACAAAACAGACTAAAACAGTCTTGGATCTCTGTATCTAGTTGCCCTATAATCAGGAAAAAAAGAAAACAAAAAAATATTCAACTTCATTCTGAATAAGAATTACTATTACAGGTAGCATTCTGTAGTCCTAACAGGTTTTGATTGATTCATTTATCTTTATCTCTGGAGAATATAATCACTATCTGGCACACAGTAAGGATACAACAATTATTTGCTGAAATAAAACATTTTTTATTACTAAGCCACTTTTAAATTAAACTACTTAATTATTATTTGCTTACTGACATCATGGGCCTCCATGACCCATACACAAGCTGTTAGAAATTGAGTGGGGCAAAGTGACTAGGGTAATACTTGGTTCATGTCTATTGCTACTTTCTACTATGTTTTCTAGTTTTAAATAAACTCTGAAAATCTGGTGTGGAACTTTAATAATAGCAGGTCAATCAGTTGAATTGCTTGGAAATCAGCTTGGATAATTCATCTTGGTAGAGGACAAAGTCAGGGCAGGCAAAGGGAAATGGAATTTGGCTCTAATATTTCCTAATAATCCTCCTTAACATCACTGTTTTAATAGAGCCATGGAATGTTAGAAGTAGAAGAGGCCTTAGAGACCATAAAACCCAACCTCTTCCTCTTACAAATGAGGACAGTGAGGCCTCGGAAAGCTAAGCAAAGTTACCCAATGTTTCACAGCTCATCAGTGATTGAGTGGGACGCAGAAGCCAACACTCTGTCTTCTAAATCAGGTCAAGTCAAGCATAATTTGAGTAACTACTATATTTTAGGCAATTTGCTAATTTCTGGTGCTTTAGAAATCAATCTCCGAACTTTAGTTTCTTAATGGGAGTCAGACACAAAGTCAGATTTTAATACCACGAATTCAGCGGCGTGAGATAAATACAATGCAATCATAGCTGATCGCTACAAGTTGATGAGAATTTACAGAACATTTTGCTGATAGCTTTATATAGTTTAGTTCATTTGATCTTCTTAGTGGTTGCTTTGAATCTATTATCTTTTTCCAAGTCCAAGCTGTGGATGAGACTGGAAGGATACATTGAATTCTTGTTCTGATTGTTTCTCTTTTCCCCCCCAAGTCTGGAGATGTCTACCATCTAGACTGTGGTGATCACTAAATCCTCCTCCATTGTGTTTGGGGGTGTAGGGAATAATAGCTGCAGGAACCCTACAAAAAGCAGTGCTGAGGAAAGCTTTGCTATAGTCCTGACAGATGGAAAGGAAGTTTGCCATGTTTATTATTTCTTTGGGGATTATATAGGGATGTTATAATATCATAACATCATATGTAAAGCTGGTGAAAGGCCTTTTAAGGTTTACAAGGCACACAACAGAGTGTTGGTTGCAGTTTCTGACAGCTAAGCCATGAACATGGCTTTTACTGCTTCCTAGGGACTGACTTCTGAAAATCTACAACAACATCAATTTACATTTTGACAGTTCCCTAAATACATCATAACCATGTCCTAAAATGCTTTATAGGAAGACTGGGCAATTGGCTGTTGAAATCAAAGAACTTTAATGAAAACGGAATCAAAAAGCCAAGATTTACTTTGAGATTTTACTGATCCACAAGGGAGTTAAATGTGTTCCCTGTATCCTGGAACATTCTAGGGGGCTGATGTCATCGGAATCAAGACTGGCTCAAGAGGTTGCTGGAGAGCAGTTTGCATATGTTTAGCGCCTACATCCCTAAAACTTTTGCTACTGACAAACTAGTTTATTATATAATTAGAGAATTAAAAACGGAATCTTTAGGAACTCTTATTGTAAGATGTCCACATCGTCTTACATGATCATTTGTTATTGAGCATTTATTAAACAAAGAGAAATAGAATCCCTGACTTTGAGGAGCTTATATTCTCATTATGAGGATGAATAGAAATAGAAAGCAAATAAAACGATTCTGGTACCAAGTAACACAATGAAGATCCAATAGAATGATGGCGTAGAGGGAAAAATAGGGTAGTGTACATGTATATGAGGGAGGTGGGGTAGCAGCTTTTAGCTCAGATGATTAGAAAGGCCCTTGGTAGTTGGGAACCTAGGTAAGAGAAAACCAAAATAGTTGGAGTGCAAGAACAGGAACTGGAGGAGGAGAAACTGGAGTGAAGGGAGCGAGGTGGCCACGAGTTAGATCATGCGGGGGTCTCCATCCTGACTCAGAATGTGGATTTCACTGGAAAGCCATTGAAGAGCTTGATGGATTGTCTGAATTGTTTTATGAAGGCTATACCATTGCTATGTGGGTGAGTAGCAGGAGTAAATCTCAAGAAGCCAGGGAGAAGGCAGATGAAGCTTTCAAGGTAAGAGAAAATGGGTGAAGTCATCCTAACCCTTGAAGGCCCAATTACAGGTTGCTATCTCTGTGAAAACTTCCTGACACTGCCTTGCCCTCCCCACCCACACATATAACCAGTGTCATTTCAGTGTTCCCCTAGCACTTTGCACATGGCTCCCTTGGGGACTCACTGCTGGAGCATATCCAGAGAGGGACCTCCTGCTCCATTTGTCTAGACTGGAATGCAGCATGGTACCACTGTAGCTAGGAAGCTCTGGCTTGGACAGCCCAGCATGATGCATGAGCAGTTACCAAGCTAAGACACTGCCGGCTGTAACCTTTCCCACCAAAGAATGCTTGGCTGCTTTCTAGGTGTCTGTCCTGTTTTGGAATTTCCAAGGGCTGGAAAATCTGCCATCCTAAACATGTTTCCCTGTTTTGCCATTGGAGTGAGATCATGGGACTAGAACTCTACCTGAAGGTGCTTTCTAGCTCCAACCTGCATCTGAGCCAGGGAGCTGGGTGGAAAAGAGGGAGGAACTGTGAACCCTCCAGTTGTGTACTTTGAGTAGGGTTAAATGGGCATTGATTGATACTAACATAACAAATTGTAGCCTGAGAATCTAAGGCTGAGTGGATGCTAATTATGTATTTTTTTTTCCTCTTCATATCCTGCCTCTGGCCAGGGATGGGGCTGCCAAGTATAAGTGTGGGCTGCAGAATTTTTTCTTGTTTTTTATTTTCCAAAGCCTTTGCATGTTCAGATTCTTTATAACACCATTGAATTCACATTAGGTCGATTAAACAAACAAGGGCCTCTGTTCTTGAATCAGTCTTCAGAAATCTACCATTGCCTGATTAGTTCCCTTTTGAGAAGAAAAAAAAAAGGCTTAAATGATTCAGACTGTGCCAGTGACTCAGCAAATGAGTTGCATGAAGAGTCAGGCAGACCTAGGTTGAAATCTGAGCTCTGCCGCTTGCTCAATGTGTGACCCTGAAGTAGTCACTTGATCTCTGGAGATTCTCGGTCCTCATGTATTGAATGAGCATAGTCATCCCCACCTGCTATCCCATGGTCAGTGCAGTGTATACCTTCTGCATGGCTTTGTGTTGATATACTTGTTTTGGGTCATTGAAGCTTACTGGTACCCACTGGGTAGGCACAGTCCAGGAGCCTATCTTACTTGTCCCTAGAACATCAGCTCTAAAGTAGGGCCACCTTGTAGCACACAGTAGGCACACGCTGGCTGGAATCAAGGTTGATTTTTAGTCTACCTTTGATTGTTTGGTTACCATGTCATTTGGGTCAGGATATGAGTCTGGGAAGCAGGCCCTATTACAACCAAATAGACCCCTCCTTATGTTTTCTACCCATTATTTATTTATTATTATTTTTTACTACTGGCCAATTTTATCACCTGGACTATGTTTCCTGTCTCATATTTTCTGGAAAAAAAATTTAAAAATATAATATCTTTCAGACAGAGTAACTGTCAGTGCCTTTTGCTATGCTCACAACTATTAGATCAGTGTCTTCACCAGGTTCACCACCCCTAAGTCCTTGTAGTGATATCATGAAGTCCCTGGGCTCCTCCTTTTTAAGTTTAAAATGCTCTTGAGGGTTCTCTGGGCTTCTTCCAGTGATTGAGGGAGATTGAAATGCTCAGATGAATTACTGGTAGCCAACAGTTCCTCCTGATGGAAAGTTTCAAAAGTGAAATTGTGGAAATGTTTGAAAATGGCTCCATATGGTTGTTCATTCAGCAGTTATTGAAATGTCAATCCCCCTTGACCACTTGAATGTAAGCACCTTGAGGATAAGATGCTACAGCTTAAATCTTGAGTATGCCCCCCCCCCAAAAAAAAACTTAAGTTTATAAAGTACAATCCACAATGCAGCAAGGTTCAGAGGTGGACGTTTAGGCAATGATTGGATCGGGGGAGCTTTACTCTCATCTGGGGATTAATTATAATGGACTCCTGGGTGGTAATCATAGGCAGATGGGCATGGCTAGAGAAAGTAGGTCACGGGAAGCATGCCCTTGGAGACTATATCTTGTCCCTGGCTTCTCTCTCTCTCTCTCTTTCCGGTTGCCATGAGCTCAGCAGCTTTCCTCTCCCACACCTTTCTGCCATGATGTTCTGCTTAACCTCAGGCCTAGAGCAATGGAGCCAGACAACCTTGGACGGAACCTCGGAAACCCTGAGCCTAAAATAAGCTTTTCCTCCTCTAAGTTGTTCTTGTCAGGTATTTTATTCACATCAATGAAAAACTAATACATAAGGTTGGTATGATTTGTTCACCACCATATTTCCAATGCCTTCGTCAGTGTCTGGTTCAAGAAATTTTTGTTGAATCCATTAATGGGAGCCTTGTATTAGCCAGATAGGTGCCTTCAGGAGTTGTATATGTGCAAATATCTGTGAGGGAAATGGGAGAAGGATGGCCTTAATCAGCACGAGGGCATCTTCCCTTTTAAAGAGAGAACAAACTTGATCATATTTATGTGGGAAGGAAAAACACTGAGGAGAGAGGGAGAGTGAAGAGGTATTTTCATGGAAGAAGTTGAAGACATTTAGTTAGAAGAGGAGTAGCCATGGCTAGAAGAAGGAACTTCCTTTGTGCATGAGAGTTTGATGGGGGCTGATACAGAGAAGCAACTTACTTGGAACTTGAAACGTGAAATAGTCAATTTGCCTTAGAGCAGATGGTCTTTCTGACACTGTCCTTACAAAAGAGAAAAGATCCTAGGAGCTGTACTCTTGTATCTCTCTCTCCATCCTCTTTTCTACTCAGTCTAGGGAGGCTGGGTAAGATAGGCTTTGGAATAAGATCCCCTGAGTTCCCCCCACAGATGCAGTATTGACTGCCCAGGCAATCCTGGGTGGGGCTTCTTTCAATTATTTCATCTGCAAAATGAATGTAACTGGGCTGGGGTTGTAGCTCAGTGGTACAGCACTTGCCTAGCAAGTGTGAGGCACTGGGTTCAATCCTCAGCACCACATAAAAATTTAAAAAATAAAACAAAAGTATTTTTTTAAAAAAAATGGATGTAACTATCTACTTGGTGGAGATGAGCGAGGGTTAAGAAACATGGAGTGAAAATTCTTAGAGGAGTGTCCAGCTCAGAGTAAGCACAGAGTCACTGCTAGTTTCTATGATACCAGGAAAGCTTGTAGGCTCCCCAGGTCCTAAGAACACAGAGCTGTTAATGGGAAGAAAGATACGAAGATGTAGAAAATAGAGAGGAAATGTCTCAGTTTCACCAAGAATAGGCAATGGCACGGAATAGAAAGAGAAAAAAAAATTTAAATTCTAAACCACCTTTCAATCAACACTCCAGCTTTTATTTATGGCATAAACCAAGGACCACAGCTTAAAAAAATCATCCCATTGTGTTGATAATGACCCTCAACAACAAAAGAATGTTGTATGTTGACAGGACAAATCTAGAAACTCATGGGAAAATTCTGTGCTTCCCTTGTATGAAATGAGTATGTTCACGCCATAGCTGAGCAGAGCCTTTTAGACATTTGACCAAGATCTGGGGAGTGGCAGAGACTGCATCCAAACCTAGCTATCTTGGGCGGCAGATCCACCTTTGAGATATTGTAGTGCTGGTGTTCAAGTGAGACTGTTGATAGCAGCCACCACTATGTCACTATGCCAGCATTACTCACCTTGTTTCCCCTCATCCAGTGCTGTTATATCATCTCACTTCCTGAGAAGAAGGGTGAGCACAGAACAAGAAGATTTTGAGAGACAGAGAGACCACATTCACATAATTTTTATTGTAGTATATTATAATTTTCTCAATTTTATGCTCAGTTATTGTTAATTTCCTACTGTGCCTAATTTGTAAATTGTACTTTGTCACAGGTATATGAGTATAGGGGGAAAAAAGAGTATATGTAGAGTGCTACTGTTTCAGGCATCCACTGAAGGTCTTGGAGAGTATTTCCTATGACTACTGTAATGGGTCTCTCTCTCTCTCTCTCTCTCTCTCTCTCTCTCTCTCTTTGGGTGTATATGTGTTTGTGTGCATGTGTTTATATAGAGAGTTATTCCTTTGGTATCCTGGGGATTGGATTCAGGACCCCCTGCAGATATCTCAATATACTGATGCTTAGTTCCTTATATAAGCTAGTGGAGTACTTTATATAACTTCCACATGTACACCTATATACTATAAATCATCATAAGATTAATTAAGATACCTAATACAACATAAATGCTATGTAAATAGTTGTCCTACTGCTTTATTCAGGGAATAATGAGAAGAATAAAAGGCTGTATATGTTCTATACAGATTCAATTACTTTTCAAATATTTTTTCCTGGTAGTTTGGAAACCCACAGCTGTGGAATGCGTGGATATGGAAGGCCAATTGTTTATATAATATTTATCTTTTGTATATATGCATCCCCTTGGTCTGGTTCTCTCAACAACCCCAATACAATGTTTCCAGGTTTTAAAAGATCATGTTTGAAACAGTGATAATAATTATAATAATTAGAAGAATAGATAATATTAACTGAGTGCCTATTATATGCTAGCGCCATTCTGAGTGCTTTTTAAGGACTAACTCACTATCACAAACTGATGAGGAAACTGGGGAGATGTTAAATGACTTTCTTAAGCTTTTACATATGAAAAAAGGCAGAGCCAGAAATTGAACTGTAGAGTTCTTGCCTCCAGAAGTCTATAATCTCACACATTTTCCCACATGCTCCACCATTGAGTGTAATTTCTTTTTGAATCTATAAAGTGGCACAGCCTTGGAATTCATATTAATTTGGTCTTGCAGTAATATAGTTAGTAAGTCAGTCTCTAAATGTCTTCTGCAATCTGGGACCTTCATCTCCAGACCTGCTCCTTCCCTCCTGAGCCAATAAGGGCACCCACCCAGATACTTGTAACTCATCTTTTATGTGCATCTGTTTTGCTTTTGCTATATCTTAACTTGGGTGAGCTGTATCTCTTGATCATGTATCAGCAGCTTTCAGCTAGCACTCACAGGAATATATCCAGTACATAAAACATTTAAGAGACCTCCCTGTTTGCATGGGTTTGTTCAAATGCATGCAGGGGTCCCTGCTAATAGGCACACTGTCCTCACAATACCCATTCAGCTGTCGGCCAACTACATATTGCAGATTCCTCTCTTGACCTGTTCCCAGATGGTTTTGACCCGTCCTATTCATTTGGTTTGTATATTTGTATAATTCAGTGAAGCATATCTTTATTGGCACTGAAGAGCAAATTGGTGCCATGCCTTCTGTGAGTTCCAAGGTTGTCATGGGCATGACAGCAATACCCTGCTCTAACAAAAAGTCAGTTCTAAACTCCCCAAGGATCTCCAGAGAGTGCATGTTCTTCATTCTTTTGGGTACATAGCAGATACCAGCATGTCCTGAAGTGCCCTAATAACAGAAATCCATTCCCTCCACATAATGGGGCAGGAGTATGGGGAAGGACCAGGTTGGTTTTATTTCCTTAGTGATCTGCTAAAATCTCTCTGATTGAAAGTCATCTTTTCATAACACTGAAAAGATGTAATATTAGCTTAATCATTCCCAAATGAATTCTAAAAAATATTTGGAAACAGTACACTTACACAAAATCATTTCAGCATTACTAGAAAGTTTCAGCCATTTGCTATAAACTTGTACTTTTAAGTGGCAACCATGTGGTCTGATTTTGGAACATCCAGTTCTTTCTTTCTTTTTTTAATAGAATTAAAACCCCTGACACTTTTTTTTAAGACCTAAGAAACCTTTAGTGCTTAACAAAATGTAGAACCTGGCATGGTCATAAAAGAGATATGTTTGACTTTACTCCTTGAAGCCATTAAAAAAAAAAAGACAGAATACTGTCTGTAAGAAAGCTAATATGGCAGCTGCAACTTCTCAGAAGTCTCTGGGAGGAGACACCTCAGGTCACTCCATATTCTCTTGGGTTCCAGGAAAGTAATTTACTCTCCCCATTCTTGCCCCTCACACCCCAACCCATGCAAAGCAAAGAGCATTGGCAAGAGAGGGATCCAATTTTCAACTGTGCCTGCACTTCAGGAGAAGGATTCTGTCTCTTTGCAGGGCTCTTGAAAGGGGTCCTTGCTAAACCCAACCCCAGCTAGAAAAAGTTCTTTTTTTTTTTTTTTAGGATTTAGGAATGACTCACCAACTTTTATTAGCAATAGGGGCTGTGAAGAATTTCACCAAATAATGCATATAATTTCAATGGAAATAACCAATTTCAAAATAAGAATACAAGTAGGAAATTGAGAAGATTCAGGTGCCAGGGAGAGATGGAAATTCACATTGATGGGATACAAAGTCCACTTGTGGGCAGAGGGAATACCATACTGAAATCTAGTGCCCCTGACACTGGTGAACAAAACTGCCAAGAGGGCTGGCTCTCTTTTGGGAACCTGAGGATACAGCCTCTCAGTTCCAGTTTACTCAGGGTTTAATACTACACCCAGGGGATATTATTATGTCATTAACAGTCTCCTCCTGCCAGTCTGATTCTTAGCTTCTTTGAGTATGAAGTAGAGTTTAGGCAAAAACAAGGGGTGGGAAATGGAGAGAATAACTACCTCTGCATAAACTCTGTTGTGGGTTGATTTTTATTGTGTTCAATGTTAAAGGAATAAATTAATTTTGCATTTAGATAGACTCATTCATGGATCAAAAGGTAATTCTGTGCAATTTTGTCACTTACAAAGTAATTAAAAGTGAGCACATATGAGAGGAGTGAGTTAATTTGAACACACAATGTCTAGAAGTCTTAAAAGACCATGTCTCAATTTACTGTTCCAAAGAGCAAAGGAGCTACATACCATGGAAAGAAGCAAGACAGTTGTTGGTAAAATGTTGACTGAAGCTTCGACTCGGCCCCAAAATATTATTGATAACAAAAATCCAAAAAGAGATACCAAAATGCCAATTGTATGTTTACAAAGGAAATAACCCCGATGAACTGGTAGATGAATTTTTGACTCCTCAGCCAGGACAAGACTATAAAGAAGAATGGATGTCAGGTGATATTCTATTCCTTCACTTCTAGTCTGGAAAGAGGGAACTTTGAGGAAACTACTATGTGATTGGAATCAGGGTCTGACCTCTGCCTTGGGAAACTGTAAAACAAGGTTCTGGTATTGGAGTCAGTGGGAATTTCCCATGTTGTGATTGACCTATATTCCCAGGGCATATTGAATCACGGGTAAAACATGATTCCTAAGGACTCTATATGGAGTAAGGAGGAGACAGATTCAGAAATGGGTATGTTCTGATCCTTGAAGTAGAGAGAGATCCCGGCAGAAAAAATCCATAGGTGAACTTCTTGGGTGAAAAAAGAGTGAAGAGCAACCACTCTGTAGGGAGAAACATCTACTTCTTCTGATCAAGGGAGCCATCGAAGGGAGAAACCTAGGGCAGAGCATATTGGGAACTCATCAAAATGCTCCCAAGGATATAGAATGGGCCAGGCCCAGAGAAAAGGAAACCCATCTTTCTGGTTCCATTAAGACCATTCTTTACTAATTCTCTGACCTTAGAGAAGTCAGAAACTGCTGGTCAGCTAGGAACAGGGTGGAGGAGAGAAGCTTAATAAATAGAAAAAGCAAATAAATAGAAAAAGTCAACTAATATCCCCCTTCCCACTGTAGATTTCCAGTCTTAAAATATCCAGATTAAGGATGAAAGAATTAACCCTAAATCAATTTGGGATATTTTAATGATATCTTGGACTGACATTAAACTTTCAGAACCTATGTTCTCAACCTAAAGTAATTGTACAGCTCTTTACTACCTAAGCATTTACAGGAAGGTCATGGAGCATGCTTACAGGAATATCCTGATTTGGAGGGACTCTAATTAAAAGAGAAAGAATAAAAATTATGACTACAGAAAAATAAATCACACTGAATTATATATTTTTAAAAGCAGACAAATACCACAAACATCAGAAAATAATTTTTGAAAGTTCTTGGCATACTGATATCATAGTTTTTCTAACTACATTTTTTTTGTGGTGCTGGGGATTGAACCCAGGGCCTTATATATGCAAGGCAAGCACTCTACCAATTGAGCTATATCCCCAGCCTAACTACATTTTTGATTGTATATTCTTTGATTGCTTCTTTATATGACAATGCTTTAATAGTACTTTCTGCAAGAAGAATACAGAAATGATGTCATTTTGTTGGTCAATCTTTGCTTATAATATCGACACAGGTTTGTACCCTATAAACAGGTGTAATGATGGGCTCTATTTAATTCGTTTTTCCATCATACAGACTGCTTTAAAGGGAGAAATGAATCCTCTGCTTTCAGTTTTATGTGTGTGGTAACCAGAAAAGTAGCAACAGGCTTGTTTCTGGTTCTGTACAATTCAACCTGGCTTCTCCTTGAACCCCATGTATTTCTGAAGCTAGGCACTACGTGACACAAACATATTGAGAGATAGCCTCTTGTTTTGGCCTTTCTGTGTGACAACCAGTGAGTTGGCCAGGTAAGCAATAGACACAAAATGCAGGTATGCCTTTGCTTTGTGGCACTTTCTACCTACTAGGTAGAAAGAGAAAGAATTCAATTAAAACCATGTGAGAAATGTGCTTTAGAGGAAAGGGACCTTGCTTTGTAAGAGTGCTCAAGAAAGTAAAATCATTTTACTTATTTTATTATGTAGGAAACAGAGGCCCAGGTGATATAGCGTGAGTCAGAGGAGACTGGCCCACTCCGTCATGAGGTCCTCTGAGGAACCACAAAGACTTCACCTTGCTCCTGAGTGTCATGTCCCACTGTGCACTGTGTATTGTGATCTGCTCTGCTCAGCCAATAGCATTGTTTTTCTGGAGTACACTGAGGAACATAGCAAAGAGAAAGCCTAGATTTCTTGAGTCTCAGAAAACTCCATGGAACTCCAGCTGCCTCTTGGCATCTCAGAGCTGACAGTAGATAGGTTGGGTTTCTTTCCAAATTGCACAATCACCTTCTAATTCTGCAGCCTAACCCATCATGATAACAACTCCCACTTCATAAGACTCAGTGAAGGTCATTATCAGGAGAGACAGGATGCTCAAATCAGCAAGTGCAATGCATGAATTGGGGGTGGTTTTCCTAGAGAATTTACCTTTTTAAAAATATTTATTTTTTAGTTGTAGTTGGACACAATACATTTATTTTATTTATTTATTTTTATGTGGTGCTGAGGATCCAACCCGGGCCTCGCAAGTGCTAGGCGAGCGCTCTACCACTGAGCCACAACCCCAGCCCCAAGAATGTACCTTTTTGAGTCTTTAGTCTGCCATTCTACAGACCCAGGTCCCTAAAATCTAAAAGCCTACTCCTAAGTATGTGGCACATGGTCTGCTTTATTATGATCCATGGTTGGTTAAAATGCAGATTCCTGACTTTACTCTGGAACTACCTCTCACAGGATCTGGGAAGTGAGACGTGGGAACCTGAATTTTTATTTAGCCATCCCAGTGAATGTTTTCTTCATTAATGTTTGTGAATGACTGCACTAAGGATAGTGTAGTATCCTTGTCAATGTCCAGAACATATGATTCCAATAACGACTGGAAAAGGAAGAAACAGCTCCATGAACAATCGCTGGAGGAAACGGAAAACTTAAAGGACAACAGCATGCATAAAATAACACACGGACAAGATGACTCTCTACAGCATTATTGTAATAGCAAAGGATTGGTTACAAGCCACTGGCCCACTGATGAAGTAAATGACAGCACATTCACACAAGATAATCATGCAGCTTTATAAAAGAATGAAAAAATTACAAACTGTAAAAATGTGTCTTAAGTGAGGAGGAAAGCAACGTTCTGAGCCATGTACATAGTATACTATTTTTTGCATGAGAAAAGAGGAAAGTAAAATATGTGTTCACATTGGCCTGTAATTGTTCCCACAAGGAAATGATGTGAGGATGCAAAGGAGCCAGAAAACATGGTGTGGCTTATTGTTTTGAGAATCATCAGTTTCACTGGTGTTCCAATACCAGAGCAGCCCTCTCTAATGGGAAGCTGGAACTGGGTGTTGACAGTGCGTCTTTTATCTGATAGATGGTCTAATGGCTAGTTGTCCTACCTGTGAGCAGAAATCCCTCACATGGGAAACTTGTTTATACTGCCAGATACCTTTACCACTGAGCTACCTCCCCAGTTCTTTTTATTTTTTATTTTGAGACTGGGGGTCTATAAGTTGCTTAGGGCCTTGCTAAATTGCTGAGGCTGACTTCGAATTTCTAATCTTCCTGCTCCCAGGATGACAGGTGTGCACCACTGTGCCTGACCTTATGGCTCTTTTCTGACATGTGTCTGATGTATGCCTGTCAGAGTATTACTCTGGCCTGGCGGAAACCTGGTCTGAGGTAGCCCCTGGTTCTCCAGATGGAAGTGTATGCATGAATTCATACACTGCCACAACAGGAAATAAATTCATAGAATTATTACTTATAGATCCTAGTTAGGGAAGGTACATGAGTTGAAGGTACATGAGTAGTCCTTGTGGGTCACATTAGTCAGGAATATAGTCAGGCACAGAGGAGAAAGAGTGTCCAAGGCAACCAACGGTATACATAAGGGAAGGTGGTGTTGGTCACTTAAAGTTTACAGGCAAATAGTTGAATGGTTCATTTAAAAGAAACTGCTGAAGCTGGGCGCGAAGGCGCAAGCCTCTAATCCCAGTGGCTTGGGAGGCTGAGGCAGGAGGATTGCAAGTTCAAAGCCAGCTTCTACAACTTAGGGAGACACTTAGCAGTGAGACCCTGTTTCTAAATAAATAAAATATTTAAAAAAGGGCTGGGGATGTGGCTCAGTAGTGGGGCACCCCTGGGTTCAATTCTTAGTGCCAAAAAAAAAAAAGAAACAAATTGCAGAAAAGCAGGGAGCCCTATCTGCTAAGCAAGAAAAATGCTTCTAAGTTCTTACCTGTGGCCCTGATTGGCCCGTTTGGGTGTGGTTCAACTTCTGATGCCTGTACAGCAAGCTTTACTGTGTCATTTTCAATACACATTTTGTGTGCAGTGATGACTACCTATTTTCACATCTCTCTTTATTCACTCTCATCCCATAGTGCCATGCCTCTGGTCCTGACTGTGGAGTTTTCTTTGGCCCTCATAAAGCATTTAGGAACTGCATCCTTTTGTTGTCCTTAGCATCTTCTGTTCACCATTCCCAGGCTAGCCTTGTGAATAATAAGACAAGACCAGGTGATATCCTGACCTCTTCCCCCATAGCCCAGCTGACAGCCTATCAACTGCGGATAATATTAAAGAAATAATTTATTTTAGGGCTTAGGTGTTGCCCAACCGAAAGTCATTAACCAGCAACCCCAGAGGACAGCTGGTAAAGAAGTCTATATATAACTGTTGCTTTAGCATCTGATGGTATTTTTGAAGTTACTGAAGCAAGGCAGGTAGTCCAAAGGTAAATCTGGGCACAAAACAAGAAAGAATGAGGGCAACCTAGAACCTATGTCTATCTTTTATTGCAGCTGATCTCCTTGCCATGGAGCAGTATACATGTGTCTTGCCCAGGTCTCAGGGAAGTTGCTGCTTCATACCAAAAGGGTGAGCCAGCAGATCAATGAAAGTGAGAACTGCAGTGGGCCATATTGCCTGGGGCCCTGCACTAACTTTCCAAGCAGAGTGGATCCTGCTTCACTTCTATCTTCCAAATGCCACCTGCATATCTTGGTTGTCTACTCTAATCCAGAATTATACAGAGAAGAGGATCCCAAGAGAAATAATTGCAGTGAGGCTAAGTAAACGCAATACACCTACCATGCCAACCTAAGTCCTCCAGCTTCCAGCCAAGTGGCCAGACCCATGAACCTATTCAACAGAGCTGGGCCAAGATCACCAGATCAGGACAGTTCAGGCTACCGTAGAATCACAAGGTAAATAAACAGTTTTAAGCTACTAAGTTTGTTGTTCATACAAAGATAATGAAAGTGGACATCTAAAAATGGTGACATGGATGTGTAACACAGTAGATGGGAACAGAGGTATCAGCTAGGCTTCTCTATGTATTCTTTATTTGATAACATTTGTTTGTTTGTTTGGGGAGTTACCTGGGATTGAACTGAGGGGCACTTGACCACTGAGCCTCATCCCCAGCTCTAATTTGTATTTTATTTAGAGACAGGATCTTACTGAGCTGCTAGGTGCCTGCATAAATTGCCGAGGCTGGCTTTGAACTTGCTATCCTCCTGCCTCAGCCTCCCAAGCCACTGGGATTACAGGCAAGCACCACCGTGCCCAGGTATTTTTATTTTTTAATTTTTTTTAATTATACAGGTATATTTGTCTCAAAGAATAAAATTAATTTAACGACTATTTGAAGGGAGTGCCGTGTGCTACTGAATGACTTGTTAGCCATCAAAGGTACCATCTAAAGGGAGGTACCTATAATTAAGAATAAAAGAGAGTGAGTTGAGTCCTCTCACAGAGACTCAGTCACTCATCTCAGATATAGAACAACCTTCTATGTAGCTTATCTAGCCAGCATCCATCTGGGAGTTAACCTGTCTGCCCTTCTCTATTTCTTTCCTCACTTCAATCCATCAACAAGACTTTGGATGCCATCTCTGAGATACCTCCTCAGTATGGATCTTTTTGTCTCCATCGCTATCACTGTGGTCCAGGTACCATCATCTCTTGCCAAGACTATTCAGACAGCATCCTCTTGTGTCTCCCTGCTCCCATATCACCTCTCTCTAATCCATGCTCATACTCAACAGGAGGGGTGTTCTTAAGATATAAACTGGATCAGATCATCCACTGTCCTTATCTCGCCTTCTTCTTGAAAAACTCATTGTCTTCCCATTATGTTTTGAATTTTTGAAAACTGTTTGTACTGAGTTGCAAAATCCAGCAATATCTTACTCCTAACAACTTCCCTGACCTCTAGTGTCACCCTGCTAGACCCACACCACTTGACTCCAATCACAGTGGCTGCATTTCTTTTCCTCAAACCTTCAAGCTTTTCAACACACGTGGTCTATGCCCATGATATTCATGTTATGATCATTAGATCCATGAAGGCAGGAACCCTGTCTACCTTCTTATTATTATATTCCAACTGGTCAGCGTGGTGTTTTGCATAGTGGGCCCAAGATAAATATTTCATATATGAATGAATGTGTGAATAAATGAAGCACAAATGAAGGTGGATGGAAGTAATACATCTCCTCCTAATTCCATTCGAGTATCCCCATTTTTCAACATTCTCTGTGTCTTTTTCCATGATTTATCTGGCTCTAGCCCTTGTTTCATCCAGGTTTATTCTGCAATGACTCTTTCTCAGAAAGTCCTGTCTGATCTGACCCTTCTCATGTAGTCTGCACTTGGTTACCTCTCTTTATGTATTTATCACTCTCTGAAACATATTTTTTTGTATTTTAAATATTTATATTCATGTGTTTATATGATGGAAAAGAACTGGACTTTTCTTATTACCTGGCTTATATTTTCAGGGAAGAAGATAGGATTATATCTCATGATAAATGAATGATAAATGAATGAACAAACAAATAAATAAGGAGATAGAATGTTGGGTGCAGTGGCACACACCTGTAATCTCAGCATCTTGGGAAGCTGAGGCAGGAGGATTGCAAGTTCAAAGTCATCCTCAGCAACTTGGTAAGATCCTATCTCAAAAAAAAAAAAAGTTGGGAGACTGAGGATATGGCTCAGTGATTAAGCTCCCTGGATTCAATCCCTGGTACTAAGACTCCTAAAGCACAAGAAATAAAATCAAGAATTAATAAATGGGATGGACTGAAACTAAAAAGCTTTTTCTCAGCGAAAGAAACAATTAGTGAGGTGAACAGAGAGCCTAAATTTTGGGAGCAAATTTTTGCCACACACATGTCAGAGCACTAATCTCCAGGATATATAAAGAACTCAGAAATCTTAACAACAAAAAAACAAACAACCCAGTCAACAAATGGGCCAAGGAACTGAACAGACCCTTCTCAGAAGAAGGTATACAATCAGTCAACAATTATATGAAAATATGTTAATATCTCTAGCAATTAGAGAAATGCAAATCAAAACTACTCTAAGGTTTCATCTCATGCCAGTCAGAATGGCAGTTATTAAGAAATCAGACAATAATAAATGTTAGCGAGGATGTGGGGGAAAAGGCACACTCATTCATTGCTGGTGGGACTGCAAATTGGTGCAACCAATCTGGAAAGCAGTATGAAGATTTTTTAGAAACTTGGAATGGAATCATCATTTGACTCAGATATACCATCGTTTTATAGGACTTAAAATCAGCATACTAAAGTAACAGCCACATTGATGTTCAAAGCAACTCAATTCCTAATAGCTAAACTGGAAGCAACCTAGATGCCCTTCAATAGATGAGTGGATAAAGAAACTGTGGTATTTATACATGATAGAATATTACTCAGCATTAAAAGAAAATAAAATTATGGCATTTGCAGATAAATGGATGGAGTTGGAGAATATCATGCTAAGCAAAGTAAGCCAATGCCCAAAAACCCAAAGGCTGAATATTCTCTCTGATAAATGGATAGATGGTGATCCATAATGGGAAGGAGGGAGGCTTGGGAAAATGGAGGAACTGTGGGCAAAGGGGAGGGAGGATGGGGAAGTTGCATGAGGGCAGGAAAGATGGTGGAATGAGATGAACATCATTACTCTAGTTACATGTATGACTGCACATATGGTGTGATGCTACATCATGTACAACAGAGAAATGAAAAGTTGTGCTGCAATTGTGTACAATATATGAAAATGCATTCTGCTCTCATATACCTAATTAAAATAAATTAATAGAAAAGAATAAGTCCTTAGTAACCATCCTTTCAAATGAATTAAAGTTAAATACATTACCATTTTCCTTGGTTGAGGAATGAATAAAATTAGTTCCCCCCTAAAACATAGATAGAGAGATAGATAGATAGATAGATAGATAAAATGGATGATTTTGTCTTGTTCTTCCTGAATATTCTCTTAAAAGTAGGAGTGCTAACCTTTAATTCCAGCCTTGTTTCTAGAACCCAGCTACTGTAGGACTTTCCATTTCTGAGCATGTTGGATTAAATTGAATTCTCCAAGTCTGGGTTACATCTAGATTCTGGAAATCACCTTCCCTTGTTATGCCCTGGGCTTCTACCAAATTGTCTTAACCATGACAAGATTATGATACCCCCATGTATGCCATGCTTGGTTTACCAAGCTGAACCTTATCTTTCTTTCAGTGTCTCTTCATCTTCCCTTGCTTGGAAGATTAGAAATTTGTTTTCATTCTCTCTCCTCAATGTGCTATATGTAACTGCTTTAAGTTCAAGATATGATTGAAAGGATAAAAAAAGGGATTAAAAAAATCAAGTCATCCATCCATTTATCAGAGAGAACATTTAAGGAAATGCAGTCTGATGGTTATTTCTGTGTGTCAACTTGACTGGGCCATGGGATGCCCAGATAGTGTATTTAACATTATTTCTGTGAGACATGGTTATGCATGCCTATAATCCCAGTGGCTCAGGAGGCTGAAGCAGGAGGATTGCAAGTTCAAAACAAGTCTCAGCAACTTAATGAGGCCCTAAGCAACTTTGTAAGACCTTGTCACTAAGTAAAATATTAAAAAGGACTGGGGATGGGGCTCAGTGGTTGAGTGCCCCTGGGTTCACTCTCCAGAAGCAGAAAAAAAGATATATATATTTATTCATTTATTTATGGGTATGTTTGTGAGAAAATTTTCAGAAAAGATTAGTATTTGAATTGGTGAACTGATTAAAGCAGATAGCCCTCAATGTGAATGGGTGTCATCCAATCTGTTGAGGATCTGAATGGAACAAAAAGGCAGAGTAAGGTTGAATCCATGGTCTGTCTGCTTGAGCTGGAACATTGGTCTTTTGCCCTGCCACTTCTGATTATCAAATCTTCAGGCTTGGACAAGAATCTCCATCATTGGCTCCTCAGATCTCAGGCCTTAAACAACACCATCAGCCTCCTAAGGTCTTCAGCTTGCAGATGGCAGACTGTGGGACTTCTCAGCCTCCATAACTACATGAGTGAATTCCTTATAATACATCCTGATTACATATATATTTACATATATGTATATATGTGTCACATATACGACATTATGTAAAAATAAACAGAACCAATGGGAATATATAGCTCTCATGTGTAAATATATGATGTATAAATACGTATGTCTGTATATATAATATATGTCTACATAATATATTTCTATGTATATATAAATATCATGTTTATATGTAATAATTTGTATGTATATAAATATATACATCCCATATACATATGTACTTATGTTAAATATTATATACATATATTATATATACACACATATATTTATTTGTATATCATATATATTTAAACATTTATACGTGAGATATGTACATTTTCATTGGTTTTGTTTATTTGGAAAACCCTGACTCATACCCTCAGAAATATATCTTGAACCTTTATTCTGCATTTAGAGCCCCATTATTCTACTAAACAGCTGCATGGAACCCCATAATTTGAGTATACCATTCCCAAGCTGGTGACTGAGTGTGTAGCTTTTGTTTTACGGTGTCCTTCTTCAGTTCTCCCTGAAACAGTCACTGTACCCCATTTATATAAAATATAAAATTTTTCAAAAGTGGGCTTCCAGTGCCACCTTCCAGAGATGCCCATGGCAAGAATTGGGGTAGTATTCATAGAGACTTTTCCTTTCTTTATAATATTTTAGTTTTATGATCAGGACAATGCTGGTATGCATTACTTGTATGAATGACCATGATTTCAAACATTAGCAAAACAAAATATTGGTTAAAAAATTAATCTCCTTTTCCCAAACTATCTTTCTCAAGGATAATAAAAAGTGACAATGTGATTGGACTTTGTGTATTCTCATCTTTGGGATGAGGTTGTGGAAAGTTGCAAAGGCAAGCCGACTGCCCTACAAGAGGCAACCTGGGTAACTCATCACCCAGGTCAGCCACACACTAACTTATCTTCCATCAGTGCATTTGAAAGACTTTCAACTTTTACTTTCAATGTGGACTCTTGTGTAAGGAGAGCGAAGCCTAATAAATGGAAAATTACCTCAGCATTTAATTACAGAAGATTCCTTGAATGTAGCTGCATCTCTGTAATGTCTATTCAGGGCTTTCCAGAAAACTCTGCCTGGAATCTGCCAGGGCATCACGGCACAGTGACTGGGCTCCACAGCTAAGTCAAGTAAGTGGTATGTCATGGGACTGTAATCTAGTGACAGGGCCATCGAAGTACATTTGAAGATGTGATAATGATAAAGGACACACAGCTTTCCAACATAACATCGTGATATTTTCAGGCGGGTGTCACTATCCCTGTTTTACTAAAGGACTCTGTTCCAGCCAGGCTGACATTTCACTCTCTTGGCCAAGACTTAGGGACTTTGCACTTGCTACTGCTCTACCTGGGTTTGCCCTTTATCTAGATCATCTGGCAGGATTCTTTTGTTGTTTGGTTCACATCTCCTAAGTCATCTCGTTTTAAAGCAATCTCCTCTGGTCAGCCAGAGAATGCTCCAGTCTTATATTTTGTAATGCACATTCATTGAATAGAACTATGTGTTTTTGTTTATTTGCTTATGAATTGTCTGTCTCCTCCCAGTTGAATTGTAAAAGTGCATAGGATTCTGTCGCATTTACTGCTAAATGCCCAGCACAGTTCCTGAGACCCTGTAGGCACTTGGTATCTTCTGAATGCATGAGTAAGTGAAGGGATTGGGCTAAGGCGATGTTTCTCAGCCCGGCAGGTATGTTTCAGTTACTCAGAGGGTTCCAGTGCTATCTTCCAGAGATTCCAATTTCCTAGGGCTGTGATGGGGCCTCGTCCTTGGTATTTTTACAAGGTGCCCAGGTATGGAAAAGACTGAGGACTCTGGCCCAGATGATCTTTCTATTCCTTCCTTACAGTTCCCTAGAATGTCCATTGTAGTGATGGGGACAACGGTATCACAGGACAGGTGGTAAGCTGGGGTTGAACTTGCCTAGGATACAAGACATGCAAGTGAAGTAAGGGGTGAAGATGTTCAGAGCCACTGGCTTTGTCCTCAGAATGGAGGCCACAGCCTACATTTTCTGATGATGAGGCAAGGCCCTTTCTGAAACACAGTACCTCACTCATTCCACCATATTCTAACAGACTCTACAGAAATCAATACCCAAATTTTGACAGATTCTGAACTTAGAATCGCATTTAAGTAGAAGATTGGCAAAATGAAGAGACTTCTGAATTGGCGCCTCTCCCCATTATTTTTATTCCTTGTTCTTTTTTTCCCTTCTGCTTCAATTCTTACTTGCTTCACTTCCCTCTGTATAATCATGCCACTTTCTATATCTCCAAGAACTTTCTTCTTCTAGAAAGTTCTTAAGTTCTTGGGAGCATAGAAAGTGGTAAGATCACTTCACCAAATATTATAAAGTTCTATTTTTTTTCTGTTTCTTTTAGTATGTCTTTTTTACCTCTTCTTGTTCTGTTTTGTTTTGTTTGGGTGTTTTGTTTTGTTTCTTTTTAGCTCCATAACTTGGAGAGTTCTTTGCACAGTACCGTGGGCAATCTATGTATAAGAAAAAAAAATTCTTCATCCAAACATTCTATCCCATCCTCATGCAAAGAGGCCACACAGATTATACTTCACCACAAATCCCAGAAGATTTCCTGGCCTTCTCAGACTAGAGAAATGGGGAGAAAATTGGAGTGCAGTTACTTGACCCTTCTCTAGACTGTGGGAGTTACTAAGTTGCTGGGAAAACAATAGACCATCAAGGCATTTGCAGAAGATGGGTTATATGAATTTTTGAATTTTGTGAGTTTCTAAATAAAACCCCCTTGTCTGTCAATTAAACAACTGATTTATGAGGAGTGAAGTTTGCACGTGGTTTGGACACTCCATGCTCTGGGGATGAAAAGAGAAGAAAATGTGATTTTATTTGGAAGGCCTTTTAGGCTGTTGGCTGCCTAGTGCTGAGAATTAAATCTGGGTGCAGAAAGGATAGTGAGGGGGTCCAGCTGATGCAGAGAGGAAGGGTGGGTTGGACAGGATGCAGAGTCTGGCCCTGAGTGCAGTGTTACATTGCTTGCAGCTGTGGGATGGTTTAGGGGTCCCACTTCCCTAGATTCCTGCAGGGTCTCCTTTCTTTCTGATGAGGTGGCAAGGAAACATAGGGCGTGCTGGATTCAGCCCTCTCGGCCCTGGTGGGAGCTTGTGCTTTATGTCTGTGTGTAGATGTGCAGTTTACAGATATGGCACTCTCTGCTGGGGTGTTCAAGGGAAAAGGCCAAGTGGAATAGGGCATGGTCACTGCAGTAACCACATAGCACACACTGTCCTTCCCTGATTTGGAGGGGAATCATTCTTCATGGAAATTAATAAGAATGCTCATTTGGGTCAGTCTTTCCTTCTGATTTAAAAATTGCATGCTTCACCCAAGACACCTGTGTTTGTTGAGCAATATACCAGGGGAGGCTTCTGAGAGATTTGCAAAAGACCACGTGGTGAAAGGGATGAGTAATGAGATGGAAGTTCTCCTGGGGGTAGAAGAGAGTGTGGGGGAAGATGTAGCAAGGGGGTAAAGTAGAAGGGGGCAGTGCAAAAACTAGCCTCTCAATTCTTCTATTCAATATCTTATAGCTATTTAATGAGCTCATTTTTGCACAAGGTACTTTCTTAAACCCAGAACATTTAGTTCATTGTTTAGATATGAGGTATCACCCAAAAGCTCATGTATGAGACAATGCAAGAATTTTCAAATGTGAAACGATTAGATTAGAAGAGATATGACCTAATTGGCAAATTAATCAACAGATGTAGATTAATTGGGTGGCAACTGTAGGCTGGTAGGGTGTGGCTGCAGGAGGTGGGTGCCTGGAGTTGTGCCTTTGAGGTTTATATTTTATCCCTGGTGAGCAGAGCTCACTCTCTGCTTCCTGATTGCCATGTTCTGAGTTGTCTTCCTCCTCTACAACCTTCCCCATGATGTTCCAACTCATCGCGGGCCCAGAGCAATGGAGTTGGCCATCTATGGACTGAGATCTCTGAAACTGTACAGGTCAAATAAACTTTTCCTATTGTAAAAGTGTTCTTGTCAGGCTTTTGGTCACAATGGCAAAGAAAAACCCTGACTAAAACAGTGAATCAAGTTGAACCTGGGAGTACTTGACTTTTCTATCTCTGTTGGACAGGATGCAGGGTCTGACCCCATGGGCAGTGTTACATTGCCAAGAAAGTACAATGAACTTACCTCCTATGGAGGTTCCTGACTCCCAGGGTGACATGTTGCTGTCTTCTCTATGCTTTGGAGCAGACTCCTCCTGTGGCACTCATTACTTATTGCATTCTAATGTTCCGTGTACACATCTGCTTGCTTCACAGGGCTCTGGGCCCTGCAAGCCTAGATTGCATCCTAGTCACATTTGACTTGCATGCATTTGGGAGGTGCTCAATAAAGGTTGATTAAATGCATCTGATAATCCACATTTAATTTGGAAGGTAGAGTGGTCCTCGAATATTTATAAATACGACCAAGATGATGATGACACTGATGATATTGATGATTTCATTTCCCAATCTCTTCCAGGCACCAAAGAGGCAGGTTTGAAATGATTCAGTGAGACCCACAGATTTTCAATTTCATTCTCCAAACAACAATGATATCAAAACCATCTCATGGAGGATCATTATTTAGACACAGTTGATACAGTTTATTTATTTTTTTGAATCAGTGTGTGGTCTTTCCCTAACTCATTGTTTCCTCTCCCATTGTCCCCAAACCATGCCTTCAATGTGTGTCATATCCAAAAGTACTCAACAACAATGACAATGATAATAATAATAACTAAGGCCCTCTGAGTCCTTCCATGAGGCACGGTCAATTCTGAGCACTCTGCATGTTTCATTTCATTCATTTCCCTGCAGCAGGTAGTGTGTTCTTCTTGCTCTGAAATAAAGAAATTGAGATACAAACAGTTTTAAAATTTTGCTGAGGGTCACAAAGCTTATGGGTGTGACAGATGCAGAATTCTTGCCGAGACGGTACCTCCAGGTCTGCACTCTTAACTCCTCTGCTGTGTCTCTGTATTTGGCCATTGACCCTACAGGAGGCTTATTTTGCACATAAACAAGAACATTCTTTGCCTCCCAAGTCAGAGATATGTTGCTGGGGACATTCTTGGAACTGTTTCCCTCAACTGCCCTTCAAGACTGGGTATTATCCCCTTTGAACTGTCATCCCTGACCTCTTCCAGACTGAGCTGGAGACTGCTCCCAAATGCTGTGAAACATTTTGCTTTTTTTTTCCCATGTGACTTCAATTTTAACTTAATGTCTGCTTAAGAATATTTGCTGATGTATATATTCATTCATTTCATCTCCTCATTTATTGATTCTTTCAGTAGATATGAAGGGAACACCAATCTGTCAAACATTCTCTTGGGGTTGGGATAACGGAGTGAGCAGACCGATCTGATTCCTCTCATAAGAGGCTTACAGTCTAGACATTAGTCAGAATTGTTTAATTACAAGTGGGGATATTGCCATGGGAGAAAATTATAGGTGTCATGGGGAAAACACAAAACTGAACCAAAAAATTCCTGGTGCTGGAGAAAATGCCCAGATATACTAAGGGGTCAAGAAATCTTCCCATTACTATTGAGGTCACATGGAAGAGAGGAGCAAAGTGTTTTGCAGCATATGAGAGTGGTCTCTGGCTCAGTCTGGAAGAGGTCAGGGATAAGGAGAGGATGTCCAGTCTTGAAGGGCAAGTGAGGGAAACAAGCCCGGGAATGTCTCCAGCAACACATCTCCAAAACGGGAGGTGAAGCATGTTTGTCCTCGGGTTGGGTCAGTGGCCAAATAGGGAGACAATACATCAGAGGTGATAAGAGTGCAGACCTGGAGGCCCTGCCTAGGCAAGAATCCCACTCCACTGCTCCCATCCCTTAACTCCTAAGAGTATAACCACTGTGTACAGCAGGCCAACTGAATGCAGATGTGGACAAGTCTGGGCAAGTCAAGAATCACTGAGTTAAAGAGACATCAACTCATTGAACTCAGCTTCACATACCCTGGGGAAGCTTCCAGGTAAACTAATTGTCCAAGGACAATGTGAATCAATGCCCCTTTATAAGAATTGACTCAATGCCTTCACACTGATTCTGGGAACTAATACAGACCAGTGTCTTCCTAGAAACATTAGGAGGCATTTGGGGACCTATCCCAATGGCCCTACATACTTTTATACAGAACCAAGAATAAAATCCAAATCATCTCAAACCAAATCTGAGTCTTGCTAGGGATGTATTCCAAATTCATCTTGATGCTACCCTCTGGTGGGTAAAACCAGATAGCAGAGATCAAACTTCTAATCCTGGAGAACATTCTGATAGAGTAAGTTTTTGTTTTATTTAGAGGAGGGATCATAAGATATTATTAAAACAACTTGAACATCTGGTTTGGGGATAAAGTCATTTTCTTGTGTGCCTGCCAAGCCACAGAGCCAAGCTTACCAAGAAAGCCTCCCTCTCTCCTCAGCCTCCTTCTGTAGCCTAATACCCAGCTCTAGTCCAATGCACTCTCCAACACAAATGAAGAGAGAAGGGGGCAGAAGGAGGTCTTCAAGACTCAAGGAAAATTCACCCGGTGGTTGGAAAATCAGAGCAATAAGGAATTGATAGACTCCTTTCCAAATCTGTTTGCTCGGGCTAAGTACCCCTATTCAGACCCTCAGTGAAAGTAATTATTTAGAAAAGGCAATATCCAATAGAAGAGTGCACCAAGTACCAGTAAAATTCCTCTTCCTACCACTCTCCTCTGCCAAGTTGGAGAACTGCTATCCATGGAGAAGATGAGAGAATGAGAGTCAGGGAGAAACCATAGAGGATCCCTAGATCTCAGGTGTCCAGTCCTAGGGTGGTCTTCTCAGTTGTGCCCTCAATGCCCCAGAATTTCACTTAAGCTACTTAGACTCATTCACGTATTCAAAGAATATCATCAGTCACCTGTCAGGTAACAGGCTCTTTACCAAGCACTGAATTTATGATATGATGACATTTGTATTTTGAGGCAGCCAAAATTAATAAAACAGACACATATTTCAAACCATCATTGGTTGCAAAAAAAAAAAAAAAAAAGCTATCATAAGAAACGCAGCTCTGGAAATGTCATTGTCCCATTTCTTCCTGTCACACCCAGGGAAGACCTGCTAGTCGGTCACGTGACTCTTTCTCACATTCCAGTCGACTACAAAGTTGAAATCCAGCTGCTGTCCCCAAACCTGAGTTTACAGACAAGGACACCGAAATCCCCCAATGAGACACAACTATGTCATATCTGCTCAGTCACGGTATCAAAGAGTTGGAAAACAGCCTAGAGATCTGTTTTCTCAAACCCCTTGTTTTGCACTGACCTGCAGTGGGGAGGTAACCTGCTACAAGTGTCACCAGTGGCAAAGCCCTGGCTGGAACCCAAGTCTTATGTTTTCATTTCCAGGACCTTTGCCTGCTGTCTTCAATGAAGTCTGAAGCATTTTTATCTTATCCCACTCAGTCACCTCTGCATCCAACTATTGTGCTTTTGTAACATGAAGAACCTAGAGGAGGGAGAAAAGTAGAGCTACAAAGGTCAGGAGTTAAGTCATTTTTTGTGGCTGGCAACTTGTCTCAATGAGCAGTAGACGGTAAACACTTAAGCAGGGGAAACGTATCAGAAGCTGGCAGCTTCTTTTTTAGCTGTGTCAGAATTTCCAGAATGTGGAGAACTCATCTTCCTTTTGAGTCCTCAGATCATCTTTGCAGGGGTGGGGATTTGAGAAAGAAGAAGGGGGAGATAAGAGAGGAGGGAGATAAGGAGGAGGCGGGGACAGGATGCTTTCCTTTTTGCATTTTCTATCTGCTCCCACATTGACTACCCACCTAATGCAAATGCTGAGAATGATCCGGCATGTGCCAAACTGATGATACTATTTTTTTTACATCTGATAGCAGTTTGCCAGAGGAAGTCAACCATAAACAGGTTTTTAGGCTGACAGTCCAAGACTCCTCACAGGATTGACTCAGCGGTTATTTTGTCCAAGGTACATAGAGCAAGTTTGCTAAGTCTGGGTCATTCTGATAAATTCTTGAAAACAGGGACCCCAGACAGCAAGGGGAGAACATCAAAGATCTCCTGGGGCTGGAACCCAGAGTTGGCAACTGGCCAGTGTCCTCACTTCACTCCAGCCCTGGGCCTGCAGCAAAAGTCCTTCTTTGCCTTTCTTAGGGCCATCTGCTTAGCTGTGGCTCCTGGAAGAAGCAGAGCTGCTAGATTCAAAAACAATCTCAATAAATGACCCCGTCCACATTTAACTTCATGGGGAGCAAATTAATATTGGCATTCACAACACGATATGGCAGGCTCACATTGGAAAGAAAAAGTTTTAGAGGACAGAGTGAGCAGAGGGGTCCCTGGTAGACCCTCTGGAACAGGAAGTGACTCCCTGGCTCAGGAAAGAGAAAAATAGGATGTAGTTAGACAGCAGTACTCAAGCTTTCCCACACACGGGAATCACCTGCACAGCTTTGAAAACACAGATCACAGGCTCTTGCCCTGAATCTCTAATTCTAGTAGGCCTGGGACTTTAGAATTTGCTTATTTCTAAAGGATGAGTTACTTAAGACCTCTGTGTCCCCATTTTTATCCATAATATGAAAAATAAATCAGTGTTAATTAATATTCAGCAGTACTGATTGTTAAAGTAATGCATGAATCCACCCCACTCCGGTGGTTTCAATACAGGTTTTGATCAGTTGGTGGCTGTGCAAGCATTATTAAATATGTAGACCATCACCTGGACGTCACTTGCCTGTACAACTTTAGTGAGGACCCTACAGTGATTTCAATAAGTGAATGTATTCAATCGTTTTGCATTTCCCTAGGCAAACATGGGTTTCTTAGTGGTGGAGGTTGGGCAGAAGGGGAAGAAAAGTCAGGAGTTGGATGAGAAGGAGCAGAGAGTGAGCAGCAGGGAGTAGGTGGGGCAGCAGCTTCTCTCTGGACCTGAGAAGTTCTTAGCTGGTGCCTAATTGGAGTCCAAAGAGAAAGCAAAGGCTCAGGGCTTGGAGTTCTTTGAATGGAGCACAAAGTGTTATTGTTGCGTAGTAACAGCTCTTGCCACATCACTAAATTATTCCATTCTAATCTCCTCTTCTCTGGGCAGACACAAGTCTGAGCCTTTCTCCTTGAGCGGCCCTGCAACCTGCCCCTGGGAGAATGGTCGCCTTGTTTCTCTGGGCTCGTCTCACATTTGTGCTTTCTTGGCAAACCTGCCGAGAGGTATCAGAGTCACTAGGCACACCTCAGAACCGTGATATGTTTGGAATTTAATCAAATGCTCCTCAATACGAGACTATTTACCTTATTCCTGGAAGCACCCACTTTAAAAATATTTAAAAGCTATCAAAGTACCAATTATTAGGATTCTGCCCTTCACAATGAGCTTTTTAGGATTTCTGTATTTTGATAGATAACTTACTTTCCCCAAGAAAGGGAGTCGGGCATGTTCCTGATTCTGATAAGTTTTTCATAGCAAGTGGCTAAAAACCAAGAGCAAGTTGCCAATCATGTTTTTCAATGATACTTCTTTGCCCTGTTCTTGGGTGTCTTTTTTTCTTGCAGAAGAGCTTGGGAAAGCCTCTCACAACATCTCAGGTGACCTGCTCTTCTCGCCTGGAACTACCTAACCATGGAGTTAGTCTTAAACTGCTCTTTGGCCTTGTGAGCAGTTTCCATCTGAAAGTCAAGGTCTACAGGACCCTGAGGGTCCAGAGCCCACAGTAAAAAGAAACACTTGCTGCTTTCATTTAAGTCTTTGCACGTGACTCCTACTATGTCCCCTAGTCCCAGATTTGGGTTTCCTGAGGTTCCCCTCTGGTTCCCTCCCTTGTTAATCACTGAGTTAGTAGCCAGTACCCACTGGCTCCTCTCTTCAACTTTTCTCCTTCCTTCCACCCTTGCAGCCTGACTTCTGGTCAAATAGTCTCAATAACTGGGGAACTAAGTCTTTCTCGATTCTCCTCCAAAGGTCAGCTGGTATTTCCTTCTACCTCAGTCTTGTTGTCAGGCTTCCTTTGCTCCATAGGCCTTCCTTCTGGCCAGCTCCCACTACACTGCAGTAGTCACTGTCTTCCTGCATCAATGAATAGTTTGTCTCAATTTTCGTGAATGGCTCCTTGGCTGGGAAAGAAGAGCTTGGTCATTCTTCCCTGGCCCTCTCTCCTCCCCTCTCTTCACCTTCTGTTCTCCTCCTCATCCACTGCCAATAGTTTTGATGACTATCCTTGGCCCCTACAGAACACTCTCCTCCAGAACTCTCTTTCCTTCTGGATTCCAGATCCACAATTCTACCAGCTGGATTCCCATGGCCATCTCAATCCAGAGATTCCCATGACCCAATGGCCTTCTTCTCCTTGAAACGTACTCTACCTTTTTGCATCTTTATTTTTGTAAATGATGCAAACATTATCTTCATCATGGAAACTCAAATTATTTGACTCCTTCCATGGCTTGACCCCATTTATCTATTTTTTTCTGTTTGTTTTCTGAATTGCTTGTGTCCCCTACCTGCTCCTTTTTATTTGGATGTCTTGCCTGGACTCTTGCAGTGACCTGTTAGGTGATTGTCTCCTTGATTTTCTTTTCTCCCTTTCTAATTGTCTTACTTACTCTGACAATTCAATCTTTTTTGATATAGGGGATCAAACTCAGGGGCACTCCATCACTGAGCCACATCCCCAACCCTACTTTGCATTTTATTTAGAGACAGAGTCTCACTGAGGGCTTAGTGCCTCACTTTTGCTGAGGCTGGCTTTGAACTTTCAATCCTCTTGCCTCAGCCTCCCAAGCTGCAGGGATGTGCCACTGAGCCCGGCTTGACAATTCAATCTTAAACCCCACCGCTGATGAAAGTCTTTCATGATTTCTCCTCTCTGCTCAATTAAGTTCAGATTGTTTAAGATGATACTCAAGGCCCTAGAAGATCTTTTCAGTATTACCTCTCATTATTGTCCTAAAACTATAACTTATATTCTGGTCAAGTAATATAATCCAAAATGCCCCAGTTATGTCCAGTGATTTCTATTTTTTTCCTTTTGTGTATATTCTTCTTCTTTGCATAATTCCCCCAAGAGCACTTTTGCACTAGTACAGTGAAATCTATTCCTTCTTTGAATCCTCCTCATGTTAATCAGCTTTCCATTACTGTAACAAAAAACCAGAAAGAGTCAGTTTATAAGAGGAAAGGTTTCTTTTGGCTTACAATTTCAGAGGTGTCAGTCCATAGTTGCTTGGTCCTGTTTGCTGTAGGCTTGTAGTGGCAGAATACATCATGGTGGGAGCAGGTGGCAGAGGAGGCCTATTTACCCCTTGGTGGCCAGGAAGCAGAGAGAGGAAGAGGGGGAGGACTGGGGTCCCAATATTCCTTTCAGGAGCATACCCCTAGCGACCTACCTTCCTTCTGCTTCATAGTAAGCAACCACTTCACCTGTTCAGTAGGTGCACCTCTTAATGGTCTCACCATCTCCCAGTAGCACCAAGCTGTGGATCAAGGCTTCTACCCATGAGCCTTTGGGAAACATTTTAGATTCTAACTATACACCTTCAAAACTTAGTTTGAGATTTTCTGTGACCCAGATCACTGTCTGCCTAATAGTACATATTTTGAGAGTTTAACTTCTCTACTTTCATCCCTTCCAGTTTGTTAGACCTTTAAAAGGAAAGAACCCAGGGGAGGGGAGGGGGGATAGTAGAGGATAGGAAAGGCAGCAGAACACAACAGACACTAGTATGGCAATATGTAAATCAATGGATGTGTAACTGATGTGATTCTGCAATCTGTATACGGTCATTTTTTAATGACCCTGTATATCCAGGAAAAAAAATTAACTCAGTGGGAGTTCATAACCCACTTGAATCAAAGTGTGAAATATGATATATCAAGAACTATGTAATGTTTTGAACAACCAACAATAAAAAATTTTTAAAAAAAGGAAAGAACCCATCGTAGACCTCCTTAGAACATTACATTGTTCCTGAGGCAGTATCTTCTGCCTAGAAAACCCCATTACACATTTGTTGATATAGAATAAAAGAACCATTAGAAACGTTAGATTCTGTGTCTGAAACTTAAAAAATTAAATTTTCTTCTATTTATTTTTTATTTTAGTTAATGGCTGAAAAACACTAGTCACTAGTCATCTCACATAAATATTCTCACAACAAACTTACTTTCTTCCAAAGATAACTACTCTCAACAACATTTTGAAAGTGATCATGGTTTTTCTATTTAAAAAACTTCAGTGGAAATAGGAACTACATATCAGACCATAATGTACACAGATACTTCTGGGCCATGTTTACTTCTTTTAAAAAAAATCTTATTTATTTATGTTTTTGGTATCAGAGATTGAACCCAGGGGTGCTTAATCACTGGACCACATAATCAGCTGTTTTTTTTCTTTTTTTTTAAAAAGAGATAGGGTCTCCATAAGTTGCTTAAGACCTTGCTAAGTTGCTGAGGCTGGTTTTAAACTTGCCTCAGTTTCCTGAGTCACTGGGATTACAGACTCAGCAAAGCTTTTTAAATAGTGAGACAACCAATATAGTAAACATAGACTCTTCTTCTCTGTCTCCTAACACCCAATCGTTTTTCCCCTTCATTCTGCCTACAGGTGGATTTAGGAAAAGATGAATAATTTGATAAACTTGACCAGAGAACACTAATAGGCTCCCTATTGGTCTTTGTGTAATTTTTTTAATGACCCTGTATATCCAGGAAAAAAAAATTAACTCAGCAAACTACTTAAATGTTGGCTCTACAAATTAAAAAAGGGGGGGTACAGTACCTTTCATAATAAAAAAGAATTGATTATTTGGTATAGGATCCATGTCTCAAAACCTTGTTTGCTTTTCCTACAGGATTAGATCTAACTACACAGAGACTGACCAATCAATCTTAATCTATTAATTATTAGTAGTAATTATTAATACTTGATTACGATTATGAGATTCCTGATTTTTTTAGTTGTCCATCCTTCAACTAAAATGAAATCTGACAACATGAGCTGAGAAAACTCTGTGTCTAGAAAGGGTATTGGCTAACAAACTTTTCTCTAACAATTGGCTGTCGACAAAATTTAATCTTTGTTAAATGGAGAAAATGTGTGTTTTAGTCAGTTTTTTTGCTGCTGTGATAAAAAGACGTGACAAGAACAATTTTAGAGGGGGAAAAGTTTATTTGGGGCTCAAGGTTTCAGAGGTGTCAGTTCATAGATGGCCAACTTCATGTGTGTCCTCTTGCCCTGGACTGCAGAACGGAGACAGCAGTCCCACTCTGGGTGATTGGAGCCCTTTTTAAGGAGCAGACTCCGGTAGCCATCTTGAACCATTTTTGTGCCATAGGCAAAGTTTTCTTCTCCCCAAACTTTATTTTGAAGCAAGTTCAAGGAAATTTAAAACAGCAAAGTTGGGTGGAAAAAATGATTTTTTGTTCAGCATGTGCAGTTTGAATCATGTTAGGAAATACTGCTACTTCCATTTCATTACACTTTACTTTGGAGGAACCATTTTTTTTAAATATATTTTTTAATTTTTATTGTTTTTTTTTCAACAGTAGAGAACTCTAAGTCAGGAGGCTGTCCCTCGCTGAATCTCATGGACAGATGGTCGGCTCAAACACATAACAAAGGGTCTGTTGTGATGCTGCCAATTCCATTTCATGAAATCTTTTTTTTTTTTTTTTGGTATAAACTGGAGAAAGCACTTTGTTCCGTTAAAGTCTCTCTCTCTCTTCTCCTTCTACCAGTCTTTGCCAAGGTCAATGTTTCTATTAAGTGGGGGAAATATAGCTCCCCCTGGTGGCTGATGTGCACATAGTTTTTTTTTTTTTTTTTCCTTTACCAAAAGGTGTCTGGATGGCAGTAGCACAATAGCATGGTGTACAGTCATTTAATAAATATTTTGGGGGTTCTTATTGTGTGTCAGGCAATGTACAAAGTGATCAGGACGGGAAAACCCAAAGTCCTTCTTTGGGTCGGCTGCATAGTAACCAATCATTCCACCTGTTCACAAGGCAGCCGCTTAACCTCTGTACTTCATTTCCTCAATAATGAGGAAAATGAGGTGCATTAAGTTGTGCTTTGCTCATCTCAAGGCATACTATCAAAGATCCACAAAGATAAAACAGCAGCAAGAGTGATTATGTGCTGTAAACTAGATGAGGTCACTCCAATGCTTAAAATAATTTAATGACTTCCTGTTGAAATAACTTCCTTAAAATAAAAATCCAACCTCTTTTTATGGATTGAAAGACTTAACATGATCTGCTCTCTGTCTCCTTCTCAAGTTCACCTCACACTTCTCCCTTTGGAGAATTTTACAACTTTATACCAATTGATTTCCATTTTCTTTGAAGCATGATTTCCCTTTTAAGGCCTATATATATATTCTTTTTCCTGCTCTTCACTTCCTATCCTCTTTTTAAAGAAATTGAAAGAATTTCTCAGAAATTCTTTTGCTAACCACCAACCCTAAAAATGATTCCTTGTATTATTTTTTTTCAGAGAATCTTATTATGCTCCTTCATAACACTTATCCTGGGTAAAAGTATATTCTGTATTTATTTTAATTGCTTTTTTTATTGACTATCTTCTCCACTAAAATGAAAGGCCCACAAGGCCAGGTATCATGACTTTGTAATTCACTACTTTATACCTTGCACCTGCAAAAAGCCTCAATTATCATTTGGAGGATGATTGAACAAATGAAGCCTGTGAA
Organism: Marmota monax; assembly: GCF_021218885.2. NCBI lineage: Eukaryota > Metazoa > Chordata > Mammalia > Rodentia > Sciuridae > Marmota > Marmota monax. The sequence goes on from NW_026695202.1 coordinate 1,611,044, forward strand.
GTGTTATAGAAGTGTGTATCTGTTGTATAAAGGTAAAATAAAGTGTAAGATCAAAGAATAAAGAGAAATATACGGTTCAGAAAATACACTTGCTGTATTTAACAAGTATGAAACATACTTTAATTATGGATTATGTAATCTATATTTCATGACTGCTGAGTTAAGTAGGATTACATAATTTTATAATCTAACATTACATATGAAAAATTGGTTCTCAGTAATGTGAAGTGATGTGTCTAAGGCCATAGAGAAGTAGAAAGGAGAGAGGAATGTAAGTCTCTGATTTCTGATTCTAGAGTTCTTTTCACTACATTATGCTTATTTGTGTATTATTATAAAAACTCTCTTTTAGACAGTTAAACTTATTAAACTCTTGTATTAGTTCCAGACTAGAGCAACTACAAGCTAATAACTTAATGGTTATCAAAAGCATCATCCACTTGGACCAAATGGTCATGTATCTCAACCCCTCCCTTCTTCTCTCCCTCCTTCCTTCTTCCCTTCACTTCTTTTTCACCACTGAGAGTATCTTGTTATCCTTTAGGCTCAAAGTAGAATTTCCATCTGAAAACTCATTCTCTTCAGCTCTGTGAAATTTTCTTGAATTATTTCTCAGATCATTTCTTCTCCTCCACTCGGTTATCTTTTTCTATAAGTGCTTCCTCTTCAAACCCTTCTATAGAATTTCTCACTTCTGTTCTCATAAATTTAATCAATTGCACTCATTTATCCTTTTTGAAATTTCTATTTAAACAACTGTCCCTATTTTATATCTACACTATCCTTTCTTAACTTTTTAAGAAAACAAATGGTACTATTTTTTTCCAATTATTTTTTTCTTTGCGTTTTTGTCTTTATGTTCTTTTTCTCCCATCAGGGTGTTTTAATCACTGTCTTTCATGCTGAGACTCTCCTTGAGTGCTTGGTGATTCTTGGATGCTCATCCCTATTTAAGAGAGGAGATGGTTGCCAGATAAGATATGGAATGCTCAGTTAAACAACACCGGATTTCAGATAAACAACACATGCATGTTTTATTTGCTGAGTGTGGCAACCCCAAGAGATGAGCAAGAAGCAGCTGAAAAAGGTCCTGTGTGTAGATTTGTGGACTACTGGGTGTTACTAAGATGATCCAAAGGGGCCGTTTCATTAGAGGATGGCTGAAAGTCAGTATCTTTGGGTCTTTACATTGGAGATTGGGTTCCAGTGATTCAGACTTGAGCTCCCAGGCTGTCAGTGTTCTGGGATCCCAGGTGATCCAGGTGGATGAGGTTCTCACCATTCAGGATGTATACTTTCAGTAGTTTTTCTTGTGTTTAGAAGGACACCTCTCCCCCAGTAGTCTAGGGGTTCAGGATCTTTTTGACGCATCCTCTCCAGAGAAGTCTCTGTCTCCTACAGGAGGGTGAAAGGAATGCTTCCCCAGCAGGCCAGTAGCAAATCCTGGATCTGGTTCAGCCATATTCTCAACATTCACAGGTACTTGCTTGCTGACAATTTCGGCGCATTTTTGAGGTTTCTTTCAGTGCAAATCAGATCGCTTCTGGGTTTCCCCCACTGTCCACTTAAATTTCGTCCTTCATGGTTCTGCCGAGCCACTTACCACTCAGCCATCTGCTTTCCACCCATCAGAATGTCGCTGTGTTGTTTTCCCCCGATCCTTTTTGTCCTTATGGGTTAATGTCTTTAAAATCAACCCCTTTACTGTCTTTTTAGTGGGTTTGGGAGACGGAATTTATTTCCTCTTCAATGGAGAATAATATATAAATTTCCCTCAGAAATTTACTATGATGAGCAGATGCATTAATACATAGGAAAGCACTTCACATGTGGAAATTTGTTATTCGAGTATTAACTGATATATTTATTTTTTCAATTATGCATCTTCTCAGCACAATAGTTCTTGGTCTTTTTAAAGTTTCCTGGTTGGGAAATCAATAGTATCTATCTTTAAATGATTGAATATGGTATAATTAGAGGTACTGATCCCTGTGGGTTGCTAGTGAATCTGCTCTTATAAAGCACTGAGTTCTCAGAAATCTTAATCTTGACTAAAAGGGTTACTCTTGATGGAAAACGACAAGGTAATCTGCCAAGTGTTTTGGATGCATTATCTCTGATCTTCACAACCATCCTGCTAGGTTTTTCCCATTGAACCCATTTTTTACAGATAAGGATATTGAGACTCATGGAAGTTAGGAGATTTGACCAAGTTCATTCAATAAAATGCAGAGTTGGGATTCAGGTCTATCTGGCACCCAAACTCACATATACAGTTTTCCTCATGACATGATGTTTTATTAGCTCTTTAAAAACTTTTAACAACTCATATAACATTAAGGCCAGAATTCGAAGGAGCTTGGTGTGATAGGGATAGATTGCTTCCTTTCTTAATTACTCGAATCCCCACAATGGATACTGAGGTCTGATCATGAGAGGCAATAGACTGGCCATGCTTTCTCATAATCCCTACTTTTGCTCCTGCTGTGGTTTTCTTCAAATGCCATTTCTCTCTTTAGTGACTATCTCCCCACCTGTGGGGCTCCAACAAGGTTTGACTTCTTCATGAAGCTTTTCTTTACTTCACCAAGCAGAATTCTCTATGTCCCCTGAACATTCTAACTCATAGCATGTAAAACTGCCTCTTTTTTAAACCACTTTGACCAGTGAATATGAAAATTTCCTATTACTTAACCAGATAGTCTCATCCCATTATATTATGTTAGAGTCTGTAAACAAGTCAAAATAACACTTGGCATTTTGCCAGGGGAATGTTAGAGTTCATAAACAAGTCTGGATGGTGCCTGGCAAAATGCCACAGGGAGTGGTTTGAGAAGTAACAAAATCGAGCCATTAAGTGTGGAGATTCCTGATTGGTTGACTGCTGTATCTAGTTTATGCTAATTAGATAAGCTGTGTGGAATGTATAAATACTGCTCCTGTCCTGCAATAAACGGCTCCCACTCCTGCTGTATCAACGTACACAAGTTGTTCGTCACCCCCCCAGCTATTTTGCCCAGCCAGCCGGGCTGCGGCAATATTATACTTGGGGACACTATGTGTCTGACCTCTCCCTCTCCCTGTTCCACCCGTGAATGTAAGCTCCATGATATTTAACAATAAGACCTGACTTTTGGAGTTCTTCCTAGGGGACAGGATTGTCGTAACCATATAATCTAGTTGATATGGATTAAATATTTTAATTCTCACAGCATAATACCATTTTATAAGTCAGGAAATGGAGGTACACAGAAACTAAATAATTTGCCCAAGCTCACAAAATTTGGCAGAACTTGGATTTGAGTCCAGATGATCTGGCTTTAAAATCCAATCTGAACCACATCTCCAAAAACCTAGTGTTTTGTCTGGTTATGTTTTGGTCACTAGCATATTCCCAGGACCTAGCACAAGGCGAGGGGTCTGGCAGATTTGGGGTAAGGAAATGGATGAAGGGGATTTTTCATCTGTCATGTTTATTAGGCACCTACTCATGCTCCCAGGCATTGTGGTGGTAGGCACTCTGAAAAATAAGACTCAGCTCCTGCCTTTTTGGAGTAGTACAGCAGTTATATTGGAAAGCAGGAGGTTGGGTGGCCCTGAGAAGAATCAGGGGAGGTATGGTGGTGTGCTGAGCACCGGGAAGTGGCACAGGTGACAGGCAAGTCCTGAGGGAGGGAGAGGTCGAATTATCCATGTGAAAGGGTGTCCAGTTCAGTAGGGACGTGTTCTAGATAGATGGGGTAACTCTCCAAAGGCTTAGAGTTGAGGTTGGCAGGGGATGGGGAGAAGAACTGAGGAGTGGGTAACAGTTCAGAGCATAGCAGACCCGGGTACTAGGGGCTCTGGTCCAAGAGCCTGAATCTGATCCCCAGTTCTTCTATTTTTTTTTTTCCTTTAATGAACTCGGGTGGATTTCTTATTTCTTGATGCCTCCATTTCCCTTCCTTTGTAATGGGTGTAATAATGGTGCCTACCTGATATAGTTCAAAGAAAAATCTCTTCTATTTGTAAAGCAAGTCTGATTCATAGAACATGCTAAGAAAATAATATGTAAGGGGTTAAATTTCCTGAGTGTGTAGCAGTTAATAGGATTTGCTTCAGGAGAGTTAAAAATGAGTGATTAGGGCATCTGACTAGGTTGCCATCATTATAAAATAATTAGAATAATAGCCTCACATATTCTGTGCATAATGGGTATCCCATAGGAGAAGGTCCACTGTCCCCATTTCATGCATGAGTGCTCAGAAGCAAGAGAAGTTAAGGAACATTCTCATGCTCAGAAAACATGCAGCTGAGACTGGCTTTAAAACAGGTATCTACCTCCAGAGTCTTTGCATTGAGCCATACCATCACCATGATTTTCTTATTTGCAAGTTTTAAAATGGGAGTGAGATGTGTTGGGTTCTCAAATCATTCTTGGTCTCAAACAAAAAATGTACAAAGCATTGAATAAATCCTGCTAGGACCTATCCTTGATGGTTTCCTTTGCTTCAGGCTTCTTCCAGTGGATCGATGAGGCCCCAATTCCCTTGAGGAAAATTAGTTAACACTTTGCATGGAACTAAAAATAGAACCATGTGGACCTATGCTCAAGAAATTGGTGTAGTTTTCTTCCTTATTTTTCATTTTAACTTTTAAAAGATTTTACCTAAGATTTTAGATGGAAGTCTGCAAAAGAACATATTTTCAAAAGAAAAATAGCCCCCTAAAATATGAAGTCATTGGTTAAATTAAATAGAACTTTTTTATTATTTATTTTAATTAGGTATATATGACAGCAGAATGCATTTTGATTCATTGTACACAATTGCAGCACAACTTTTCATTTCTCTGGTCGTACTCAATGTACCATCACACCATAGGTGCAGTCATACATGTACGTAGGGTAATAATGTCCATCTCATTCCACCGTCTTTCCTGTCCCCATACCCCCCTCTCCTCTCGTCCCTCTCCTTTGCCCAAAGTTCCTCCATTTTTCCCAAGGCCCCCCCACCATTATAAATAAACATCTACTTATCAGAGAGAGTATTTGGCCTTTGTTTTTTGGGGATTGGCTTAGTTACAGAGCACTAAAGAAAGAAACTGAAGAAGACTTTATAAAATGGAAAGATCTCCCATGCTTTTGGATAAAAAAAATTAATATTGTCAAAATGGACATAATACCCAAAGCACTCTACAGATTCAATGCAATTCCAATTAAAATACCAATGTTATTCCTTATAGAAATAGAAAAAGCAATCATGAAATTCATTTGGAAAAATAAGAGAACCAGAATAGCCAAAGAAATCCTTAGCAAGAAGAGTGAAGCAGGAGACATCACAATACCTTAAGCTCTACTACAAAGCTATAGTAACAAAAACAGCATGGTATTGGCACTAAAATAGACATGTAGACTAATGGTACAGAATAGAGGACACAGAGACAAATCCACATAAATACAGTGATCTCATACTAGACAAAGGCACCAAAAACATACATTGGAGAAAAGATAGCCTCTTTGACAAATGGTTCTGGGAGAACTGGAAACCCATATGCAGCAAAATGAAACTAAATCCCTATCCTCCCACTATGCACAAACTTGACTCAAAGTGGATCAAGGACTTAGGAATTAGACCAGACACGTTGTGCCTAATAAAGGAAAAAAATAGGCCCAAATCTTCATCACATCAGATTAGGCCCTGGCTTACTTAACGAGACTCCTAGATAGAATTTTTTATAGGAAGCAGCAAGATTCTGATTTGGAACTAAAGATTTTCAAAGCCAACAAAGAATGCTGAACCTGAGACTTAAAGGGGCATCTGGTGATGAAAGAGTTAAGAGAAGAACTTAATTTTGGAATTTGTGACCTTGGATGCATTATTTAACTTCTTTGGACACCAGGTTCCTTATCTCTTAAAGGAGCATCATCAAAATACCATTCACTGCAAAAGTAATGGCAGGAAGAGGAAATGAGCCGTTGGTGAAAGATGCTTTTGTCTAATACCTGGCATGCACAGTGTGCAAAGTTAGTTTCATGATGTTATGTAAGTATGTGGGTATCGGGAATCAGAAGTCTCACTTCCAATCCTGTTTTCCAGGCAATTTTACAAAAGAAAGAATACACACAACAGATTATTCTCAGTGGCATTCTTTCAATCTAATTGGCATTTGAGTCCCAGCCTGTGTGTTTGTTTCTAGGAATTAGATTCATTCATATTCATATCCTAGTTCTTTCTCTTCTGGTTTTATGATATTAATTCTTTATAGAGAGCCTTTTCATAAATTTCTAAGCAATAATATTAGTCATATGTCAAAGTCAGGGTGTGGAATCGATGGCATGTATGTATCCTGTCAAAATTATTATTAACTCAAACAACTTTGTAGGGGGAAACAGCATCTGATATTGAAATTCTGTGTTTAGCTGAAAAATCTGAACAATTACCAACGTTAAAAAATCTTCATATATAGGTGCAAATGGGTTTATTAAAGTACACAGTGGTCATGAGGCTGGTATCTGAAAGTGATTAATCAGAGTATGATATAAAGACACAAAATCAAGTTACCCAAAACTTGCAGAGTCGGAAAACAAGTAAATAATATCTCCTGCTCATTTTATATCGGAGGCACAGGATTCATCAGTGAAATTGTGTCCTGGGTTGGGGAGATGTTACCATTCCTTCTCTCATTTTCTTCTAGCCCTGCTTGGCTGTAGGGCTTCGGATTCACAATGGAGGGAACAGGGACTAGGGTTGAACTGGATTCTGAGAAAAAGCATGTAATTGAAAGAGGTCACAGGAAACCATTTCCCAAGGACAGTCCTTGTCTTTGAAATCCTTTCTCACCCCTGGTCTAACAAAGCCCTGGTTCACTGGACCTCAAAGAATGATGGGAGCAGCTGGTTTTGGCTGGTGAGCTTTGATGCGGGGGTGTTTGAACTGCAGTGGGGTTAAAATGGTCTATTTCAGTTGAATCGTTTGTGCATCTGCTCAGGATTCCACTCGAGAAGAATGGGCTTCACCCTGTGGGAAATGAACATCTCTCTGTGACGATTACAGGGGCTTCAGCAAAATAAAGTCACTTTTCAGGAACCTAAGTTGATGCATGGTGAACGGGTTCATTTGGTAACTCAGAGCTTCTGGGATCATTTGGTTTAAGAGCAGTCTCTATTTTTTCATAGCACTGGGCTTTTAAGGTCCTGCACCTGGAAGTCCCTCCACACCTTCACAGTTTTCTATATCCTGCTACTTGTTTCTCCAAGGAATCCTTCCTGCAACCTTCCCCAAACATTTACCTTCAAATTTCCAAGAGATAATATTTTAATATTGCTTTGGTTTGTGGTAGAGAAGCAAGGGGACCAAGGCCCTCTAGACTCAGTTTCATCTTATAAAAGAGTTGAGAGTAAATCATACATATAATTTCGTAATCTTAGTTCTTCTTAAGAAGAGGGATGAATTTTCTTTAGTGTAGTTTGCTCCTGGATCCTGAGGGCCTGGAATGTGCCTGACACACAGTGAGTTCTCATTCATTTCGATGAATAAATGAGTGACCCATTCTATCAGTCAAGGTAGGCTGGTGTCTTAGTCAGCTTTCCATCACTATAACAAAATATCTGAGATAATGAACTTACAAAGAGAAAAAAGGTTATTTGGGATTATAGTGTTGGAATATTTAGTCCATGACTAGTTGGCCCTTTTGCTTTGGGACTGTGGTAAAGCAGCACATCATAGCAACAATGTGTGGCTGAGCAGAACCACTAACCTCATAGCCTAGAAGCAAAAAAGAAAAAGAGGAAAGAAACCAGAGTTCCACAATCCCTTCAAGGACACATCCTAGGGGTGAGCTAAAGACTTCTCACTAGGCTCCACCTTTTAAAGGTTCCACCACTTCCCAATAGTGTCCCCTGGGAATCAAGCCTTTAGAGGATATTTAGGACCTTTGGATGATATTTAGGACCCCAACTGTAGCAGTTGGTTGTGTTGCAATAATACACAACCTTTAAATTCTAGTGGTTTATTTCTTATGCATTTCAAACTGAGAGCTCTGCTCCAGACCTCCTCAGTTTGGACCAAGACTGACAAAGCAACCAGCATCTTGAATGTTGCTTCTTACTGAGTGGAGGAAACCAAAGCTCTAGGTTTTCAACCAGCAATAGAATGCTGTGGCCTGGAAGTGATATGTGAGCCTTTTACTTACAACATACTCGATACAAGTGGTCGCACGATGCCCACTGAAACATAGTGGGGTGTATGTGTGATCTTAATATGCTTCAAAAGTATTGGTAGCAATAATGACTATTATATTAGCAGAGCAAGCCTTTAACCTATTTTTAATGGATTTGTACCACTATTAGCATTTTGGTGATTCCATGAGGTAGCTCGTTTCCCAAAATGACTTCTACAGTTATAAGCCAATCCCTTTAAATCATTTGTCTTGTTCAGTTCCAGTTACTATAACAAATTATCATAGACTGGTTGCTTATACAATAAAAATGTATTTCTTACCATTCTGGAAAGTTCAGGACGAGAGTGACAGTGTGGTGGGTTCTGGGTTCTGGACAGAACCTACTTTCTGGTTTGTTGGGTCCTCACATGGCAGAGTGGAGAGAGAGAGAGAGAGAGAGAGAGAGAGAGAGAGAGAGAGAGAGAGAGAGAGAGAGAGAGAATATGAATCTTGTTTCCCTCCATATGAGGTCATTAATGGCATCATGCGGGCCCTACCCTCATAACCTCGATTTCCTAAAGTCCCCTCTTCTGACTACATCTTTTTGTAGGCTAGGATTTCAATATGTGAATTTTTAGGGAATGCAAACATGCTGTCCACAGCACCGTGCATTCTCCACAGGTAATATCATCCCAAGGGGATAAAAATTGGTTCCTGGATAGTTAAAAAAAAAATGTTATGATGAAGTCGATTAGTATCCTTACAGGAAAATAATTTTTATAAAAGGTTGAAAATTTTTGTTTTAAACTAAGAGAGCTTACATTTGGACTTCTTGTTGTTGATGGTATTTGAAGGGGTTATGGTTTCCCGGGAAAGTGCATAGTTCTTTTTCTGGTAGCAGAGATTGAGTACCCACACGCTATATCATGTTCAGGAAAATAATCACTCCCTTCTCTGAATCTGCTGGGCTTTAAAATGTTTGGATACTAGCTGGTAGAGAAGGCCTCTAAGTGAAATGTTACTAATATTAGTAGTGTTAAGGTTCCCAAGATGACACCCCAAAGTGTGGCACTTTGACAAGTGGATCCGGGGTCTCTCTGACTTCCCCATGCCTCCCCACCTCCATTTCTAGATCATCTTTGATCTTCTTTCTCTTCCAAAGTACAGAGAGGGGCTTTCTCTAAATTTGCCTTATTTACCTAAAGATTGGATCTGCCATTAGAGGAACAGAATTGCCTGCCAATCTTCTTAATAAAATATCATTAGACAAGAAAGATTAAACTCACATCACAGAGGAAGACATTGGAAATCAATGCCACAAATTTCCCAGGACATTGTGTGTTTTCTGGGATCGTTCATTTCTTCTGCATATCCTGTATTTTACCTCTAAAGTTACCTCTATCTTTCCATTTCTCTCTTCTATGATGAGGGTATTGAAGCTTCAACCATCTGGTCCTTTTTTATTTTCATATTTTTATGGTTCCTGTGTACATGTGCATATTAATAAATTTGGTTTGTTTTCCCCCTTGTTAATCTGTCCAATATTTTCTCTGTACTCAGATGATGGTTTCCTGTGCAATATTTTTTTAATTTGATGCAATCCCATTTGTCTATTTTTGCTTTAATTTTGCCAGTGCGTTGGGGATAATATCCAAAAAAAATCATTGCCCAAACCAACATCGTGGCGTTTTCATCCTATGTTTTCTTCAAGTAGTTTTACAGTTTTAGATCTTATTGTTGAAATCTTTAAGCTATTTTGAGTTGATTTTGTATGTGGTATAAGATAATAGTCTAATTCTATTCTTCTGCCTGTAAATATCCAGTTTTCCCAGCACCATTTACTGAAAAAGCTGTATTTTTCCAATGTGTGTTCTTGACACCTCTGTAAAAAATCAGCTGACCCTAAATATGTAAGTTTATTTTGGGGCTCTGTATTGTGCTCTATTTTCTGTGTATCTGTTTTTAATCCAGGACCATGTTGTTTTGATTACTATATCTTTGTATTATAGTTTAAAGTCAGCTTTGTTCTTTTTGCTCAAGATTGCTTTGGGTATTCAGGGTGTTTTGGATAGTTCCAGACAAATCTTAGTATTTTTTTTTAATTTCTGTAATAAATGTCAGTGGAATTTTGACTGAATTGAACGTACATGGCTTTACATAGTATGGACTCCCATGAAGACTCATAGAAGAAAGAATATTTTCCAGACACTGAGAGGAGTTTCAAATACCAGCCATTAAAAATCCTGATTCAAACTCAGATCTCTTTAACAACAAACTCCATCCTTTAATTACCATAGTGAAATGCTCATAATTTGGAATAAGGAATCTAGCTCCCCATTTCTTAAGATTTTGAACCAGATGGATTAAGATTATGATCTTTGTGTGTTTCTAAGTCACTCTTATTCTCCCTTCTTTTTTGAGTTTTCTTCAAGGGTCTGGTAATATTCCCATGAGGTTCCTGATTCATCAACAGGAAGCATGTTTCTTTCTTTTTTTTTAAACAACTGTGTTGACAGCTTTGTACATTACAATAAAGGAAGTGGTGTATCTGCCGAGCAGAGTCCACTCCTATACTAGGTAGAGGTGTTGGCTTGAAATGAGCCTGGGAGTCAGACTCCTTGGGAAAAGAATCCCCCTTTACTGACCTCTGCTACCTCACAGGTTTCCCCAGAGTCTTGGCAGCAGTGGTCAGTCACATGCTTACTCAGGCACCCAGTCCCTTGGGGGAGGCGTGGCAAATCCGGTTGATGAGAACCAAGGCCATCTTGTTTTAATTATGGGTGGAGTCCTCTCAAGGGGCGTGGATCATGTTGTTCTTATTGGTTTTGCCTCTGACCCTTGTTTCCTGCCTCCAAGTGGAAATGGAGAGACCTGGAAGAAATCACCAGCCTCCTTTGGCTGCTCTGGGAGATGAGGTGGGCTGGACCTCTAGGCTTAGGGCTACCTTCAGACTCATGTCTTGGTACAGGGGATCTTAGAGCTGGAATTGGAGAGGGAATAGGGAGTCTCATTTTGTATTCACCAATGCAGTTAACCAGATATCTTCTAAGTTCCACTCTGCTGAATCATTGATAGAATCAATATTTAAGTTCTGATTTGGCTATTGGGTATAAATTAGTCTTAAGCTCTGAAGAAACATTAGAGTCAGGACCTCTGGATTCAAAGACATCTACTTAATACATCTGGCAAGTCACTTAGCTTCCCTGAGTCAGTTTACTTCACTGTGAGGGGGAAATAACAATACTGGCCTCATGAGTACAGATTCATAACCACAATCATGGATAAAGAGAAACCGTATGTTAAATGTGTGACATGGCCAGGCCCATGGTACTCAAACCATGTGAGGTTAAAAAAAATTTTTTTAGAAAAGACAGGAACATTTTACTTTCAACATAAAAACAGTTAGTTTAAACTGGTTAAAGAAATAATGCAAGTTCTAGTTTGGTTACATTCTGAAAATTTTATTTAATGGTGTGTAATTTCCTTCTTAAAAGTAGCTATTGTTTACTGAGGACTTAGTCTATGCCAAATACTTTTCCAACATTATCTCATTTAACTCTCATGAGAAACTCTTGATGAATTCTATTAGAATCAATCCTATTTCACAGATGAGAAAATTGAGGCTGAGAGAGGTTTAGTAGTCAAAGGCAGACCTAGAACTGGAGTTTGGGTTCCTCTGGCTCCAGACTCAGCACTTGTAACCACTCCATCTCCTGAGGGTACAAAGAAAAACTCCCAGTCCCTCCCACCCACATGGTTGCCCATCTCCAGACAGGAGTGTGGATGAGCCCACTCTTCCTGTGAGCAGAGGGTCAGAATTCAAACCAATTCTTTATATTTGACACTTGCAATCTGAGATGCTAAGCAACAGCATCTCTCACCATGGATTCTGTCTACCTCATCAGCACAGGTAGATATGTTCCTGGGTCTGACACTGAGGTTAGTAAGGGGGCAGTGAGATGGGGCGCTGACCCCACAGGCCATCAGGATGAGTGACAGCCATACCCTGGATGTTTACCCCTCTCTGTTGGCTGCTTAAGCGCTAAGGAAATAAGGGGACTAGTTTTACTTAGTGCTTTCTGGCTGGTGTCCTCCTAAACAATCCCCCTTTCCTGAGCATCATGCCTATCAGGGCAAGGTTGTATTGAATGAGCAAACTGTGTTTCATGGCCACTATCCAGTTCCAGAATCTAATCTCTTGGCAATAGCGACTCCCAGGATTATTGTCACAATTGTAGGTTCTAAGTCCTTCTTCACAAGGCCAAAGAGGTTTCCAGGAGAAGAAACCCTGCTGTTGGCATTGCACGATGTCTCTGGCAGCGGTTTTCCTGGCACAGGCTGGGTGTGGGGACCCAGGGGTGAGATCTACTCATACTCGGGAGAACCTGGCAGTGGGGAGAGGTGGGAAGAGGAGTGATGGGCAGAGTGGAGGAGGGGACAGCAGAGCTGAGAGCAAGGCACGGGCCTTCGGGGACACCACACAAGCAGCATGGCCACACACAGATCTGTCCCAGCAGGAAGAAGCCACAAGGTAGGAGGAAAGTGTGTGAGTGTGCGTGTGTGTGTGTGTGTGTGAGAGAGAGAGAGAGAGAGACAGAGAGAGAGACAGAGAGATATCTCATCAGATTCTCTTTTAAATAGAGCCTAGATTCCAGAGCTCATCGGGTGAATGACTGAAGCACCTTTAATACTTTCTCTCTGGTGTATTCTCCTAAACTTCTGACTTCAGGCTTTGCCGTGTTTTAAGATCTGATCTCATTGTATCAGTAATTGAGGATAATGACATTATCCATTAATTCAAATTCATTCATTCATCATTTATTAAAAATTATTAATTGGGTGTTTCTCATATATAAGGTGATGTGCTAAGTGTTGGGACACCATGAACAACCTTCACAACCATCCATAGCAGTCCTTCTTTAGCAAAACAGAAGACATAAACAAGGTCGAGTTCTTGCCCTCAATAGACTTAGCATTCAAAACTAGAGAGAAGTTGAGTGGGCATCAAGAGGAGAGATTCCGCTCATCAGGGAGTTGTGACATTTGAATGGGGTGTTGAGATGGATGTAGGATTGGGGCACATGGAAGTGCAAGTCCAGTGGATGGCTTTCAAAAGAGAGAACAGTGTGAAAAGTTGTGAAAGGACAGGAATTGGCTGGTTGTGAATAAAAAGCAATGAGAGGAACAGTTGTGGGCAAAAGGTCTACAAAGTAAAGTGGAAATGAGATTGGAGACAGGTTGAGACCTTGAGTTCCAAGTTAAGGAACGTGTTTGACCCTGTAGGGAAGTCACATGGTGAGTGATGTGAACAGAGTGTGCTTTGAGTAAATTAATCTAATTAGAACATTAGGAAGGAAAGGGACTTGGATCAGACTGAGTAAATAAGTGTCACTTGACTCTTCTCTATGTGTTGATCCAAGCTCTCATTTTGAGTATATTTTCATAACACTGGTGCTTTTTAAAAAGCAAAATTTTGGGAGCAAGCTAATATTACTACTAGGTAATTAAATATACAAATTAAAATAGGAGATCTTTTTGTGTGTGTGTGTGTGATTTGGCTTAATTCCCTATCAGTGAATTTTTATATAACTGATGTTTTGGGCTGGTGATGTCCAATGGTAGAGCATTTGCCTTAGCATGTGAAAGGGCCTAGGTTCAATCTCTAATACTAAGAGAGAGAGAGAGAGAGAGAGAGAGAGAGAGAGAGAGGGAGGGAGAGAACTTGAAATTTTATGTTGTTTTCTAGATTTTTCTGAAAAATTAAGTTTTACAGAAGAAAAAGCACTTCAGTGTTTGAGGATTTGTCTTGGAGCTGCTGTAGACCACTTGACTGGGTGGTGGTGGGCGTGGGCTACTCCTTCGATTTAGTATGCCACTCCTTTGGCACGAGTCAGTTATTGGCAGTAGTGAAGATTTCTTCCAGTCTCAGGGACTTTTCCTCACATGCAGAGGAAGCTCCATTAATGGGACTGTGCTGGATTTTGTCTGATGTCTTACTCCTGATGGAAGAGGCATCCACAGCCTTCCTGACTGATGAGCTGGGAAGGGAACAGGACATCTATTGCTCTGCCACTCTCTGGGTGGAGTTGCCGGCAGGAGCCCTGTGATCTGCTCTTTGGCTCTGTGTCCCCAGCCTTCCCAGGGGGATACTCCACATGCGGAGATCTCTGGTACTCATGCTGTTTGTCAGAAGGTGGGAAAATATGTCTAATTCTCGGGTTTAGAGATAGGGAGCCTATTTTACAGTGTTTTGGACAAAATTCGGAAATAAGGTGATAAAAATTGCGTTTTGATTTTTTCTTCTGAAAATCTTACTTCTTAACTGACTCAGAACTTGAGCAGAGGAAAATGTGTGCTCCTTGTTGGGCCTCGTATTTTCTTCAGCAACATGGCGGAGGGGAAGAAGGTCTTTGTGTTTTCATTGAAAATGTGATGGCGTTCCTGTTTTGTTCAAAAGGGAATGTTTCTGGCTTCAGCTTTAAGGAGAATAGTTGCTCATTCTTCCAGGTAAAGTCTAAAATGCACTTTACAATTCACGGTCCCCAGGGAAAATGCCAGTTCCCAAGAGTGAACATAGTCACCAAAGAGAACTCAGACTCATGGTGCCATTGGGAAAAACAGGACTGTGCCCTCACACAGCTCCTCTCTTTAGCAGGGAAAGATGTCAGGCAACATTTTGCAGAGCAGAGAAATAGCTGCAGGAAGTAATAAACAGCAAAAATGGTACTTACAGCAATTCCCAAGCAAAGATGAACTCCTCTCAACGACTGGTGTTAAGGACTAATAAGCAAGTGCTAATTAACACTGTAGGCTAAAAATTGGATTCCCAATGATGCCCACATCCTAATCCACAGAGCCTGGGAATGTGTTACCTTATGTAGCCAGAGGGCTTTGCAGATGTGATTAAGGGTGTTGAGATGAGGAGCTATCCTGCATGATTCTGGTCGTCCAGCATCATCACACATGTCTTTATCAGGGGGAAGGAAGAAAGTCAGAATCAATGAAGGACATGTGATGGCAAGAACTGAGATCAGGGAGTCAGGAGAGCAATATGAAGATGCTGAACTTCTGGCTTTGAAGATGAAGGAAGGGGCACCAGCCAAGGAACACGGGAGGATTCTAGAAGCTGGAAAGGGCAAGGAAACAGATTCTCTCATAGAGCTTTAAGAAGGAAACACTTGACTTGAGTCCAGTGAACTAACTTTGGACTTACCAAGGGACTGCATTACAATAAGTTTGTTTTAAGTCACTATGTTTGTAGTAATTCATTACAGCATCCAGTAGGAAACTATTACAAAGATCCTAAAAATATAATTAAACATTGTAGCAAAGACATCAAGAAGAAATGGATCTGATCCTGGAAAACTAGTCGCTTAGTCAAACTGACTAAGACTTCTCACCAGCTACTTAACAAGAAGGAGCTGAATTTCATATAAGACCATTCATAATGCATATGTTTATATAACTTATTGTGCGAAGGTTTGTATTGCTCATTGTGAACTTAGCCATTCTCAACAAATTCTTCTTCCTTCCAAAATTTCTAGCTAAACAAATCTTTATTATTGTTTTGTATATTTTTTTTACCTTAATAGATTTTACTTAACTTAGAATCATTAGCCTGGTATTAAAAAGAAAACAGGCAAAAACCTCTTTTACAGAATTCTGTCTTTAATATGCACATTTCTTATTGGGAGTGCTTTTTGTTACCATATAACAATTGGCTCAGTAACTTCTCTGTTTTAAATCCTCTTGGGTCCCCATTACCATATTTCCTATGGCAGAATAGTGTTGGAGAAAAATTCCCCTATAGGAAGAACTTTGAGCACATGTTGACTCACTACTGTGTGTAGAATGAGAGATGGTCATAAGTGTGGATCTGTATTGATCCCTGTACAGCTGGATGGTCAGGGGCTTAGAAGGAACAAGATTGGAATATTAGTGACAAAGAAGTCTGGGAAGTTTGTGGATGATCTTCTCTGAGTGGGCACAGACTGTGATGGTACTTGTATTCCATCTGAATTCTCTGCAGTGGTTGTCACTGCATAAGAGATGCTTAATAAGCAGGTGGACAAAATGAAGCACTTTATAGATGTCATCACATTCTTTCTCTATTCTTCCTAGTGTCTGTTCATTCAGCCCTGAAAAAAGTAGGTAGTAGGAATGGGCTTAAAGATATGGACTTCCCCTTATCAAGGATAACCCAGACAACACTACTGCTGAATCAACCTGCCAACAGAAGAGACCAATATTGAGAATCTGAGATGGAGAACCAGCAAGCTATTGATGGCAGATTGATTGCATTGCATTAGACCTCTTCCACCATGGAAAAGGTAGAGACTCACCTTCCCTGCGATAGATGCATATTCTGAATATGGATTAACCTTCCATTCCTGTCATGCTAACACCATGATCCATGGGTTAACAGAATGCTGATCCATCATCATGGTATTCTCCATAGCATTGAGTCTGATGGAGAACTTCAGTTCACAGCAAAAGATGTGCAATGGTTGACTCACATCCATGATATTAATCAGTCCTGTCCACATACCTTCATCACCTAGAATCAGCTGGCCTAATTGAAAGGTAGGTGCCATTATTTTAGTTAGGGTGCCTGTTGAAAGACAACACCTTTTAAGGATGTGATTCTGTTTGCAGGATATGGCATATGACTCAAACCAGAGATCATTAGATCTTTATGGAAGTCATTCTGTCTCCTCCATAGTTGGCATACATGGATCTAGAAATAAAGAAGTAGACCTGGGAAAGTTTCTATATTGCTTTCCTGGTGCTTCCATAACAACATAACACAAACTGGTAGCTTCACACAACAGAACTTTATTCTATAATCACATTGCCGGTGTCCATAAGTCAGAATTTAAGGCGTTGTTATCAAGGCCTGACTCCCTCTGGAGGCTCTAGGGGAAAACCTGTTTTTGCCTCTTCCAGCTTTGTGGGGCCTGTTAGCATTCCTTGGCTTGTGGCTACATCACTCTGATCTCACTCTCCAGGATCACACTGTGTCCTCTTCTTCTCTCTATCTCTTTCAGCCTTCTCCATATGTGTCACTCATTATTGAATTTAGAGCCCAATGATCTAACAATAAATTCCAGATCCTTAATTTAATACATTTGCAAACACCTCTGTTAGAGTCTGTAAACAAGTCAAAATAACACCTGGCATTTTGTCAGGGGAATGTTAGAGTTGGTAAACAAGTCTGGATGGTGCCTGGCAAAATGCCACAGGGAGTGGTTTGAGAAGTAACAAAAGCGAGCCATTGAGTGTGGAGATTCCTGATTGGTTGATTGCTGTATCTAGTTTATGCTAATTAGATAAGCTGTGTGGAATGTATAAATACTGCTCCTGTCCTACAATAAATGGCTCCCACTCCTGCGGTATCAATCTACACAAGTTGTTCGTCACCCCTCGGTTATTTTGCTGCAGCCGGACTGCAGCACACCTCTTCTCTCAAATAAGGTAACATCCACATATTTCGGGGATTGGAATCTGGGCGTGTCTCTTCTGGAATCATTATTCAACTCACTAGTACTATACCTAAAAATCACAGGGCAATTCTTTAAAAAGAAAAAGAGTGATTCCTTGATTTTTCTCCAGGCATTCTGTCTCAGCATCTCTAAGGATGGGGTCTAGGTGCCTGTATTAGTTCCTTAGGTGGTTCACATCAGGCTAGTTCATACACTCACATTTAAGAACCACCACCAGGGCTGGGGATGTGGCTCAAACGGTAGAGCGCTCGCCTGGCATGCGTGCGGCCCGGGTTCGATCCTCAGCACCACATACAAACAAAGATGTTGTGTATGCCGAAAACTAAAAAATAAATATTAAAATTCTCTCTCTCCTCTCTTTAAAAAAAGAAATAAGAAGAAGAACCACAACCAATTGCACGTGCTAATCCTTTAATTTTATATTGCCAGCATCACCTTGCTATCTGTATTGCCCTGGAGAATTACTTATCTTCTCTTGAGCTTCCATTTCATCTCTAAAATGGAGGTAAAAACTAGAACTTTCTTCAAAGAGCTCCCATAGGAGTGAAATGTTTGTGCATTTATTTCACTGTACTTAGGATGCTCCTGGCATATAGTAAGCACTCAGTAGATGTTTGCCATGTTCTAATCATTCTTATGGTCATTACTGTTATTCAGTGATGTGAGCTACCATTCCTCTGCCATGTCTTTTAATTCACTACATTTAAGGGTCTTGCTACACCATTTTCCAGCATTGGGGGCCTCAGCTTTCTTTCAACTCTAGCAAGAAAGGTCACTGTCACCATAGTGTCAAAGCTTTGTCCTTACTAATGTTCAAATCATCTATCTTAGAATTATAATCATAACAGAATGCTGTTTTCAAGTTAATTTTTATCAGCCTGTTTGGGATAATATGATTTTACAACTTACAAATCTGAAGGATAGGTTGAGATTTTCCAGACTTCCACAAAATGCTGTGTACTTGATATAAATAAGTGTACAATACTTTTGATGATGACATCATAGTATGTTTTTGGTGATTATATTTAATGTGACTATTTCAAAGTATATTATTAAATTTAATATATTCCATTTAATTACTGTTTTCAGCATTTGTGTGTATGTGTGCATGTGCCAGACATCACACTAGATAGGAAGTGGGCCCACAATCTCTGTTTTTATTCCTCATATGAAGGATTAAAACCAGGGACACTTTGCCCCTGAGCTACAGTGGTAAGAAGCTTCTAGATAGGAACTGTGGAGTCCTTTTAATTTTATAATTATTTTTTGAGACAGGGTCTTACTTAATTGTTAAGAGTGGCCTTGAACTTGAGGTCCTCCTGCCTCAGCCTTCCAAGTAACTGGGATCACAGGCACCCATCACAACCTGCTTTTGAAGACAAAGTATTATTGGGACAAAGCCACATCCATTTGTCTACATATGACTTGCTTTTGCATTGTAATGGCAGAGTTGAATAGTTGCAGCAGAGATCTAAAATATTTATTATCTGGTCCTTTACAAAAAAAAAATGTTTGCTGATCCCTCTGCAAGATGCATAGGCTACAAAGATGCAAGAATATCATGTGCTTTCTCTCAAAGAGTTTCCAAATTCAGTTGAAAGATAGAAAACAAAATCTAGGATAGTGGAGAAATTTTTCAACTAATTGTGTGATGCATGCAAATGAGATTACATAGGAAAACATTGATGCATTCTTTCTATGAAAGTTGTTTTGAAGTCTTTGAAGAAGAGATGAAATTTAAGATGAGTATCACTCTGTACAAGATTTTGGCAGTGGACAGGAAAAAGTTTTCACATGAGGATTCCATATGACCAAAGGAGGCAGAAAAGTAAGCAGAAAATATGGGGATCACTCACTAAGTTGCCCATTGCAAGTGTAGCATCTGGTGTGTGGGGGGACAGAAGGAGCAAGTCAGGCCAGTGGTGGGTGGATCCAAGAGAGAGAAAGCAAAGAAGCAAAACAGAACTCCATCATATGGGGATCCCCTTTCCATCTCTTGTAGCTTTCACCAAAGCTGCAGTACCTTTTAGGGTGACTCACATTTTTACAACTGGTATAGTTATCTATAACCATGTAAGAATGGGGAAAGTAGGGGTGGATCTGGTCATGGTGACATTAGTTTCCTAATTTATGTCTTTGTAGAGATGTTTTCATGGCAAAGTTATGCTTTATAACTGGGAAACTGAAAACACTTTCTCTAGAATTGCTCTCACCATTCATTTCAGTAGGAATTTTATTTTCCAAAGCACAGTGTGGATAACACAAAAGAGACAGTCCAAAGATAAGAGGAGAAATGTCTACAGACACCCTTCCCCTTGCACAGGCATCTAAAACGATAAGTAAATGAATTTTGGATAGAAAGTGGGGAAAACCGATCAATTTTGTAGGAAGGGAGGTTCTAAGAACAGATGTTTCACTAGGAAAGCTTTGCAAATGGCTCCTCATTTGGCACTCAGGAAATGCTCTCCTTTTCAACATTTCTCTCTCTCTCTCTCTCTCTCTCTCTCTCTCTCTCTCTCTCTCTCTCTCTATGAATTCAAGCTCCATGATGGTCCTTTGGGAGAAGAAAGGTGAAGTGGGAAGCCCACCGGGAAAAGTTGGAAGGAACTCTGGTAGGACTTCACAGTCAACAGCAAAGTTGCTCCATAATAATTTGCAAAGTTTCAGCTCATTTTATTTGAGCAGCTCCTCAGATTATTTCTAAGTATTTGCTGTACAAATTGATCTTGAATACAGTATCTCTTTCTTAATATATAATTACAGACCTGGATCTTTTTACCTAACTGTGTTGTCTTTGTGAGGTCTTTTATATTTCTGGGTTTGGATTTGGTTTGAGGGTCTTGCAAGGGTGTGTACATTGGAGGCTTAGTCCTCAGGATAGTGGTTTGGGAGGTGGTGGGACCTTTAATGTGGTGCCTTGGTGGAAGAACAGGTCATTGGAGGCATGCCCTAAAAAGGGATTATGGTAGTTGTTGTGTGACTCCTTGACAGTTCTCAAAAGACGTTATAAAAGGAGCATGTCTGGCCCTTCCCACTCTCTTGGCTTCCGGTTTGGGGATACAACTGCTTGTTCTGAGATGGTTCTCCCACCATTGCCATCTGCCATGTGGTCTCACCAGACTGAGCAGGCTGCATGCCCTTGACCCTCCAAACCTGAGTGAAATAAACCTCTTTTTATTATAAGTAGGTTGTGTCAGGTACTTCATTAGAGAAACTAAAAGCTAATATACCAAGCATCAGTTTCTTCAGCCATACAAAAAAAGAATATTAGAAAAGATAGAATAGAGAAGTGGGAGAGCACTAGATTTGAGGTTAGGAGACTATTTCCCAAAA
The DNA here is from genome assembly GCF_021218885.2 of Marmota monax. Classification (NCBI taxonomy): domain Eukaryota; kingdom Metazoa; phylum Chordata; class Mammalia; order Rodentia; family Sciuridae; genus Marmota; species Marmota monax. The sequence continues at coordinate 1,632,019 of NW_026695202.1, forward strand.
CAGCTCTAACTCAGTTGACGCCAAATTGTTACTTATGTACTTTGTGATGTTGGATAAATTATTTCTCTGAAGTATAGTTAAACAATGAGAATAATATGTAGAATTCTTGTGAAGATACCAAGTTTAAATTAAGTAAATAATATTTATAAACTAGCCAAGAAAGATTTCATATTCCTAGGGCTTGTGAAACTTGAAGGTTGGGGACATTTCTTATGATGACTTTTAAAAGTGCTAAATCAATGTTTTTAATATGTATCAAAAACCTTTAAACATGGTCATAACTTTGATCCAATAATCCCATTCTTGGAAATCTTTCTTAAGAAAATAATGTGATATATAGGATTATTTTTAATAGTAAATTACCATCTGAATGTTTAACTAACAAAGAAGTTGCTATTTTGTGAATTATTATGGGATTATTAAAATCATAAAATCCCTGATGGAGTCTCTCCCAACTTGTCTTTCAAATAACAGCAATTTAGAATGTGTTTAAAGATCACGTCATTGCTATATGTCTTTTTCAAGGAAAAGAAAATATAAAAAACAAATGATGTTGTGCCTAAGGACAAAAATCACAACACTGAACGTGACTACTCATATACAACTTAGTGCCAGAATCTGTGATAATTTTCCACACATTTTCTGGTCAGTGGAGTCAGAATGAGAAAATCAGTCGTCAGCCTACACGCATCACCCAAGAAGACAAAGTGGGATGATATTTTTCCTCCTGCTTGTCTGCTCCCTGGCTCTGTGACTTAAGACCATTACTGAAAGAACAGTAGTAACCACACTTCCTCTAGGTAAGTGGCATGTTCAGAGGGAGTCACAGTGATCTTTCTTTTCATCCTGTCCCTGGTCTATCTTTTGAGATCATTTTGCAGAATGTTAGTCTCAGAAATTGCAGGGCAGGAAGTTGTGGGCGAGGTGATACTACTGTGGTAGTGAGATGGTTACCACCGTGCTTTTGCTTTCTAGGGGAAGAGTTCCCTGGAGCAAAGTGCCCTAGGGTGGGCAGCAGGCAGGGAAGAGCATGCTGTGCATTTCAGTTTCAGGGAAGCACACAATAGGCACAAGATGCCACCGTGGGTGTTAAAAGACAAAATTAACCACAAACATTATCTTACAGATCTTAATAGACTTTGTTTGAGATTCTACAATTGGACAGCAATACAAAAACCCAATGGTTCAGAATGTCCCACCTCACCACAAGGACAGGTTTTAGTTATAGTCAGAGGAAAGGAAGTGATATATAGAAAGGGAACTCAGGTGGGGAGAGAGCCCCGATTGGTTACAGCTGGCATCTATCCTAATAGAAGAGTTGGCCATTTGTGATTGGTTGAGACTCAGCTACTTGCTCTCACAGTAGGTTGCAGTCTGTTTTACATGTGCAATTAGGTTGCAGTTCACTATGTAAAGAGAAACCTTAGGCCAAACTTGAACTATGTGCACAGGTAGCTTTGGGTGGCCCAGAAAGCAGTCCTGGGCAATGCTGGTGAAGCACTGGGTAGCGGCTGTGCAAATAACTTCACTCCAACTATGTTCTAAAGTGAAGATGAAACAAGAATGGCAGAGAACAGAGGTTAAACTAAAAATTATTAAAATTCTTTTTTGCTTGGAAATGGTCTTCAGTGCATGATTCTAGAATGCTTCTAAATTCCAACAAATATAATAACATGCTCAAAGATTATGAACATTTTTTTAAATTAAAAATGTCAATAAAAATCTAACATGGATCACAGCAATAAAATTAACCAGCATTGGAATTGTTTGGCTACCCAAAATAGAAAGTGCAAATAGTGATGGCTTAAGAAAGATAAGGTTATTTTTCTCATATGTAAAAGAAGTCTTGTAGAGACAGCTCAGAGCCACAAAAGGCATACAGTTCAATAGAGCAGGTTCCTTCTAGCTTCCTTCTCTGTCGTTCTTAAGGTGATCTCTCAAGATTTCTGCCAGGATTCCCACCATTGTGTCTATGCAGAAGACAGGAAAAGGCACAACCCAGGGACCCACCTCCTCCAGCCACCCTTGAGGTGACTACAGTCACCTTCCTGTTAATCCCTATCAGGGGACTGATTCACTGATTGGGTTAAGGCTATCATAGCCCAATCATCTCACCTCTCAACCTTCCTGCATTGTCTTGCACATGAGCTTTTGGGAATGCCTAATATTTAAACCATAAAATATAATAAGGTATATTTCTGTGAACATCTAAAACACCAATATCAGAAGACTCTTTCTCTCCCTCTGTCTCTCTCTCTCTTTCTTTCGTTTTCTTTCTGTGCTGGGGATTGAACCCAGGGCCTCACACATACTACATCCCCAATCCAGAAGACTATTTGCTTAATATGGTAAAAAAAATAAACTTTCTTAAACCAGAGACAACACTTAAAATATGAGAACATATTTTAAGTGTTGTCTCTGGTTTAAGAAAGTTCACTAAAACTGCCATCAAAAGAAGCTATATTGTTATTACCACTATTTTTGTCCATTGGTATTTGTAGTAAAGACAGTAAGACATAGAGCTGAAGTAAAGGTCATTGGAAAGGGAGAAAGAATACTATTGTTATTTATATATGACTTGACACTTTAATTAAAAATCAAAAAGAACTGAAAAATAATTCTCAATTGAAAAGGTGGATACAGCATAAATAATCAAAATTCCTTTATATGCTAATGGTTGTAAAAATACAGCAATTGTAATGCATAATATAATGTATATATAAATACATAATGGCTAAATAATTCTGTGTCGTATAGAATAGACACATATCTATGGATATATATATGTATATATACATATTTTATATTTTTATATTTATATATGCACATATTAAATATAAAATACTTGCCATATAAATACTAGTCATGAACTAAGAGAAATTTGCATTAAGTAAACTATAATCCTATTTCTGAATAGCACAAATTAGATGAATAGAGGAGATATGAACAATTTGAATAAATAGAGGGCTTATGTAGTGGAGAGATAGGAAACTAGAATAAACATATTTTAACAAACAGTTATTTGTTTACAAATAGATGTGTAGAATTAATATAAGTCAAATTAAAATTCAAATGGAACCTTGGGGAAATGATGTGGGAGATAATTTAACTGCAAGTTGATGAGATACATGTCAGCACCTGTGTTAATCAACTTTGCATTGCTGTGATCAAAACACATGACAAGAACAACTTAGAGGAGGAAAAGTTTATTTTAGCTCATGATTTAAGAGGTTCAGTCAATTTTCAGGTGGTTGCATTGCTTTGGGACCAAAGTGAGACAGAAATCATGGTGGAAGGATATGGTGGAAAAGCACTACTCCACTCTTTGCAGTCAGGAAGCAGAGTGAGGGAGAAGAGAAGAAAAAAAGGGGAAGGTAGGGAGGAGGGAGGAGGAAAGGGGAAGAGAGAGGAGGGAAGGGGAGGAGAGAAAGGGAAGGAGAGGGGTGCGTAGGGAAGACGAATCCTTCCAGGGCATGCTCCCAGGGACACACCACCTCCAGCCACCCCACCTGTCTACAGTTACCACCTAGTCAGTCCATTCAAACTAGATGGACAGACAAGGTTTCAGCTCTTGTAATCTATTCATTAACATTCCTGCGTTAACAAAGGAGCTTTGAGGGGAACACTTCACAAACAAACCATAATGGCACCCAAAGAATGCTTAATCCAGAATCCCTACTTTCCCTTCACCACTTCTCTGCTTTGGGGGCTAGGATGGGACCTCTTCTCTAGGTCACCCTAATAAATTGTCATCTCTGGGAGAAGGGGGTGAGGGCTTGATTTTTTTAACCTTATACATCTTCTACATTAGCTTTCAAACTCCAGATATTAACATTTTCACTTGAAAAATATTAGCATGAAATAAAATTAACTTCCATCTCACTAAAGATACCATTATATTTACATTTTCCAAAATTGCCTTTAAAAAGCCTGTGTTATACCTTTAAATTAGAAGTAATGTTGAATGGAACCACCATTTGACCCAGCTATCCCATTCCTCACTTTATATCCAAAAGACTTAAAAACAGCCTATTACAGTGATGCAGCCACATCAATGTTTATAGCAGCACAATTCATAATAGCTAAATTGTGAAATCAACTTAGATGCCCTTCAATAGATGAATGAATAAAGAAACCGTGGTATATATATATATATATATATATGCGATGGAATATTACTCAGCATTAAAAGAGAATGAAATTATGACATTTGTAGGTAAATGGATGAAGTTGAAGAAAATCATGCTAAGTGAAGAAATTTTAAAAAACCCAGAAGCTGAATGTTTTCTCTGATAAGTGGATGCTGATCTATAATGGGGGCAGGGGAGCATGGGAGGAATGGAGGAACTTTGGATAGGGCAAAGAGGAGGGAGGGCAAGGGAGGGTGCATGGGGGTAAGAAAGATGGTGGAATGATGGACATCAGTACACTAGGTACATGTATGAAGACACAAATGGTGTGACTCTACTTTGTATACAACGAGAGACATGAAAAATTGTGCTCCATATGTGTACTATGAATTGAATTGCATTCTGCTGTCATGTAAAATAAATTAAAACAAACAAATAAATATTTTTTTTAAAAAAGAAGGAAGGCTAACAGTACTTTATAAATTATTTGGGAAAAGATCCTAATAGCATCTTAAATAATATAATAATACTGATTTTTTAAAAAAAAATTTTTTCAATAAATGGTGTTATTACCAAATCCCAATAAATTTCATCTGGGACGCTCTATGAGGGTAAGCTCATAGAAAACCCTCAAATCATTATTAAAACTGTAATAGTCCCAAATTATAGGAAATGGATTAAGTGCAAACTTCTTTAGTTAAAGTGAATTTCATATTTAGGAATCCCATTACCATCCCATTGATAATACTTAAAATCTCCAAAATTAAACAAATTTAAAATCGAATCGTATTAATTGCCTGGAATCAAATTTTTGGATGAAATTGGCCAACATGCATGTTAACTGATAACAATGGAACGCCGACCTATTCTTTGGTTTTCTTCAAATAAAGGAGTGGAATTGATGGTTCCTCTTTCTCTCTAACCCTTCCATCTCTAACCTTGAGTTTATAAAATCCAGAGCTGTTTCAAGTGTTTCCTTTGCTCTCCTACAAACCATGTTTTGGCTGGAGCCGGGGTGGTTGGGCAAGGTAGGATGCTAAGTGGGCTTTGCTGCTGAACTTCACTCTGTGTGCCAGCCGGTTCCTCTGTAATTCCAAGCAATAAATGCCTTCTAGAGCAGTGGTGAGAAACATAAGCTAAGTGGGAATAGGAGTCTTGTCTTCATGTTCATCTCAGATTCCCCAGGTCAAGAGGGGTGTTCAGCCCTACGGAGATATTCAATAGACATCAGTTAAATGAAGGTTTTCCCTGACTTGTAATAGCTTTAAAATTTTATCACAGATTATTTACCTTACATTGAATGATGGCCAGTTCACAAATTAGTTAATCCATTGCAGATAGTTTGTTTTTCATACAAAACAAAACCACTGAGAAAATAAAACAAATACTATGTAAAGGGGGAAATGAGGAAAGCCGAGGAAGTAGGACATCCACATAACCAGGGCTGAGTTTGCATGGTGGGATGTTTCAACATTTTATAAAGGATTTACCAAATATGCAGTGATGTTATAATAAAAAGCAGATTTTAAGAAGTATTTTCAGATGTCTTTGCAGTTTCAGGTTTAGTTTATTTGATGCCTTAAAGCTCAATTGATCTGAAAGTTTCTTAGACACCCAACAGATCTAATGGCAAAACACAAACAAAAACAAGCAACCTCCTAGACCCAGTCTTGGAATTTGTCCCTTCTATGACTGAAATCTATTTATTCTTATATTGAGTAGAAAGACTACCTCTACGTGACACTGTTGTTTAATACTATACAAAGAGGTTAGAAGTAGAAGAGGAGGAAACAATAGCAGCCTACCCTCAATGGCTGACCTGGCCCTATTCCTGTCCTAACTAGTGTTAGTTACTAGCACAGAATTCACCTTTGTTTTATGGTGACTCCTTCTCCATGTTTTATGATGGCTCTTCTCCTCTTGCGGTGTATCTGCAAATTACCTGAGTGTAGGAATCATGTGTTGCTCACACACCCCATGCTTGGAACAAGTTAGTTCCCCCCAGATTAGGCTCTCCCATAATTCCTTGGGCCTCCTTTCCTGAAGTTCTCACCATAAGTGTAAGGAATATGTTGAGCCTCACTTTTTGACTTTATATGACGGAACCTCCACTAGAGTGAAAGCGTCTTCTCTTATCTTGTCCCAGTTTTTTCTTTCCTTAACCAGTTGTGCTCAGTGGAGGGACCAGCTGGTTGGCCCCCTTGTGCTAGCTTCCAGTCAGCTACAGGAAAGCGAAGGTGGCTCTTGGTTCTGTGGCCGAGGATGCTGTTGGCAGAGAACCAGAGTGATTTTTTTTTGGCTCTGTCTACCTTCAGGGACAGATTATTCAGATGATTAAGCTAGTCCTCTGTGAAGGAGGCCTGCAGTTTTATGGAGAAGATTCATTCACAGGCACATCAGAAAACCCACTTGGCTAAGTAAGACACATGCTCCAGACAGTTTTCTCGGTCATAAAGTAGTTTGGCACTTGATTTCCACCATTTCCGTTGCTGGGTCTCTTTCTCAGGTGATTCAAAATTTGGGTGAAGAAGAGAGTGGTATAATGACAGTGCTTCTTAAAATGCTCAATTATTTTAAATTTGATATCTGTGTCACCCAGCAGGCTAGAAGACTCATGAAACAGAGATCAGATCCTCTCTGAGTATGTTTTACAATCATTTCCTCCAGACCCATCCTAGTGCCTGGAGTACAGCAGGTTGTCAATCAATACCTGTAGTTTGAGCAAGTAAATTAGCTTATCTTTTGATTCATAGGACAGTCCCTGACACAGGTGCTCAGTAAATATCGGCTTGAACTGGAGCTCAGACTTAACAGATGGGGGTGGCGGCAGGAGGCACATTCCGTTCCTTCTTTTTGGTCCTTGAACCCAGCCCTCCCTGATCCTGGGAGAGTGAGCACAGCCCCTTCAGCCAACCTGTACTTTTCCACATTGCTTCTCTTTCTCATCTCAGCAAAGTGCATAAAGGCAGGGGGCGTTAGAAAGATGGCAACCTGTTCATTTTCTCTTTACTTGACTCACCCCAATGCTGGTGGCAGAAAGAATTTCCTTTGTATTGAGAAAGACAGCCAAATTTTGGGATGAAAGAGGAAACGAGGGCATCTAATCTTAATAGTAATAGGATTTAGACTTTAGCTTCCAAGTAGCATGAAGAACCTTATAAGTATGCTCTCAAAGGTTTGTGCCAGCCCGTGTCCCAGTTCCCCGTGCTTTCTGTGGGCTGTGTCTCCTCCCAGGGGACTGCACAGTCAATTAAGAACGGAACATTTTCTTCACGTCCACCATGAACAGGAATGATGTGATATGCAGAATGTCTGTGAATTCCGCGTGCTGGTCTCAAGTAGTCCCCCTTTCACACATAAATCTTAGGTCGGCTGACACTTCCCTTCATAGGTGACTCTGGGGCCAAGCACACACTGTCCTTTTGAGTATGAAGTGAAGATCTGCTTTCCAACAGGACAGAGTCCATGATTTTAGAAGGCTGAACAACAGCTCAGTCATGTTAGTCATCTGCCTTTTACCTCCTGCCATGCCCTGGACTGGGTGACGAGAAGCCCATTTAGTGAGCTGAGATTCTGGACTCAATGTTCAGGTGGGACCCTATCACCCATCTAGGTCTAGTGGTCTTCTTCTACACGTGTGGTCCAACTGATGTTTCCCCTTCTCCATGGAGAGGAGATGACATTGTCTCTGAGGTCACTCACTTTATCTTTAGGCAGCTTCAGTCAAATGACCATGAGAGGGTGGCCAACCACCAGCCAGTGCCTTCCTGGGATAGAATGCCATGCAGCCATTAGAACATAATTTAGAAAAAAATTACCCAGCCACCTGGGAAGAAGTTCATGCTATGTTAGACGACAAGAGAAGATTATAAGACAATGTGCACCAAGGATACAAGAGTATGATCCAGGGAACAAGAGGGCAAGAACAAGAGAAAAGTGATAGATGCACCGTGCAGCAGGGATGATGAGCACTTTGAAACACTGAAGAGTTTCTGAGGAACTATGTTTTGGTTTTACCCAACACCATCTAAAAGGACAAGTAGAACAAGTACATTTCTGGAAAAAAAAAATCTGTTATTTAAATACAAAACCACAGGAAATCCGGAGCATGGTACAACACAGAGTTCTTCCCTGTATACTGTTCATCGAGCTAGTTATGGTCTCTGAGAACACTTTTCCTCTGATGGTCTCCCTCTTTGCTTCCACCCTGTTTCTACAGTTTTTCTGTTCTCTTTACAGGTTTTTGGGGCATCTTGGTGTCACCTGGCATTAACTGATCCTTAAAATCTTCCACAGGGACAAGCTTTAGGATTTCCAGAGATTCCAGAGTGAGGCATTTTCAAGATGAGCTCCTCTTTCCTGGTATTTAGCCCATTAGTTATATTTATAACTTAAGGAGTTATTTATAGTGAATAACACTCTACCCGGGATAAGAAGAACAGGAAACTGCACTGGGTCCCATTGAATTTGCCATAGAATTAAACAGCCGGAACACTAAGGTCTTGACCTGGAAGAGGCAGAAGAGGAAGGTACCAGTTTTTGTGGAAAGCAGAGATATCCAGGCATAATCAAGTTTAAAGTCAAAATTGTTTACGATTTCATCTTCAAGTACCATTGCTCTCTCTTTTGATCCTCGCTCTACACTTTATGTCCTGGAAAAAAAAAATTGACCACAGGTACCATTTGCGTTGCTCCTTAGAGAAATTGTGATGAGTCAATTCCCCGGTGTCTGTGGAGTCACAAGGCTTCTGATCATGGCTGAAGCTTCTAGAACTAAGAAAGAACAACGAAGAGAAGGACTGAGAGTGGAGGCAGTGAATGAGATACAAAGACACAGCGAGGCGACCTCGCTAAGGTTGTGTTAGAAGACGCACATCCGTTGGAGAGCAGGGGGAATAAGGTAGATAGCTAGGGTGGGGCTAGGCTGTGAGGGCTGGGCGAACTGGACTTTGTCCCAGAGCCCACTGGAAAGGAGAGCCTAGAGTTGAGGCAGCAGGTCCTTCCCTTTGGCGCCTCTGCCACTCTCATATCCTAGCTTTTGCTGCGGGTTTCTCTGCCTGTCCCCTTCCCAGGTGGGGAGTTCAGCTGTTCTGGACAATGAGAAGTCACTTCAGTGCCCTGGAGCCTTGCTTTGTGGTTCTAATACAGGACATTAGACCTGATTTAATTTGAAAATAATGTAGTGAGATGAAAGGAAATCCCACTTGAGCTTCTTATTTTAAAAGAGTTCAAAAAAAGTAGATGAAGGGAGCCTGAGACCTGAGCCTCAAGGAAGACCCTCTGGTTGGTGGTGGCCAGTGAGGCCAGATGTTTTTCCCATCTGTGTCTCCTTTGGCGTGGGGTTGGATGTGGGAGAGAGGCACCGAGCACACAGAGGAGCAGCCAGCATGCTGATGCCACCCATTCAGCTCATGGAAAATTCATAGCATCTAAAGTCTAAATCCCCCCCCCCTAAATTTGAGGGGAAACCACCTATAACCCACTGGAATACATTTTCATGGAAGGAACTTTGTTACTGTGCAAAATTTCACCCAAGATTAATTGAACTTGACATCCTGAATGTCTTTCACATGATGTACTAAGGTAGTGTTTTTGAAAAATGTCAGTATCTGATCCTTGGTGCGTGTTTTTTAGATGTCCAAATTATTCCCACTTCTCAAATTCCCTTTAAGAAACTGGAATGCAGTGTGTTGCTGGGTTTTCTTTACTTCAGATGAATCCCCACCTTGCTGTAGCAATACCAAATATATTCCAAATCAACAATTCATCACATGCAAAAAAAAAAAAAATGGTGAAAGATCTCCAGAGTTGCTGGCCTCAGTTCAACACCAACCATTCTCTCTTTTACGGGAAATCAGGATCACGGGCCAGCTTTACATTAAATGGAAAGTGTGCGCTACCATCTTGTGGACGAAATGCAAATAACACTAAAATACCTTCAACTCTTTGCCCTTGTCTGTGTTATAATGAACTCCTATCTCATCCTGGCTTCCCATATACACTCTGATGACCAGCCCCTGCAGTTTGGAACTTTAGCCCTACATTATCTTTTTTCAACAAATAGGTGTGCTTCAACAAGAGCTTATTGAGAAAATTTTGGAACACAAATACTAGAGCCCTGGGTCCTCCTTGTAAACTTTGGTTCTGACTCCTGCCTCTCCGATTTTTTATTTTTCAAATTGCAAAATTAAGTTGTTAATTCTTGTTATCTCATATTGGACAGATAGGTTCTTGAATGATAGTGACAGGGTTGGGTTCGCACAGTATCATGTGAAGTTGAAGGTTCTGATACCAAAATAAATTAGTTTATTAACCACTTTTTCTAACTAATGTAAAAATAGTTATTTATCTCCTGAATGACTTACACACACACACACACACACACACACAGAGTACTTATATGATACTAAAGGAATAATGTTACAGAATCTGGAAGCATAAAGTACAGGAAACAGAATCACAGGGTCTCAGAGTGGGCAAAAAAAAGGACCCTCAAGTTTCTTAATTCCAGTTGCTTTTCTAATGTTTGGATCACTTTGACAATATCCAGTTGTTCTTGGAATATATTCTTTCAGTATATAAGAAAGTTACTAGTAACAGTAACCTTGTAAAAGACAGGACTTGGGTTTTAGATCAAGGGTAGAATGCTTCCCTCTCATGCAAGATGCCCTGAGTTCAGTCCCCTTTAAAACACACACACACACACACACACACACACATGAAAACCAAAAAACCAGGAGGTTTATATATAAGTTTTCACTGATGCTGTTTTTTTTTCTTTTCCCTGATGTTCATTTTTATTGTGACCAGAAACATTCCTGGTCTTGCATAGTTTTCTTATCTTTAAAAAAAATATGCAGTCTTCATTTTCTCTATCTCCACTGATCTCACTATTTCTATTGCAACATTACGTCTACACTAGACAAGCTATTTCAAAAGAAGTCTGCTCACTTTCACTTCCCGGGTCAATGTTGAAGCACTGGACTTTTGCAACTAGAAAAGTGCTAAAACTACAAGAAAATTACAACAGTAACAATGACAGCACAAAACCAGGGCAGGCCTTTGTTCTGGCACTGGCTCTAGGAAGGAAAGGTGAGAACAGAAACAGTATTTGACCACACTGGCTATTCCAGTCCTCTAGATTCTAAGTCTACCCTGACTGTATTTTGAGTTTCCTTCCTCCTCAGGGATCTTTAGATTTTTTTTTTTTCATTAAATCTTGTAGCCAAAAGTATAAATGTGGTCTCTAAGGGGAAGCCATTATTTTAAAAGTTCTAAGGGTGCTTTAGAAGAAAAGTTGAATATAAATTCTGTCTTTATTAGCTGTAAAATCACCAGTGCTAAGCACTTAAAATCAGTAAGAAAATTAGTCAAATTGAGGAGGGAAAAGGAATCTTTCATAGTCCCTTGTTCTCTACAATTTGGACATAGTATTTCCAATTTCTGTACACTTATATGAGAATGATGAATTTTTGGATGCTGATACTAGCATTTTAATCATGAAATTGTTGGTGTTCGTCAGAGCAGAAGGATTTGCTACATTCTTATCATTTTTGATAAATTGAAGTTATTCTAGTCTCCTTAAGAATTTACTTCCAAATTAAAAGTGGAACTCAATGAGAAAACAGGCTTAATGTCCAGAATATTTATAAACAGTTGAATTTTTAAGTACTTCTTTGTTCTATATATGAAAAACATGTGCAATACAGACAAAAGATAATCTGAGAGGAAAGGCATGAGAGAAATCCCAAGGAGAAATCAGGAATAAGAAGAATGATATTTATTGAATGTCACGGACATACTAGGTAGTCTTCTAAGACTTTTCCACATACTACCTCCAATCTTTACAGCAGCCTGACCATCAACATTTCAAGTTTGATGCATATAAGTGATTCACTCAAGCCACACCGCTAAGAGAATTAGATTTGGACTCAGTCTATGTCCTGTTTATACCATGTGTGATCCTTATTTAAAGACTCAACTGTGGTCTGCGTACGTTTTAATAAGAGAAAAGTAAATTATTTAAAGGAAAATACCCACTTAGCATTAGCATTTTGGTCAAATAGCATTTGGTCAATGAACATTTTTCCAATTAGCATTTTGGTCATCCTAAGATTGGCACTTGGGAGAGAAGTCAAGGCTATAGTAGAGATTTTGGCATAGGTACCAGAGCTAAAGCTATGAGAAAAAGTGAGATCTCTGAGAGATGGTGGAGGAAGAATGGTGCACAAGCTTCAAGCAGGAGAATGCCCACAGGGGAATGCATGAACCTCTGATCTGTAACCAAGTCAGGAGGTAAGAGGTGGGTGCATCACCATATTCACAGATCACACACCTGCAATACAGAGAGAGAAATAAGTGACTTGTTCAAGGTTCCACATCAAATAAGCATCCAGCCCGGGACCATAATCCACCTTCAGACCATTGCTTTTGTGACCCACAACTTTAAAATGCCATCCTTGCTGTCTTTCCTAAGCTCATTGTTTTTCTCCCCAGCTGATGAGAACAAATAAATTCTGAAGAGAGTACTCCAGCCCAGCCTGGGCTTCCATCTCTGTTGGTCTGACAGCTTTCTGTTGCCCTAATGAAATGGCTGGATGCTGTCTTGGTTAGGTGGAAGGCAGGAGGGTCCACAGTGGGGAGAGCAGGAGTCAATATTAGTTTTCTCATTTGATTAACTCCCTTCAACAGAGCTAATGCCATAAGCAAATTACTAAAGAGCAGCAACATATCCCTTAAGAAATACTTGCCCCCTCCCTTTTCTTTTTCAGCCCATTAGTGACCAGAAGAACAGCCCTCATAAAACTCAGGTCTGCCAAAGCCAAAAGAGAATGTGCATAATTGGAAAAAGGTTGAAAACAATCCTGGATAATAAATTACACTTACTCAGTTCCTTTGTCCTTCCAATTCTACATCTAGCATCACATTTCATAATGGAGCCACGGAGAAGAAGCAAATGCTGAGAGGGAGTCTGTAATTATTAGACACCAGAGAGAGGCCTCGGAGATGAGTGAAATCAGTTGTTTACTTAGATTCCACTAATTCAAAAGATGTGTCATACCGAGAGGAGGCTCAGGCTGCCTGCTTCCCTCCCGGTCCAGGGCAGGGTCTCACAGCTCAACCATCATCTGTGGGGATGTTGGTGGGAGAAGCTTAACAAAAATCTCTTCTCATCAGGTGTTCTGATAACCTAAATCCCCTCCTGCAAAACCTACCTACCTGCCTTGTCTTGTTGGACTGCCTAGAGTTATAATCTTCCCTGACATTAATTGGATCTTCCCTGCGGGGAGAGAGCTATTGAACAGAAAGGAGGATGAAACAGAGATCTCCTGCTCACCAAGTGCGTTTTCTCTAACATGGGGATGCACGTTCATGTATGCACACCTGCACGTGTACACATGCGCACTGGCCTCTTGTGTGGATTGAAACCAGCTGGAATCACTGTGCTGGGGCTTGATGTGGCTCCTCCCTGTTTCCTGGGGTGGATGGTCTACACCATTGCCACTGAGGCATGAACTCAGTCATTAAGTCCTTGTCCATAAAGACATGATGGGCCTCATACTTTTCAGCCCAGGTCTCCTGGGGGAGGCAGGCAGAGGGCAGCATGTCCTCTCTGCTGACAGGTTCTCATCAGCATCCCTGGCATGCATCACCATTTCCTACCCAATATATCGTTGCCTACCCCATCCATGTGGAGTCACATGCAGTAAGGCCAGCAAGCCCAGACACGCATGCTAAAAAGTACAGAAAAAAATTTGCTCTCAAGAAACCTATTTTCTAAAAAAAATGGCCCCTTCTCACTCTTTGAAATACTATATTCACTTCACACTTTTTATGACTTATTGTGCAAAAGCAGGGAATTGGGTCTGCTGTCTATGGATTGAGACTTCTGAAACCATGGACCCTAAAATAAACTTTTCCTCCCCTAAAATTGTTCTGGTTGGTCTTTTAGTCACAGCAGTGAACTGACTAAAACAGTTACCCTATCATTGATGTCTTCCTAAAGGGGTAAATGATAAAATTTCCTTAGACTCAGATTCTGGAATTTACAGAGTTCAAGTTCTAGAAGTATCACCTATGGTTCTTGTTATATAAGAAACTTAAACTTCTCTTTTCCTTATCTGCAAAACTGAAACAATATCAACCTCACATGGTGGTTGTAACTTTAAATGAGAAGCCATAAACATAAAGATCATCAAGACAGGAATGTTTTACAGCCCATCATGACAGCCCCAAGTTAAAGTTTCTGAGCATGCTTTGGGAACAGTGACATAATCAGGTATCCAAGAAACTGTCAGTATCATGAGGATGTGTTTTTCTTGAGTCCCTCTCTGTTGAATTTTCCCCAGTCAGCACAGCTCCAGGTGAATTACAGTCACAACAGTGAAGCCCCCCAACTCACTCATGCCAAAGTGGTTTCTCTCACTTTTGAAGAATCTTAAGTCACTTGAATAAAATTTAAATTGTTCAGCATCCCTGACATTAAGAGTATATCCTCTGAACTCAGAGGTCAAAATCTTGGTTCCAAAACTTAATACCTGATGGGACTGCAAATTGGTGCAACCACTATGGAAATCAGTATGGAGATTCCTCAGAAAATTGGGAATGGAACCACCATTTGACTCAGCTATCCTACTCCTTGCTTTATACCCAAAGGACTTAAAATCAGCATACTATAGTGACGCAGCGACATCAATGTTTATAGCAGCTCAATTTACAATAGCTAGACTATGGAACCAACTTAGGTGTCCCTCAATAGATGAATGGATAAAGAAAATGTGGTATATATATTCAATGAAATATTAGCTTTAAAGAAGAGTATAATTATGGAATTTTCCAGTAAATGATTGGAGTTGGAGAATATCATGCTAAGCAAAATAAGTCAATCCCACAAAACTAAAGGCCGAATGTTTTCTCTAATATGCGGATGCTAATTCACAATATGGTGGGGTGCACTAGGGAAGAATAGTATTTCCTTAGATTAGGTAAAGGGAAGTAATGAGAGGGGAGGGGATATGGGGACAGGAAAGAATATGACTGCATAACCAATATGATTCTGCAACAAAATACTCAGAAAAATGAAAAATTATATTCCAACTATGTATGATATATCAAAGTGCATAAATGCATTCTACTGTCATGTATAACTACTTAAAACAAATAAAAAATATTAAAAAAAGAACTTAGGGCTGGTGTTGTGGCTCAGTGGTAGCACGCTTGCCTAGCATGTGTGAGGCACTGGGTTCATTCCTCAGCACTACATAAAAATAAACAAATAAAATAAAGGTATTGTGTCCATATACAACTAAAAAATAGATTTAAAAAAAGAACTTAAGAGTCAGGTGACCTTGGACAAGTTACTTAACCTTGTGAGGTTCTATCACTCATTTGTGAACTTTGAATAATTTGAATAGTAGCTATCTCATTTAGAATTGGCTATATGAAGTGAGATGATGTTAAATCATTGCCTAGTATAAACTTAGGGCTTAGTTATATTAGTTGCACTTCACTGAAATATATTTAATGCTTATGTTCTTAGAATTCTAATTTTTTTCTTTTTTATTGGCTCTTCTTAATTGTACATGACAGTAGAATTCATTTTGATAAAATTATACAAGCATGGGATATATCTTATTCTAATTAAGACCCCATTCTTGTGGATTCACTTAGGTATTTTTATACATGCACATGGTAAAATCATTTTATATTTATTCTACTATCTTTCTTATTCTCATCCCCCCTCCCTTCATTTTGTTCCCCATTATCTAATCTATTGAATTCTTCTTCCCCTTCCTCCCTTTTATAGTGGTCTAGCTTCCACATATCAGTGAAAACATTTGACCTTTGTTTTTTGGGGGACTGACTTATTTCACTTAGCATGGTAACCTCCAGATCTATCCATTTACCAGCAAATGTCATAAAATCATTCTTCTTTATGGCTGAGTGGTGATCTTAATTCTTGTAAAACCTGCACTTCAGGGGAGGATTCCTTTGTAATATCATCTTTCATCTTTCATAAACTTTGACTCCTTCTCCTAGACTGGAAGCTCCTGGAAGTTATAATACTGTCATCTAAACCACTTCCTCCAAGGCCAGCAGTTGTGTCAATCTTGAACATCTGGTCTGTGCCAGGCACAGTGAAATGCAAATCTCCATCAATGAAACAAACACCAAATAGGAACCCAGACTTCCTATATGATGTCCTCATATAGTAGGGGTCATTATCCCCATTTTACAAATGACCTTGATGCTATGGAAATTATTTTCCAATGTTAGTTAGACATGCAGTCTTTCGTCTGATTTCAAAGCTCATGCCCTTTCCATATAAAGGTTAGGTTCTGGGACCCCCCAGGATGTCTGGGACAGCGCTTTCCACATCTGTAATAAATTAGTGCCCTCCCAATTTTAGCATGTGTCAGAATCACCTGGAGGTCTTGATATGACCTGCTGGTTCCACAAATCTGGGACTTTCCTGAGGCTCTGAATTTCTAGCAGCTTCTCAGGTGGTATTGATGCTGCTGGTGTAGAGACCTCACTTAGAGTAGCAAGGCGTGGAGAGTTGGTTAACAGGCCAAGTGTCTAGGATCTGGCCTTCTGAAATTCTTGAGGCTGGGGATGGTTGGGGAGAGGGTGTGGCAGGAGGAGGAGATCTAGTGGAGCTGAGTAAACAACAGGAGTATTTAGTATCAGGGGTGGTCATAGCTTGGGACCGATTGCTTTTATCGATTTCTCTTAAATTCTATGGCCCCGGCTATTCCTCCAGTTCCCCTGATGATTAGAATCACCTGGGTACTTGAAAACCATATGGATTCCTTAAACCCTGTCCCAGGAGGGGACCAATAAATGCGTCATTTTACAAGTACTTCAGGTGACTCAGTACCAGAGAAGTTTGGAAAACACTGGAAGGGCAAGAGAAATGGAATTGAGAGTAGATCAAGGGTAGGGTTCATTCTTAAAGACCAAGAGGTTTGCAAAGGTTAAAAGAGTGAGAAAAACACCTCAGCAAGGGACAGGAGCAAGGCCTGAAGACTGGTTCTGCGTTTTATCAGATTCAGTTTGAGGACTACTGAATTTTGTTTGAAATCCTGTATAAATGCGTTCTGTGTTGTTCATCTAAAAATGCTCTAATAAAAGATTTTTAAAATATTGGTTCTATATGTGAGTAACACCAATGGCACCTATAACCAAAAGTTTGCATTCTATAATAAACTTAAACAATGGCTGTGCTCCCAACTGCTGTGTCAGAGCAGCTAAAGTTGAAAAGGGGGACATCAAGGGGTACTGAACATGCAAAAAAAGAAGAGAAATTAAATTGTTACAACCATCTTAGACAAATATCTATCTATATGGAAATACATACCTGGTATCTATCCACATGGAAATACACTCTTTCCACAACCCAAGAATTTTTCTTATATGTAGAGATCAAAAAGAAATCCATGCATTTCTAAGAGCACCTAAAGCCTGAACAAGAATTTCATAGCAGCATTATGTGGAATGGCCCCAAATTGGAAGTAAATCGGATTTTTATCAGTACCATCACGCAGAAACTGTATTATATTTGAGTGACGGAATGTTATGCAGTGGTGAAACGAATCACTATTGCAACAAGTCGATGTGAAAGAATATGTAGCATGTGTTTCCTCTTACCTGAAGTTCACAAACAGACAAAACTGGTCTGTGGTGTTAAAAATCAAGACGTAGCTATTTTTAGAGAGGCTAATGCCTGGAAGTGAGCATGACAGAGCAAATTCTGGAGTACTGATAATATTCTATTCCTTACACTGGGTGTTGATAATATGCATAGGTCTATTTTGTGATAATTTATTTGGTAATCACTTAACAAATATCCATTCTTTTCAATAAAAATATTTAATTTCAAGAAAACACACATAGGCATGCATGATCTCTCTCTCTCTCTCTCTCTCTCTCTCTCACACACACACACACACTCACACACACATTATTCTAAAAGGAAGCGAGAATGCCATAGTCACAGATATTTCTAGGCTACCTTGACATTGGCTCTTTTTCCCCAAGACTCATCTCTGAGCAATGATTGGCACCTGGGGATTTGTTTTTCTCCAATCAAATGTTATAAAATTAATATTTGGTAAATAGATACCACCCTGATTCTTCCCAAATCACATATTTCTATAGAAGATAATCCTTGGGCCGGCGTGATGACACACACCAGTAATCCCAGTGGCTTGGGAGGCTAAGGCAGGAGGATCTCAAGTTCAAATCCAGCCTCATCAATTTAGTAACACCCCATATCTAAATAAAAAATTTAAAAAGGCTGGAGATGTGACACAGTGGTTAAGCAGCCCTGAGCTCAATCTCTGGTACAAAAACAAAAATTAAAAAAAAACACACAAAGATAACCCTTAAACTACATCATATTCCCTTTGGAGAGATACTGAAGCATCATTCAACTCTGTGGATATAATTCCACAGAGGAATTACAGTCAAGATCCATTGCTTTTGGAAAAAAACCCTAACCAGTTTCTTGGGAAGGCCTGATCTATCTGTGACCAACATGGTGAGCTGGTGATCACGTTTCCCCTGTCCATCTATCTACTACTTCCCCACAAATATATATGTGTCTGTTTGTTTTAGCTTTTGTGACCAATCTTGCAAAATCCATGTCCCATGGCTCCTGAGGAGTGAGTTTTGCTTTTTCCTGATTACCCTGCTGGCTCTTAGTCCTGGCTTCCTCTCTAGGCCAAAGGCATTGGTGGTCTTTGAGAAACCTGAGAAGGTCATAAATAAGGGATCATCTCCCCAAAGTGACTTTGGAGCCTCAAGCTAAAATCCTCCTTGGAGCCTTGTCCTCTGCTAGTTGAGAAGAGATGGTATCATGTGAGCTGAGGCAAGAGGCTGGGTGGATTCTGAAAGGATGCAAACACAAATGGTATCCTCAAAGCAAAAGACCAATTTCAATAAATCAGCTAAGAGGTACCAATAAAGGCTCAATATGCAAATAACTACAATCAAAAGAAATAAAGAATGAAAATGTACATGTCATTTGCCTCACTTTTAGGAGATCTGCCCCTGTACATCAATTTTTACAGGAAAGCTCGAAAACTGACAGTCTGAAGGCTAATGTAGCCCACAGATAGATTTGCTTTGATTTCTATCATGTTTTAAAATTCAGGACCTTCACCCTAACATCCATGCTTACAGTTTCTCTTTAGAAACGTAAAGATCTGGGTGGTGTCTTCTTACATGAACAATTTTCTAGAGTTCCCCCACTTCCTATTGACTTCCATCAGAATGGCCTCACTCATTTCTATTGCTTGTGTGACTGCTTGAGGAATTTCGTGTTTCCTGCCCCATTGTGAAAGTGTCTCTCTTCATAGGCATATTCAATGAAAGGGCACTTGCCCCAGCCGTGGGCTCTGGTGATGGGAAGGGCGTGGGCAGCCGTCTTTTCCATGAGGTTACTTCTCAGCTGTGGCTTCCTGCACCAGGCATGATAGCTGCTTCAAAGATGGCCCATCCAGAAGCTTGCCAGGGACTTGTGGCCTGGCAAAGAAAAGTGATCAATGGTAACATTCTTTGCTCAGAATTTTGGAATGATAAAACTGAGCAACTGCTTCCAGCTCGCGAGGGGGAAAATTGCAGAGACTGAGAAATGCACTTAGCACCACAGTAAGCCAAAGCCCCGTGTGAGCCAAATTGTGGTGGAGAAAGTCTACAGAGGGAAGAATGTGGATTGCATGCACCAAAAGAGGCAGCGATAAGATGCCAGATGTCCTCAGAGGCTGAGGGTGTAGACTGGTCCTCTGGATTGTGTTCTCAATTCTACTTGTGGCGAAACCTGCTGCACCTGCTTGCAGATCCTCAAGTTTCTAGTAATTCCAGTAGTGCTAGTTTCACCTTTCTTAGGAAAATAATACTCCCAGTTCTCCTAGGGAACCATCCCACCAGATAGAAAGGCTACCTGAGAATAAAGCCCATGCACCAGGGGAGGTAACACCCACACCCTAAATATTTCAGATATTTTCTATTTTTCTGGAAATGATTTTTACTCTTGAAGGTTCTCTAAGCCTTCATTCAGCCTATTCGACTATAATAAGGTATAATGGAGGAAAATCAATAATCATGAAAATACTTTCAATAAGCATTTATTGAGTACTATCTGTTTACAGTCCACCATGGTAAGGACTGAGAAGAAAACAATGATGTCCACCATCCCTACACCCCACAGAGGTTATGATCTAATGGTGAAGACAGGAAACATCCATGAATTGCTAGAATATGACAACAGAATGAAATAAACACTACAGTAAATACTTTCAGATCCTCAGAGCCCTTAGGAAAAAGAAGAGAGAAAAATAATGGTTCTCTTGGGGGGTGGGGGGTGGAGCTTGGTAATCTGACTTCCTGTCAAATAAGAAGGGGCGGTGACAAATGGAGAAGAACTTACCAGGAGAGACTGACATGGGGACAATGTTGAAGGACATGAGGGAGGAGACAGAAGAAGGAACACCAGGGGACTAGAAGCAAAGCAGGACAGAGAAAGCAGTCCCCTCTACAGCATCCACTGCCCTTCAGTAGCACCAATACAGGGAGTCATGAAGGGTCAGAGGAGGAAGAGTCACCATGGATTTCGTATCTTTCCCAGGCAGCCTCACCTTCAGTGGGATTCTGCAGCTTTTTTCCCTCCCCAGAATTTGGGAAAGGGTGAGAGGCAGCAGAACCCCCCCCCCCAGGTGAAAGGAGCCATGGAAGGAGCCCCTCCCAAGGGCAGTCTCCCCGTGTGGGGACACGGGAGGGAGCAGACCAACCTCTCTGGATTGATAGTTCCCATAGAGAGTGATGGAAAAACACTGTTGATAAGGCAGCGTCTGGAGCCAGCCTGTGGAGGCCTGGGATTTCAGGACAAAGGGTTTGGACTTGGTCCTGGAGGCAGTGGGAGCCAGAGACGATGAAAGAGTTCCTCATTCACTGAGGAAAAGCAATCGCGCAGCTCATTTTTCTCCTTAGGAAACAACCATAGAATTTAGTTTTCAAGACACCCCCAACTCAGGGAAATGCATATGCCAGCCCCTGCAGGGTCCCCCGGGAGAGTTCATGAGTTCAGACTCAGAGCACAAGATGTGTTTTACTTGGCATTGAAGCACGTCTCTGGGTGATGCATGTCTTCAAATGGGGCAGGCCGACATGATTAAACATATTATATCAGTTATTCTGAGTCTCTGATGGTGCCCCCCGACACTGTTTAGTCTCACACCCCTCCACGCCTGGATATCCAGAGTAAAATGACTAAGAGACAGGTCGCATACTTTCTTAATAGCATCTGCATGATGCAGATTCACAGAGTAAGGGCTTTGCAGGAATCGAACTACTGCTTTTCTCAAAAGCTGAGTCTCACATGGTCTCCAGGAGTGTGTGGAACACCTCACAGGGGGTCTAGCATATTGGGAGTAATGCTATGGTATACATGGCTTTTAAGGGGAACTTTTGATTTTTTTCTTCTCCTATCCTTCTTTCCCCCTGCCTTTCCACTATGTATTTCTCCATTTCTCTTTCCCCTTTTTTTTTCTGTTTAGATTTTCTGTTCAGTCCAGTCTTGTCTTCTCCCCCCACTCCCATCCCCTCTTTCTCCTTTCTATCTTCTTGTAGCTTTCTTTTTCTCTACAGGAACTGAGAAAGACAAGGGTGTGTGGGCGGCCATGGCGCCCCTCCAAGGAAAGTGTGAGGCTTTGGGCAAAATAGACTCTCATTTCTTCCAAACATAGGTCTAATCTGAACGGTCTCCAGGCTCTGCTCTCCAATCCAACTTCAGTGGTTTCAGTTGGACTCCAAGAGAAGAGACTCCAGGGATGCTGTGTCCTTAGTCTGGTCTTGGAGAAAAGCAGCTTTCTGTGCACCTACTTGTTCTCAAAGATTGGGGCACCCACGTTCCCTTTCCTCAAGTCACCAGAGCCCAAGAGAGGCAAAGCAATGCAAAGCCTGGCTCAGGAGAAGCAGGACTTCATTAACAGTTTGATTTATCCCCAAATGATCTATTGTTATGCATCAAACATGTTTTCCCTACAAACCAGTTGGCAGGGAACACACAGATAAATTACTACAAGATGTAACCAGACAAGCTGTTCAAAAGGAAAACGGTTCTGTGTGTGTGGAGCTCAGGAGAGAACATCTATAAACATGTGTTGGGAAATCAATTTGGTATAAATTGGCTGGAAGAAATGGGTTGCTGCCCCCAAACTACCAGCTTGCTGTGATATCTGACAGTTCTTTTGAGGTCACTGTCCACTGTTTCAGTAGTGAGGATGGAAAAGCAAGGATATTAATTTCTCCGGGGTGTCTTCAAAGAAAGACAATGCCAGGTTATCTGTAGGCAATTGCAAAATCTCTGCATAGGCAAATGTGATCGTAGCCAAGCTTGTTTGCTGGAGAGAATGGGTTAGAGAAATTTCACTGGCATATAACAACATGTAAATGATGCTAAAACAGGTAGCAAAAGAAGGAAGTAACAGAACACTAGAGCACTGTAGCATACAGCTTGGTATGGAAGTAACCAACCTGGATGTAACATCAGGCAGAAAGAACTATAAATCCCTGATGGAAAGTTTTTGAACTCTTTTGAGATTTTTATGCTCTTTTATAAAGGGATAGGTAGACTTGCTTTGACAAGGTTGTAAGACTCATATAACACATGCCACTTGTCCTATAATTCACTATGGCCAATCAACAGACAGACTGATTAAATTAAAATTAATTAGATTAAAGTAGATGGAGTCTATTTTAATGGACTAGTCAATCACATAGCCACATTTCACATGCTCAATGGACACATGGGGCTTGTGGCTAACATTTGGGTGCACAAATATAGAACCTCCCCGACACTGGAAAGTTCTATGGAACAGTGCTAACTTAGAATATGCCAGACACAAAGTAGACCTTTACACATAATTGTTTTCCTGTTTTGAACATTTTCCCACATAGTGCTTGATTAGAGAGCTAATTGTCAAAGTCAGAATGCTCTTTCACAGCCTCCTGATAAGACAGACTATTTAGTGCTCTAAACCTGGCTGACATCTACCAAGCATGGGGATTGCTGGAAATTGGAGAGGATACAAAATAGAGAATCTCTTGGTCTTTGGTTGAGATAAGTATGAGAGATCTTGACTCAAGTCACAAAGGTATCTCAACAGAGATGACAATCAAAGTAGAAACAAAATGGAACTCAGCAAAGGAAAAAAAAAAAACTCTATAAGAACAGCCACCAAAATATTCTTGCTTTAAGCCCGATGAGTGGATTCTAAATGGGCTTCTGCTAACATGCTTATAAACCTTCTAATGTTTCATTTAACTGCCTTGGAAAAATCCCAGGGTAGATGAAAACTTCCCCCAAGATATGTAGCTGGACCTTAAGAAACTTTCTCAAGGTCAAAGACGAATTATTCCAAAGTTGCTTTCATTTGGTTGAGGACCATCTTGACTTTCTGGGGTGAATCCAACACATCTATGCTGCTACTGATCAGATCGTAGCCTGCAGAGAAGGTCCTCTTGATCTTCGTTTCCTGGCAGGAAAAAAAGAAGACGGCCCAAGGTAAGATTGCCTTCTATAGGCAGAAGAAAAGAACAAAAGGAATAGGTACATCTGCTGAGTGCTTATTGTGCACACTTTTCTGATCATGATATCCTGGTCATATGATTTAGTCTTTACCATAACTGTACAGAGGAAGAACTATCAACATCTCCATTTTACAGAGGAAGAATTGAAGCCATGAATGGTTAAAAACTCATTCAAGGTCACAAGCTAGTAAATCGTGGAGCCAGGACCTGACCCTGAGTGGTCCAGCAAAAGTTTGAGTTCTTAACCACTGTGCTCTGAAGCCTGTCAGGGTAAGTAATCTCTCTGTGGCTTCCTTATTTAAGTTTCCAAAAATAATGAATTTTTTAATGATGTTTGGGGTTTTCCTTTTGCAGTTTTTCTGGTCACCATAGAGAAACAAACTTAAGTATTAAAATAATAATAATAACAACAACAACAACAACATTAAAAATAATGACTGAAACAGTTTTCCATAGATATGTCTTATTATAGATTTATGTAAACAATCATTTTGTAATAAATGAGAATAACAAATGCCAATGAGATGGTGAAAACACTTTATCTTTGAATTTGTGTGCGATAGTTTGTAATTTCTGTGCCATAGTTTGGACCTGGGAATTTCCCCCAAGATCCATGTGTTAAAGGCTTGGTCCTAGGCCCACAGCAGTAGTGGGGGTGGTGGTGGTGGTGGTAGAGCCTAAAGGGGTGGGGCCTAGTGGGAGAATTTAAGTAATTGGGGGGTGTGTCTTTGAAGGAGATAATGGGATCCTAGATCCTTCCTTTTCCTCTCTTTCATGTCCTGGCCATGAGATCAACAGTTTCACCACATGCTCCTGCCATGATGTGCTGTTTCACCATGGGCCTCCAAAATAATGAACCTCCAAAATTGTGAGCCAAAAGAACTCTATCATCTTTTAAAATTGATTATCTCAGGATTTTGTTACAGTCATGAGAAGCTGACTAACAATGTGGACCCATTTTGTCATTAACACTTGAAGAAAGTGTCAAGTGACAAATGGGGACTTAGATGGGGAGGAACGGTCCTGAAACCAAGACCTGTAGACCAACTGCTTGTTTTTGTAAATAAATTTTTACTGGGGCATGAGCACACCCAATCATCTATAGATTGTCTGTGACTATTTTTCCATCACAATAATAGAGTTGAGTAGTGACAAGCCAAATGGACCACAAAGCTGGAAATGTTTACCATCTGATCCTTATAAAAAGTAGTTACTAACTCCTCACTTAGAGGACAGTGAGAAAACAGAACTGTGTTCTCATAGTGGGTCTTGACTGATACCCACCAATTTCAGATGACTGAAAATGTCAGATTTCAAGGGTAGTGCCAGTATAACCCCCAAACTGTAAATAAGGGGAGTTTGCAGATCAAATGACAAATTTTTATAACAAAGCTTTGTCACAGTTCTGAATTTGAAAGTCAAAAGCAACCCCCAAATAAGACGGAATGAGAAGATGCTCCAACCCTTGGTCCATTTCTGAGAGTTTAATCCTAAGCAATTATCAGTAGTGTTCTCGTTGTTGTCTCATTTGCAAGCATTTCACCATCTCTACCTGTGTTTGTTGAGGGCAGAAGCTCTGCCTTTGTTGGTCTGGTGCTCAGCCCAGGGACTGGGGGAGAGTGGGCACCTAGTGAGGCTGAATGAAGAGCCATGTGGCACAGGGTTAAAGAATCCACATCTAGGAGGGTGAGGGGAGCAGCCACAGGACAGGGGAGTTGGGTAGAGGGCTGTCTCAAAGACTAGGAGAGTCAGCAATGAAAGGTCACAGGGTCACTACTGAACCAAAATGCAGATACATTCTAGATTGAGCTATGAAGTCAGGGCTGACGTGGACTGATCACCCATTATGTGCTAGAAACCATCTCAGCTCCTTGTAAACATTTATTTTATTTAATATTCACAAAGATTCAAGGAAAAAGACTATTTCCTAAAGCACAGGACAGTTTTCTTATCCCAGGGTATTCAGCAGAAAATAGTAGGTTTTAAGTTCCAGTCTGAACCCAGAGATAAAACTTGCCATGACTACTATACAGTTCTCCATGGCAGCATCCATAACCTCTCCCTCCTCTGTGGTTTTAAGCAATTCCATGGGAAGCTACTTCCACTTTTCTGGTGAGAACCTATGGCCCCAAACTAGTTTGTTATATAGCTCTAATTTGTCTTATAGACAATCTCATGGCAACTGGACTCCAACGTATATCATGTAACAGGGATAGACATGTCATACTCTACTATATATGTATTCTTAGCACTTGTTAAGAATTTTTTTCATAATGGTTTTTAATGTAATTAGAAATACATTATTTCAAATATTGAGATACTAGAAAAACTTTAAGTGTAAGTCCTTTCTAGTCATATGCCTGTCTGAAGTCCAACAACATCAGCCTCATCTGGGAGCTTGTTGGAAACATACAATCCATGGTCTTGGGTACCATTCTAGAATGACCAAATCCTAATCTGCATTTTAACAATATGACCAGGTGATTCCTATGCACTTTAAAGTCTGAGAAGTATTGATTCTGTCATTGTAATATCATTATCAATGACTCCCCAGAAGAGAGAAAATTTGGATACCTCTGGCTAGGTTTAATGAAAGAGACTGAAGAAAGCTTGATGTATTGGGGGTAAAGATGATTCCTCTCCTTGGACCCTCTTCACCTGGGTAACTACTACTCACCTTTAGTGTCTTAGTCTAAACCTTACATTTCTTCCCTCCAGGAAGTATGTGTTGGTTGAGTGGGTGTCCCTCCTATAAAACCTGCTGAACTTCTACCTGCAACTATTATCATTTCCTGTATACTTTCTTCTCTGTCCCATTTGACTCAAACTTTCACGGTAAAAACACTGCCTTGCTCAACAGGAACAGCAGCAGCAGCAATCAACGCACATTGCAAACTGACGATGAAGCCATCACCATGCATGTGTTACCTTGGTCGAAACTCATCACAACCCTGCTATCATCTCCATTTTACAGGTAATGATTTGAGCCTTATGAAATTAATTGACTTGCTCCATGTCACATTGCTTGGGAGTCCTTAATGCCATATTCAGTTCTTGGAACATGGGGTGCTCATCAAGGTCTGCTAAGTTGAAGAAGAGACACATGAGCTGCTCCCCTCTTTGGTCTGCCCCTGCCTTCTCCACTGGGATCAGAGAGCCTCAGTGAGATTCCCTCCCCCTGCTCTCTACCCTCACTACATAGTTCTGGGAGCTCAGTCCTCACGTCTTTCAAGTTTTCAGCCAGAAAATAAACTGACTGAATGTCCTGATCTTCCTATGCCTGGATGCTAACAACTTCCAAATCAAAGACTCATATCCTGGCTTGTTTGACAGAGTCTACTTAAAGAAAAAAATGAAATGAGAGAGAACAGACCATGTGTGTAATATTTTCCAAAGTGTATACTTCCAGCTTGCAGGCTCCAGTTCTGTCTCCCAACCTGCAGGGGAGAACACAGCAGGGCATGGGATTGCTGCAGAAGTCCTTAAATCCTTAGCCGTGTCATACATTTTCTGGAAAGGGAAATGAACACACTTCTCCACTCCTGAATGGACTACTGGACTGTATTACTGTCATGACACATTAAATGTGAGCTCACTTAAAATTATTATCAAACCCATTTTCCATCCTCTAACTCAAATAACAAAAACAGAAGCACTATTACATTTTGTGGGGTCCAGTGGGGATTTCTGAAGTTATTGCTAGCAATAAAAATTCTAAGTATATATATATTTACTGGGCAGTGTGTTGCAGATGTAGATTGTCTCATTTGATTCTCCATCAACCCTTTGAGGTAGGTATTACTATTTCCAGTTTATACAGGAAGATTATAAGATATTTTTAAAAATAGGTCAAGAGCCAGCAGCAGATAATGTATACTAAAGTTCCAGGCTATAGCTCCACATGCATCATCTCCTGAAATCCTCACACTCAGGGAAGCTGGGAGTGCTAATGTCACCCTGACTCTAAAGAGGAAACCGCAGGTCTTGCTGAGTACGTAACTTGCCCAAGATGAGACTGTTACCCAAGATGCACACAGGGCTTGAATCCCAAGTTTGGGTGATCCCCAAACCCAACTTCATAACACTATCTTATTCAGAAAAATACTATTTAAAGTCCTAAAAGCATCTAAATTAATAAATATAAACATTTTAAAATTTTAAACAAATAAATATGGAAATATTACAAACATACCAATATTTCCTGCTTAATAGTGTAAGAGGACTGAGCTATTGGGGTGTTCTCAGCCATCCCTCTCTAGGCTGCCTGACAAGTTTTTCAGGGGGCAAGTGTTTGGGTGAGAGCCAGGAATGTTGAATCAGCTCTAACTCTACTGCTAGAATTACTGAGGTCCTTCTGGCATTGTAGAGTTTCTTAAACATTGCTGGTCAAATTGGGGTCTTAGACCAATGGAACCAGACTCCTCAGAGGTAGGGAGGGGGAACTACATCCAGTGATTCCTACACAGTTCCATTTTGGATAGAGAAGTGGTTTTCCAACTTAGCTGCAATGTTAGCCACCTGGAGGATCTTTAAAATTCCTGACACCTCTACCCTGTCCCCACAGTGTCTGATTTAATGACTCAGAAGAGAGGCTGGGTAGGGAGAGTTTTGAAAACTCTTCAGGTGATTCCAGTATTCAGCCAAGTTGGAGACAGAGGTTTAGAGGATGGTCCCCAAATGCCAGTCCACAGTTCAGCTGTGTCAGAAGGGCCTGGCGGGTTTTTCAAGAAATCTCTATATCAGACCCAATGTGCCAGAATTTCTAAGGGTGAAGGCTGAGAATGGATACTAGAAGAAAATTCTTCTGGCACTTAAAATAAAACATGGGAGCATCTGGTGATTTTTGAACCCATGCAGGTTTGGGAAGCCCCGACTTGGATTGGGGCATCCCAGTCATTAATTTGGTTTAATTTGAGATGGAGTCTGAGATTCTACATTTCTAACAAGCTCCAAACAAGCTGTTGTTTGTCAGAGGAACACACAGCAATTAACCAGAGTTCAGGGGATGGAACGAAAGAGTGGATACCCTTTCTCTGAAACCTACCAAAGGCTGTACCTGAAATCTATTGGCATTCAGGGATCTGATTTACGCGCTTCCCTGTCCCCTTACCCAGTATCACTTTTCTTTGGGGGATGAGTTGGGTCCTTGTCATCTCTGTATCCCTACCATCTAAGCACAGGACTTAGAGATGTTAAAAACACATAAATAGAATAGAATTTGAATTGACTGGATACCATGATGTCCTTGGAGTCCAAGCTGCGGAGCCAACTGAAGGTGAGACATTGCTATAATGGGAGCCTTTGGTCACTTCCACTCATAAATTCCAATTGCATGGGGTCCAGTGCAGAGCTGTGTGTTACCAAAGCCCACTCTGTAGGGGGTAAGTCAAAGCAGGCCTCTGGAATATTAATAATTCTGCACAGTGATCACAGCTATGACATTTACAGAGCCATGGAGTACAGGAGACAGCCTGAGGTTGCTCACAGCTCTAGACTCCAAGGACTTATCTCTGCTCCAAATGGAGCATGTATATGGCCCAATCCTGCCAAAAGCCGTACGGTTCATTAGCTTTTACTATACAGAGAATCTCGCCAGGCCTGGTGCTAAAATGACAGGAGAAAGCCTACTTGACATCAACGGTAAAAGGAAAAATCACAGTGGGAGCAGAGCAGCTCTGGGAGACATTGCTCATGCCTTTGGAACAGGAGAAAAATGCTTCGGCCTCTAGATAGCAGGGCCCAGGCTAGCTGGAATCTGACAAGGACTTATTACTTTAGAAATTGTTTTCAGGGGTTTGGTTTCATCCCTTGGAGCCTCTATGCATGGCCCTGGATGATTTTTCTCTATTTTTTGATACTGCAACTATTTGTGTGGTTTGTGAGTTCTATGTTGGGAGGGGTCAGGAAAGAGAAGGGGAGAGAGAGAGAGAGAGAGAGAGAGAAAGAGAGAGAGGGAGACAGGCAAAGAGACAGAGAAGGGAAGGAGGAAAAAATGGATGCAATTTTAAGTAATCAGAGAAAAAAGAAAAACAGGGAAAGAGATGACTGGGTTAAGGGCGAGGATAAGAAGACCCAGGCCAAGGTTTCCCCTTCTCTTGGGAGGGATGCTCTTTGTACTGAAGGGTACTTTGTACTCTGAGTTCTGGTATCTTTTAAGGGTGTTTTTTTTTTTTCTGTCTTTCCTTTAAGCTCTATAAGAATCCATTACCTACTGTGACCTCGAAATCTCACCTCTAATTGCTTTTCCTTCCACCATCCCCTCGCCCCTTATTCTCTGTCAAAAGGGAAGTTATTTGGCTCAAGGACATTTACATTTTATGGGTTAAAACTTTCTCATCCGACTCCACAACACTTACATCTTTTTACCCCCTCCCCCCACCTCCAGCTCTCCTCCCTGCACACGTGGGTCTATGACAGGGTCTCCTCCTCTGGTCCCCCACTCCCCACGCCATCTGAAGTATGACTCCCACCCGGGATGTTTTCCAAATAACCCAGTGATTCTTCACCCTGGACCATCTGCTTCAGAATCCCTGAGGGAATGGTAAAGGAGAGAGGAAAGAAGGAAATTTTTTTTAACATGCAGATTCCTGGGACCCATCTCCCCGACAACTGGGGAAAGCTACATGTCTTATCTTTGACCTGGGTGATTGTGAAACTCCGTAAAGTTTAAGAGCTTCTGCAAGACCAGCTCTCAAGCCTCCCCATGTCCTTGCCCTTCAAGACCCGACTCAAAGATCCAAGACTCCCCTTCCACCACCCAAGAGAATATTGAGAGCCAGGGTCACACGCCTTACACCAATCATTCGAGTTGGGCCCTGCACCTTCTCCTCTTACGGGAGAAGAAAGCATTCAAGTCAAGGAAAGGGCAGGTAGTGAGGCTGGCCTGATAGGAAGGAATTAAGAGAGGCGGGAAGCTCCAAGCCATGACTAGTTGGGCAACTGCTCCTCACGGCAGCCTGTGGCTTGGTGGCCATACCACCCAGAGATGCAAATCTTCTGAATTTTTAAGGAAACTAGAAATCCAGATTTTTATATAAATTATTCTCACTTTCAATTCCTGGCTAATTTCTTTTTCATGAGTCAAACAAAATACATTCTGGCCGCTGCGTTGATATCTGCAACCTCTGGAAGGTTTTCAGAGGTTTGCAGTGGCTTTCAGTTCTAGGACTCTGGAATCCAGTGGCCCTGAACCTCTGTGGCTAACCAAGTTCTTTGGTTGCTGGTTGGAGCTTCTCAACCAATACTTCTCCTCTCCTAGAAATCCAAAGATCTGGTGACACCACAGCTCCAATAAGTGGGACTTGGTTGCTGGCAGGCTCCAGTGGTTTTGAAACCTGAGTGTGTGTCAGTCACTTGGAGGGCCTGGTCAACACAAGGAAGACTGGGAGCCACTGGAAGCTCCTGATTCAGGTAACCAAGGAAGAACCAGATAATTGTGCTTCTTACAAACCTGCAGGCACCGAGTCTTCCTGGAACTGCTCACGTGATTTAGGAGTCCATTTTAACAGTAACTGTCAGAGCTTAGTAACTTTTTCAGAGCTTAGTCTGTGCCGGCCATTTGTCATAGCACTGTGCTGGATCGACTTTAATCTTACATCCCAACCCTATTAGGAAGGTATTATCCTCAATTTATACAAGAAGAAACTGAAACTCAGAGAGGTTAAGTGACTTGTCCGAGGTCACACATTTTGGTGAATGGCAAAACCAGGACCTAAATGCAAATCATCAGACTACTGAGTCTTGTTATAATATCATTTATAAACCATGCTGAGACACTTAGGAAAAAGTAAGGAGACACCATTAATAAACATGCCAAGGCAAGATGTAAGCCAGGACTCTCCTGGGCAAGCCAAGACATAAGGTTACCTGAGTGGAGTTTGAATTGAGTCTTGGACACATGAAGGTTAGCATTGGGGAAAACTAAAGAAAGACTAAGGTTTATGCTGAACATCTCCGTGATGAAGTTTGTCAGATGTTTCCTCTCCATTCCAACTGTTGCAATACTCCAGACAGAACAAAACAAGGAAATGTCTTTTTTTGTTTCGTTTTGTTTTGTGCACTCTGACATGATTTTGCAGCCACTCACAAAGCCCTGGAGAACCAGAGTCAGGATTTAGTCCACCAGGCAGGGACGTACAGACATGGACATTTCGGAAGAGAAATTGGGCTGTGGTTTTTGAGAAATTCTGAATGTAGGTATTTTTGCACAAAATCCTGCCCATCACAATGGGTTTTACAGTAAGAGCAACAGCTGCTGGGGACTTAGTCCTCGCTGATTTATGCAAAGAGGAAGGGAAAATTCCATACTTTCTCAGACCCGTTGTGGGGAATTCTAAACAGGCTCAATAGTACCCTCTAGTGGGCAAAAGGGGAATGCGCGGGGGCTCAGAGGACAAGGAGACAGCCAAAAGACTGGAGAAAAGTAAGAAGAAATATTCTGCAGAAGTGAATTAAGTATCCAAGTGCTCTGTGATATAGACAGGTACTTTAGTTTAAAGGTTTAACAGATGGTGGATCTGATAAAATATAATTCTCTATAAAACACTGATCCCGTGTGATATTGCATCCACACAACACACAGCACAGTGAGCTCAGAACCCTCTGCATGCAGGACAGTGAGTGAAGGACCCAGGCAGGTGAGCCCGGGGAGGGGGGGTCACTCCATTCCCCACAAACCATTGGCCATTGGACTCCCGCCATAATCCATCATCCCCTGGGCAACTGCTTGTGGAAAGATACCTGGACAACGCTAGCCAGAAAAATACCAGTTTCCCCCTTAAGCTCCCACATAACAGAAGTTTTGATGGTGAAGCTTTAATTGCTTTATTTTTGCTTACAGAGATCAAATTAAATAGTAAACCAACAGCACTGACACAGGGACAAAAGAACAGGGCGAAGACAAAATCAAGTATGTGATTAATCATGCCATGAACTGGGAGATTCTGCAAGAGGCTGAGAGGTCACCAGCAACACCCACCCCACGTACCATCCATGTCTTTAGGCAGGAGACAACCTTCTGCATTCCGTTCACTGCCCTGACTCCATTTTTCTGTCAAAGTTCAGCTGTATCTGAGGTTTATTTCGAGGGTCTCCCTCCTCAGATTTCTCATGACTAACTGTCCCCATGAGCAATTGCCTTTCAAGTTTCTTTTCAGTTTCAATGAACTTCAGTTAGATCACCATTCCTTTTACTCATCAAAGGCACATGGAACTTTTATATATGTACAAA
Source organism: Marmota monax (assembly GCF_021218885.2). NCBI lineage: Eukaryota > Metazoa > Chordata > Mammalia > Rodentia > Sciuridae > Marmota > Marmota monax. The sequence goes on from NW_026695202.1 coordinate 1,664,971, forward strand.
ACAGTGTTGGGAATATATATCTGAAAACAGACAACAACCCCATCTTCATAATTTTCCCACTGAAGGAGGATGTGAGGAAGGGACTAGGCAGGCTCAATCCTGGAAAAGTTAGCAGATGGAGATGTGGTAAAAGCTGCAAGGACATTGCTTTATAGATTATATCCAGCAGAGATGTCACCTCCATCACATGCACCTAGTCATGGGTAGGTATTCTATAAATGTTAGCTTTTATTGTGTGTCGCTACTACTATTGCTGCTGTAGTAATTTACATGTATTTCTTTTGCTATTCCTGCACAGTCACATAATAGAAGGGTGAAATGCCAGTCTCTTCCACAAATGCTTTATTTAGTGAAATTACTCCATTACTCAGGGAGTGGTGAATCCCAACACCAATAACAGTTTATTTCTCTATTTGTAAAAGGCTACTATCAAGAAACACTGTTCAGCAGATTTCATTGATTCTTCAATTTCTTCCTTCATTCATTCAACTAACACATTACTTATGGAGTTCACTTTGTGTGCCAAACCTTATGCTAAGGATGGGAAGTAGAGTAATTAAGAAAATGGGCATGGCCTTTGCCCTCCCGGAGCTCTCTGTGTCCCAAGATTTTTGGATATCAAGAACTTCAACAACCTTAGATGAGGTTGTTGAAGCCAGAATTAGACAGGGAGTCATTATAGATAGGTAAATCGAGTCAGGTAAATAGAGTTGGGTGGGCTCAAGGAGGCCAATCTGAGTGAGTCTGGGAAGTTGGAGACTGTCCCCTGAGAGATTGAAATGTTAATTCCTTCAGAGCCCTTCCTCCACCCTTATTAAGAACCTGCCCCTGCTCCAAACTGTTGCTAAGGTAACCTGACCCAGGAATTGCCCCTCCCTACAGGGAGTTATAAAATTGTTAATTAATGTGTCTGGGGCTGCTCCATCCTGCCCTTCCCCCATCCATCTGCTTCTCACCTTTTGGCCACCCACTGAGCATCTCCTGGGCCTAGTCCTGTAAGCAGGAAGGAGGGAGATAGGGGAAGAGAGCAGGGGGACAAAGGAAGCCTAGGACATATAAAAAGTCAAACACCCTCACTTCTTGGGATACCAGGATACCAGGCCCCCTTTGCCCTCCCTGGAGAAATCTGTTACCCCTTTTTAAGTAAGCCCTGCTTTATATGCCTACCTCGGCGTGCTTCTCTAGTGTTATACTTCAACATGTGAAGGAGCAGCACAACTGGTCACTGATAACTGGCAGTATCATTATGTCATGAAGGACGTCAAACTCAGCCTCCAGTATCTGGAAGAGACAATCTCATTGTGCTTACCTGGAGCTGTGCCTGGTTCCATGGGTACCTTCTGAGGTGTCTGCTGCATGAATGAACTGGTGAGTGAAGACTGGGAGGGTTGACAAGAGGAATTATTGCTAAAATTTCATTTGCTGTGCAAATAACGATCATGAGGAACAGAGGGGTGTTCATGGAAATGCCTGGGAGTGAATGAGTTCCTATCGTGTGGTCACTACAATGTTGACACTTTCTGACCATTGCCTCCCAGCAGCCGTAGGATTTAGCATCATTACTCCAATTTTAGAGATGAGAAAACAACAACAACAACAACAACAAAGTTTTGGGATATTATTTATAATTTGGAAGCACGGATAGTAAAGGAATTGGGGACCAGAGAACATGCTCATGTCTGCCTTCTCCAGTCATTCCCTAAATCCCATTTTTCTCACTGGGGAACAAGAGCTTCTTCTCCAGTCTATAATGATGGGAATGGATGAGGTGACAGTCCAGCCTCATTTGCCACAGCAGGAGATGAGGATCCTTTAGCGGAGACTAATTCCCTGAAGGCAATCATCTCCCAACATGCCTGATGGGCAACTCTGATAGTGAAGTCTCGCTTTCCTCCCAACATTTTTCAAATCAAGGAAAACAGCCACAGATTTCCTGAACATCGAAAGACCAGGGTCACTGTGCTGAGTGAATTTTGATACAGAACTTGGTTGCATGGGACCTGGGGATGGGAACTGAACGTCACCTGGTGCAGCTGTTCATTTGATGAATCTCTCTATTCCGTCCCCACCATTCTACCCACCTGCCTGCACCTGACACTGCTAGGCTGGAGATCTGGCTCATGTTTCCAAAAGTGGCCCATTTCACGTTCAGAAGGAGCCTTCTGGAAAGCCTACCCCATGTTAAGCTGCAACCTGCTTCCAGCAGCTTCTCCTCTCCGGTTTTCATTTTCTCCATTGAGAGCCATTTGGAAATCCCATCGTGTCCACGTCACTCCTATTCTATCTGCCACACCACATACTTAGACTCCCAATATTTTTTTCATCCAACTCATTTTAACTTTACTTATTTTAATCTCCAATGAAGCAATAATGCTTTGTAATACATTTTTTTTGTTTTCCTAACAAATATGAATTATAGTATTGTTAGTGTGTTTTTAATTATATAAAAATCATGCATTACTCAATGATGCAATACACTATGAGGAATGCATCGTTAGGCAATTTTGTCATGGTGGTTATTGGCATCAGATCAATATTGGCATCAGATCCACCATTTTAGATCAGGAGCCATTTTTATCTAGGGACTCCTGAGTTTTGATTTAAGAGCCACTCTATCTAGGGACTCCAGGCTTCGATTCTGAATGCACCTGCTACAAGGTTGAACCGCCGGAGCCCATGACACAACCCTTAAGCATGCTTGTGAAATTCCTCTTGTGGGCTCTAAAGCTGCTCTGTGAGGGCCCACAGACTGCTGCTCCCCTTGGAGGGACAGCCTTGTGGGTTTGCTCCATGCTACTGACAATAAATCTCTTGCATGGGATTCCGGTGTGTGGTGTGGTCCTTGGACTTTGCATGAACTTTGCAAGTGTCCTTTCAGTGGGAACATTGAAGAGTGTGCTTCTGTCATCCCAAATGGTAAAGCCATCTCCACACCTGGCTGCATGTTGAAGCCTATGACTCTGAGGCCACTAAGTACTACAGGCAGCTGTAGCACAGTGGTGGATATATATATATCTGAGTGCACCTAAATGTAGGAAAGGCACATTAAACATGAAGTATAGAAGAAAAATAAAAGGGTCCACCTGTATACCTTGCCATGTTCATGTGGCATGACCAGGACAGGAAGTTGCTGTGGGTGAGTGGGTGGAACTGAAGGCGGAGGACATTACTGTAGGCTCCACTGTCTACTTAGCCTACACTCGATTTATGTTTCAAAGTTGTTCCTTTAGCTCACCTTCACTCTTTTGCTTTATAATCTTTTACATTTTTTAAACTTTTTGACTTCTTTGTAATAGCACTTAGCTTAAAACACAAATATATGGGATTGCTACTCAAAAATATTTTTTTCTTTATAGTCTTACTCTATGACATTTTTTCAACCTTTCAAATATTTTATTTTTTTTTTCAAGGCCCTGGGTTCAATCCCCAATACCCACAAATTCTTTTTTCTTTTTTAACTTTTTCTGTTGAAAACAAAGATACAAACACACATTAGCCTAGGCCTACTCAGGGTCAGGTCGTCAGTGTTGCAGTCTTCTATCTCAACATCTTGTCTCACAGGAACATCTTCAGAGGCTGTGACACACACATGTCAGTGTCCTCTCCTATGACAATAGTGGCTTTTCTAAGAATCACTCCTGAAGGACCTGCCTGGGGCTGTTTTATAGTTAGTATTTTTCTTTATAGTAGAATGAATACACTCTAAAATAATAATAAAGCATACAGTATAGTAAATGCATAAATTATTAAGTCATTTATTATCATGATCAAATATTTTATACTGCACATAATCGTGAATGCATGCAATTTTTACACATCTGGGTAATACTTCTAAAGGCTGATGGGCTAAGCTGGAAACCAGGGTCAAAAATGAACTAATATATAGTTTCTAGCTTGATTTCATAGAAGGAAGAAATAAGTGTGGACTACATTTTTTCCCTCTGATTCCGAAGCTGTTGCCACTGTAGTTACCATTATCTTGCTTCTCTTGTATAAATGACACGGTGATGGCATCCCTGGAGGATGCAAGTCTCCACCTTACATTCACAGGTAATCACTGCCGCGCCCCTGTCTTGAGGAGTTGTTGCTCCAGAAAGGAGGCTTCACTCTTCATCTCATCATCAGTGGGTATGGAGGCCCAATCAACATGGAGACTATTTCAAAGTGACGGAGGAGACCAAGGGCACTCAAAGGAAAGACGCACTGGTAGCTGTGCACTATGGCCTTCAGTTCCTGGGCATTCACTAATTTAGGAGAGCATGGAGATGGCTGCTTTTCAATAGGTGCAGCCTCTCTGCAGCTCTGGCGCAGTCTTGTGGCTCTGGGAGGGTGGGTAGCAAGCAAACGTTTCCATCAGAAAACTGTTTTTAGGTGCCAAAAATGCACTTGGCCATGGAACTACTGCAAAAGCCTCCGGGGGAGCCTGTGTGTTTTTGCATGGTTGTGGGTTGCTAGGTCTGGGATAACCTGGGGCAGGCTGCATTGCTCAACAAATCCCTAAATGAAGTGCTTCAGCAAGGGAACGTGGGGTTAGCTCGCCTGGCTTCCTGTCAGGGTTGGCAAGGCCCACTGCCACATCGAAGACCTCATTTCAAGGTATGTTCAGCTGAAAGCATGGAACAACGTGGTCAGACCAGATGGCTGGACCATATGGAAGGGAGCCAGCTTGTTTAAGGTAATCTGAAACATTTTTTAATAATAACTTTATTTAAAAAAATTTTTTTCCCACCTGCTTCTAAAGAACAGGGGAGCCAAATCCGTGTAACTAGGGAGACGTCATCATAGCAGAAACTGTCTCACACACGTCGTTCTGTTCTGTGGTCCAGTAACTGTGCTCCCAAGAGAGATCCTGCTGAGACTTCCCGGGATGTACTACCCTGATGATGTCAGTACCATCCACCCTGGAGCCCCGGAGAACTTGAAATTTGATTTAGTCTATAATGTGATCTGCTTCATTGCTAGAGGAGACCGCAGGCCCTCCCAGGGTCCCCAGGAGAGTGCGGCCTGAGTCAGCTCTCATTTGAATGAGGCCCCTCCATCTTCCCCTGTTTGGAGCCACCAGCATGTCTTCAAGAGGCTCTTCAGCAAAGAGCACCTTCTTGAGCACTTTGGGATTCCATATTTGACCCCAAACAAACAGCAGGGAAATCTGTCCGCACAGCTGCGCGTGTGCACCAGTGTACGTGGACCTCAGGGTATATCCAGAAGATGTTCACAGGGCAAAAGGGAAGAAATTCTGGCAGCCATGATTGTTTCTCTTGTCTTTGCTCATCCAGTTCTTTTAAGAACAACTCACATGCCTGTCAGAGAAGACAGTTTCTCCATAGTCCTCTCAAATGGAGCTCTCCCTCCCATTTCCCCCAAGTACCTCAAGACAAGAAGATGGGACCGGCATCCTCCGAGTTCTGAATTATTGATTATAAAGGATGTCTACTTCCTCCTTCAAAAGCCTAGCTGCTTTGAGGATCATGGGACCAGCCAAGCCTCCACATTGCTGGCATTTACTGACCTCTTGATGACTAGCCAACCCCACTCCTGAGGACTTGAACACCTGCCTCACCCTCTTCTTCTCCACCTCCATTCTGTCACCGTTCCTGGTAACGTCAACGTCTGTCCACAGGTGAATGCAGTCAGCACCTTCCGTCTTAATGCTCTCAGTTCTTGACTCTTGACAATCCTGCTTTCTCCCTGCTTCAGCCACGTGCTCCCCACAGTCACCCACCCCTGGCAAAATCCACCCTCCCAATCTGCTACAAGCATCGTCCAGCCACCGACAACCCCTTTTCTTCTTTCAACTCTTTTACTAATACCGAGGCCTAAGGATGCCTCCGCCTCACTGAGATCCCCCTGAATTTACTGTGGCAGCTCTCTCTCTCTCTCTCTCTCTCTCTCTCTCTCTCTCTCTCTCTCTCTCTCTCCCCCTCTTTGTCTCCCTTCTCAAAAAATCATGACCCCATTTAAACCTAACTGTTCATATTCTCCATGGCTACACCTAAAAAAAATGTTTCTGGAAAAAGTTAAAAGGCTGCACTGATTGGCTTGATGGCATATAAAAGCCTCAAATCTCAAATGGTCACTCAACATCTATCTACTACACTTCTTAGGAAGTCCACTTTACAACTCTCATGATGGTTACTGTACACCTTCTCCTCTTTCTTCCAATTTCCACAATCTCCTTCTCTACTCCTCTCCCCTGTCAGCTGATGTCTTGCTTAAAAATGAAAGCCAAGAAGCCCCTTTATCTACTAGGCACAAACACCCATAAGAATCTACCTCTAGCCAGGGGTAGTAGCATGTTCCTAGTAGCAGCTTGGGAGGCTAAGGCAGGGGGATCACAGGTTCAAAGCCAGCCTCCGCAATCTAGCGAGGCCCTAAACAATTTAGCAAGACCCTGACTCTAAATAAAATATTTAAGAAGTTATGGGGATGTGGCTCAGTGGTTAAGTACCCCTAGGTTCAATCTCTGGTACTAAAAAAAAGAAAGAAGAGAAAAGAAAGTTTACCTCTCTCCCTGCTTTCTCTTGGGTTAGGGTTAGGGTTAGGGTTAGGTTTAGGCCTTTCTGTTACGGGTACCTGGCATTCCTGCCCCTGGCCCCTGCTCCTCTTCTGAGACCTGATTCCACCCTTCACCATCTCAGGCACTTGGCCTCTGCATTGTCGGTTTGTCTGACTCTGTCACCTCATTTTCATCAGCACATAAACACGTGCTGTATCAGGGCCACACAACATGCGAGTCCACCAGGAGGTAAGATGACACCAGGGAGCAAGTCCACATTGCTTTTTTCCTGCAGCGACAAAGTCTTGCTGTGAAAAAACCTCATCATCACCTAGACTGAGCCTTTTGCCCAGTGACCTTGCTGCTCCGTGTTTGCTTCACAGAGCGACCTGGTCTGCAGCCCAGGCCTCTGCACCACACTGGGAATGACACTGCTCTGGATTTCTGGTCCTTAAACCCTTTCCCTTGGCCTTTCCCCAGCTATGTCTTGTTCCTGAGCACAGAAGCATCTCACTGACGAGCTGTTCACTACCTTTGCTTCCTTGATACACACTTGCTGCTCAGTCTCCTCCACTCTGGCTTCTGTCCCTGCCCCTCTCCTGAATTTCCTTGTCATGGCAGCTTGGGCCCCAGCGTTACCGTATCTCCTTGTTGCTTCGGAGCCCTCCTTTTCCTCTTACCCTCAGTGGGAGTTGACGCAGGTAACCTCCCCTCCTTTCCTGACACACACAGGCTCCTAGGGGCCAAGCAACTTGCTGGACCCCTCTTCTAGGGAGGTTAGAGGGAAGGCTCGACCTTGGACAGCTGTCTCCAGAGTCTTGCTCCTGTCTATGATGCTGGGGACTGGCTTAGAAGGAGAGATCATAGAGCAATGGGGAATGCACCTAAATGTACACAAGGAAAGAAAGTAGGACAGCGAGGTCCGAGAAGAGCCCAGGCTGCTGAATCTCAGTACAAATGCAAAAGTCCAAGTTCAGTTTCAAGTGCACTCTGTTAGCACCCCAGGACACAATGTGCATGAGGTTCCACGTGGGGTGGGTGTCCTCTAGTAGCAGTCCTCCTTTTAAAATGTTTTATTAGTGTATTGTAGTTTTATAGTATTGGGGTTCATTTTGACATTATGGCATGCATGAAATATAATCTGCTTCATTTCAGTCCCCAGTCCTTCCTCTTTCCTTCCCCCTGTCCTCTTCCTCTACTCTACTGGGCTCCCTTCTTTTTATTTGTAGTATTTTTAAATTGGTGCTTTACAGTTAAACATAAAGGTGAAGTTTGTTGGTATATTATTATATGTTCATAGCATAATCTGGTGAATTTCATTCCACAGTTAAATAATGGACTTCTAAGCAACACTTTGCTCAGAGTACTGGTTGACTTGTCATGTCCTGAATGTGAGAGCATGGCTCCATGACAAGAGGATTATCACAACTTGCACATCTTAATGGAGTTCCTAAACAAGAAAACAGTAATAAAATGTAGGGGTTTCTTTAATATCTCTCTCTTTCTCTCTCTCTCTCTCTCTCTCTCTCTCTCTCTCTCTCTCACACACACACACACACACACACACACACCATAAATGTTTTCTGACTTTCCTTTATAAGGAACTAAAATTAATATCTGTGTACAGCTCTAGAGTTTTAATTGGTAAACACAAGTCTTGTTAACCATACTTTTGACAAGGTGACCCTATCAGAAAGATGAAGTTCAAGGGAAAAATGAAGTTTTCAGGCTTATTTTGGGGGAAAAAAAAAGCTTCACAACAGGCATTGAGGTGTAGTTGCAAAGAATCTTCTTGCTGAGTCAAGGCCTGACTCATCTAACTGGCTTGAGTGACTTCTTGAGTGGCTTCGGCGATATTTCGGAACTTCTCTGGGCTTTGTTTCCTTTTCTGGGAACCTAAAGACAATAATGGGGGTTCCTGAACTGTTTTTCAATACTTGGGAGTCCTAAAAATCTTTTTTGTGGCCAAACAAGCTGTGTGACTTTTAGCAAGCTACCTCTCTGTTCCTCATTTTCTGTATCAGAAAGGGGGAATGATAAGGGTACCTGATCTGTGGTTGTCTCGTGAGGGTTAAATGACAACATGGATGCAGCACTGACAGCAGGGCCTGCTCCCTGGAAACTATTGAGCAATCTATCTTAGCTATTGTTTTTACCATTGTGATCATCGTCATTATGATGGTGAAATGGAAAAGCTGCGGTACACATTTGAAACAAATTTATTGTTACCTAATACATGTGGTTTGGTGATTAAAATGTTTCAAAACAAAAGGCTCTTTGAGGGGGGCATTTAAAACCAGCATTGAAAATCTGGGAACTGCATCTCCAGGGCATACAGGAGTTAGCAGCTCTCATGCACCTAGCACATACACTGTGACAGATAGCTGTACACATGGTACTTCTTTAAAAACATCTCTGGACTCAGAGCCATGGTCTGTTAACCCCAGCCATGCCTCTGGCATTATCTCCAAGGAACATTTTGTAGAAAATTAGTTGTAAGCAAACTGCTGGCCTGTATCTCAACCTTAACATGATCTCAACTCATTATATAAACATTCCATTAAGGGCTTCTCCATGACTCTTGCATGTATTTATTTCAAATTTGTGTTAGTCAACTTTTTGTCACTGTGACAAAATACCTGAGAACAAAACAACTTAAAGGATGGAAGATTAATTCTGGTTCATGGTTTCAAATGTTTCAGTCCATGGTGGGCCAGCTCTGTTTCTTTAAGCCTGAGGTGAGGCAGGACATCATGGCAGACTTAAATAGAGGAGGAAGTGAGAAAAAGAGAGGAAGAATTGAGGAACAAGATACAGTGTCCACACATACCTAAGGACCTATTTCTTCAACTACTCCCCAGCTCCTACAGTTTTAACCACCTCTAATGCCATCAAAGCATGAATCCATTGATGGATTAATCAATGGATGAAGTCAGAGCCTTCATGATTCATTCACTTCCCAAACCACCCCCCCCACCCTTTGAACATTGCTGCATTGGGGACCAAGACTGCAACACGTGAGCCTTTGGGGGAACATTCCAGATCCGAATCATAACACTTGTATATAGTTTGGGATAAGGAGTAGCAAACATTGTTTGTAAAATATTTGAACAATGCCAAGCAATTAGTTCGTGTTCAGTAAATACCAACTATTTACCAGTCACACGTAACTCTTCTTCCCATGTTTAACTTTAATATCAAAAGTAATGGGCTAGTGATATAACTCAGTGGTACAGTGCTCACTTAGCATGCACACAGCCCAGGGTTCAATCCCCAGTACTGCCAATAAAAAAATCAGTGATGCAGTTGACCTCATATTTTTAGAGGCTAAGTATGTGCAAGTAACAGGGCTAGAGGTTTTGTGTACATTCTTCTCATCGTGTATCAGCTCCACTCATACACCTCAGCAGAGCTGAAGAAGTCAATCATCTATGCTGAGGATAGTGTGTGGTAACTGGACCACTGTCATTTTTAGGCTGGCCCTATATGAAGATACAGGCCCTATATGAAAATATGGCCCTATATGAAGATGCCCTTTGTTCTGTGACTTAGCATCACCACCCACTGGAGAAGGTAGATTTCCTTGACCATTTGTATAGGGCTTGGCCACATGGCTTGCTTTGGATAAAAAATAGGTTGTTAGGAATGGCAAAGTGCAACTCTGGACTAGCATTTCTAGAGGTCAGTCATGTTCCACTTGTTCTGTTCAGTGCAGAATTTCCCTGAAAAGAGCATCTCTTACAAATCTGTTGCTCCTTCCATCTGGGCCCCTGAAGGAGTACCACGGAGCAGACTTAAACACAATCAGCAGACAGGACTAAGTCCAGGTGGTCTCAAGGTTTGAAGGAGAGGTACTTGGTTACCCCAGGAGAGACCAGCCAACCCCCAGATTGTTATGGGGCAGACTGCTGAGAAAACATACCAAGTCCATTTTGTCTGAATTGAAGAGTCTTTATTTAGCCAGCCTGCATGACTACTCCCCATAAGACCTACCAATGTATCTGCAAGGAACAGCCCCAAGCCTGAGCATTTCAGGGTCTTTAAAGGCAAAAATCACTAAAATAACATCCAGGTTGATGTAGCAGCAAGCAACAGGAGTACAGAAACTGAATTGAGCAGCTAACAAAATAATGCAATGGGCACACTGGTATTTCCCACCAGACTTTCCAGGTTAGCAGAGCAACAAGCAAGCAAAAGGGAAGTGGGTCAAAATGACCCTCGTTGAGTACAAGTTAGAGAATGGTTACTAACATCTAGACAATCAATCTCTGGCAGGGTACATTGCCCAAGAAAAATGGGAACCAAAGAGAGAACAGTTTCACATTGTATAAGAATTGCCATTTTGTGTTGCCAAACATGCTATGCTAAGCAACTGTTGATGGGTACGGAGGTGGGGTATTCCCATAGGAGAAGCATTTATTATATGACATGGAGTCTCAGGGTAAAATGGAGTCTGTTTGGTCATTGCCCATGTAACCTGGCCCATAACACAGACAACCTGCAACAGCAACATAATAAACAAGATTGCCCCTGTGGTGTGCTCCTAAGTTCTATGGTGGTTGTTACATAGCATTGATTAAGAGTGGTAACTGATACGTAATCACTTCAAACTCAAAAGCATTCATGTCATGTTGGCCCTTAATGCCACCTGGCATCGACACACATTTTCCTAGTCCATGTGCCTCTGTCCTTAACTCTTCACTATCTCCTCTTCCACCCTCACTCTCAGCTGTCTTTTGTTTACCCTTTCACTGAGAAAAACGGAAAGAATTAGGAAAGAACATCCATGTGTGGCCTCAGCCACTGTCCTGCAGGTCAGCCTCTGTGCCCATACACAGTGCCGTTTCTTCTGCTACTGATGAACTGTCCCGTTCCTATCAAAACCGGCTCCTCCTTTTGAGTTTTGAGCCACATTCCTTCTTGCTCCAGCATTTTTCTTCTTCTTTATGTCCTGCATCACCAAATTTCTCCCTCCCCCAAATGCATCATTACTATCACCAAAAAGAAAGAAAGAAAGAAAGAAAGAAAGATGGGAGGGAGGAGAGAGAGAGAACCTTTACTATTCTCTTACTGCCACCTCAGTTCCCTGGCCCACGCTGTAGCAAAGTTCCTTGAAAGGGTTGACCACATTCTCTGTTACCACTTTCCTTGTCCCTAGGCAACTCCCTGTAGTCATGTTCTACCCTGGCCACTCCACCAGACTGCCCTGGTGAGGACCCCTTATTCTTTACATCTGCACAAATCCGTGTTCAAGGCTCAGTCCTCATCTTATTTGACATATCTACTGCTATGACTCCCTCATCATGCCTGTCTTTCTGAAAATGTGTTTTCCAGGACCCTATACTCTTCCGATTTCCCTCCTGCCTTGCAACTAACTACCCCTTTCATGAAAAGCTGGAGGACCTTAATGATCAGGTCTTGGAACTCTTCTCTCCTGTGTCAACTCTCCCTCCCTTGACGATCTTAACCAGGATCGTGTCTTTCCATCACACTGAAATATGAATGACTCCCAAGTCATTCTGCAGTTCAGATTTCTCCTTAAAATGCAGACTTGTATATTCGACTGCCTATTTGGTATCTCCTGCTTGGAAATCTAATGAGCAGCTCAAACTTCACATGAGCAGTAGCAAACTCTCCATCCTCCCCGTACACATACATCCACAAAACTCTTTTCTCCATCTCAGTAAATGAATGGTACTCTCTCTATTTGAGGAACCAAAATATCTTGGAATCATCTTTGAGTCTTCGTCTTTCATTCACATCTGTCTGTTGTCAAACACCATTTGTTGCAGCTTCAAAATTCATCCATAATCTTACCATTTATAATACTGATCTATCCTGTTATTTGGGTGGGACAGTTATGGTCTAACCCACTGCCAACTCTGGCAAGAATGTCCTAATGGTCTCCCCATTTCCTTCTTTGGCCGACTAGTCTGTTCTCAACTAAGCTGGCTAAGTCAGAATGCTCAAACCCAAGTCAGATCACAGTAGGTAGAGAGTCAAAGTGCTCCTAATACCTACAAGGCCTTCTGGTTCTGACTTCATCTCCGACTACTGTTCTCTTTAATGCACTCTGCTTAGCCATCTGACCTCCTTGCTCTTCCTCAGGCACATTCCTGCCCCAGGGCCCTCGCTTTTCTTTGCCATACTCTATGGTTTATTCCCTTATGTCCTGTTGATTTGCTCCATTGTGATCTCACGGAGAAGTTCCCTGACCTTTCCTAACCTACTAGCACCTTCTCGTCTACTTCTGTTTTTCTCACACTTATCGTAGTCTAACATACCACAAAGAAATTTCTTGTTTACACTGTTTATTGTTTGCTTCTGGACAATCTCTGGGAGCAGGGATTTTTGTATTGTTTGTACCTGATACAGAATAAGCATTTAGCAATATGTGTTCAGGAAATGAATTTATATAATTTAATCTTCTCAACAAATTTGTGGGGCATATTCTTTTCTATTCATTTCACAGAATAATATAAGTCTGAGAGAGGTTAAATGACTTTCTCAGATTACACTGATGGTCACTGCTATGTCTTTAACCTGACCCGTTTACTGGAGAGCATGATTAATAGTGCTCCACCTAAGACAGGACTTTACATTACATATCTATATATATAATTATTTCTTACACATACATAGTACTATATCGTCTCTATCTTCTGTAATAAGTACTTTCAGATTTAGTTCTCACCTCTAGTTGCTAATCCTTTCCAACTTCTCATAAACTGAAGTTATCAGCATTTCTCCCTGTAATTTTTTATCAACCCTTTTAAAGCAGAGAACCACACTTCTCTATGTTCTAGCTCATTCTTTGCCCAGATTGGACCAATGAAATAAAGAGCTCTTCTTTAGTCCAGCCCAGGCAGATACTGAAAAGAAATCTTATCAATGAGAACACTCTTAAGTAGACTTTTTATAGCATATTGGATTTGAAATGTATCTTCTTATTAAAAAAACTTCTCAAACTGAGTGTTCTTCCTGTCCACTCCAGGTAAGAACTTTGAGTCTGGACTCAGAAAGTTTTAGTTCAAATTCTGACTCTGCCATGTTAACTGCATGACCAGGGTAAGTTTCTTAATATCCCTTAAACTTGATTTCCTAATCTACAGAATAGTTACTACTGCAGAGGGTGAACATAAGAGGTTATGTTCGTGAAGTACTGATGACTACAATGAGAATGCACAGGACATTAAAGATCATAAAAAAATTGTAACACAATCCTAGAAAGTGGGCATCTAAAGAGGCCCAGAGGACCTGAGGGCCTTACCACCATTCCATATCCCAAGTGCACTCTAGATCCAGAAGGTCTGTCTAATAAATGAACCTGCCCATTGTGGACACATTGGCCCAAGTTAGAAGGTGTGAATCAATTCATGAGTATGGCTACGAACAACCAGAAATTATCAAATCATCACTCAATCAAAAGACATCCATTAGTGAACTCTCACAACTTTCTCTTCGTTAAGAGGCTCTGGGATTGGAAAAAGAAGAAGGAAAAAATAAATAAAATTGTCCCCATGGCTCATAACAGTATATTAGTATGTCTGTGTCAATAAACATTTATAGGAAAAGACAAAGTAAGAGCAGGCCACAGTATGTTGGAAGAGGCAAAGATAAAGCAGATATAGCACAAGTAGGGAATGGAACTTCCCAGGAACAGGCAGGTAGGGGAGCTTTAGGAGGGAGGTGAGACTTTGGCCTGGCTTTGTGTGTAAGCTGAATCTGAACAAGATGCAGGAAAGCAAAAAGTCACTTAAAGGTGAGACTAAAATGTAAGTATGGAGCCAAGAGCTTGAAGACCTTGACTAATAGCTGAAGAATGTCAACCTTGATCCTACAAGAAGTGGGAATCAAAATTTGACAATCTAAGAATGACATGGAGTCAAAGAGACCTGCCATGTCTCTAGACTAGAGCTAGAATGCACCTCATGCTGGCGAGCCTCCTCCACCTGGGACCAAGGAGGAAATGTAGGTCCAGGGAGATGAAGGGGCTTGCCCAAGAGACCAGTGGTGACGTGGCTAAGACTTGAACGCAGGTCTCCATCTGCTAGTTTGGCATTCTTTCCACCTTGTCATCTTCATAAAAGGACAACCACCCATGACTAATTTTATAAGCCATAAACCAAAAACGTCATACATCTGTTATCTCCACAATGATGAATAAATCATAAGCATGAAATGCACACTGACTGTAGCTGAATCTTAATATAAGTATCAGAGGATCCAAGAGAAGTAAGTCCAATAATCTAATGAGCAAAAGAGACATTCAAGATGTTTATGGTTGCTTTTATGGTAGCCTAAAATCAAACAGAACCTGCCTTTCTTTCATGTTTGCTCGGCTTTCCTTTCAACTCCACTTTTGCCCCTCAACCGTCATTGAGTCAGAAGGTGTTAATGCCAGGCCTTGCCCACTCTGTGTCTGAGCCTCCTGAGTAGGTTCTGGATTGCGGACAGCCAAGCATTTAATCAAGAAATTAGAATTGATTAGGTCCTGATTGGAATAAAATTTGTATTTACAAATTTACATCTTGAAATAAAACTTAAACTTCTGCTTGGTGTACTGAGAGAAGCCAAAAAAAATAAATGGACAGAGAAACTGTCATCCTTCCATATGGCCCAGAAATCACAGGGGAATGTACTTTGCCTGGACCAAGAGGTGATGATGGGTCCGATGGTGTGATAGGCTGGATGCTGGATGCTGATCAGTCTAGGACACAAGATGTTTCTCCAGAAATGATTTCCTGGAAACAGAATTACCTCACTGTACTAAACTCTTGGAATTGGCCTTCTCTGCACATCTATAACATAAGGGTGGGTAGATCAGCAAATGAACTAGATGACAGCATAAAATTTGAGATATATTGAAGCTCTATAATCACTTTATTTGATTTTAATCAAATGTCTCAAAGTCAGTTTTGCAACCTTCTACTCATGGAGGATAGGGAAGACCTTGCATTTTCGAGTTGCATGTGGTTTTATGCCGCGTACTCTACCCCATGCTTAGAGATAATAATCTATGTTAGTTTATTAAAAGCTCCAAGAGGTCATGCAGTAAGTTGAACAGCTGTTGCTCAAATGTGATCATAGAATCCTTCCTTCCCCCAGAAAAGAAATCTCAGCCTAGCTATTTTAAACTTACCATCAGTATGAGGGGAAATAAATTGCTTATCTGCACTGGGAACATGATCCAGTAGTTCATAAAACAGCATTCTCTAGAGGAGAAAAACAATAGGTAAAAAGTATGGTCACACAGGAAAGGCTATACCTAAGGTTATCTATGGAAAAAGTTAAACACGATGTACGTTTTAACATTCAGAGACTAATGTGGTTTAATTAGCCGATGAAATTAAATATTATCTTAGGAAGTCCAGCTACTCTGGAGGTAAATTCCTATACAAAACAAATATCACTACATTTGTACAAATAGGTTTTAATATCAGAAAGGATTCCTGGCAGCAGAAATACTTTGTCGTGCAAAGTTATAAAGTTAGTACTCAGAATCTATTTATTGAATTATCCTAATATTTATAAAAGGAAATAGAGAATAAAAGTACACTCCCTATTGAGTTATACAGTGGTCTCTGCACATTGCAAAAATAGAACATTGCATCCCAGTGAGTGAATTCACTTTTGCCGTTGCTAAAGTGGACACCTGTCAAGAAAGAGTATCCATCCCAAGTTTGATGGTCTTGAAAGGAAATCTCCATTTCCCACAGACAGCCAAAGTCTCAGGTATTTTTAGAATTCAGGAAGTCAGTTGGCTTAAAGTGAGTTCTCATTTGCCTTGCCCAGTAGTGTTCTTTTCTGGTAGCCAAGGAACATTTACAGAAGGAAAGAATCCCAGTACAGTCTCAGACAGCTAATGGATTCATATCTGTGCTCTACCCATCAGATTGCTTGAAACATGGTGGAATTGGCTGTCTGAACAGAAAATCTGTCCTGGAATTTTGGGTCAATGAAGTCTCTCATCAATGGAGATGTACAAAATCAAATTGACAGTCAAGGGCACCAAACTGACTGTTCTTCAATCTACCCTCAGAATCCAAGGTGTGAAAACCAGGGAGAGGCAGAAGAGCTAAGATGATTAAATGAGTTGGGGACCCTTTGTCTGTGGCATTGTTATCAAGGCTAAAATTATTGAGCAGAGAACAGAGCATTCAGGATGCTGAGATTCAGAAGGAAATGTTGAGTGGACTCTCCACTCAACATTTTCTGAAGCAGGCCCTGAGACTTGCAATAGTTTCAAAGCAGAACTGCTTTGTGGCTGGCCAGAATGTCAACAGTCCTAACCAGTTTGTATTAAAAAAAAATTACAGCAGGTTTGCTTCAAATTTTGTAACAATAAGATTGCTTTCATCTGGATTATAGCAACATCTTGATTAATTACAATGAAAATAACAAGATGTTTCAATTAGACACTTTTTGTCCATATTAGTAATAAAACTGAAGTGATAATAAAACCAAATCACTTAATAGGAGATAATGACTACTTTCAGAGGGTACCAAGTCATCTGTCTTTTCAGAATTCAGTTGCAATTAAGAGGACACTAACTATCGCTCAAAATGATGATTTAGAGGCATCGGAGATTCGGGCACTCACCAACTCCTCTTGCAATTTAGAAAATGAATATTCAGCATTAATTTCTGAAAAAAACTTACAACATATCCTAGGATAGCTTGGAAGCCTGTGAGATTTTACAAAGTAGATTACAAACTACTGTGACATGTTCCCCTGGCATGATACAGTCACACTGGCAGACACTGTCAGCTAACAAATAGTTGGTTACTGATACCAGCTATAATATTAAGGCATTTTCAAGGTCATCTTTATTATGACAAAACAGAGATGATACTTTTTAAAATTCTTCATGCTCTTTACTTCCTTTACTTTCTACATACTTGACTTTCACTCACTTGAGATGTGATCCATGTGCTGGGGAAGTGGGGAACAGCATCAAGCACCCCACAATTAAAGATGAAAGTAATGTTCAAACGAAATAAGATTTCCAAGTAAGAAATAAGAAGTAAAACTGGGAGGGGGTTGTTCAGACAGAAGTTTTCTAATTCTTTTGTGTCCCTTTTAGCAAAAGCTCTTCCTGTAACAAGCAGCTCTAAGACTTTGGTAGGATGACAGAGATACCCCTTCCCTGTGTGACATGAGCTTGTCAATTCATGGTAGCAGAATATGATGTAAAAGGATAGAAAATAAAAGTCAAGTCCCCCTTTCCATTTACACAGATGCACACATCTCAAGAAAAAGACAGCATACACATAGAAAGCAAAGCAGGTAGACTGTGTTTCTCGACACCCTCTTCTCCCACCCTTGAAATGGACAAAGGACTGTGTGTTAAAAAGTGGAGATAACCCTGAGGGGAGAAAGGGATCTCCTGTCTTTAGCTCTCTGTCTGAGGCTCTGGGAGGTTCCAAGTCTGTGCCACTAAGAGGGACAGGCTTGACAGAGCAGGGTAATTAGGCTGACAGGCCTGACTTCAGGTTTTCTGAAGCTGTCTTCTGTTTTTATTCAAAATTGAAGTTGGAAATCCAACAGACCTGTACTAATAACTTTCTTGTGGATAGCAGGTATATAAGTCAGGGTGCTCCAGAGCCATAGAAACAATAAGAGGTAAATATACAAGGAGATTTATTATAGGACTTGGATCATACAATCATGGCTGAGAAGTTGTCTTTGCAACCTGGAGAAAACCAGGAAAGGTATTGCTGTGACTCAGTACTAGACCAAACACCTGAAAACCAGGGGAGCTGAGAGTATAAATACACCCAAGATTCTAATGTTCTGAGAAGTGGGAGCTCAAGTGTCAGAGGACAAGAGAAGATGGAAGTCCCGGTTCAAGAAGAGAGAATGGATTCACCTTTTTGTTCTATTGGTTTCTTGGATTGAGGGAGACACATTGGTTCTACAGGTTGAAGAGCTAACCTCTTCTGGAGACACCCTCACTAACACAACCAGAAATACAGATTTACCAGCTATCTGGGAAGCCCCAAGCTCAGTCAAGCTGACAAATTTACCCACCACATTGGGTAAAATGATCCAATAGAAAATGGCATTTTCACTAGGAAGAAGAAGCCAGTACAGAAGAGAGGGGAAGGGAATAGACAATTCTCCAAGAGTACT
Organism: Marmota monax; assembly: GCF_021218885.2. Classification (NCBI taxonomy): domain Eukaryota; kingdom Metazoa; phylum Chordata; class Mammalia; order Rodentia; family Sciuridae; genus Marmota; species Marmota monax. The sequence goes on from NW_026695202.1 coordinate 1,683,603, forward strand.
GTCCAGGCCAAAGAATGGTTAGCATTGGAAACAAGCAACATGCTAACTTCTAGACAATGAGAAATGACACCTGGAGACCAGGAATGGCAGAAGATACCATTTCCCGAGGTCTCTAACTCTTTCTTTTCTGCACAAGGTCATATAAACAGGTCACCGCTGTGCATCCAGATGTTATCTTACAGAGGAAACAAGGAGGTGATCAGAAAACCCCAAACTCTAAGACACCAACAATAATCTAAAGGGACCAGTTTAGTGACTGGATCTGACTAAAGTTTTAAAGTAGCTAGCACTAAAAGTTATTTTCTCCCTGCTATCAGAAGACAGATTAGAATTATAGATAAAATTTAAAAATCATTTTTTTTCCTCTGCACATTAAGTTATTGAGTTAGAAAATTTGCAGCCACTAGGATTTTAGGATGCCAGACTAAACCTAGGGACGCATGTCATGCCAAGGTCAGAAATAGATGTAACCATCAAATGGGAGAAATAACATAAGTTATAACAAGGACCTTTGCGAATACTGAAATCTATCTGTCTATCTATCTATCTATCTATGTATTTGTACCAGGAATTGAACACACAAGTACTTAACCACTAAACCACATCCCAGCCCTTTTTTATTTTTTATTTTGAGACAGGGTCTCACTAAGTTGCTTAGGGCCTCACTGCATTGGTGAAGCTGACATTGAGTTTGCAATCCTCCTGCCTCAGCCTCCTGAATTACTGAGATTACAGGCCTGTGCCACCACCCTGGCTCTGAAAGTTTTAAAAGATTAATTGTTCTTGCAAAAAAAAGAATAGCCTTAAGATGGACCACCAATTACTGGCATGGTTCTTCTGAGACACTCCAGAGGTAAAGGTAGCACTCCATATCAGGGTCAGAAAGCACACGGGTAGTACTGCAGACACTGGACCCTGCTTAAGAAGCCCTGTGAGCTGTGTCAGAATCACAATGTTCCAGCAAAAGCTGGTTCAGCCAGTACCACCTATTTTGTTTTGTAATGATGGATCCATAATATTTCTACATATTGATGTGATTCACATACATAATTTGAAACATTTTTATAATATTTATAGCCAAATCATGTCCACATGTTGGAAACTTTGGTACACTTCTTTTCTAGTTATTTTGAGATTCATCATAGGTTATTTTGAACAATATTTACCCGACTGTGCTAACCAGAACTGTTTCCTCTTGGACTGTGTTTTGGTACCCTTTTCTAACCTCTTTCCACCCTTGTTCCCCACCATTACTAGGCTCTGGTGACTATTATTTCATGCTGCTCTTCAATGAGATCAATTTTTCAGTTCCCACAAATGATTGAACATGGAATTTGTCTTTCTGGATTATTTTACTTAATATAATGACCTCTGCCTCATCCATGTTGCTGCAAATGACAGAATTTTATTCTTTTTTTGGGCTGATTAATATTCCATTGTGTGTGTGTATGTATGTATGTGTGTGTGTGTGTGTATATATATATATATATATATATATATATATATATATATATATATATATATATATATATCACATTTTCCTTAAGCATTCATCCATCGTTGAATACCTTATTGATTCCATATCCTGACTGTTGTGAATAGTGCTGCATAAACATGTGATTTTCAGGTATCTCTTTGATATAATGACTTTATTCCCTTTGGATATAAACCTATTAGTGAGATTGCTGGATCATATGGTAGAAGTATTTTCAGATGTTTTAGGAACTGTGGGAGGCCATCCTTGCACATGAGTCGAGTCACCTCCCCGACTGGGCAAGACGCTGAGACACATCTTTGAGTTCACAGTTTTCCCCACCCTTCTCGGGTTGTTCGTGTAGAGGCGTGCCTGACCACAGCCCCTGAAGACCCAATTGTCTCACCTGACCTCGGGACACTGCCCCCTTTAATCTTCATTGGATGGGACCCTGGTGTGTTCTCTCTCTCTCTCTCTCTCTCTCTCTCTCTGTCTCTCTCTCTCTCTCTCTCTCTCTCTCCCTCCCTCTCTCTCTCGCCTCTTCAGTAAACCTTGCTACCCTAATAGGTAGCTTGAGGCTGGGGCTGGGGGTATGAGAAGCCGTCCTGGAGCTGGTTTAAAGGTAATTAGAGTCTCTGTCATTCAAACTCCCTGTGGATTTCTCAAGTAGCCGAACCTTCACCTATGAAGCCTGTGCTGGCTTCGGGGTAAAAGGGACCTCGATACTGTTCTTTATAATGGTATCCTAATTTGCACTTCTACCAAACACATATGATTTACCCGTTCACTACAAACTCGCCAGAATTTGTTGTTTTCTCTTTTTGATGGTGACCTTTCTAATTGGGATGAGGTAATATCTCCTTTTGGTTTTGAGTTACTATGTTTTCAAATACTTGATGGCCATTTCTTTCTTCTTTAGAGAAATCCCTATTCAGATCTCCAGCCCATTTTGAAAATGGACTATTTGTTTTGTTGTTGTTGCTGCTGTTTAGTTTTTTGAGTTTGGTTTGTATTTTGAATATTAAATTCCTGTTTTTTGTTTTCTTTTGCTTTGGTTTGGTTTGGGCTTTTTGCAGTATGGGGGATAGAATTCAGGGCCTTGCACATGCTAGGCAAGCACTATACCTCTGGGCTACACCTCTGTTCTTTTTAAAATTTTTTAAATAGGGTCTTGCTAAGTTGCTATGTTAAGTCAGCTTTTTTGCTGCTGTGACTAAAGGACCTGACCAGCATAATTGTAGAGGAGAAAAGTCTGATTTGAGGGTTCATGGTTTCAGACGTCTTAGTCCATAGAAAGCTAGCTCCATTTCTCAGAGCTCCAGGTGAGGCTGAACATCATGGTAGAAGAGTGCGGTGGAAGGAAGTAGCTTATACCATGGTGATCAGGAAGCAGAGAAAGAGGGAGAGAGAGGGAGAGAGGGAGAGGGAGAGGGAGAGGGAGAGAGAGAGAGAGAGAGAGAGAAAGAGAGACTCCACTCTCTAGATACAAAATATATGCCCCATAACCACACCCCCAATGAACTACTTTCTCCAGAACCACACCCACCTGACTCCAGTCACCACTCAGCAATCCCACCAGGGATTAATTCACTGACTAGATTAAGGTTATGACCCAATCTTTTCTCCCCCAACCTTCTTGCATTGTCTCACACATGAACTTTGGGGGGACCCCTCACATCCAAACCATACTAGTTTCCCAGGCTGGCCTTGAATTTGTGGTCCTCCTTTCTCAGCCCCCACAGTAACTGGGATTACAGGTGTGCACCACCATGCCTGTTTTACATTAATCCCTTATTGCATGAATAGTTAGCAAATGCTTTCTCCTATTCTTTTTGAATCAAATGGGGTATAATTTGTCATTTTTCCAAGTGTACGGGTTGCAGAATCACATTGGCTACACAGACACGTATATACACACAGCAATACTAGTGTCTATTTTATTCTGCTGCCCTTCCTATTCCCCCTTCCCCTCCCCTCCCCTCCCATCACCTCTCTCTACCCAATCTAATGTGACACATTTTTTTTTTTCAATAAGGACAGCCTCCCATCAATAAAAACTGCATGGGAGAAAAAAAAAAAAGGTACGTGGCTTTGAATGTAAGAACCGGGGAGTAACAAATCACTGGGTTAGCTCAGCACCCCAGGGTGGTTCCAGGTACAAACAGATGCCACAGGCACCAGGTGAGGACTGTGTTGACTATTCAGAGAGTAGGAATTCTGGATGCTTGCACCACCTAAAGTCATCAATTGCTATTTTCTATTTTGTTTATTTAGTTTTTGTGTGTTTGTTTATCTTTTTCCACATTTTTATTGGTGCATTATAGTAGTACATACAAATGGTATTTGTTATTACATATTCATATATACACACTTACATAATTTGGCCGATATTACTCCCCGGTATTTCCCCACTCCCCCTCATTTGCCACCCCTTGGTCCTCCTCTACTGATCTCCCTTTGATTTTTATGAAATCCACCCCCATCTTTCTTTTCCTTTTCCTCTCTATCTTCTGCATATGAAAGAATATATATGACCTTATTCTCTTGAGTTTGACTTATTTTGCTTAACATAATGGTTTCTAGTTCCATTCATTTTCCTGCAAATCAGATAATTTCTTTTTTATTTATGGCTGAATAAAATTCCACTGTTTATATATACCACATTTTCTTTATCCATTCACCTATTGATGGACACTTAGGCTGGTTTCATGGTTTGGCTCTTGTAAATCATGCTGCTATTAACATGGATATGCATGTACCACTATAGTATGATGACTTGAATTTTTTAGGATAAATACCAAGATATGGTATAGCTGGTCACATGGTGGTTCTATGCCTACTTTTTGAGGAATTTCTAAATTGATTTTCATAGTGGTGGAACTACTTTACAATTCCACCAGCAAGAGGATTCTCTCCTAGTATTATCATTATTTGTATTCTTGATGACTGCCATTCTGACTAGCATTGATGAAGTCTGTTTTGTTTGTTTGTTTGTTTATGGTGCTGGGGATTGAACCAGTGCATGTGAGGCAGGCACTCTTACCAAATGAGCTATATCCCCAGCCCTCAGTTTAGTTTTGAGTTGCATTTCCCTAATTGCTAATGATGTCGAACATTTTTTTCACATATTTATTGACCATTTATATTTCTTCTTTTGAGAAATGTCTGATTAATTCATTTGCCCATGTATTAATTGGGTTCATTGATTTTTTTTCTTATTCACTTATGATTTTTTAACGGAAGCTTTCATGTGAAAGTGGCAGAGCTGAATTATTATAATAGGCACCATTTAGCTGACAAAGTTTAAAATGTTTTTGTCAGAATATTCATGGGGGGAAATAATTATTCTTGATTAACATTAGGAAGAGTCCTCTCCATATCGAGGAAATGATCCATTTCGTAGCTAGAGAAGACCTCGACATGAAGCTAGACTTGTGATATATGATTCCATTTTAAAATAGAAATTTCTGGAGCATATTCCTCCTTGATAGATCTTAATTCAGAGAGCACCCTTGTGAAATATAAATGTCCAGTCAAATAATCTGTTTTCACTAGGACTCTATAAAAAAATCCATCCATTTATGAAGACCAGGAAGAGAGGAGCTTAAGTACCTATACATAAAGAATGGGTAGAAGAAGGGAATTACCTGACTTCAACAGTGCCCACTATATTCATGTGTTGAAATATAACACCTATCCCATTAATGTGTATAATTATTACACATTAAGGAAAAAATTTTAAAGTACGATCAGTTGCAGACACGTGTAGCTTCATTTTTTCATGTAAGTTTTTTTTTAGTTGTTTTATGTATTCTAGGTATTAATACTCTGTCAGAAGAGTAGCTAGCAAAGGTTTTCTCTCATTCTGTAGGCTTTTCCTTCACATTTCTAGTTGTTTCCTTTTGCTGTGCAGAAGATTTTTAATTTGATGCCATCCCATTTATTCTCTCTTGGCATTTTTTCCTAGGCATTAGGGGTCCTATTGAGAAAGTTGTTGCCTGAGCCTATATGCTGGTATGTGTACCCTATGTTGTCTTCTAGGAGTTTCATAGTTTCTGATCTATTCTTTAAGTTGCCTTTTAATTCTATTTCTTTTTCAGCAAGTTTGTTATGGGCATACACAAATGCTATTGTTTTTATTTGATGATTTTGTATCCTGCAGTTTTACACAATTTGTTTACCAGTTCTACCAGCTTTTTGATGAGATATTTAGGTTATTCTATGTTGAAAATAATTTCATAAACAAACATCGATATTTTGACTTCCTACTCTCTAATTCATACCTTATATGAAAAAAAATGAAGCTACACCTGTCTGCAACTGATCATACTTTTAAATTTTTTCCTTAACGTGTAATAATTATACACATTAATGGGATAGGTGTGATATTTCAACCTTGCTAATACTGTATTGAATAGAGTGGTGACAGTGTATTTCATTTTCATTTGTTTCAAAATAGTTTTGATTCAATTTCCACATCTATTTGCATGTTTTCCACTTGTTGTTGATTTCTAGCTTTATTCTCTTGTGGTTCTGAGAAGATATATTAATTCCATTTTTAAAAGTTATTGAAATTGACCAAGTTATGCTATACGCATATATGAATATTTCAGAGTGAATTTCACATCTGTGTATAACTATAGTGCACCAATTTAGAAACAATAAATAAACAAAAGGAAGATCAAAAGAGAAAAGGAAGGAGGTCAGGAATAGGGAGGAGAGGAGAGAATAGGGGAGTATTAGGAATTGAAATGGAGCAATTATATGTAATTAAAAATATGTCAAAACAAATCTCTCTATTATGTGTAACTGTAATACACTAGTTAAAAAAAACATTAAACTCATCAGTATTTATCCAAAAGAAATAAAATCAGCATACTATAGTGACACAAGCACATCAATGTTTATAGCAGCACAATTCACACTAGCCAAGTCATGGGACAAGTCCAAGTACACATCAACAGATGAACGGATAAAGAAAATGTGGTATTTATATACAATGGAGTTTTATTCAACCATAAAGAAAAATAAAATTATGGCATTTTCCAGTTAATGGATGGAAATGAAGAATATCCTGCTAAGTGAAATAAACCAGACACAGAAAAATCAAGGATTGAATGTTTTCTTTCATATGCAGAAGCTACAGCAAAATAAGGAGGGGAAAGTAGGAGTCAGACCTCATAAGGATAGGCCCATCAGTCAAATCAAAAAAGAAAATTGAGAGGGAGGGGAAGAGACAGAAAAGGGAGCAAATGCAAAATGAATTAGACAATGAAAGAATTTTAGAGTGTGAATGTGTTTAAATATACCACAGTGAATTCCACCTTTGTATAACTACAAAGTACCAAATAAAAATAAATAAATAGATGGAAGGAAGACCAGGGGATCAGAGGAAGGAGAAAAGGGGGGGGGGGAATCAGGGGAGGGAAAGGGGAGGCACTTGGGACTAAAATAGAACAAATTAAATCCATGCATGTTTGATGATCTCAAAATGAGCCCAACACTATGTATAACTATAGCACACTAATACAAAGACTTTTTAAAAGTTACTGAAAAAATGTGTGGTTTAAAATTTGATCTCTCCTGGAGCATGCTCCACGTTCATGATAAGAAGAATGTGTATTCTGTTGCTGTTACATGAAATGTTCCTAAATATCTATTTGGTTCATTTTCTTTATAGTAAAGTTCAACTCTAATCTATGTCTCTTCATTTTCCATCTGTTTGACCATCCATTGATTAAAATGGAACAATGAAATACCTAGCTGTTATTTTATTAAGGTCTCTCTCTCTCTTCCTTTACATTTAGTACTGTTATCTTCATTCATTAGGGCGGTCCAGGGTTAGATGCTTGTAAATTTACAGTAATTTTATCTTCTTACTGAATTTATTCTCCTATACATATGGTAAGTCTCTTTTAAAATTTTTGACTTAACATCTGTTTTATTTGATATAACAATAGGAACTCATGCTAGATTTTGGTTTTCTCTTCCCATGTGTTATTGGTACATTATAATGATACAATAGTGGGATTCAATGTAACATATTTGTATGTGCACATGATATAACAATATGACTTGGTCAGTATTATTCCTCAGTATTTGGGTTGCTGTTTGCATAGTATGTCTTTCAGTCCCTCACTTCTAGTTGATGTATATCCTTCTAGTAAGTTTCTTATAGGCAGTATAAAGTTAGACCTTGCTTTGTTACCTATTAAACCAGTCTATGTCCTTTGATTAGAGAACTTAAGCCATTTACATCAAGGTTATTACTAAAAGGTACTAGCTTTCTTCTGTAATTTTGTGAATTGTTTTCTGATTGATTTATATATACTTTATTCCTTTCCTACATTCTTATTATTTGTCCTTGTGGTTTTGCAGGGGTTTTCTTTTCCTGACAAGATTTTATTCTCTTTCTCTTTTGTGTATATATTCTACCAATGGAGTTAATACATCTCTGTGTTTTCATGATGATACTCACCATTCTTTTGATTTCTAGCATCGGACTCCTTAAGAAAGTCTGTAAGTGATACATCCCTCAGTTTTTGCCTGCCTGGGAAAGGCTTTATTTCTTCTTTATTTCTGAAGGATATCTTCACTAGGTACAGTATTCTTAGTTGGCATTTTCTTTTCTCTTTCAGAACATGGACTGTATCATCCCATTCTCTTCTGGTCTATAAGTTTTCTGCTGAGAAATCTTGACAGTCTAGTCGAGATTCCATTATATAGGATTTGGTGTGTTTATAGTCAGTGTTTTCAGTATTATTCTCTTTGTCTTATACTTTGGACAGTTTGACCATGGTGATGACCTTTTTGGTTGAATTTCATTGAGATTCTTTGAGCTTCATTGATCTGGACATCTCTATCTCTTTAAAGGCAGAGGAAGTTTTAAGTTATTATTGCAATAAGTAGGTTTTCAATGCCTTTTTCTCTTTCTTCTCCTTCAGGAACCCCACTCTATTCCTTGTATGCTTTCTTCATTCTTTTTCTTTCTTTCTTTTCTTTTCTTTTGGTCTGACTGGTTATTTCAAAAAGCTTGTCTTTGGGTTCAGAAATTCTTTCTTCTGATTGGTGTAGTCTGTTGCAGAAGCTCTTGATTGTACTTTTTACTTCATTGGATGAGGTTTTAAACTCTAATATTTCTGATTATTTTTCATGATTTCTATCTATTTTGAAACTCTTATTCATATCATGAATTGTTTTTCTCATTTCATTACATTATCTATCTTTTCTCATGCATCTTACTAACTTTCAGTCATTATTTTTAATTGATTTTCAGGCATTTCATAGATGACCTTCAAATTGGGATTCATTTCAGGTGAATTACCAGGTTCCTTTGGAGATGTCATGCTGCCTAGTTTTTCATGTTTCTGTGTCCTTATGTTAATGTCTGTGCATCTAGTATAATAGCCATTATTTTAGTTTTATGTGGTAGCTTTTGTAGGAAAACATTTACATTTAGATGGGATGAACAGTGTAAGTTAGTCAGGTCTTTGACTTTGTTTTATATAAGCTCATCTAGAGCTCCATGTGATTTCTTCAGCTCTAATGCATGTACTCTACACATGATTTCTTGAGCTCTGATGAATGTTGGCAGTGTCTATGAATGCATCGACAGTTTAGGCAACAGCAATTCATAAAGATAGTGGTACAACTTTTTGAGATGGTACAGGTATACCTCCTCAGGTCCCATGGAGTAGTGCTGAGGGTACTGGGTCTTGTGATGGTGGTAGCCATGGTCCCAATGCTGCAGGATGTGGAAGGAAATATCCCCAGTTCCCATGGAATAAGTTCAGGTGACCCAGGTGATTGTGGGGCCAGCTGTGGTCCCAGAACCACAGAATGTGGAGGAGAATATTTGTAGGCTCTTGGGATGAATGCAGGTAACATCTTGGCTTGTGAGGCCAGCAGCCAAGGTCCTGGAGCTGCAAGGTGCAGAAGGGGCCTTCTCCCAGTCCTATGAGATGAGGATAGGCAATACTAAGGCTTTTGGCACCACAGCTGTGATTCCAAAAATGTGGATTGTAGAGGGGAACTTTCCTGTGTCCTGTGGGCTAAGCGCAGATGTACTAGGTCTTATGGCACTGTTAACTATGGTCCTAAAGATGCAGCATATTAATGAGACTATCCCCAGTTCCCACAGGCAAGCACAGGTGGGACTGGGGCTTGTGGCACTGGCAGCTATATTCCTGGAACTTTGGGGCATGGATGGGCTCTTTCTCTGGTCTCAGGGACAAGCATGGATAATGCTGGGGCAACTTCAGTGACAGTCCCAAGGCCATGGGCTGTGGAAGGGACCTTCCCAAGACCCCATGGGGAGGTCTAGATGATGTTGGGGTATATGGCACTAGCAGCCACAGTCCTGGGACAGATTTCAGGTCTGGTCACTAGTACCACTTCTCAATCCAAGAAGGCTGGAGCCTGGATAATAATTCAAGAAGGTTGGAAGGGAAACATGATGAATGACTGGGTTGAAAAATGGCTTGGTACACACTATAACAAGCTGCTCACTCCTGGCTATACAGGGCCTCTCAGGGTCCTCTTAGTCCTGCATCAAGAACACTGTAGGGGCTGGGGTCGTGGCTCAGAGGTAGAGCATTTGCCTAGCATGCATGAGGCACTGGGTTCAATCCTCAGCACCACATAAAAATAAAATAAAGATTTTTTTTTTTAAAAGAACACTGTAGCTACTTGAGGGATTGGAATCCTTGGGTGAGTCAATGTTCTGGGAGAGTTAAGCCTCTTTGTGTATTGAGTAAAGATCCTTAAAGGTAGTTAGGTAAGATTTCATCAGTATTACAGTTACCAAGACAGGATTTGAGGGTTTAGGGATGGAGAGGAAAATAGAATTGAGAAAGAGATGAACCCAACTCACTGCAATAGGGTTCCCTTAGAGGTAAGTGAAAGTTATTTAGGGGAATGCAAAACTTGACCAAAAAGAGTGAAATGGGGATAATAATGTGCTTTACATTTTTGTTTTTCCAAATATATGGCTTAACATATCCATCTGCAGAGAGGAGAAATTAGGAACACTGCAATTAGAGTGGGAAAAAAAGCACATTAATAACTTTCAAAATTGATTCCTTTTATGATAGCCTCTCTGGCTCATTTGCATAGCAATGTGCTTTCTGGTGTGTGGAAGGGCAGAGTCTGAATCTCAGCTGTGAATTATACATACCCACAATGAATCTCTTCTTTATCACACTGCTTGATCTTGGCACATTTCAGGGCATCTGTCAGAAACACAAGTGACACCCACCATGTGTGCTTTGTCAGGAAAAAAGATTGAGAACAATTACTTTAAACAATGAGCCTGTAGTTTGGATAATAAACAAATGGAGAGGTCTTGGGGACAGATGTGCACTAACTAAACCTGGGCTTTGTGACCTTGGGCAAGTTGCTTTACCTCTCTGAACTCTAGTTTTCCCTTCTGTGAAAGGAGAGAGTCAAATACGACTTCTACAAGAACCTTCAGAAGGAAGAATTGGGGCTGTTCAGATGAGAAGAGGGTCACTTGGTAATATTGCTTCTAATCTCTCCTTCTTCAGCTTCTTCTTACCGTCTCCTATCTCCAAAAACTACTGAGGATATTCTCCATGCTCTAAAAGTCCTTCAGTTAGATCAATACCACCAGTTTGTCCCTTGGTATGAATTTATACTCCAAATTACCACCTCTAAGGAATAGATGGGTTCTCCCTTACCACATACACTGCCCCACGTACCAATATGCTTTCAGACTCCTGCTTCTATTGCATTCCCTTGGGGTGAAACCTACCCCTCCTTCTGCTCTTCACCAAGCCCCCAGTGTCCTCATGCCTCCTGGTGGACGTGGTCCATCCTTGAAGACATAGACCAAAGAAACACGGCCTGTGCAGCACTGAGGCCCGGCTTCCAGGCAGAATCATTTCCTCCTCCCTTGGGCTCAGCAGCACTGGTACCAGGTTGACACCCCGACACACGCCACTGCCTGACTCCCACCAGATCTTCTCCTCGCTGACTCCTTCCAGCCAGTCCCCATTCCAAATGTCACCTCCTCACAGAGACCTTCCCTGAGCACATTGAGTCCCTGCTACCAGTTATTCTCTAGCCCCATTTTAATTTCTTCATAGCACCTGTCGCTATATAGCAGCCACTTCATAGTAATGATTATATTTGTGCATGTATGTTTCCTGCTGATGTCTGTATCTCCCCTGGAGAAAGGAAGTGGGTTTCATTCACTGCTATTCCCCTGGTGCCCAGAACAGAACCTGGTGCATTGCTAGGGCTGATAATGAACAAATCTTGCACCCCCTCAGTGCTGTCATTCAAGTGACATGTTTATATTCTCTCTCTCTCTCTCTCTCTCTCTCTCTCTCTCTCTCTCTCTCTCTCTCTCAATCACATCCAGCTCAGTTTTCAACACTAATCCAGTACCTGGTACATATTAAGAAAGTATCAGATATCTGATGAAGAATTAAAAGAATAGTAAGATTCTTTCTACTTATATCAGGAAAGGTTTTGTCTGAGAAAACCATCTGGTCTTTGCATGGGTAGTGCTGATGATGGCTTGGGGTCAGGGGTGATATTTAAAATATGTAACCAGTTCTGTGCCTTCCTCCACCGATCTCCTGATGTCAGCTGTGGACTAGAGCAGGTCTCTGGATGGGCATCCACCCTCCCACGACTGGATTCTAGGGTGTTCTGGGGGCACCAGGAAAGCGTTTGGAATCAGGAGGGATCATGCAGTATTTTACCAAGATGTGTAGACATATTTAAATATTTTCACAACTGGCTGACTCTCAGCCCTTCCTGGTGCCCTCCGTAGGAGAGTGTTCACGAGTATCACCTATGATTCTCAGACCTGGAGGGGTGCACAGCTGGAGCTCTGCATCTGGAAAAGCACAGATCCAAAGCCGGCAGCCTCAGTGTCCCTGTGGTCCAGGCCAGCGCTTTGAGGACCAGGGATGTTGAGGTGCTGGGTGCTCTGCAGGTTCTGAGGTTGAGACTGGTGAGCAAGCCCCAGTCATGTGGTGAGTGGCAGCTGCAAATCTTTTCTGTTTGCAATGAGAGAGGAGAATGAGCCAGCTCTGACCCAGAGAACCAGGCCAGTCCCACACTCTGAGATCTGCAGGGACAACTTCTCATGTTAGGGTACATTTGAAAAAAGGTTTTTAATTGACACAATGTTTGTATAAAAGGGCAAATAAAGTGTGGAATTTATGCACACAATGGAATATTATTCATCTACAAAAAAAAAAGAATGAAATCCTGTTATGTGTGGCAACAAGGATGGAACTAGAGGATATTATGTTAAGTAAAATAAGCCAGGCACAGACAGACAAATGCCATGTGTTTTCACTCACTTACAAAAGCTGAAAAAGGTGGATTTGGAGCTTGGGAAGGAGAAAGGATTTCATCCAGTTACTGGGTGGCAGCATTTGACTAGAATCCAGGTTTCCAGGTCTGCTGCAGCCTCCCCTCCCCCAGGCCACACAGACCACGGAGATTAAAAGCACAGGCTTTGCAATCAGTGTTCTGTGGCCTGCAGTCTGGTTCTGCAGCTTGGTGACCACATATTACTACCCAATCCATTTCATCTCTCAGAATCTCAGTCTCTTTGTCTCCAAAACGGGGGCAGCTGTATCTGCCTCACATAATCCTTGGGAAGCACTTGGTATAATGCCTGGCACCTTGCAAAGACTCTGACACCATTAGCACTCACGTGGTTACTATTGTCTCCTGTCTAACTTCAGAATAGGTAGGTTGGCTGAATCCAAATCTGAAAATAGAATGCTGAATTTATTTGGTGAGATCTCAGACCTAAATCTTCCCTTTTCAATCCTCTGTACTCTTTCTACTGCTGTCACACAGCCACTTGTAGATTTCTGAAAGGACAACTAACTTGACCAGAGTAACCCCACGGTGGCCTAGAATTAGAAGATCTTTATAGTGTTTGGAGGAAGGGTTGCTCCTTGTACCAGGATTCTGATGAATTTGAGGCTTCTTAAGAGTTATTGATAATCCTGAGAGCAAATCTGAGACCCTCGGTGAAGCAGGATGGGGAACGCAATTGACCCGTGATGATTCTGAATCGGCAGTGCTCAGGGGTGGTTACTTGGAACCTAAATTACTACTATTCTATCAAACTCTTGCTGAGGTTGGTCCTGTAGACAGGATCTCAGAAATACCACCAAGAGCTTGACTTCAAACACTATTTATCAAGCCCTGACGCTAGCTGGTTCTTCATTTTTTAAAACTTTTTTCCACTTTAAAGCAAAGTCACACCAGGCAAAGCACCCCTCACCTCCTTTTGAATTGACCTGAAAGAGGGGAAGGGTCTAATAGTTTCTCCACTTGACATTCAATATGAGTGTTGCCCTGTCTCTTGCCCGTCTGTCAACCATGCCCTCTGTGCCTACACCCGACTCTGGCTGAGAGATTCTAGTGTCCACCCAAAACATAAGCAGTTGACAAAAGGTGAATGTTTCTATTTTTAGTTATGCAGTTTTCTGTATTGATGAAACAGGCCCATCCCACTTCCCTAAGATCTATGTGGACTGGTATTTTATGAAAGAATCTGAAAGAAGGGGAAGCAGTTGGAGGAGGACGAGGAGAGCAAGATGCACCTGGAGAGGGCGCAGGCCTGTGGTAGACGGGCAGGAGCCCTTGGCTGAAGACAGACAGCAGTGGGGGCACCAGGTTTCGCTGTTGGCCTACGAGAACCTTCTCAGGGCCCTAAATAAAACTTTTTAACTTGAAAAACTTGGGCAGTAATGAGTACCAGCTGTGTGGCAGAGCCGTGCTCCCAATTCCAAATAGTTTCCCTAGAAAGAAACAATTGTGTCTGTCCCTGCCTCTTCCACTCTTTCATCCCTGAGTAAAACACACCCAGGCCTGTTCTGTGGTTCTGGGAGGTAGAATAGCTGCCTGGCCTTTGCAAGGTGGGTCTGGAGCAAGTTCATGTGGCTTCTCCTGTCCCCAGATTCCTGAAATGGTCCTGCATTCCACCTTAGTGGAATCTCCTAACCCTCTCTGTTACAAACATCCTTTAAATCAAGGGTTGGAAAACCTGAGCCTGCTGACCAAATCTGGGTGTTCGCCTTTTTGCTTGTTGCTATAAATAAATTGTTACTGGCACCAGCCACACCTATTCATTTACCCACTGTTCATGGCTGCTTTCACCCTCCAAGGGACGGTGAGCAGTTATGACCCAGAGAGAATCCAGAACCCGGTTTGGCAGACGCTCAGTGTGGGACTGAGACTTAGGTCAGTGTTCTACAAACGTTTTCTGTAAAGGACCAGGTAGTAAATTTCTACAGTTTGTAGAACACTGACCTAAGCCAAGTGTAAGATTGCTTGAGATTTGTCCATCTATTGGTATGAAGGCTTTGATCTGTATAGTTGGAGAATTAACATGTGTCTTCAGAGATCACAGAGCCCAACCCATTGTAGATAAGAAACTGGGGCTCACAAAGTCAAGTCATTTGCCTGGGATTAGTTAATAGTAGAACTGGGGTCAGGGTTGTGTCTAATTAACTCCTGGACCAGAACCATGTCTACTTTAGGAGCTGCCTCTCAACCAAGGGAGCTAACCCACTCAGCAAATGAAGCAAATTGACAGGCCTTTGTTTTCCATGGTCAGTATCTACGTACCCACACTGAACTGATTTTCAGAGGTTTTATTAAGATGGTTTTTACTATGTACTACCCAGAGATACTCGAGTGTTTGCTAAAACTTTTTGTGTCTCGCCTGTGAGGATTTGGTTGAGCATTTGTATCTGATGATTAACCCAGGATAGAGCCATAAAAATTAAAATAGAAAAGAGCTCTCTGCTCATTTGATTAAACCCTATGAACAGTGGCAAGACCCTGCACAGGGATCTTAATGGACTATTATACTTATACACAAGATAAATTATTTTATAAACTAAGTTTTAATTTAATTTTTTCTAATAATCTCTCAAGGATAAACTTCAACTCTGACTAAATAGAGCAAAAGTTCCAAGAGGGCAAGTGACAGATCTTTTGAAATCTGTGCCTTCCCTCCAGCCTTTTGGAACTAGAATAATAAAGTAACACAGTGGAGTGAACTCGCCATGAACTGGAATCTATCTAAACCAAAGCCCTCAAATAACTGGAACTGCTTTGGGCTCGCCCTCACCCTCACTCAACAGTTAGGAAATAGAGCCTCATAACAACCAAACAAGTGGGTGGAAATTTAGTCTAAAAATTGACAAATCCACTTCTGGAAAGTGTCTCTGGAATCAGTACAGACATAGAATGAGGAAGATGAGTCATTTCCTGGGATCCCCGTGGTGTGTTAGGTACATGCCTTTTGGGGGCCCCCCGGGATTCCAGGAAGCACCAAAAGGAAAGGTGGAGTCACTAGTTGGAGCTAAAGAAGAAAGGAGGCTCAAGTTCTCACCACCAGCCCTGAATCAAATCACCCCCAGGCACCAGGGCTTGGCTCTCACCATCCTGTTCCTTCAGCCTTTGTTTCAGTGCCCAGTCCCAACACTGAGCTTCTGCCAAACCGGGTTCTGGATTCTCCCAAAGAGGCCAAGGGGAGTAGCCTGGCTGCTGCAGCTGCAAGGTCTAGGTTCAAATGTGAGGTTTGCTCCTTATCTGCTGTGTAACCTGGAGCAGATTGTTCCCTCCTGTGTTAGATGGGAATCTCAACAGTGCCAATCTGATAGGATTGCTATGAGGTTTAAAGGAGTTAATGCAGTTAATTGAAGACACAGCCTATTATCCTGGCTTTTTGTACATGCTGTTCCTTTAGCCTGGAGTGCCCTCAGGGTACTGCCCAGGTAGGAAAGGGAGTTTTCCTGACTCTCCCCACCCTGTCCATCTGCTCTCAGACAAGACTGAATTGTTTCCTGCCCCCAAGTTCCTGGGAAATCCTTTGCAATTCCAAGACATTTTATCTGCTTGACTGATTCTCCTATTAATCTGGACTCCCTAAGAGCAAGAGTTTGGTCTGAGCATCTTTGTATCTAGTACCATGTTTCCCGCAGACTATCACTTAAGTTTATTTTTAAATGAATGCATAACGCATGCGTGAATTCATGAATATGCAAATTAGTATAAGAATAAATTAATAAGTAATTAATTTATTACTTATTAAAAAAAAAAGGGAAGTCCAAATTTCTCTTCCATGTCTTCCATGTGTCTGGATCCTCGGTCATGTTCCTGACACTCATCTGTCTGGCTTTGAGTGGATTTGAAGAAAAAAAAATAACCCTTCCATGATACTTCATTCCCATCTCTCAGAACATTACCATAATACATTGATTGTGTTAGAATAAGAAAATTTCACTGTTGTCTTCTCCAAAATTTTACTGAGGAAAATGTATAAATCTATTGTCTTTGTTTTTTTTTTTTTTGTTACTGTGCCAAAAATAACTGACATAAATAAATTAAAGGTGGAAAAGCTTATTCTGGCTCCTAGTTTCAGAGGTTTCAGTTCCTGGCTGGATGCCTGTGTTGCTTTGGGCCTGAACATCATGGCAGAAGGGCGTGGCAGAGGAAAGTGACTCAGCTCTTAGTAACCAGGAAGCAGAGGGGGAGGCATAGGAATGGGCCAGGGACAAGATGTAGTTCCCCAGGGCACAACCCCAGTGACCCACTTCCCCCAGTCTTGCCCCACCTGCCTAGAGTTCCCACCTCATACCAGTAGTCCATTTAAATCATGAGTCCATTAAATGGATTAATCCACTGATGGGGTCAGAGCCCTCATCATCCAATCACTTCCCCGAAGTCCTACCTCTGGACCTTGCTGCATTGGGGACCAAGTCTGCAAATACAGAAATTTCTCTGGGACAGTCTAGATCTGAACCACGACATTCCTCATGCCTGGTATGGTGAATGGTACCCCCAAGTGTCGTGCAGCGTCCAACCAACATAAATATGGTGGTCAGTCCTGGCTATGTTTACGTAGGCCAGAAACTAGACTGATAGAGCTAGAAATAAACGTTTACCATTGAAACCCAGAAACCATCGAGTCTGAGAAGCAGCTCCTTGGTTTTCTTTGGGATGGGTATTTTGTTGTGAAGGACTGAGAATTTAATGCCACATTGGGACCGTGCCATGAAATCAGCCCTTCTATTGAGTTCCTCCACCCTCTTCAGTCGTCTTTACTCGGGGACTTGGGTAAACTTCTCTTCCAAGAAATGACGTAGGCAATGAAAAGAGCATGAACTGAGAGCCAATAGATAAGGGTTTTAATTCCAGTTCTCTCACTCATTAGTTGGGTAATATGGGGACAATCTCTTAGCTTCTCCGAAACTTAATTCTCTGAAAATAAAAGAAGAAGAAGAAACAGTTGGAAAAGCACAAATTCTGCAAAAGTAAAGTGCTATTTCATCATCAATAATAGTTGTTATTATTATTTTTAAAAATATTTTTAGTTGTTGATAGACCTTTATTTAATTTATTTATTCTTATGTGATGCAGAGAACCGAACCCAGTGTCTCACACCTGCCAGGCAAGTGAGCTGAGCCCCAGCCCTAATTGTTATTGTAACAATATTTCTAATGAACCTACTACAAATGCCACATTTTAAATCGACTCAAACACTTCATAAATTAAATGATATAACACATCAGTTCATTAATAAGTTAACATAGGTTTGAGCATTTGATTAATACCATTCTCAAATCTCAGAACAGAGAGCAAAATTCTGGAAAGAGTGATGCTTGATAAGTTTTGATTTGCAAGGAAGAGGTTATGAACGTGAGGCGTGTCCATACTAGAGAAGTTTGAAGTAGGGGAGCAACAGGGAGGCATTGATACTAAAAGGAAGCAGAGGTCTTATCATCACCCAGGTTTGGCACAGGGAATGCTACGAACACAGGAATCAGGGACTTGGGATGACTTCTAATGGGAGACTCACAATTGCACTGTGTACTATAGCTTACACATTTGTTTGTGTATTGGCCTCCAAGGGTCAACCCTGACTCTAGTCAGGGAGAAATGATCAGGAAGGAATTGTCTCAGTGAAACCTTTCTCATTAAGCCAGGAAGTCCCAGACTCTAGTAAAACCATGCCATGCTTTTGAGTTCAGGGCCATGTTTCCACTTATAAACAAGATAAGATGTTTAGGGACAAGATACTAGAATGTTAGAACTGGGAATGCAGATAATGCAGTCCAACAACAATCTCCCTAGAGATGAAGAAACAGAGGTAACTTGCCCAAAATCATGCATCAAATTAGTGTGGAGTTGTAACCCCAACCAAGTGACCCAGAATCTATGGATATTAACAAGCCACATTACTCCAAATGTCTATGTACCCTGGAGGCACTAAAAGGGGGCTTCAGTGGAGATTTCCTAGATGTCCCCATTGCTGTACTTGTAGCCACTACTTGAGCTGAGGGGCCCCAGGTTTTCTCAGAGGCTATCATTGCACCATGAGAGTGTAGGTGTGGGGAGGAGAAGATATCGAAGACAATTTACAAGACAGATGGAAAAGATGATGCTGGAAATACTCTTCTCAGGCTCCTTTGTTTCCAGGATTCACACTGTGATTCAGTATAAGTGTGATTTACTGTCGGTTAGTGAGGTTCGCTAGCATAAGGTGTGGAAGGTGGGAGACAAAAGTTTTATCATTTTCTTCCCAAGGAGCAGGATGTGAGGCCATACCAGCATGAGATTCTGGAATGGTCTCTTGAAATTTACATGCCTCAGGCACTGGTTTCCAAGTGCTGGAGAACTTCAAAAGTTTAGTGACGTCTGGAACCACAACTTGAAAACTAATGGCAATCTTCTGCACTCGCCCTTTTAGTTCTTTCAATGACTTTTTTTTTTCCTTCGAGTTATTACTTAGTGTTAAGTCCTTTTTTTGCTTAACAGGCTTTGAGTGATTGTATTTTATTGACTGAACTGCCTGATAAAACACATCTGTCACTAACCATTGTGTGACATTGGGCAAGAGATTTCCCCACTCTGGCCTTAGCTCCCATCTTGCCCAATGAGGGGTTTGCAGGAGATGACCTCTGAGTTTCCTTCTAAGTTTTAAGATCAGAACAGTTTCACAAAATTATAAGTTCTCTCTCATAGCTTGGGAGCAAGGAAGGAAGAGAAGATAATAATTTGACTTTTAAGGATCAAATTATGCCCTGTAATTGAAGAACTGGGTCCTCTGAGGAGGCATAGAATTTCTCCCACAGCTGAAAGGCATCCGGGTATTGCTGACAGGAAGTATCTGAATACTTCCTGTTTGACGTAGGCTACCCAATTTCTGGTAGACTTCTCTCCTGGAAAGAATACTGGTTTCATTATTACTCTTTCGTAGAAGTGGACCTCACCTCACCCAGAATATCAAGAAGAGCCCGTGTGTCTGAGCCATCTTCCGTGAGGACCCATCTGCCTACCTCCACTACAAAATCTATTCTTCGTTTTTTTGTCTTCCAACCTGAATACCAGAAGCAATTGAGTTCAAGCACTGCCCCAACCAAGTTCCTAAGAAGGTCAGACCCCTCCAGCAAGGTCATCTGTGGTAGATGCAATTAGTCATTTCACTCCATAAAAGTTAGGGTACCCTCCCCACATTTTTACAGCTTTACCACCTTTACCGCTTCCTTGTGCTCCAGGTACTTCCCACATGGGTATCTGATTCACTTTGCTTGCCTGCTTTCTCCAAAGTCCTGTTGCCAACCTATCCATGTGCAAAAAGTCCTGTTGCAACCTATCTCATGGGAGTGCCAGAGAATCAACACCACTGAACCAAAGACTGTCAGGATGGTGTCTAAATACCCCAGCTCCTTTGCCTCTGGGTGGGATAACTTTGAGTAGGAGGCATGTTTTCCATGTCATTCTTCAGAGTTTTCATGAGATAAGGTCAGGTGGCCCACAGTGGCAACTGGATTAAGTTTTGGACCATTTATTGTCTATCTTCTTTCCCAGTCTCTTTCCAAATAAACCAACTCCACTTGTTTGCCTCAGGCTGTGTGTTCACGTACGCAGCTCTGAGCAGAGCCTAACATGTAACAAAGGATCAAAAGTGTATACAGCTCTTGCTGAATATCTTCATTTTCTTTAGCACCAGCCCTGGGTATCATATTATTCATTCATTCCTCCATTCCTCGATTCCCTCTTATATTCACTCACTCAACAGTTAAAATCATTTCCTTGTTGCTTGTGTTGGGCCAGTAGCTGCTAGGTGCTGGGATGGAAAGATGGATAGGGCAAAGGCCCTACCTCTAAGATGCTTCCAGTCAAGAGACCCAGAATGGAAGTCCCTACTGGTACCCAACACACCTCCCAAAGCAGGCTGGCTTGCCTGGGGGCTTTGTAAAGATATCTTTGCTTGGCTCTGGAAGAGGTCAGCTGCACACTATATTTTTTCTCATTCCAAGCAAACAAGCAATAATGTAATGGCAGGAAGCCTCATAAAATGGTTATTTCTATTCCCGGACTGCTCCGGGGTTCCATCTAATTTATAAACATTGTTTTATGAAAAATTGAGATCATTCTTGGAAGTGCCCACAGAAAGTGACCTTTGCTTGTTTTGGTGCAGTGTTTGTATGTGAATGTGTACACGGCTATTGTTGCTAAGGAGGCGATGGCCAGCTCAGGGTAAAGGCTTTCTTTCCATTCTGCACATTTCCTTCATAAGGGAGGGTGTAACTGAAACCCCTCTCCACACCCATTCTCCCCCAGAAAGGCAGAAATGGAGTCAACTATGGATACAGCAGCCTGAGTGCTTGGGACAGGCTAGCCTCACCCCACAATGTGGCTTAGGAAAAGTTCTACCAGTGCTTTCAGAGCCAGAAGTCTTTGGGCACATGCCTCAGGTGTCTCTCACAAGGCTCTTCATCTAATTTTTTTATGAGAGTCAAGTCATTGATACCAAAATCTGTTTCTAGGGATTTGCATCAAATCCCAGGATGTGAAAGGTTAGGATGATTAGAGAAGTGTGTCTTACCTTGCAGGGGAGCAAAGGGTCAGATTTGAGTGAATCCTAGCAGTGCCTTGTCCCTCCTAACAATGAATAACAACTGGGACAATTTGGCATAGGAATAAAAATCACCCAATTAGAGTCAGCTCCCAACTCTGCCACTTAGCTTGTGGAGTGACCCTGGACACATACCTCAACCTCTCTGCCCTTCAGTTCTCTCAAATGTCCATACAAACATCTGTATGACATTTGATGAATTAATTCAGCAAATATTTTTAACATGTGTGAAATACGTAGCATACAGCCTCTGACAGACATTTGGTGAGGCTGTATGCTGTATATGAGGCTGTATCCTTTATGTGGAAAGTTCTTCCCTCAAATATCTGCCTGGACCACCCCACTCCTTTCATAGAAATGTCTACTCAACATCTCATGAACCTTCCTTGAGCCCAGTGTGTTGACCCACACCTGTAATCCCAGAAGCTCAGGAGGCTGAGACAGGAGGCTCATGAGTTCAAAGCCAGCCTCAGCAAAAAGATGCTAAGCAACTCAGTGAGACCCTGTCTCTACATAAAATTCAAAATAGGGCTTTGAATGTGGCTCAGCGATTGAGTGCCCCTGAGTTCAATCCCCGGTGAAAGGAAGGAAGGAAGGAAGGAAGGAAGGAAGGAAGGAAGGGAGGGAGGGAGGGAGAGAAAACATTCCTTGTTCACCATCTTTCTAAAGAGCACTCCCTTTTTTTCTCTATCTCTTCCTGCTTTCCTTTTCTTCATAGCACTTGTTACCTGAAATTAAATCTTTTCATTTAATTACTTTGCTTTTACTTCCCACATCCCCTAACTAGAATGTATGGACTATAAGAACAAAGACGTTTTGTTCATCATATCCCCAAGGCCCATGATAATGGCAGCACATAATAGGTGCTCAATACATATGGGTTAAGTTGATGGCAATCGTGATACAGATGCCCAGAGTATATATTCTACACTAATTTAGTAATTGGAAAGCCCAGATTAAAGCTAAATGGTCATAAAATGGTCCCCATCAGAATTTGCCAGGCTTGGTTAGAATTGTGATTGGAAAGTGCATATTTTCCCTTCATAGCCACTGTTGGGAGGGGCTCCTCTTTTTCCGAAAGTATCCTTCTATTTCCTCCTCCCCTCCGGTTCTCCACCACCATTTGTCCTAGCCCTGAAGTTGTTTTAGAAATGATTCCTTGGACTCTGGGATCATTTTCTTTCCTTTTTAGGGACCTGAGGCACCACAGAGGGGAAGGATCCTGCTGCCCCTCTCCTGAAAGTCTGGAGGAGGTCTCCCTGGGCTG
Source organism: Marmota monax (assembly GCF_021218885.2). Lineage (NCBI taxonomy): Eukaryota > Metazoa > Chordata > Mammalia > Rodentia > Sciuridae > Marmota > Marmota monax. The sequence goes on from NW_026695202.1 coordinate 1,706,277, forward strand.
CACAGGTCCCCAGGGGTTTTTCTGGGTTCATCACAACAATGTGATGAAGGTGACCCTCTTGCACAGCCAGAGCACATGAGAACTAATTTGGAGACCAAATTTCGAAAAGAGTTGATGTCACTGATCCCAGGGGTCCCTGGGTGGGGCCGTGTGAAGACAATCCTTTTATTGATCTGGTATGGCCTAGCTCTAAATAAACAAGAATTGACTGATAGGAAGACAGAGGTACAAACCCCAATAAAATGTCAGTGTTGATGGCAATCCCATAGATTCTTAAGGCTATCCTGTGCTCCCCGAATTGCTATGCTCAAGTAGGGCTTAAAATAGGAAAACATAAACCTAGAGAGGTAAAGTGGTTTATCTAAGGTCATACAGCTTGTGAGTGACAGAGCTGGGATTAAAGCCATTTGCTCTATTCTGAGCCAGACTGTAAGCAAGGAGGGAGTCTAACTGGCTCAGCATGGACACCTCAGCACCTAGGACAGTGCCTGGTACTTACATACTTGGAACATTCAATAAATCCATATATATGCCATTTTGAACACCGTATTTAGAAGAACAAGCCAAATTAAGTAGAGAGAACAAAAGTTCTCGTGGCTGAAGTAGTTATCTCTGAGCTCTCACCAAGTGAGTCTTTCCCACCTCTGTCCTTAGTTAACCCTCCATCACAGTTGTCTCCTGACATTGACCAGCAGATCCAAGTTCTTCTTCCAAGAGAGCTTTGAAATGTCTGATCCAATTGCATTGTTGAGGAAAGAATCTAAGTAGTGTTTCTCCATTTCAGGGCCATTTTTTTTTAAAGGAAACCACTGTTGGATTGATCATGAGCACATTGTGCCAACAGGTCAATTGGATCCAATTTATCAACTCACTAGAAACAAATTGGCTAGCGGAACAGACTATGTAGTATCTAAAGAGCTAAATACGACACTGGAAAGAGGTAAAATGATAGGTGGCATTGTGTAGGCAAAATGCAGATTCCTGGGTTTGGAACCCAGAAGTTCTCAATCTGTAGATTTATAAGATGGCCATGACTCTTCATTTTAAGCAGCATCCTGATGAATCAGACCCAGATGGTCCAAAGCCCCTGTACAATTCTAGTTGAGGACATGCTTCTGTAGAGTGATGGGAACTTGTGCAATCACTTGCCCTCCTTGGATGTGACTTTCTTACCTAGACAATGAGCACATCATTCAGAGCCTGCAGGCTGGCATCCTGATGTCCCCACATGGCTTCTAGCAGGGTCTCCCATTAGCATTTTTTTCAGGGCTGTGGCTGATCTTTTTCTTGTCATCCCATCAAATCTAACAAGTGTGTTAAAATCAACCATATTTCACATTCTGACCTATATATAATTCATATTAACCACAAAATAGTTGAATTTCAGTTGATTGCTTGGTAGGTTACAAACCATATTTAATGTCATGTAATACTGAATTTAATTTTGTAATTTTCTTTCTATGTTTTGGAACCAAGATTTTTGTTTTGTTTTGTTTTGTTTCTGGGATCTCAAGCATTTCTGTAGGGTCTTAAAAACAACTTAGATCCTGGAAAATACATCTTTAAAATCACTAATAAATAAAACTCCTTTTTGCCAGCAGAGTATTTTAACAGGAAATGAAAACTGACAGGAGATAGCTTAACAGGAATATTAGGTTAATCTCTAGGGTGTTATACATCATCCATTTTATACCTTCCAGTTACTATGACCTGCCCAGTCCTAGAGTGTGACCCTTTTATCTATGATGAGAAAAATGTCAAGATGTCTTCTATACTCAACTATTATTATTTGATAAATAGAAATTTTCCTGCCTAAAAGCATGTTTTCGGCACATTCAATTGGCTGATAAATCAGAAGTATGCAGTTGTCTCCATTTGAATATTAAAAATAATTTTTTATATTTTATATTTTAATTTGTGACAAAAAACAGATTTTGGGGTAGATCCATGACTTCACTTCACCAGCTAAATGATACCAAAAGAATGGCAGGGTTATCAACAAAAAGCTATTCAAAGAATATATTCATGATGGTTTCAAGAGAAACTCTCCTTTACAAAGTATAAAGTCAACCTATATAAATGAATGAATGATGAATGAATAAATGAATGGGATATGTTCATCAAGTTGAAATTTTCTGGGTTGTATAATCTACTCTTGGCAAGGGATCATCACTTTAGAAAACAGGGAAAAAGAGAAAATGCAAAGAAAGACATTTTATAAACAAAGCCCCACTTCCTGGTTTAGATAGTTTTCTCCCATGTGGGTACTGGAGTAAAGTACATATCAAAGGAGTTCTATGCACAGTAGTCCCTGGATCCTGTACCTGTGCAATACTCTCACAGGGCTGTTTTCTCACTGATGAAGCTTTATGGAGTAGCATACCTTACCCAGCTAGAATCTAATTCAAAGAAGGCAGGAATTATGCCTGTCTTGTGTACATCACCAGGATCTTCCCCAGAGCATACTTGCAATAAATATTTACCAAAGGAACAAACTCTGGTTGCTTTTGCAATTTGCATCCTGCTACCAAGTGACAATAAAGAAAATGCTCAAAAATTAAGTCTGCTAGAAAAATCTAAAAATTACATTAACAAGACAGTAGATATATGAGTCTGACCAAATCAGATTGAAAATTTATTCTATCTGGGGTCCAGAATCAGAAAATAATAAAAGATTTATAGAGTATTTATGTAAAATTTTGTCATGCCATTATGATGTAATGTGCACAAGATATCATTGCTCATAACCTGGGCATGGTCCACATCACGCTACACCATTTGTTTGACTAGCTCAAACCTCTCTCAAGACAGATGGCTCTTATATAGCGTAGCTCTGTTTATCCTCATTGACCAACCAGGCTAAAAACTATCATGCAACATTGCCAGTATCTCCTATATCTCCTATTTGAAATGATGTTTTTCTTTGGAGACATACAATTTTCCTCAAGTCAGAAAACACTTTCAGAGATTCTTTAAAAATCTAGAAATGGAACAACCCTATGACCCGGCTATCCCACTTCTTGGTATACATCCAAAAGATCTAAAATCAGGACACTATAGGAATGCAGTTACATCAAAGTTTATAGTAGTCCAATTCACAAGAACCAATGGAACCATCCCAGATGCACATCAACAGATGAATGGATAAAGAAAATGCAATACACACACAAAATGGAGTTTTACTCAGCCATAAAGAAGAATGAAATTATAGCATTTGCTGGTAAAAGGATGGACCTGGAGAACATCATGTTAAGTGAAAGAAGCCAGGCCCAGAAAGTCAAGAGTCAAATGTTTTCTCTCATCTGTGGAAGCTAGACCAAAATAAGGGGGAAAAAGTGAGGGGAAGAAGTCCTAGGACAATATATATCAATGGAGTAGAGAAAGGGAATGGAGGAGGTGGGAGAAGGAACAGAAAAATGGAGGAAAGGTGCAATGAAACTGATCAACCTATTCTATGTACATATGTAAATATGACACAATGAACTTCATGTACACACACACACACATGTATAAGTATATGTGTGTTTGTGTGTGTGTATATTACTGATTTTTTTAAAGCTATAAATTAAAGAAGAAAGACCAGTAGAGTAGTGGAAAAGGAGCTGGGGGAGGGAGAAGAGGAGGGAAATGGAAGCACTAGGACCTGAATCAGAACAAATTATATTGTTAAATTATGTATAATCATGTCAAAATGAACCCCAATATTATGTATAACTATAATTCACTAATAAAAAAATCACACAAGAAGAAAGTACTCTTAAAGTAGAAGCAACTTAGTTTTTTTTTTTAAGTCTAGTTTCCTTTAACAGAAAAAGTTCTAAAATGTAATCCCTAAAATTCCCTAAGAGAAACTTTCAGTACAAGAGTTATATTTCCCATTAAGTGAGAACAATTTGCCTGTTTGTTTAAATCAATAAATTTACCTCTGATGGCACTGAAGGCATGAAAATAAAACCATTAAACAGCTGAAAACATTCATTTATTTTTATTTTATCATCGTAGTTGAGCATTTTGATGATGACTAATTATGAGAAACTAGTTATTAAGCAGAATATTGAAACCACTTTGTTAAAATGTAAGCATGAATAATTGCGAGTGCTTCTGATAAGAAAGGAAATTGAAAGGAAATGAAAAGTTTTTCTCCAAACACTCTTGGGAAGGCAGTATCCCTGGCAGAATGCTCGTCACCCCACAAAGTTCTGCTTCCCGTTGTGCAGGCCACTAGCCACCTGCAGTCATTTGAACTTAGTTTAGCTTAATTAAAATTAAATAAAATTAAACGTCTAGTTCTTTAGGCACACTGATCATGTTTCAAGTGTTCATTAGCCACACATAGTTAGTAGCTATTGAATTGCACAGCGCAGCACCGAGGATTTCCATGACGCAGAAAGTTCTATTGGATGGTGTTGCTATAGGGAATGTCTCATGCTCTTATCAAATAATTTGCTAATACCTGCTTTATTGAAATAGGTTTAATCATCTGAGTTTCAATTTGGATGTCAAATACCAATACGATGGATATTTGGTGCCACAGGTAATCCATGGATTGATGAAATGTTCTTTGAAGAAGTGGACTTTGTAATATGTTTGTGTGTATTTTACTCATTAGAAGCAAAAGGTGTTTTAAAATATGCAAAATTGATTTCTAAAAAGCCACATGAGCTAATGAAAGCTCAAACTTGCAATAGACATTATCATAAAAAAAATCTACATATCATGAGCATCCTTTGGATTGGGCAATTTATGTCAAGTGTATTTGATGTTTTATTTGCAGTTACTGGATGTAACTAAGAAAAAGACCATCTGTTTAGGAAACCAGATCATCTGTTTATTCAACCATTGTATTAAAGTAGAAGTAAAAGAAAAATGGATGTCTTTAAAACAACCTATGAAAAGAATTTAAAATCGTACCTCAAAGTAGAGAAAATAGTCCTATTTTCAACTTTATTTTCATTTTCTTTTAATGCAGTCTCAATTCTCCCCATTTTTTTTCCTCACAACACTGGAAGGATTTTACCCTTTGGAAGATCATTTCCATCGAATGGCATGCATACCACTTTACATGAATAGAGGAAATGCTTATAATTTTTTAGTTTATATATTAAAGAAAATGTAGTTACTCTGTTAAAACCACGTGCACAGCTATTTCAGCTATTAAGCTTTGTAAAAATAAATTTAAGCAAAGATGTAAGACAATTTAAAAAATTAGTAGTATACTGATAGAAAATAATAATGAAGTTAGCATATAAGTGACTGAAGTTTCAAAAACAATGCTTAAACTTACCCTGGGTTTACCCTGCATCCAGCTCCTGGCATGTCATCTCTTAGCTGTATAAATTTTGTTTTCAAAAGGTCTTGTGTTGGTCACAGGTACCATATTGCTAGCTCTAATTTTCAGCATTATCTAGAATCCCAGTGTTATTTTTGAACTTGCAAGAAGAGGGGTGCCCTCCCCATTTCACTACCATAATTAGCTATTTAGCTTCCTCGCTGAGACATCTGGTCTTCTAGTCTTACCTCTTCTCCATATACTTTCTCTCCCAGAAAAGTCCTATTTCTGACTGGTATTTGACCTTCTTTAAATCTACCAAATTATCCTGGATCAGTGGTATTTGCTTTAAGAACAGAGATTCTCATGACAGGAGATTTCCCATCAATCAGAACTCAGCAGTTACCCATTCAATTAAATAATGGGACAGTGGACTTACATTTTCAGTTACATTTCGAAAGGGATGACACAAATCATCACTTTATAAGAGCATTTCTCAAAGTGTATTCCATCAAACACTAGTCCTCTCTGCTGACCAGAAGGAATACAAGAGTTCCGAAGCCAAATAATTCTGGGAAATATTGAATAATAAATCCCCCCTCTTGGAGTCTGTCATTGCAAAGCATTTCAGTATAATGGTTAAGTATGCAATTTTTGTAGCCATGTGGTCAGAATTTGAAACTCAATCATCACTCATAAATCCTGTGCCTCATTTATAAAACAGAAAAAAAAACATTAGTGGCTACCTCGTGGTGTTACTGTGGGGATTTATCAGGTCAGTGTGAGTAAAGCACTAGTGCAGGGCTAGACTCAGAATAAGCATGTCATTGTGTTGATGCTTTATTTACTTTATTATTATTTATTATTTATTACTTATTATTATTTATTAGCTTATTATTATTTATTACTTTATTATTATTATTTATTTACTTTATTATTAAGTGAATTTTTAACTGATATATAAAAATTACACATAGTAATGGGTACCATGTGATTTTGATACAGGTATACATTGCACAGTGTTGGTGTACAAGTCAGGTCAAACACATGTATCTTCTCAAACATTTATATCTCCTTTTTTTATTTTATGGTGAAAAGATTCAAAATCTTTTTTTTTTTTTCTTTTGTGCCATGGAAGTACATCAAATGTTCTGAGAAGTCCTACAGGGTTAAACCACAGTTTTACTTTGCTTAAATCAGATTTGTCCATTTATTTGACTCTGGAAGCCCTTCGCCACGTACAAGTCTTCAGGATATTTATGGATTAATAATTTGGGAAACACTACTCCAGAGTCTTATGTCTGAAAGCCAAGAGCTCAAGAATGCCAATTGTTTCCTGCAAGGTACATCTCTGCATAAGGGTATGCTGCCCCCAGGTGGACAGAAAGACCCTGGTCAGAAGCCCAGTGCCTGTGGATACAAGCTGTCCTCAGGTGTAGTTATGAGAAAATGAAACAAAAACAAACAGCAGCAACAACAACAACAACAAAAAAAGCAAGTGATTTTTCTATTAAGATGTGTTTTAAAATAATTTGAAGAGGAGCTCTTTATAAAAATGCTAGATATAAAAATAAAACAGCAAGAGCTAAGGCTGTAAGCTGCTTCCACGAAAAGTCACCTTGTAATTATGAATCCCGCGTAGAGCATCGCTCAGACAAGCATACAGTAAGTGATCAATAAGTTTTGCAGAAAAGAAGGGCTGGCTGGTTGATTTCCTGAAAGGAGGAGCAGAAAGTGAGAATGAATGGCGTGACTCTAATCTGACAGTTTGGGCATCTCAAGGAGCTACTGCAGAGTTCATAAAAGTCCAAATAATTTGCCCAGAAACCTTTTCTCTGGAATGAGTCAGCACTCACTAAGGAAAGACGGTAAACTCCAACATCCAACAAAGGCATGAATTTGAAATAAGATGCAAAGTTGCTGAACAGTTAACCGGCAAATGTGACTAACCAGAAGAGCTAACCCTATAAAAATGATAAGCTGTTTTAGAGAAAAACACATGAAGAGTGTGCTTTTCGGGAGGGTTGACTGAGTGGGTACAGCACAAAGACCTTCATAAACATTTTCTAAGCTAATTCACCAAGAGCCAATGTGATAATTCCTTTCTTACCTCTGTTACACACTTGATAAAACTAAGGCTCCAATGGATCAAGTGACATTCTCAAGGTCACACAGCCCCATAAATGGACCCTGAACCTGACCCAGCAGCCTGATCTCCAAGCCCCGACTCTTGACCTTCCTATCATATTGCCTCAATATGTGCAAAAAAAGACACAGCAAAAAAGAGGCACAGACTCCACAGGCCAAGATAGGTATTTGGACTGAATTGATTAGTTGGCAAAGCAACTTATCTGATGAATTTGCACTAGCGAATATGTAGGTGTCCTAAAGACCAGAGCTTCTCAGCCTTGGTAGCATATTAGGATCACTTGGACTGCTTTTCAAAGACTGTTGATGCCTGAACCTCAAAGAGAATCTTATTTCATTGTTCTGGGGTGGAGTCTGGAAATACAAATATTGTTTTCTTTTTATTTGTTCTTTTTAGATATACATGACAGTAGAATGTATTTTGGCATATTATACACACATGAAATATAGCATTCCAATTAGGATTCTATTCTTGTGGTTGTATATGTCGCAGAGTCACCCAGGTCATGTATTCAAAAACAAGGCTAAGAAAGTTAGGTTCAATTAATTCTATTGTTCTTCCTATTCCCCTCTCCCTCCCTTCCCTTCATTCCCCTCTGTCTAATCCAATGAATTTCTATTCTTTCTATTTGTCCCTATTATCGGTTAGCATCCACATATAAGAGAGAACATTCGGCCTTTGGTATTTGGGGACTGGCTTATTTCACTTAGCATGATATTCTCCAGTTCCATCCATTTTTTGGCAAATGCCATACTTTCATTCTTCTTTATGGCTGAGTCATATTCCATTGTGTATATACATATGCATTTTCTTTATTCATTTATCTGTTGAAGGAAACAGAGGTTGGTTCCATGGCTAATGTGAATTGAGCTGCTATGAACATTGATATGGCTGTGTCACTGTGGTATGCTGATTTTAAGTCCTTTGGTTATACACTGAGGAGTGGGATAACTAGGTCAAATGGTCGTTTCATTCTGTGTTTCATGAGGATTCTCCTTACTGCATTCCAGAGTGATTGTACCAATTTGCAGTTCCACCAGCAGTGTATGAGTGTAAATTTTCCCTCACATCCTCACCAACAGTTATTGTTACTTGTATTCTTTTTTTTAAGAGAGAATTTTTTAATATTTATTTTTTAGTTTTCGGTGGACACAACATCTTTATTTTATTTTTATGTGGTGCTGAGGATCGAACCCAGCGCTCCGCGCATGCCAGGCAAGTGCTCTACCGCTTGAGCCACATCCCCAGCCCTTACTTGTATTCTTTATAATTGCCATTTTGAAGAGAGATGAAATCTCAGTGTAGTTTTAATTTGCATTTCTCTAATTGCTAGAGATGTTGAACATTTTTTTCATGTTTCTTTTTTAAATTTTTTTAGTTGTAGATGGACACAACACCTTTATTTATTTATATGTGGTGCTGAGAATTGAACTTAGTGCCTTATACATGCAAGGCAAGTGATCTAACACTGAGCCACAACTCCAGTCCCTCATATATTTCTTGACTGATCATATTCCTTCCTCTGTGAAGTATCTGTTCATTTCTTTGCCCATTTATTGATTGGATTCTTTATTTATTTTTTGGTGTTAAGTTTTTTGAGTTCTTTATATATCCTGGAGATTAATGCTCTAGCTGAGGTGCAGATGATAAAGATTTTCTCCCATTCTGTAGGCTCTCTCTTCATGTTCTTGATTTCTTCCTTTGCAGTGAAAAAGTTTTTAGTTTGATACCATCCCATTTATTGATTCTTGATTTTACTTCTTGCACTTTAGGAGTATTTTTTAATTATTGTTTTAAAAATTTATATGTGACAGCAGAATGCATTACAATTCATATTACACATATAGAGAACAATTTTTCATATCTCTGGTTATATACAAAGTATATTCACATCAATTCATGTCTTCATACATGTACTTTGGATAATGATGTCCATCATATTCCACCATCATTTCTAACCCCATGTCCTCTCCCTTCCCCTCCCACCCCTCTGCCCTATCTAGAGTTCATCTATTCCTCCCATGCTCCCTCTCCCACTATGAATCAGCCTCCTTATATCAGAGAAAACATTCTGCATTTGGCTTTTTTGGGATTGGCTAACTTCACTTAACCAATCTTCTCTAACTCCATCCATTTACCTGCAAATGCCATGATTTTATTCTCTTTTATTGCCGAGTAATATTCCATTGTGTATATATGCCCATTTTTTTATCCATTCATCTATTGAAGGGCATCTAGGTTGGTTCCACAGTTTAGCTATTGTGAATTGTGCTGCTATAAACATTGATGTGTCCCTGTAGTATGTTGTTTTTAAGTCCTTTGGGTACAGACCCAGAAGAGGGATAGCTGGGTCAAATGGTGATTCCATTCCCAATTTTCCAAGAAATCTCCATACTGCTTTCCATAATTAAAATAAAAAATCCATAAATAGGATGGACTCAAACTAAAAAAGTTTCTTCTCAGCAAAAGAAACAATCTGTGAGGTGAACAGAGAGCCCACATCTTGGGAGCAAATCTTTACCCCTCCCACATCAAATAGAGCACTAATCTCTGGAGTATATAAAGAACTCAAAAAGTTAAGCACCAAAAAAACAAATAACCCAATCAACACATGGACCAAGGACCTGAACAGACACCTCTCAGAAGATGATATACAATCAATCAACAAGTATATGAAAAAAATGCTCATCATCTCTAGCAATCAGAGAAATGCAAATCAAAACTACTCTAAGATTTCATCTCACTCCAGTCAGAATGGCAGCTATTATGAAGACAAACAACAATAAGTGTTGGCGAGGATGTGGGGGAAAAGTTTTTGCACTCATACACTGCTGGTGGGACTTTAGGTATCTTAGGGAGAAAGTCAGTTCCTAACCAACATGATGAGCAGTTGGGCCTACTTTTCTTCTAGTAAGCATAGGGCCTCTGATCTAATGCCTAGGTTCTTAATCCACTTGAGTTTTGTGCAGGGTGAGAGATAGGGGTTCAATTTCATTTTACTACATATGGATTTCCAGTTCTCCTAGCACCATTTATTGAAGGAGCTATCTTCTCTCCAATGTTTGTGTACAGAGCCTTGGTCTAGTATGAGATGACTTTTATGTGAGTGTGTTTCTGTGTCTTCTGCTCTGTTACATTGGTCTTCCTGTCTGTTTTTGTGCCAATACCCTGGGCACAGAAATATTTCTAAAGCTCCCGGGACATTTTATTTTTTGTACCAGGCATTTAACCTGGGGCACTTTACCACTGAGCCACATCCCCAGCCCTTTTTACTTTTATTTTTGGAACAGGGTCTACTAAATTGCTTTGGGCCTCACTAAGTTGCTGAGGCTGGCCTTGAACTTGCAATTCTCCTGCCTCAGCCTCCTGAGTTGCTACAATTACAAGCATGCATGACCACGCCCAGCTCCCTGAGCATTTCTAATGTGTATGTGCAGCCAGTGTTGACAACTTTTGAGGGCAGACTCTCCATGCCCTTAAGGGTGCCTCTTAGTTATAGAACTTCTTGGAATTCTTTAGGGATTGGGTTTGTTTATCTTGGCATTTAGTTCAGAACTAATTGGGTGATCCTCACACTCTAGGCAATAATACGTTGTGTAAATTCTGAATTGGGACAGCACTTTGCCTAGAAACATGAAACTTCCCAAGGAGAGTATTTTTCTCTATTACTAATTGTAGTCAAATTTCCCTTGAAAAATGGCAACATCCAAATCTCCTTTTCCTACTAGTCATGTATTGCAAAAATAAAAAAAGATTTTTTTTAAAAGTCTTCAAACATTGCAACACCATTCAGTAGATTGCACCATGTCGTGGCTTAGACCTCATTAGGCTTGCCCTCTTTGGCTTTATTAAGAGAGCAGCCATTTCCCTTTGGGATCCACCCCCTCCCCCATGAATGGATTTCTTCACTTTCCCTGAAAGGTCAGAACATCTGCCTTTCCCTGAATCCCTTGTCAAGCAGTGATGGCTCAGCCTCTTGTTATCGTCTCAGTGTCGTTCCCTTGAGGATGAATTTTACTTACAAATTAAAGATGTCTACAATTTTAGATGTTTATATTTGAAAAGGAAACAGGATAATTTTATTTTGAACAAGGATACTTGAAATGAACGGGATGGCCATCTAATCAGCCTTTCCTCTCTTCCTACCAAGACATGATTCTGTCGAGGAGGCCCCTCCTCTGCACCGCCCATGTGAGCTCAGCATCCACTTGTGCTCAGTATTCAGTTCCCTGTGTTCTAATAACTGCTCCCCACTCAGACGAAGGGCACTCAGACTTTCTATGGTGGCAGCCCCAGGGTACTACAGCAACATCTGTGGATATCCCTGATGGTTTCCCATAATATTATGAATAATGGCTATATTAATTTCTCCTCATTTGACTAGCTTTCATATGCCATCCACTTCCTGCTGGGACCACTAAGACATTCTGTGTCTCACATCTCCAGTTTCATGGGCTGGATCCTGATTAGGCTAACCTAATCACAGTATCCCATTTACCATTCATCAGTTGAAACACCCAGAGTTAAGGCAATTCCTCTATGGCATTCCATTAAGAAATCGTTTTGATATAGAGATGAACACCTGAATTACATTGGTCCATTAGACGGAAGGGACCAGGGAAGCACTTGACCTCAGCTTCTGCCAGCAGCCATCTTGTGAGCAAGAGGAAAGACCCCATGAATACAAAGTCAACATGCTTATAGGGCAGAGGACAGAATAGTGACATGGAGCCCTGATGGTCATATCTATGGGCTTACTGGGAAATAATAAATCTTCTTATGGATTAAACCGTTTTAGTTTTTTTTTTCCTTTATTTTTGTTTGCTCGTGTGTCCTGTCATTTGCTGAAGAAAACCTATGCAGTTTTATCAGCGTCTCTCTGGTTTGTGTAGAAGTCACAGAATGTAAAGCATTTCCCATGCACTGCCTCATTTGACTTTCTCAGTGGTCCCATTCATGGTTATAATAATAGTAATAGCTAAGGTAGTAAGTAATAGCCCCAGGCACTATTTTCAAAACACTTTATCTATAATTTAGTTAATTTGGTTAATTACCACAGCAACTCTATTCAGCAAGTACCATAATTATTCCTATTAAGATGGCTATTAGATGACCCAAGAGCATGAAGATACCCAAAACAGCCGATAGCTGGTAAGTGGGAAAGCTAACATTTGAACTTATGCAGTCCAACCCCAGACTCTGTGTTCTTTATTGCTATATTCTACCACAAGTATTTCAAATGGAGAAACTGAGGCTCAGAGAGCCAAAGAGATGGTTAAGAAAAGAATCAGGACTCACTTTACATTAGTGTATTTCCATGATGCCTTATTTCCCTCCTGGTGAGCTCCCCACCAGGGTCTTTCCAATAAGTTGTGGAGAAGTTCATGCAAATGAGAACTCTCCACCCCTCCCAATTGTCCTTGAAGTGGAACTGTGACAACATGAGAGGAAAGACTTTCTCTAGGGGCCATAAATATAATGCAGCCTACCAATCACACAATCACATATTTCAAGTAACCTAATTCTTGGAATATTGAGATACTGACTTTTAAAATAAAGCAGTTGGATCATTTTTCTGTGGGTATCCCTTGAAATCTGAATTGCAACTTGAGATTTACAATAATGCAGTCAGAAATGGTGATAACATTTTTATAATACTTGGAAATTTTACATCTTTCTTTTTTTTGGAAGTTCCATTTCTAGTGCATATTGCACACAGAATTGTATCCCAATGTGATGTGTTTATTCTTCAAAGATTTTATTTATCTTTGCAACAAAAATATGAAGATAAGTTAAAAATACATTGGTTTTTAAAATTTTTCTGTGACTGTGGATTCTAAGAGTTAAAATATTTATTTTTGATTGAGTAATATTTGCAAATATTATTAATACATAATTTATAAATATTTATTAACTACAAAAATACACTTCAATTGGAAATGCATTTACCAATTAGGTATAGATGGGGATTTTCTTTCTTTACCCATAGTTCATGTGGATTTACTTATTTCTAGAATGAGACAAGAACCGGTATTGATTCAATTTTTTTTCCTATTTTTTTATAGTTGCAGGTGTTGAGAAGCCTTTATAATATAACAAGCAAATGAAAACTTAAGTTTTTTGTAGAATTGTCATTCAATTAATTTATCAAATGCACCATGATCTACTATCAAAATTCATTTTAATAAGCAATCAGGGTGTTTACTTCCTCCCTAGTATTTATCACACAAAAGAATCATATTTTCTATGTTTTCCTGTATTTTCTTCCCTTTTACTTCCTGATCCATAATCAGGATGCAGATCCATGACAACAGTACTTTGGGCACATAATAGATGCTCAACAAAAATTTGTTGAACAAATGTTAGAGCCAGAAAGTATAAAGAACAGGGGGGGGTGAGAAAGAAAGAGAAGATGGAGGTTTTAGAGAGATAGAAAGTACTGGGGAAAGAGAGGAGAGAGACTTGTAGAGCATCAGGGAATTTTATCATGTGGCAACAAATGAATTTCCCTTAGATACCCTTTCCTAAGATTGCAGTAAGCAATTAAATTGTTCACTATACTTTTTTGCCATGAGATTAGTATCTTTTTGGAAATTAGTAACGCATAAATTAGACCACAAGGCAGCCCAAGGAACATAGATTCCTGGCAATACTGTTGTCCAAAAAAGAGAAATGATCTCCTATTTGCAGCTAGTACTAGGTACTATCTGTGACCACCTGCTAGATGGCAATAAATAAGGCCTTACCATGGCCTGGAATTACTCTTTCCAAGTTATGCATGAATAGAAGAGTTCAGTTTCCCTTTGTCTATATTGTTGGGGTTGCAGTGTAACACATACATGGACCTAAAACCATATTCAGATTTATAGTCATATTCTTAGGAAAGAGAGGGGACAGCCTGCCAGATTACTGCATGATCAGGATACTGATGGCAAGAGACAAGCGTAGCTGACTCATATTGGAGGCTCAGAATTCACCTCTCACAGCCACCACATAAAGTGGATAAATTTATTGTTGGCATTTTGTAGTTAGCAAAAACTACAGGGAGGTAACATTGTTGCTCATGTGAGATCAGCTCCAGGAAGGAAGACTGACTGAAATCCATCACGTAATTTCATCTAAGTATATGCAGACATTAGCTCCAGTCTCCTTAATCTATTCCAAATTCTTTGGCTCCAACCTTCTTGTCTATACTGAATATTTCTATCCGGAAAAGATTCAGTTTCTTCTAACAGGTTTTCCCTAATGCTTCATTTCTATTTTATCAGAAAAGGTTAGTGACACTAACTGCTGACACTTAGTATGTTCCTAAGTTCTTTATGAGTTTTTTCAATATTAATATTTACTTGCGAGGTAAGTGTTATGATTCTCCACTTTACCCATGAGGAAACAAAACCACAGGTGATCAATAACTTGCTTGAGATCATATATTCATTGAATAGAAAAATCACGATTCTGCCTGGCTTCTACTACTCCCTTACTTACTCCTCACTATGTTCTGCTCTCTCCTGAGCCAGAGAGCTTTTAAAGAACAAGGTTTTGATAAGTCCATGGCCCTTGGCTAAAATAAAACAAGGTCTGTGGACACAGACAATCCAGAGGAGCCACAGCTTCATCTCTACTCTGTCCCACCCATGTCCCACGCAGGTGGTGGAAATGGGTTTCTCCTTGGTGGAATGGGGTGGCTGAGAAATAAAGGAATGTCGAGAAAACCACAGGACACAGAAAGTACTTTGAAAAGCAGGGCCAGGACAGGCAAGCAGATCAGATCTAGACTCTGGCCAAAATGGAGCCCGCGCCTGCTTTATTTATATAGGGAAACATCAAAGATCTTCCAATAGAATGTTCTCCACCAGAAAAGGTTAAAGGTGGGCTGGCTGTCCAGTTCCCGGTGGGTTTTGCCCACTTCTGAAGCTATTTTGAAGGATCTTCCTAGCAGAGTGGAGATGAAGGTCATGTGCACTGGGCAATCCCAAGGCCAAACTTAAATATCCTTGGCTTCCATGCCGAGAGAAGATCCTCAGGTAATTCATGGATGGCTTCCCACAAACTTGTTCTGATTTAGCAAGTTTGAAATAAAATGACATACCTCTTTCCTTTGGGTCAGCATGCACATCTCTGAACTCTTATTTCAAGGCATCAATAAACAGGCCGATTCTGCAACCTGTATACTCAGAAAAATGAGATATTATATCCCATGTGATTCAAATGTATGATATGTCAAGGTCATTGTACTGTCATGTGTAACTAATTAAAACAAATAAAATAAAATTAAATAAATAAAATTAAATAAAAATATAAATAAATAAATAAAATAAACAGGCCGATTCTGGACTTAGGGAAAACATGTTTCATGTGAATTTTCTCAGAGAAAAAGGCACTGTTGGCCTTAAAAACAGATCTGGATTTTAGATGCTGAGTCTTTGCCTCAAAGGAAGAGGTAGATCAGTAATTAACATCTCCGTGTACTTGTTTTTCTTTTTTTTTTATTCCCATGACTTCAGTGATATTTATCATATAAAATATTGAAATAAATAAAGTAATAACCCCCTAAACAAGTTCAGATTACCTTTAACCACATCATTTTTCTTTAAAACAACGTCTTAGTTTATTTTCTGTTGTTAATAACACCATACCACATTTATTAAAAAATAAAACAAAACAAAAAAAATAGGCTTATTTTGTCTCACAGCTCTGGCATGAGGTCGAGGGGCCACATCTGGTAACGGCCTTCTTGCTGGCAGATTCCCATGGTGGGGCAGACCATCACACAGCAAGACACAGAGTGTGCAAGAGATCCAGCCAAACAAGCTTTTAGAGCCGATCCCCTGTCAAGAGAACCCATTAGGGCTGGGGATGTGGCTCTGTGGTAGAGAACCTGCCTAGCATGCAAGAGGCACTGGGTTCAATCTCTAGCACCACACAAAAACTAAATCAATCAATAAATTACTTACTTAAATAAATAAAAAAAGAACCCATTAGTCCATTAATCACACTAACAGGTTATTCATTCAGGAGGGCAGGAACTAATCTCCTGTTAAAGGGATTAGGTCCCCAGGGCCCAGTGACTGGACCTCCCTCCCCCCGGTTTCCACAGATGGATCTGGTCACACCTCTTAATATCTCATAATGAGGATTAATTTTCCATACGAATTTTGAAGGGGACCCATAAAATTCAACCGTAGCAAGCAGCACTAAGGTAAGGAATGAGAGCAGTCTCTGACCCCTTCCCAAGACCCAGGAGTGACATTATTTAATGGGGGGGTTATTATTTAACATTCTTACCCATTTTCTCTCTACAGTCATAAAAATATACATATATTATGCATATCATATACATTATTTTTGTAAAATTTTTGTAAAATAGCTGAAAGTGTGTTTCCTTCTTCACTTAACAATGCCTCCTACACTTCCCCAATCAATATTCACAGTTTTACCTTATTGGCTTTTTAGATACTCTACAATATCCCATTAAATATAATTTAACTAAACAACTTCTTCCTGATTGATATCTGGCTTGTTATAAAATATTTGCTAATACAAGAGTTTTTACGTTGCTCATCTTGGTGTATCTTTTTGCTCTCATCAAGCAGCATCATGTTGGAGCATTTACCACTTCTCTGAAGACGTCAGGTAGCTGGGATCTTTCTCCTTTGAAATCAGTAGGTAAAGTGGAACTGAGTATTTCATTTTCAGAGTTCCCAGATTTCCTTCCACAAATGTTTCCTGCTTCCAATTCTAGTCTAGATGCCCAGTGTTTTCAATTCTGAATCAAAGGCATCCCCATGCTAATACCAGATCAAGAAGGAAACCTAGAAGGTATCTTTCTCCTTCTTCCTCCCTTTTACCACTACCTGGGTGCAGACTTTCATCCTGACCGCTGTCTCCAGGGTCAGCCCTGAATCCTTTCTAGGTTCACAGAGACCAAAGACTTTGAAACTATTGCTTAGATGAACTGAATTCTTCCTGTAAGTCCTCCACCCCCTGCCCACAGAGAAGGAAGGTCCAACTTCTTAAATGAGACTGCAACTTGAAAAACTTCTACAGTCCTGGAGAAATAGGAAGACCTCTCCTGAGCTCCACCCCTGTACTTAGAATGGAAACCAGCAGAAAAAGACCAAACTGAAGCAAATGACTCTCACATTCCTTTCCCACCTTCCAACAGAAAGGCAGACCCCCTGGGGCCTTTCTGGGGAGATTGACAGCTTAGGAAAGAGAAGAGGGAAGAATGTGGAGCTCTCCAGATGCTTGGTGAAAGGGGGACCCTAAGAAGGATCACAAGTGAGGGAACTGCACATCTAGCCAAACCCTCCCCCCACGGAGAACTGGAGAAAAGGAGAGGAGATGGGGTGGGGAGGAGAAATGGAGGGACCTCACCTATTATGCCTGAAATCATCCTTACTGTGCAGAAAGAGGTCTCTGACATGTCTCTCTCCCCTTTCCCTCACTTGGAATTGGACACACACCCCAGAGTAGAGGTACCTCAGTGTCTTGGCCTGCCTTCAACAAGCCAGCCTTCCCCCTGATAAAAAGCAAAGTCACCTCTATCCTGTCATCTGTGGGACTGAGGTCACTGCCTCTGGTTGTCATCTCCCTGGGTGAGTAAGCCGAGGTTCAGCTGCTAACCTTGGTCTATCCATGGTACAACTGGCCAAGACACTGAGGTACCTCTCAGACTCAACCCCTCATAGGGCACCTAGCTCCAGGCTGGACTCTAGCAGCCCAATAAACACCCAGAGGTGGTAGAAAGGATGCAAAAGCAATAGACAACTGCTGAGATTGCCCAATACCCCTCATTCTCCATGACAATACAGAAACTACTCAGCTCTGGGACCCTACAAGGGCCACAGGGCGGGAGCTGTCCATGGTCCAGGCCAGCATCAATGAGTAGGTCATTAAAGACCCAGGACAGCTAGATTACCTTCTGCTAAACCACAGGGAGGAGTTAGAAGCTGAGGGGGCCACGGCTGGTTTTCGTTAATTCTCCTGCAAGGCAAGTTCTGAGAGCTTCATTTCTGGCCCTTTGAGACGCAAGTTATTGCTGGGTTAAATCTGAAAGATTCTCACCATGTTTTCCCTCAGAGTCATCCCTCTTTGAGGACTTAAACGACTGACTGTTTTGATGTCCTCCCCACTTTGTCCCTAGCCTGCCTGGTGTTTATTATAGCTCCCCAGCTTCCTCCCCTGCTCCATACCCGGATACAGGTGGAGGAGTACAAGGTGAGGAATTTGTAGCCAAATGGTGACATCTAGCCCTACTTCTGATCCCCAAGCAGCCAGGCAGGTCCAGGGGCATGGGCACACTGAGCCTGAGATTAGGTTAAAACCCGTGGTGCTGGCCTGTATGCATGAGGATGAAAATTTAAGTTCATCAAATAGAAACCGAATTTTTGGAACCTTGAGGTTTGGACCTCTTAAAAGGCAGTATACATCCACAGATCTGAGAAATCCTGAGGTAGGGATAGTATATGGAAGGCACCCCCTTTTGGGTGGGAGAGCTCCTGGAAAAGAAAGAGAAAAGAAGGTTGAGGACTACAGCAGCACACAGAAAGAAACAGATTGGCCAAATCAATTGTGTGGTGGAGCAACAGAGGTGCAGAGCCTTGGC
Source organism: Marmota monax (assembly GCF_021218885.2). Lineage (NCBI taxonomy): Eukaryota > Metazoa > Chordata > Mammalia > Rodentia > Sciuridae > Marmota > Marmota monax. The sequence goes on from NW_026695202.1 coordinate 1,725,303, forward strand.
AGTAATCATCGTCATGCTCCTGGTCTTGCATTAAACACAAAGCAAATAGTCAAATCTGTGTTCAAAGAATTAAAACTGGGGAAAAACACAATATTGTTTTAATATTAATATTAAATATTAATATATATAATATTAATATTAATTTCATATTAATTAAATATTAATAGACTCTCTCCTTCATCAAACTGTAGGCCTGATGACAGATTTTGGCATCCTTTATTCTACTAACCTTTAATTAATGGGAATGGAGCAATACTTCTCAAGGAAGATACTGCTCTCTCATCATGTCTACATTTTTCAGGGCCTACTTTGTCTTGTTCTAGTTTGCAGTAATTGTTTGGCCCATTGAACTTCTCAAAGGGGCAATGCTCAGAAGGTAAAATGAATTGACTACAGTGCCAACCACTTTCCATTTTTAAAATTGGTTTCCACTTCCTGCCCCTGGAGGCACAAAAACCTTTCCAACCCTCACTTATCAAGGCAGTCTTAAAATTGGGCAGCAAAGAAATCATGTTTTCTTGCATCGATTCCTTAGTAAAGGAGCATGTCCGGAGAATGATTCATTTTTAAAATCAATTGTGTTTATATTAACTGTTTCCTAAAACCTTACTGAAGGTTTCTATGTAGTACATTGAATGGTGGCTTTCTGGAGGTTATGATTTAGACCTTCGAGGGCAATGCTACAGCTCCAGGAGGAAATGGAAGGTGAAAAATTATGAGTGCATGTCAAGAAATCAGGATTAAAAAGTGGAGGTTCAGGCTGGGGTTGTGGTTCAGTGGTAAAGCACTTGCCTGGCATGTGTGAGGCCCTGGGTTTGATCTTCAGCATCATATATAAATAAATAAGTACAGTAAAAACTAAGGAAAGGAGCAGTAGGCCAGAAAGTTTAACTTTCTATAAGTATTTATTTTTCTTGTGATGTTGGAGATAGCCCCCAGAAGGTTTCTATGTTGTACATTGAATGGTATACTACATGTGGCATGGAGGTTCACTGCCACTGGCTTTAAACAGGACACTTTAATTTCAACCTCCAAAGTTGCCTTTTTCAAAATAAAGTTTTAGTTTCAAGTTCATGCAAATTTTATTATTGACATAATAGCACATATAGGAGAAACACTTATATGAAACGTTTACACTCTGCTTTAGCAACTAAACCACTCTTCCAAAACCTTTAAAGGAATTTTTTAAAAAATCTTACTCTTTCTTCAACGGAAGCCAGTTTTTAAGTCAAGCTTCTCCACAACCATTACCTCTGGAAAGAAGGTCCAATGGGATCGTGTTTCTGGACCAAGGTGACCAGAGTAATTTATGGAAGCATAATTGTGCTTCAACTCAGAATAATAAATGCTTAAAATTGTTAGATGCAGCTGACAATGAAGGAAAGGTTCTATACACACAATGTTATTTGATCTTTCTGATGATCTTATGAGGAAGACATAAATCTTTGCCATTTTACAAATCAGGAAATTGAAAATCACAGAGCTTAAAGGTCTTTCCAATTAGATACAGAGAGGCGGAAAACTGGCATTTGATTTGGAATCCACAGAAGGGTCTGATGAAAGATGCTGCATCTTCTGATCTCCAACAGTTACACGTGATAGTGTACTGGAAAAACACAATATCTGATTTTCATTTGAATAAATAACAAGACATAAGACATTGTTAATGAGGTAATGGAACAGAAAAAAAATTCACTCTTTTAATTTAGGCAAAATTTATTTAAAGTCTCAGTGAGCAAGACAATCCTTAGAACCTTGTGTGTCTTTGTATTCACATACACTCTACTCTTTTCCAGGGCTGATGGTTGCTGCATGAGAAGATGAGCTTAAGATACAGCTTAGTGTTAGAAGAATTGACGTGCATGCACAAGGCTCTGGGTGCTATCTCCAACACCACAAGAAAAAATAAATACTTATAGAAAGTTAAGCTTTCTGGCTTACTACCCCTTTCCTTATGCTGGTGGGGGCGCTGTCCACGGTGCTGAGAATCTCCTCTCTGGTAGGCATGGACAGTCTTGGTTCTTTCTCCATTCATCCCAGCCTCAAGTGCCTGGTCTTCAGAGGCACTTCATGATCCAACAACTTCTATTTTTTAACTCCAGATTGTCCTCCACTCTGGAAAATTTGTTGTTTTTTTGCAATAGCAACTTTGAAAGGAGCCTCCTGTCTCTTTGGCTTTCCCAAGGACATTCTGGGAATAGAAGGGTTCTGCTTCCTCCTTCCCCAGTCTAAAATTTTATTTATTTTGTTAGGCCATAGAAATGGAGTTCTCCCAGTTTGACAGATATAGGGTTGGCGGCCACCAGAAGCACTGCAAAGATCCCAGAAGCCTTCCTAATTGTTCCAGATGGATTTTCTGCCTCTGGGAGAAGTTGCTGGATGAAGATTCTCAAAGAAACAAACAGCTTTAAAATGTGTTTTCCACCAATACACAAGTATTAGAGACTTACAGGGAGGGCCAGCTGATCTATGCCTTTCTTCATTGGTAGATCCTCAACTGAGCCCTTTCTTTTAAGTATCACGAGGTCAGAGAAATGGAGTGGTACAATAAAGTTTCTCAACAAAACCCAAGGTCCATCCTTTAGAAAAGAGAAATGGGGGGAGAAACTCAGTCACAAAGGAAGGTTTTTATTCTGAATCTTTCTTTCTAAAATCCAAACTCCATCTTCCCTAGTCTTCTCACAAGGTGTGGAAATCAGTCTTCTGACACTACTCTCCCCAGCTGAAGGTGTTGGAAAAAGGGACATGACCCAGTTAACATTTCATTGAGAGCCTATAGGAATAAAGGATCCTCAGAGAGGACTAAGTTTATTTCTCTTTTAATAGTTATCCCTTAATTTAGTCCTACTTCTAGGAAAAGAAAATTATAGGCATCCAAAGTATAGACCAATTTTAATAATCTCAATAAAGGATACCGATTCATTTGCTTTCTCTGAATATCACATACTTCCTAAGAATGATCTAAGAAAAAATACAGACTGCAGTTCACACAAACCACATGTTGAATTGACCTTTCATCCCAGGGATAAATCTAACTTTTTGATGATGATTAATCCTTTTCAGGTATGGTTGAATTCAGGTTTGCTAATATTTTGCTGAGGATTTTTGCACTTAGTTTCAGCAGGGATACTGATCTGTAATTTTCTTATCTTGTAGTGTTCTTGTCTGACTTTAGTATCATGATAATGCTGACCTCATAAAAATGGGTTTAGAATAGTCTTTTCATTTTTTTGTAAGAGTTTGAGAAGGATTGATATTAGTTCTAATTTAAATGTTAGGTGAAATTCAACAGCAAATATATTAGGTTCTGGGCTTTTCTTTGATGGGAGACTTTTTTATTACCGATTCAACTTTATTACTCATCATTGTTCTGTTCAGAGTTTTAATTTTTTCTTGTTTCAATATTGGTAGCTTGTATGTTTCTAGAAGCTTATTGATATCCAACTTTTGGTATATAATTGCTCTCTAATTGCTCATTGTAGTATTTCATGATCTTTTGTATTTCTGTGATATCAGTTGCAATGTCTTCTTCAATTTCTGATTTTATTTATTTGAGACTCTTCTTTTAATGTCTCCTTATTAATTTACTGACTGAATGACGTATCCATTATTGAAAGTAGAGTATTGAACCCCCCCTGGCATTTTTGCTGCCTTCAGGTCTGTTAATGTTGTTTTATATATTTTATAAATAAATGTCCAGCTAAACAAATATCTAATGTTGAGTGCATAAATATCTATAATTGTTATAGCCTCTCATTGAATTAACCCCTTTGTCATTATGTAATGAACTTCTTAGTCTTTTTTATTTGATTTTTTGACTTAAAGTCTACTTCATCTAGTACAAGTATAGCTACATTTGCTGTCTTTGGGATTCCATTTGCCAGAATACCTTTTTCCACCCTTTAGTTTCAGTTTGTGTGTCCTTAAAGCTGAGTCTCCTGTGGATAGTATATAGCTGGGTTTTGTTTTTTACCTACTCAGCCACTCTTTGTGTTTTTTTTTTTTTTTTTTTTGTAGTTACAGCTAGACATTTGTTTATTTTTTAAATGTGGTGCTGAGGATTGAACCCAGTGCCTCACTCGTGCTAGGCAAGCGCTCTACCACTGAGTTACAGCCCCAGTCCACTCTTTGTATTTTGATTGGAGAATTTAATCCGTTTATATTCAAAGACTTTATTAATAGATAAAGATTTACAACTCCCATTTTGTTGTTTTCTTTTCTTTGTTTTTTTTTTTTCCTTTTTGGTAGTTGTAGATGGATAGCATGACTTTATTTTATTTGTGTATTTTTTTATGTGGTGCTGAGGATTGAACCAAGTGCTCCCACACCCACCGCAAGCGCTCTGCCACTGAGCTACAGCCCCAGCCCCTGTTTTCTTGTTTTGTAGATTCTCTGTTCTTTCTTCCTGTTTTGTTCTCTTCTTTTGTGATTTAATGAATTTCTGTAGTGTATTATACCTTGAATCCTTTTTCTTTATCTTTTGTAAATCCACTACATGTATTTGCTTTACAGTTACCATGAAACTGACTCAAAACATTATATAGCTGTGTGGGCTATTGTAAGTGAATAATCACATAATTTCAATTGCATATGAAAGCTACACTTTCATTTCTCCTCTCCACACTTTGTTTTTGATGTCATAATTTACATATTTTAATATTAACTATTACCCTTTAAATTTTTATAGTTACACTTACTTTAATAGTTCATCTTTTAAACTTTATAATATAAATGTAAGTGATTTGCATACTACCATTAGACTTACGTTCTCAGGGGCTGTGGTTGTAGCTCAGTGGTAGAGCACTTGCCTAACATGTGTGAAGCACTGAGTTTGACCCTCAGCAACACGTAAATGTTTCATATTGGAAAAAAAAATACTTTCACCAGTGAGTTTTATACTTCTATGTTACAAATTAACATTCTTTCAAGTTGGATGAACTTCCTTTAGTATTTTTTATAAGGCAGGTCTTCCAGTGATGATTTCCACAACTTATGCTTGCCTTAGAAAGTCTTTATCTTCCCTGTATTTCTGAAGGACTTTGCTTTGCTGGCTAAAAATATTCTTGATTGGCACTTTTTCTTTTCTTCCAGCCCTTTGCCTGTATCATTCCATTCTTTCCTGCCCTACAAAATTTCTGCTGAGAAATCCACTGATAGCCTATGGAGGCTCTTTTGTATGTAAGATTTTTTTTTCTGTTGATGTCCTCAAGATTCTCTATTTATCTTTGATTTTTGACAGTTTGAAATATATAATGTGATGTAATCTTCTTTGTATTGAATCTGATTAGAGACTTTCCTATACCTACATATTTATGCCTTTCCCCAGATTTGGAAAATTTTCAGCTATGATTTCTTAAAATAAGCTTCTGTCCTTTTCTGTCTCTCTTCCCTTTGTGAACTCCCACATCATGAGAGCTATCACTCTTGATGCTGTTCTATGAACCCTCTTTAATCATTTTTATTCTTTTTTTCTCTTTTCTCCTCAGTCTGTATCTTTTCAATTATTCTGTCTCAAGTTTACAAATTCTTTCTTCTGCCTGGTCAATTCTGCTGGTAGTGTTTTCTACTGCATTTTTTTTTTTCATTGTATTCCTCAACTCTAGAATTTTCGTTTGGTTCTTTTTATTATTACAACCCATTAAATTTCCCATTTTGTTCATTTATTGTTGCTCTGATTTTGTTAAGTATTTTCTGAAAGCTCACTGAGCTTCTGTCAAACAATTATTTTTTAATTCTTTGTCAGGCCATTGACAGATCTCCACTTGGAGAATTAAAGTTACTGGAACATTACTGTGTTCCTTTGGTAACATTATGTTCCATTCATTTCTCCTGTTCCTTTTTGCCCTGTGTTGATGTATGCATACTAACAGTAATAATAAACAACCTAGGTACTTAAAGATCCAGGTCTCTCGGTTCTATCCCCCAAAATTGGGTCAAGCTGGGAGAGGGCCCAGGATTTACTGTTGATGGTGCTGGTCTGAGAACTGCTCTTGAGGAAGCACCATGCAAACCCCTTAAGACTTAGCTGCTTCCAAAGTAAAATGTAAGGTCGTGTAAGAATTTGAAATCAAAGCTTTAAAGACACTGACATTCTCCCACTGCCTCTCAGACATGCATGTGTTCAGCTAAAATGCACATTTGACAAAAATCAGCTTGTTGACTATCCACATATGACTGATTATCACAATGAGCCTCTGTGATGGTTTGGGCATAGGAGCTTCCGGTTATTCCTTCAATTCAGAAGACTATCCAGCTAATGTGTTTCCAAGGCAATGAAAGGAATATTTCATTCCAAGGAGCATTTAAAACAGTAAAATTTAATAACCCCTCATGTGCTTTCTAACATAAATTCCTCATTATTTTTAGTGGACTTGCTATTTAATAGTATATGCACTTATTTATTCAATGAATATTTATTGAACATCTACCAACTATGTCTTTAGTTAACATCTGCTGCACCATAAGTGTCTTTTAAAAGTTCCCCCCAAAACTTGGCAAATTGTTGGAAAATGATGTTGGAAGTTGTGGGATCTTGTGGGGAGTTAATGCCTTACACAGCAGTAATTATGATTACAATAAAACATACAGAATGTTTTTACAATGCTTTAAAATTTTAATGTTTGTAATGATCTTAATGGGCTCCCAAATTAAAGAAGTTTTACATGGGCACAATAACAAAGCAGTAATTGGAGTCATACTTAATGAAAATAGAAACTAAATTTTGTAGAATAAGATTTATATTAAACCAACTGATTCGATTCTAATGACAGTCTTCTCTCGCGTGTAGCCATATATACTCCCTTAGGACTTCTCTATGACAAATAAAAGCACATATGAAGCTTGAATAAAGCCCTTCACAAATATTAATTCACCTTGATGAAATGTGACAGAATATTATTTTAACTTAATCGGGAGTCTGAGATCATGATCTCTAAATCAAAGAGGACTCCAAAAGATCCACCATTATATTTTTGGATTTGAATTAATATACTGTCACTTCAGATTATTTTGATTTACTTGTTGATCTTCCGTTTTTTTCTAAAAATTGTTAAGGCTAACATGTCACATAAAGTTTTTTTTTTTTTTTCAGTTTTATGGATGAAAAAAGTAGCCAGATTTCTATGGACAGCTTTTCAGTTGAGAGACCCAAGTTCTGCCTGTAGATTCACTTTATTTTCTGGAGGGCATTGCAAAGGATTCCAACTTCACCTAAAAAGAAGAAAACCATTGGTTAGGGCCACCCATATAATTTAAAAATACCCTTGGAGAATCCACAATGTGTGGAACCCTAGGGAATCAGTGGACTTCCTGAAGAAGCTGGGTGTCATTCAAATTTTATGGCACCTACAACTTAGTTATGGAGATAGGAGTTGGGCAGTTGTGCTATGGGTAGTCCCATGTTTTAGGATGTGCTAGAGCTATTAATATAATTATCTTCCTCTTTCCAGAGGCTGTTCACCAGGGAAGGACTTAACAAGTTTCTGCCCAGGCACACACTAGCTGTTCTGTTACTTTTTACATGACTATCCAAAGGTGTCTCAAGGAACTAAGTCACTAAACCCAAAAGAGTGGTTCATACAAATCTCACATGTCAGAATCGCCTGAGGTCTTATTGCCAATACAAACACCCAAAACTTAGCACAAATTTAGTAAATTTAGTTTGGAACTTTTTGATTTTTTAGCCATCTTCCTAAATGATTCTGGTGCACATTAATGTTTGGGAATGTGTGCTCTAAGCAGATCACAGAGCTTAGATTGTCAGATCCCTAGACTAAGGTGTCATGTGATTCCATTCATGCCAAGTTTTCACAAGCCAAAGAACACAGGTCAGATACTCATTATAAAAGTGGAAGAAGTCTTGGGTGTCAATAAACCTCCTTCCCTCCTAGATCCAGAAGAAGCAAAAGTGGAAAGATGATGAGGTCTTCTATAACGTCATATAGTTCTAAGAACCCTCAGTTCCTAAACTGGTTAGTTTGTGCTCTTGAAAACCCCCTGATAAATGATAATCTATGGAATTATTTTTGTCTTTTCAGAAACAATTTGAAAAAATAGCTATGGAAATGGTAAAAGCAGCTATAGCCTCACACCTCTGTCTTACATCCCAGCCTCTGGAGTGCCTGGCGCTTCTTCACTGAATACATTGACACCAAATGAGTGTTTCAAGTGATTTTTTTGAAATGAGAAATCACAGACAGCCATACCTACTGTGGAACGTTGTCAGTGATGAGGGCAAGTTCTGTGTATTGGAGGTACCACAGGCAATGTGAAAGGGGCATTACAGACACTTCAAGCCAAACTATCCCTTTGGAGTGCACTGGCATTATGCAAGGCAGGAATTCCTGCCTGGGCCAGAATCCAGAATACCTCCCTACGGGCTCCCCTCTTTGGTAGTTCCATCTATTCATTCAATAGCTCTTGAGTACCTAATATAATTCTTAGAAATAGAGCTATGAATAAACCTGCTGTGGCTTTCTGCCCAAGTCTAGATGGAGAGACAGCCAAGTGAACAATTATAAAACAACAGTGAGAAATCCTCTATGAGAGGAATCTCCAGGCACTGGAAGACAAAGGAAGGGTCTCCAACCACTCTTCCTACAAGAAGAGGTATCTACACAGGACTTAAAGGTAAACAGGTTGTGGACATCTCTAAAAGGGCCTGGGAAGAACAGTATTTTAAACAGAAAGAATTACATGGGCAAAAGGCCAGGAACAACCAGAGAGCACAGGAACTAGAAACTGATCAAAATTACTAGAAAACAATTCGAAGGGTTGGGGGGGGGAATCAGGTATGAAAAAGGTAACTTTGTGATTTTTTTTTAAGAATAGCTATTATAATTCTATAACCGAGGAAGAGTAGAAGGCAATAGATGAGCTACTGGGGAGCTGAGAATGGAGACAGAACTAACTCTTTAGGAGATGAGATTCCAGGCAGAGTGATATCACCTGGACACTTGGAGGAATGGGATGAGAGGCACCTGAGAGTGGCAGACCAGGTGTAGAAAAGTGGTGTAGAGAAAGGAGATGGAAGGGAGTCTCAGAGGGTGAAAGGAAAAGGAACTCTCAAGGCAACCTCTCCTTTTTGCCAAATTCTTCTCTCCCGATGATCCCGTGGCTTACGTGGGGATGTCTCCAAATCCAACATGTAATAAATCTCCTATTGTTCCTATAGTGAGGTAAGAAAACACAACCCTGTGTTTCTGGGAAAGAGGGGTAACTACTTACTGTTGATGGAGTCCGCCAAAATCTTAATCTGCTGGGTGTTGTCCAAGACCTCGATCCTCTGAGTGTAGGGGTCATAACGCACTGAGAAGGGTCGAGGGATCGTGGCAGCAAAGTTCCTGAAACCAAAACTGCAGGTCAGCTTTTGGAGAAAAGTCTCTTTTTTCCTGTGGCATTTCCCTTCGTTAACACTGAAGCCTCACTAGAACAGGGGCTTCCAAAGCCAGGGCTGAGAACAACATAGAACTTTAGGGAGATCCTCTTGGGGAGCCTTCATGATGCTGCAGGAAGGTGAGGCTCCCGGAGTGAGGAGGATGGAGGAGAGAACTAGAAATGCCAAGCAGGAAGGACTGAGGGTCCTTGAGAGAGAGGTGGAGGTGGGAGTCATTTTAGGGCAGAGCAAATGGACTTGTGGGCCAGAATTTTACCTTTAATTACTCCATCTAAATGCACCAAAGGCTGACATACTCAGCCTCAGAATTCCAAAGGCCTACATGTCCTGGGTCCATCACCTGATGGTTCTAAGCTATTTCCTAAAAGTGGTGACAGTGACTATCAGGACATCCATGTTAGGTAGACCCTCTGCTCAGCCTGTCTCCTGCTTGGATGAGAACCTGGTTTGAGGGTTGCAGGGCTTGTAGGCAAAGCTCTCAGCTCAGAGGCCCAAGAGTCCCAGAGTCCTGAAACCACTCTGAGGCCTCTTGCTGAACTGCCTCTGGGACTGACCCCTTTCACTAGTTATCGATTCAATGCCTTTTTTATGTCCGGTACTATTCTAGGGACTCAAGAAAGAGCAGGAAACAGAAAGCACAAACATTCCTACCTTTATGGAGCTTAAATTATAATACGTTAGAAGTTCAGAAGTGCTAGGAAGAAAAATAAATCACAGAAGTGCTGAGGGAATGGTTGGATGGAGATTTTAAGAACAGTCAGGTACTGCATAGACACATTTTGGCCGATTATAGACCATATATATAACAGAGGTCCCAGAAGGTTATCCAGGAACTGGAATATTACTCTTGCCAAGTGACACCATAGCCATTGTAATGTCATAGTGCCACATATCACTTATGTGTTTATGTTGATGCGATGTCAAAAAACCTACTACTCAACCAGTCATACAAAAGTATAGCAATACAATTGTGCATAATACAAAATACTTGGCAACAGTTATGTTACTATGCTACTTTTCTATGTATTTACTATACTGTACTTTTTAATCATTATTTTGGTGTTCTTCTACTTGCAAAAATAAATATTTTAGTGTAAAATAATATTCTGTGTCATGCCAAGCAGCAGCCTCATACATCTCGGCTTTATTATGCCTCATAGCTAGAATGTTTGCATCATTTTCTCTGGTGCTTGATTAATCTTGTGTTATTTTGTTCATCAAGGCCTTAGGAGCCATGGGCTGTGCATTGTATGTGCCATGCAGCTGCAGTGTGCAGTAGGCTTCACCATCTAGGTTATTATGTATGTACGTGCTATGACATCAATGACACAATGACAATCACCTAGTGATGAATTTCTCAGATACGTGGTTGGTTGATGCATGATTGACCATAAGAGATGAAGACAAAGAGATTAAATTTGGGGAAAGATATAAAGGAGGTAAAGAAGCAAGTTATGCAGGTATTAGAAGAGCAAAATGAAGAAGGTATTTCCTGTGGTTGGAAGACTTCCCTGACTGATTTGGTGGGGTGGGTGGGGGAGACTTTTTGGCCACTCTGCACACACAGGGTTCCGTGACTGGACTTGGTGTCTACACTGAACAGAGACCTGATGTCAGAACAGATGTCCAACAGAGAGTGGAAAGGGATGAGGGTGGGGAAGTTCTGCAGGCTGACTGCCCACAGATCAGCATCACCAGCCCGGGTCAGGGACTCCCAGAGCTAAGGACCCACCTGGTCACCACCTCACCTCACTTTCTCCTTGGCATCACTGAAACTCTCAGCCACGTAATACAGGGGCTGGAACTCTGTGACCTTGTATGTCTGAGTCGCTGTCGTCTCCAACTCCAGGGGGAGGAGTTTCGGCTTGTCAGATAAGCAGTACTGCAGGCACCAAGTGAAGGGCTTTCAGTTAAATCAAGATCAGGGATCCTGTTCTCCCCATAGGCTACTTGCACATCTTATTTTACCTTGATTCCTTCTACACTCCACCCAAACACAGTCAACCACATTATTTTGCATATACTAGATTCATCTAAAATCCTTCTTAGCTCATCTAAAACCCACAACCAAGATAGGAAGTGGTAACTCATTCCAAGTACTTTCAAGCAAAGAGATCAACAGGCACTGTGGGAGCCAACCACATCTTCTGGCATGTGTTTGCATCCATGGAAAGTTGCATACACAGGTCAATCTTAGGATCAGGAGTTTCCTCCTCCCTAGGGCCCTGTGCACTTGCAGTTGAACTTCTACCTCTGACACCCACAGTCATAATCAAATCATAACTGCTAAGGTACCAATCATTGGATGATGAGCCTCCCATTGCATCTCAAAATGGATACACGGGGCCTCAACAATACCAAGAAAATGAGAATGGTCTCCTCTACTCACCATTTTTAAATCCATTTCTGGTTCCTGTTAGGGTCATACCTGTAATTCACCAAAGGATGACAGGAGCCCAGCACCATATGCCTTTATGGAATCCCCTTGCTTGCAGAGCCCAAACTCCACGGTGAACCAGTAAATCTGGAATGGAAAGCCATGCTGAGAGCATACCCCAAGTAAGGAGAAGGTACCAGATACCCTAGGATTAAGGAAGGAACTGCCCAGGTAGGAGCCTGTGTGAGTCTGTTCTCTGAGTCAGTGCTGCTCGACCTCACTTCTCTGTATCCTGTGCCTCACCCTACCTACTCACCTGTTGAATCAAGAGTTGGCTGAGTCCAAGGTATGATGGGAAATACACCTTGATGGGCACTAAGGAAGTCTCCTAAAGATAGCACCAATAAATTCCTCTAACATGGGAACCCCTCTTTTCTTTTTGATTTTTTTCACTGTGCCATAAACTATGATGATATGTCCCTAAAATGTTCTGAAATTGGTAGGGTTTGTCAGGTAATTCCATCAGGTCTAGCAGTGGGTGGTAGGGGACTGGGTGGTGGTGGAATCAATGAGGGGCGCATCCCATTGTCCATGCTAAAACTTGGAGTGTTGCTAAAGTCAACCACTGTACTTATCTCCCCAAATAACCAAGTCCTTTCCCCTCAACAGTTCCTAGTCCAACACATCCTAGATGCCTGCCCTGGGGAAAAGTGTCTTGGGGTTCTTGGCTTAGAAACTGGGGAAGGATGTGTTGAAATTGTGGAGTATAAAGGAAGGAAATCACCTACTACGCAGATTTGCTGCTTCTATAGCTTCAGTGAATGAGTGTCATTATAGTCACATGGGAGAGAGAATGAAGAGCCCACCCCGTTCCTACCTTGTGTCTGAGAAAAGAACCTAATGTTGGCTCCACTATAAAGGTGGAGATGTGAACATTCCCTCTTCAAAGTTGTGAATCCAGACTACTTCACAGCACACTTTAGACCCAAGGCATTTTGATTAGCATAGCCAGTTGTTATTTTTAAGAACACTCTGTTTAAAATTCTGTGTAAACATCTACATGCAGCTGCCTCCAAAATAATCCAAGAAGGAGAAATCAAAATGTGAGGCTTCCCCTGGGCAAATGGAACCCACTGCATTCTGATTCCACCCCCCACCCAAATAGCCTGCCTTCCAGGAAAGAGCAAGTTTTTAGGCTCTGAAGCCACATCACAGCACTCCCACCATCCACCTAGGGGGAGGAAAGACTCACAGTGGCGAGTTTCTCGATGTACTCATCAGGAGCACCCAAAGAGGCCAGGCCAATTTCCTGCATGGTGGAGAAGCAGAGTCACCAACTCAGCCCATCCCAACCCCTACCCTTGGTACCAGGCTGAGGCTTGACCAAAGAAAGGTCACGAGTGGCCAGCTGTCTTCAGAAGGGCCCAGATGGATCCTGTGTGTTCTGTCAAGTCTTCCCTGCCCACACCTCATAGAAGCAAAGATCTCTAGAGCCCGGGGAACCTTCCAACATCATTTGGTTCTTTTGTGCTCACTTTACAAATGAGGTACAGAGAAGGGAGGTGACTGTTCATGGTCACACAGGGCGTTGGTATCTAAGACTCTTGTTTCCAGTCCAGTGATTTTTCTCCCATAGCAAACATGGAACATTCCTGGAGTATCAGATGAGGCTTAATCATGTACCTCGGGACACCACAGGAGAACTCAGATGAGTGTGTGAAACGCTTCCAGGTCTAACACCCAGCTGGAGAGTTTGAAATGTCATGGATCATTTCTCATCACAACTTCAATTGCAGAATTCCTCTCATGGTCTCTTGGTTTGTCAGTGTGTGTGTATGTGTGTGTGTGTGTGTGTGTGTTTCCAACTTTATGCATTCCTTCCAAAAATATTTATTGAATGCCTTCTGTGTGCCTGACTATGTACAAAATTGACACAGATTCTTGACTTTGTGGTTTGTATATCTATGCATATACATAGATATGTGGTACCCTGAATAAGTTCTTTGGAAAGAAGAGACAGAAGAAAAAAGGGACCAGGAAGATTACAAGTTTCAGGGAGTCTGGGAGAGGTGCAACCTTAAATGGGGTTTCCGAGGAAGCATCATTGAGAAGGCAATATTTGGGCAAAAATTTGAACAAGATCATTGGTTCTACTGATCTCTGAGGAAACTACATTGTAGGCCAAGCACACAGACAATATAAAAATTCCTTAAAGTGGGGAAATACAAGTTGGTTCAAGCAATAGAGAGGGAACCATCGTGGCTGAGAAGGGATTCAGAGTCAGATTATGTCGGACTATTTTAGGGCTTGGGCTTTTCTTTTCAGTGAAATGGGAAGCCATTCCAGGGTTTTGACCAGAGAAGTGGACAGGATCTGACTTATGTTATCAAAGACTCACTCTGGCCACTGAACAGGAATGGGCTGTAGGGATCACAAATAGAGGCCGGATGCCAGGAAGGAGGCTATGATGTCAACAGGGTAAAAGATGACAGTGGGTGACTGACGCAGGGTGTAGCAGTGGACGTGGTAAGACATGGTCAGGCACTATGCCTATCCGAAAAGTAGAATGCACAGAGGAGACTGAAAGATTAGTCGTGCGGTAAATGAAAAAGGAGGTGATAACATTCTCCTGTGCTTTTGGTTTAAGCAACTGGAAGAATAGAGTAGCCGAGGATTGATATGAGGATGTTTGTAGGTGGAAGTTTGGACAAGATTTGAAATTTAGTTCTGGACCAGATGATGGAAATATCTAATTAATACCCAAGTGGAGCTTTTGAGTAAGCAGGTGGATATATAAGCCTGAGTTTGAGGACTGCAGTCTGAGCTGAGGACATAAATTTGTTCATCATCGAAGTCAAGAAAGTATTCAAAACCATGGGATTTGGTGAGATCACCAAAGGAATGAGTGTAGGCAGATAGAACTAATAATTGAGACAACTTTGAAGCAAGAGGATACATGGTTTGCATTTCTTTTTTTTTTATTATTTATTTTTTAGTTTTCGGCGGACACAACATCTTTGTTTGTATGTGGTGCTGGGGATCGAACCCGGGCCGCACGCATGGCAGGCGAGTGCGCTACCGTTTGAGCCACATCCCCAGCCCCTGGTTTGCATTTCTATATCCCTCCTGCACCAAGCCCAGAGCCTCAACCCCACTATGCTTAGAAAATGCTATCAAATGTAGAGTAAATCAGATTCAGATATTGTCCTTAACCTGGCTCTCCCTCCATTGTCTCCATTCCAACCACCTTTCCAAAAAAGCCATAATCCCAAATCCAACAAAATCCATTGATAAATCCAAGATCAAAATGGTGCCCAATTTTTTTCACTACCATTCTCCCTGAGCTCAGAGCTGGCCCCCATTATTTCCCTGTGCTCCATCCCAACCCCAAACTTCCCTATAGTGAAAAGCAAGTTCTACCTTTAGGTCAAAAAGGAATGTTCTCATAGAACTTTTAAAATGTCTCCTTGCCTGTGGATTTTCCAGATCAAAGGTGGAACCATGTGACACTGATGGCCCCACAGCTCTCATCTGTTGTACATAACTGTCCACGCCTCTGTGGGGTCCCCAAAATGGAAATGGCTTAAGGGGGATTGACACTTAGCCTCTCACTTGGCAGAAGAATTTCTGGAGGTAAAAATAGAAGTATCTATTCTCCAAAGAGAAAAGTGATAGTTCTCTAATATAGTAACTAGTCCCTATTCAAAGCTGTCCTGAGTAATCAATACTATCTGGACAGCTGTAACTACACTGTCAGTGAAAGTGCTCCCAGAATTAAAGTTAACTAAGCTGTACACCCTCCCACTTTTAAAAGTCCAACAATCTCCAAATTCCATTAGCTCCCCCAAACCTCACACAGAAGTAACAAAAGCTTTGTCTGTTTAGAGAGTCTGTGTCTTACAAGAACAGTTCTCCCAGACTTAGTAAGCAATGAGTTTGGCTTTCTGTTTTGTCCATTTGTTTCAAACATGAAGTGGTATCCTCTTAATTCATCAGTGGAAATATTTATTTCTTCCAGCTGACAAAAAAAATGATTATAATATTCACACTCAATCCCACTATTCTGAAATTCAGACTTGGCCTGGCATTTCCTCATGGGTTATTCTGTTTGATCCTCATTCTTCATTGTGAGGAAGAGAACTGTCAGGGAAGGCTTCTTACTGATCAGATCTGTGCAAACAAAGACAGGGTGCCCTGGCGATCACAGAGCTGAGCATTGGTAGGGTTGGATCCTCTGAGTGCATCAGAGCCATCATGCCACTCAACCATGATCCCAGCTACCCCAAGCCTGGTTTTAGGCTGCCTTTCAGTACCTGGAGAGAATTAGTAGAATATTTTCATTCACCCGAAAAGATTTTTCTTTTGAGTTTGCTCATCACTGTAAAAGATGAATCAAGGTCTAGATTGCTGCTTTGATGATGGTGAGGAGACACTGGGCTCTTTATTATTTACATATTTATTTATTTTTTTCAACTGTAAGTCAGGTCCTTGGCATTTGATTCTCAATAAATATCATCTTATTTAATTCAAATACATACACCAATGCCTGGTGTATGTACTTGTATGAAAGTCCGTAAAGAAAATGAGAGTGGGAAAGTACTAGGGGAACTTGGAAGAAGGCAAGGTGATGTCTGCATGGGAATCAAGGAGACATTCACAAATGAAAGGCTCTTAATCTAAATCTGGTAGGATAAGTAAGATAAGTAAGTTTGACGGTGCACAATATGATTTGGAGGATGAGCGATTCATCCTGGATGATGTCCCTAAAATGGGTATTTAGCCAACTCCACAGACCCACACACCCCTCTCAGATAGGATCACAGGACTAGACCAGGTTTCCACTCTTGCAAAGGATGTGTAAGGCTCTCTCTAGGGCTCAGCTCATTTGAGAAATCCAGGCCCAACTCTATAACTAGAAGGGGGAAAATAAATCCATTCCTTACCTGGGAAAATTGGGCAAAGCTGCGATCTGAAAACAAGGGCACATGTCCCAAGAGCTCATGACAGATGTCACTGAAAGACACAAAGTAGAGTTTGGAGGAGAGGAGGGTTAGGCCAGGCCAGAATTCATCTTTCTACATGAGGAATGGGCAGAAAGAAGGTAAGTAACTCCTTTAGGCTAATGCCTTCACTCTCACGAATAAGTGATATGCAGAGTGTGAGGTCAGTTGAGAAATGGAAGAAAGGCAAAGGAAAGTAAGGATCAGGCACAGGGCAGGGCACAGCAGCCAGGGGGCATAGGGATATGTCCACTAGGGTGTAGGGCAGGACCTAAGAGCCTTTCATACACCTAGGTGAGCTGTGGGTCATAAGCACTTTCCCATTCCAAGTCTTCTGTATGTTCAAATTTGGTCATTTTGGACAGAGAAAATCCTCAGAATAGACGGGATTCCTTCCCTGTTAGTATTGCCATCAAATAATTCAGACAACTAGTCCTGAGGATCAGCCTACAATGATCCTAAACCTTGTTTCTGGAGCAGAAAGGGTGACACCCACTGTGGCTAGCAACAGGCGCTGGAGGATAGTACTCACGGTTCAGGGGTGTACATGGGCTTGGATCCGTGTCTGATGTACTGTGTGCAGTGGAACACTCGGAAGGCCAGGCCATTCAAGAAATCTCGGGAAGACAGCAGGCCAGCCACTGGTCGGAGGCGGAAGCCAGTACAACCTGGGAAGCAAAGAACAAAGACTCAAACCCCTTTGCGGAGCAGCCAGAGGGTCCTAAAGACCTCCAGGTAAGAAAGCAGTACCTGCACCTGCCCTGGAACAGGTACTCTGATGCCAAGCTGGTTTGGCTTCACATCTCTACCCCACTGTTTTATGAATGGCTGATTTGGGTCAAGTAAACACATTTCTGAGCCTCAGTTTCCTCATCTGCAAAATGTAGATAGATAGTGCTTAAGGATATTTCAAACATCACGGGAGTGCTAAGTACAAAGTACTTAGCACAGAGCTTAGTTCACTGGAAATACTTAGCATATTTCACTTTTATTATTGCTTGTTAGAGTTGAACACTTACTCACTAATTCTTATTTTTCCAGTGTTGGAAGGGAACGTTTACTCTGTTGCCCAGAGGAAAGAGAATGGAAGAAATAGTTCCAGTTTCTCTGCTGTGCCTCACACAGTCCACCCCAGGAGGAGCTGGGACCTGACTTCAGTATTGGGGAAGAAGAAACAAGGATTGTGACTTTAACCCTTCCCCTGGGGCTCCTTCTTCATTGACTGCCTATGGAGCAACACATTCTGGTCTACTCTTAGCTATGCACTGTGAATTGGCAGGCTAGTTTCCCTAACCAAGGACAAAATACTGGGAAGTCCAATACGGGATTGACTGGACATCTATACCTGCGTATCTTTTCTTTAAAACCGACATTGTGGTCACCATCTCTCCAGGTCCTCTGTCATTCAATTTGTTCCATACTTAGAAGGAGAACAGTAATCACATTGATAATGATAATAAGAATAGCTAATACTCTAAATGACCTGCCATATGCCTGACACTGTTCTGAGAACTTTACATGTGCTCACCGATATTTGCACTGACACTGAGATAGACGCCATTATTATCCCCCTTTATAGTGGAAGACGCTGAGACACAGAGATTGAAGCTCTTGTCACAAGCCACAAGCAGTCTGGCTTCAGAGGCTAGTCACTTAATTATAATTATATAATTCCCCAAATGCTAGTATTACTGTTTTATTATTCTTATCATTGGCTAAAGATAATAATCAGCTACAGAAGGTCTTCAGGACCTCCTTTCCTCTTCCCTCGTGTTCACTGTATCTTCAGGCTAAAGCTTCTTCTTGCTCTTCTCTTTATCTAAGGAGACTCTCTCAACAGAAAAGATCCCAAAACTCCTATAGCCCAACCTGTCCCAGCTACAACGTCCCTCCCTGCCATCTAGTTTCCTGGAGCCTCGCCCCAGAGTCTGCACAGTTCATATGAACAGAAAATTCTCAGTTGCTATAAACCTGCACTCTGTCTTCCTACCTTTTCCCTCAGTCTACCTGGCACATAGTAGGTATTCAGTACGTGCTGATTGTTTTATTTTGTTTTTTTCTGGATTAACACCCTCTTTGCAGAAGGGAGAGTACCTCTCTCTGAGCCACTCAGAGGCAATTCAGTCCAAATTCCCCGAGCAGCCAACACTAGGTGCTGCTTTCATGTGCGACATCTTATTTCACTCTGATGACATCCCTGTGAGAAAGGCTAAAGGGTTGACAGAGTCTCCATTGAACAGGTGGCCACACTGAGGCAGGTTTACCCAGCTAGAGAAGGTCAAGGGCAGGATTCATGTCCGAGGCATAGACCACCCCACATAGGGCATTTACACAAATACTGCAGCCATCTCCTGAGAGCAAACCTGCAGGGAGAACCCTGACTGGGCACCTTGAGCTTTGTGTATAATAAAAAAATTAAAATTTAAAAACAACAACAACTTCAGGGACAGATGTAGGGCATTACTACCAACTCTCTGACTCACTCTGGCTTCCAGGTACCACCCCTTCCCGCTCCTCTCCCCCAGCCCTCCCGCTCCCTCAGGACCCTTGACCTTGGGGAGGACTCACTCTGCAGGAACTGAGAGACATCTTCCAGCTGGGGAATGTTGTCTTCACGGAAGCCACAGTACTTTTCCAGCAGAGGGAAAATGTGATTGTACTCATAGCAAGCGTGGGTTTTATACAAGGACTTCAGGGTCCTGAACACCGTCCCCCACGTGTTCTTCTCTTCCTCCGTGTATTCCACCCGAGGGATGGGCTGCCCACTAGAACACAGACAGGAAACAGGTGTCTCCAGGGGACCCGGCAGAGCAGACAGGGGAACGCAGGCCAAGTCACCAAGAGTCGAGCTCCAGGGTTTGTGGGCTGCCACCACTGCCTAACTTCAAAAGTTATGTGAGCAGGGCACCGTGGCACATGCCTGTAATCCCAGCAGCTCGGGAGGCTGAGTCAGGAGGATCGCGAGTTCAAAGCCAGCTTCAGCAAAAGTGAGGCACTAAGCAGCTCAATGAGACCTGTCTCTAAGTAAAATACAAAATAGGGCTGGAGACGTGGCTTAGTGGTTGAGTGCCCCTAAATTCAATTCCTGGTACCTATCGTCCCCCAAAAAAATTATGCAAAAAAGGAAAATTCCACGTACTGATATAGAAACATTATCGTGTTGGTTTTCCTGGCGCATGAGTAATTTGATTAAACAGCAATATATGCCCTCACTTCACTGCTGACACTGGGAATTTTGCTCTCACTGTGGGAAATCATTTGGTCCTGCTGCTGTTCTCTCTAATTGTAGGGGCCAGTCAGGTAGCCAACAGGTATAAAGTGGCAGGTATAGGGTGATAAGGAGGAGGGTGCTGAGGCAATTCCAGAATGCTTCCTCTTTCTAAACAAAGATACCTGACTTCAGTTAAAGCAACACAGTGCCTTGTGTTACAGCAACTAACACAATTAACCCTGTGGGCTAAGCTGGATCTGATAGGTGGGTCCTGGGTCATGAGTTTCAAACAGCTTTCTTGAGTGGGTGTGTGCCTGCTGAATTTGGTATTTCTACTCCTGGGAAGTTACAAAGGTATTTACCTGCTAGGAGTCCACAATGTGTATATGTAAATACTATATATATATATATAAACATATGTGTTTTGTCAATACAAATATATTTTATATAAATGCATACAAGTGTATTGTATGTGTTTTTTATTTATCAGTTTAAAAGAAAAAAATCTAAATCAAGGGTAAAAATTAAATAAAGAGTGAGACAGGTAAATAAATACATGCTAAGGTATAGCCAACACCGAGCTTGACAAAATACACACACTGGGCCCTGCCCCATGGGTTCTGAATGTACTGGGTGAGGACGACCCAGACTTTGGAATTCTGATCAGCTCCCCAGGTGACTGTTACGTACTTTGTCATTTATTTGAAAGGCCCTGAGCTGTGATCTGAACAGTGAAAACAAATGAAAACAAAACAAAGTCTGGTCTCAAAGACCAGTGATGTGTCCTGGGCTGTGGGCCTGTTTCCCTCACAGGGGACACAGTCTAGGACAAAGTCAAACTGTTTACCTCGGAATTTCAGATCAGGCTCCAAAGTTGATCCCTCCTGCCCTTTCAAAGTTGTAGCACATCCAAGGAAACTAAAGTCAAGTCACTGTTATTTTCTACAGAAATATGAGCAGGGATTAGGGGGAAAGACATGGTTTTGCTTATGAATTAAAAGCTAGACAAGCTTGGAGGATCTTGTGGGGACCATCAAGGACTGTGAAAGAACATTAGGTGAGCCCCTCGGAATGCACCATTATTTTAGAGCCAAGTGCTGGCACTTGGAGGCGGAGGGGGGAAAGGCTTTGGAAATGAACAGAAACTGGTTCAACACTCGTCTGCCCTTTCCTGGCTATGTGTCCTCAGGAAATTTAATAAACCTCTCTGAGCCTCAGTCTGTGCAGCTGTTACACAGGTTAATGGCAATAACTATTGGTAAGGTATGGATAAGATTAAGTGAAATACTAAGGGCAAAGTCCCTAACACTGGTACTGACAAAGAGCAACCAGTAGATTGTTGATCATGACCATTATAACTGATTCTCATTTAAAAAGAAAGGCATCTGATATTTCCTTTCTTTTTCTGTACCAGGGATTGAACCCAGGGGTGCTTAACCACTGTGCCTGAGCCACATCCCCGGTCCTTTT
Source organism: Marmota monax (assembly GCF_021218885.2). Taxonomy (NCBI): domain Eukaryota; kingdom Metazoa; phylum Chordata; class Mammalia; order Rodentia; family Sciuridae; genus Marmota; species Marmota monax. The sequence goes on from NW_026695202.1 coordinate 1,746,755, forward strand.
TATTACTTTATATTTTGAGACAGCATCTTGCTGAGTTTCTTGGGGTCTTCCTAAGTCGTTGAGGCTGGCTTTGAACTTGTTATCCTTCTGCCTCAGCCTCTGAAGCCACTGAGCTTATAGGTGTGTGCCACCATACCTTGATACTTCTGCAACAAATTTCAAGAGTTAGTAGCATCCAAAGCACCAAGATGTCCCCCTGGTCAAGATTTGCTATTCTAGGGACCCAGAATCTGTTCCTTATTCCTTCAGTAAAGTACCCACCTTCCCTGTCAGTCTACAATGTCTGGGTACAAGAAGGTTCCATTCCCCATCTTCAGAGGTGAGTGTTATAACCAGATGTGGCCAATGAGAGAGTCCTGTTCCCTGGTCACAGTGACTGGCTGAGGGATAGACAAGTCCTGGTCAGAGCTGATGAGACTCAACCACGGAACTTTGACTTTGTTGGAAAGAGATGGAACCTCTATTGGGTCAGCCTAGAGGTACTAGGGTCCATCTTCAGGAGAGGTGAGGTCAATGCCTGAAAACCATCTAGTGCAGAGGCCACTACAGCCAGAGAGAAAGAGAGAGAGAGAGAGAGAGAGAGAGAGAGAGGCCCTGAGTCCTGGGCCTGCCTGTACCCAGCTGTCAGACACCACGGAAGTATTGAGAATAACTTTAGAGGTAAAATTAAAAACCTAAAAAATTTTATCACCTATTAGTTATATGACCTTGACAAGTTACTTCACCTTTTTAGGCCTTAGTTTTCTCATTTGAAAATTGAAAGTTATTACTAAGACTGAAAAAAAAATAACATACACAAAGTATTTAGCAAAACCCCAAGTACACTGTAAGGACATTTCAAATATGATCTGTCCCCACAGACTCCAAAGGAGGACTCTTGCCTGTGCCTGATATGGAAGGACAAAGGTGACGACAGAGAGAAGTCACCTGTTCTGTGATTCCTGGCTCAGCAGAAGCCACGGCCCAAATGGGCTTAGATCTGACCAAGGGCTGCCAGGTTCTTGATCTTGCTACTCTCAGGAGTTATTCAGAGAAGGAACGTTCCCCCATTTTCTCTAAAGATCTTTCCATTGTTTTCAGGTTAACTAGGAACTCAGTGACCTCAGTGTACCAAGTCCCAGCACCTCGGTTATCTCAGTGATAATCTCATCAGAGCTGCTGAAGTACTATCACCTTAGTACTCTGCCCACCTTTTGGGCCTCTTTCTGTGCATATCTTTGCTCATTTCCTTAACTCAGGGATGGCACTGTCCCTCCAAACATAAGTTTCCCATGGTAGGATTGATGGAGTTCATGAGGACTGAAAATAGCAGAACCATTCTCTTCCCAAACAACATTTTTGATATTTGCATTCTCTTTTGGCTAAGTTAGCATTGGGGAGGGGCATTCAATCCTGAATAGAGAAAAACATCCTAAAATTGCCCTTCACAGCTGGGTGAGACCAGACAAAAATGGAACTCTGCTGGCCCCAAACCTCTCATGATTCATTATTTCAGTAAAGCCGCCAATTCCTTCCTGAATACAAACGATCCTCTTTTTTTCCTTCAATGTGGAGAAGACCAGAGGCTGTTTCATTCAAGACTGAGACGTTTTGTAATGATTTCAGACACTGTGTCATTAGGCAACAAAGTTTGGGAGAGAACTGAGGCCTAGTGCAGTGGGTAATTTTGTTTTGTCTGGTAGCAATTTTTTTTTTAACATGTGCTATTAAAAGGAGGGCCTAAACATACACACACACACACACACACACGCGCGCATACACCATGGCACACTCCATGCTAGTATTTTCCAATCAAAAGCAAAAGAGATGTAGGCTAGGGGAAGGCATTTCTCTTATCTTTTCCGCAATAGGTGAGACTTACTGGCGGTAGTTGTAGGCAATGTCAGCAAACTGCTTTCTTCTTGCTCGGTACACAGGATCTTTAAAACCCTAAGAGAGAGGAGACACTTGATTACTCAGGCCTTTGTAGGAAAAATTTAGCTTCTCTATAAACACCTTGAATGGGGGCTTCCATGCTGGGCAGTGTGAGTCTCCTTCATCTGATTGCACCCTAAAAATACCGTCTCATTAAACTTAGGGTGAGCTCACGCCAAACACTCTGAATGACAAGTTATCAGCAATACCTTCAATTAGGCAAGACCCACCCTGCAGTGGGATTCCAAGGTCTACAGGCACACTCTGTTCTTAAAGAAATCTCATCCACAGCATTTTTCCCTTCTAAACCTGCTAAGTCAGGCAAAGATAGTAGGATAGACAGCCGGGTTGAAGATCACAAGGAGCCCTTCCTTCCTGACCAATGGAGCATGTTCAGCACGGCCTCCTAACTGCTTGATAGATAAATAGGTACCTGCTTATAGCAATTTTTAAAGATAACCTTTATTGAGTTCCTACTAAGTGCCAGTCTCTGTGTGCCAAGGGGTTATTGTATCCACAACTCTGACAACGAACTTTCCAGGTAGACCAATGCAACCATCTCCTTCTTTCTAGAATAAACAGCAGCTCAGAGAAATGGAGTCATAACAAAGGCCAGGCCAGGACCCGGATCACTCAGTTCTGAGCCCTTTCCAGTGCACTTCAGTCACTTGTCAACCTTTACAACCTGTCAGGGGCCCGACCAACTGAGAAATCCATCTCGGGACATCAAAAGGATGATAATGGCTTCTCCTCTGAGGCTGACTGGCAGCCAGTCTTTTTAAACAATTTCCAAGCAGAACATTTCCAAGTGAATAGAGGACAAGTATGTCTTCGAGTGTTGGGGGGCGGGCAGTAGGGCACATCTTGAGTGGGCAATGATTGCAATTGATCAAAAGGGCATTTTCCAAAAAAGTTTACTATAATCTGAATTTTGGTGAGACACAGACTAGTACATCATCTCAGAACTCTGCTTGGTTCCCTCCAGTAAGCCTCACCGTCCACCACTTTACCTTGCAATTCTCTGTCCCAATGACCCTCCAAACCACAGCATTAATGAATTGAAAGTTAAGGCTTGTATCATGAAGCTCAGCATTTAAAGAAGGTTTTTTTAAGATAAATAATTTCCTGATTTTCAAATGTTCTTTTGTTTGCTGGATTGGTTGGCTGGGTTCGTTCTTTCTTTCTTTCTTTTTTATATCATGGACACCAATAATTACGAAGAACCAGAAATCAATGAATGCAATAAAATTTCCTCAGAGAGTCTGGAACAGAGGATCTAGCATGCAAAAGGAACTACGGACATCTGCTGATGGACAGAAGTGGGGGTAGGAACCTACTTTGTTAACTAGGGTGAATTTTGAGAAATTGAAAAATCCAAATACTTCATAGAAAAGCAAAAAAAAATATGACTACACATTTTTAAATGACAAACCCAAATCCCAGTTACTATAGTAAGTGACTACTGAGTTTAGAAAAGATGCCGTGGATCTAGAATGTCCCCCTAAAGTTCATGTGTTAAAGGCTGGGTTCCTGGCTGGTGGTGTTATGGGGAGACAGTAGAAACTACCTGGCAAGTCTACCTGGCAAGTCGTTTCAAGAAGGTCAGGCCCAGCTAGAGGAAGTAGGACAGAAGTGTTCTTAAGAGGTATAGTTTGTCCCCGGCCTCTTCCCCTCTAGCCCCACCCCACCCACCTCCACTCCCACTCTGCTTCCTGACTGCCATGTAGTAAGTAAACAGCTTTCCTCCACCATGCCCTTCTTCCGTGATGTCCTGCCTCACTACAGGCCCAGGAACGATGGAGGTAAGATACCATGGACTGAAGCCTCTGAAACCATGAGCCAAAAGAAATCTCTCTTCCTGAAAGTTGATTTTCTCAAACATTTTATCACAGCAACGGAAAGCTGACTCTCACATGGCATGGTGATGATGATATGCAATCCTATTGTCTTCCCTGGAGAACTGACTGGTTTGGAATCATTAGTTTAGGGAAGCTTAGGAAACTGGGAGCTTGAGACTACCATTGGGTGTTCTACCATTGGGCAAAAATAAGTTGGTGTAGAATAATGTTGTAAGAAAATCTGGATTCCCGGGTTTTGTTTTGTTTTGTTTTGTTTTTTTTGGAGGCTATTGTGAATAGTTTTCCTAATGTCTCTTTCAGTGGATTCATCACTGATGTATAGGAATGTGTTTCATTTATGGGTGTTGATTTTATATCCTGCTACTTTGCTGAATTCATTTATTAGTTCTAGAAGTTTTCTGGTGGAATTTTTTGGATCTTCTAGATATAGAATCATGTCATCAACAAATAGTGATAGTTTGAGTTCTTCTTCTTTACCTATTTGTATCCCTTTAATTTCTTTCTTTTGTCTATTTGCTCTGGCTAGAGTTTCAAGGATGATGTTGAATAGGTGTGGTGAAAGAGGACATCCTTGTCTTGTTCCAGTTTTTAGTGGGAATGCTCTCAATTTTCCTCCATTCAGAATGATGCTGGCCTTGGGTTTAGCATATACAGTTTTTACAATGTTGCAGTATGTTCCTACTATCCCTAGTTCTTCTAGTGTTTTGAACATGAAGGGGTGCTGTATTTTGTCAAATGCTTTTCTGCATCTGTTGAGATGATCATATGATTCTTGGTTTAAGTCTACTAATATGATGAATTATGTTTATTGATCTCCGTGATGTTAAACCAACCCTGCATCCCTGGGATGAACCCCACTTGATCGTGGCATTATCTTTTTAATATGTTTTTGTATGCGATTTGTAAGAATTTTATTATCTATGTTCATCAGGGATATTGGTCTGACATTTTCTTTCTTTGATGTGTCTTTGCCTAGTTTTGGTATCAGAGTGATATTAGCTCGTAGAATGAGTTTGGAAAGGTTCTCTCCTTTTCTATTTCATGGAATACTTTGAGGAGTATTGGTGTTAATTTTTCTTTGAAAGTCTTGTAGAACTCAGCTGAGAATCCATCTGGGCCTGGGCTTTTCTTGGTTGGTAGGCTTTTGATGGTGTTTTCTATTTCATTGCTTTTTTTTTTTTTCAAAAGTCAGTGCTTAAAAGTCAAAAAAGCATTTAATTGTGTGGCAGGATTACCGGACCCCCAATGCTGTGCCCTGGAAGCATAACTCCTACCCCAAGTAGTTTCTCTTCCTTTGATGCCTTCATCTCTCTGTTTCATTACTTGAAATTGATCTGTTGAAATCATGTATGACCTCCTCATTCAGTTTGGGTAGGTCATGTGTCTCTAGAAATGCATCAACGTCTTCAGTAGTTTCTATTTTATTAGAGTATAAATTTTCAAAATAGTTTCTAATTATCTTCTATATTTCAGATGTGTCCGTTGTGATATTTCCTTCTTCATCTTGTATTTTAGTAATTTGAGTTTTCTCTCTTTTCCTCTTCATTAACATGGCTGGGGTTTATCTATCTTATTTATTTTTTCAAAGAACCAACTTTTTGTTTTGTCAATTTTTTCAGTTGTTTCTTTTGTTTTGATTTCATTAATTTCAGCTCTGATTTTAATTATTTTCTGTCTTCTACTGCTTTTGGTGTTGATTTTTTTTCTAGGGCTTTGAGATGTAGTGTTAGGTCATTTATTTGTTGACTTTTTATTCTTTTAATGAATGTTTCAACCTAGGTGTCCCTCCATAGATGAATGGATAAAGAAAATGTGGTATATATATACTCAATGGAATATTACTCAGCTTTAAAGAAGAGTGAAATCATGGCATTTGCCAGTAAATGGTTAGAGGTGGAGAATATCATGCTAAGTGAAATAAGCCAATCCCACAAAACCAAAAGCCAAAGGTTTTCTGTAATATGCAGATGCTAGTTCACAATAAAGTGAGGACACTGGGGAAGAATAGCATTACCTTAGATTAGGTAGAGGGAAGTGATGGGAGGGGAGGGGAGGGGATAGGTAAGGTAGTAGAATGAAACTGACATTATTACTATATGTATATATGTGACTGCATGACCAATATGATTCTGCAATATGTACACTCAGAAAAATGAAATTATATCCCATCTATGTATGATATATCAAAGTGCATAAATGCAGTCCACGGTCATGTATAACTAATTAAAACAAATAAATTTTTTTTAAAAACCAGAGAATTAAAAAAAAAGAAAAGAAAACCTGGAATCATGATTTGACTTCCAAGCAATATTAACATGTGTACAAGTAACCCACCTACTGGACTAAACAGAGAACACTTATCTGTCTACATGTGCATGCTTAGGACTCAAAATATACATTTAAATATAAACTTAATATTTGTCATTCTTACTGTCCATCTTAACAGTCAGTAGAAATGTCATTTCTAGTCCCTAGCTATAAAATGAACACCTTTGCTCCAGGCACCTTGGGGAATGTGTGTATATTTTGATCTAGAAATGAGGACAATTATTCCCACTGGGCCATTTGCTAAAGGGTCCTTAACTGCAGAACCAGCACCTTCATCAGGGTTTTCTGATCCTACCCAGGCTGGCAATTGAGATTTGAGAGCTGAATGAGAGGATCAGGGAAGCAAGAGAAGAATTCCTTTAATCAGTGGATCCCCTTCTCATGCTGCCTCCAGAATAGGATGCCCATGGTCATGTCTCTTCCCCATCTGGCTCCACGGTTGACCTATAATATGCTTTGTGGCCTAATGTTTTGCCTCCTGTGAAAACAAAAGCTTAATACAAGTTGTATGTCTAGCATCAACTGTGTCAGAGGGAAAATAAAATTATATAAATGAAATGGTGGAAGAAATACACCAAGCTCTAATAAGTGTTACTTGTAAGTAGTGGGGGCCATGTTTTATTCTTCTACACTATTTGTGCATTTGAAGCTTTCTACAGTGAGTATGAATTTCTTTCATAATTTGGAAAGAAAGCAAAATAATAGTAAAATCCATCTTAAGTCATCTTGGGAAAGTGGCAGAAGAGTCACATAACTGAGCTGCGTGAACACACCTATATCATATGCCACACAGACTTTCTACGTGAGAGAGTTTCAACCAAGGCCTTTTCCAGCTTTATGTTACTATTAGCCTGCAAGGAGTGCCCACCAGGGAGATCCCAGGGAGTTTTGCCCTCTCAGTGACTAATGGCCAGAGAGATCTCTGGTCCTGAAGCCCAGCCTCTCCACGAGTTGGGCTTGCATCTTTTGGGCTGTCAGGTGACCCCAGAGTCTCTGTGGCCGTCCACATGAAATGCTTTCTCAATGAAGCTGCTGTTGGTGACAACTAATCACCCTGTCTTGATTTAGATAATAGCAGCAATTTCGGTAGCACTGCATGTCATTTATTTATAATCACCCTGTCTCAATTAAGCTAATAGCAGCAATTTTGGTTGCACTGCATGTAACCAAGTATGTTGTGACAGGAAAAATACATTGTTGGTGAAGGATTGGTGAGGGAAAGGTGGCAATGAGGAGGAGAACCAGGGGAAAGAGCAGAGAATTTGACAGGATGCAAAATTATAATATTGCCTGAAGTCTTCATACGGTTCCTTAAGTTCAGAAGTTTGTTATTTGCAGGTACGACTTTGGCAGGGTGGGAGTGGGACTGGGGGTTAACAATATAGAAAAGTCTCCCAAGGATTCTTCTAGACTGAGTCATTTAGTTCATCTTTCTTGATATTCTAACTCAGAGTAAACCCCAGAAATGCCATCTTTAGGATAAGTGAGGAAAAGGACACAGGTTTTAAAGTCAGACAGGCTGGCTTGGAATCAGAACCCATGCATGGACTCCAGTGTTGGTTGATTTACCTATCAGAGCCTTGGTTTCCTTATCAATAAAATGGAATTGTTAATCGTAGGCACCTCACAGGATTGTGAGGTGCGGATTCAGTAATGGAGAGGGCATGAGGTAAAGTTCTGAGCACAAAGTATGCACTCAAAGTATGATACATTTGCACAAAATGATGAGAAACTCCAAAACCTGAGGGGTGCCTCTCGGCATGCACAGAGGGGATTCTCTGGAATAGGTTATGGAGTCCCACCACCCACCTTAGGCCTTGTAAATGACACCTGCAGAATTCTCACTTTGCTATTCACGTTTCATGTGGGCCAGTAATGAGAGGCTTTTCACATTTCATAAGTACCCAGGGGACAAGAGTTTCAAGCTGGTATTTACTAGGTGCCTTTCATTCCCACCCTGTAGACACTGGCCAGAGGAGGCTTGCAAACCAATGGACAGGGGAAACGCTGACCATGTCCCTGCCCCAGCTCACTCCAGGTTGCTGTCCTGGTCACTACTGAGAAGACCAAGAAGCCTATTGTGGAGAGGATTTGGGTACCTGGCTGGTCAGGCCCATGCGCTGGGAGTCAACTTCTCCCCACTTTCTTCCTTGGTGTTCAGTAATCCATTTCCGCCCATTCTACCTTCCAAACATCCCTGCGACCTTCTTCATTTTCACTGTTCCTCCTTCATTGAGGCCGCTTTCCCTTCCTGCCTGGACTTCTGTGTCTACTGTCCAGGTGGTCTTTCACCTACCCTCCAAGTGGCTTCTCCAGAGCCTGCTTGCCCCCTCTATTTCAGCCCAAGGAGACTTGGAAGACACAATATTCTTAAGGAGGGTTATCCCCTCCTTAAGAACCTCAAAGGGCTTCACATTGCTTTGCAATAAAGTCCAAAGCCCTTCGCACAGTCCACCAAGCTTTATGGGATCTGGCCCTGTCTATGTCCCCTGCCCTGTGCTGGGCCACTGCTGTTCTCCAATGGGACTCCCAGTTGTACTGGTCTTTTTTTCAATTCCTTAAACCTGCCACTCTTCCCCACATGAAGGTCTTCACACATGCTCTTGCTTATGACTTGGATTTGATCAATGAGCAACAACCTCTTCTTTCCATCTTGATTTAAATGGCTCCTTTAGAGACCTTCTTTGATTTCCCCAAAGCTTATTGGCTTCCCTCTGCAACATCTGCATCTCTCCTTTTATAGGGTCATCATGCTTGTTAATTACAACCAAACACAGGACCTGTTTGTCTTCCTTATCACTTAATTGTCAGTGCTCAGCCCACTTGGAATACCCCTGAGTAGTAACTATTAAGGGTGAATTTTACAAAAACTTGGTGATTTGCAAAACAAAATCACCCTATGTCTTTTCAATGTCATCTCAGACCCTTTTGCTGGTGTGTGTATATAATCTTGTGGCCTTATGAGCTGTCTGACCTTGGAAAACATATTTACTTACTTATAAATTAAGAATCTTCAAAGTGAATGCTGACTTTTAGATTAAAAATTGCAAAATGTTTATTTTAGGGTTAAGTTGAAATTGATCTCCATCTAGGAGAAAAAAAGTCATACTTGTGACTGTGGTTGCATTGCCTGGTGGACATTAGTCATGGGTGCAACCCTCTTTGTGATCTGATCCAGGGTTCTATTTCCTATTGACTATACATACTTTGGTGTCCCGTGTCCTTTGTACCAGCTTCGTCATATCTTGACGGTTCCTCGTTAATGAGACAAATGGATCATGCACAGGTGTTCACCGTGTACTTGTGTTTCAGTTGTTTTTAACTCTGAAAACTAGGCCTTGGCAGAGCAGCTAATAAGAGGGCAAGGGCCTTTGATGTGTCAGCTGGATGGCTGACCCTTAGAACAGACTGTGACAGCCCCAGGTGGAGAAGGACAGAGGGCGAATGAAAGAGGAAAGGAGAGAAGCCCTGGAGAACATATCCTGTTCCTGGGGAATTTGCTGGTGAGCAGGGAACTCAACACCCACACGGTGAAAGATGAAAAAAGCAGTTGGAGAGACTTGGCTCAAGATGTGGAGCTCCACACAGAAGGACAGTTATGGTGGCTGGTGTTTCTCCCCCGACAACCCCCTCTAGTGCCATCTTCACAAGACTGAAGCACAGGCACCAAGTCAGCTGGGTCAGGGGACCCCTGGGGTTCAGCTCTGAGTGGCAGAGACTGCTGGTGCTCCCCAAGATCTGTCCTGCCTCCTTTATTTAGGGCGCTTTGCTAAGCACTTGATTTCGTCTCCTGTGTGACTGGTACTAGCCCCATGGCTGAGTTCTGCATGGGAGAATTTGAGTGGAGGGATGTGAGCTGTCTCCAGCGTGGTCCAGAAGAACCTTCCAAGAGCAATTCTTGCTTCCTCTTTCCCCCACCCAGGTTCTGGAAGAAAAGGAAGGGCTCTGGGGAGCAGCCATGAGGGCTTGGCCTCTGGAGTGTAATGCAGCTTCTCCACTGAGCTACGCTGCAAGTACATTTTTATTGGTTTAGGCTGTGGAGATTTGGGGCTGGTTTGATAGACAGTTAGCCTACATTGGTTGTTAGAGGGCTCAACTCAGGTCTCCCCCTTTCTAGAAGGCCTCCCTAACCCTTCCAGACCATGGTGTCCGTAGAACTAACAGCACACACTGACTTCTTAAACCAGGTCTGAGTTACTATTTAACTGATCATTACCCAAACCGTGTTCCATAGAACAAGAGCTTTCAAGGTAGTGTTGCTAAGTATTTCATGGATAGAGAGTTCCATGGTTAAGCACATATGAGGAAACATGAAGATGAATGGGTTTCATTTTTGTAGAAACGACTGGTCTCTATAAAACCTCTTAAAATGGATTATAGAATACCACATTCCTTGGTTCGATTATGGGATTTTGTCATAGACTACAGTTTGGGAAATACGCATGAGACCCTTTTGCTGGTGTGTGCATATAATCTTGTGGCCTTATGAGGTTTTAGGCATGAGGAAAGGAAGAGGGAATTTACTTGGATCTGATGCTCTGTGCTCAAAGGGTGAAACCCACTAAGATACGACCATCCCTGAGACACAGTTCTACCTACTGCAATCATGTGAAAAGCTTAAGCCTGGAAAGAGACATGAGAAAGCTTAGGAAGGCAGGGTAGAGGAGCTAAGCTTCCCAAGATGGTTTGAGGTTTTCCATCAGGGAAAGAACAAGGGAAAGCACCTAGCGGGGAAGGCCCAGCACGGCCACTTTTGGAAACTGAAATTAAATGAGACTTGGATTTTGCCCACCACGTTCACAGAAGCTATGCCAAGCCAGCCACGAAGGTGCATGCCTATCACCCCAGCAACTCAGGAGGCTAAGGAAGGAGGATCGCAAGTTTGAAATTCAGCCTCAGTAACTTAGTAAGGCCCTAAGCAACTTAGCAAGACCCTGTCTCAAAATAAAAAAATAAAAAGGGCTGAGGATGTGGCTCAGTGGTAAAGTACCCCTGGGTTCAATCCTCTGCAGCACCAAAAAACAAACAAAAAAACAGAGGCTGTCCCAGTTCCTTCTGGTATCACTCTGACACACCTTCACCCTCTGCCTCACACCTGGAAGCCTCTGGAGGGCAGGGGTCATGTCTATTTGTCACTCCAACCTCCTTTCATTCACCTGGCCTGGAACACAGTTCACATCCACCAGAGGCCCCGCGGCCCTCTCCACCTGAGATTTCTCATCAGAAGATGAAAAGCAGAACCCTCCCAGGCTGGTGACCAACATTTAGATTTAAAAACGCATGCATCGTGCCCGGCTCGCAGCCTGTGCTCAGGAAATGTTAGCTATTCACATCATGAGCTTAATGAATGTTTGTGGAAGGAAGAAGGGAAGGGGGGGAGGACAGATGCGTACAGCAGAGCAGGAGGCACAGGGGGAAGAACAGCCACCCGGTCTCATTTTCCCACTTAGCTAAAGCCCGAAGGCAGATGTCTCTCTTTCGGTGACAACCTTTCCTTTCCCTCATTTCTCACAGCGGCTATTTTGGAGGCCCTGATGTGAGATATTGGGTCAAAATTTAAGGCCCCTTGCCAAAGGCAGGGGTCAGGAAAGGAGGGATCATACTGTCTGCAAGGGCACAGAGCAGAACAGAGGGTCCCTGGGAGAACAGCCCCTGCTCTCCGCCGGCTGGTGTGGGCTCGAGGTTCTCACGCTGAGGCCAGGCCTGCAGGGTCTGGAGGGCCGCGGAGAGGCACCCTGGAGGGTTTGCTCTGTGCTTGGCTCTGGCTCCCAGAACCTGATGAGAAATCCAAGGAACAGCGAGAGCCTGGCGCCTCCTCTTCGGGGGACTGTGTACCTGATAAGTTGTATTTTTATGATAAAATGCATGACACTGAAAGGCCAGGGAGCCAGAGGTGGGGCTTGGTTGGCGGAGGAAAAAGAATTCCAGAGTATTAAGGCCAATCCATCGGCCTCCGAGAGGACATGAAGACTCGGGGAAGGAGATGTCCCTCTCTCTGGACTGGCTTCCTCTCCTCCTGCCTCAAATGACCAGGGAGAAAGGCCAGCAAGAAGACTACAGGGACCCAGGAGGACAGACACAGAAACCCTGGGAGGAGAGGGAGACTGATGGCTGGCTTCCAGTGGGACCGATCCCTTCCTGAGTGGAGGCCTCTGGAGAGGCTGTGCTAATGGGACAGATGGCTGGAGTGCCACATTGGAGGCCCATCCAAGAGCGTATCAGAGCCTTGCCTGGGGGGACCTCTGCCACCCGGCTCCAGAGTGGTCTGCATCCTACATGGGACAATGGATCTGGGCATCCACGTCCCTCCAGATTCACCTTTGGTTCTCGGACAAACTATTTAAGTAGTATAGATCAGGAGACGGAAATACCATTTCTGCCCCCAGTTTAGGATAATTTAATTTAACTTCACAATGAATATTTGAGGAAGCCCCTGGAAGTTCACGTGAAGATGAACAGGCAGGACCTTCACTACATGGATAAACAGGGAAGACTGGAAACTTCCTCAAGACTCACTGTTGGGTGCTGCTTAGCAAGAACTGCATTAGCAAATAGATATATGTATATATATTTATATATTCATATCTACTTTTATTAATATATGCATATTAATTATAATAGTTAAGAAATTAGTTTATTATAGAAACATATTTATATAGTTATATGTAATATGATGTCATATATTAACATATTTATTAGTGCATTGCCATAATACATAGGGATACAGGAAGCATACCCAAATATAAAGTTGATTATTTTAGGACAGCATGATAATAGATGATTTTATTTTTTTCTGTCTTGAAGTCTGGGGAATAGGAGGGAATTCTTCTTTGTTTTTGTTTGCAAATACTTTCTCTTATTTTAAAAAAAAATCACACACAGAATAGTAGGAAGAGAAAAATAGAAATAATTGAAATTATGGCTGATCTTCAAGTTCTCCCTCATGCTTTTCTGTGTGTTCAATTCCACTATAGGGGGTTTTACTATCTGAATTAGAGTAAATTTCATCAGTTGCCCACATTTTAAAAGGTCAGACTGCCTCCAAAAAAGCCCCCCCACCTTTGTTCCTGCCACCAGCCAGGCCTTTGTCCCCAGGTGCTGTGAGGGCTGGGCTCTGAGTCCAAGCAGCCCAAGCTTGTCGGGGACCCTGCAGAGAGTGTTTGCCCTTGGTAAGCCTCCGCATGTCAGGGAGATAGAGGCCTCTGTGTTGCTTGCTGAGAAGTACCTTTGGGAAGAGCCAGCTCCATCCCAACCGTCAGGACCCACAAGGTCCTGAGCGCAACACAGTCTCTGGGTGGGAGGCAGATGCTCCCTGCACGGAGCCACGCCAAACCCTCCCGCACCTAAACAGCTTCTGAGTCGTTAAAGACCAGGGAGACCTGGCAATGAATGGAGGGTGGTCAACATGCTGGTGCCCTTCACGCCCAGGGAGGCCCTCAGAGCCCACCCTGAGCTGCAGCCAGGATTCTTCCCACAGAAGAGGGAACAAGAAGATTCCCCAGCCCCGTCCTCTACTCAGAATGCTTTAAAGGAGCCATCCCTGACCACAGGACAGAGACATAGTCAAGTTCCTCATGCTGGTACTTTAGCTCTTTGAAAATATAACCGCAGCCCCACTTTAGCTCTCATCCTCACCCGACACACTGACCAGCCAGTCCCACACCCTTGCAGACCCTGGGCCTTCACATACACCCTCCTCTCCACCACCAAGCCTCCCCTTCCCTCATCTGACCAGCATCTGGGACTCGGCTTCTAAGGTCCAGGTCCAATGTCACCACTCCCCACCACCCTTTGCAGCTGGCAGAGTTGTTAGTACACTCTGCCTTTCCCAGGCACTTGATTTAAGCCTTCATAGAATATGCAAATGCTGACATACAGATCATGCATGTGGACCTTTGTATATATAATAGACCGTTTCTGGACAGGGAGTCATATTTGCTCCAAGCATGACCGTGATAATGAAGATGACGTGAAGTCTAACAAGTTAGTCTTTGCTTCTACAGCCCTGGTGTAAGTGGGAACTCAATAAATATTTGTTGCAAAAGTAAACAAACACACAGCTACAAGATGAGGATGTGGGAGGAGGGGGTCAATGAAAGACTCTCGCCCAGAGCATCCCAAAGGCCATGCACTCACCGGGTGGTCGGCATCCAGTTCAGCGCCATAGCTCAGAATCTGATTGGCAAACCTGTCAAGCTCTTGGATGGTCCTTGGGAACCAGGGCACTGCAACACAGAAAAGGCAAAGTCCTGAGTGCTGATCAGCAGGATGTGGCCAAAGGCCTTGCTGAGTCAGAAGGCACAGGCCTGGCCCCAGTCGGTCAGATTGATGGTGTCAGCAAGAAGGGTTCCGCACAACCCTAAACTCCTGTAATTGAAAAGTTCATTATTTAATTTTCTTGGAAAATTAAATTTTGAAGTATATCCCAAACAGATTCTCTTTCCTGGGGATTTTCCTGAATTATCTCAAACTCTTCTCCCTCCCACCCATCCTATTAGTTGTCTTCTATGACTTTTTAGCATATTATACAAACTATAAATACCAGAACTGTTCTATTATAAACAAGGATGGTCTCATGAGACCCCATCTTCCTACCTGTGTTTCCCCAGATATGCTGGAAAAATATTTCTAATCCAAAAGCCAGTTAGAAAGTCAATATTGAAGCAGAGTGGGTGGGTTCCAGTAGTGTGGGATTTGGAGGCACCTTGCGGTACCTAAAAACCTTGTGGACTTGCTATTGTAGGGAGGAGACAGGGCCTGAGTCTTGTGGCTCACAAAACCCTGAACCATGAGGTCTTGCAGAGAGAGAGAGAGAAACCCCAGGGAAATGAGGAGGTGATATCACCCAAATCCCTGGGGCTTCCAGGAAAGCAGACACACTGGGAAGAAATTACCCCAGAAGTGAACAGAGACTAGGAATATTGGCACTGTAAGCTCCATGAGAGCAGGAACCAGGAGTATTTTGTAGTTCCAGGAAGAAAGAAGAGTGAAGGAACAGAAGAACTAGCTCTAGATATGTTAACACGAGGCACTGACAGCAGTAACCACCAGCCACAGTGTCTACTCTGGTCTAGTTGCTGTTTCCGGAGTGTCTCCAAAATGAGGAAGGCATTATAACCTCTACTGTACAGGTGACAAAGTGAGTCTCTGAAAGTCTAAATAGCTGGTTTAAGATCTCACAGTGTTGATCCAGAACATGTGCAGGGGGGAGAGGAGGCGCTGGATGCAAGCCAGGGCACCCCAGTCCTTGGATGAGCCTCAGGGGACACAGCTGAACTTGACCACCCCCCCCCAGCTCTGGCTTGGAACCCAGGTTTCTTCTGCCTCCTTGTCCTCTCTGTGTCTCAGTCTCTTCTCTGTAAAAGGGGATAATAATGATAACAGCAGAAGGAAGAGCAAATATTTTAAAACCTTGCTGTGTGCTCACTCAGTATTTTTTTTAAATGTTTCAATATTTTTTTTATTGGTTGTTCAAAACATTACAAAGCTCTTGACATATCATATTTCATACATTAGATTCAAGTGGGTTATGAACTCCCATTTTTACCCCAAATACAGATTGCAGAATCACATCGGTTACACATCCACATTTTTACATATTGCCATATTAGTAACTGTTGAATTCTGCTACCTTTCCTATCCTCTACTATCCCCCCCTCCCCTCCCCTCCCATCTTCTCTCTCTATGCATCACTCGGTATTTTTGGTGGAGCATCTGTTTTAATCTGAGGTTTGCCACCAGGAGTAAATGAGAAAGTTGGCAGTGGGCGCAGCCCAGGTCTGGCACAGGGAGGTTTTGATTCTGACCTGCTCAGGAAGGGCAGAAAAGAGCATGCCTGCCATCTAGTGGCCGATCTGGGGAGATGCTGTCCGTGAACAAGGACAAGATCCGACTACTTTCCAGCAAACACCTGGATGGTGTTCAGGTGTTCATACACTCAGCTTAGAGCCTCTTTTCTGTAGCTCTGATCTGCTTAAACTCTTTATCAGCCATGTCAACAATAAAAACTAACACTGAGTTCTGTTCTCAATAACTCTTGGTAGCCCTCTAGTACAGATATGAAAACAGAGGCAAGAGATGTCCTAAATTTAATTATGCAGGTGGGAGAAGGGAGAAGAGACGAGGGAGGTTAGTTAGTAACAAGCTCATAGCTTTTACAGACAAAAAATAGCATTTTATATTTTTGAATGTGTGTTAAAACCTTAAATTTATTGTGAACCCCTAGGTACCACGGCATCCTGCTTGCACCCCCAACCAATCCAGAGGAAACGGCTACCTCTCCTTGTGGATGTCCTCCTAGCCCAAAGCCTTCCCTGCTTCCTATACTCCCACCTCACTTATCTATGGCCAATATAGGTTCAATGTAAACAGCTTGTGCCTTGCCCAGACTTTCACTGTGAAGTTGTCTGGTTCGTGAAGGTTGAGCAGACATTTTTCCAACTTCTGCCTCATCGCCCTGTTGCTGGCAGTAGAGGACAGGGACCAGTCTTTTCTGGCCTGGTCCTTATCTCAGGACTGGTCCTTTCTGGCCATCATCTACAATGGCCCAATAAAAGGGCTTATTGACGCCTTTTATTTCAGAGATCTCTGGGTTTCGGGAATTTGGGGGTAAGCATGGCTAACTCAACCACACGCTGTGAGTGAGCAGTGGAGTCAGGGTGCAAATGCTAGCCCAGACAATGCTGTCATCTTTGGTCTTGACCACCCAGCTATCCTGCCACTTTTGGCTCTGGAGCCCGACTGCCTGACTGACTCCTTGTAGTTTCTGGAGATTTCCATGTCCCTCCATCCCAGCCCACTTCTGAGATCAGCTCCCTAGGGATGGTCAAGACAGAAGCCAAGGCTGTGCTGGTAATGGCAGTGGACACGTGTATAGCATTGGCTCTGGGCCAGGTGCTGTCCAACACCTCAGTCTTCATGGTGCTGAGCAGCAGGAAGTACTGTTACCCCATCTTGCAGACGAGGAAACTGGGGAACAGCAAGGGCAAGACCACGAATAGACCTCCTTGCTCCCAATAGCTGAGACTCCAAAGTCTCCGTGACTCAGCACCATGCTCTGCTCGCCTGGCACGGGACCTGGCCTCCCACCTCCTCACCTGACCTCCTCCCAACCTCTTCTTTCTCCTGGAGTCCAGCATGGGGCCTGTTTCCTGGCCAACTTCAGAAGAACTTGGGAAAGAACAGCCTACTGTGGACAGGCAGGGCTCAGGATCTCCCACGGGACCTTTCTGGCTTCTCCAGAACACTGTCACCAAAGGCACCCACCTGGGCAAGGAGGCCTATCCCTCTCCTCTGCATGAAGCACCATTGATAACCCCGACTCCTCGATTCCACAGCATCCTGTTACCACTCCTCCATCATCTCCTTTGCCTAAGAATCACCCACAGTTCCAGCAGCTGCCACCTGAGACAAGGCAAGTTAGGCCTTCTTGCTGTTCTTCCTTCTGACCTGGGGACCCCGAGACTCACAAAGAAGATTCCACAAACGTGAAGTGAGCACCTACTATGTACCTGGCACTGGGCATGGTAGCCACCAGAGTGACTGTAACATTGACTCCAACCTTGTGGTGCTCCATGAAATAAGTAAGGAATAAATGCAAATATTCACCAATGCCAGGAAGTTCTTGAAAAAGATGAACAGTGCGTGGATGATTACCACAATCATGTCAGTGAACACACCCATCACTTCATGTGGCTACCATTTGTGTGTGTTTGTCTGTTTGTGTGTGTGTGTGTGTGTGTGTGTGTTTGTGAGTGCATGTGTGTGTGTTGAGAATACTTCAGATAGTGCTTGGCAATTTTAGGTCTACAATACAAAACGTATTGACAATGACACTATGCTATACATCATACCCCCAGGACTTACTCACCTTATAACCAAAACTTTATACCCACTGACCAAAATGTCCCCATTTCTCCCTCCTCCCAGCCCCCAGAAACTGCTATTTTACTATCTACTTTTATGAATTTGACTTATTTAGGTTCCATATATAAGTGACATCATGCACTATCTATCTGTCCTTGTGGTAGGATTATTTCACTTAGTGTAATGCCCTCAAGATTCACTAATGTTGTTGCAAGATCTTCTTTTTTATCACCACTGAGTCGTATTCCATTTTGTACTCACTTTCCTTATTCATTCATCCATCAGTGTAGACGTTGAGGTTGTTTTCATACCCTGGCTTCTGGGAATAAGGCTGCAGTGAGAGTGTGAATGCAGATGTCTCTCCAAGACACTGATTTTTTTCCCCCCAAAAGTAGAACAGCTGGATCACATGCACCTCCATTTTTAAGAGGAACCACCATGCTCTTTTCTAATATGGCTGTATTAATTTACATTCCCACCAACAGTGTGCAAGGGATCCCTTTCCTCCCCCCACTTAGCCAACACTGCTTATCTCTTCTCTTCCTTACCTCAGTCAGGGGGTGCTATTCCAAAGAATATTCTGGGCCTCCAGACCCCAGGGTGAAGACCCTGGTGACATGACCATACCTCGCCAAAGCTCAATGGGACCTGAGACAGTCAGAGTGCGTCCCTAGTCCTGAGTGGGACCTTATTTGTCTCAGGGAGAGTTGGAGTAAGAGCCCAACAGCACAGAGAGCCCCGACTTAAATCTTTTCTTTACACTTTCTATCTGTGGGACAAGGACAAGTTATCAACTTCTTTGTGCCTTGTTTCCTTGTCTGTAAAATGATGACAGTACTATAACACAATACTTTATAAAACAATATATAGTTTAGTAAGTGAATATATAGGAATTTTTGAGAATAGTATCAGGACATAGTGAATACCATTTTTATTCAGCTAGAAGATACAGGAGGCATGTGTGTGTGTGTGTGTGTGTGTGTGTGTGTGTTTACTTAATAACAAATACTTTCTGAAAAATGCATTCTTAGGCAATTGTGCTGTGCATGACAATCACAGGTGTGCTTACACAAGCTAAGATGGCTACAAGGTCACTTAATGATATAATCTATAGGGCATCATTGTGTGGTCCATTGTTGACTGAAATATCATTATGCTGCTCATGATTGTAAATATGTACATGTACATACAATTTTTTTTTTGCTCTGCCCCAAGTTTATCACACCACAGAGGAAAGAGTAGAATATTTTCCAGCAAAGCTAGAAGGTAAATCAGTTGTGTCGTTGTGAAACTGAGCCTTGGCTTCTTTATCCATAACATGGATTGAAACTATCTTTCCATATTATTGGCTGAATGGAAGACTATAGCAAATGTGACACATCTTAGCACAAGTGACTCACCCACAGTCGATTCTCAGTGGTGACCATGAGCATGAAGTGACAAGGAGTTTAGTTATGACCATTGAGGAGGAGGAAGAGGAGGGGAGTTAGAAGAAAGACTAGTGTAAAAAAAAAAGCCAATTCTTGGCCCCACTTTAATATTGGTCTTTCTAACCCTGGGCCTCATCCCCCCCCCACCCATAACAGGGTTCTAGAGTCACTTGCTACAATCCCTTGGGATTTCTTATTCTGAGACCTCTGGGATCCTATGGAGAGCTGATCAGAGGACACATGCAAAGAAGCTCCTGCTGAAACCAATGTATCACTATCCTTTATTTCCTGGAAACATGGTCACTGCATTTGTTCAGCCCTCAAACCCATCCCACCTGCCATTTCCCCTTTTTCTCTCACCAAAGGGACAATGCCATAGCCTGTTAAGGGGCAGGACTCAAGAGCTGGGAGCTTGGTTGTCTCCCAACAGACCACCAGAGGGCAGCAGAGCCAGCTATTTCCAGCTCCTTGTTAACTTTTTCTTCCTCCAAAGGGAAAGGACTAGTTGGGCCACCTGGCTTAGTTCAGACACTTACGGAAAGCAACAAGGCATTGGAGAACATGAGAGAGTTACAAAGACTCAAGTATTCAAGTCAAAAAGACAAAAGATCAAAGCAGCCTACCAACCACAGGTCTTTGAGCCCAGGACCTGGTCAGAGGCAGTGAGGGACCCCCCCACAGCAGCACTGCAAGGTCACAGGGTATCCACTAGAGTCCAGAGGTCTTTGGTGGTTTCTGGGCCCCATTATCACCCCCAAAAAAGCCCCAAATACAGCCAGGCTGGAGAAATGGCAAACCCTGGGGGCTAAGGACATAGATCCTGTTCCAAGACCCAAAGCTACTTTGTAACACTGGGATTTGGGGCAAATTCCTTAATTTCTCTCTTCCTGGTTTTTCATTTGCAAAATGACTATAGTAGGATGTCCCTCAGCAGTGACTCACTTCCTGGCTGTGCAAAGCATGAAGGACAAACCCAGTCCAAGGACCCCAGAAGCTAAAGGCAGGAAGCCTACAGAGGAACCCCAGACAGGCTCAACCCCAAGTCCAGTTGTACTAACACTTGATATCATGCAAGGGACATAAGCAGGTCTGAGCTCAAGTTTCCTCTCTTCCATCCACAAACCACACAAGTCTGAGCCGATTCCCTAATTCCTGGGATCCTGGCTTTTCATCTGTGAAATGCGCCAGGGAACCAATCCCTCACTGCCTACTTGTTCAGGGTGGGAAGCAACCGACTCATAGCAGGTTGATCTGCGTCATCAGTCATTGTACTTGAACCTCACAAGAAACTCTAGAGATGCTTGTCTGGTTAAATACAGTCAGGGCAGGCCATTGGTAACAGAGCCAGAGCCTATACTCGGGTTCCCCAATTCTATACTGGCCAAAAAGGTATATTTCTCCTCTAAAGTTACTTTTTTTTTTTTGAGAGAGAGAGAGAGAGAACTTACTGTATAACAGATCAGAGCTAAGTGGTTGGCTTGGTTCCATTGTCTCCTCTATCTCTAAGAGGTGGACATTATTATTTCCATCCATGCAGAGGCCAACTGAGGCACAAAGACACGAAGTGACTTGTTCAAGGTCACTGAGCTGGCTGGGCCAATATTAGAATTTTCCACCTGTGTAGGTCAGCCCCAGGCCCCACTGGCTCCTGTCCCCCCACCTGGAGCGAGAACAGAGGTATTGAGCTAAAGCAGGATCCCAAAGGGGCTGGAAGAAGTCCTGGGACACCCTGGGCCCTCTCTCCTGAGCCTTTTACGCCTACATTCTCCTCCTTTTACGCTTTCTCTTTTTCACTGAAGGCTGCAGATTCCCCCCCACGTACCCTGGTCTCACAGAACTGGGAGTAGAGACTGACCCCTGCACCCCAGGCCTCTGTTTTGAAAAGTTCAATCAGATTAGCTCATTAATGACCTTGCCAAATACCCTGGTGGTAGGCCGGCCTCCACGGGCCCCTCCACTGGCCACTGGGCCCCGGTTAATGAATGACTTGGCCGGCTGGTGCAACAGAGGCCCTCTGTGAAGTCAGAGTCACCCGGGGAGTGGGGGGCAGATCATTAATAAATATTGATTTGGCTCCAAAGGAAGCAGCCCGCTGGAGAGCTGGCCCTGGACACCCACGTCGTGATCCCATTAAGTCAGGGTCAACTGCTCAGCCAGGACACCAAGGGGCGGCTGGCTCAGGAGTGCTCCTGAGCCAAAGGCCCCCACTGGCCTGGCTAGAGCCTGCTTCCCGGCCAGCAGGTCAGAGCAGGCCCATTAAATTTACAGCAGTTCAAGGTGCAGGCTGAGTCCAGTGGAACCCCTCCCGCCACCAGATGTTCCCTAGCCCCAGGGCTTAGCCAAGGAGGCACCCCGGCTTGCCTCCAGCTTGTCTCAGGGAGAGCCATAAATCCTCCAGTTCTGAGGCCCAAAATAGAAGGGTGTTTCCACCCCCACCACCCAGGCTCCCGGATGTCGCCTCCGAGGCAATGGTCTCCGGCCACTCAGACAAGCAATCGCTGTGCTGATCCCGGTGGTTCCCGCAAGGGGAGAAGGGGTAGCAGCTTGCACCTTGCAGAAGAAGATGTTGGAGGGTTTCATCTTTCACTTCTCAAAGAACTTCTTCTTTCTTTTCAGAGGATCAATACCCTTCAGGAAGGTCTGAAGGATACAAAAGTTGAACACTGGGGCCAGCTATTACCCTCTACCTCTTAGAGCCGTGGTCAGGAATGGTAGGTTCAGGGCCAAGCATCTGTTCTTTCTGTTCACATGTTAGAATGAAAACCAAAGGGCCAGATGAATTAAAGGACCTGGTCCATGAAGGAAAGAATGTAAATGTGTCGAATAAATAGAGTGAAGGAATAGTATATGAGTGAAATTATGAATAAAGAAAATAATGTCCTGCAGGGTTGTTTACTCCAGCCACCTCCCTATGCAGTACTACCTTCCCAACAGATGTCATATATCTCATAAAGACATCTAATGGCAGGTTGGCCACTCTGTCCCCAAATACCTATTCTCACGTAGCACTGAAACCTGGTGACGGTGACTTAGTTGTGATCGACTTGTATTGGGTCAATGCAAGTTGAAACATGGAAAGCCTCTTCCACAGATGGTCTATCTCACTCCAGGTGGTCTAGCCTGGCCCTGCTCCCTCTCCTCCTATCAAATGAAGAAAGACTAGGCTCAGTGCACCTCCTAAGGAGACCCCCCAGGCATGTCACACTTCTCCACTGCTGCAGGACATCCTGCAAGAAGCAGCGACCCACAGATGACAGGACACATAGATGCAGGCGCCAGCTCCGTCTCTTCTCTCTCCTGTCTCCTATCCTGGGTACGTCCCTGGGTGACATGCGTCAACGAACTGAATTCGGGATGAATGTGAAAAAAAGAGGAAAAGGTGGCCAAGTGGATTCTGGTTTCTGAGGACTATTAAGAGAAGAAAGAAAATCCCAATAAATAGGATTTTTTAAAGTAAGGGCCATAAAATTTATAAAATGCTAAAGAAAGGGGTTGGTGCTGTTCCATGCTACAAACACTGCCAAGGAGGATAACGAAAACTAAGTAGGCTCTTTGTTTTGGAAATAGTTGTGGTCAGAATGATAGGAAAGAAAGGAAGAAGATTAAAAAGGGAGGAAGCAGGAGAGGATGAAAGGAGGAAGAAAACCTAGGGGGGAGGAGGAACACCTACGTGGGGGGCTGGTCTCTTGCCTCTTAGGCCTGTGCTGTCTCCAGTAGGTCCCACGGCCAGGTGAGGAACACCCAGCCCAGGAAGAAACACCTGGAAATGGGTGACCCTCTGCAGGTCCCCACTAATCCCACACATGAAGTTGCCTCCCCAGTTTCTAGGTAAGACTGGCCCCAGTGAGGGGAGGTAGCCACCGTCTCCCTATGTGTTACTGGCCTGGTAGGTGTCCACATCCAGGGAGCTGGGGTTGACAAATGGACGGTTATTGGTGGTTACTGGTCACAGAGATCTCTCCCTCCTGATGGAGACCATGGGCCTGTTTACCTCATCCTGTTCCACTAGATCTGCCCTGACAGCCAGCATATCTCACAAGATCCCCTCCTTGACCTACAGCAAGTGGTGAAGAGGGTCTTCATTCCATCTCACAGATGGAGAAAAGGCTGATATGATCACCGGCAATAGGAAGTGTCTGTGTACAAAGCAGAGATTCAAATCCTGAAATCCTGGCTCTCAATTTTATTATTATTATTATTATTATTATTATTATTATTATTATTATTTATTTATTTATTTTATATACCGGGGATGGATCCCAGTGGCACTTAACCACTAACCCACCTTCCCAGTCCTTTTTAATTTTTTATCTTGAGACAGGGTCTCTCTAGATTACTTAGGGCCTTGCTGAGTTGCTGAGGCTGGCCTCCTGCCCCAATCTCCAGAGTTACTGGGATTATAGATGTGCACCACTGCACCCAGCTCTGACTCTCCATTCTTTTTTTTTTTTTTTTGTAAGTGGAAAAAAAAACATTCAAAGTTTATTTTGCAATAGACAAACAGCATCAACAGGTCCTACAGGGGTTTCTCCACTGGTCACACATTCACTAGGCACTCTGAGCTCAAGCAGTGAGAGCCACTGGGGTGTTCTCCGTAACAATATCCGCATCACAGTGTAAACAGGCGCTATGGCTGTGTTCACTTACAATTCCAGAAGGAAAGGCACAACTTGGCAAAAACATATATTTTTTTTTCTTTTTCTTTTTCTTTTTTTGGATCCTAAAGCCAGGTGCAATAACTAAGACAAAACTTTGGGTAACAGTCTTGATCCACGTTTCAACAAGGGCCATCCAAACAGAGGGAAAGAATCCTCGGCTTTCTTTCTCCTTCCTCATTCAACCACTAGAGCAGTGTCTCGGCATCGGTCTGACTCTCCATTCTAAATGTACTGCTCTTTCTGAGTCATTGTGATGCTCTCTCCAACCAGCATGAATGTAGAGTGGCATTCAGTTATAACTATTTCATATCCTCTTACTTCCTTTTTCAACTGAGGGATCACACCTGTCCCACAGGGAAAAGGTGTTCTTAGTCTGACTTCTAAGTTTCACAGTTGTTCCCAGTATGTGAGAGATGGTGGATTTTCTTTATCCCAGATCGTGAATTTTAGGATTCTGGACCTGCTTAACCAAAAGATTCATTGTCTATCCTGATAAAAGACTCAAGGATAAGTTTCCTGCCAACATGGATCCTACATGCCAAATACGTTATGCAAATTATGTTGTATAATCCACATAAACGCGTTGGCACCCAGGTATTTTCATTTTCAGATGAGAAGAGCCAGGTTTAGAGAAGACTGGCGACCTGGCCAAACAACAGCAGCCCGAGAACTGAACTAGAACAATGAAGACTGCAAAATCCACACTGCCTTTCAACTTGACCTCTCTGTCTCATTTTCTATTATTGACAACAAGGGTATATCATCTGCTTGCTGTACCTTCCTAAGTTGGTTATTGCAAAGTTTAAATGAGACAATCTTATCGGGAAAGAATTTTAAAGATGATTTGGCATACAAATAAGGAATTTTTCCTAGAATCTGGTTATAATTTTGTAATCTCCCTTAGCTTGATCCCCTGTGACCTGGCCAATTGGATGGCTTCAGAAATAGCATTTGCTCAGGTTTTCTCTTGCCAGTAATAGTGCTGCCCAGATTTCAAGGAGCAAGCAAATACCAAGGATGTCAAGGACCTCACTGAGTGTCCCCTTCCCCAAATGGGTTTATTCTCTGAGCTGGGGGTCTGCTTGCTCTCAATAGGAGCAGGCCTGTGAAATAGAAGTCACTCTCCAGTGGTCAGGATGTAGGGCTACACCAACGCATCCAGCAAGCAACCATTTAAAATAGAAAAACTGTAGTCGATTTTGTGTGTTTTTAAAAACATGCAAATCCATGGACTTCTGCAGACATAGGGCTACAAGCACCTATGTCTAACCATGGCCATGACAGGCATCCATGGGGCAAAGCAAAATGCGTGGGAGAAATTTTAGAACTGAGAAGAAGGCAGTGAGAAGATGGAAAGAGAACACACAAGCCAGTGGAAGGGCACAGGTGGCCGGGATGGAAAATCCCAACCGGAATCCGAGTTGGCTTCCAGCCCTAAACAGCCTTCCTCTAGAGATTCCTAACTCTTTGGGAACCACAACTCCTTGGAAAAATCTTCTCTCCTAAAAAGTGTGCATGCACATGCATATGTGCCATTGTGCCCCCAATCCCAGGGGGGCTTTTCAGAGCACTTTAAGGGATCCTGTCCTTCCCCTATCCTTAATTGATCTGAAACATCAACCTTACTCAGCACAGCTGTTCAAGGCAGAAATGGTGGAAAAGAGAGAAAACTCAAGGGGACGGGGGGCGGGGGGGTGGCTATTAGAGGGAGGGGGAAAGCACTGGGAAGTTGCTTTTGTCTTCTTGCAGTAATCACAAGAGCTCCCAGCTTATATAGATGGATGGATGGATAGATAATAGACAAGAAACAGACACAGAAAAAATATGTAGACATTCTTATATACATACACAAACAGATACATACGTAGGTAAGTAGGCAGGTAGATACATACATGCATATTACCTAGGCAGGCAGACAGATAGATGATAGATAGACAGACAGACAGCCTTTCAGCTCCACACAGAATATGCAGTTGTATTTGCAGCCTGGACTTGCTTAACTTCCACACCAACACACTCATAATTACCATAACTTGAATAAAATCTAACAAGTATCCATCTGCTCTTGGAAAAATAACACCCAGGAGATAAATTTCTCACAAAGTGATCTCGACCTCCATCCCTCCAAGACGCGCTGTCCGTCTGCTTCCCCTGGCTGCAGTCTGTCTCCACGTAGGCATTTTCCAACCCCCCAGTAAATGCAATGTCATGCAGAAGACTCAAAGGGAAGGTAAAAGGATTAGGAGATTGATCGATGGCCGATATTAATGCTCTTTCATGTTGGGTTGGAGAAGGATTTGAGGTCCTCAGGAGAGAGGGTAGAGGAGAATAGGCCTCAACTATTCAAAAGACTCTCTGGATTAAAATCCTATTAAACTTACATCAACTTCTCCAGGAGGCATTTGAGAAGGTTGGGGTTTCTTTAACATGTCACCATAATTAACCTTCCCTTAAGCTGTTTTGGGTGGGGAACTTTAGCAATTAAGAAACTGAAAAACTTTCATTTTCTGTCACCCACATGGCTTTTTGAATGGTTTGAAAACTAGAGTGGAAAGTGGTTTAGCTTAATTGATTTGAGGGGTTCAGATCTCCCACTTGAACCTGCTGTCAGACCCGCCCGAGATCTGAGCCCCTCATTAAAAAGGGCATTTTGTCCAGAGAAAGAATCAAAGGTTCCGGGCTACTCCAAGGCTTTTTCTTCCTCTGATCATTGCCCACTGAGGCCTCGCAGAAGGAACAACTCTGTAAAGAGACCGTTGTTTCCGCTACAAAAATCTGGGCCCAAACTCCACAACTGCTACCATAGAGACCCAAAGGGCCCTCTATCCCTTGGCAGGTGCCACCTCTGCATCTGCTGCATCCCTAGAAGCTGTTAAAATAAGATGAGGTCAGGTGGGGTTGTCATCAGGGCATGTCTGACCGGCCATTCCAAGAAGTAAGGGTCCTGAAACACTTGTTTTAAAGACTTAGAAGTTTTCTTTTCTCCAGGTAAAATGTCCTCCCAGCTTCAAACATCAGCACCCTGCCATTTGGAGCAAAGAAGTGAGGAACCCTGCTAAGGGACCATACCCCGACTAACCTTCCGCCTCTGATAGACTCAGTGGTGACAACGTGATACCTTTTCACCTTCACGCTGCTGGTCCTCAGAGACACACAGCTGTCTCTCTCACAGCATCCTTCTCTCCACTGCTTTGACCCAGGTATCTTGTCCCTGCCAGACGGTGAGATCCTGTGGGACAGGCAGCAGGCCCCACTCTATCCACAGCTCTGATCAGTGTCAGGCACAGCATGGGGCTTTAGGGCACCCCTGCCTGTGACCACACAGAATTCACACTGTGCCTTGAGGCCAGTCATGGCCTCCATCTTTACAATGAAACATTAAGGAGGGAGTCTTCAGGGCCACGTGACCTCCGCCGAGGTCATGTTGCAGTTTTCAGGGTCTCTGAGACGTTGTGTACAGACTGGCTTTTTGTGGCTCCTGCATTCATGTCCCCAATGATAATAATTTATAAGGATGATAATGATAAGAAAAGAGACGATCGATTAAGTCTTTAAGTTTGTTCGGGTGCTTCCTAGGTGTGATTTCTTTCGTCCTGCAGGGCAGAGACTCTTGTTTTTCCCACTGGATACAGTAGAAGGCTGCAGAGGTCAGTCATCTGCTCAAAGTCACACCAAGTGCGGTGCGCCCTGGCTCCGGAACCTGGCTCCTAACTGTCCCGTGATATCCCTGCTGAGAACCTCCTTTGCGGCCCTCCAGCTGGTCCACATACATCTTCCGGGCCCCTCAAGGGGCCGCCTGCCTGCTTGTCAATTGCTTTGATTTCCGACCCCAGAGCCCCAGCTGGCCCAGCCTCCACCTGCTGCGACCAGAGGCAGAGCTTGCCCCAGGATCCTGGAGGCCCTTTGTCCTGAGGGCCTGCAGCTCCTGTTGGGAGCAGGTGGCCGGAAAAGCAGGAGAGGACAGTCACTAGGGAGGCAGCTTGAGAGGCTAAAAGGGGGGGTGGGACAGAAAGGGCTGAACAGAGGACAAATTCCAAGGGCCCAACCCCTGGATGCCTGAGCCCCTGCATGGCTGTCCATGGTGGGCAAGGGCAGAGCCCAGGAGCGGGCCTCATTGTCTTAGTGTTACCTTCAGGAGGAGAGGGCAGAAGGGGTCTCCTAGGAGGGCCTTGGAGCTACCATTTAGGAAATAACTCAGTGGCCTGTTTGACAAAAGCCACTTTTTGTGGCTCATTTTTAAAGCATCTGCCTATTAAAATCCTATTCTAAAATCATTGTTAATTGACACATAAGAACTATACATATTCTTGGCATGTTCAAGGTCCTGGGTTCAATCCCCATCATAAAGAAAAGAAGTCTACCTATTTATGAGAAAACACATATAAATTGTATAATGCTCAAATTAGGGTAAATATATCCATCTCTGTAAACATGGATCACCTTGATGTAGTAGGAGTATTAGAAAAATTTTTTTTTACTAGCTTTTGTTTTTGAAAAAGACAGTACATTGCAGTGCAATAGAACACCAGAACTTATTTCTCTTACCTAACTGTAACTTAGTATCTATTAACCAATTTAGCTACAGTGCTTGAAATTCTCTTGACCTAAAGGTTTTTATTGTTCTGAAAGAAACTTTTGATTTTACGGTGGAAAAACAAATTTGATCAATAAACAAGTTCACCACAGCCACCACAGTCTTAAATATTTACCCAAATGAGTTGAAAACTTATGTCCACACCAAAGCCTGCTCATGAATATTTATCATAGCTTTATTCATAATCACCAAAGATTGGAAGCAACCAAGATGTCCTTAAACTAGGCGACTGGATAAACGAACTCGTGAAGTTCATGTGGAATATTATTCAGAGACAACATGAGCTCTCCAGTCAGGAGAAAACATGAAGGAACCTCACGTGTGTGTTGCTAAGTCAAAGAAGCCAGTCTACGGGGCTACACACCATAGAATTCCAACTCTACGACGTTCTAGAAAAGGTGAACTTCAGAGACACAAAAATATCAGAGGTTGCTGAAGGGAGGGTAATGTAGGAGGGAGGACTAGGTGGAGTGCATTTTTACGGCAATGAAACTACTCTGTTTAGTTTGATGAGGATACATGACATGCATTTGTTAAAACCAATAGAACTATACAATGCAAAACACGATTCTAAATGTAATCCGTGGATGTTAGTTCATAAAAATTTATCAATATTGACTCGTCAAATTATAAAACATGTATTGCACTAATGCAAATTCTTTCTCTGCATGTCATGGAGAGGATCGAACCTGGGATTCATGGATACCAGGCTAGCGCGCTACCGCTTGAGCCACATCCCAAACCCCTAATGCAAATTCTTAATAAGGAGAACTAGGGATAAGGAGAATGAAGACATTGGAATTCTCTGTGCTTTCTGCACAATTTTTCTGTAAACCTAATGCTGTTCTAAAATTAAAGTCTATTAAAAATATGCTTTGGACCCTAAAACACAGCTTCCTGTTTCACGATATTCTTTTTAGGCTAATCATAATCATAACAACTTCATTCCATCATTTAACCAGCCCTCTACTATGTCAGATACTGTTCCAAGCATGGTTTACATATTATCTCATTTAATGCTTGTATAAGCGTAATGAAAAATTGAAATCAGAGTAGCTCAAGGGACTTGTCAGAGTCTCAAAGTCATAATGGGGAGGAAGTAGGACTTGAACCCAAGTCCATCTAATCTCAAGCCCATACTTACAATACCTATGCCCTATCACGCTTCACTTCTCCAGGTGACAGAAATGGGCAGCACTTTGGTAAGCAGAGAACAGGACAGCATAAATCTTAGTAAATCCTGTATTTAATCATTCACTCACAAATATTTGCTGTGTACCGAGCATATTGAGCTGAACTCTGAGGATATACGTACAGGTAAGAGGGACCCCCTTCCCATGAGGAGCTGGCAGTTCAGGAGCAGAGGCAGATAAAAAGACAGACAATGACAATGACACCTTTAGGACCAAGGAACCAGGCAGGCCCAGCTCCAGGACTGGCATGTTATGCACAGGTCTTGAGACAGTCCTCTGGTGGCAATGGAGACCACTAGGCATCTTATTCTGGATTTGCATTCGCATAGGAAGCACCTGGCACCCTAACCATCCCACCTCTGGAGGTAGAAGATTGAGAGATGATGGATTCAGGGTCTAAAAATCGCAGCGAGAGAAAGAGAACTACTAATCTAAGAAACAGCTATTTTGAAGAGGAGGAAACTAATTTGCTATATGTCCCTGACATGCTAAGCTAGTCCTGGTCCCTTACCTACATCCTCTCTTCTAATCCCCCACAACGGTTTCCAGGGGAGGCATTATTTGTGTGTCATTTTATAAAAACAGACCCCTGTGTCCCAGGATTTCTCTAATTCTTTTTTTTTTGGGGGGGGTGGAGGGTACTGGGAATTGAACTCAGGGACACTTGACCACTGAGCCACATCCCCAACCCTATTTTGTATTTTATTTAGGGACAGGGACTCAATGAGTTGCTTAGCACCTCGCCTTACTGAGACTGGCTTTGAACTTGCCCGCGATCCTCCTGTCTCAGCCTCCGGAGCCTCTGGGATTACAGGTGTGTGCCACCCGCGCCCGGCCCTTCTAATTCTTACCAGTGTCTTTCTTCTTATCTCGGGAGAGCTGGTGGACAGTGGCGCCAATGTCATGCCTCAGGATCTTGATGATGCTGGTCAGGGCAGGCATGCTGCGTTTATCCAGGTGGGTGAAAAATTCATACTCGTCCTTGTTTAGTCGAGAAGGTCTGGACTCGATGTGGGTCAGGTTTATGTCATTCTCCTGGAAGAAAGAATTGAGTGTGAGGGGACAGTCACTGTGACCGACAGAGGCCAAAGATGCAAAGCCACACCCAGACACAGCATAGCAACATGTAGAGGTGAGGGGTAAGATTTTGTTTTTAATAACAGTAGAAGAAAGTCCTTAAATGATCAACAGATGTTTACTTTTTCTTCTGCAAAACCAAGCCCCAAATGGCAAGTGGTGGGAGGAATTATTCAAATGTCACGGTATTTGATCACTTGGAAACCTACTACTGGCTTAGATTTGCTACCACAGGATTTTGGTTTGGTTCAAATATCAAGGACAGTGGTGGCCAAAATTATTTACATAGGAAAAAACCCCCTTTTCCAAGTTAAATCTCACACGATCTCAATTAAGAGATAGTGCAGAAGCAACGTTGGTTTGCTGAAACAGAATTCTCAGCACTCAGACTTCTTGGCTTTACATCTAAGTTTAAAGTATATTGGTTATGAGATTTTAGGCAGCTTGTGTTCATCTTTCTAAACCTCAGTTTTCCCATCTATAAATGAGTGGTCTTAAAGATACCCACTTCATCAGTTCCTTGGGAGCCCTGGATGAGCTGGTGCATACAATCCCACTACTTAGCACATAGTAAATGCTCAGTAAAAATTAAGTAATTGCCATTAATATCTTTATATGATCCATTGGGTTTCTTTTATGCCATTCAACAAGTGTGTGCATCCGTGTGTGTGTGTGTGTATGTGTGTAAAACACCCATCAGATGCCAATCATCTTTCTAGGTAATTGGGGTCCCTCAGTGAACAAAACATTCAAGTTGAAGACATACAAACAGCAAGCATAAAAGATAATTTAGTTATTATTTTAAAAAGATAAAGGATAAGGAAGAAAAGCACAGCAGAGCAGGGTGAAGGGGAGAGACTGTCCTGAGAAATAAGGAGGGTGCATTGGCATATTGGATGGGGGACATAAGAGGTCTCGGGAGAAGGCAAGACTGATGTTGGGTCAGTCCTAAGGAGTTGACAGAGGTAAAGAGACTAAGGTCATGTGCTGCCCTGTTGAAGGGACAACAAGCAAGACCAGCATGAACAAGGCCAAGGAAGTGATGAAGGAAAAGTAGAAGAAGTCAGAATAGACCCAGGGGAGAGGCCAGTTATGCAGATCATTCGGAAAGAAATAGGGGTCTTACGAGGTTTCGAGCATAGAAAAATAGGCTTTCCCGGTGCCAACAGATTCGATCTGACTCCCACTTGGAGAATAAGCTTTGGGGGTATGACAGACCCACCGATAGGTCTGGCCTCCTGGCAGGAGGCCATTGCTGTGATGTGGGATGTGATGTGGCTGTGCCCTGGGGGGTGAGAAGAGGTGAAATTCTTGACACCTTGTACAATGTCCTCAAAGGACCAAAATTATCAAGGCACATGGAAAGATTTGTGGGTAAAGAAGTAGGAAAAGGTCCATCCTAATCCATACCACACTCAGATGTCACCATGACTTTGAATCACCATGTGGCAGAACAAGGAAGATTCTAGAAACCCCAGGGAAAGAAGAGGCACCAATTCGGCCTCCTGTCTCCTTGCAGTGTTTTCTTTAAGTCTCAAGCATGGTGGGTCAGGGGAGGCGCAGAGATGAAGAAGCAGCTTCTACTTTGACCTTACCCTCCCCAGCCCCTCAGACCAGCTGCTCCATAACTTCTTCAGCAAGCACTCGACGATGGACAAGTAAGTTGCTCGTGTTATTTTTCACCACTAGAGTCAGTGAGTAACATTATACATACACTTTTCCCTCCTTGCCTGATTTCTCAACATCAATGCCTAGGAGCCATGTTGCCGAGTTGCAAAGTTGTGTTCCCTTTAAAACATTTTTATATATTGACCCATTGCCCTTGGGAAAGGCCATACTCATCCACACCTCTTCTCTATTAGAGCCTTACTTCTCATCTGCCCAAACTTTCAATACTCTTGACCTGATAGTGAAGATAACTCATAACTCATTACTCAAATTTTTTTTATTTCATTGTTTAGAGGAGACCACACATTTTTTTTTCCTGAGGTTAATGATCATTTATTTGTATTTCTTCTTTCATAAATTACTGGTTCATGCCATTTTCCCATTATGAAGTTTTCTGGGTGTTTTTTTTAACTGATTAATAATAACCATTTGTATATTGATGTTATCTCTGTTATATGTAATTTTTTCAAGTCATTTTTTATGCTTGGCTACTCTTAAATACCTTCACACATACAAAAAATATTTAAAATGTTCTAAAAAAATGTAGGGAACTAAAAATAAATTAAGTCTCTCATGAGTTTTTAGGGATTGCACTTGAAATGCCTTCTTAGAAAAGAGCAACTTGTTCCTCATCACCACCTTCATGTCAGGTCTTCCTCAGTTTGTCCAAAGAACTCCCTAATTTTACGATCAAGTTCCCTGAGATTTACTTTGGCATTGATGGAGTTCTAGGTGCAAAATCACCAGAACATAAACAAGACGCACATGGCTGGCTGTGGCATTTGTCCAAATGCATTCCTAAAATCATGATGGTGGTGACGATAATGGTGATGGTAATGGCACTGCTGAATAACTTGAAAGTCTCACTTATTTCTTGGCTCTGACTTCCTTCCAAACAGAGGGGATTTGGGGCCTGGAGCCCATCTCTGACAATGAGATGTCACAGTTCTCTTGCAACATCTGGATACATTATACTAGTTCAGAAGGAGAGACGGATGTTGCCCAGCAGCAGAGCCTGGTGAAATCTGGTAAAACCTGCTGGACCCCCACACAAAGGAGTGAACCTTCAGCCCTTAGTCAGCTGCCCACTGGAAGTTCCCCTGATGCTCCAGCGTGCCACACCCGCATCCCTACAAAGAGCTGTGAAAGTTACTGTGTCCAATGCCATACAAATGCAAAAATAAGGATCATCTACTGTGGCTACTCTGCTTCCATGTTTTTAGACGGTGACGTTTTAGCTCTTTTGGTTGTTTTCTTACATAGGCACACAAATAATTAGTTACTGAAGTCCACCCTCCGATTTTAAGTACTGAGCATATCACCTGCTGAGAACACCAGTGCTAGTTCATTACAGAGAAAAACCAAGGGAGTACGGTTTATGTTTTATTAAAGCAAACAAATAATAAGGGTGATCTCAACATTTAAATGAACAGAAAATGCCCTGAAAATTCAATAACATAAATAACTCTAAAATGTCAAAAAAAAAAAAAAGTTCATCAACCAGATAGTTGAAGAGAGGTCTCTATCTTTGGCCTTGTTTATGGTCCAGGGTTGGAGAAGCCACATAGAACTACAATAATGAAACCTTTTCCCACTTGAGGATCACTTTACAGTTTGATCTTCTTTTCCGTGAGCTTTCCCGTAATCCTTTGAGGACATTAAAGAAAATGTAAAAAAAAAAAAAAAAAAAAGTGAAATTGGAGCTGAAGATGCTCTACTGCCA
Organism: Marmota monax; assembly: GCF_021218885.2. Classification (NCBI taxonomy): domain Eukaryota; kingdom Metazoa; phylum Chordata; class Mammalia; order Rodentia; family Sciuridae; genus Marmota; species Marmota monax. The sequence continues at coordinate 1,781,064 of NW_026695202.1, forward strand.
GCAAAAGGGAGGGACAATTATCTCTTCTGATCTTAGTCATTAGTCTCCTCACCACACTGCCTTTCCTGCCAGGGATCAAGCCCTCCTCAAATGTCAGCTTTTATCATTATCATTAAGTCAAATGCAAAAAGTTAAGGGCCCTGGATATTTTTAACTAAGTGACCTCAGACTCTCCTCCTTCAGTCCCACCCCATGACCCAAGGACACAAGATGCTGCCATCATTTGTGGGCTCATGTGGTGACCAGGTGAGACTAGATGGAGGCCCGAGTGGTGGACAGACGGATCCTAGGAAGGCCAGAGAGATAATGCAAGCTCTGAAGCTATCTCTGGCAAACAGATTGTTTCCTAAACAAAGCAAAGAGCAAGATCATCCTTCCTGGCTCAGGAAGAAAGAGAAGGGGAAGTTTCCCATTTCCTGACCTATGTTGAAACTTCCAAAGGAGAGACAACCAACCCCTGCCTTCTGCAGGGAGGAGAACACAGAAGAACCAAGAACCACAAAGGGACACGTGTGGGGCAGGCTTATTTGTGCTGGAGTTTAGGATGCAGGCCAGGGGCAGTAAGAGGGGGTGTGTGCAGAGGGAGGAAGTTCTGGGAGGCGAGTCATAGGTTAGGAGTGCTCACCACCCACACCCCACCCGGTGAAGCAGCCACTTTCAAAGAGAAGTTTAAGTTTCTTACTTTGGGAATAACCACAACACATATGCCATGACTCAGTCATAATGCTGCAGATCAGGCTAAGGGGAACAATTCACAACACTTTTCACCAAAGTTTTTATTCTAACTAAAGTGGAAAATTATGCAACCATTAAAAAGCAAGTAACAATGACATTCAAAAAATGAAGGGTCACCCATCCTTTAAGATGTGTTAAAAGCAGCAATCTCTAAATGATGGGTTTAGGGGTGATTTGGTTTCTTTCATCTTTCTCTCTTTTTTTTTTTTGTATCATAGTTGAACTTTTCTAAAAATATCATTTATTACTTTTATTATAAAAATTAACTTTATTTATTAAATGACTATAATGATAACCACTCAGAGAAATACTTGTGATGTATATTAATATGTGGCAATTAAAACACGTTTAAAACAATTATGTCAGGTCCAAAAAAAATCTTGGATGAAAAGCATCAAAATGTTTATGGTGACATCAGGTGAATATTCCAAGTCTTACATGAGAGGAGTTTCTGGCTCAGCATGCACTGAACATTCAGCTGGGGTCTTTATTTCTTCCCCATTTCTATCAACCTGTTAATAATTAACCCTGTGTTTACCAGGCAATTTCTTTCCTGGGGTGTGTTTCCGCTTATCAGTACAGATCCTTAGAAACAAATAATTCTGATTGCCAAGAGAGGCTTTAGAAATTAATTTCCGAGCCTAGTTAGGATCATAATTTTGTAAATGAATTTTCTAAACTAAACAAGAGTTCTTTGTAGGTCTCCAAACCAACCCACCCACAGTCACCATATCTTGATCTTACTCCAAGGGGACAGGTAAGGAAGGGCAAAAAGGTTTACTGTTAAAAAAACATTTCTTGGAGGTGGGGGTTACCTGGGATTGAACTCAGGGCACTCGAACACTGAGCCACATCCCCAGTATTTTGTATTTTATTTAGAGACAGGGTCTCACTGAGGTGCTTAGCTCCTCACTTTTGCTGAGACTGGCTTTGACTTAGAGATCCTCCCGCCTCAGCCTCCCAGCCGCTGGGATTACAGGTGTGTGCCACTGAGCCCTGCTAGTGTTAAACTTTTAAAAACCAAATTCATGATTTGTTCAAAAGTTAACTTATTCATACACATAACCCATGTAAAACCTTGATTGATTAGGACTCTGGAATAGAAAGTGTGTGGCAGGTTAAGATGAATTGCCTATTTTACAAAGGATGGACCAGAGGCCTGTTTCTTTTCCCATCTTGGAGGACACTTTTTAAAGAGGTTTTGGAAGCAAGTGAATAAAATTATACGATTCACAATGACGATGCCTTGGCTTGCTCTTCTGGATCCTTTAAGTTCCATTTTGTATTTTATTTTTCATTGACAAATAATTGCATATATTGATGGGATACAACGTGAGGTTTGGCTTTCTGTGTACCTTGTGGAATGATCACGGGAGGTCCACCTATCCATCGCTTCAGCTAGCTATCATTTCTTTGTGGTGACAACATTTAAATTCCTCTCTGAATTGAAATATTTGCTACATTATTAGTGACTCTGCCATGGAATGGGTCCCAAACTGGCTTCATGCTGAATCCCCTTCTCTCCGTCAGTATCCGATTCTATGAGGAAAGGAGATTGGTCTCCTGAAAATAGCTTGGGCTTCAGAACCAGCGGAAGTTCAAATTCTCATTCTGCCGCTCACTGCCTTTGGATATGCTCATTGGCCACTCTGAATTTTTGCTTGTGTTTAAAGATAACATTTCTTTTTTTCCTGGCAGCTTAATGAGTGAGAATTAAAAGGGTGAAAACATGCCCAGCACCATTTGGGTTTGACTCTTACGAGCACAGTCAATTCCTGCTGTATTCTTCCTCCTCACCTTGGAATAGACACACCTTTCCCTGGCAGGTGGGACACATGATATTTTAGGCCATTTTACCTTTAATACCTTTTTTGCCCTTCAGTATTTCTCAGCCATTTCTCTGAGAGCAGACTTCAAAAAAAGAGAAGGGAAGGGTGAGCCCACTTTGAGATGTGACCAGAGTGGAAGGGAAGGGCTACTTAGGCTACCGCCGGGCCTTGTTGTCAACTAAGTGATACCCCAACCTCTTTGGGAGGTTTCTGGAGCCAACATCAAAGACATCTACAAAGAATGTCCCTGGTCGCTGGTCTCAGAGAACAGGTAGGAGCTTTCAATGATTCATTCCCTTGAGCCCCTCCCCTATGCCCAATGCTGTTCTCCGTGCTGGTGTGAGCGAGTGAACAAAGCAAGAAAAAATAAAATGTCCTGACCTCCTGGTGCTCAAATTCTCCAAGGCAGAAATAAACAGTAGCTATGGAAAATGAGTCAAATACAGTCCCCAGATGGTGTTCAGCACAATAGAGAAAAAAGTAAAGCAGGAAAGAGGGATCAGATTCAAAAATATATCTGCAAGGGACATCTAAACATAAACCTAATGTCAGTGTGGGGACAAATCCGAGGGAACAGCAAGTGCAAAGGTCCTGGGGTAGACAACATAACTGAGGACCACAAAGGAAGCTAGTAGAACTGGGGGAAGAGTGAGCAGGATGGAAGGTAACTGGACAAGAGGCAAAAAAGTGACCAGCATAGACCCTGGAAGGCCATATTGGCCATTCTTTGATCTTCGGTTTTTACTCTAAGTGATAAAGGAAGCTATGGGAGGCAGAAGAGAGAGATGATTTGACTCAGATTTTAACAGGAGCACCCCAGCAGCTGTTTTAAGAGTAGACTTTAGTGAGAGGAGGTGGAGGCTACTACCATGTTTGGGGCGATCAATGATAATTGCAAAGATTAGAGAAATGTCATGGAGGTGCAGGCAGGACTTCTTGGATATTTCACTGATCTCTCTTGTGAGAGGGTCAGCAACAGCCCTGGCTGGCCAAAGGTGTAAGGAATTATGCCAACAGGGTTTATCAGAAAACCAGAGTCATCCAGGAAAGTCTGAGTTAAATTCTACATGAAGCCCAAGACTAGTCCACTGCACCCAGGGGTGGGAGTTGGGGGTCTCCAAGAGGGGAAAGCTGGGATTTCAGTGGATTCTCCCCCTGGAGACTCTTGCAGGATCTCACCCTGGCTCCCTCTTGGAGGGTCCTCTGCCACCCCCTGGAATTGTCTTCTCTCTGTCCTCTCCCTCTGTTAGAGATTCTGCCTTCCCCATGCCTCCAATTCAGAGGAACCCGTTCCTCGGCCAGAAGAAGCACAACAGCAGCTTATCCCGGCCTCTGCCCCAGGCCTCAGGGAGAAGAACTTCTCTTTCTTTTTATTCTTCCTTCTACAATTTTTCTGGCCAGCTGAGTGATAAGAGATGGAGGATCGAAAAGACCTTGCGGACTATTTCCATTGAGGCTACTGATGAGGAGTCCCAACTCTTGTGTCACCAATGGGCCACCGTCTTCTGTCTACACCATCACAATATGAGATCTGGCTTCACAATGGAAGTTTTGAGAGCCAGCTCCGTGTTGCTAGTTCTCAAATACGTGCAGCTAAAAGCAAGGCTAATTTTCCATTAGAGATTCTTCTACTTCATAAGTCATCAACCCTCTGGAACATGTTCAGTGTAAAAGCAATGGAAACAACCTAAATGTCCATCAAGTGGGTGAATAATGTGTAATCACACAATGGAATAGAGAGAGGGGAAAATGAAAAGCAAGAGCTGCACATATCAATATGGACAAACCTCAAAAACAAGGTCCAGGACTGGGGATGTGGCTCAAGTGATAGCGCGCGCGCCTGGCATGCGTGCGGCCCAGGTTCGATCCTCAGCACCACATACAAACAAAGATGTTGTGTCCGCCGAAAACTAAAATAAATATTTTAAAAATTTCTCTAAAAAAAAAAAAAAACAAGGTCCACTCCCCTCCCCTAAATAGGAAACTGCAGAGGGAATTGCAATATGATTTCCCTATTACGAAGAGCAGAGGTTTACAAAACTATGTGTCACTGGTGGGGTATCTCTATATAACAAAAATATAAAATGTTGTATGAGAATAATGTATCAAGTTCAGATTAATAGCTTCCTCTGAGGAGGGAGGTGCCTGGGGAAGGGGCATCCAGGGACTTAGTTGGTTATACGGTTTTATTTCTTAAGCAAGTGAGTTACATGATCCTCTTTATAGCATTATCTATATTTTGGCATTTAAATCAAGTGAAAATGTCATCTGGGCTATAAAACCTTTTTTTTCTCCAATAGAACTCAAATGTCTTATTTTAAATAAAGAAGAAATGTTCTTGGGCTGGGGTTGTGGCTCAGCGGTAGAGCGCTCGCCTCGCATGTGCAAAACCCTGGGTTAGATCCTCAGCACCACATTTTTTAAAAAACAACAAGTGAAATGGAGGTGTTGTGTCCAACTACAACTTAAAAATAAATAAATAAATAAATAAATTTTAAAAAAGAAGAAGAAATGTTCTTGGGGAACATTTTGCTGCCCGTGGATGTTCTGGACCTAAGACCAGGGGGTAAAAGCGGTTCTCGTGATTCACCTTCAATCCCGACTTGCTCAGCAAGGCCCTGGGGATCACAGGTGAGGCTTTAAAGTCCAAACCTCAGAATGATAAACAACCTGTATGTTCTCGTCCTTCTGCTCCCAGAAACGCTGAGGTTGCACACAGGAAAGGATTTGCGGATTCTGCAACCTCTCCACTTGCTCTTCTCCTCTCGCCTTAAGGCTGCTGTTCCTTGATTCTAGAATCTACCCTTCCTCTTCCTCCTCCTGGCCAACCTTTTCACATTTCACCTGAAACACTACGACTTCAAGAACCCACTACCACCACCACCACCTTGTCGGCCTCCGGTCTGGGTGAAGAAGCCCACAGAACCTTGAGTTCCTCGGGGCACCCGCTGTATACACCATGGAAACTCCCTGTTGATGCAGTCTTCACGTTTTACGGGCAGTGGAGGGCTGTTTCACTGATGCCCGTGTCTGCATCACCTGTCTAGGGTGTGACCACAGCAGATACTCCAAAGATGCATAAATGAGACGATGTGAGATCATCCAACATCTGATTAGGGAGGAATGGATTCTTTGGGCTTGAGTAGGGTACAGCAAATGGATGTGTCTAATATGACTGTGTCTTTTCCTTTTGTTTACAAAAGACCAGTGCACTGTGAAAGTGGAAGGTCAGTTCTGAAGCAAATTTTATGTGCCTAGCCTTGGAGAGCTTCCATGATCTGAAGCTCTGTGTCTCCATCCATTAAATGTCGTTAATTAAGGGCCTCTGAGATGTCCTGAGATCTCAGAGCTCCATATCTCTGCTCTGTGTCTTTGCTTGTTCCCTTCCCTGGAGAATACACGGCAAGGTGAGTGTTGGAGGAGGAAGGGAGACCTCTTCATTGCAACTCCCCCCAGGAGCCTGCTTCTAATTTTATAGCTCATTACTAAGCAGTCAGATTCTCAGGAGATTATTTTCCTAAGAAGATGTGGGACATAAACTAGTAGGGACTAAAAATATAGAGAGTGATGGAAAATGTTTAAATATACATATAAAGAATTAGAGGAGAGGGGCTGGGTTTGTGGCTCAGTGGTAGAGTGCTCGCCTAGCATGCTGGGCTTGATCCTCAGCACCACATAAAATAAATAAATAAAATAAAGGTCTTGTGTCCAACTACCACTAAATATATATATGAGTTTTGGTATATTCCTAATCATCTGGTCTTAAGTCATCACATTTTTTCAAACTCCACCACCATAAACATAGGAATCTGTACATATTTTACAAATGTCCACCCTACCATGGTACATCCTGAGTCAGTTACCTGCTGAGATCTTCAAGGCCAGAAGTCCATTGACAGATCACGTGATTCCTTAACAGGATGGTGACTTTAGATCTAATTATCCGAGGAAGAGATGAACTCTCATCTCTTGGCAGGGAAGCCAACCTGGGTAACTAAATATTTCAGACCTCATTTTTTCTTTGAAGAGTGTGTTCCTAGGAGTTAGAGGCTAAGGAAGTTCCACTACATGGAGTCAGGACAAGGGGTCAGAGGGCCTAGGGTCACATTACTGAGTCTTTTGTTTATTATTCTGAGCAGTTACTAAGATTGGCTAAAGGTCTCAGTTGCATCTCTTCCATGCCATTGGGCACCAAGGGATGTTTCTACTTTCTCAAGCATGGAGTTTCTGCCATGGTATTTAGCAAGAATCCACAGAACACAGATGGGCCTCCCCATACATGAGATTTCTCACTGTTGCCGATCTTGGAGGAGCTGCATAGATTTTTCTCTTTTGTTGCTTTAAGGAAAGACAATATATTTATTCCACAGTTTGATTTGATTCTGCCCTGCCTTTTGCTGACTATTTTGAAATGTTGAAATCAAGAGCTTTCAGTGCTCCTTTTGCAGTAGAGATATTGCCTATAAGTGATTTGGAACATGTCACCTCCAATTTCTACTCATTGACCTTGTCTCTCAAGTTAGAGAAAATAACTAGGATTCTTCCATGATCAACCTTAAAATTTGTTAATTACACTCTCAAGTTGCCTACACCAAGTCTTTTTTCTTTAAACCAAATAAAACTCATCCTTAAACTATTTTTCCTATGACTAAGAACTTAAAAGTCCTTGAGGCTCTGTATCCCTGTAAAGATGATGGAGCACAGAGATAATTAGAACACGTTTATTTCTTGAGATCTTACTATCTGCCAGATACTGTTCTAATGACTTTTACGAATTAATTCATCTAATTTTCATAGCAGCCCTGTAAAATAGGCTTGTTATTACCTTTGCTTTAAAAAATGAGAACACCAAGCCACCGAGAGTGTAAATTGCTTCCCTGTGGTCAACCAGCTCAGAGGTGGCACAACTGGGTTTTGAATCCACATGGTTTGGTTCCAAATAGTAAATTGTGAACCCCAGCACTGTTCTGTTCCCCAGCACCTCACACCTAGGCTACCACTGATGGTCAAGAGCTCATAACTCCAAGCCAACATTCATTTAGTGAGACACTCATACCAGAAAAACTAGTAAGAGGATTTCCCTAAATAAGATCTCATGATCAAATGTGTTTGGGACATTCTGAGAGAGAACACTGAATAGTTTCCTCCCTGCAGGTCGGTGTCTGATCATAGCTTAAAACCTGACCTGGCGTCACAGTATGAAAACATGCATCAGGGGAGTTTTTTAAATTAAGGAAAAATAGAAATCCAAAGTCATGAGAGAAATGACAGAAAACACTGGATATATCAAAATTTTAAATTTCAGTATGACAAATGATACCATAAACCCAAGTAAAATGAAAGGGTTTGGGGGGAAGTATTTATCACACACATAACAAACTTCAGATTAGATAAAATTTCAAAAATCAATGAGACAAATTTACAAAAGGAAAAAAAAAATGATACCCTGGGTGAACAATTCATGATTTATGAGAGAAAATTTCTAATATTATGAAAAATAAAAAGATGCCCTCTTTTCACTAATAATCAGGGAAATAAAACCTAAAGCAATAAATTACCATGCTTAACCCATTTTATGGTCTGAGATTAAAATAAATATTAAGATACATATATAAATGCATATATATGTGTACACACACACACACACACACACAGGATTGAACCAAGGGGCACTTAACCACTGAGCCACATTTAAAAAAATATTTTTTAAAAATATTTTATTTTGAGACAGGGTCTTTCTAAGTCACTTAGGACCTTGCTAAATTGATGAGGCTGGCTTTAAACTTGTGATCCTCCTTCGTCGGCCTTTTGAGCCACACTACTTAAGCACATATTCTTAAAGGTAAACTATTGGGAGTATAAATTGGTACACAATATTAGGGAACAAATTAGTACTTTATGTTAAAATTAAAAGGGCTCATACCCTAAGATCAACAAGTCCATTTCTCGGTACTTACTCTAGATAAACATTTGCATATTATGTACCAAAATAAGCAAATAAATAAATAAAATAAGTACTACAGAATTATCTGTGGCTGCACAAAAGAGGAAAGCCTGTAGAAGTCAAAAATAAGGGGATGAATAAGTTGTAGTGCACACATATTAAGAACTAAGTTTCAAACATTAAAAGGTATTAATCATGTGCATATATATATCAACATGTATATACATTCAAAATATTGCAATTGATAAAATATGTATATATGTAATATACATATATATTCATTTTTACTGAATAGTTCTAAAGCTGTTTAAGGCCTTTACATGCATGAAGTCGTTGAATTTTCAGAACTACTCTGTGAGGCAGACACTGTCATTATTCCCATTTTACAGGTGAGGAACTGAAGCCCAGGTCCTCAAACAGCTCTCTCAAAGCCACAGCCTATGCCCCTGTCCCCCAACCCCAGTCCATGATTTTGACTGCTCTCTGGGGCTGACTCAAAGAGGTCGCAGAACAATGTGCACAGCATGACACCTGAAATGTCAACTGATGTTTTAAAGGACAGGGTGGAGCTACACTAAACCCATATAAATGTTTCCTTAGCCAGGAAGTTTGTAAGAGGGCCAGGATTGAGGGAAGAGAGGAAAGGAAAATAGCTTCATCTTTAATGTACTAACTTTTCATCCTAAGAAATAATGTGCTCATTTGTGATTTTTTTAATCCATAATTATGCAACAAAAAAATGAAAGCGAATATATCAAAATGCTAAAAGTGGATGATAGTGACTAGTGAGAATCTGAGTAGTTTTCTTAGACTTCGATGCATTTTTCAGTTTGAAAGAAAGAAATATCTGGAGACAGAACACAAGAAAAAGAGAATGGAGTCAGGATATTTGCATTATTTAAACATTCCAAAGATGATTCATATGTTCAAGGACAGCCGTGGGCAGGCTGTGGGGTATAGTGCAGAGATCATGGGCTTTGGCACCTGATATTCGGGGTTCAAACTCATCTTCACTGTGCATCAGCTGTGTGATCTCGAGCAAGTTACACAACCTCTCAGAACCTCAGTTCCTTCATCCAGAAAACAAGAACACTGCAAGTTCAATAAGGATCAGATCAAGAATCTTATGTGCCTGACATCGTATAATGTTGTTCCACAAATAGTAAAACTGGATTCTCTCCTTTAACTCAGTAATTCGAATGATCATAATTTTTCAATTTTTGTCTTTTTACTTATACATAGTAGACTCTATTTTGACATATTTACACAAGCATAGAATATATCTTATTCTAATTAGGATACCACTCTTGTGGTATCACAGTCAATATTTTGAGATTCACTGTGGTGTATTCATATATGTACATCTAATTTAACTCTGATTTTGCCAGGCTGTTAAAAAGGTATCAGAGTAATGCTGCCCTAGACAATTTCTTGAGTAACTGCTGAATTGCATTTTTTTGAAAAAAAAAATATACATACACCACACACACACACACACACACTAACAACTGTTCACTCACCAACCAGTACAGTGTCCTGCTTCCTCCTCTGTACAATGGGTATAGAAATACCACTCAATGATTTGGACAGTTGAGATTCTGGATAATGCATCAAAGAATTCTCCCAGAGCACACATGCGCCCGCAACCCTCCTGGGTGCATTCCATCCAGTTCTAGTAACTTAATTACTTGCAGTTTGTTTATTAGATTGTAAACATCCTGCTCATTTACTATTATTTAATCTATTAACTCTGACTTTAGCCCGAGGGGCAACCTCTGGAAGAGAAAATGTGATTAACTATCGAACACAAAAGTTGCCCAGAAGGAAGACTTTGCCACTCAGAAAAACATGATTTCTTCTTGACAGATCTTGCTTGCTGTGGTTTAGCCATACATCCTCCATTCATTTGGATAACCAGGTTTGATTTTTTTCAAGAGGTTTCATTTTTTTTAGAACAATTTTCAGTGGACAACAAAATGACATTGTATTTATACAACATGTCAGTGTTGCTCAGTGTTAGAGCATGCGCAAGGTCTTGGGTTCCATATCTAGCATTAAAAAACTAAAAGAAAGAATAGTACAGAGAGTTTCCACATACCCTGGCCCCAGTGTCTCTCATTATGAACATCTTACGTTAATGCAGAGCATGTGTTATTATTAAGGCATTGATGCCACAATGCATTATGGTAAACTAAAGGCCATGCTTAATCCATATTTCTTGAGTTTGCGTCTAACTAACGTCCTTGTCCATCTGAGGAGCTCATTCAAGATGCCACAGACATTTCCTCTTCAAGTCTATTTAGGATTCTCTTGGACAGCTTTTTAGACATTCCTGGTTTTTAATGACCTTGACACTTTGAGGAATAGTAACCAGATAATTTCTATAATGCTCTTCCATCAGGGTTTATCTGATGTTTTCCTTGTGGTTGGACAGGATTCTGGATTTGGGGTTGGAAGCGCTCAGGGATGAAGAGCCACTTTTACCACATATTCTTTGATCTTTTTTAACATTAAGAAAAGCTTTGTTTTAATATTAGGTTTCTTTTTGACAATATCTATCTACTTTGGTCAAAGTGTGGTAAGGAAGTCTGCACTTGAGGAGTAGGAGCAACCACTTAAATTATTCAGAATTCCTCTGTGTAAGAAATCTGTGTGTTCTCTGCCTGTTTACATACTCATCACTGATATTTAATATCACTAGCAAATTCAGGGTAAAAATTGACTGGCTCAGGAATACTCCTTCAAATCCATGGTAAAAGAGTGAAGATTCTAATTTCCTTTGCTCGTATTTAAATCTAGTTTGATTCTTAATTGAACAATTAGTGTCTATAAAATCTTGGTCGGCTGATGATATAATCACATCCTCCCCTTGAAGAAACCATCCTGAGGGTCAGACAGAAATGTATACACTGAGAGGCGAATCAGTTCTACAGTGAAAGGTCAAAGTGTTTGGAAACACAGAGAAGACAGCAAGTTGTTCAAGGATGCTGGAAATGGGAGGTCTAGGTCTGAGACAAGGAGTGTCTCCTGGGTACAGAAAATCTGCATTTCCACAGAGCTCACTCTTGGGGTCTAAGGTGCCCACGAGTCCTCTTGAAATTCTTAACTACGTGTGTCTTTGAATTTCTGTGTGGTCAGCCAAGTCGGAGGGGACAGCCAAGCACGCACCAGGTGTGTGGAGTCCCAGCTCACCTGTAACCCTGCCTCTGTCCCCTCCCTACTTCCCAGCAGGGAGTATAGGGGACTTGTTCCTAGCTCTCTGTACCAAGGGCCCCACCCAGGCTCACCACATCACCATAGTCGTGACCAGGTGGCAAGAGGTGGAGAGGGACAGGCACATTCCTCTGTCACCCTCCCCGCTCATAGATTTGGCAGGTGGTTGGTGCATGATTTGGTCCAATGTGAATCTCTTTTCCAGGGCTTCAATCTCTTGGGGGGTCACCGTCACTGTGAGGTGGTAACAGCAGGCCCAGAAGAGGGGAGATGGGCTTTCTCACCAGTAATAGGAGCTTGGCTGTCAGTCCAGCAGCTGAGGGGCCACAATGCCCAGGAAAGGTGAAGACAACTAAATAACAAAAGCCACCGAGACAGCACAAGAGAGAGATTGCAGAAGAAATGGAACAGTTTTATGTTTTGGTTTTCTTGACGGCACTTTTCTTCAGTTTTCTTAAAGTGCCTTTTCATGTCTGTGGTATATAATAAAGCCAGTCTTGTCTGGGGCAGTACTGAATACCAGTTAAGGGAGTAGGTCTTAGAGTCGGAATGCCTGGGTTCCAATAATATCTCCAGGATCTGTGTGACCTTGGGCAAGTTACTTGACCTCTCTGAACTTCAGTTCTTTTCCCTGAAATATAGAGAAAGAAATAGCCCCTACCTCATGCTATAAAAATAAGATTGAATGAGATCATGTCTGTAGAGCTGACATCACTGAGAGACATTCCCACACTCTACCCCAGCTCCACAGCTACTCAGACCTGCTGGATCTTAAAGAAGGCAGCTTTTCCTTACAACTTCTGTGTAGCCCCCACACTTCACCAAGCACTGAGAAATCCATAGGTTTCCATGCGATGTCTCATTCTACCCAGCCAGATACTCGAAGGATTTGTTGAATGTGTGATCAAACCAATGTGTCAATCAGCTGAGAGGTCAGATAAAAATGGGTACAAAGCAATGTATCCTCAGGTAGAAAAAGTCCCAGCTAAAACATTGGCAAAATATTTGGGAGGAATCTGGGTTAGGAAGACATGCCCAGCAAAAGCTCAAATCAGCATTTCCTAAATTCTGTTCCAACATGTTAATATATGTCCTAAAAAGTAAGAGTCCACAGTGATAAGCTTGGAAAACAGTACACACGTTTCCCATTTAAACTAACGTGATATGCTTTAGCATTTTATAGACTCTAAAATTCCTACAGTAAAGAAATCAGATAAAATGATACAACCCCAAGTTTTCCAAGCACATTGATCATGAAACCCCCTTTAATCATAAGACCTCTACTACCAGTATTTTCAAGAACATCAACTGTTTTCAAGAACAGAATTTGGATTTAAGCTGTTTGAGGAAGGGATGGTGTCTTACTGTTATCTTCTGCCTAAACGTACAAGATAATCAAAATTAATTTAGAGAATAAAAGAACAAATGGTTCTTCATTTCATTTTTGGCTGGTCTTTAGTTACAATCCTATATAACATTTATATAACATGCATCTAGGCATTTTACAAAACACAGAATCCCAGTTGAAAACGACAAGTCACATACTGTCAGCACCATACTATGAATATTTAAACTAAAAAGCTCAGAGATTGTGTGACTTAACAAGAGTTGTACAGCTGGTTAATGTAAGGGCCTGAGCTAAAAATCGAGCCTTCAATTCTATATCCTATTTTTTTCAATGCATATAATTATAAAATTCCTCAAAAGTTTGCTATGCCATTATTCAAGACAAAAATGAAGAGAGCACTTACCTCAAATAAGCGCAAGACTTTGGCCAGTGCACCAACTTCTTCTTTGAGCGAGAAAATCAGTGATATGGAGCCATTTTGAATGGAGTTGTCTTCAATGTAGCTTGTTTCCTACAGAATCAGATGCACTTGGTTAAAGTGTTTTTCATCACTTAGCAATTCATTCCCATGAAACCAAATAGGAATACAATGTTCTTGTATTTTTTGTTAAGCCTTGGAATACAATGAGCTTCATGTATTCTAAACAGAAATATGTGGTGGTGTAGAAAATAAATAAATAAAGGGCAATGGAATGGTCAATGATACTCCCAGGTCATCTTTCAATTTTAAGAAGTTTCCTTTATTCATGACATCACCAAGAATCGATGTCTTTTAATGAGCACTACTAAATGTCAGGCATGATTTACTTTGTATCTTTTGGAGAGATGCAAAGATGAATAAAGTGTTTCCACCTTTTAGGAGCTACAATCTGACTATAAGCCACTCAAAGTAAATCAAAAGATCCTCAGAGGTGATCAAATATGGTTCAAAAAGTATCCCAGGAAAGCATTGAGAAATAGATTGGAAAGTGCTAAAAATAGAACACTGGCAGGCTTTCGAGTCCATGACCTGGTTTGGAACCCTCTCTTTTTTATTTATCAGCTGTAGTGATTTGCATGCAAATCACTTAGCCTTCTTAGTTTCCTTGCCTATAAATGCATTTTATTGATAAGGCCTAACCAATCACTATTCAGATGATATAAAAAGAAGAAGTTTCAATAGAATATTAAGAGAAGTATATGAAAACCATGGAAATATCATAAAGTACACATGAATGACCTCTCAGCCTTTGGCAGGGAAAAAAAAAAAACTCAGCATGAATTTGTTGCCACGTACTGGGATCTGAGGTGTCCGATTGCTGAAATAGAATTGCAAACTACACAAATAACCTATCAGAAGATGGATGCCTTTCACGAACTAGTGAAGAATGTGTCAGGGATCTAGCACATACTCTATGCGTGTGACATGCACACCGAGATGGGATTAGAGTTGACAGTCCGTGAGTTTGCCAACGGAGTTCCTGGAGTTTTTAAAAATCATATGTAAAATTCTGAGTGTGCCCATAAACAGGCAGCATGTTCCCCCAAAACAGGAAGGAGAAAAATGTGCAGAACAATTACTCTCTTGTAAGCAAGTTAATGAGGTTAATGGGGCGGGTGTTACATCATCTCAGTGACAGAAAGCTACACTGGGCAGATTCTTATCAGTGTCTCTGGATAATAGCCCTACATGAATACTGATGACCCTTAGGACAGAATTCTTTGGATTCAGAGAATTCAGAGTTTCCCAGAAGTTCACATGAAACAGGAGTATGGGGAATTTATCAGCAAGTAGGACTATAGGGTGGTTCAAATAAAAGACTGGACATATCCCTGTTTGGACCAGATGTTATCTTTCTTAAAAATTTTTAATCTGTCATTAATAATTTTTTTAAAAAATTATAAGCAAATAGCAGAACCATCAGTAGATTGGAGGGAAAGGTACAGGGGAGGGGGGAGGGGAGGAAGAGGAGGACGTATTGAGGAATGAATTAGAACAAATTATATTCCATGTTTTTGTAAATGAATTCTATTGTCATGTATAACTAAAAAAAAAAAAGTAGAAAGAATCTGTAGTGTCCTGGGTATTGTAAGCACTTGATTTGGAAAAACATCTATGACTAGGTTTGATTACGTACCAAGTCCCCCCTTCAACTGTAGAGGGTAAGGAACTGGCCCATGGTGTGGCAGTTAGCCGGGGGAGCTAGGATCTGAACCTAGGAGACTTGATCCCTGTGTACTGTGCAAGGTCACAACCTGCTGCAGACTCTTACCTCCCACTTTGAAACCCTGCCAGGGGCCAGGTGAAATGGCACATGCCTGTAATCCCAGCAGTTTGGAGGCTGAGGCAGGAGGATCGTGAGTTCAAAGCCAGCCTCAGCAATTTAACGAGGCCCTATACAACTTAGCAAAACCCAATCTCAAAATAAAAAGGGCTGTAGATATAGCTCAGTGGTTGAGCACCCCTGGCTTCAGTCCCTGAAACCAAAACAATAAAAATCAATAAACCCTCCCAGGGATGTGCCCATGAGTCTGATTTCAGTCTCCTTCCTACAGAGAGCATTGAGCCCTTAATCCTTTCCAGTTTCCTTCAAATAACAAAGGGTTTCCCTGTTTCTAATTCACTTGGCAACTTTCTTTCTCCTGTTGACCTCCAAGAAAAGTAGGATATTCCTGATATGCCTCCACAGATCTCCATTCCACGAAGGCAGTGAAGTCTTAGATGTCCCTGTGGGTGAAGTTCAGCTACCCATCTCCCACCCCACTCTCACGTGTATCCAGCCAATCAAGTTCACTGCAGTCTTCTCCAGCAACAACCTTAGAAGTTAGTCTCTTTTTCTGTTCCCACAGACATCATGTGAATCCTGCTCTCTGTGGTCTATCTGCATTGATCCTGCTCCAACAGAATTTTGCCCATGAACTTCTGTGTTTTCAAAACCATTCCCAGTGATTTTTAATAATGGAAAACCTCAAAACCATGGATAAATACATAGTCCGTTTTTAAATTATGACTTTTCTCAAATGTGTCTGCAAATGTGCATTTACCATATGATAGGGTGCTACTCTGTCATTATTAGTATCAATGCTCAGTACCTGTCCCTGACTGGGTACCCCCTTTTTGCCAGGAACCCTACTGAGTACTTTTTTCACAGATAATTTGCATCATCGTTGGTAGCAGGTAGCACTGTTCAAAGGGTTTGAATGTCAGGGCTCAGTGAGTCCTGAAGTAGGAACAATATTTTGCAAATGAAGAAGAGGCTCAGCAGGAACATCCAGCTAAAGAGCAGCAAGGCTAGACTTGAACCCAAGTCCAGCAACCTCAATGCCCTTATTCTGCCTCCCAGTGGCAGACTCTGAAATGGCACAATAGCTTCCTCTCTGTAAAGTGTGAGGTGTGTGTGTGTGTTTGTGTGTGTGTGTGAGAGAGAGAGAGAGAGAGAGAGAGAGAGAGAGAGAGAGAGAGAGACTCTACCTCTGAGCTACATCCCTAGCCCTTTATTAATTTTATTTTGAGACAAATTCTCACTAAGTGTGGAGGCTGACCTTGAACTTGTGATCCTTCTGGCTCAACCTCCTGAGTCACTGGGATTATAGGCAAATGCCACCACATCTGGCAGAGGAGGGACTTTAAGTGAAAGGAAGCTCCTAGTAGTTTGTGAAATGGTGTGGCCTTCAATAAATTTGGAGTCTGGATTCTGATACTGCTGTTCTGCTCCAGGCAATCAGGGACCCTTGATCAAAACTCTTTTGTAGTAGACTTTTATTGGCTTATAAACTATACCTTATTTGTTTCCAACAAACATGTGCGTGGACTTATCCAAACTTGTGCTCGGGATAAATAAAAGACTGAGTAAATCAGTTCCAAAGTTACATAGGAAGAAACAGAGCCAGGGGAGAGAATTTTACCAGGAACCAGGATGCAAAGAATTTTGATCATTGAGAAATACAATAGTCACAGAAAGTTCAACAATAGACACAGTATGTTCTTTTTGGTTGTGTATATCAAATGCGTTCTATTACCTTTGGAAAAGGGCTGATTTCGAATTTATAAGCAATCCACTTTGGCAAGGGTGTTCTGGGGATCCTAACTTTTTAAGGTTAGTGCTTTGGGGGGTTGTGGAGGAGGTTTGTATTTGCAGGTGTGATCAAAGAGAGAGAAAGAGATCTATACTATAATACTACTGAAAACAAGATACTGATCTTCTGTCTCAGTGTTATCTCCGTTGTATGGTATGAGTACAGCATATTTCTATATTCTAGCATTTACCTACAAGGGAAACATTATAGTGAAGAAATGTGCAGTTTGGGGAGTCAGAACTAGGTGGTTTTCTTCTTCTTTTTTTTTTTTTTGCCATTCATTGATGTGATTTCTGTGTTGTTCACCTTCTATCCTATTGATCTGATCCATTTTTCTTCACTGCATTCATCTCTATATGACAGCATATGTTCATTTTGTTAATTTGTTATTGTTTATCTCCTACACTAAGATAAAATTTTTGCCAGATAAAAAAAACCACTGTGCCTGGGAAAAGCAGGTGCTCAATGAGTCTTGGTTGTGTGGATGATTGTTGTGCTGATTGCATGAATAAGGCCCTGATTTACTATATGCCCCAGGAAAATGGCTCCTTCACCATTCAGCCTTATGTCTCATAGGGATGTCTAGTGTGTGCTGCTTATCTGAGTTGGGAATTTTAAGAAGGCATAAACTCTGTCTCTTTAGAAGACTGTCAGAGATGGAGGGAGTCCTATAGAATAATCTAGTCCAACACTTCCCACCTTGATCTTACACATACCCAACTGAGTCTCCTCATCTCAGCCAAGTGACTTCCCAAGGCAGCTTAAGTAGGTCAAGGATGAAAACCCAGGTCTCCCCACTGCACTTCCAGCATGCCCCTCCTGGGCTTCACTAGGCCTGGTGCCTGACCTGCTATCTCTCCTTCCTGCCAATATCCGAGCTGCATTTTATTGAAAAAACAAATTGGGTCTGGTGCACACATTCTCACTTTCGAGTGCTCCAGAAACTATACTAAGAGATTTATAAGCATTATTTTATTTAATTCTCATATAACATTAAGATGTATTTTTATTCCTAGTTTACAAATGAATCAACCTGAGACTCTGCAAAGTAAAATATCCTGCTTCTGATGCAGAGGTTGCACCAGAGCACACTTGGAACCCTCCTCTTTACTAGTGCCCCTGTTATTGGTGGTGATAACTGGTGTGTCCTCACCTCAGTGCTCAGATGGCTGCCCTAACTCCCTCCCAGGGCTATAGGGTCCCCACCTCCAGCCACACAGAAACAAAATGGAGGACAGGTCAGTTCTAGGACCTGCCTGCACCACGCACCACCCCTCTTCAACACTAAGTTCTTCTGACTCTGGTAGACGGTACACCATTTTCAGAGGTGATCTATCTCCTGGGATCCAAAAGGAGCCAGCCCAAATTTCAGGAGTCTCTCCAGTTATATTAACTTAAACATCAATCCTCCTCTCCTCTCCTACCTCTTTGCTCTCTGTGATAATCCTCCCTGTCACAGTCTCAGATCCCCTCTGGGATCTGCTCTCGAGTCCTGGAGTAAGATTTCCTGCCTGTCAAATTATAGAATGCATTCTGCACCTGTTCACCTCGAGAGAATGACAGCCTCCTGAAGAATGCCACCCTCCCTGGCAGCATCCCTAGTCACATTTAGGATTCTATTACTGTCTGTGCTGACTCTTGTTCCATCTCCTCTCTGCTTAATTTGTCTCTCCCCAGATCTGAGCAAGTCTCCAGATCCTCTTTGTTAGGTGCAGGACAGGCTGAGTAAGCTGTCTGCAGGGCATGCCAAACAAAGTTAGCTGCAGGATGACCTGGCTTCTCTAACCCTCCGTCTGGTTCTTTATCACCTGTTTGCTTCAAGCTCAAACGCCCAATCCCCGGCTCAAGGCTGAACACGTAGCCCGCCACTCAAGGCCGAGCACTTAACCCCCTTTTGTGCCAACAAGGCAGCTTGCAGACCCAGACCCTGTTAGATTTAGGCAGCACAGCAGAAGGGCTATAAAAGCCTTCCCCAGCTGCCCCCCCACACACACACACTTCTTTCCTTCTTTCTTTTCTCCTCTGTTGCACTGCTGCAATAAAGATCTCTTGGTTGCTCCGAGTGTTGTGGTCACTTTCCTTTCACTCTTCATGTCCCATCTGCACCCCAAAGTGAAAGGAATTCTTACAATTTGTCCATTTCCATAAGTGACAGGGAGTCCATTATAAACATCATAGAAGAGATCTAGAAGGACCCTCTACCCCACCCAGGTCATTAAGGACCAGCCCTTTCGGTATACAGAAGAGAAAGCAAGAAACAGAAAGGTTCTAATGACACACAGCGGGTTGGTGGCAGTGCTGAAAGTCAGATCCCCAACCCTTGAAGCAATGCTTTCTTCCCCTGAAGACCACCCAGGACAGATATGCTTCCATTTGGAAATAATTATTGAGGACAATCTTTATATATTGACTTCCTAAACATTCCCAACATCTTCAAATGAATTCAGAGATCTTGGTGAGCTTCTGAAACTGGGAAAAACCAGAAATTTTCCAGATCTGTTTAGGATCCAAATTTCCCTACCAGAGTAGCTGAGGCCCCTTCTGGCTCACCTGTCCAAAGTCGGAGAATTTTCTGCCCATGCCTCGCGTCTCCAGGACCACAGCCGACATGCTGGCTCCCCCGGGAAGTGAGGTCTGTGAGTCTGGGCTGCAGTGGCAGGTAGGTTTGCAACCTGAACAAACGTGGAGCGAAGGGTTTTAACCTACATCAGGGAGGAGACCAGGTTCCAAAGGGTGCCTCCTGCTGCGCAACAAGCAGGGTGACACCCCTCTGGTGGGCGTTGTCCTGACGCAGAGAGGGAGAGCCGCCCACCTCCTGCTCCAGGTCACCTGCTCTGGGCAGCCAGGAGGGGAGGACTCCAGGAGGGTGTGGCAGACACTTGGCACTGGGCAACCTGCCCTGAAGGGAGGAAAGAAGTCAGAAAGTGCAGGGTCATCGGTGTCCTGGTGATTAGACAGGTTTGACACTTCTGGGACTCTCAGAATCCTGGAGGGCAGGTTCTGTACAATTAGAATTAAACCTGAGAGAGCTTGCTGATAACAAGCATGTGCACAATTCCCCCTCCCGCAATCAAGCAGAGCCAGGACTCTAATTTAGATTTTCTTTTTGGTCCCTTTTATTAACCACTGAGTGAATGGCTTTGCTGTGATTTGTCTTTAGAGAAGCACACGTGGATGACATTACTAACACTGAGCACAGGAGCCACCGACCAAAGGTAAGAGCCACCTAGACTAAAATCCACCCATGTGTTCTTCAGCTACCTGTGTAACTGCTGGGGGCTCTGAAGGGAGAATTGTAGCAGCACCTTGCTGGAATATTCATGAATAACAGGGAGAAGGGGTGTATTCAACATTTAGTAGCCACTTGCCACCTAATTCAACATTCAGTAAGTGCAAGATAATATTTAAAAGTATGTCCACTGTGTGTATATATACCACATTTTTTAACCATTCATCTACTGACAGGCACCTGGGTCCATAATATGACTTTTGTGAAATATAACCATTGATATGGCCCTATCACAGTAGTATGCTGATTTTATTTCTTTGGGATAATTACCAAGGAGTGGGATGACTGGGTCATGTGGTGGTTCTATTCCTAGTTTTTCTTGAGATCTCCATATGGCTTTCAAGAGTGGTTGTACTAATTTGCAGTCCCACCCACAACGTATGAGTGTGCCTTCCCCCCCACACACATCCTGGCCAGCCTTTATTATTATTTGTATCCTTCCTAATTACCATGTCATAGAGAATGAAATCATGGCATTTGCCAGTAAATGGATGGAAATGGAGAATATCATGCTAAGTGAAATAAGCCAGACTCAGAATGTTTTCTTTCATATGCAGAAGCAAAAGCAAAGTAAAGGGGGAAAAGGGGGAGAGGATTGCATATCATAAAGACAGAGAGAAGATCCGTGGAGGAGAGGAAGGAGATTGACTGGGAGGGAGGAGGGACAGGAAAGGGAGGAAATGCTAAATGAATTTGACCAAATTCTACTATGTGCATGTATAAATATACCACAGTGAATTCCACCTTTATGTACCTCTATAAAGCACCGATTAAAAATAAGTAGATAAATAAACAGAAGGAAGACCAGTAAAGTAGAGGAAGGGGAGTGGAGGAAGGGAGGAAGAGAGGGAAAGAGGAGGCACCGGGAACTGAAATGGAGCACATGAAATTCCATACCTGTTCGGTTATGTCAAAATGAACCCAATCCCTTATCCATAACTAGAAGGCACTAATAAAAGCAATTAAATTAAGGAAAAATAGGTGGGGAAAATCATGAATGAGATCCCTTTTTTAGGGGGGCTGGGGTTGTGGCTGGAGGCACTGGATAAGATTCTCAGCACCACATAAAAATACAAATAAATTAAATAAAGATTTTTTTTAAAAAAAGAGATCCCTTTTAAAAAATGCCCACATAATTTGACAATGAATAGCCACTGAGGACATGTGCTGTGTACCAGGTGGTGTTCTAGGCATTGGGAGCAGAACAGGTGACCTGCCATCGTGCCGTTCTGGTGGGCAGACAGGAAATGAGCAGGTTCAGGCAAGGCTGTCTTCTGAAGGAAGTAAATGAGGGGGTGGGTGAGCAGTGTGAGCAGTTGGGTGTTGGGGAATGGTCTTCAAATAGGCAGGAAGATGTCACTAATCCCATTCCTTCAGATGAGGAAACTGAGGGGAGTTATTGGTTGCCAACAGAAATTAAAAAACAAAAACAAAATATGAAAAAAAAATGCTGAAAAGGCAGAGTTTCAGGAAAGATATGAAAGATCAGATCACCAAGCCCCTGGGTACCTGCTTAATATTTACCCTGGTGAGGTTAATGGCTTGTGAGAAAACAGGCCAATAATCGAGGTGGCTAGAAGTCCACCCTCTCCCCTCCCACAATTCAAACATTTGCCAAAAAAAGAAACAAAACATTTCCCAAGGTTGGGATTCAAAACAAGTGGGTGAGTTCCTGGCCCTACCACTGAATAGCTGTATGGCTTTGATCAAATCCATGCTTTACTTTCTTTGTCTTAAAAAAGGCAATTTTAAGGGCTGTGGGTTAGGATTCCTTGAGCCTCCACCACGTGCCAGGCTTTCTACTGGCTGCTAAGAATAACACATAAGAAGTATCGTGTCTGTCCCAAACGAGCCATTGCATGTCCAATTAGTATTCCCTGGGGTAGGTCGGAAGCTCAATGTTGAACATGGAAGGAAGGCCAAGACCTTGACTTCCACAATCAGGAGAATCTGTATCCTTTTTCTGACTTCAGTATTTATTCTAGTTTAGTATGGTTTGCCTGAGCTCTGTCCAGGACTGCCTTTACAAGCCCCATGTCATGACTTAGTGTGGTTGATGTACAAGGGGAGCAAAGACTGACAGCACCTGCACTCTAGCTACATAGAGTAAACAAAAGCAAACAGTGATGGCCACTTATGGGTCTGCACAGTGCATATTAGACACTGTGCCAAGCTCTCTACATGCATGATTTCTTTCCCTCAGCAGTCCTATGAACTATGCATCCTCTTGGATCAGGGAAGACAGGCCCAGGAAGTTTAAATCAATAGTCCAAATGCAAACAATGTTGGACCCGACTCCAAGTCCCTGGTTCGTAAATGCTCTTTCTTTTTTTGAAATGGGGACCCTGTGGCTTTAGGAGAACAAAATGGTAGCCATTCTCTTTCCCCTGTACACCTGCTAAAAATGGAGTTCTTACTCACATAAAGACACCCAAGGTCTGGATTGAGAGGAGGACACACTTAATTGCTATCTCAAAGAAAAAAAAAACAGAAGTAGTTTTCTCAATCTCATCTGCATAAATAAAAATTATTCTGATGAAAAGAGAGAATTTATTTATGGACCACAGCAAAAACTCAATATGAGATTGCTCACGACATAAACTTTGAAGAGGACTCAATGGGACACAGTGTGTTACTGTAGCTAACAAGGGGGATGCTGGATACCCAGGGAACCGAGGTGGAAGCACCAATCCAGAAGGAATGTCCATGTTGACATTCCTAGATTTTCAGTCTCTCCACCACTGAGATCCTGTTCATGGCTGGGCAGATGTGGGCACCATGTCACCAGATGAGCAGTTGTGTACCTGTCAATCTTGATGATGACCTTCGCTGATTTGAAAGCTGAAGATTTCCCAATTGTTGCTGGGTTACCATCTCCTTTTTATGTAACCTCACACGCAGGGCAACAAGTTAACCATGATCCATGAGGTCGTGGCACACAATCAAAACATACAAGACTCTTCATTTGTTTTACTTATTCATTCTCTTTGATCTTGACTCCCCATTCCCATTGCCTTTCCCCCACATGAATGTGTTTAATAGTGTATGTTTATAATAAAATGTTGACACACCTGTGTATTTTTTATTGCTATGTAATGTTACACTGGATTTATTAGAGTGAGGGTACAGATATACTATAGATTTCATAGCTTCTAACATTCTTCTTTCCTCTGTATTCTTAGGATCTAGTCTTGCTTAGATCCAATTCTTGCTTGGTTATTTGTTTATTGGGGGGCAGATTGTTCCTCCATGTGAATCCACCCTATTTGACTTCTCTATTCTCCAAGATGGACACCTAAATTGTCTACCCCAGAAAACACTGAGATAAACATTTTCATCCTTGCCCTCTTCTAGACCTGGGAGAGAATCACACTCCCCTCATTTCACTAAGTGCTGCCAGTTTGTCCCTCAGATCATACCAGTCCACACTCCCACCAGCAGGTCCAAGGGCTCCTGTTATTGAGTGCCCCTACTCCTTAGCTTTCTCCAAAACTGAGACTTTTTTCTCAATCTCATCTGCATAAAGACGTGTCTCTTTGCAATTTTTAATTTGCACTTCTCACATAATTAATGAATTTAAGCATCTCTTTTGATATTTAGGCCTCCTGGATTTCTCATGCTGTGAATCACCGGATCATCATATCTTTGCTTATTTTCTACAGGGATTTCTGTCTTTTATTGTTGGTTTGCAGAAGTCATTTGTACAGTGTGGATATGAACCTGTGCCTCCGGCAGTAACTGAAAATGTTACCTTCCCATAAATCACAGTTAGTTAACTATCAATTGGGTGTCCCTTGGGGGAAAGAGTAGCAAAAGTAGGAGATTGCATTGCAAATTATTTAGCTATTATTGGCCTATTCATGTTTTCTATTTCTTCTCATTTTATATTTTTACAGAAATTAATTCAGTCTGTCAAAGTCTCAACAAAATGAACATATTACTATTCTTAGCATTATTTTCTTAATTTTAAAGCTGTATTGTGCACATTTATCTTTCTTTTTTATTCTGTATTTCGTTTATTTGAACCTTCTCTCTTCTTGCCAGATGTCAATCTGGCAATCTCCATTAAAAATCGGCATTTCATGAAACTTCCCTGATGCTTGTGCTATGTTCTCTTTTCTCAATTTCTCTACGCTTGTTCTTATTATTTCCCTGCTTGAGTTTGCCTTGTTGGTCTCTTCCCAGTTTCTTGGGTTGAACACTTAACTCACTTGTCTTCAACATCTGTTTCCTGATAAATGTATTTAAAATGCAATATTTCTAAGCACTATTGTAGCTATGTCTCCGGTATTTGATAATTGATTATTCTAATTAATGTTCAGTTTTAAGTTTTGAGTATACTTTTCTCAATAACCCAAGGGTTTTAAGGAGCATCTTATTTAATTCAAAGCACTTGGGATACTTTTAGTTTTCCTTTTTGATCTCTAACTGGGTTCTACCAATTTATTGTCTACCATCAACATGCAGGTCCTCTCCCCTCTGCCTACCACAATGCAATTCAAGATGAGGTTGTATATGTCACTGCTGACCAGTGTCAATAAGTTCAGATTCACGAAGACCAGACATCACTTGAGTAAATCAAAGAAGGCTGCTGAGTCAGTATTCACAGCAAAAAGGTCATCAGCATTATCTAGCACAAGCAGAGGGTTAAGTTTCTGCCTGTGATCTTCACTAGGGAGTTTCTACCTGAGCACCATGTGAGTAAATGAGAAAATAAGTAGACCAGAGGGAAGCTTTGCACCTGCTGCCTAGCCAGCCTGATGAACACGGAGTCAAAGTTGTTCTGAACAGTCCTGCCTAGACCCAGCACAACTGCACAAGTACAGCACATTAATCTTGGTCACTCATCACAAGTTCTTTTTTTTTTGTAAGAGAGAGAGAGAGAGAGAATTTTAATATTTATTTTTTAGTTTTCGGCAGACACAACATCTTTGTTTGTATGTGGTGCTGAGGATCGAACTCGGGCTGCACGCATGCCAGGCGAGCATGCTACCACTTGAGCCACATCCCCAGCCCTCATCACAATCTCTTAAGGATGGAATATATCTGTGTATCCTCAGACTCCTCATCATATTCAGCCTCCCCAGGCTGAGTGTTGTTAACCACTTATGCCAAGAATATTTGTGAATTTACTTCTCTAGACCCACAAGAAACAAACATTAGCCGTTCACACGTGTGGTCTTTAAGCCGTACATGAGATTTTACTGAATTTTTAAACTAGACAGAAAAAAAAAACTCAATATAGTTGAACTCATAATATCTCTTATTTTTGAGCAATATTTTCACACAGTTAACAAGTAATTTTTTTTCAAGAGGCAGAGGCAGGAAGATCACAATTTCAAAGCCAGCCTTAGCAACTTAGCAAGGCCCTAACAACTTAGTGAGACCCTGCCTCCAAATAGAAAATAAAAAGGGCTGAGGATGTGGCTCAGTGGTAAAACACCCCTGGGTTCCATCCCTGGCACCGACAAAAAAGTGATTTCTATTTACTTTCCTGTGAACTGTCTGCACCTTGGGTTATGTCCTTGCCCTTTGCTTTTGCAGTCTCCAGGCAGAACAGAGGCCAGGGCATCATCCCTAACCACCACCCACCCCCACCACCAGACGTGCTGAGCTGTGCAACATACAGATTCTTCATGGGGACATTGATAGCTGTAACCTGGTATTGGCATCTTCTGTTACCAAAAAAAAAAAAAAAAAAAAGTACAAATTCTGATTATTTCTCTAATGGAACATTTTATGTGTGCCTCTGGAGGCTTTAAAACATGCTTCCAAGGCCCAGGTGATGTTCCCTGAACGAGAAAGATACTCTACCTTTTCAAGGACACAGACACAGGCAGTAGACTTGGAAGCCGGAGACAAGTTTCTCCTGCTGTGAGTTTCCTGATAGTATAATAAAGATAGAAAACATCTCCATCCTTGAAGATGTTCCATGATGAGAAATCCATCCAACTGTGCTTTCAATCCAGAGTAAAAATGATGCCTGTCTTTGGAAAGGGTGGTGGAGAAGTTGCTATCAGCCCCTATTTAAGATCTGGGTGTCCTGACAGATCAGCATTCCTCTGCTGCAAAACATACCCACTGTGTGCTCAGCATCCACCTGGGTCCACTCTGCATTGATGTCCATGGAACTGGGGGGACAAGTTCCATGAAATCACCAAGGCCATGTTCCCCATTGTACCCTGAGCAATAAATTATCTCCATCTGTTTGGGCTCATTTGTTTCTTTACTGCACAATTTCATGGAAGCATGCCAAGTCTGCCTAGCACGTACACTGATCTTTAGAAACTGCTTGACCACTTGACAGAGAAGAAAGGAAGCCAAGGCCTCCACAGCTAGTTGCTCCATTTTCTTTCCTTCTTTCTCATTGAATGACACAATCCTGTCTTCAAGTTTTCTTAGAACAAAAAGTACATTTCTCAGCCTTCTTTGCAAGTAGGTATAGCTACAGGTCTAATACTTTACCAAAGAAATGCAAAGAGAAATGCCCTTTAAGGAGGCCCACCCTCTCCTTCCACTTTCTCCTTCTTAGAGATTGGAATGCAGAAATACTGGTTGGAGAAGGAACAGCCATATTGGATCATGAGGAACAGGAACCATGTTTTTCAGAGCAAAAACAAAGAGAGGCCAAGATAAAAGGAGCTTGTTTCTTGACACCATGGAGTATCACTCCAGCAGCCTGGAACTGCTGACTTGAGCTTCAATATAGAAGAGAATTTAACTTTTACATTGTGTAAGCCTATTGTTTGAAGTTCCTGTAACTCATAGCTAAAACTAATCTTAACAATGTAAGACACAAGAGAATGATGGGATGGATTCACCTGACAATTACTCTTGCTCCTCAGAATTTAGAAGACAATGCAATGTCTAACTGCAAAACCAGCTAGCTCCTTCAGATCCTCATTCTTATAGCATCCCTCTTTCCAGTCTTCTTTCCCACTCGGACAACCCAGAAATCGGGAGGTCATTATCAACCAATGCCCACACAAACTAAATGCAATTAAGATATGAAGTCATGGTTTTTATCAGAATGAGATTTAGAGCTGGCTCTTCCAGGAATTCTGAGCAGAAATTGGACATTACATGGGGTCATAATAAAATCAATTATAAATCAAGTGCATTTAATCAAAGTTATGTTCAATTAAATAAAGCCTCTGCAGCCATTACAGTGCCATGCCTTCTTGACAGCATCAGAGTGAGATCACAGAGTGTTGTCATTCAGGATCTCCCTCCTCCAACAAATATTTGTTGAACGTATATTTGCCAGGCACTGTTCTAGACACTGATGAACAGGGTAGTCAAGGTCACTGAGATCATTGATCTCGTGTTCTATTAGGAAACACGAACAGTAAACACATAGATCAAAAAGAAAATCAAAAAGGTAAAACAAACTCAGTGCTGATAATGACCAAGAAGAAATAAAGTTTTAAGAAGTATTGGAAGAGACTTTGTGGTGGAGGCTGGTTTAATTTTGATGCAGGGGAAAGACCTCTTGACCGAGGTAAGTTATGAGTTGAGAAGTGAATTATGAGTAGACTCCAAATGCAAAGATCTGGGGGGAGAGGATTCTGGTAGAAGGAACACCTCTACAAGATCTCTAAGATGTAAATAAGTGGGATTCTTCTCAGGAATATACGTAGGCCCATTGAGGCTGGAGGAGGAGAGAGAGAGTATGGGCTAAGTCAAGTGAGCAAGACCAGTTCATTTAGCTGGTTCACTTTAGCCAGAGGTAGGCTAAAGGCAGCTCATGCAAACTCTCATGAGATGATTTTTCAACTATTTTGTGAGCCTGTTGCTAAATGCAAGCCTGATAAAAAAACAAATTGTGTAAACTTGCAATTGAGTAAATTTTATTAAAAACAAACACAATAAATACTCAAAAATCCATTACATTCTCACTATTTTACTACATTTTATTACTACTTATGCTCTTAAGGTTATTTATGCCCACTGAATTTGTTTAGTAAACATATTACATAGTAATAAGCTACTGCACATCTCTTGCCAAATGTGTCTTTAGCGACATCATGTGGGTAGTTTGACATCAGGCGCACCGTGAATGTTTACGTCATGGAAATCAGCTTACACTGTGAATCACAGTTGTTTGGCAGGTCGATAAACTAATTCACCAAGCCCCCACTGACTATCACTGTAGCAAAGACACAGAAGGGTGGAAACCAGATGCTGCAGAGGGCAGGCCCACAACTTCACTCAGGAATTGAAGACACTTGGGGTCACAGCAAGCTCAGCCACTGGCTAAGAGAGCAGGGACATCAAATCCAAGTAGAGAAAGGTAAGTGTTGATCTGAAAAAATAATCCAAGATCAATGTTAGGGAGGCTTCCCTAATTACAAGACTTAGAAGTAAGGGTTGGTACTCGTTGTGGTTTGGATTAGTGTCTACAGGCCACATGTTGAATGGTTGGTCCTCAGTCCTTGGTGCCATTAGGAAGTAGAAGAACCTTCAGGAGGTGGAGCCTAGTGGAAGAAGGTTAGATCATTGGGGATGTGCCCTTGAAGGGTTTTTTGGAAGGCTGGCTCCTCCTCTTTCTCTCTTTTTTGCTTCCTGGCTGCTATGAGATGACAGCCTTATCCACCAGCTCCTACTGCTGTGAGGTACTGTGCCACCAGGCAGTGGGGTCAATCAACCATGAACTGAAACCCCCCAAACTGTGAGCCCAAACCAACTTCTCCTTTTTAAGTTGATGAGCTCAGTCGTTTTGCCACAGCGGCAGAACACGGACTAACACAGTACCGAGTTCATCAACCCAAACACCTCCTCTTCCAAGAAGCTTTCTCTGGCTCGCTGCCCTTGGTCAGAAGTGGTCATTCTCCTGGGCTCAGACAGCACCTGGACATTTCTTCCATAAACTCATGCTCTCTTGCAGTCTTATTTTCACTCTTCTGTCTCTTGTCCTAGAGACAGAACTTGCAGGCCAGAAAATAAACCTTAATATTTCTTAAGTTTTCAAAACTAAACACAGAGCCTTATGCATATGAAGCATTCAAGTCTTGGTGGTTTAAGCAGAAATATAGAAAACTATGGATAAAAGTATTTCAGGTGATACCATCCCAAAAAAAGTATGGGGAGAAGCGAAATCTTCAGCAACAGGAGAATAATTAAATGAGTTTGTTTATAAATAGATGCAGACACAAAATTTTTTAAGATCTTACAACATATCATTTCTTAAAATACACAATTAAACTAGCTACTGGCATAAGGCAGAAAGCCTTGTATTATCTGTTACATAAATACATCAAGAAGTATATACACAAAAAATTAAATAAAAAGAGACTGGAAAGAGGAATTTTGTCTAGAATATGGGAGTAGAAGTGATATTTTGAGTGTCATATTTATATTTTTACATGTGAACATATGAAAAGAAGGAAAGTTGCAATGAAAAAGTATTTTCCCTCGAGAATCTGCCCAATGCCACATTGAATTTCTCATTAGACATAAATGAGCCATCCCTTAGCTTTATTCTTTCTTTTTTTATTCCTTATGGGAAAAGAATGAGGCAAATATATATTTCACACACTTAGATATTTATTCAGAACCAGGCACACTGCAGAGATTATCTCATTTCATCTTTTCTATGCTTCAATAAGATTTTAGGATTCCCACCGTATGGAGTCCACAGTATCAGGGTCTTGTGAGACAGGAAGAAAACGACTGGGAGGTTAGGCTGGGTAAAGTCCCATTATTCTCTCCCTCTGGCTCTCAAAGGGAAGCCAAGTCTAGTGAAGAGGGAGGCATAAACACCCCCCACTCAGAGACTGCTGGTCCCTTAGGGCCTTGGCAGGTTTGACCATTTGAAATCCTGGGTCTTGACGGTTGCAGTCATTGTCCACCTAAGAGACCTTCTGGAAAGCATATAGGGAGGCACACAGCCCACCATGCTCAGTTTCTTGGTAAAAGCAGAGTGGTAGCAGTGATTGCTGTTTTCCCGTGGGAAATGGCGACGGTAGCTTGAACCAAAGTAGCAGTGACAGTGGAGATAAAGAAAATGGGATGGATTTGAGAAAAAAAATTAGAAGATTGAAAAAAGGAGTCAACTTAGATATGAGATACATATTAAAGATGCCTCATGGGCTTATGCTATGCAGATGAAAACAATATCATCTGCAGTGAGGGCTCCATCTCTTTCTTCTCCAGAAGGACCATTGAGTTGCTGTCTCCAGACACCATTGAGAAGATCTGGGTGGAACTGGGACTCACTGCAATATATTAAGTTAAAGGAGGAAAATCTTCACCTTCCTTTGTATGTCTTATTCCTAAAATATGTTCTTGTTATTTTACTTCAGGATTTATAGAATTTTTTCATGTGCATTGTCTATAAGATACAGAGGTAAGATACAGGTGATTATTCTCATTTTGAAAAGGAGGAAAGAAACTCTGAGAAGTTCAGTGATATGTCCAAAATCACAGGAGTCATCTCAGTGCAAATCCACTCATTTACTCATTTATTCATGCAACATGTTTTTTGCACTTAACTCCCTAGAAATCAGTGACAGATTCATCATGGACCTAACAAAACTAAAGCTTTAGGGCCCCACATCTACATGGCCACCAAGGTGTTTGAAGAGACCCTAGATGTTGGCTTATCTGCTTATGAACGTCATCTATTTTGTAAAATTTGCCAAGGTCATAGAGTTA
Source organism: Marmota monax (assembly GCF_021218885.2). Lineage (NCBI taxonomy): Eukaryota > Metazoa > Chordata > Mammalia > Rodentia > Sciuridae > Marmota > Marmota monax. The sequence continues at coordinate 1,812,134 of NW_026695202.1, forward strand.
AACTAAATAAGGAGAAGTTAAGATGTGGATACATTTGATGTGATCATGGTGGAGTTGATTATGTCACTTGCAGTCACTAGAGGGGTGAGTGATTGCTGGTTGTCTAGGTATAAGAAAGGGCTGCAGGAGCGCATCCACTGTCCACTGTGTGGTCCCCAGGTCTGAAGATCTTGATAACTCTGGAGAATGTGTTCCCCGGCATCTGCCTCTTCAATCTCTGGACAAAACAGAATTTCCTGTCAGTAATAAACTTGATAATAAAGCATAAATAATTTGAGCACACAGATTTTTTTTCTTTTTCTATTACAACTATTTATTTATTTATTTATTTATTTATTTTATTTATCAGAGGCCCTTGGATTTGTATGGCACATGTCTACCATAGTTCTATCAATAATCCATATATTTGTGTATGAAGTGATATTCCTTAGGCATCCAAAATATCAATAACAAAAAATAGATTTCAATCAAATGTTACTGGGAAAAAAATATTTTCTTTTTCTAAAGATAATGTGAGTAAAAATCATAAGATGACCTAAGAGTAGGCACCAAAAGATACAGAAAAGGTTACTATAGAAGTTTATAATACAACTCATTAATTGTAGCATTCTCCCAGCTTTTAGCAATGAATAATTTCCTTGGATTTCTGTTCTAAGGTCATTATTCATTTCTTTACTTGATTTGATACTTAGATACTTTTATTCCTTTGCTTAAGGAGTGCCTCAATGTTTTAAAGTCTTAGAAGGACGGGATAAAAGCAGCACTGACCACAGGGTGGGTAAGCGTTAGGCCCAGCAGAGGTCAAGCACTGTGCGGCGGGGGGGGGGGGGGGGGGCACTAGGGTTGGTGGTGGTGGCCAAGAGGGAAGAAGATACCAGGGGGAAAGGGCTGTGTGAGCATTTCTTGGATAGAAAGCCTAGCCTGAGCCTCGGAGAGACTTAGTGTAACAGTTCACCAAGTGACCCAAGGTTCATGTATTATTTCTAATGCAAGCTTTGAGACTTCAATGTGGGAGTTCTTCTTTTCTTGCTCCCCTAAATGTTCTCACCTCCCTCCCCCGCCCCAGACAGTCAGATGTCCCTTCCTTTGATCTCCCTCAGTGAACTGTTGATGTTCTGGTTTAACATTCAGAATTGCCTCTTTGCTAGCCTTCTTACAAAAAGGATGTGAACTCCCTAGAAACAGGGACAGAATGTCTTTTTTATTTTTTTAATTATTGCATCCTGGAACCTGTCAAATGTTTGGCATATAGTTAGTAAATTATAAACGTTTATACAGTAATCTTTATTGAACTCTTACCAGGTGTTTCTGGACATTAAAAACCATTGTGATTGAAATGTAGACAGTCCCTGCCTCCTGAGACTTACATTCTAGTGTCTGTTGAAGAAATAAATGACCACAGTACCCAAACTGAACCATCTTGTGATGAGGAAAGGGGTTTAAAGCATTCAGAGTCTGTGCCCTCCAACCCACCTTCCATAGCTCCAGATTTATCTTCCATGGACAAAACAGGGTCATCTCTCTGCTTAAAACTCTCTCAGCCCATCACTCAAACCATCTGTCTGTCAAAGCTTCCTGTAATCCTGCACAACCAACACAGCCCTTCAACATCACCAACACATGGTCCCTGCTCCTCTTACTGGGTCCTTTCTCGTACTTTAGTGGAAATATTCATGAAGGATTGTGTGATACCATCAATATCAAACACACTAAATATTTATGAATTGCCGGCTATATACCAGGATCTGTGTGTTCTTTGGAGAGGAGACCTGAGGCTAGCGAGATACTCACATAAAAAGATCACTGGTGATGCTAGAGAAACAATGTCAGGTGACAAATGAGGCTGCAGACAGGAAAGGAGGAAGAAGATAGTCTTGCTGAGTCCATTAAATTAATTAGAAAAGTGTTTGGCAGGCCACTTTCAGTGTCATAGATGCTTACGCCTATGTCATTTAAACTGCTTTAGTCCTTCCAAGTTCATTCACTCCTTCCAGCATTTGTGGAGTCTTTGCCTTATTCTAGACCCCAACCAGAAAGAGGTTAATCCCTGCTGTTAGGAAGCTTTGAGGGGACTGGGTTCTTGTCCTAAGAACAATGGGAGCTACTGAAAGGTTTCAGTAGAGGAAACATAGAGTACACTATGTTTTAAAAGATGACTGGGATGTGATATAAAGCAATATTCTTTGTACTTTGATGCCTTTAATACATGTGACCACATCATTTAATCACATGTTTCTGGTGGCGGCAAGGAAAAGGTATCACAGGGGGAGAAAACTGGAAACAGACCATGGAGTTGGGAGAATTTTGAAATTAAGCAATGGGATTGGTGATAGATAGGAGGGAAGGGATTTATACAATCCTTCCTTCAATATCCAGAAGGGACTGGTTCCAGGACCAAAATCCATGATACCCTTATAGAAAATGAGGTAGTATTTGCATAAAAGCTATGCACATCCTCCTGTTTTCTTTAAATCATCCCTAGATTACTTATAATACCTAATATAATGCAAATGCTACGTATTTAATTATTCTACTATATTTATGGAATAAGGACAAGGAAAAGTCTGAATATGCTCAGTACAGAACTGTTTCTTAAAATATTTTCAATCTGCAGTTGGTTTATTCCAAAAATGCAGAACCTGTGGATATGGGGGGGGGCAACGGTAATATATATTTTACATTATACACATTACATATACATTATATATACTTTACATATGCACACATTATATATGTACAATATAAACATATACATTGAAATGTACATGTGTATTTTTCTGCTAAGACTTAATGATAAAGATGTGGGCATGAAGGTGAGAATATAGAATAATTTTCAGGATTTGGGGTAGGATTCTGGGTGGGTGAATGATGCCAAACCTGTAAATACAGAACACAAGAGGAGGGAAAAATTTGAGGGAGTAAGAATGATGAACCCGATTTCAAATATTACACTGGGAATATTCTAGTAGCAATGCTGGCCACACAAGTTTGGGATCCCAAAGAGAGAGTCAGGCTAGAAATAAGAATTTGAGAGTCATCAGCAAAGGAGATGGGAGTTAAAACCTAAGGGCAGCATGTCAGTGGGGGTGGAGGACATTCCATTCAAGACAGGAAACTAAAATCTGAGTTCTTGGAAAGTAAAAGGATTCAGGGATGAGAATCAGGTAACTGACATAAGAGAAAACAGCCAGCTGAGTCCCCAGCAGTGCCAAATACAGTGAAGCAATCAAATAAGGTAAGATGTGAAGCATCTATTACATCTAGCAAAGTGCTGTATTAATGGGTGTGTTAGTGTGAGAATCAGAACCTGTAGGAGATTAGGTAGGTAGGTAGTGTTTAGGGAGATAGTAGATAGGTAGGTAGATATTTGGAATATAGAAGGAGTTGGTTCATTTGGTCTCAAGTTCTACAGTCAGCAAACTGAAGACTCAGGATATGGCTCCAGCCTAAGTGTGACTTCAAAGGCAGGAGAAGCCCCATGCCCCAGCACAAAGACAGCCAAGCAAAGAGAAAATTCACCCTTACTCATCCTTTTTTATTCTATTAAGGCATTCAACAGGGTGGATGATGCCCACCCACATTGAGTAATCTGCCTTACTCAGGTTACTAATTCAAACGTTAATCTCATCCAGAAACACCTCCAGAGTCAGAGTCATAATAATACATAACCAATTATCAGGGAATCTGTGGCCCAATCAAGCTGTCATTTAAAATTAATTATTGCAATGAGGACCTTCAGTGGAGGGCAAACCCAAGAGAAGCAGGTGAGAAATGAGTGGAATAATAGATGTAGAGTTCTGTACACCTAGGAATTTGGTTGAGGTTTGAAAGTGGGCATGAGATCAAGGTGTAGGTTGACTTTCTTTTTTTTTGGTACCAAGGATTGGACCCATGGGACTTAACCAGTAGGCCACAACCTCAGCCTTTTTTAAATTTTTTTTTTTAATATTTATTTTTTTTAGTTTTCGGCGGCACAACAAACATCTTTATTTGAACGTGGTGCTGAGGATCGAACCCAGGGCTGTGCGCATGCCAGGCGAGTGCGCTACCGCTTGGGCTACATCCCCAGCCCTTTTATGATTTTTTTTTTTGAGACAGAGTCACTAAGTTCATTAAGGTCTTGCTAAATTGCTAAAGCTGACTCTGATCTTCCTATCCTCCTGCCTCAGCCTCCCAAGCGACTGGGATTACAGGCATGCCTCACTACTCCTGGCTTGACTTTTTCTTAGGATGGAAAGATATTTGATAAATTAGAGATTTATGGGTGAATTGGTCAAACTTTCCAAGGTGCTACTGTTCTGAATGAAGACAAAGTCCAAGATGTAGCCTCAAAAGGAATGCCTCCAATGGAGATCAAGGTTACTGGAGTTGCGAAAGTCAAGGGAGAGAAAGGCCTGGTGCTGGGCAGGTTGTTCACATGGTCCTTTTCTTCCCCATGCAAGTTTTTGACAGTTCATCAGGGCTGGCAACAAAGGCCATCTATGTACCAAATTACCCATCTTCTCCTCCTCCCTCAAAGTCAACAGGGTATCCCCCAAGGCTTAACGGACTAGTGTAGCTTCTTTATCAGAAGACATTCGATCTTCACGGGTCTAGAGAGTGGAAACTGTGTCTTATCACTTCTAATACCTCTAGATAGAGAACTGCCCATCATCCACGTATAAAAGGGATTCTGATTTGGTGGATCTGGGGTGAAGTTTCAGAATTTGCATATCAGAAGTATCTCAGATAAATCTCTAATGTGGGTATCCCAGGGCATGGGACACGGGTGGCACAGTGTTCTGTGGTTGAACTGAATTGTGTGGAGTCGAATTAATAGAATTGAACTAGGTGATACTTTGGATCCAATTGCAGAATTTTCTCAGTTCCCTCTGCAGTTTGAGAAATGACCGGCAGGTGGCGGGCGACCCACACAACCAGCAAAGAAGGATTTAGAGTTTCCCAGGTCCCCAAATCCCAGCCGAGAAACTGCCCAGGCCGTAAATGACAGACGGCTGTTGGCAACAGTGGTGAGTTTCATCCCTTTGCATGTGACTCCCGATGCCCCAACGACCCACCTTTTGGGTTGGTCCCCAGGGCTAAAGCCTTGAGGATCCCATGATCCCAGGATGCCGCCTTCTGGCCGCCAGAAGCCATAATCCGGCAAACTGGTGATGACGTCATTGCCTCCCAAGATTCTTGCGGGTGAAATGAGGGCAGAACAGCAAAGAATGTTTGGCTGTACAAAGAGGGGAATTGTGGCTAGAGAGTGATATGGCCCGGTGTGTGTTGTCTTATAGTGAGAACTGGAGGGGATATATATTGTTCACTCCCCATAGTTTGTAAATGGAGAACATCCTGAGAGAGAATGAACAACTTGCCAGGGGTTGCAGAGCCAGAAAGTTCTAGAACATCCTGGAATCTTTCTCTTCAAGTGATTTAGGCAAATACCTGCATTTCCTTCATTAGTGTCTGCTGAAGATTTGTCATATTGGGAACATTTGTTGGATAAGTTGGACGATATGATGTGTTCGCAGTCCACCGGCTTTTACCTAGACTTATTTGTTTGGGGATAGCCTGACAGATGGGGAAGGGTGAAGGTCCAAAGAGAAATGGAGATGGAAGAAGAATGTTCTCCATTGTTTTTCCACTTTGTGTTTTAATGGACTTTCTTTTCTTACCCCCTTTTCCATCTATTAAACCACAAGTATATTCAAGGCTATGATGGTATCTTATTTATCTTAGTTATGTTCCATAGTTATTTGATAAATCAAATGAACACTTATCATTTTAAAATCTAAACTGTATTTTTTAACATCTGAGATGAATAGCATATACCTCCTGTTATATATTTCATCATGCTTCTAATATTTAACATAGTTCCCATATGTCAGGAACTGTCATTTTTTTTACAAACATTAACTAATTTAATTGTCTTTGTTAGTTTCTTTAAGTTTCCATGTCCATGAATATCCACATAGAATGTCACTCTCTTCCTCCCTCCTCCCCTTCTCCTTTACCCAACAGAGGACTAGAAAATACCTAGTGTTCCTCACTAGGTATTATGCTGCAAATGCTGGGCCTGGGGAAGAATGTCCCTGAGGGAGGAAAGAGTTCATTAGCAGATCCTGGGGATGCAAAGTTAATCCTGGTAGTCATTGTGCCTTGACCATCGCTGATTCCCTAATAGGTTACCAGTAAACCAGATTCTCTTGGTCTGCAGGGCCAGGGTCCAGATTTGCCCTGAGGAGGAGAAGGCTGGAGACCAGAGGGCTGATTTATAAGCCAAAGCATTCCCGGGACGCACCGCAAGGAGTCGGGCTGAGCCCGGACTTTGGGGAGGTGATGATGGACACAGGACACGTGGCCACACAATGGGGACACACGACTGACCTCAGTCACTTCGGTAAACTGCCCCTGCTTTCGGGAGGCGGCAGGAGCGTTTCAGGGCTTCCAAGTCTCCTGGTGCCTAAGTTCCTTGCCCCGCTGGTGGCTCCCCTCGCCCTGATGATTGTGGAGAGCACCCCCTGGCGCGCGGGAGCTCAGAGGCCCCTGACGTCCATGCAGGAGGATGGAGCCTTGGTGCGTTCCGTGCTGTGTAGAGAAAAAGACACAAGAACCACATCGGTTAGGGGTTGGGTCTATTCAAGACCCGCTTCAAGTGAACTTTCCAGGATGGTCAGATAGGCACCGGGCGGAGAAGTGACGTCACCGAGCAGCCTCCATGGGTGAAAGGCAGCAGAAGGGTCAAAAAGTAGTGTGTGGCTGGAAGGGGGTGGGGGGGCATGTGATTAGAGGGCTATCAGAACGAAAGAAGGGGTTTGGGGATGTATGAATTTGAGAAGTAGCATCAAGTTGGGGTAAACAGCAGGGCTTTTTTTCTTCCCTCCTATATGCAAACTGTCACTTCGGGTTAGCGTGAGCCCTTATCTGGCTCATTAGCATGAGCTGTGGCTAACACGCTTAAACCCTCTAATTATTTATTATGCCGACACGGAGCGGGTCGCAACCCCCTGGCGCACTTGTGCGGACCGTGGAACTGGGCACCGCGCGGGGGCTGGGGCGCAGCGCTGGCCTGGCTGCGCGCTACCAGAGAGACCCTTCCTGGCTCAGGAGTCCCCCAGAGCACTGTGTAGCTAGTGCAAACGGCAGAGTTAGAGCGGTCTATCTGGAATGTCCTCTTGTCAAAATTTATCCCTGGGGAGTTAGTGCACCACATAAGTGGCTCCTGGTCTACACTTGCGCAGGCTCTTCTGGATCCACAAAGATGGAACTTGGCGCGAAGGGAACAGACTTTTTTGCAAAAAATGGAAGTCAAACCCAGAGCAAGGGGCTGAGACTTGGGCTGGCTTGACTGTTGGGTACACCTTCCAGAAGAGCTCTGGGAAGAAACTAAAGCCCCTAGATGGTCTACGCAGTTTGGGGGAAAGAGGACGGCTGAAATCTGGCCACTCATGTCCATGGTTCTAGTCAGAAAACAGTTTCAAAATAAGTTAACCTCTGTAGGGTGTTTTTTCCCCCTCCCCTTCTAATTGTCCCCCTCTCCCCCTCCCTCTCCCTTCTGAGTCTGTTTTATGTCCCTCTGCGTTGTGCCAACTATTTTATCTTTATTCCTTCTCTTTTTCTCTGTCGCCATTCATTCCTTTTTTTGTGTGTGTGGCTTCTGGGGCCGATGTGCGGCTTGTTACCACCCACTGTAAGCTCGCTCCTGTAGCTGAGGTGTTTCTATACAAACTCGAGCGTCCAGTTGTCATATTAATTATTACACTGAGTAATGACTGAAATAGTCAAAATAAGGGGAGACTCAAGAGCGCTTTTTCTTGCTGCTCAAAGATTCAGCAAAGAAGCCGTGCAACAAAGCACTAATTGGTCCCCAGAAACACTCTGACAAGGCATGGAAGATAGGTTTCATAGAGCCCTGCGATTGTGAAGGGGGGAAGGCTCTGAATGGACCCCACGCTTCTTTTCTAAACTCTCTTGCTGAGCAAAAAATGGACCTCTGTTTGAATACTGCCCTGATCCTTGAATACTATACCCAGCAGAGAAAAAAATGCACCATTTATTGTAAGTTTTTTTTTTTTTTTCTTCTCCATCTATTCAGGGGTTCTCTGTGAAGAATCAGCTGGTTTTGTTTACCATGAAAGACCTTTACTTTATTTTCATTCTTGGAGGAGATGGGGAGGGAGAGGGAAGGAGAGCCATGTGCCTAGACAGAGCAGAGCTGGCCTACTGTAACAAAATAGAGTGTAACAAATCCTACAAAAGTTGAGAATGTATTGATTCTTGGGAGAGCTATATAGATTAACGACTTTCTTTATGCTTATCCAAAGAAGGTATTTAATCATAATGTAAATGGGGCTTTAGAAAAACTAAAGACTTAGCGTTACTTCTCCTTATTTGGAGAACTTCAAAAGGACTTGTGAGGTGGCTGCAAATTACCTCCTTCACCCCCACCCCCGCACTTTTCCTCCTTCATCAAAAAGCCACAATAAAATATAGTTTGTGCTTTTTTGTGTTGCACTTTTTCAACTTTTTTTTCTTTTTAAGGCATACTGAAAAAGCGAATAGATTTGTTAGTAAGTCTGAATTCCTTCATGCAGGTGCAGGCCTGGCTGTTTTGACCAAGAGGGGAGCCCAGCCAAATGCAGGCTGTGCTGTTCTGCCCTCTGAGCAAGCCCTCTCTCTACAGAAACTCCAACTCGGGGTCTTCCCTCAGAATACCTTGGCAAGAGTGCCTTTGGAGACAGGAGATTGAGCAGAAATGTACTTTTCCTTTTCTCTGAGAAGACACGCTCAGAGTACTATGCACAGGTCAGAGTACATATGGTTGCCAGAAACACATATTTGCAGTTAATTCAGGGCAAACTCAACTTTTCTCAAAATACCTGAAGCTTTGGGCTGGAGTTGTGGCTCAGTGGTAAAGTGCTTGCCTTGCATGAGCAAGGCCCTGGGTTCAATCCTCAGCACCACATAAAAATAAATAAATAAATAAATATATTGTGTTCATCTACAACTAAAAAATATTTTTAAAAAATACCTGAAGCTTCTGGGACTTAGGTCTCTCCCAAATTGAGGACTATACAAAAATTCTTGTGACCAAATCCAGAATCAAATGCCTGTGTTTATGTTTGTACACTCTTTGCCCCTTATTCAAGATACACTATAAGTACAATTTTATTAAATGATTCATCCCATGACAAACTTAGTTTTGTTCTCCCACAAAAAATGTAGATGGGCTTTTTTTTTTTTTTTAATGAGACATATCTTGGTCCCACAGAAAGAGGTCATAGGATTCTGGGGCTTGAGGATAGCATGTGAGAAAAGGTGATTCTGGTCTGGCCTTCAGCTGTGAGTGGAAATTAAAGTGGCAAGAGACTCCAGGGAACAGGGTCTCCGATCTTTGGGTTGCAGATCTGTATGGATCATTAAGAGAAAGTCATTTTCCCCTAAGTGGACCTTGGTGCAAAGTGTTGATAAGAGCTAACTGAAAGCACGGTCCAGTTCCAGGAGGTTCTGACATAGGAAAGTGGTTTGAAGGTACAGTAATGAATTCACTTATTGTAGTGAAGGAAAAAATCAAACCTTTCTATTTTCCTAGAATACCTTTATTTGGGGTAATACTTACCAATGAGTGTCAGTGTCTTGTTCTCCTGAAGACAGAACTCTGTTTGCATGCTACTAGTTGAAAGAATGGAAAGACAATTCCTGGTATAAGTGGGATATTTGCAAAGCAAACTCAGCAACAGCATTTGACTTCATTCTCATAACACCCTTGACAAATAGGCAAAGGGTACCCCATTTGTGAGTGAAGGTATCAGAACTCTTCTTGTGTGAGTTGTTTTCTTCTTCCCATGTTCAGATAAATGGGACCTTGTTCAAATATCCTGGTTAATTGAAATCCTGGATGACTTGTTCAGAGTCAGGCCCACTGAGTGGCAAGGGAACCACAGAAAGCCAATGTGTACGTCTGGGCCAGGGACTGTGCTACAGCCACTTTCATGTGAAGGTCACATGAAATAATAGCATGTCTATATTTAATCTCCTTGCTACTGCTCAAGTTAAAACATGTGCTTGCTTTCTCTATCACCTTGATTTACCAGAATCACAGTCATTCTTAAAGAATAAGAGGAATTACTTACCCCTAACTGCTCAGACAGGGAGACATGGTAGCACTGGATTTCCACCTGCTGGAGCAATTATCACAGTGTGGTTCCAGGAAGCCAAGAGCTGAACCTTTTCCTCTGCTGTACTTTGGGTCTGGAATATTTCCCAGAGGGCCAAGTATAGAATTCTTGGTCACCAGGGTGGCGCTATTGGGAAGTGGCGCTTTGACTAGCTTTGAGAGATGTTTGGTCATTGGGGCCATGCCCTTGAAAGTGATTGTGGAACTCCTTGCCCTTTCGCTTCCTGGCTGTAAGGTGACTGGTCTTCCTCCACTGTGCACTTCCACCAAAACACGGGGCCAACAGATTATGGATTGAAACCCCCCAAATGGAGAGCTTAAATCATTTATCTTTATGAATGAATCATCTCTGGTATTTCATAGTGGTGATGGGAATGCTAACCAACACACCCTCTCTCAAACCTTGCCTGGGCAGGCTGGATGAGTGTGAATTCCTCATCCATCTCTTATCTAGACCTAGTCCAGAGTGCTGCATGTGTTTCAGGTCAAAATCTCACAGTTCTTGTAAAATAGGTGTTGTACCTGTTGCATGGTACAGGTAAGGAAACAAAGACTCCCAGAAGGTAAGCTAGGATGTACTCAAGGTGATTAACTCTGGATACCTGCCAAGTCCTCTGCTTTATCTGGAGCTCCCTGGGCCTAGGAGAGCACACTGCCAGTTCTCTCAAGAGGGAAAAGAGTGTGTTATAATCTAGGTCACAGAGTGAGAAGCAGGATACCAATTTTGGCTCTTGAGCCTCAGTCCTTTGCTCCAAACTAGACTCCCATACAGGAGGTGTATAGGAGGTGACCAGGCCTAGATTAGAATGAGCCAGGAAACTAGTCTCAGAGGAAAACTCTCCTTGTTCTGTACCATCTCCGAGGGCAGAGTTGCATACTCCTAAAAAGAAATCTAGACAGCTCTACCTTAAGCTTGGAGGAGGTGAATACAGTGTTGGAGTGCTTAAGTTTCCTGGAGGAAAAAAAGAACAATGCCTGGGTTTCTGGAAAGCTTTGCAAAGCATGCATGGAAGCAGGCTTAGCCTATGAGAGTGGAAAGAATTGGGGTTGGAGTAGGGAGACTAGGGATACACTCTCAGGTACTTTTGCTTGGAAGGGTTACTATACGTGTTATTCTCTCTCCAGAGCTGGGGCTAAGGAGCAGGAACACTGCACTGCAAGATTTCACAAGGTACTTACATTTAGAGCCCATTTCATGGCCAATGTGTGTTGTTCTGATTTTTTAAGTCTCTGGTAATTAGGATCTCTATATAGGCCTGGAGCCCCCATTCCAGAATACGCATGGCTACCAGAAAATTTTCTGTGCTCCTAGATATGGTTTTCAAAATTAACTAATGTAGGCCTTTCCTGTGCAGATCAGAAAACTGAGGCATATAGAGGGGATGAGGCTTGTTATAGGTTACAACATACCACAGTGGTACAGCTGGGACTCTTCTGAACCTTTTTCAAATGTAGAACAATAGAAGTTGCATGGGAATTCAAGGTTCCTGCATGATTCAACATAACATGAATTAAAATGCACTTATATGCATTGATGTTAGCCACACACTCTTCTGCTTGCCACCTGCCCCCACTTTTGCCAGAGAGGAGTGGGTAAGGCCTGTGGAGGCCTCCTAGTGGCACACCCAGGACTCACAGTGGGGCATGTGGATGGTGGACAGCTTCTGAATAATCTTATTCTTTCTGTGGCCTGAGGTTTCCTGAGGTTGGAAAGCAAAAGAGGCCCAGACTGGGTGGTGAAACCAAACTTCTGAAAAGACAAATGTGACTCTGGAGACCTCTTGGTTTATTTCTTGGGATGAGGACATCCTCCCAGTAAATCCAGGAGGATTCAGTGAAGTCCTGTGAATTCAACAAGACACAGGTTACTGGGGGCCCTGGGGCCTGTGTGAGTGAGGTTTACAGAACAGACCTTTCTTGGCAGGACTAGGTCATATGCTTCCCAAACCTACCTCTTCTACATAGAGGAAACTGAGGCAGAAAAGAGACGTGATTCACCTGGGGAGCTACTATTCTTACTGCCCACCATCATTATTGTTCTGAAAACACTCATAACCAGCCACTCATGCCCAGTGTGGCTGCCTGGGTCACTCTCACCGACCCTTTAGAAAGACCCAGCTTCATAAAGGAAGTTCATTTAGAGCAATTATTCAGATAATTCACAATCACTCCTGCACTTAGATCTCTGATCAAAACTATTTCCATTGGACAAATCCACCAGATTGCCCTCTCTTTGATTCTGCCTCTGTAGACCTCAGATGCAACCCAGCCTCCCGCTCCACCAGATCATTTGCTTGGTTTGCTTTGCCCAGAGCACAGTATCCCCAGAAGCTGGACCGGGTTCTGGCCAGAGAGTGCCAAGGCCGAGGGCCCAGGAAGGGCGCCTGGGCAGGCGCTGTCCAAGCCGCCGAGCGACGGCTGCAGGCGCCTCCCCCACCCTCATGGCGCCAGCACACGGCTCCACCGGGCTCAGCTCCCAGTCGCCTGCCACCGGCCCGCCGGGCACACGCCTGGGGCGGGATGGAGGCTGCGCCAAGGCCGCCGAGGAGCCTGCGGCAGCGCTGCCCAACAGCCAAAGAAGCTCCTCCAGTCCCCTAAGCTCCATCACTCTCTCCTCTGCCACCCCACATCACATCTTTCTTCTGGAAAGACCGGAAACATCCCAGAGCGCTCTCCTCTTTGGGCTTCCCACCGCCAGTCTAGAAATAATCCTCTGGGGAACCGGTGCGAGGTTACCCAGGGAGCGAGGAGGTGTATGGGGGGGGGGGGTGCACCTCCCTGCAGAACTAATTATAATCTTTCCGCACTCCTCCATTGTGGTGGGTACCTCCTAGTTATTAGGGTAGGATGGGAGGTAGAGACCATCTAATCTAATCTTCTGTGGCCACAGAGGAGGAAACCGAGGCTCAGGAGGATAGCACTTACCAAGAGCCACAGAGCTCTTGAGAGGACCGGACAGAACTAGAACTCAAGCTTTCGCAGAGTCCAGTCCTTTTCCTTCTGTCGGGATGGAGTTTCCATTCCATGCTTCTACACTTTAATTTTAAAACTACTGCAGTTCTTGCCATTGAAGAACCCCGAGAGAGCAGTAGTGGGGAGAAGTAAAGAGGAAAAGTAGAGCCCCAATTCTCCCCTAACCTTCACACCTCCCCTGTGCCACTCTTTCTGCCCAAACCCTTCCCTGAATTTTGTTCCAGTTTCTCAGGAGAATCCAAGAGCATGTCACCGCAGAACTTTCTACCCATACACCTCAATTCCCAGAGCCATTTACCCCTCCTGCGAAGCCGGCCCCCCCTTTCTAGAGCCACCCCCGGCCGCAGCCCGCTCCTAGCGCGGCGCCTGTTTATTCAGCCGGGAGTCCGGCACGCGCCAGGCGCACGCACTGCAACAACAAACCCCGCTGAATGGAGAGTTTGCAAGGAGCGGGCGCAGGGAACAGGAGGGGGAAGGGGAGCGGAGGAGGGGGAGTTTAGGGAGTGGGTGGGAGGAGGAGGTAAGAGGAGGGGGAGTGGGGGCTGCAGCCGCTCGCTACAGCAGCGGGGAGTGGGGGGCGAGGCGGGGCCAGGGCTGCGCGTGGGGCTGGGTGTCCCATTGAAAAGGCGGCTGCGCTCCGGCCGCCCAGCACTCTCACTTCTGGCCAGGGAACGTGGAAGGCGCACCGACAGGGAGCCGGTCAGGGAGAGACAGTGAAAGAAGGAAATAAGAAAGAAAGGGGGTTAACAAAATAATAAAAACAGCCTGAGCCAGGGCTGAGAGACCAGGACCAGGCGCAAGAGACCGCAACCTTTAGGTAGAGAGGATCTGGAGACGCGAGACTCCGCAGAGCACACTCAGCACTGACTTTGGCTACTTCTTCCTTTTTCTTTTTCTTCCTTCCTTCCTTTCTTCTTCTTTTTTTTTTAATAGCAAGAAGGCGCTAGCGACAGACTCACACGCGAGCGCCACGCGAGGCTCCCAAAGCCAACCCGCGAAAGGAGGAGGGGAGGAGGAGGAGGCAAAGAGGGAGGAGAAAAATCATTTGCACCTTCTTTGCTCCCTAAGAAATCTCCCGGGGATTTTGCTTTTTAAAAAACTTCCCTCTGGGCTCCCACTTTTTCTCTCCCCTTCTTCCCTCTCTGTTCGTGCACCCAAGTTCTGATTCTACCCCTCGCCTGCCCCGCACCTTGCATCCGGGCTCACTCTGATCCTGCGACTCCTTGGCCGCCGCTGCGCATGGAAAGCTCTGCCAAGATGGAGAGCGGCGGCGCCGGCCAGCAGCCCCAGCCGCAGCCCCAGCAGCCCTTCCTGCCGCCGGCAGCCTGCTTCTTTGCCACGGCTGCAGCTGCGGCGGCAGCAGCCGCTGCAGCGGCAGCTCAGAGCGCGCAGCAGCAGCAGCAGCAACAGCAGGCGCCACAGCTGAGCCCGGCGGCCGACGGCCAGCCCTCAGGGGGCGGTCACAAGTCAGCGCCCAAGCAAGTCAAGCGACAGCGCTCGTCCTCTCCGGAACTGATGCGCTGCAAACGCCGGCTGAACTTCAGCGGCTTCGGCTATAGCCTGCCGCAGCAGCAGCCGGCAGCCGTGGCGCGCCGTAATGAGCGCGAGCGCAACCGTGTCAAATTGGTCAACTTGGGCTTTGCCACCCTCCGGGAGCACGTCCCCAACGGTGCGGCCAACAAGAAGATGAGCAAGGTGGAGACGCTGCGCTCGGCGGTCGAGTACATCCGAGCGCTGCAGCAGCTGCTGGATGAACACGACGCGGTGAGCGCCGCCTTCCAGGCTGGCGTCCTGTCGCCCACCATCTCTCCCAACTACTCCAACGACATGAACTCCATGGCCGGTTCTCCGGTCTCATCCTACTCGTCCGACGAAGGCTCTTATGATCCTCTCAGCCCCGAGGAGCAAGAGCTGCTGGACTTCACCAACTGGTTCTGAGGGCTCGGGCTTGTCTGGCCCTGGTGTGAATGGACTTTGGAAGCAGGTAGGTTGCATTTGGGGGTGGACAAATTGAGGTGATCTTCTAGTCTTGGTCCTTTATCCTTCTGTTGAGTGTCTGTGAAAGGCGAGGCTGACTCCACGGCATGAAAGTCTTATTTATTTATTTAAAGAATTTGTTAAAGTATGGCATTTCAAATTCTAGTTTGTTGGTTTCAACACTGCCTTGAGAAAGTGGCTTAGACCAGGAATTCAAGGAGTGGAGGGAAGGGGTGAGGAGCTGAGATGCTGGCGAATAGGGTCCTGGGATTTGTCAAAAGAGGTGTTCTACCTGACAGGGTCTCCCTGAAACCTCGGGTGCTCTACTGCTATCTTCTACGTCCACACTAACTTTTCCTGTTCTTCTGTTTGTTATAGCGTGACAGTACCACCTGCATCTTTAATGCTTTCTTATCAGCGATGTTGGGAGGGAGATAAAAGAAGACGGAAAGAAGAAGGACACACACACACACACACACACCAAGAACAGGCCACCAGCCCCAACGCCCACTGATTGATGAATGCCTGAGAGACAAGGCTCTCAGAAAACAAGGATGCGCCCAGAACAGCATGTTTGCACTCCAATCACTTACGGGGATATGAAGAGCAACTAGTACCTGAAAGTCTGCACAGGACCCAGCTGGTGTGCAAAAACAGTGGTCTCCCTGAGGAAGACAGCAGCGCATGCCCTGTAGTAACTCCCACCCACCGCTAAGAAGAGTTGAAAGCACTTGCCCTGGTGCCTTCACCTCCCCGCCCTCTCTCAAAGTGCAGTTCTTAGCCCTATAGAATTGGGTTGGTGTCTCTGATCTCAGTAACCCTCATCCCAATGAGCTGTGGAGATTTGTCCACAGTGCAACTATGCTATACTCAGTACTTTGAAACCCTGCCCCTGTTCCCTGGGACCCCTCCCCAAACCCTACTATCTCCCTCATACTGTCTTTTCTACAGTTTTCATCATAGAAGGCTTCCAATCTTTTGTGAATTTTTTTTATTATAAGAAAAATCTATTTGTATCTATCCTAACCAGTTTGGGGATATATTAAGATATTTTTGTACATAAGAGAGAAAGAAAGAGAAAAAATTTATAGAAGTTTTGTACAAATGGTTTAAAATGTGTATATCTTGATACTTTAACATGTAATGCTATTACCTCTGCATATTTTAGATGTGTAGTTCACGTTGCGACTGCCGTTTTCCCTATGTGGTTTTGTAAAGAACTCTCCTCATAGGTGAGATCAAAATGCCACCAGATGTACTTCAGCACCAATGTGTCTTACTTTATAGAAACGTTTTTAATGTATTAATGATGTTATTAAATACTGTTCAAGAAGAACAAAGTTTATGCAGCTACTGTCCAAACGCAAAGTGGCAACCAGTTGGTTTTGATAGGTTGCCTTTTGGAAATTTCTACCACTGCCTTTTTTTTTCCTTACTGTTTTATTACAAACTTACAAAAAAAAATGTATAACCCTGTTTTATACAAACTAGTTTCGTAATAAAACTTTTTTCCTTTTTTTAAAAATTAAAATAACTAGATGTCTCTAAGGCTTCTTTGACTCTGACTCCCCTGGCCAAGTTATTATTAAACTACCAAAGGGAATGGGTGGATGGGGGGAGGAGAGAAAAGGGTGGTACAAAACATGCTAAGTGGCAGAAATGGCCAGACTAAGTGCTATGGCCAGTCCTAGTCCTATGGTAACTTTGTGATGGCTGTAGAGGGAAAATATTATCTGTATTTTATTTCTTCTGTTTCTCTATTTATATATTTTTTATTTTGGTATAATGAATTGAACCCAGTAATGCTTAACCACTGAGTCACATCCCCAGCCTGTTCCAGTTTTTACATTGAGACAAGGTCTGCTAAGTTGCTTAGGGCTTCACTAGATTGCCGAGGTATAAATAAAAATAAAGGGCCTCTTTTATTTTTACTTTTTGGGCTATGAATATACACATGTCCCCAAGAGAAGAGATGATTTAATGGCTGCATCTCACTTTAATAAATTGTACATTTAAACGTCTCCCAAAAAAGTCAACTGGAAAGAGAAGGTCCTCCCCTCCCCTCCACTCTCAGACCTTCACTTTCTGAGTTTAGCCTTGTGAGTCTATGGAAGGGCTGGAGGAACTAGTGGAGAGAGGGGTGGGTGGAGGAAGGAGGTGCTGAAGGTTGGGGGCGGGGGGGGGGGGGTTGGGGCAGGTCTCCTTTTCCACACCTTAGCCTTGATGGTGGGTGTACTCCTTTTCTCTCACTTCTAGGCACACGTTTCCTAGTCCTTTTCCCCCATGCACACACTTGCCATGGTGACTTCAAGTAAAAAGCAGGTATGATATGAATTCCTTGCAGAAGGAATTAAATTTAAATAAACGCATTAGAAATGTGTGGTCGCCTTGAGACACTGGCCTATCTAAGCCTGTGACTCTATCCGAATAGCGTGAGCTGCGTGTAAAAGTACCCAATTACCAAGATTCAAAAAGAAATTGGTGGGTTTTTGGCTGGCTTGCTTCTTGTCAGTTAGCAAGGACGTGATTAGAATCCTACTGGGCCTCTCGCCGGCTCCTCACTCGCCGCCTGCATTACTTGCAGATTCAGTTTGCGTGTCTCCAGCCAAGCGGAAAGCCCAGCGCAAAATGCATCTTACAAAACCCAACAAAGAACGGGGAGCCAGCACGTCTTCCAGAGTTAAAAATCTAGTCTGTGTTGGTACATCTATACCATTTAGTGGCACAGAATAATCATTTTTTAAAGCCGCGATGCGCGGAGCACGCCACAGCGTCTGATGTCATTTTGCTAAATGACCCTCTATAGAATGCACATCGCAGCTTCAGTCCCTTTCAAAGAGATGAACGTAATTAAGGGGAAAAAAAAATCAGTAAATTCCTCATCGCCATAAATAATCGGACTTTCTGCCAGCAGTGGGCCAATTTAGAGCTTACTTGAGGGAAGTAATGCTTTTGTGATGCCTGTTTTTATTTTTATCTTATTTGGAGCACCAGAGCTGGGCTTCCCCCCACCCCATTTCTTTTTCATTTAATTTAGCCCCTTTGCAAGTTTACAGATAAGGTATGCAAAGAAAGTGTAGCAAGTCATTTTTTGCTATGAATATAACATTAGGATAATGTTTCAGCTCCCACAAAGAGTTTTTTTTTTTTTTCCTTCTCCCTGTGTGGACAGGTGTTCTTTTACCCACTTCTGAATGGGAGATATCCAGTCTCTTAAAACTCGGCAAAGTTAGCCGTTGTTTGCCACAATGCGAAGGCAAACTCGAAAAATTCACAAAAACACACACAATTTTGCCGAAGCTAGGAAAGGGCAAAGCAGGGATTGGGCAAAATCTCATTACATCTGCTCTAATCGCTTAGCAACACAAAGCCGGGGCTTGTGCGGCGAAGGGAAGCCATTCACTGCGCTCTGACAGGCCGCATTCAGCCAGCATTAGTCAGCTCCATAAATCACCGCTGCCCATTGGCTGCGCGGCAGGCTTTGGAGCAGCCCTGGGCTGTCAGCGAAATACAAAATGTAGACCCCAGAGGCTAGCAATCGCAACCTCTCCCCGGTCTTATCCCCTACCCCACTTTTTTTTATTAAAGGGGGGCGGATGCTGGGGAAGAAAACTGCATTAACTTTATTGACTGAGAAATCTTACCTATTCAAAAAATGGCCTGGAGACCACCGAGTTAAGAGAGGAGACGCGCCTGAAATTGAGGAGGAGTGGGGAGCGGGAGTGATGGGCAGATCTGCGGCTGGCTGCAGAGATGTTGAATGCACGTATTATCAGAGGCTGGCATAGAACTACTGGGACACACGTTTCACCTCCCTGATGCAATCTTTCCATTTTTAAATTGGGAATAGGAAGGTTATATATGGAGAAGACTATCTCACCGTTCATATCAGGTGGACCCACCAAGGAAGAGAAAAAGAAACCATTCTGCTCTGCTCAGAGCTTCCAATGAGTAGGACTGAGATGTAATAAAGGAGGAATTGGAAGTGCATCTCAGAGTTTGCTGTTCTTGAAGAGAAGTAAGACACTGAATTAACATCCAGACTTCTTGGTGCCCAAACAGCTAGAATAAACAATGTAAGGGACAAGAGGAATGCCCTGTGGAGGAAACCACAAGCTCTATGTAAATGTTCATGTGGTGCTAATGTTGTTTTTTTTTATTCTAGTTCTGTTTCTCATCTTCATGGGGACTGGCCAGGTGTATCTAAATCACAGCCCAGGCTTAATTCTTTCCCATAAACCTCATAGAATGAAATCTGGCAGTAGAAATGGATTCAAAGTAGACTTTCCTAGAAAGTCCAGGTTGCCTTCCCTCAAATGCTTTCCCAGAGGACTTCCTCCAGAAGCTTTCCCAAGGGCTCTGTCTAAAACAACTCTCCATCTCTCACAATCAGTCCCTGTCCATGACCCTGATTCTCCTTCCTGATATTTACCCCTATGTGAAAGTGCTGTCTTTGCTTTTTTCTATGTTTGTTGACAATATTCTCACACAGAATGGTGAATTCCATGAGGACAGAGGCCTTTCCTGTCTTTTCACTGCTAAGTCTCTGGAAAAATAGTTGGTAGAGTGCTTGCCTTGCATGCACAAGGCCCTGGGTTCAATCCCCAGCACCACACACACACACACACACACACACACACACAGGCTGAAAAAACAGTATTTGGAAGAATGGATCTGGATCATATGCTTTCCCCTTCTGATCTACTCTTTACCCTTCTCTACTCTTCAGTGTCACTTGGAATTCATCCCTAGGGTTCTCTTGCCTTCTGACTTCCTGTTGGGTGTGGCCAGTGGGAGGCACCCATAGGAGGCCACAAAGTGGGAGGGGAGGTATGTGGAAATATCCATACTCTCTTACTGTTTGGGCTCAGTTGCTTTGACAGTGGTTCTGCTCCTTTGTCTGAGGACACAGCTGCCCCACAGCTACAGCTATTTCTGAGATCCAGGAACAGAGTTCTCCTCTTGCCACTTCAGGTTCAGGTCCTTACAGTTCGCCCTTGTTACTAGCTCTGGGTGTTGCATTTTGGGTTCCCGTAGCCCTACCTAGATCTCTCTGTTTATCCATTGAACTCTTTTCATTTACCCTTTTACATAAGTGCCATTAGTTCCTGCTGACCCTGACTGCTGGTTGGTAGTCAGGCCAATAGCCCCAGGATCTCATGAATATATACTAGTGCTTTTTAGGAATTCATAGGACTATTGGCAAGAAACTTCCAGGGGCAGGGGCGAACCAAACTCTCTGCAACATCTAACTCTAGAAAATAATTTCACCTTTTGAAGCCAGCAATGACTTGCCTGAAGGTCTGCAAAAGAAGTTAGTTATTTTCTCTTCTGGAAAATGAGAGTAACAATACCTTCCTTTGCATAGATCACCAGATGAATAGAAAATGAAAGGGCTTTGCAGCTGTCAATAACTGTATATCAGTGCAAGAGATATCCACTTCTCATAATCTTTCTGAATCAGATAAGGAGGTGGTGCTGGAACTTGCCATTAAGATAAACAGAGACGCTGCTGTGGGGAGCCACTAACATTTTCACCCATTTGTTACTCGAACATTTATGCAATCACTTAAAAAGGGGTGGACAAATGATTAAATTTAGTCAACCTTTATAGGTCTTAATTGCCTTCATTTGTATCTTCTACTGCAAACTCTCCAAGAAGTATGTTTTATTGCATTTTAATTTTTTTTAGCACTATTGATGCTTCTCAGTGATCCCATTTCTCTTGTCTTATTGTTGAGTAGTCTCTGGACTTCTATCCACTTCTGGACCGAGAAATGATTGTTTCCGGATTTCCCCAGAAATTCCAAGTAACCTAGAGTCAAAGGTAGAGAGGGAGGTGGATTCCCTGATACTAGCGTTCTTTTCGCGCTGCGAATAAGAATGACTTGGCTCTAGCGCAGGTCTAAGTTATATTCCTTCTTCCTTTGTATGCAAGATTAGGTTGTTACAAAAGAGGGTGTGTAGGTTAATGGCAGGAAGCAAGTTGCAGCGCGGAGCGCAGGCCCTGAGCGCGTGTCAAGCTTAATGATTTATTCAAGCTGCAGCGCATCCGGGCGTTGATTGGCTGCAGGCATGCGTCCGCTGTCAGCTGCGCGCGCCAGAGACTCGCCAGGCTACCTGACGCCGGGAGGTCGGGGGGAGGTCGCCGGCGGAGGTAGAGGGAGAGGGACAACAGGCTTGGGGACCGGCTCCCCGGGAGGAGTGAACAGGAGGAATAGGTAGGAAGTGACAGGAAGGAAAAGAGAGACAGGATGGCAGCCAGAGTGCAGAGAGGAAAAGAAAAAGGAGAAAAGGATCGGGGGAGGGAACGAAGGAAGGAAGGAGGGAGAGGAGAAGAGACGGGGAGGGAAAAAAAAAATCCAGGATAGGTGGTAGGGAGGAGAGGGGGAGGGGAGAAAGAAAATGAAAGAGAGGAGAGGCGAATGAATGAGAGAGGGAGAATAGGGAGAGGTTGGAGAGGGGAGTGGGACGCGCTCCCAGAATGTCCCGCGTGCGCCCCCCTTCAGGCAGCCAGCGGGCGGCTGCTCACAAAGCCGCCTTTGATGCGCTGGCTACCAGGGCTATTTTGGGGATGAGATGGGGGAAAGCCGCCAACCCACACTCCTTGAAGGGAGTCACTTTCTGCAAAGTACGTTGGAGAGGACTGGGCCCTGGGTCTGGACTGCTGGGGCAGGAAGTGGATGTAGGGGACAAAAGCTCCGCACCTGCCAAAAGCGAGAGCACTTAGTGAGCACCTCCCCCGCAGCCCCCTCCCTGCTCCCCAGCCGGTCCGGGGAGCTCGGGCTGCTGGGCTCTCGAGCAGCGCTACACCGCCCCCTCCGGACTCCACCGCCGCCGCACCCAGCCCTTGTACATCCTCCCTGCCAAACCGCTTCTGCCAGCCTTTCTGGGTCTTTCTCCGAGTCACTTTCTCCCTCCTCTCTCCTCTTTCTCTTTCTGACTTTTCTTCTTTCCTTCTGCTTTCTTCATTCATTTGCTCTCTCTTTTTAGCCATCATTATTTAAAACTAAAAAATAAAAAAAAATAAACCTGAACACTTCTAGATTGTATATAGGAGTCCTGCTTCAGCCAGGGAGCCCTTTGGAGGGAAAAAGGGAGAGCGGGAAGTCAGAGCCCAGGAAAGAAGGGGAAGAGAATGAAAATCAAATGGGAAAACCAGCCCACTGTGCGCATTTGCTGGGATAAAGTTGTTGAGCCTGGAGAGGCAGCGGTCAGAGGGTGGCTGCTTATGTTGAGGGAGCTGGGAATTCTATCAATAACCATCCCTGTCCCAAAGACCGAGACTGAAGTAAAGCTGGCATGCCGCCCCCCACAGCCTCCAGTACACACAGCTCTTGGCCTCCCCCAGCTATCTCTCTTTACTAGGAAAACAGTCTGGCTCCATTGTCCAGGTGCCAGCAGGGCCTTTGGCGAAAGGGAGGCCGGCCAGCCCTCTGATCAAACTCAAAGGTTAGTTAAAAGACAAAAACAGCTGAAAGTCTTCATGAATAACGCCGAGCCAGCCCACCCCCACCCAGACCCCCCCAGCTCAGTGTAGTGCAAGCCACGCTCAATGCCCGACCACTTTGTTATGCTGCTCGCCTAAGTCAGAATTTCACAGAAAGGCCGAGAAGAAAAGCTCTCACAATTAGGGGTCGCCTGTCAGAAAACATTAACGCCTTCCTCTCCCAGCCTGTCAGGCCTGCTGCAGATACAAACCGCCATGGCGAATTGGCCCTCCACCCCGTGAAGCCCCGCCAGCCAAAGGAGCAGGGATTTGCAAGCCAAAGGAGATGGAGCCGGCCTAAGTGCAATTTCCGCAGTGTCGCAATGCACAGAGATGTCCCACCTTCTGCTTTCTAAGACTTGGCCCTGGAGAGGTCATAGGAGATAGTCCTCCACATGGGCATGGACAGATCTCCCAGACCAAGGCAGCATAGTAAAATGGTTATACCCTTCTCCAATGTTTACTGATCATATTTCAAGTGCCAGGCATCTTATTTTGTTCATGATTAGAATAGTTCTTTAAGGTAGTAGATCATCATATTTACTATAGAGGTGAAGAAAAACGAGAGATTCAGAGAGGCCATGGGACTTGTCAGGGGTCATATAGCTAGGTAATGTCAGGGACAGGATTTGAACTCAGGTTTGCCTGATTCCAAATTCCATGTCCTTTTGACCTCTGTCCAATAGTTAGTTTCTCCAATAAGATTCAGAGAACAACTCTATGCTTGTTCACTTCCGAAAGCATTAGTAATACTCAAGCATGTTCTTTGCCATCTTTCTGTATTAACAAGAATATTCCCTGCTTTTAGAACAGTATCTAGCACATGCTTAGCACTTATACATTTATAGAAGGAAGAAAACAGGGAAGGAAGGGGGGACATTCCATAGAAATGTCCTTTTGGTTTTCTTTGAATACTATTTTCTTCTGGAAGATATTTGATTAGGGGTCAAAAGATCTGGTTGAGATTCTGGATCCCTGTCTGATAACTAGGGAGTTGAACTCTTGTCTCCTCACTTGCTTAAGTGGAGATAATAATAACTACCTGCCAGGAATGGTGAAGATAGAATTAGATAAACTATGTAATGCCCCAGCATGGTGTCTAGCACATACAAGATAGTCCAAAAATTAAGTTGAAATGAAATAGGAATTAGTCTTTATTTTTCTGTATCAAGAAAATATATTCCAGGTATGCAATTACATCTAGGAAACAAAAATACTGTGCTACAGCTAACTTATCAGGGAACTTGACATGCTGTTGTCCTGTGGTGTTCAAGCTGCAAGGATGCTGTGTGGTAAATCAGAGACCACGTTTGCAGATCTCAGGGAAACTGTCTATTGGTGTGGAAGAGTTTCAGGGCCTCCAAGAAGTCAGCAGTCACCTTTCAGTAAGAACAGAATGACTTGACTGCCAATTATTTCTTCATAAGGAAGCAGGTAGGAAATGAAAAAGTAAGTCCTAAGGAGTGACTACTTTGCTAGGAGAAAATTAGCACTGAAAGTTAGAGTTAGTTACTATGCTTTTTTTCCAAGAGTCTTATCCCCCTAGCATTCTGGAATGGTTCAGAACTTTGATTTCTTCCACAGGACTTAGAAGGATAATTTGCAGAAATCATAATAATTTAAGGGATGGCTATAATTCCCATTGCATCAGATACTCCTGAGATAATTTAAATTTGCTTCCACACCCAAAACTCCAGGATCCGTGTCATGATCTCTCTCTGATCCTATTCACTGGCTGTTTCATAAAACAAAACTAGAAAACTTAGAACAGCTACTATTTGTAATCTCAGAGGGGTTTAATAATTCTACTGAAGTTGGTCAGTTTCTCAGTCATTATTTTTCATTGATTCCTTCTGTGATATATTATTTTCTTGAGAGCAGAGATCATTTTCAACATGTCCCTCTTGGTCTCTGCAGCATCTTCTGTTTTTCTTCCTTCTGTGGACAACGTTTCTCATCTTCTGAAGACAGATTCCTTATTGATATATAATCATTACCTCACAGGTTGCTGCCAAAAAAGAATGCAGTGCTAGGTTGGCAAGTCTGCTTTGAGGATCCTGAATAATATGTTCAGAATACAGTGATGTTAAAAATACAGACCAATCTCATGGACAACCCCCTCCCCAGCCACACAAGCACGTGACCCAGGATTGCTGAAATAAAAACTTTAGAGTTAGTACAACCACAGTGCTGTAGCCAATGGTAGTCCATGTAAACTATTGATGAGATAGATCTTTTCTCTTGAAAATCTAAGGAAAACCAGAGTGGCCAATAATAACTGATCCCTGGGTAGAGGACCAGGCTTGATCCCTAGGAAGAGGTGCAGGCAGGACCAATTCAGCTTCAGCCTTCAGATCTTCACTTCCTGGGGAGACAGAAACTGTATGGAGAAGAGAATGCTGCATGTGGGAAGGACATTCTCTTTCTCCAGTTTCTTCCTGTTGGTGCAGTAGGGAAGATGCCTGTTTATATCCATTTTCTCCTTCTCAGGAATGTCACCTGCTTCACCAGGGCACACAAGAATGATGACATTCATTGTGTGGCATCCAATAGATTATATATTTCAATGAACAACTAATTTTGCTGTAGATACTCTACAGATGAAAACAGACCAGCTAACTCTAATTCTACCTACTTTTTTTTTCTCTCTCTTTTGGTACTGGGGATAGAACCCAGGGCCTTATGCATGCAAGGCAAGCACTGTACCAACCGAGCTATATCCTTAGCCCTCTACCTACTTTTTATAAGAAAAAAAATAATCAGCAGAGTTCAAAAGACACATCCAAGAGCTTTTGTTGTAGGATTTTTATTTTTTATAATGATAAAAATTTGAAACAACTTGAAATGTTAATGTTGAGTATTGGTTCAAATAAGTATTTGCAAGCTCATTTAATGGGACATTATGCAAACTTTTAAACAGTGGTGTGGATTTATATTTACTAATATGGGAATATATCTGTGAATGTAAATAGCCCTCACTTCTAATCTTACCACCACAGAAAAACAGTCAACATCTAATCTTACATTTTTTTTTTCACAAAGAAGCATCATATCTTTCACTTTTCTACTTGTATGCAAACATTTATCAGGTTAGTTATTAAATCAATAAATATTTTCCCAGGTCTATTCTTAGCTCTCTCAATATAGCAGTAAAGTCTGACATGGTCCCTGTCCTAACAGAATAAGGTAGGACAGAGATTTAAAAATCTAGAAGTCATTTATTTCTGAATCTTTAGTCTTATATAACATAATTTTAAATGTTGGTTGAAAGTATAATAACATCTTAGCCAATCTGTATTTTTACACAAATAATTTTTTTCTATTTTTCTTTTTTTGCTATAACAAATGAAAAATTTTGTAACTAAACATCCTATCCATACCTGCGTCCTTAGGATGGATCTGTAGAAGGAAAACTGCTTTGTTGAAGGATATGTGCTCTTTGAAGGCTCTTGGATTCATATTTCTTCGCAGCATTCAGAAAGGTTGAATCTGTCAAAGTTTCATCAACACTGATATGAGTATAATCTTCCACGAAGCCTCAGTGAGTATTATTAGATTTTAAACAATTTTACCAAAAGGGTAATTTTAAAAAATGATATCTGTTCTTTTATTCTGCTTGTCTTACCTCACTAGTGACATTCAGTTTTCTTTTATATTTATTGACAGCATTGATTCTTGTACACAGCACTAAAACAGACTGCATTAGAATAAATGGGGGGAGTTTGTTTATAATACATATTCCTGGGTATTCTGATTAACTAGGAGGCTTTCCTATAAGGCCAGTTTGTGGACAGGGATCATTTGTTTTAGTCTTCTGGGGGAGATGTACCAGTTAATTAGCTTTAACAGAAATGACAACTGTGGATAAGATAAAATCATCAATCCCATAATGGTGACATATTCTAAATTTACTGTTCCAAACTTATACGCACTGAAGGTCTGCAATGGTAATCTATCAGAGGGATTGGGGAAGATTGCTTTGGATTCTGATTTTCTGGTGTTCCTCCCTCTCCTTTCCAGCCTCTTCCCATTCACTCTGACCTCCCAGCCCTGCCCCCCACCTGCTGCAGGCCTGGAGAAGAAAGCCATTTCCATTGGCTTTGGCTGCCTGGGGAGATCTATATTACTCGGGGGAAGACAAGAGCTGTCCCCATCTTGGTAAAGTGTGAAATTCGGTTTTGATTGCAAAGGGAAGCCATTTGAACGGGATTACACCGTGACCATGTAGATTAAGCTCAGCCATATGGCCTGGGGATGAGTCTTCCTACTGTCAGGTAACAGTTCATTGCTAATGACGTGGGGATGACATTTTCCAGTGAAAAATAAAGCCACCTGGACAGGAATAAAGAAAGCATATGCACACACACCACACACACACACACACACACACACACACGACTGGATACTGGCAAGCATTAACAGAACTGTTGACTGCTGGTTTTGGAGAGGTGATTTGTGTAATTTATAAGTAAAACCAATGATCATGGTGTTAGAAAAGGTCTTCTGCCTGCCTGACATAGGAGAATGAGATTCTCTGTTTTGATCAAAAGTGTTGACTCAGGGAGATTGCTTGACCTCACTTAGCCTCAGTTTCTTCACCTGTTAAGTGGGCCTAAAACACACTTCCCAGGACTGGATGTGTGATTTGTGAATTGCTTCCTGATGTAAACTGGCTAATGTAAACTAAAAAGAGACATAGAAGGAGTTTGGGTAGTTTGTAGAACAACTGGGAAGACTGACTTCAGGATCACAAAATGGGCTTAAAAAGATGAAGCTAAAAACGCTCCCCCAGAATGGTCAGATATGGCTGCAAATGTTGTTTCCTCTGTTCTCTGGACACTGCCATTTATGCTGACTCCATCTCCAGCATAGACACGGATCTCTTGCTGATGTTGATGCTGTCACTACCTAAAAACTGGCTGGTTGCAGCCATAACCCAAGCTGCCAACATCACAGCAATGGCTTCCCCACTGTCTTTACTTTGCGCAGCTGTCCCTCAGTCCATTTCTAGGGCAGGGGCTCCTGATTGTTCAGCCATAAGTGTAAGGGAGGCTCCTGGAAGAGAGTCTTTGGCTTTATCTGCTTTTACACTAAGAAATGGGCTCTATTTTCTTCAAAAATGCATAAGAATGTCCAAGGGAAGTGTATTCACAATTGGACAGCAAAAAACAAAACAGAAGAAGCAATTTTTTTAAAGCAAATACCTTTTAGATCAGTAAATGCTTCAGTAAAGAGCAACATAGTTAACATTTTCAGCTTCCTAGGCAAACTACTCCATACTATTCTGCTATTAGAATGCAGAAGCAGCTAGAAGCAATATGTAAATGAGTGAGTGTGACTGTATTCCAATAAATCTATTTATAACAGTAGGATTTTGGATTTTAGATATTCTTTGCTGATCCTTGCTCTAGAATGATGATAATGGTGACAACTATGTCCCCTTTAAAGCTGTACTTTGCTTGCTAGAAATGGATGCAGATAGAGAGAGTAGCAATTCCCCCAATAGTGCTCTGTCTTCCTTCCTTCAGTTATCTTGTCCCCATAACTGCTGGTTTCATTGTGAAGGCTGTTTCCCAGTTAGGAGGTTAATAACATGTAAGTTATTTGCATCCAAACTTAATTTGGCTTCTTTCCTTGGCCCTTCTGCATTTTCACACCATTGGACAGGTTTGTCATTCTTTGCCCTGGGTGGTATAACAGGAGGGCACTTAGTCCACACCAGGAATCTGGATATTAGCTTTTTCCTAAGGGCATGACAACCACATTAGTGAAGTTCATCAATCACTTCTATGGTTTCTATGGGATGTTCCCAGAGTTTGGTTTAGTTGACCTAGGGAGGGAAGACAGTCAACTCAATGGACTTATGATGAATTATCAGCTATAAATGTTTGTTGTCAGAGGGACACAGTAATTTTAATGGACAAAGATAGTTTCCTTCTCCCCATCATTCATTTAACCCATAGCAATTGTGATCTGAAAGTTTACCATGTCTAAGCAGGGCAATAGTTCTACAAGTGGTCTCTGTTCTGGAAGACGTTCAGTTGGTTCTTTGGGGCTCCATAAGCAAGGTTTTGTTGTGTTGTTGTTATGGGAAGCAGTTATTTATTGTATCTATATTACCTAAGCATAATAAATGGTGCAGGGAAATGAGACCATTCCTCACTATATGAGGGATGTCAGTCATCACTTTTATCAGAAATAGGTTTGATGGCATATGCAGAAAATTCAATATATGATGGTGAAACCAAATGATGGACTTTCTCTCTTTTTCTTTCTTCCTTCCTCTCTCCCTCCTTCCTTTTCTGCTCCTTTCATTCTTTCTTCCTCTCCCTCCCAATTTTCTTACTTCATTTCTTCCCTCTTTTCCTTTTCACTCATTCCTTCCCTCTCTCTCCCTTCCTTTCTGAGTGTGAAGTCTGGATGTAGAATGTTCATAGTGCTATCAGGGTTAGACCAGCTTTCCACTCGTTCATGATCAGCATCTGACTTATTGTCTTGTAGTTCAAGTTGATTGAGTCTCTGGATCACATCTGCTTTCTAGGCAAGAGGAGGAAAGATAAAGGGCAAAAGGAATGTGCCACCTAGTGCTGCTCTCTTGTAAAAGAAGGCTGGGAGTTTGCTTTTAAAACCCAGAATGTCACTGCTTCAAACAGATAAGATTCAATTAGCAAGGGAGAAGAGGAAGAGGATATTGGGTCTCAACGAGACTCATAGCTCCCTTTCGAGTAGATTTTAACCCAAGACTCACTTTGTACAAATTCATATGTCACCCATGATCTGGCATCTGTTCCCAGTTCTTTTTGGTCCCCATTATTTGTCTTGTACTTTTAAGTTGGAGAGGAGGGTCAGTTTCTCAACGTAGTACCATCAATTTCATTTATGGAGTCACTGAATGTGTAAGTCTCTTAGACTGAGCTCCTGCTTCCTCAACCCCATTGCTCTGCCTTTGTTCAGGACCTTACCATTCCTCCTGGGACCTCTGCCTCTTAACTAGTCTCCTTGTCCCTGTCACTCCAATCCACCCTTCACACTCTGGCCATCTGAATACTTTAAAAATAATATACAGACCATCTGACTGCCACCAAAGTAATCTTTCTTAAGTGGGATTATATAGCCTTCTTGTTTAAAAACACTTCCATGTTTTCCCCATTGTCCATGATAGTAGTCACTCTATTCACTCCACAAATAAAAATGGGGCTCTTGCTATGCACCAGCACAATGTTAGTCGGTGCCAATGGGATGAATAAGGCAAACCTGGAAGCTCTTGTGGAACTTCCGTTCTGATGAGAGTTGTCAAGTCCTGATGATGCAACTTCTGTCCACTGCCCTACCTAGATCTCTAGCCATTCCTAGTGCCTTTCTAATAATACCAACGTGCTCAGTATCATCTGTCCGTGTTCCTTTTTCTCCTCTTTGTATCTTTGCACATGCCCTCTTTGTTGACCTGGTGTCTCAAAACATCCCTTCTTCCAGAAAATCTTCCTCTACTCCACTTTGCACAGGTTAATCACGTTTTCACTATAACTTCTACGTGTACTAGTGTTATTTAGTCACCCTTATTATGATAGCCTGTAATTTGTTTGTTTATAGCGCTTCATTTTTACCCCTAAAGTGGAAGAAATGATCAAAATAAAAAGACTTTGAATAATGTTTAGAATTTAGAAAAGCTGTCATGATTACTTTTATTCAAGAGACTCTGCTGTATCCAAAATTATAAATAAATAAAATAAAGAGAAATGATGAAAATTTTCATATTGACCACCAGGAGTTACAATAAGCATTTTGTACCCTGGAGAACAATAGCTCTTAAGAAAAGGAGCCAGGCAACTCCAGGATGCTTTATCTCACTCAACTATAGCAATTTGTGAATCCTCATTAATTGTCTAACAATGTTTCATGAATCTTGAAAGTAACTGAAATAAAAGGGTTCATTAGTGTGTGCTTCATAATGGGGGAAACTCAATTTTCTGAACACAAGAAGGGAACTATTCTATTTTACTCCTTAGGTGTCAGGAGGTCTAGGGAGCTGAAAGAATAGTCTCTAGCAAAACACAGACTGATTTGGGAATTGTCTTCGCAGCCCCAAAAAATCCTATTGGCGATGTAGGGAGGAAAATCTAAGAAAAGCTGATTCATGTGTTAAAAGAGAAACTTATATTTCTATTCTCATAATTTTTTCCCATATAAGAGAGGAATTTTATGTTTTATGTACACACTAAATTGTTAGGTATTTAGGAAAAGGACTGTACTTTATATTCACAGTATACCTAGTGCAGAAATATAGAAGGTGCCTGATATGTGTAGATTTGAATTAAATAACAGAACATAGCTGATGACTGGCTTTATTGGGAAAGACTAAAAATCTACAGAGGTGATACAGATGGCATTCAAAAAATGTATGAAATCACAGGTCTTAGGATAAGATTCATTTCTACATTTGGGGCAGGCAAGACAAGAGCCAGCAATGGGAAATATGCATCCATGTTTCACACATATAACTCCTACACGTGGCCCAGGTGTGTAGCTTTGGGCTCAGAATCTCTTGGGCATCATAACTGAAGTCCTGTTTTCCAGTGTTTCCCCCCAACCCTTTCTGTTTTGTTGCTTTTGTCAGAAACTTTATTCCTGTGTTTAATTTCCAACTTTTCATACAACCTCAGAGAATTCAGGTGTAAAAGATGTCGTTCTGGCCCATTTGGAACAAGGTTGTCCCTTCTATTCTTTCTGGCTCTGATTCATATTTTCTTTTTTTTTAATTTTGTTCTTGGAACCCTCTTCTTTATAAACCCATTCAGCGATTTTTTTAAAAAAATTATACAAATACAATGTGTGTGTGGGTTTTGGGTGGGCTGTGGAAATTGATTTACGAGTCAACCACTTTTCTCTTTTCTTGCCATCTCCCGCTTGAGTGGTTTGTCGTCTCTGGGCTTTTCTTTCACTGAAGGAGAATAAGGTTGTCTATGGAAGAGGTCAGCATTTCAAATTGGTGGAGTTCAACTGCACAAATGACATAGAACTGACAAGAAAAGACAGGGGGTTTGGAGGTCACAGACTGCATAGGTCTCGCTTAGGGTTTTTGCTTTGTGATGAACCCTGGCACCAAAATGAATTAAATAACAGGCTTAAGGACTATTGAGAGAGGACTGAATGCAAATCAAAGATAAGTAGAAGTTTTCTCTCCTAAGAGGGGAATGATTTTTTTCCCTTCCCTCTCCCCCTTCCATATCTGTGCTGGCAAGAGCTGCATGTTAAACATGATTTCTCTGGCATTGTGCTGGGTGCTTTCACTGCGGGCCGCAGCGATGGCCTATCTTGGCCTATGATTAATGACCTGCTAGGCAATTTGGAAGCCATAATAACTCCGCAGTCCACACACAAACTATATAGTCGCATTCCTTTTGCGGATTTGCCAAGCTGTTACCAAGGGGCCTGCATAGGAGCCGGATTGCTGGAGAGATAGCCAAGCATTTCTGCAAATGCCATTCTGGCCTTATCTTGCTGGAAAGTGCAATGAGCGGTGGGCTCATTTACAACATTCAAAGCCTAGATCTCACAGCTTCTTTATTTCAGCCCAGATTAGGGTGAACAAAAAAAAAAAAAAAGAAGAAGCTGGTAAAAATCAATCTTTTTCTGTGGTCGTCAGGCCTTGGTGCTTACACATCTTGCACAGTGGTGTCCTCAAATTTCAAGTCAAATTTATCAGGGTCTAATGCTAATAGCACCCTCTAAAAGCAGAGCAGTTACTTGAAAACCTCAGGCTGAAACAAAGGCTGTGCTTCAAGGTTTGCAGTTTGGATCTGCTCCTATGAACATTGATGAACGTGAAAAGTGCATGTGAGGGTGAGAGGACATTGTGCTGGGAGTCCGGGTCGGGGTCTCATTGCACTTCAGCCGCTGCCTTGTTCTGTGACCTGGGTGCATTTCTTCTTTCTGGGCTGCAGTTTCTTATCAATTCTATTAGCAATTAGCAAACCATCTAGCAGGTCTTTTTCTAGCTCCGATTTTTAATCATGTTGCAGATATTTGTTGAGCACTCACCAGTTCTTTGGCATCCTTCTAGGCTCTTGAGAGATTTAGGGAAGAGAGCAGATGAAGATCCCTGTGCTCAGAAAGCTTCATAACGTTTTTGTTTGTTTGTTCGTTTGTTTTCCTGATGTTGGACATCAAACCCAGGGCTTTGCATATATATAGACAAGTGCTCTACCACTGAGCTACGTCCCCAGCCAGAAAAGCTGCCATTCTTGGTGAGACAATCATTAACAATAAAGGTAATTACTAAGTAAATGGTGTAAGTTAGAGAACAACAAGTACTATGGGAAAAGGAAAATGTAGAACAGATTCGAGGAAACTAGAACATAGGGTGGAGTTGAGGGCAGATTGTAATATGAAATGTGGTGGCCAGTAATATTCAGTGGTGCCTGTAATGAGGGAGTCAGAGAAGCATCTGTCTGGAAGGGAGGCATTTCAGCAGAGAACAGGTCCAGAGTGAAGGCCCTAAAGGTCTGAGCCTGTTGGTGTTCTCATTTTCTTTGAGACTGGCTTTCAATCACTTAGCTTGCTGGTGATGATTCCATCACCCAATTCCATTTTTTTCAACCTTGGCTGCATGTTGAAAGTACTCTGGGACTTACAAAAATACAGAGATTTAAGTCCTGCTTCCAAAGATTTTGATTTAATTGATCTGAGGTGCAGCGAAGGCCTCAAGAGTTTTCAGTGCTTTGGGATTTTCTTCTATGCAGTAAAAGTTGCTGTAGTGCAAGGGGGCTCCGTTTCACCATAATCTTTCCGGGGCTGTTTGTCACTGAGGCAAGTGATCTTAATATTCCCACTGTCAAGCCAAGGAGCTGTCATTCAGTCCACATGCAATACCATATTAAGAACGTTCTCTGAACAGCAGTAGTCATGTGAAGGAGAGCAAGATGGTCCATGAGAGAGTGGAGAAGATGTACATATGAACATGATTCTTCTAACACAGATGGATTTCACAGAGCAGTGAAACTTTTGGCTAAAAGTCAGTTTTTCCCAAACATAACTGGTTCAAATGCTACTTCAGTGTATTTTCCATATCCATGTAAAATTGACTTGTGCCTTTTCTTTAAATTCTCATTTTATTGTCCTCATCAGTAAAATTTGTAAAATCATTTGATTACTCTATATGACAAATCTGTTATAGATAACAAATTATACTTACATCTATAATTATAGAAATAATAAATGTTCATTTATATGTTATCCAAAACCATCTCCAGGATGGTGACTAGAAAAAAGTGAACCACATGTTTGGAAATGGGACCGAATGATGTGAGTTGGTCATAACGAGGAGAAGAAGGGAACATTTAAGGCCGAGTAACTCATGGATCCTGTTTTATTTATGTATAAAATGGTTGATAAAGGACCAAAGAAAATTAAAGTTAAGTGTTTGGGGTAGGCTTTGTAATTATGCCACCAATTAATCTGTTTGGGACCATTTGGATGATTAGCAGATGGATTTTGCTTTGGAATTCCCAAACATCAGATATTATTTGGTGTGTGTGTGAGTGTGTGTGTGTGTGTGTGTGTGTGTGTGTGTGTGTGGTGCTAGGGATTAAACTCAGGGCCTTTGCATGCAAGGCAAACACTTTACCAACTGAGCTATATCCCCAGCCCCTTCATTTGCTTTTGACCTTATGGCCAGACTTCTATTTTCTCTCTTTGTATCAAAGCATTATGATACAGAACCCAAGATCATGCCACCTAAACTCATTGGTACCCAAGTCCAATATGTTCAGAAGAAACATTAAAATAGTTGTTTTGCTCAGATAATTGTATCTTACTGCAATGCTCACCTTTGAGAGAAAAGCATTTAAAAAAAAAAACTAGACTTTGACTACTTGCTGAGAAAAAGTTCCAAATTTCCACATTTTTCTAGTATATATGTACTAAAAACAATACACTTTCTTTCCTCATGTACTCTAACTAGAAGGTAGCTGCATACTTTTGCAATATGCACAGTCTTCAACAGTAACCAGGTACTGGTATCCTTGTCTTTAATATATTTTTATTTTAATTACCAGGTAATAAATAAATTCATTCCCACTGTAAAATATTTAGGCATTATTGATGTTAACTATCAGTTCCAATGGTAGTTGTCATTCCAGAGGGAATCACTGTTACCAAGTTGTATTATAATTTAACCTTGCCTTCCTTTCTGTCTTCTTACAGTATTTTCATATATGAGACTTCAGAAACATCTAGTGTGTATATGTGTGGGTTCTTTTTCGTAGAAGTATGAATGATGGTTTATTTTACATGTCATTCCAGAACCATTCTTCTCACTGAACATTATGTCTTAATATGTGTATATCTTACAGATGCACTAGGGCCAGACAAATAAATCTGCTTCATTAACAACAACATAACTGAATGGCTTTTCAAAATATATATCTACAGCCTAGAGACAGCTATTGTACTACAACAATGTTGCCTGACTATGCATGCAAACACAATGCCTTCTTTCCTACATCAGCTCACATACATCTATGAGTCTAGGGTAGATACTGAAACGTGACATCTCTGGCTTATAGGACACACTTTCAGCTTTTTAGCATTGCCAATAGGTCCTCCAAAATAGCTAAACCAACTCTCACTACACTGTGAGACCCTGTACCATTCTTAGTTCTGCCTCTCATATAGTTCCACTATTTGTAGCTGATGTATTTTTAAAAATGTTATCACCTACTCCAGTGGGAATATATTTGCCAGATCTATCTGTCCTCTCATTTGCAGTTCCAAGAAGTTATTTAGAGATGGTGGGAAACACTGTGGAATCATCTGGCCCAGGCAGGAGATAGCACTTCTCATCTTATTCCTGTGCTTTGACCAAGGGAGCTAAACTGTGGCCCAGAATTTTAGAGAAAGGGGCTGAAAATCACAGTAATCACAAAACTTTTTCAGCACATCTATGTTTCATGAATTAGGATATAGATTATTAAGTTATAGAACAGATACCCAACATGGCAGTGGCGAACCTAAGTTCAGAAAATTAATTAAAGTTCAGAAAATTAATTCTTTCATGTTCTTGTCCAGGTGTGATAGGTTCTGGGCTGCTACTGAAGATCCCTGGTAGTAGGATCCCAGTTCCTTGTATCTTCTTCCACTTTCCTTGAGGTGCTATCCTCTTCCATCAAGATGATTCACAGCTGCATCCACATTCTAGCTAGCAGGAAGAGAACACACCTGGGAGCCCCATCTATTCATACACGGAAAGCAGTCATGTGGCCACATCTATCTGCAACAGTTTATGGGAAGTATCTTGTTTTATTTTGGTTTATGGTCACACACTCAGAAAAAAAATAAATAAGTGAATAAAATAAATCATGGGTTCTGTTACTATGAAAGAACAGATATTGGCAGATAATAGAAATCTGCCACGTATGTCAAAAGAACTGTTAGGAGCTTAGGCTGAGTGTGGTGGCGGCTCAGGAGATTGAAACAGGAGGATTGCAAGTTCAAGGCCAACCTCAGCAACTTAGTAAGGCTCTGAGCAACTTAATAATACCCTGCCCCCAAATTAAAAATTAACAACAACAACAACAAAAAGGGTCTGGGGACTTGGCTCAGTGGTTGAGTGCATCCAGGTTCAATCCCTGGTACCAGAAACTGACAGAATGGACAGTTCAGAGAAGTTCACTGTGAACAGCTGTTATCAGCTGCTACACGTAATTGAAAGCCTCATTCAGTCGCTCATGGAACACACTCCCATTGCCCCGGGGAATTTGATTTTGTAGAAGGAGACATTATTTCTGAGATATGTGGATATCTTTCCTTATAGCAGGAAGAAATGAAAGCTGGGTGGGACGAACTCTGTAAAGAGGAAAGGTAGAGGATGCAGGGAGGCAGGCTTTGAGGAGCTTAGCACACAGGATCACAGGCACAAGTGGTATTTTGAAGGGACACACTCAATTATAGGAAATGAGTGCTGCCTTGCTGATTAGCTTCTATTGGGAACCTCCCCATCAGGGTCACAATTCTAGTTTGGTACTAATGGTTGCTGTAAGTGTATGTCAGAGGACAGAATTTCAGTGTCAATGTCATTGTTCATTCCAGGCTTTTGGTTAAGATTAAGAAGTAGTAAGATCTTCCACTCACCAAGTACCATATGCAAAGGAATCTGTGGCATATGCCTGTAATCCTGGAGGCTGGGGAGGCTGAGGCAGGAGGATCTCAAGTTCAAAGCCAGCCTCGGCAATGGCAAAGCACTAAGTAGATTGGTGAGACCCTGTTTCTAAATAAATTACAGAAATAGGGCTGGGGACGTGGCTCAGTGGGTTGAGTACCCCAGACTTCAATCCCCAGTACCAAAAAAAAAAACAAACCCAGAAACAAAACTGGTGTGCACTTATAATGCCCTTCACCCTGCTAACAGCACTTGAGTCATTTCACTTTTATCCTCTTAACTACCCTAGAAGATGCAAGTTGTCATTACAGTTTTACAAATAAGGCATAAGCTAAAAGAAATTGTAGCTATGTGGCACAAAGTGAAAGGGCTTACAATTGTATAAGCCTTCAGATGTCAAGATCAGTTCTTGCTGACTGTATATAAGCTCTGTTGTAAGAGAGGAGAATGGTTGTCACTGGGTACATGGCCTTTTCTACGTCATTCTGGGGAGAGAGATCTACATTCAACTGTTTTGTTCTCCTGTTTTCTTTTTCTAAATGAAAAACAAATCTCTGAGTCTTCTGAATATCTTTCTCTTTTTTATACTGTCGGTTCTCACTCAGTGTAAAGACTAGGCAAAGGAGATCCCCACGGCTGTGAGCACATTAGTTTGGTATGTCAGAGTGAGGAGAAATATGGGCAAGAAATCCAGACCTCCTTAGGTTGATATTCAAGGTCTTTCATGATCTGGCCTCAATCTACCTCTTCAAACTTGTTTCCCATGACATCCCCTGAGAAATCACAAGCCATCCTGTGGCTAATTGGCTCACCTCATTCACTTACTATTGAACTATTTATAGAATGTCCCAGGTACTGTTCCAGGGGTAGGGAATTTAAGTAGTGCACGAGAAAGATAAGTTCCAGCTATCCAGAGTTTATACTCCAGTGAACACATAAATAATTAAGATACTTTCAGGATGAGGTAAAAGCTGTGGTGAAAATTAAGACAGAGGAAAGAAAATGGGGAGTGTTTTAGCGAGTGTGTTCTGGAGATCTTTCTGAAGAGCTGCAACCGTTCCAAAGACTGAATGATGACAAGGAACCAAAGACT
The DNA here is from genome assembly GCF_021218885.2 of Marmota monax. Lineage (NCBI taxonomy): Eukaryota > Metazoa > Chordata > Mammalia > Rodentia > Sciuridae > Marmota > Marmota monax. The sequence goes on from NW_026695202.1 coordinate 1,849,983, forward strand.
GAAATTCATTCATTCAGTGCTTCTCGATCTTTCATGTATGAAAGGGTCATTTGAGTATTTTGTTAAAATGTGGGTTCTGATCCAATCGGCCTATGCTGGCACTCAAGCCTGTGTTTCTTAGGAAACTCTCAACTGGAGCTGATTCTGCTGTTCCCTCGACCATGCACTGATGATCAACCCACTTGCTGGATCCCACGGCTAGCCTATGGCAGAGACATGGTGTAAACCCCAACAGGATGACTTCACACACTGTTGTGCTACTCATGATACAGTATGTTTTTATTTACCTGTTTTTTTTTTTTTTTTTTAGTGCTCTACTCTGTATCCCCCACCAAGTCCTATGTTAAGAAAATTGTCAATTCTATGCTCATTGCCTGAAGGGAGGGATTGGGAGGTCTGGAAGCAGAAGTAAAAGTGTTTTTGTCTCCACGACCTCTTTCTTGCCTTGTATGCCAAATCTAGCCTGAAGCTGTCCTCTAGTGAACATCATACTTTAAAAATCTTTCAGATTTCCTACAAAAATTCAGGATTACTGGCTATTTTTTTTTAATGTGGTATGTCTAAGAACAGGGATGTACCATCCATAGACAGCTGTTAGCTGGACCTTGTGATACCCATCCTTTTCCAAAGGTACAGGGTTGTTGGTAGGCAGTGGTCCCTGACTTTCCAGGTGAATGGTTTCCCATTATCTACATGACTCAGAGATGAAGGGAATCTGGGTAAAATGAGATGTTTAGGAGAGCAATTGAAGAGTTGGTGGGACTCAAGGAAGAGGACTAGACCTAAAGACCCAGTAGTCAGGAATTAGGAATGCAGGGCTTTGGGGGGAGGGCCTGTCACTTGATCTCCTATAGGCTGTCAATCCCTCACTTGAGTGAGCATGATCCACCTCTTTGATGTCCCAAGACTGACAGATGATTGCATGGCTAGCATCTGACAAGGACTTTTTTTCTATGACTCCATCCAGGAGTGAAGGAATGGAAAACAGGGAGAAGTGTGTTCTCAAATTTTATTGCCATCTGACACACCCATGGGGGTCTAGCCTAATCTAATATTATCTCACCTTGATTACATCTTCAAAGTCAAATTCCAAATAAGGTTTTATTCATAGGTTCCAGGAGTTAGAACTTCAACATATCTTTTGGGGGAGACAATATTCATCTCCCAACACACACTATTGAATTGTTCATATTGGAAAACTCATTCAGGATTCCATAGAATACCTGCCCCAAAGACTGTAGGATATCATTCATTCATTCATAAATTATGATTCCTTTCACTGTGGATTTATTTATGATTTCTAACCAGGATTGTCTTATTTATATAAGTGAAATGTCGAAAACTTTGGAGAGGGACATTAACATCTAATTGTTAGTATGTGAATTCTCACTGAATCTTTACAGTTCCTCTTTAATGTAGGTATAGAAATCTCATTTCACAGCTCAAAGAACTTAAGAACTTGGCCTGAGTCATATAGCAAACATATCCAGAGACAGATATTTGAGTTTAGATTTGTCTGATTGTAGAAATGTTTTTTCTACTGTACCCTGGTGTATCTCTTTTGGCTTCAGCAGATCTGGATACTTTCTTACTCCCTTTTATACTAAGTGGTGGACCTAGAGTAAGTCTCTTAATTCTGCTGAAATCCATCTTCTTTGAAATGGATATAATAAATGTGATCCTTCTGAGTTTTCATTAATTTCTAGAAAGATGAAGTAAAATGTGGAATTGGAGTTTTGGCTCTGGCTATGTGATTTCTGAGCATGTCATATTAGCTTCCAAAGCTTTGATTTCTTTATCTGTAAAAGGGAGATAATTATAGCCCCAATTTAAAATGACTGCAAAAATTAAATAAGCGTTTTTATATCTATATAATACATTTAGCTTAGTGTCTAGCCATGATAAGCTCACAAAGATGATCTACAACCAGGTATTTAAAAAAATTTTTTTAATGCAAAGTTCTAATTAAAATCAATTACTAAAATTAAATTTTATGTTAGGCTCAATAAAATTATGTGCTCTCTGAAGTCAGGGTGATTTTTCTGGGATTTATCTATGTAGACATCACCCTGGTTTGACTGTAGACTGTAACTCATATCTCTGTACACCCTAAAAGGCAAACCTATCCCCTTGGCTGGAGATATTACATGTAGCAAGAGAAAATCTCCTGCCACAAGGACTTCAGATGCTCCCCTCTGTGGGTAAAGGGAGGCTGTCAGCCTGTTTTAGGCTATATGAGGTCTCAGAGTCTCTGACAAGGCCCTCATTAGCTCATCTTTGTTTGCACGTGCTGTGACCTGTGCAGCCCCAGTAGGGCTGTGCTTGTTCCAAATCATCACGTGGTTGGCTTACCTAGACCTGTTTCAGCTTGAGTGACTCAGGGCAAGACCAAATCCTATCAAAGTATTCACCAGAGTACTCTAATAAACCTTGGAAACATTTTCTGCGTTCCCCAGGGGATCCCTCATTTATCAACTAAGTCTTTTAGCTTTTATTCTCATCCTTTATTCTTATCCTACTTTCACTTTTATTTCACTCAAAGACTAACTATACCTGTGCAAGTTTCAGGGTTCTTTCCATACCCACAGTCTCTTCCGAGAGAAGTCAACTGATACATAGATCTTGATACTTTCTGCCCCTATGATTATGACCACAGCTATTTAGACCAGGGACTACTGTCTGCCCAAAAGGAAGTTACCTGTAGCCCAAGGTATGGTGCAACTTAAGGATTCTGAGTTCTGTGACTTATAATGCCCAGCCAACTCCTCTCTCTTGAGGAGGTTGGAGTGAGACACCAATAAAGGAATATGAGGATGGTGAAGAGGAGAGGGCTACAGGATGGCAGGAAGCAGAAGGCACTAAGAAGAAGCTAGGATCAGAGGGAAGACCTGTGCAGAAGAACATGGTGTAGATGTAAACAGAGAAAGCATGAGTCCTGAGCATTATCCAATCATGAGTAGAGGAGCCATCAACTGTGGGTGCCAATTCCAATATGGCCATTGGGTCCCAGAGACTTGATTTAGACAGCTTAAGTTTCCTAAATAGGAATGTAGACTGCATTATTTCATTTTTAGATGGAAGCATCAAAAAAGAACTCTGGAAACTTGAGGAAAAAGGAAGTGAATTAGAAAAATATAAAAGGCTCTTAAAATCAGAATAGCTGAAGAAATAGGTTTGGAGAAGAACAGAAGGAAGATGCTTTATTCAGCTTTCCACTGCTGTGACAAATATCATGATAAATCAGTTCACAGAAGAGGAAAAGTTTACTTTGGCTCACTGTTTCAGAGGTTTTAGTCTGTGGTCCTTTAACCCTGTTGCTTTGGCCTGTGGCAGCACAGGACATCATGGTGGGGACATGTGGTAGAGGAGGCCTTTTCACCTCATGGTGGATTGGAGGCAAAAGAGGGAAACAAGAAGCATATGGGATTCCAATATCCCTTTCAAGGGCCTGCCCTCTGTGATCTACCTTCCTTCCATTAGGCCACACCTCATAGTTTCCACCACTCCCAATAGCACTGAGGGATGAGGACCAAGTCTTTAACACATGGAGGAGCTTTGAGGGACATTTAAGAACCAAACTACAGCAGAAGACATCCATGGGATCCTAGAAGCAAGTTTTGCCTTCCTGAGTTTTGTCTCTAAGTCATGTCAAATCTTAACCCCACTTGACTTAGGAGTAAAACCCACCAAAGTAGCCTGCATATCTCACCAGGATCTGCCGTGAGGTGAAAAAATTGTGGGGAATATTGATTAATAGAAATTAGGTATTTTTTTAAAGTAAAGTACGGGGGTCTGGATATTGTTGGGGATTAAAAATCATCATCGTATCCTTTGAAATCTGACTGTTTGGCTGATGACTTTGCTGCTGACATTGCTTTTTGGGCCTTCATCTTGACTTTCATAACCTCCTGTGAACTAAGATTACCTTAGCCTGAGTGGACTTCCCTTATGTTCTCTTATTTTGCAGATCTTAACCATGCCAAAATGGTACCCAGTTTCTTTTCCCTTTATTGGTTTATTGTTGGTAGACTGCATTATTGTTCCCATTACCTCATTCACTCCTTGTGTTTCCTGCCATGTGACCTTCCAGTTCCTCTCAATGAGGCCAAGTAAGCTTACCTTTTGAGTTTGGAATCAGCCATGTCACTTGCTTTAGTTTGCAGACACAGTGCAATCAGAGGTCTGACTTGTGCATGTGCAACTGGACATTGCTCACTTGCACTGCTAACATTGCCAAGAAAATTACATGCTGTAGGTATTGTTCTGGTCCAAGGACATTGATGGTTCTATGGAGCACACATGAACATAAATCTGTAACTAGAAACCAAGTCTAGTTGAACCTGGCCTAGACAAATAGATCTCTTCTGACCTGCAGATGAGTGACCAAAGGTAAAACATTTAATTTGGGGTGGTTCATTATGTAGCATTATTATGGTAATAGCTAACATGTATATCTCACAAGGTGCAGTAAAAATGGCAGAAGTTTTGGAGTAAGATAGACTTGATTTGGAATTCTAGCATTTATTAGCTGCAAGACTTTGGAGAAATTTAATCACTTTGATTCTCAATTATTAGCTGATGGCAGAATAATCCCATTTTCCCTTTTCTGTTCCTGAAGCAGAATTTTTAACAGTTTTATTGAGGAATAATTGACATATTATATATTATATGAATCTAGCTTTATAAGTCTGACATATATATTCAATCATAACTATTATCACAGTCAAGAGAATGAACATATAAATCACCCCATACAGTTTCTTGGTGCCCTTTTGTAATTTCTCTCTTATTTCTCTCAACCTCTCTTCCATCCCCAGGCAACAAGGGATCTGCTTTCTGTCAACATAGATTTGGCTGTATTTTCTAGAATTTTATGAAAACATACAGTTTATACTCATTTTATTATTATATTTTTGTCTCCTTTCATTTAGCATAATTATTTTGAGATTCATCTATGGCATGTGTATTGATTTCACTCTTTTTAAATCCTGAGTATATTCCTTTGCATGAATATAAGAGAATTTATTGATTTACATGTTGATAGTTATTTCAGTTATTAACACACTTTTGACTATTACAAATAGTAATAAGAATAAATTCAGGTACAAGTCCTTCTTTGCATGACAAACTTTCATTTCTCTTGGGTAAATGCTTAAGAATAGAAGGGCTTGATTATGTATGGTAGATGTATGATTTCCTTTTATTTTTAATTCAACTTTGTAGAGATAATAATAAAATTACAGGCAGTCTTAAAAAATATGTACAAAGGTTTCCCACATATATTTTACCAAGTTTCTCCCAAGGATAACTTTTGAAAAGATATGTTATAATATCACAACCCAGATGTCAGCAATAGCACACTCTACCAACATCATTCAGTGTATATTTAACTTCATTTCAGAAACTGCAATGGTTTTCCAGAATATCTCATCTACTTATAGTTTCAAAGCAGAGAATCAGTTATCCAGTTTTCCCACACTCTTCCTTTAATAGTGTTGCAACTATTTTCATTTTAGTCACTCTGATGTGTGGATAGTACTATCTCATTATGCTTTTAATATGCATTTCCCTCAATTACGAATGGCGTGAAATACCTTTTCATCAGCTTATTTGCCATATGTATATCTTTTCTATGAAATATCTGTTCATGTATTTTGCTTATTTTGTAATTTAACTCTTTTTACTGTTGAGTTTTGAAAGTCACGTATTCTAGATACTTGTCTTTTATCAGATGTGTGGTTTACAAATATTTTCTCTTGGGCTGTCGCTTATCTTTTAATATTTTACAAATGGGATTTCAAAAAAGTAAAAGTTTCCAATTTTGTTGTGATTTCCTTTTATGAATCTTTCTTTTGATGCCAAGTATAAAAACCTTTTGCCTAGACTTAGGTCTCAAAGATTATCTCATTTCTATTAAAAAAAAGTTATAGTTTTACAGTAATTTTATGACCAATTTTCAGTCAACATTTGTGTAAAGGTTGAAATTTCTTTTTATGATATGGCATTGCAATTATTCTAGTATTATTTATTTAAAAGGCCTTTATACCTTTGTAAAAAAATTATTTTGGTACACTTATATGGAACTATTTTTGAGTTCTTTGTTCAGCTCCACTTTCATCGATGTATTGACTTCTCCATCACTACTTCCCTGTTTTTATTGCTATAGACACTTAATAATCCTTAATACTGAGTGTTCTTACCACTTTATTTTTCTTTGCTGAGATTATTTTTGTCGTTTCAAAATTCAGAATTCACTGTTGACAATTATCTCTTTCATGGACCTAAAAAACATTGTACCACTTTCTTCTGACATCCATAGTTTCAGATGTGAAATCTATTGTTACTCTACCTGGAAGTTCCTCATAGGAAATGTATCATTTAAGACTTTTTTCTTTGTTTTTAGCTTTCAAAATTTAATTAAGTTGTGTCTTGGTGTGGGTTTATTTGTGTTTCGTTTCTCTTGAGGTTTCATGTAGTTTTTTGGATGTACATGTGCTTTTTGGTCATATTTGGGACATTTTTGGCAATTATTTCTTAAAAATCATTTTTTTAGCCTTTTTTTTCCTCCTCTCCTTCTAGAACTATAATGATACGAGTATTGAGTTTTTGTTATTACTTCACAGATCCTTTAGTTTCTGCTTAATTCTTATTCATTCTGTTTTCTTCTCTCTCTTTTATTTTTGGTACTGGGGATTGAATCCTGGGCCTCTCACATGCTAGGCAAGCACTGTACCACTGAGCCACATCATCAGCCCTATTTTCTCCCCGTTAATATAATTTACACATGATTGTAAGACACTTTAAAATAGAAACTTAGTTTTCAAATGGTCATTGCAAATATACAAAAATACAATTAAATTTTGTATTTGGTCTTATATTCTGAAACCTATTAGTTTTGGTTTATTTATTTTAAATTCCATCTGCTTTTCTACATAGATTTTTTTTAACATGGATGATTATTCTAATCAGCTTTTCATCACTATGACCAAAATAATTGACATAAACAAATTAAGAAAGATTTGTTTTGGCTCATAGTTTCAGAGGTTTCAGTTCATAGGTGGATGGCTTCATTGATTTAGGCCTCAGGTGAGGCACAACATCATGGTGGAAGGGCATGGCAAAAGAAATCTGCTCAACTTATGGTAGCCAGAAAGCAGGGAGGGAGAGAGAAGAAGGGGCCAGGGACAAGATATAATCCTCAAGGTATACCCCCAGTGACCAACTTCCTCCAAATATTTCCTCCCCTATAGTTTCTACCTCTGCCAATAATCCATTCAAATTATGAATCCATCAAATGAATTTGTCCACTGATGATGCTAGGGCCCTCATGATCCAAGCACTTCCCCAAATCTGCACCTACAGACATTGCTGCATTGAGGACCAAGTCTTCCTTAAACATTAGCTTTTGGGGACATTTCAGATCCATATCATAACAATAATTATGTTATCTACAAGCAATGACAGTTATAATTTACCCCTACCAATTCATTATCTTGTAAAAGCATATTATTTACTTTGCTGTAAATTAACTTAATTTATTTAAAAAATGTTTGTATTCATAAATTTAATCACAAAATTTGGGGAAATTTAGTAGTTGGCTCTTGCAAGCTGAGACAAGCTAACTTCAACACCACATTTTGTTTCATCTCCCATTTCTCTACCCTGCTTTTAAAAGTTTAAGCACCTGGATTCCAAATTGCTTCACTATCTGGACCTGCTTCTATAAGAGGTCATAACAGGGAAATGGATGAGCAGTGGGCTTCTTATTTCTGGAAAGCATAAAGGGGTATACTTTTGAAATAATGAATGAAACAAAGAAACTGAATAGTAGGAATTTTTATCTTATCATTCTCTGGAAATGATTTTTTGAATTTGCTTCCCAGTGTTCTGTACTTTTTGTTATTTCCAGTTCTCCCATGGGACACTTCTTGATTTGTTGAAGACTAGCACAGAGATATAGATTCACAATAGGCCACACTCCACCCTAAATGGCTTGCTCTCTTAACATACCAGCACAGCTCCACACAAAGTTTCAGGAGTGGTTATTGTTTCTCTTAGGGAATATTTGAGGATTAGTTAGAGAAAATCATAACATTGTAAAGGAAAGTCTAAAGTCTGTGTGACTATTATAATTTTCCCAGTGTCCAAGGAAAACCATATAAAAATATAATCTTCTACTTTTAAATTCAATAATAATTCATTTAAAAATTACCATGTACTAGGCATGGTGTTAGGTCCATTTAAAAAGTGGACATATTCCAAGATTATAATTTGGCTATCCAATCCTTGATTTTCCCACTATATTTTCTCACTTCTCTAATGTGCTTTCCTGGAGGAATCTTTCTCCCCTGACATCTCTACCTTTAGTCGTTTTTTTCTCTGAATTTGAGATCATTCAGTCTCAGTTTTACTTTCTATGAGAGAAAGAGAGGATGTTATGGGCTTTTTAGGACATACACTGATAACATTTAACCCAGGACTCCACAGAAAAATTTGGAATAGGGCTCTAAGTCTTTTAGAAAATTGCAGAGCATTATAACCCTTCCAATTATCTTCTTTGATCACTTTATCAGTAAAAATTATAGTCATACACATTCATTATCTTTAATATTTTGCAGCTAAACATTTACTAATTTATTATGCAAGTAAACATAATTCTGAAGGAAAAAATATGGATGCAGTATCAGTCCAACCATAAGGAGGACTAATATGCTTACCCCATTGTCTGACAACTTGTAAGGCATCTCTTGCCATGGAGTCAAAACATTGCAATGTTATGCAGATAAGCTGAGTTTCTTTGTTTCATTCATTATTTCAAAATTATACCCCTTTATGCTTTCCAGAAATAAGAAGCCCACTGCTCATCCATTTCCCTCTTGTGACCTCTTATAGAAGCAGGTCCAGATAGTGAAGCAATTTGGAATCCAGGTGCTTAAGGGAAGAGAGATGAAACAAGACATAGTCCCTATTATCAAGAAGCTTACTCTCCAGTGGGGAAAACATGAAAGACTATGATAGAATGGAAAAATACCATAACAGAGCATGGATTAAATGGTGTAGCATCATAGAAGGTACTCTTTATTTTGGGTGGGCATGTGGAAGTTTGGGGAAACACTTTACATTGGCATCAGACAGTAGAATGGAGGTAAAGGGTATATGAGATATAGAAAAGGGCATGTTTTTAAAGTGACTTTAAATGGGGAAATTTTGTATAATCTATTGTGATAGTGTGCATGTGTGAGCATGTGCATACTTATTCATCTTATTCATACTTATTCCTCATTTCATGAGGAAGAGTGATAAAGGATCACTGAAATGGTATACCAAGAAGGCAAAAACAGTTGAACATGTTAAAGAATTTGGACTTTATTTTGTAGGTGTGTTGGCCCTTGTGAGCTAGCCAGTTAATGTTTACAAGTAGGAGAACTGATTACTCAGTTGTTGGAGATAACCTTGTTGCATTAAGTATGACTTGTTGGGAAGAAACTGGAGGTAGGGACAGTTAGGAGTCTGTTAAGAAAAATCTGCTTTTCAGACATGAAGATTTTAACTAGAGTAGTGGTGTAGTAGATAAAGAGAATGTAATGGATTCGTATTTCATAGAAAACAAGGAATGAAGGAACAAGAAAAGAATGCATTAAATTATCTGAATGGGCTTCTTTCAGGAAGGCAGTGAGACTGTTAACAGGACTTAGAGACTTAGAGACTCAAATATCAGGAAAATATTAGCAGGTTGAGTTCAGAATACCTGGAAAACTCGAAGATGGAAATGTCCAAGGCATTAGTTACAAATGAGGTGTGGAGTTCAGAAGAGAAATCAGAATAAAAGTTCAATTGACTTGACTTCATCAGAAAATAGGGTTTGTATTAGTTTCCTACTGCTGCTATAACAAATCACTACAAAATAATAATAAATTATTATGTTTTGGAAGCCCAAAATGAGTCTTTTGACAGGAAAATCAAGGTGTTAACAGGGCTGGATTCCTTCTGCAGTCTCTAGGGGAATATTTTGTTTACTTACCATTTCTAACTTCTGAACAGTGTCACTTGGCCCCTCTCTCCATTTTCAAAGCATATCACCTAACCTTTTCTTCCATATTTACTCTCTGATTCTCACCCCTCTGCCAATCCAGAATAATTTTCTCATCTTAAAATACTTACATCTGCAAAATTCCTTTTCCCATGTAAGGTACCATATTCACAGTTTCTGGGGATTAGGATATGTATATATATTTGGGATCTAGGGGACACAGTTTAGTCTGCCATAGGCAGATGAGAAAAGTGTAGAAGAATGAGGAAAGAGAAAAAATGAAGGCAGAAATCTGAGAAAAAAATGAATATGGAGAAAGAAGAAAAGTATTTGTACAAAAAAAATGTCTCTTGGAGGTCAATGGATCGAGAAATTTCTAAAAAATTAAAACCCGCCAAGAGTTTTTTCTGTTGCTGGCTCTTCTGCCTGTGATTTCCCAGGTTTATCTTGTTTCTGGCCTATGAAGTCAACAAAAATATCAAATGGTAAATGAAGCAACTATCCAAGCCCATTTGTCAGTTCCTGATTTATTTGCTTTCCAGGTCTGAACTCTGCCCTAATCAACTCTGAACTCCTGGATAAAATCCACACTTGATATTCAGGAACATAACCCTTGGCCTCCCTTTTCAGAATTCAGCTTGTCCTTCCCTCTGGTTCCCTTCTCTTTTTACTTTAATAGGTGACAGCAGTTTTCAAGTTCTCTAAGAACATTCAGCTTCTAGAATTGGCCTCTTCCTCCCTTGGACTGCTTGAGTCGAAGGGGTGAAAGCTTGGATTCTGGTGCCATCACTTAGTACTTCCCATCTGTTAGTCAGCTTTTTGTTGCTGTGACCAAAATGCCTGACAAGAATAAAGGAAGAAAAGTTTATTTTTGGCTCCTGGTTTCAGAGATTTGGGTTCATATTTGGCAGACTCTATTGCTCTGGGTCTGAGGTGAGGCAGGACATCATGGTGGAGGGGCATGATGGAGGAAAGCTAATCAACTCTTCACAACCAGGATGTCTAGAGAAACAGAAAAGAGTGAAGAGCTGGAAACAAAATATACTACTCAAGGCACACCCCTGGTGTCCTATTTCTACTGGAGGAAGTAAGTCTTCCAGTCATGCCCCTCTTGTCTAGAGTTTCTGCCCAGTAGTTCCTTCAAATTAAGAATCCATCAAATGGATTAATTCACTGATGAAGTTACCGCTCCCATAATCAAATCATTTCACCTCTGAAACTTCCTACATTGACTAACATTTGAGCTTCCTGGGGGGCACCTCATATTCAAACCATAGACCATCTTAACCAGGTAGAAGTACAGAAAGAAAGGCTCTTCTCAGTCACTTTGGGGGCATGTGCTGTATCTTTGGGGCAACAACTTGGCAAAGACCCTTTTTGCTTGGGTTATCTATTCAGCAACCAAGTGAAGAGTAAGATGTTCTATTGCAGCAATTCCAGAACCACATGGAAGAGAAGAGCTGAGTTCCCCCAAGAAAAGGGGTCTGTTATGACCACAAGACAGAGGGGGAGGATGCTGGATAGGCAATGAAACAGATGTCCTAGTGGAGAGACGTCTAATATTTCTACTAGGGAGACAGCAGAATTCCCATAGCATTATCAAGAACTGAACACACAGATGGTTTTTATCAGAGAGGCAAAACAAATAATTATGGCTTTAGTTATGCAACCAGCCTAAAATGAGTAGATTCCATTCCTCAGCACCTGTTACCTATGTAAAAAATGCTGCCAAAAGAACATATTCTCATCATCTATAGCACAATGCCTGGCAAATAGGAGAGACTCAATAAATACTTGTTGAATTAGTACAAAAATGAACTTAATGAATAATATATCAATCTCTAATCTTTGATCTATGGGTATTTTCAGGAGTCATTTCTGGGTTTTTTTTAAATGAAGATGATTTTTGTGAACAAATCCATCAGTAAAGGTTTCAAATTTAAATATTTGAGCCAGCATCTTAGAAACCCTAATTCAGCCTCACACACTGGCTTTAGAAAGGAACTGCTGAAAGGTTTTTGTATAATCTGATTAAAAGCTGAAGAAGAGGCGAGGGGTTAACAATTAGTGGTTTAACACCACATTTACCTAAGCTGGAAGGGTTTTTCTAAAGATCTCTTTAAAAAAAAAACCTGACGTGAGGGCTGGGCCTAAAGGCCAAAGTGAACCTATCCACCGTCTTTTCTACCCATCCTTGTCCCTTTTCACGGTCAGAGTTCTTCTACACCTGAGCTCTGAGACAGTTCTCCTCCATTTTCATCTGAGACAGAATTAATTCCTGGGTACTCCGGTGCCATCAGAATTTCATAGGTTTGTACTCTGAATACACTCTACCAGTTGTAACATGAATTTCAGGGAGTTGATGTCATTACCAAGAAAGGCAAAAACTGGTTCTTAGGGTTGGGGGGAAATCTTAGTTACTGCCATGATCTGTAGCTCTGTAAAGCACCACATCATAAATGGCTGCAGAGCATATCTCTGATAATTTCATGAGGGCCAGCGAGGAAAAAGAAGGTGGCTAAAATGGTCCCTTAGAAAAACGGTGGTAATACTAACAATAATAAGCTTTATAAAAGGTTGAGAAACACCAGGTTATATGGAATACTTAAAACCCACACTAAGTCCATTCCTTTTGCTCTCACATTGCCTCAAGAAAACAGATCTTCGTAACCACTATCTAGAGTTAATAATAATAATAAATGCTATAGAAATGTCAAAAGGACAATAGAAAAACTAAAGCTTGTAGAACGTGAATAGGAATGGTCTCCTGAGACAGTGGCATCTGATCCAAGTCTCAAATGGTGAGAAGACCCAGAAGTAGAACTTTCCAGGCAGAGAGAGAGGAGAAAGGTGAAGGTGGAGTGAGTTGAGTTAGGGAGTGAGAGGCAGGAGGTTGTCCATATTAGATCATGCTGGACCAGGCAGGCAGTGGGAAGGCCTCCCTGCATGCTATGTGACTAGGGTAAGTGCTCTTTGGCCATCAGAGGGCAAGTTTGTTTGGGTAGGGGTGGAGTGCAGCAGCCACATGGCTCTCACCTTCTAGAGTGCTAAGTCCAGTCTCATTCAATTCAGGACTTGGGAGAGATGCCTGGATTCAAGGTAGCAGAACACCCCTCAGCTGCCTGGGAGCTCCTGTGTCCAGATGCTACTGAGACTGGAAGAAGAAAGGCCCTAAAGGCTCTCAGGCTTCATACGCCTCTGAAACCAGAATCTGCCCTCTTTCGATTTTTGAGGTACACAGGCTTTTTTCTCCTTCTGACAATCTCCTTCTCGTATTACTTGAGTATCATGTAGTGGGGGAAAACACAGAATTAGGGGTCAGAGGCCTTGGGCTCCACAACCCCATCCGCTCATAAATCACAAGGTGACCCGTGCCAGAGTATTCCGGGATCTGGACATCCAGACCCTCATCTGGGACCATCATTAAGATTCCTTCTAGAACACAGACTCTGTGATTCTATTATCCTGTCCAGAGCTGGGGAGGAGTCCAAACCCCTGCATGCAAGCCCACCAAACTGTCCTAAAATAATCAAGCAATTTCCCTGGAAATGGTTGAGAGGAGAAGTCACTGGGTCTTTGCGGAACATGATGAAACCCAGTCCCAGCTGAATATTAAGTTAGAGAGGGGTCTGTGACTGGGTTAGGGGACTGGAGAAAGAAGGGAGATGCAGGGCTGGGAGAGAGAAATTTTAATTGCAATTGTTTGGCCGACTGATCCTAGGCAAGAAGCCCCCAAGCAGTCTCCAACACAGATATTTGAAAGGAAGAGACGGCTGGGGGATGGTTTGGTCTCTCCCTCCCCTCTGAGGCTGTTTGAGGAGCGGTCTACAGCACTGACAAGCACGGGTTTTGGAGGCCATTGAAAAGTTTTGGGTCTAAATAGGGTAGGCAGCTTGGCTTAAGTGTTGCTAAGGAATACCTGGCAACCAGCAACAATAGGCCTTTTAGAGAATCCAGGGCAAACAGTGACCGTGGTAATGGGGTGGGTTTAAGGGTCTCCTTGCCCGGCTGGGCCCCTCCTCTCCTCACACAGAGGCCTGGGCACTGGGCTATGTTCCGGAAATTCCCTGCACAAAGCCCCATTCACTGGGAGGAGGGCCAATGCGTGTGCTTTGGGGAGAGTGGGGGAGGGGACAGGGGTAGAGAGTAGGCGGGGGAGGGGGTACCAGAGAAGGAGCTTTACTAAAAAAAAAAAAAAAAAAAAAAAAAACCCTCTCAAGTCTCTTTCTTCTCCCAAACACTAAAAGAGGCACAGAAAGTGCTAAGTTTGTAAAAGAGGCTGAAAAGGTTCAGAAAAGTAGCATAAAAGGGGCCGGGGAACGCCCTGTGAATTTTGAACAGATAGCAGAAAAGGGACCCTAAAAAGCAATTAGTGATGCTGCTTGTAAATGAAGAGGCAGCTAGTTTGGGGTGAAGAACTGAGGGGTGGAGGTAGGTGTTCAGGAGCCTGTAGGAGTGGGGGGGATCAGAGCAGGTGAGGAGAGGGAGGAGGGTGGGGAGTGAGGGAGGGAAGGGGAGGTGAGGGTGGAGAGAAGGAAGTGAGGGAACCAGGGCCCCCCCCCACCGCCATTCCAAACACCTGCTCTCCACTTGGACTGTGCAGCCACCCCACACACTTGGATTTTGTCGCCTGTTAAGGCAGTCCCAGAGCAGCCTGAGACAGTGAACAGTGCCCAGGGTCCGAGCTGTCTCTGGGCTATTTGGTGTTTGCTAACCATGAAGCAAAGCCCCCATGTTCCGAGTGAGTGGAGTCTCCTCTTTTTACATCCAAGTGACTGGCAGGATGCTCCAGGGAGCTGGGTGTCTGCCTGAGCTCCCAGGGGAGGCTCAGATGACAGCCAGGGAAGGAAAGCAAAGGAGCCAACAAATTAGCACTCTACAAATTCCACGTGCCCGCGCTGCATAACATTCATGCTCAAACACCCTACTCAACGGCTCTAAAGATAATAATTTTACATTTCCAGCAGAATGTGCACAGTGACAATTATCTGTATTCCTACTGTGTCGCAGCATCAACCAATAATCAAGAGAATTATGTTCCAGTTGAAAGCAGATTTAAATAAACAGACACTAAATGGGAGCCAATAATAGATGTACCAAAATAGTCCAGGCAAGGAAGCAGCCATTCAAAAGAGCTGATTCGTGGAGAAATCATGAGGCATCCAGACCCCAGGGCTCACAGCTCCCTGTCAGCCAGGCTGGTTCTCTCATGCAGGTCTGCATACCTGACCAAAGAACCATCCTGAACTCATCCTTCCCTCCTTTCCTTCCTTCCTCCCTTCTCCTCTGCCTCTCCACCTTCTCCTTCCTTTCTATAAACATTCACCATTCAGTATCAACTGGGAACATTTGGGAACCATCATCAAAATTAATAAACCCTGCCCTTCTTTTATTTTTGTGTCCCTGTGCTCAGGATTAAATTTGGGTTCTTTCAGCTTTGTGTGAGGCAGGGGTGGGGGTTGTTAGTGCTTTAAAAGAAAAACAGGTGTTTCTAGGAGAAGAGAAAAGGCAATGCTGAAGAGGAAGAAGCATGAAGGTCTACTAGACATTCTTTCAAGTGTCACATGTTTACTAGAGGTACCAGGCATGGCCCTAAGTGCAGGAAGTTCAAAGATGAAAGGGCTAATGCCTGTCCTCAAAAAGCCTCCAATCCTACACAGAGGAGCTAACAGGCTTAGTGACTGTGGGATGGGTGAGTCCTTGACGTTCAGGGGGAGCAGCAGAGGAGAAGTCAAGGAGCAGCTATGCTTGAGGATGAGCCCCAGAGAACATGTGGTGGGAGCCCCAGAGAACATGTGGTGGGAGGGCATTCTTGGCAGAGGAAGGAGCATGTTCAAAGGCCTGGGTATGAGGGAAGGCTGGGTTTGTTCCACTACATCCTTCAGTAAGAATGGCTTCAGGGTGAGATATCAGGAGGCATTGGAAAAGTAGTCAGTGACACAGAGGAAAAGACTTGGCTCTACTCCTGATGGTGGGGTGATGATCAGGAACTTCATTTCTGCCGGCTTCCTGTTTTCAGTGGGGACTTCCATTAGTGTTACTCTTTTGGTTTCCTGTTTACTGTTATTAGCTTCTCCCAGCTTCTTGGCCTCCTCACTTCAGTCCTGCCCTTGAGTAGAGAGGTGAACTCCTCTCCTCTTCTGCATGGAACAACTCTTCTGATCGGCTTTTGGCCACACTGTAACAGGATCCTGTCCTTTCAGGGTGAGACCTGTCTGTGAGTGCCCAGCAATGAGGCAAACTAATTCTGGGGTGCAGCATGAAGATGCTATTATTTTCCCAATTGTAAGCCAGGTTATTTTTAAAAATTTATTTATTTATTATTCTAATTTGTTACATGACAGCAGAATGCATTACAATTCATATTACACATATAGAGCACAATTTTTCATATCACTGGTATATTCACACCATTCATGTCTTCACACATGTACTTAGGGTAATGAAGTCCATTTCATTCCACCCTCTTTTCTACCCCCAGGCCTCTCCCTTCTCCTCCTATCCCTTTGCCCTATCTAGAGTGTCTAATCCTCCCATGCTTCCCCTCCCAACCCCACTATGAATCAGCCTCCTTATATCAGAGAAAACTTTCAGCATTTGTTTTTTGGGATTAGCTAACTTCACTTAGCATTATATTCTCCAACTCCATCCATTTACCTGCAAATGCCATGATTTTATTAAAAATGCTGAATAATATTCCATTCAGGAATATTCCTACTGTGCTGCTATAAACATTGTGCTGCTATAAATATTGATATGGCTGTGTCCTTGTAGTATGCTGTTTTTAAGCCCTTTAGGTATAGCCCGAGGACTGAGTCAAAAGGTGATTCCATTCTCAGTTTTCCAAGGAATCTCCATACTGCTTTCCATATTGGCTACACCAATTTGCAGTCCCACCAGCAGTGTATGAATTTGCCTTTTCCCCACATCCTTGCCAACACTTACTGTTGTTTGTATTCTTAAAAGCTGGCATTCTGACTGGAGTGAGATGAAATCTTAGAGTAGTTTTGATTTGCATTTCTCTAATTGCTAGAGATGTTGAATTTTTTTTTAAACATTTGTTGATTGATTGTATACCATCTTCTGAGAAGTGTCTGTTCAGTTTCTTGGCTCATTTATTGATTGGGTTATTTGGTTTTTTGCAAGTGTAAAAATTTGCTCCCAAGATATAGGCTCTCTATTTACCTCACTGATTGTTTCTTTCGCTGAGAAGAAGCTTTTTAGTTTGAATTTATCCCATTTATTGATTCTTGATTTTCATTCTTGCGCTATAGGAGTCTTATTAAGGAAGTCAGAGCCTAATCCAACATGATGGAGATTTGGGCCTACTTTTTCTTCTAGTAGGCTCAGTGTCTCTGGTTTAATTCCTAGGTTCTTGATCCACTTTGAGTTGAGTTTTGTGCATGGTGAAAGATAAGGGTTTAATTAATTTTGTTGCATATGGATTTCCAGTTTTCCCAGCACCATTTGTTGAAGAGGCTATCTTTCCTCCAATGTATGTTTTTGGTGCCTTTGTCTAACATAACTGTAATTATGTGGGTCAGTCTCTGTGTCCTCTACTCTGTACTATTGGTCTACAAGTCTATGTTGGTGCTAATACCATGTTGCTTTTGTTACTATTGCTCTGTTGTACAGTTTAAAGTCTGATATAGTGATGCCACCTGCTTCTCTCTTCCTGCTAAGGATTGTTTTAGCTATTCTAGGTATCTTATTTTTTTCAGATGAATTTCATGACTGCTTTTTCTATGTCTATGAGGAGTGCCATTAGGATTGGAATTGCATTGAATTTATATAGTGTATGCCAGATTCTTTGACTGGATTTTCATTAATAAATCTGGCATTTTGATCTCAGTTTATCTTTGGTTTCTCCCTTTGAGTAGAGAATAGGGGACTATTTTTTTAATCTCTTGAAGTGTTCAAACAAACTAAGAAGGTTAGAATCCATCCTGGTGGAAAGGGGGAGTTATTGAAGGTGTATGAGCAGGGGCATGGCGTGATAAGGTTTTATAAGTAGTAGAGGAGGATTTGAATAGAGAAAGAGAAAGGATGTGTTGGGAGAGATATATTGGATTAATAACAGTTGGGAGCTGGTGGGTGTAGGGGTAAGGAGGAACCTAGGTTTCTGATAAGCCAATTGGAGCCTCATTTGTTGAGATAGAGAATAGGGAAGAAATAGAGGAGGAAACTAACTAAATTAGAGGAGGAAACTAACGATGATGAGTTCATCTGGTGTCATGTTGACTTAGAAGGCACAAAATGTCTAAGAGGTGGTTAGATTCTTTCTGGCCCAGAGCCCTCTGGAAAGTCACATGGCTGAATTTAGAAGTTTACCTAGAAGTTGTTGAAGCACAGGAGTAATCAATTGCCAAGAGAGATGGTATAGAAAGAGGCAAAGAAAAGTGTGTGGATTCAAACCAACAAAAACATTTCGAGCCCTTTTGAGAACTAGGGAGACATATTATACTTTCACTTATTGTCTTCAGAACTTAGTAAAGTGTCCAGCATGCAAAAAAGGTATTTGTTATAATTTTAGTATCTAGGTTGTCATATAATATACTATCTACAATGTCTAACCAATCATTTCTTTTTTTCTTTTTTTGTTTACTAAGAATTCAAGATGTGAGGCAGGCATCTATCTATCTCACACCTGTATAACAAAATAAAATTGAGCACGGAACATTAGGAAGCATTTTATTAAACTCTTTGCACACAACTATACAAGGTAGATACTCTTAATTCCATTTTACAAATGAGGAAACTGAGGCTGCTGATCAACAGTTCAAGCTTTGAAACCTGGGATGGCCAATTGCAAACTTATGTTCTGAACCCTAAGTTAGATGGGGGTTCAGAACATAAGAAACAACCTACTTTAAAGACTGTAGGAGCGTGCTGCTTAACTAGGAAGATAAAACACTCCCTTGCAATGATGGATGGCAACCACAAAGCATTAGGTAAGGACCAGCTTGTTGTACTGATAAGTGAGGAGTGCCCATATTAGACGTGAAGTTAGACAGTCTTAAGTCTGAATCCGATAACTTGTTTATTCTTCAATGTTAAGGGCTGTGGATACCTCATCTCTAAGGTGATGAATTGGAATTACCTTCTTCACAGGTGCACTTCTGCCCTCTACCCTGTAGGAATCATGCTATAGAAAATTCAATAACTAAGATGGACACACCATTATAGAATTTCTCTTTCTCCTTCAGTTTTTCAGATAAAATTAAAAGCTAAACTTGACATAGTTAAGTCTCAATGGAAAGAGCATAAAAAATGTCAAAATACATTTATTTGTGAAAGCATTCATAATAAAAAGAAATGATATGATTGTGAAAAGGATCCTTTTTAATAAAAAGTAGGGGAAAAATCTAACAGAGAAGACTATATTGTTTTTTTTTTATTGGTTGTTCAAAACATTACAAAGCTCTTGACATATCATATTTCATACATTAGATTCAAGTTGGTTATGAACTCCCAATTTTACCCCAAATACAGACTGCAGAATCACATCGGTTACACATCCACATTTTTACATAATGCCCTATTAGTAACTGTTGTATTCTGCTACCTTTCCTATCCTCTACTATCCCCCCCTCCCCTCCCCTCCCATCTTCTCTCTCTACCCCATCTACTGTAATTCATTTCTCTCCTTGTTTATTTTCCCGTTCCCCTCACAACCTCTTATATGTAATTTTGTATAACAATGAGGGTCTCCCTCCATTACCATGCAATTTCCCTTTTCTCTCCCTTTCCCTCCCACCTCATGTCTCTGTTTAATGTTAATCTTTTCTTCCTGCTCTTCCTCCCTGCTCTGTTCTTAGTTGCTCTCATTATATCAAAGAAGACATTTGGTATTTGTTTTTTAGGGATTGGCTAGCTTCACTAAGCATAATCTGCTCTAGTGCCATCCATTTCCCTGCAAATTCCATGATTTTGTCATTTTTTAGTGCTGCATAATACTCCATGGTGTATAAATGCCACATTTTTTTATCCATTCATCTATTGAAGGGCATCTGGGTTGGTTCCACAGTCTAGTAATTGTGAATTGTGCTGCTATGAACATCGATGTGGCAGTATCCCTGTAGTATGCTCTTTTAAGGTCTTCAGGGAATAGTCCGAGAAGGGCAATAGCTGGGTCAAATGGTGGTTCCATTCCCAGCTTTCCCAGGAATCTCCATACTGCTTTCCAAATTGGCCGCACCAGTTTGCAGTCCCACCAGCAATGTACAAGAGTACCCTTTTCCCCATATCCTTGCCAGCACTTGTTGTTGTTTGACTTCATAATGGCTGCCAATCTTACTGGAGTGAGATGGTATCTTAAATGATTTGCATTTCTCTGACTGCTAGAGATGGTGAGCATTTTTTCATGTACTTGTTGATTGATTGTATGTCCTCCTCTGAGAAGTGTCTGTTCAGGTCCTTGGCCCATTTGTTGATTGGGTTATTTGTTATCTTATTGTCTAATTTTTTGAGTTCTTTGTATACTCTGGATATTAGGGCTTTATCTGAAGTGTGAGGAGTAAAAATTTGTTCCCATGATGTAGGCTCCCTATTTACCTCTCTTATTGTTTCTCTTGCTGAGAAAAAACTTTTCAGTTTAATTAAGTCCCATTTGTTGATTCTTGTTATTAACTCTTATGCTATGGGTGTCCTATTAAGGAATTTGGAGCCCGACCCCACAGTATGTAGATCGTAGCCAACTTTTTCTTCTATCAGACGCAGAGCCTCTGATTTGATATCTAGCTCCTTGATCCACTTTGAGTTAACTTTTGTGCATGGGGAGAGGAGGGGATTCAGTTTCATTTTGTTGCATATGAATTTCCAGTTTTCCCAACACCATTTGTTGAAGGTGCTATCCTTCCTCCATTGCATGCTTTTAGCTCCTTTATCAAATATAAGATAGTTGTAGCTTTGTGGATTAGTCTCTGTGTCCTCTATTCTGTACGATTGGTCCACCCGCCTGTTTTGGTACCAGAACCATGCTGTTTTTGTTACTATTGCTCTGTAATATAGTTTGAAATCTGGTATCGCTATACCGCCTGATTCACACTTCCTGCTTAGAATTGCTTTTGCTATTCTGGGTCTTTTATTTTTCCATATGAATTTCATGATTGCTTTATCTATTTCTACAAGAAATGCCATTGGGATTTTGATTGGCATTGCATTAAACCTATAAAGAACTTTTGGTAATGTCACCATTTTGATGATGTTAGTTCTGCCTATCCATGAGCAGGGTATATTTTTCCATCTTCTAAGATGAGAAGACTATATTGTGATATTTAAGCCTGATAAGAGAGTTGAGTGTTTTTCTTCATGAAGAGAGAGCGAGAGAGAGAGAGAGAGAGAGAGAGAGAGAGAGAGAGAGAGAGAATAAAAACTACTACTATATTTAAGACCAAGGACTAGAATGTCTAATCATCTAGAAAACATTCTACTTGGTTAGTGACTTTTAAAACTATATTTATTCTTACTTTGAAGCTATATATTATTGTAATTATAATTTAAAACAATCTTCCAGAATACAGAAACTAAACTACTTCATTAATTTATCTGCTCAAGAGTAAAGACAGAAAGTAAGATTACATTTTCTGCTTGCATTCAGATTCTATAAGAATAGTCTGTTGTGACACTGAAGCAGGAGGATCACAAGTTTGAGGTCATTTTCAGAAAAAGAAAAAAAAATAGTAGTTTATCTTTTTTGGGGGGGAAATCTCATTATTACCTGTGACAAACATGAATAGATGAGCCAAGGTGATGTAGCTGAATGGCAGAGTACTTGTGCAATCCAATTGTAGGGTTGGATTTAAACCCTGGTATCACCACCAAAAAGAAAAATAATAGCAAAAGTACCCATGTGCTGAGAGCCATTGCCAAGTAGGAATGACGCATGGCAATTTCTTTGTCAGCCTACCCCATGTTGCTTAGAGGGAGGACTCTCCATTGTGGAAATGGGCTTGCCTTGGACCCAGGTCATTTGCAGTGACATTGCATGAGTGTTTGAGAAAGGTGACCCTGCTCAAGGACCAGGATGGATCCGGGTTTAGGGAGGATCCTGCTGGAATAGGGTGGGTCCAGGTTTAGGGTGTATCCTGCTGGGAATAGGGCGTATCCTGCTGCCTCAGGTGCCCACCCGCTCCTTGAGTTCCCGTTGAGTTCTCGCGGGATTCAGAGAGTATTTGGGGATGCAGAGCCTGGTGGAGGTGTGGATTTTCCCCAGAACGTGCGTGTAGAGTGCCGGTGAGAGTTCGGGAATAAAGAATTGCTGTTTGAATCTACAAGGCTGTGAGTGGCTCGTGATTTTGTGCCCAGCCAGACTGCGGCACCCATGTATTTAATAATTTTTTCTAAAAGAATAGAAAAAAAATATCTATGGTTTTAATAATTGACTTTTCAGGACCACAGACAGCTCAGCATATTTTAGTGACTTCACTCCTTCCCATTATTTCATTTCAAGGTCAAAAGTAAAATTACATACACATTGTATTTATATAATCTCTATTTTTAAATTTATATTTTTACTAAAAAAAAAAAAGTTCATGGCACTTATCTGTAACTCTGGTGTCTTAGAAGGCTTAAAAAAGAGGACTACAAATTCAAGGCCAGCATCAACTTAGACCCTCAGCAACTTAGCAAGACTGTTTCAAAATAAAATAGAAAAAGGACTGGAGATATAGCTCAGTAGCTCAGTGGTAAAGTACCCCTGAGCTCAATCCCAGTGAAACAAAGAAGGGAGGAAGTGGGGGGAGAGGAAAGAAGGAGGGAAGGAAGGAAACACAAGCAAGCAAAAGTCATATTTGGGAACACTAGATCATTGGTTCATTTTTCCTACTTTCATGTATTTCTAGCTCCCACAAGCTCATGCCTTTCTTGCAATAAAAAATTCACTCAGTTCATTTCCAAGAGTCCCCAAAGTCTTAACAGTTCCAGCATTACCCAAGAATCCAACTCTAAAGTCTTCTCTGAGACTGAGGGCAAACTCTTGGCTATGAGCTTTTGTGAAAATCAAAAGCAAGTTACATACATCCAAAATACAATGGCACAGACTGAGCATTTTCATTCTAAAAGGGAGAGATAGAGAAAGAGAAAGAAGGAATGGAACCAAACACAGCCAGGTGCTGAGGTGCATGCCTGTAATCCCAGTGGCTCAGGAGGCTGATATGGGAGGAACACAAGTTCAAAGCCAGCATCAGCAATGTAGCAAGGCCCTGTGCAACTTAGTAAGACCCTGTTTTAAATCAAAAAGGGCTGGGGATGTGGCTCAATGGGTAAGCTCTCCTGGGCCCAATCCCCAGTGCCAAAAAACAAACAAAAATACTAACACCCAGTCAGGCCAATATTAAGTACTATAGCTCCATACCTGGCATCAGGGCATATGATGGTGAGATGTGATCCCCAAAGTTTTTGGGCATTCCTGCCTCTATGGTTTTGCTAGCTGTAGCCCACATGGAATGTCTCTTGGTCTGGCTCTGCTCACTTTCTGTAGTTTTCCTTGGCAAACTTTCTGTGTTCCTGACATCTCTTACTTTGGAGTTGTTTATTGCAGCTTTGGCTCCACTCTTATAGCTTTACGCATTGACATCTAAGGGGCTTCCTGCAGGGATTCAGACCTTGCTATACTTTGTCTGGCTTCCCAGGCCCTCATTTTCAATATTAGTGGAAGCCTGCATGACCCCTAACTCCAGCATCCTACATTCCTGCAGAATCAGCACCACATGGAGGACACCAATGTCTGCCACCAGCTATAGCAGCAGCTTGGTCCCCTTAGACTAGGGCTACAACAGTCTCTGAGGGCCTGGATAGCTGAGCATGGTGAATTGAATCCCTGGGAAGCAAATTCCCAGGCACCCCTGTGTGAGCAGGGTGTCCTCAAAAGAATTTGATTTTGCTGATGAATATGATTTTGCTGATTCCTGAGATGCCCTCAAAGCATATTTCCTATTGTCTCTGTGATAAGTACTTAGCTTCTTCTTAGTGGTACTAATCTCTTCAACAACATTTTTCCTTGGCCCCAATTTTACACATGCTTTTCTGGACATACTACACATTTTTGATATCTTTACTTTCTGCCTTTTGCTCCTGATTCTCATAGTAAGCCTAGCTACAATCTGCTAGCTATACCCTTACCACTTCCTGAATGCTGTGTTGCCTTGAAATTTCATCCACCAGATTAATTAGTCCATCTCTTTTAAATTAAGCCTCACAGAAAGTCTCAGGACATGGGCAAAATGTACACAAATATGGTTTTGTGTTTTGTTTTGTTTTTGTCAGCATGTAACATTACTAATCTTTAGTCCAGTTTCCAATAGAATCATCATTCCCTTCTGAAATCTCATGAACATGGTCTTCTGTCTGCATTCTTATCAGTATTCTGGTCTTCTGATTTCCTGCTCCTTGATATCCTTTGATTAGTTATGTGTCTTGCCTTGGACAATAGAATGTTAACCAACTTGATGTTCTCGAGATTTTTACTTCCTCTCTTGCTCTTCTGCGTCTCACTGCCAGGTAGCCTGCCAGAAAGTGCAATGCATGGAGGAGAATCAGTTTGCCCTTGTTGTCCTGACCATGGCCAGCCTAGAGCATCCACCAGCCAGGCAATCCCAGATGTGAGGGAGTCACGATGTGTAACACTATTTAGCAAACCTGTGGATTTATGAACAATAAGAAATGGTGGTTGTTTCATGTTATCAAGTTATCGGGTGAGTCATTTAGCATTATCGTGACAATAGATAACATACATAGCAAAGGTGGTAAGAAGTCCTGCATAAAGAAACATTTAACTTGATTTAAACTAGTACTTCTCAAATATACTAGATGGCATAACTATAAACATTCTTTTTTAAAAAATATTTATTTTTAGTTGTAGTTGGATACAATGCCTTTATTTTATTTATTTATTTTTATGTGGCCCTGAGGATTGAACCCAGGGCCTCCCATGTGCTAGGTGAGCACTCTATCACTGATCCACAACCCCAGCCCCAAACTATAAACATTATAAAGAAAGAAAATGTGAGGGGTTGGGGTTGTGGCTCAGTAGTAGAATGCTTACGTAGCATGTGTGAGGCAGTGGATTTGATTCTTAGCATTGCATATAAATAAATAAAATAAAAGTCCATTGATAGCTATAATAAAAATATTTTTTAAAAGTAAAGCGAAACTCCAGCTTGGGAAATTATTCCTAGGCGTATCCAGAAATGACAGTACCAAAGATTTTTCTAAAACAAAAATCCTAGGTCATTTGTAACCATCTATGGACTGTTAACCTTTGGCAGTCATTTCAAAACTATGTTATGTGCTTCTTATTACTATAGATGTTGGGAAGATAAACAACATGTTTCTCAGACTTTCCTAAAGCAATGTTTTTGGATGCAAATTAGATTTCACCATTTAGGTACACTTGTGAGAAATTTAGAAGGTGGAAATATGAGGTGGAGCTATTTTCTGGCTTCAACCTTTGTTTTTCACAAGCAAGGTCCTGAGAACATTTTTCTTTCTGAAATCACATTTTAATGCCGAGTTTAGTTTCTTGATGTTGAGAGAAATTTGAGGTGCTGAGTGGTGGCCTCAGCTTTTTCTATTGTGACCATCAGAATATGTTCTTCAACAGTTTCAGAGAAGTGACAAGAGTAGCCATGAACTTGGCACCTGTTTTCTGAGAGTTAATTATGAAAAGCCAACCTAAAATTTTCTTATTCAACTTTCTCAAGGATGTGCCTAGATTCCTATATGGAATCTCTGCTTAAAATAAGTAGAGAAGGACTTTCTCTAGCCCTAATTGATGATTGATCCTATATTTAACTCATTTGAACTTAAGTTCCTATGTTTGTAAAAATTAGGATTAATAATACCTTCCTTGTGAACTTATTGAGAGGGTCCATGAGATAAAAGTCACCTCTGTGTCTTGCATAGAGCAAATGCTCAGTAAAAAGAATTCTTCTAATATAGCATAATAACCTCTTTGAGAAATGCTAAGTTGATTTTCCCATTTGTTACATATTTTAGCAAGAGGAGAAGCCAGGAACCAACTTGTTGCATGCATTTGGAAGGTGAAAATAACTGTTATTTTCATTCTTTTTCTTATATGAAAAGGGCAGATTTTTAAAAATTTTTGTTTAATGGCAAGAAAGGAGCATTTAGACAAATGCAGGGGTGAGAAGGAGCCTGAGGATAAGAGAAAGGGAACTAGATGACTCCTGCTCTGTGAGGCTGTTGCTACCTTTGTTCAGGGTAGGTAGCAACATGCTCCATGTATCATTTCTCCTTTTTGCTGATTACACATCTCTCTCTATGCACTGGTACCTTTTCTACCAATTGTTACACATACTTGAGTCTTTTAAATTAAAGAAATTAAAAATTTTCCATCTACCCCACGTCTCAGTTTTCCCTGCCTTTCATATTCAAGTCTTATAACTGTTTTACTGCATTTTCTGCCTCTATTTTGTCACTTCCCACCTTTCCTCGATCTTTGGCAGTCCAAATTCTATCTTGTAAACCTCCATAAAGCAGTCCTTAAATCATCAGCTATCCATGTCAGTTAGCTATATATCAGCCCTCAATTTATTTGGTCCCTAAGCTTCAACTGGGAGCATTAATCACTCCCTCCCTTTAAGCATATTTTTTATTTACACAGTACAACAGAGACCTCCAGCTATACTAATAATTTGTTTCCTTTTGTTTCTGCCTCTATAACTAGGCACTTTTCCCAGTCTTTCTAGCAGTCCTAGTGATCAAATGTTACCTGGTGGAATGTGAGTGGGAGTGAGGTGCCATTGTGGAGATGAAGCTCTTAAGAAGTGGTTGGAACTTTCTATGCTTTCTGTTTTCCATTCTGTTGACTATGTAAAGATGATAACAAGACTTTAAGGGAGAGTGGATCCATGAAATGAAAATAACTTCATCCTCTGCTTTCCCAAGTGGACATTTACCTCAAACCAGCATGTAAAGGAGAAATAAACCTCTATTGGTGTTCAAGTAATTGTATATAATTTATATTTATTTATTATAGCAGTGTAGCTTACTCTACTAATGCTTGAAGGGGTATACTGTTGTAATAGAAATCTATAACACATGGACATGGTTTAGCATTTCGTTGTCAGATGGTGAGGAAAAAGACAGAGCTACCAGAAGATCAAAAATCCCGGGTGCTGAAGGGAAATGTTTGATGGAACTGTTTACTGCAGCAATAAGGAGACAGAAAAAGTACCTTTGGAACATACAATTCTAAGCAAAGTATTTAGAAAAGCCAGATGTTTGTGTGGGTTGGCTAATTCTGGATATATTCCAAGGACTTCAAGAAAAAAATTTGCATACAGGAAAGAATTATAAAGAAAAAAATAAGAAAAAGAAAAGAGATGGTCCAGAAATGTGGAACATCACAAAGAAGAAGAGTCATCAGCTTCTAGACCTCCACACTGCAGGAAACAACACTGAGAAGATTGACAAAGACTCCTAGATTGATTGACAAAGACTCCCCAGATTGATTGACAAAGACTCCCCAGATTGATTGACAAAGGCGTCCCAGAGATTTCACAGTTAACTAGAAGAACCTGAGATTGTAGAATTCAGATTGTGTTGCCTGCTTACCTTCCCATTGCTCAAGATGATTTACAGTTAGCCAACACCAAGTTAAGAGAAAGAGAGGGGGACATGGAGGAGAAAATAGATAGTAAAGCAAGCTTTAAGACCATGTGTAGGGGACAAATTTGGGTTACTGGTTCATAGAAATGAAAGCAAATAGACCCAAGAACATATTTCCAGGGTTAAATTGAGGAACTCCCTCCACTGCCAGGTCAAGAGTTTCATCATTGCTAAGAACTGGAGACTGCTGGTTCTCCATCCTTTTCTGTCTTGCATGAAGTTTTTCTAGAGTGAGTAGACTCTCCCTGTTTCACTATTGCATTCTGAGTATTTTGTATGTGGATGTGTTTGGAGGGAGGGACATACAAGAGTCATATGACTTGTTCTTAGCTTTTACTTGCAGGATCATAAGGTGCATCATTTGCATCCAATAAAGAGGACTTGCATCATCTAGAAGATTGAGACTTCTTGATGAATGTGGAGAAAAGGTGAGATTTTGGCTTCCTGCCTGGAGTGTGCTTCATATTTGTAAGATCTTACGGGTTATTGTGGAGAGTTGTTATATTTACTTACTCAGCATCTTTTAAAAATTTCATTGCGAGAAGAAGTGTCTCCCATTGCTGGGGTGCATAATCATTTAGTGCCACACACCCTACTACAGAGGTATACTTGTGATCCAGAATAGCCTATATGAATTCATCATTAACTAGCTCATGGTCAGGCACCTAGCCCAAAGAGGATCAATCCAAGCTTCATTTATTGGTCTGTATGGACTCTGAGAGTACCTTTCTACTTTGTGATTTCTCATTCACAAGAACATAGTCATGGAGTTGGGAGGAGTCATCTACTCATCTTTACTGTCCGATAAAATGAATCTATGAAGAATAAAGCCAAAACAATGGCAGAGAGATGACAGATGCAATGAGACACAGAGTCTCAAAGCTGTTATTTAAAAACCTGGATTTAGCCATGAGTTTGTCATTGAAGTCACACTTTGGTCTTCCCAGTTTGGATAGCAAATAACCCCTCTTTACCTTGGCAAAACCAGATGGGGTTTTGAGACTCGGAACTAAAAATGTCTTGCAGCACCTTAGTGCTGTAGCTGGAACTAGAACTCAGGTTTTTTAATTCCAATTCAAGGCCCTTTCACTCACATTATAGAAAGCTAGTTCTCAAATATGATAACAAAGATGCCAGCAACAGATGAATATTTGCAGAAAAATGAAAATCCTCTTATGGAGATGGAATTGCACAATCCTGGGAAGTTGTAGGAAGTCTAAATACAGGGAAGGTACTCTGGCTTCTTGCTAAGCACCAACGATAAGTATGGTCCAAATCTTAAAAGGATGTTTGGAGGATAGCACCCATTAGCTAAGAAGCATGAAGACAGTGAGATAGGGCTGTGGGAGAACCTTCTCCTGAGACTAATACAGCAGCAAGATGAGCTTCTATACCAGGATGCCCAAGTTCAATGCCAGCTCCTTCACCTTATAGCTGCTCCTGTTTGAATGTATTTACTCCCAAATTCAGGTGATGTGATAATGTTAAGAGATGGGGAGTTAAAAGGTGACTGTGTTAGTCAGCTTTTTGTCAGTGTGACAAATACCTGATAAAAACAACTTAGATGAGCAAAGATTTATTTTGCCTCATGGTTTCAGAAGTTTCCATCCATGGCCAATAGACTCCATTGCTCTGGGCCTGAGGCAAAACATCAAGGCAGAGGTGCTTGGTGGAGGAATACTGTTTGGCTCATGACCACCATAAAGCAGAGAGAGAGAAAGAGGGGAGGGGGAAAGGGGGCACTGGGCACACAAAATGCCCTTTCAGGGACTCCCAGTGACCTACTTCCTCCAGCCTTGGCCCACCTCTTACAGTTCCTACCTCCTCCAGTAGCCATTCAAATTAATACACCAAATGGATTAATCCACTGGCTGTGTCAGATCTCCCATGATCCAATCAGCTCCCAAAAGCCCCACCTCTGAACATTGCTGCATCAGGGATGAAGACTTCAACACATGAATTTTTCGGGGGCACTTCACATCCAAACCATAACATTGATTAAGCCTGAGGGATTCCCCCTGGTGAATGTGATAAGCCCCCGATACAGCAGGCTTTAAACCCTGGACTCACTCCCTCCTCGTTCACTGTGTGAGGACACAGCATTTCTCCATTCTGGAGGACACAGTAACAAAGCACCTTCCTGGAAACAGCAGCTCTCACTGGACACTGGACCTGCAGGAGCCTTAATCTGGAACTCCCAACTCAGCTCCAGGACAGGGAGATAAGTAAATTGTCATTCACTACAAATTTCCCAGTCTCAGCTATTTCTGGCACAGCAGCATAAAATGCATTAAGAAGACATCAGTTGTTTGACTTCAGAAAAACCCACTAAACTTTCTGAGACCTTCTCAGACTCATCTTTCTCCTGTGTAAAGTAGTGCTTTCCTCAGTGGGTTGTAATGAAAAGGAGAGATATTCCATGGAAAATACTTACTATGGCTTATGCCACATAGCAAGTACTTTGTTTATATTTACTATTGATATTATTTTAGCCTTCACTATTGGCTAGAGCAAATAATTGGGCATGTCAATCGGGGTTCAAGAACCACAGCAGAATGACAAACAGAATTATGAAAGCTTTAAGCTGACAAGAGAGGCCCAGTGTTATGTCAGTTTAGGTCCTTCAAGAAGCAGATGCCAGAATGAAACTTGAAATAGGAGAACGATATTGGCGGGAAATGCCTATAAAGGGGAGAAGGGAAGAGGGAACAGGGTTAAGGGGAGAGACCTTCAGACCACAATGCCAGCGTGTCCTATAGAGAGAGAGAGGATGAACAAAGACCAGGGAGAAGGAGTCTGGGGCTGCAATGTCGTGAGGAGGAGCCTGAGCAGTGGCCTGGCAGGGAGCAGCCTGGGAAGAGCATGGCCTCAGTGAGAAAGCTGCTGTAGCAGATCCCAGATGTGCAGCAGCTGGAGGCTGTCAGCTGACTACACTCCTCTCAGCAGGTTCTCTTTGCACAGTTCTGAACATCATGCTTCCCTGGCTGCCTGCCACTGGAGGGAGGGCTCTTTCCTGCTCAGTATCTCCAAGGTACCTGGCAACCTGTCAAGACAAGCAGGCGGCAACAGGAGCTAGCTGCTGTCTCATCTTTATGATTATTTCTCATTATTTTGCTAGCTTAAGCCAATATCATCTTCTGCCTATTTTAAGTCCTTATTAATAATTGTTGCTGTTGTTATTTTTATTTGCCTCCTAAGTGACTTTCCTGCTTCTGTCCTAGATACCCTTTTGGTCTATCCAGAACTATCCTTTAAGCAGATGATAATATCCTTTGATCAAAACTCTTCGAGGGCTTCCACATTTCACTCAGAGAAGTCCTTGTGTTGGTCTCATGTCTGGTTTTGATTGGCCTCCCATTATTCCAAGACCTCCTCTTTCACTCCCTGACCCCTTGTCCACCCAACTGCAGCCACAGCATCTGTCCCCACCCAGCTCAGGACTACTGTTGCTTCCTCTGCACACACCTGCAACTGCATCCCCTCACCCCCTTCAGGTCTTTGTCCAAATGCCATCTTTTCAGTGAAGCTTCATAGACCACCTGATATCTCAAATTGCAACTTCTCTGTCCTCAGTAAATCCTTCCAAGCTTTATTTATCTTTCATAGCACTTATCACCATCAAACATACAATAACGTTTCACTTACATTGTACATTGTCTCTCTCCCCCTCGGCTCCCCATGAGGGTAGGGATTTGGTTCTGTTTTGTCTACTGCCGTGGTTTTTGTTCAGTGAATGAATATGTTCTGTGAATAGCAGCAGGGGAATGAAGATAAAACAGGGTCTCTCCTGGGGAAAGGAAAAAAGCCCAGGATTTGGAGTCCATGTGTCTAGGTTGGGGTCTAGCCCTAGCAATTGCCAGTTGTCTGACAACCGAGCATCCACCAATCACTCATCCTTTGTAAGCCCTACTTTTCACATCCATAAAACAGGAAGAACAATAAATATCACTAATTGTAGAACTCAGGGAATGTAGGAAGACAGAGCACAGGTGTTTGGGTGTTGTTTCACAACAAGCATGGCATATTACGGTCTACACGCTAAGGTACTGAAGGCATTTACAACTCCCCCGGGGATATTTTACACATTAGGTAAGTGATCGTTAACCCAATACCAGGTCCTAAACCCTTCTCCACACTCATTCACTCTGTAACCCCAAATGGGGACCTGGACCTCATTTCTTACTTGGTAAAAAAAGAGATGATAGTATCCTCCCCATGCTTAGATTGGAAAGATGAGGATCAAATGAAATACAGTCTGTGAAACTAGGAACTTCTGCACAAATGTAAGGATTTATGATGGCAGGTGGCATGGCTTCCCATGTCTGAGTCCTTTGTTCCCAGCTGGAAGGAAAAAAGCAGGAATCACCTCTCCCAATCCAACTCCTCCAACTCAACTCCTCTGGAGTCACTCTTGGTGCCTGTTGGTTGTTTGAGAAGCCCAGACTTTGTATATCCTTTGCATTTCTCAAGTTTTTTTTCCCCATCATCTTTTCTTAATTTTCTAGATCTGTCTGAATTGGGGGGCTAATGCAATCATGCTGGCTTTTCCTTCTGAAATAGTTTTTAAGTGGATACATTTTGAAGGAATAGACAGGGTCAAGAGAAAATCTTTCTTAAACTACACTGTCTTGAGTTAGGTTTTCATGTAAGTCTATGATTTAACATACACAGCCATAATTAATAGTGTTTTCTCTGATTCCTTTATTTAAAATCTGTACAGTTTTATGGTTCCAATGTACTTCTGCATGATTTTACCCTTTTGGAGAAAGGCTGTGCCTTGTGCTATTTCAGTCTGCTGTCCCAAATGGACATGAAAACAGGACACTGTCATGTACACATGAAAAAGATGACCTACATATACTATGTTTCAGTTGGGTAGTAAAAGTACAATTTCAGCCATTTCTCTTAATTAAGGCTAACTCGTCTGTGATTTCAGCCTCCCATTTGAAATAAAAGTCTAACGATAATTGGAGCACAGAGCTATTCACCACTGTACTTCAATCTGGAAATAATTGTCTTTGTTCAATTAGGAATCTGCATTTTCATGCCAGTCTTTGCAGATTATTTTGAATGGAGAATGCTCTCTGATTAAGAGCTATCCTTCTTGGGAGGGCGGGGGGACCCTGAAAACCAGAAAAAAAAAATCCAAGCAGCTTGAAATCCTCATCTTGCTGGATTTAACATTCTGTTTACCCCTAACAGACTGAAAAGGATGTCACATAAATGACTTTCAGGATGTTTTAGATTTAATATGGTGAAAATTTTCTAGGGCATTCATATATGACCTCTAAAAGATGCTGGCCTCCTTAGAGATCATTCCTTAGGGCGGGGCTTGGAAAACTGTCAACTTGTCTGAGGCCTTCTATTACTTTGATAATATAGCACAAATCTGACCACCATTTGTTTTGGCATTAATACTACTTACTGTCCTGGGTGCTTTTAAAATATGTTATTATATGCAATTCTTACAAAGAGCCTTGAGAATTAGGCATCGTTATCTCCATTCAACAGATAAGGATAATAAAGGCCAGAGAGTTTATGTGATTTGGTCAAGGCCAACCAACAGGTCACTGGCAAACGTGAGTTAACTACAAGTCTGTCTGGCTTGACTGGCAAATTCTCTCACACGTCTATTGCTTTTTTCTTTTTAATATAATACCAGCAAAGGGAAACAGAGAGACATCTACAAATAAGATAGTATTGATAGAATTCTGACCAAAGCCAACTGGTCATATGTCTTCACTAAGAACCATCCTGCTCCAGTAATTCCAAAAATGCCTATATTTAATATTCATCAATGAAAACAAAAGATCTACAGAAGATGAAAGCATATTAGCACAGTACAACTTTTGTAAGTAACATGAGGTAATATCCCCATCAAGATATGATTTAATCCCTTTTCCAAAATGGATTCCTTTAGAAAAAAATGTCTTTTCCATCCATTCAATCAAACATAGATGTTACCTTGAGAGAAGGAATAAAATCATTCCCTTAATAACTCCAAGAGGCAGGCAGAATGCATAGAATTCATATATCACATATATGTGTGTGCGTGTGTGTGTGCGTGTGTGTGTTTTATTATATACATGCAAGTCAAGAAAAACCCCTCAGTGCAAAAAGTAGGATTCTGAGCAAACCTCTCATTATCCTTTTTAGAAGCATTATACAGGCATTGTAAGCCTCCACCTTTGATGCCAAGCAGTTCCTTCCCTTTAATAATACTCTGGTAACCCCATGCAGGAGTGTTTCTCCATTCTTCCCTTTGACTGTGCCGTTTCGTAACAACAACAAGAAGAAAAGCTTACTTAAGCACCTGGATGGAAAATGATAGCCAACCCAATTTTTCTTTTTGCAAATACAGAGTTAGCATTTGAGAGATTTGGGGTCAAACAGGACTTGTAAGCAATGGGGGCAATAACTTCTACATTTCATGCCGAATTCGATTCTGGTATGGAGTGTGTGACTGGGGCTGGGTTGGTGGGAGGAATGTAGCACATTCTCTTTTTACCTACCTACTCCACTGGTTGTGGCAGGTGTGGAGATGACCTTCCAGTAATGAGTGGAGGCATCATTCCCCACTTTCACAGGAACTTGCTATCTGGTTCATTCTCTTAGTTAGCTCAGCACCCAAGCAAAGACTGATAAATGATCTGATCATGGCTACTGCTCAATAATACATCGGCTTTGGTCACTCTGAGCCAGCTCTACCAATGCCTTCAGAAAAGAAAGTAGAGCTCTGATTAAATTAACCTATCTCAAAACCAAGCACATTACTTAAGAGGGAAGGGGTCAAGCTACAGAGGAACACTAAAATAAAATTGCATCGGGTATAGAGCTTTCCCATGTAAACTTTTTTCTCATCCAGTAAAATGCCAGATGTAATTTTGGTTTTGTGTACTCCAGAATGAATAATTTCACCCATGAAATTCCCCTTCCTATGAAAAAGTGGTGACTGAGAATTGAAAAATTACTAATCTGCCTATTTCTGTAGCTTAAGAAAAAAAAAAGAGGCATGTCCATCAAGCACAGGAGAGATGTGAACTGTGTGATACGAACAATTTAAACCAAGAGACAAATCTTTGAGAAGAAAAACAGATATTTTTCCTCTTGCCTTAATTATCTGGTATGGCTGCTGAAATTGATAAAATTTGCCAGATAGTTCCTTAAATCTCCATTTGAATTTGTTAATGTGGCCATAACCATCTTGGAGTGATTTTTTCTGGGGGGGGGGTACAACCAGCATTGGAATATGGACAGCTGTGATTTGATGAGAAGAGAATGGGATACTTGGAATACAAAGCATTCAATGTGGCTTACCACCGCCCCACCGAGGAATAGAGTATATGTGGCAATGGTAAGCTGACATAAATAAATAAAGTGTCAGGGCAATACATAAGAAAATAAGCCTGCAAGGCTTTGTCTCTTGGGAGAATGTAAGCTTGAACATTTTTAAAGATGTCTTCTTATGGAGAAGGTCAAAATGGAGAAGGTCAAAATATTGAAGTTTTTTCAGATTGGAAATAAAACAGTTCTCTTAGGAAAGCAGAAATTTCTTTTCTGGAAATAAAGGGGGTAGGAAATGCTTTTTGAGAAAGTAAATCATCCACATCCCTCCCAATGTAAAGAAAATAGCCAATATCCATGGAGTGGAAAGTAGGGGTGATGGGCTGCTATGGGCTGAATGATTCTGTGGACCCTCAAAGTGATGGTACATAGAGGACTGGTCTTTGGGAGGTACTCAGGGTAAGGTTAGGCTATGAGTGTGGGGTCCTTATAATGACTGATGCCATTTAAAAAAAGAGGAAGAGACTATCTCTTCCTTCTCCCCCATCTCCTTTTGAATACAACATGTGAGGACATAATTAGAAACCAGAAGATGGCCACCTGTGATCTGCCAGCACCTTGATCTTGGACTTCACAGCCTTCATCTGAGAAACAAATATTTAATGAATAAATTGCCCAGTCGATGGCATTTGGTTATAGCAACCCAGACTGACTAAGACATGGGCCATGTGGTTTCTTCTATGGAATCCTCTTTTCTGGAAGCTAAGTGACCGTAGTATGCCTCTGGTTGAATGAGAAAGGATACTTGAAACAATGTTAGAAAATCTAGTGGTTGACCTGCAATCAACTAAATTCTCTCTCTTAAGAGTACAAATCCCATGAGGGTGCAGGCAGTCCAGTGGTTAGCCAGAGCTAGACACAAACTGGATTGAAAGAGGGGAAGACTATAACAGATAAATGGATAAAGAAAATGTGGCACAAATACTTAATGGAATATTACTCAGCCATAAAGAAGAATGAAATTATGGATTTGCCAGTAAATGAATGGAACCGGAGACTATCATGCTGAGTGAAATTAGCCACTTCCAAAAAACCCCAAAGGCTAAATGTTCTCTCTTATATGTTGATGCTAAGCCACAACGAGGAAGGGAGGGAGGGGAAGAATAGAATTTCACTGGATTTGACAAAGGGGAATGAAGGGGAGGGGAGATGGGAATGACAGTAAAGTGAATTGAACCTAACTTTCCTATCCTTATATGTTAATACACAACCAGTGTAACTCCATAAGAATGGGAATAAGTCCTAATTAGAATAAGTCATACTCTGTGTATATATAATATGTCAAAATACACTCTACTGTCATGTATAGCTAAAAAAGAACA
The DNA here is from genome assembly GCF_021218885.2 of Marmota monax. NCBI lineage: Eukaryota > Metazoa > Chordata > Mammalia > Rodentia > Sciuridae > Marmota > Marmota monax. Next base: position 1,886,310 of record NW_026695202.1, read on the forward strand.
AATTTTAAACAAGTGAAAAGAAAAAAAGAGAGGCAGAATGGCTAAGCAGAAACAAAGCTGCCACTCCACAGAGAAACAAATGGGTGGATGTCAGCAGCCCTTGGCTCCTTCCCAGTGAGGCTCAGTGGGACCCAATTTTCCGTTTGAAGAAGCAAGCATTGTGATGCTCTGCACTTCCCACACTTTTTTTTTTCAGTTCAGCTAATTCCAACAAACTTAAAAAAATATCTATTTTTTTTAGTTGGACACAATATCTTAATTTATTTATTTATTTTTCTGTGGTGCTGAGGATCGAACCCAGGGCCTCGCATTTGCTAGGCGCTGAGCGATCTACACTGAGCCACAACCCCAGCCCCTCCAACAAACTTTTATTAGCTTACAGTCAATTCATCCCTGAGTAAGATAATGGGCCATTATCTAAAGATAATGTCCTTTGGCATTTGAAAATTAGGAATAAGGAAGAAGAAAATAAAACATGCTTTCCATGTCTTCCATGTGGCACTCTTGTAGGTATATTACATATTTCAATCTTTTGAGTAGATGTCTGTCTCAGTGACATTTCTATTTGAATCCTGTGGATGAAGCAAATGAGCCTCAAAGAGCTTAGTAAACTTGCCTACACTCCTGAACTGACAGGATTTAGGACAATTGGACTCAGAGTTCCTTAACACTGTCGACAGAATTTAGAATGATACAAATATGATCACCAGGTAACAGAAGATTCTTGATTGTGCAATGTTAGAATGTGGGGGATAGACCGAGGTATTTTTAAAGAATTGAAGGGGAAAAATGAGTGTTTTTGTATTTATCCCTGTGTTCACCATTTTCAGTCCTCTTATTTCCCAGAGCTCCATGCTTCCAGGTGGCATCATTTTTATTATGGTTTAGATGGGAGGTGTCCCCCAGAAAGCTCATATGGGAGACAATGCAAGAAAGTTTAGAGGTGAAATGATTGGGTTATAAGAGCCTCAATCCAATCAGTGCATTCATCTCCTGATAAGGATTAACTGGGTGGTAACTGTAGGCAGGTAGGGTATGACTGGAGGAGGTGGGTTCCTGAGAGTGTGCTTTGGGGTATATATTTTGTTCCTGGTCTGCATTGTCTCTGTCTCTTCTCTTCTCTTCTCTTATACCCCTGTCCCCCACTTCTTGGTTCCACAGCCCCAGCTTCTTTCCTCTACCACACTCTTCCACCATGATGTTCTGCCTCACCTCAGGCTCCAAAGAATGGAGTCAGCCATCTATGGACTGAGACCTTTGAAACTGTGAGCCCCCAAATAAACTTTTCTTCCTTAAAATTGTTTCTGTCTGGGGCTGGGGTTGTGGCTCAGTGGTAGAGCGCTTGCCTAGAATGTGTGAGGCACTGGGTTCGATTCTCAGCACCACAGATAAATAAATAAAGTCTATTGACAACAACAACAACAAAAATTTTTTAATACTTGTTCCTGGCAGGTCTTGTACTTACAACAACAGTGAATAAACTCACTAAAACAATTTTCCTTTAGCCTGAATAATTTTCTTCAGCATTTCTGTAGTACAGGTATGCCACTGATTAATTCTGGTTTTGTTTTGCTTTGTAAAACTGAAACTTTTTATTTTGCCCTTATTCTTAAAGAATATTGTTGGTAGGTACACAACTCAACAGTGTTTGTTTTTTTCTGTTTCACAATAGCAATCATTGTGTTGGCAGTGACTTTTCTGACAATGCTTTAAAGATGTTCCAGTATTATCTGACCTTCATTATTTCTGATGAGATGTCAATAGTCATTCCTGGTGTTTGCTGAGTTTCTTGAATCTGTAAATTTGTGCCTTTCACCAAATTTGGAAAAATTTCAGCTGTTATGTCTTTAAAAATTTTATGACCTCTTCTATCCCTCCTTTCCTCTAGCATTTTAATTACATGTATGTGAAACATATTGATATTTTCTCACTGGTCTCTGAAGCTCTGTTATTTATATTGGAATACTTATTTATATTGGAATACTTATATTATCTCTAACCTGACTCTTTTTTTTTCATCTCCAATCTGATGTTGAACCTAGCCAGTAACTTTTCATTATATTTTTCACTTATGAAACTTCCATTCAAATTTTGTAGTTTCTGTTTTCCTGCTGAAATTTGCTATCAATATGTAATATTTGCTTTAAATTTGTTTTCCAATAGTTTCAAAATCTGGATCACTTCAGTTGCCATTGACTATCTCTTCTCTTTACTATGATCATATATTTCTAGTTCTCTAAATGCCAAATAATTTTGAAAAATTTGGAAATTGAGAATGATACATTGTCAAGACTCTGCATAGTGTTGATTTTTATTCGTTATGCCAAAGCTGAACTGAACTCAAACTTCAAACTTCTGTTTCCCTGCATTGGGCAGCAGGTAAAATTTAGATTGGTCAGATCTTTGAACTTCAGCTGAATTTGCCCCACATAAGTTTGGAGGTCAGTCAGAGATTTGGGCAGAGTTTATTGATACACAGAATTTAAGACTCTGTGTCTCTCTACTGTCTTCATCCAGGGAATCCCTTCTCTTGTTCCATTTTCTGTAATTGCTCAGAAATCTATCCTCCTTGTCTTCAAGCAAGTGACACTATGGCTGACCAGAAAAACAATAGTCTACCCAATGTCACTTCCTTTCCTCAATCACTGGTCCCTGGCCCCCCTCCAGAGTATACTTTTTTGGGGTGACTCTCCAGCGCTTTTAGATAATTGTTTCTTACAGTCTTTCCACAGCTTATAGTTATTATTTTCAAAAGGGTTAGTCAAGTAGTTAGTCAGCTAAAACCAAAATGTAAGTCTAACTAGAACTTTTGAGACTAACATTTGCAAATTACCCTGCACTCAAATATCTTTGGAAGTATTTTTTTTTTTTAGCTCTTCAGGAACAAATGTTAATTAGGTTTAGTGTTCAAAGTCTTGTTTTAGATGAAGCCAACCTCAGTCATTTCATGATAATCTCACATGTCTCTAAGTCATGAAACAGGTAATCAGACAAATCAGTTTAAAGCAGAATTTCCTTAAAACCCAAATATTGAATTTTCAACTTAGTTGGTAGCACACAATGAATAAGTAGATTCTATATGATGTTAGAAGATGATAACTGCTGTAAAAAAAAAAAAAGGTAAAATCAGAACAGGGCAAAGGAATTGGGAGGCCAGGTAGGGGTGGAGGGCATTGCAATTTTATGAAGCTAGTCACTGTACAGTTCCTCAAAAAGATGATGTTCAAGCAGATTCTTGAAGGAGATCAGGGACTTTGTTCACAGATGTCTGGGGGATGATGTTTCAGGACATTATATAATTTATACAAAGGGCTGCATATTTAATCCTCTTTGAAACACCCAAAAAGAAATTCTCATATATCTAACTTACAGATATAGAAAGTGAGGGTCAGAGAGGTGAAAAACTTGTCTCTAGTCATAAATCTGGTAGGTGATAGAAACAAATGTCAGGTCTAGGCATTCTTTCTTCAGACCCACTCTCTTAACCACACTGCAGTTCTGTTTACTGGAATCACCAACATTTTTGCATATAATAGATATTCTGTATGCTTCCAGATTTGGGAAACCCAGTCCTGTCCCTTAAGGTGTCAATCTATGTTGTGTAGACAGTTGTCTGAATAAATAAGTTATGATACGATGCAATAGAGGTTAAATAGAGATCCGTAGGGATGAGGGCATGTTGCACAATTCACATTGCGAATTAACTACACACAAGAGCACCTCAAAACCCACTTCTGCTACTTTTGGTGAACTCATTTCTGCTCATTTGCAAAAAAAAAACCCTGAGGTGAGTCATCTGTCGTTCTCTCTGACTTTGCACAATGCAGAAAGCTTCCTTGGATCTGAATTCAGATTCCTGCAAAAAAGCAAAGGAGACTGAAAAGAGGGGAGGAAAGAACATAGGGAGAGAGGACAGGGGAAAAGGAGGCGAATAATCCCAGGGAGAATCCTTGATAGAATTCAAACTTCCTCGGTAGAGGTGCATCTTCCTTTAGAAACTTCAGTCAATAGCTCATGTCTCCAGGTGCTAAATTCTAAATACCAAGACTGAGGGTTGTTGAGATCTAAAATTGAAACTACACACCCGAAACAGCCCATTCCTGTCACTCTTTGAGAGTCATTCTCTTCGTAGTCCAAGCACATATCTCTACAAAGAACTTATCCTGAATAAGAGGGGCCACTGCTACTTTCTGGTCCAGGCCCTCTTTGTGTGCTACGTGGACCACAGCTAAGTGATCTCCGGCTGTGGCGTATCCACACCCTCTGCTCCTGCTGGAGTCTGTTCTCAATCTTGTGGCAAAGTTGAGCCTGTTAAAAGGCAAATCAAATCATGTCACTCCTGTGCTCTTGTCCTTCCTCCTGGAGATTTCCTTCACTCAGAGGACAGCTAGATTAACCCAGTCCCCTTTTCCCCCATGTCCTACCCAGTGATCTCAGCTACTTTTCCTCTCCTCCTTGATTCGTTCCCTCAAACTTCTGTGCTGTTCCTAGAACAAGTGGGCAGGCTTCCACTCCAGGGATTCGGCACTTGCTTTTCCTTCTGCCTGAATGCTCTTCTTACAAGAATTTTCAGTCTCCCTCTTGCTTCCTTCAGATTTTTGTGCAAAATTTATCTTCACATTAAACCTCCCCAGGGCATCTTTTTGAGGGCTCAATTCAAAATGAAAGTGCAGAGGTCCCTTATTCACAAAATATTGAGAAAGACTGAAATCCAGCAGTAACAAATTTATCTATTTTAAATCTATCCAAACTTATTTATAACAGGAGCCTTTTTTCTTTTCTATAATCATTTGTAACATTTTCATGTAATACATTTTGTAAAATGCCTAGTGAAACATTGATGATCTATTGACACTAAAATTCCATAAATGTAGATCGACATCACTATTGTATAAAATTACATAATCATTTACATTTTAAATAACATATGTATGTTCTAAAATTATATATCTGTAATATAGTAAAATACAATTTTAATATTTATTGATATCATATCTCATGAAAATTTAGATTTTCAGCCATTTTCTTTTGCTTTATGAGGAGTTTTTCATACAAATATGGAAATGGAAATTTGCCCTTTGAGTGATTTATCTATCCAATTATGTTTGAAAACTCATATAACAGACTCTGACAGTATCTTTTTAAAGTTTCATACATTTTTGAACTTTCTTTTTCTGAAGCCTTTCATAAGACATTTGTTTTTTAGCAGGAAATGTGACTTTTACTCTTTGTTACTAAGCCCTCAAGATTGAATGGTGATGACCGATAACTCTATAGAGATATCAGTTTCCAAAGATATAACAGTAGAAGATACCTTCTGAGGCAGGTGGAAGAAGCAGGGTCTTCTGAGGAAGAGCATCCTTTCCTGGTGATAACCAAGGGTAAGGAGAATCCACATCTATTCCTCTGCAGAGTATTTTTCTTTTTTCTATGGAAAGGTGCATCTATGTATGCATGTGCTCTGCCTCAAGGTTGCTTAGGTAAAGGACCAGGCTAGAGTTTTAAGTTACCAATCATATTCTTTAAGCTCCTGCAAGATACAGTAACAATAACCTGTACTAGAATAAAGAATTTTTTTAAATGCCATACAAAATACAAGGCCAGTTATTTATTCCATTCAATAAGCATAAAATGAATCTGTCAAATATCTAGAAAAGTTTCTAAATGTATATTCTTCATTTCTGAATTTATATTATCTCAGACCAAAACAGTTTAGAGATGTACCAGCCCATGGGCTACAAAATGAGCATCACTACTATATATTTCTTGCTTTTACCACTGATTTAGTATGTAGCCTATACTACCATTTATTGTAATTTATCTTTGAATTTCCTTGAGAGCAAGAGATATTCTATATTCTTGAATATTAATTATATTCAAGATGACCTTGATGTTCCTAGTAGGAAAATGTACATTCTAGGTACCCAGTGAGTGTGTACTGATCTGCACACACCCAATAAAACAATTTACAGATAAAATAAATGAATAGGTAAATAGATGGCAGATAGAGAAATAGTAGATAGAGGATAAATAAATATAGCTTTATAAAAACTTAGCAGGACAAAGATGGGGAATGGTGTGGAGTCTAGGATATCAACATGGAGATGTTCTCAATGTAATTTTTCCCTTTTTTTACACTTTCTTGGATTGATGTTTGGCAGTTATAAGAAGAAATGAAAATCCTCTTGAGAAAATTTTTAAAAAATATAGGACATAATGTTTATGATATACAAAAATTCACAAAGTAATAGTTTTGGGAAGTTTTTAAATAACTTTTATGTTTTAAACAAAAGACTGTACCTACACATTGACAGGTGTGTATGTGTGTGTGTGTGTGTGTGTGTGTCTGTCTGTCTGTCCTGCTTTAAAAGATCTCTTAGGACAACAATTTCAAAACTCAGAAAGTGTCTCAATCCTACATTACTTAAAAATAAACTGATCTATGTCATTTTAATAAGGAGGAAAATGAATTTCTTGTATCATCCAAGTTTCCTAATAGAAAATGCAACCCTAATTTCAAAAGGGTGAGATGCCTAATTTATTTGTTTTTTAAATTTGGAAATTTTCCCAATTCACCTATAAAGCTCTAAAGTCACAAGTTTGGAATAAATCTAATGGGCTTTTTGCACAACCTGATAACACACTTCATTTTAGGAAGTAAAGAACCAAAGGATTTTTAATACAGTTCACTATAAGCAGCAAATGTTTCTTTTTCATGCAACGTGGTTGACTTCTTTCATGCAAAGTCATGTTAGTAAAACAAAGTCATGTTAGTAAAAGCATGGATGAAGAAAAGAGTCTTTGCCACTGCTGTCTGTGGGACAGTTTCCTGAGAGCCAGGAATCCACTCTCCTGAAGTATTCAAGGGGCTGACGATTGCCAAGTTCCATAGCAGGACAAAGCGGGGCAGGTACATCATGGAATCCAGGATCCCAAGCATAAGGATGTGCTGTTTTGGATTCTTTCCTTAAGGTGTCTCATGCCCTTTACTAATCCCTCCACCTTCAGCTTCAGGATCATTTGATCCACCATCTCCACAGCACCTTTACATGGAATACTGATTCCATGTAAAATAGTTGTTGGAATCACAACAAAACAGATCAGTTGGAAAAAAATAAAGATTCAAATATGCTTACACAAAAATTAAGAGTAAGACTATAGAAAGGTAACAACAGACAGGGACAATATATTTGCATCTGAAGTGCTCAAGTTATAATTTATAAAGGCTTATTCCACTTTATAGAAGAAGTCTACACTCCAATGCATAAATGGACAAAGAATGGGTGTGAACAGGCATGATTAAGCAATTCATCAAAGAAAAAAAGTGAATAATTAAGCAGACAAACGAATTAAGTCTAATCCTCACTACTGACCAAAGAAATGGACAGGGGGAAAAAATCAATTTAGAAATGTTAAATTATTTTTAAAAGTTAAAATCTTAGAAACTTAGATATTCATTAATGCTCATTAATATTCATATTCATGATATTCATTTGAAATATTAAAAATGAACATTCATTCACACACTTGAAGGGAAACTGAAAAATTCACACCCTTTTGATAGAATTCTAAATTGGTAATTCAAAAATTGGCAAAACAGGAAAAACTATGAAGCTATACATAATCTTGGGTCTGAAAACCCAGGAGGGGTGGATTCTAAGAATATAATGGAATAAAAAAAACTACGATGATACTCATCATAACATCATAACTAAGGAAGAAACTTATTAACCAGCAAAGGAAGACTCAGTCACCATAAAATATGACTTAAAAAAGCTACATTGAAATCTAAAAGAATAGTGATATTGGAATATTCATAAACATAAAAAATGCAAAGCAATTTCAGGTCTTGAAAACCTAGGCATGTGCTGTTTTGCAAAGTTAAACATATACACGGTTGTTTTGAACTATAGGTTAAGATCCACACAGCCCTCCCTGCCTTTTGGCAAATTCCCTCGCTTATTTTCCTATTATGTGCATTTTTTTTTCAAAAAAAAAAATCCCCCAAACTCTTTCCAGGGAGAGGGAAGGAAGGGAGGAGTGTGGAGGCCATCCTCTCCCCCCTCCTGTACAGTCAGGTTTGAGACACTCAATTTTCTTCAGCGCTGTCAGTTCCTTTTGGAGGGGTTGATGTGTAGCTCTAATCCTCTCCCGGCTGCCTCTCTATTCAGGAGGGTATGCAAATACTTCCAAACCAGAGCTTTTTAGACCTATTCAAGACCCAAGACAACACGCTTTTCATTAGCATTTGAAGTGCGAGGGCTGAAAAAGGGGAATGGACAACTTTCTTCTTCTTCTCCTTTTTTTTTTTTTCTTTTCCTTTTGGCTGGAAGCTTTGGGGAGACTTGAAAATGTACGTTCTTCATCCCTTTGCGCACATCGGCATTGGCGCTAAACTTCAGAGGGACGCATTGACTGCCCTCAGGGGAAGGCATTCAGGGGGACCTTTACACATAGACGGAGGGCCATCGCCTGAAATAAATCACAGAATGGAGGTGGCAGAGATGAAGCGAGAGGGGTTCAACGGGCCGAGCCGCGAGTCCAGAGGCATGAATTTCAATCGAGATTTATTTTCTCCTCCCTCCGCTCTTGCGTGAACCTGGGTTTCTTAATCTGCAGCCACGGGGAGGGGCGCAGGGAGAAGCGGCCCGGGATTTAAAATTCAAGGCGAGTCTCCCATCGCGCAGCTCCGGTGGTGCTACATCTGCAGCCTGCAGAGGTTAGAGCCCGTCGCTCTGCAGCCTAGGTCACAAGTTCAATCCCCTTCTGGGTCAGTTAGCTTTTCTCTGTGCCACAGCCACAGACTAAAGGCCTGAGCGCCTTATTCAGGCCGAACGTCTAACAAAATGTGTGCCCTTGGTCACTGCACAAAACAGCCCAGCCAGAGCCTAGCAAATCCGTCCTCCTCGGTGGGGGAGCCGTCAGGAAGCGAGCTGTCACTGGGGGGCTGCAATGACAGGGTGCATCTCTGCAAAAATGGGGTGGGAAGGTTAGGAGGGAAGGAGTGTGTGTTTGGGCTGGATGGGGAGGGGACCAGGGAAAGAGATATGAGCACTGAAGCCAGCCAAACCTTGAAGGAGGACCCAGCCCCCAAACTGCCATGTGACTCTGGGGGAGGTGGGCAGCTTTGCTGAGCCTCAGCAGTGGCACAGTCGTGATGGTTGAGGGTGTCCAGTCGCATCAAGAGATTAGCGCTGTGCCTGATGTATACGGAAGAGCCCAGTCACATTTTGCTAGGATGGTTATCACCAAACAGCTTCATAAACAGCACTCCATGGCCACTTAGGGATAATGGAGAAGATGGATGGTCATGGGAAGGCAGGACAGAGAGGTCTGATATCAGCAAAGATTACTGAGTGCCTGATATATACCAGGGTCATGAGAGATACTGTCCCTCTTTTGGAGGGGATGTTATTAAAAAAAAGTTTCACATAGATCTTGTCCCCAAATGAACTCATATAACTAGTTATAAATCCTAGTACCTGAGTTACACGGACAAGTTAAATTCTCAGTGCCTTCGTTTCCTCATCTGCAACATGGAATTGTAATGACCTATCAGTAGGGTGTTTGGGTATTTAATAAGTAATATAAGTGAAGCATTTTGTGTTGATGGTAAGACTTTAAATGAGTGGATATTCATTATGAGAAAAGAGAGCAGGCTTTTTGCCATTCTTCAGCTTTAAAGAAGATCGCAGCCTGGGTATTTTTATAATGGGACTTCACTCTTTCTAGTTTGGCTTTTGTGCCTATGTTCCTTCCCTCTGCAACCTACAGTGATGGGTCCACTCTCTCTTACCTTTGCTATCTCCTTACCTTTGCATATCTATTCCCACCCCCACCTCCGCCTACTTCCTCCAAGAAGTCCTCCAAGGTTTGTCCAGAAGCATCCTCTGCCTCCTTGAACTACTGGTTTTTATACGTACAAATCTTCATATGCTCAAGGAAAAACACAGGGTCTTAAAGTGGAATTACTTTAAACAGGGAACAGACACAAAAGAGATTCCTAGTTGACTTTCCAAGGGAAGGTAATCCCTCTGTTCCCTTTCCATAGAAGACAGCAGAATGAGAGAGATACTAAGGCAACAGTTGTCATCAAGCTCTGCTTGCAATGTCTTCTGCCCTCTCACTGTGACAGCCACACCTTCCCAAGGAAGCCCAGCTTTGTGTCCTTGATGACTCACCTTGCACTTGATTCTTACTAGAGCCAATCTTTTTTTCATGTGCATGTGGACTGTGAGGAAAGCTTGTAAGGACCCTTCAGCAGTTTTGACAATTGGTTTCATTTCAAGATCTGACTGGACTGAGGAGGATTAACTTGTGAATTGCTAGATTAAAACTGCATCTAGAAGCAGCAGGGAAGAGTGCTGCTGTTCATTCATGGCGCCTGTCCTGGGCGCTGCAGTGGGAGGTGTCGGCACTTTTGCTAGGTGGTTGCAACCCCTGTCTGTGTGTGTTCCTAACACTCCACAAGATCTGCATTCCTCTTCTCTCTACCTCATTTTCTCACATTTTCACCTACCTTCTCCTCCTGAGTGACCATTTCAAGGTAAAAATGTTCTTTCTCAAAACAATGTAACCACAATCTCTGCATTTTTATTTATCAGTTAAAATAAATTATCATTAATTTAAAGCAATTACAATGTCCTTTCCATAAAGTTCGTTTCTCTCCATCTCCCTTACTCCAATCCCTCCTCATCTACCCCCAATCTGAAAAAAATTATAAACCTTACTCCATTTCCTTCCAGTGTACAGGTTTGTAATAGGTGTTCTGAGAAATAGTTCAAGAAGGTGAAATGCTGAGAGTCAAAGCAACCTTAAATCATTTGCTGATTTAATTTTTTTTCTTAGTAATGTTCAATTCTTGGGGAAATGAGGTGGGAAGAGAGCGGTGATGGCAAGGGAAGAATAAACTAACGGAACTCTATTCATTCACTGTTGTTGCTAACAAACCGCCCCAAAACTAAGTGGCTTAACAAACAGCCACCATTTATCCAGCCTCTGGGTTGGTGGGTAGACAATGTGGTTCTCCTGATTTGGGCCAGGCCTGCTGATCTTGGCTGGGTTTATTCCTACCTCCCAATCAGTCCTGAGTTTGCTGGAGGCGGCTTCATCTCAAGTGGCCTCAGCCAGACTAGCTCCTCTTTGTTCTCATGGTCTGCAGCTCTTCCAAAGACCAGCCCAGCCCGCTCACATGGCAGCAGGGTAGGAATCCTAGAAAGAGTGGACTGGCAAGGCCCCTGGAGGCTCAGGCTGAGAGCTGGCATCATTTCACTTCTGCCACATTGTAGCAGTCAAAGTAAATCACAAAGCCAGCCCAGACTCAAGGGGTGGAGAAATAGGGTTCATCTCTGGGTGGAGACAGTTGCAAAGCTCCATGGCAAAGGTGCCTGGTCCAGGGAAGGGAGTAATGCGGGCCATCGGGACTTTTTTTGTTTTGTACTGGGAATTGAACTCAGGGGCCCTTGACCACTGAGCCACACCCCCAGCCCTATTTTGTATTTTATTTAGAGACAGTGTCTCTCTGAGTTGCTTAGTGCCTCACTTTTGCTAAAGCTGGCTTTCAACTTATGATCCCCCTGCCTCAGCCTCCTGAGCCACTGGGATGACAGGTGTGTGCCATCAGGACCATTTTTATAATCAATCTCTCAGTCGTTTATTGAGGTGACTCATCAGGCTGGTTAGGAGGCCAAAGGAGGTAAGATGGAGCCTGGCAGATGAAGATGAGGCCGTGACCATGGGAAGGGAGCAAGCAGCTGGATGGTGTAAGGAACAGGCTGAGGTTGGGGGTGTCAAACCAACCTCTGCTAATGGCAGCCAGGATGTGGTTGAAGGAATGGACCTCTCTAGGGCATATTTTCCTTGTCCATAAGATAGTCATAGTAATATCTAGAATGAAGGTTGCTGTAAGATTATAGATAACTGCATCAAGGATTTGGACCACAGGAGGGATTCAACACCCCCCACTGCACACATACACATATTGCATTGCATGTGTGGAGCACCAGAACAAGAACCCAAGACCTGGGCAAGACTATAGCTAGCTCTGGTTTTTATAATCTTGTGGATTTAGGTAAATCACCTCAATCTCTGAGCTGCATCTATAGAGTGAGGATAATAAAAACCACCTGCAGGGGCTCTTCACTACTGAGCCACTTCTCCAATACTTTTTTTTTTTAATGATTATTATTATGAGACAGGATCTGGCTAAGTTGCCCAGGGTCTCATTAGGTTGCTGAGATTGGCCTTGAACTTGTGTCCTCCTGCCTCAGCCTCCAGAATTGTTGGAATTACAAGAATGTGCCACCATGCCTGGCCCCAGATAACTTTCTGAGGGGTTGAAAAAGGGAGCCAAAGAGCTCTGATTGCCCCAGAGAAGATCCCATCCTTGCCTTTGACCTTTATCCCTGATGGGCAGGAGTGAAGTGGAGGTCCTGAATGCTTCTAGCTAAATCCACAATACTCCCAGCCTTACAGTTCATACAGGCTTAGGAAAATCAGGATGGATTTCATTATTCCTTTATCCTTGTTTGTGTGGTCATTGCAAGAAGCCCAGAAATCCCAGAATATGTCCCCTCCTTCAGCTTCTCCAACCATGCTATCACACACATATTCTCTTCCTTAACCTCCTGCATCTCTCCAGTTTGAGTAGCCACACAGCCAGTGCTCAGCAACCACAGGTGACTGGTGGCCACCAGACTGCATAGGGCATCTTAGTCCTTGGGGCTCTCAGTCACTGTCCGATTGGTCTCATCCAGACCCATTGCTTTAGGTGCAATGTTTGTGTTGATAAATATAAAACACACTTGAAGCTCAGATCTCTTTGCTGTCCTCCTGGGTATACAGGGGCTGCCCCTTTGATGTTATTCATTTGAACTTATGAAAACCTCAAAGTCAACATGTCTAAAACAAAATTCATATATTTTTCCTTCAAGTATGCTGCTCCCATTATTTTTGCCATTTCTTTTCATGGATCATCCTCTTAATGGTCAGTCCAAACATCTTGGAGGGGTCCTTGATTATTCTTTTTTCCTCAAACTCTTCTTCTCTTTGATCCATCAGCAAATCTTTTTTTTTTTTTTAACCAGGAATTGAACCCAAGGGCACATATCCACTGAGCCACACCCCAGTCATTTTTATCTTTTATTAAAAACGGGGGGTCTCACTAAGTTGTTTAGGGCCTTGCTAAGTTGCTGAGGTTGGCCTTGAACTCGGGATCCTCCTGCCTCAGCCTCCTGAGCTGCTGGGATTACAGGCCTGTGCCACTGTGCCTGGTATAAATCCTCTTAACTCATTTTGCAAAGCATTTCTCAGTTGGCACTCTTCTCATCTCCAGCACAACCTTCTTAGTCCAAACTATCACCTCAATTGGATTAGGGCAACAGCCTCCGAACTATTTTCCCTTCTTCTATTCTTGTTCTCTGTCTGTTCTTGGCAGTCATCACTGTGAGCCTGTTTAAACGTCAGGTCTTACTACTCCTCTGCTCCAAAACCTTCCAATGTTTTTTCTTCTTTTTCAAAATAAAAGTCAAAGTCCTCTTAAGGACCTCTGATACCTAGGCTCTCACCTCATGCTACTCTTTTCCCATGCTCCCTCTGCTTATTCACACTCACCTCAGTGCCTTTACACCTGCTCTTTTCTCTGACCAGAATGCTTTCCCCCGGATAGTCAGCTTTAGTGATTCTCTGATATCCTTTAGGTCTTTGTTCAGATGCTGTCTTCTTTCCTCAATGCTCCCCCAACAATCTCGATTAAACTAACTCATACTTGCTGCCCCAGAGCTCTACTCTCTTCCTGTTTTCTTTTTCTGCATATACTTCTTCCTTTGGCTGCTTCATGTATGTATTTATTTGGTTCGTTGGTTTTTATATAACTCTCCCTTAACATATGAGGCACATGAAGGGGAGAGATTCTCAAGTTTTTTGGTCCTTAAGGTATCCCTGGGCTTCTCACACTGATGGGCACAGATACCAGTTAAAACTTGGTTGAGTGCCTACGTGAAGGAGTGAGGAGGACAGGCTTAGCACTGTGTCTGGCACACAGCAGATGGTCAACAACTGTTGGGCTTTTTGTGAGGACCACATGGCATAAGGAATGAGACAATGGTATATTGCTATAGAATGCAACATAATTCTGAGTCACCGTCACTGTTATCGCTGTATTTACCACTGAGTCTCACACTTAGCCTATGTGGATTTTGAGCAGAGATTGAGACAGGATTGCTATCTATCTAAATAGACAGAAGCAGGCACTGGGGCAACCGTAGCCTGTCTCCAGCAGGGAACTCTCCAGATGCTGCTTATCTGTTGTAGACTGGAAATCCATGTGTTCTTATAGCTTATAGCTTTATATAAGAGAGAACGCCTACACAGAATGGAATGGAAAGCCCCGCCACCTCGGGCCATTTACTGCCAGGGCCAGAAGCCCTAGAATCCTTTGGGACTTTCACTGCAGAGACCCAGACAACTAAACCATAGTCATTAAGGAAAGGCAATTGGCCTGGACGTAGCTCAGTGGTAGGGGACTTGCCTAGCCCTGGGTCCAGTCCCCAGTACTGAAGAAAAAAAAAAAGAAAAACAAGAAAGAAAGAAAAGAAAAAGTGGTCCAGTGGTACTAAGTCTTTAGGCAGGGAAATATCTTTTAGGAAAATTTTCATACCAAATGGTGAGAAATTTAAGTAGTTTTGAAATCTTACAATTCCTTAAGCTTCAATCCCCTAGAAAATCAATTTTTGAGAGTCTGTTCATTGTCCAAAAATGCTATTCAACCATGAAATTATTTATACACTGTTAATAGCCTTCGGGACCCAAGGAAATAAAGGCTTAAAAATTGCTATTTGTTACTGCTGCCTTTACCTAGTATACCCAGCTCTGTTTCCTATACTGACAGTGAAAAATTTTTGGTACATTGTTGAACATCCTCTTTTACAGTGCATTTAATGGGTTTCCTTCAGAAGTTTGAAAAGGAATTTTTTGTTTGTTTTTGTTTTGGAAATGAGGTATCCAGATGCTGCTTAGTAGAGGGGTCCTATAATGACCAGTTATGGGATAAGGAAAGCAAATCTCTGGAAAATAATAACTATAAAAAACCCAGCCAGTTTATGCTGAAAGAGAGCAGAAAACCATCAGATATTAACAGGTTTGGATGTGGCTTGAGTGTGTCCCTCAGGTTCCTGTGCTGGCAGCTCAGTCCCAGTCTGGTGATGTGAGGTGGTGGACCCAAGCTGGGCCTCAAAGGAAATCCCTGGAGAGACTGAGGTAGTTCCCTACCATCCTGGTGAGTTTTAGTAAGAGGGTTGTTATAAAAGAACCATGCCATCTCCAGCTTCCTTTCCCACTCTGTGATCCCTTCCTCCTTCACACATGGGGCCATCTGCCCTGATGCCATGCAGTCACAGTTGGTGGAGGGCTTCACCAGACCTGGCGCTATGCAACTTGGACTTTCAGCCTCCACAGCTGTGAGCTAAATAGGCCTCTTTCCTTTACAAATTACCTAGCCTTTGGCATTTTGTTATAGCTACTGAAAATGGTTTATCACAGGGCATAAATTAAGCCTCAATCACGTGTCTAGTTCCAGTTGAACCATGCTTCACCCAGCATATCTGAGCAGGAAGTGATTTGATGATGCATTTTTCAAAGATTTGAGTGTCTCTCCAATTGGTTAGACTAGAGCCAGGATAGAAGAAGACTCTATGACATTCCATTCTATGGGGTATAGGGATCCACATTCCCCTTTTTTCCTCTTCAGCCCAGGTCAGAGTGAGGTCCCAGAGAGAGTATCTTTTTTTTTTTATTGGTTGTTCAAAACATTACAAAGCTCTTGACATATCATATTTCATACATTAGATTCCAGTTCGTTATGAACTCCCAATTTTACCCCAAATACAGATTGCAGAATCACATCGGTTACACATCCACATTTTTACATAATGCCCTATTAGTAACTGTTGTATTCTGCTACCTTTCCTATCCTCTACTATCCCCCCTCCCCTCCCCTCCCATCTTCTCTTTCTACCCCATCTACTGTAATCCAGAGAGAGTATCTTAGGAGAGGCAATGAAGACCATCACAGAAATTTGTCCCCAGAGCTCCAGAAACACAGCACTTGTTTTATTTTTCTCAACTCCCTTTGTTCCTTTTTAAGGTCAAACTATAGCCACATAAAATATAAACATTCTTCTTTTAGGAATATATATATACATACATATGTATATATCTATATGTAATCTCTATCTATCTATATCTTATGTATATAATCTTAGTGAAAAAATATATATATATATAACCTAGCCTTAGGCATTTTGTTATAGCTACTGAAAATGGGTTAACACAGGGCATAAATTAAGCCTCAATCACGTATCTATTTCTGCCACAGTCTGGCTGGGCACAAATGCCGCAGTCTGGCTGGGCACACAATCAGGAGCCACCACACAGCTTGTAGATTCAAACAGCAACTCTTTATTCCCGAACTCACACCAGCCGTCTACAAACACGTTCTGGGGAAATCCACGTTCTCTGCCCAAATCCACCTCCACTGGGCTTCTATCTCCCAAAAAATACTGTCTGAATCCCGTGAGAACTCAAGGGGAACTCAGGCAGCAGGATACGCCCTATTCCCAGCAGGAATAATCTTAAACCTGGAACGCCCTAAACCCGATTATCCTAAACCGGGAACACCCTAATCCGCCCTGGTCCTTGAGCAAGGTCACCTACATGCAATGTCACTGCAAAATGTCCTATTTCCACGAGTCCTTCCACTAAGCAACATGGGGTACGCTGGCAAGGAAATTGTCATACCTACTTGGCTAATGGCTCCCAGCATATTTCCAGTTGAACCACGCTTCACCCAGCATATCTGAGCAGGAAGTGATTTGATAATGCATTTGAAAAAAAAAATATATATATATATATATGTGTGTGTGTGTGTGTGTGTGTGTGTGTGTGTGTATCTCCAAACACCAAAGGAGATCAATCAAAAACAATAATAAAAAGCCTCTTGAGTTTAGTGTGGATGGGTCAGCTTCCTGATTACAGGTGTCAGACCAGGACAGGGAATCAGGGAAAAGGGTTTCAGAGAATGTAAGTCCTTGAAGCCATTCTTTTCTGCCCTTCTGAGATGATGCCCTGTCATTCTCCTTGCTCTTAGGTCTCTTTAGCCTTCACCAGCCTCCTTCTCAGCCCAATTCTCTCCTCTTTCTTTCTTTTTCTCTTCTGAGCTTTCCATAAGTACAGTGATGCTTACTTTCCTAATTCCCCCACTTCCCATTCCTGCCTAAGCCACTCAAGGATGCCTTCTACCACTTTTCCCACCCCCCAGAGTGAAATTACTCTTGCTAAGGTCACCATTGACTTTTTAATAGACATCTGAATTATATTTCCTCTTCTATTTAAAGTGCTCCGTGTCCTTGACTTTGCACTGTCTGCATAGTGGGGAGATGTTTCTGTTTCTTCTCCCCAGTGAGATTGGAAGCTCAGGGTTCTTTCCTCTATCTATGGGAAAGAGGCTGTAGAGGGTCTGGAGATGCTCTTCAAACACACACTTCCCTGGAAGACCATGGTTCAGTGTCAGAGTTCCAGTTAGCAAACCCACGTGACTATGACTCTCATGTGTGTATATACAGGCCCACAGTGCTTAACAAGGGGAGACATTCTGAGAAATGCATTATTAGGTTATTTCAATGTGTGAATGTCATAGAGCATACTAAATGAGCCTACATGGTAACGCTACTACACACCTAATCTACTATATATATTGTAGCGTAGTGTAGTGTAGGCAATTGTTCCTAGATCCATAATGAAAAAACAACATGAGATCAAATCAAGCACAAAAGAAAGTGAGGTGATAAAGAAACTTGACAAACACAGGATATATGAGGCTTCTGCCAACCCAACGTGTCACACAGTTTTACAGGAATATTGCTTATAATAGAAGAATGCTATAGTTTGGATATGAGGTGGACCCCCAAGGCCCATATATGAGACAATGCAAAAATTCATAAAATGATTAGTTTATGAGAGGTATAATCTAATTGGTACCTCAACCCGTGGATATGGGTGAACAGGGCAGTAAGTAGGCAGGTAGGATGTGGCTGGAGGAAGTAGGTCTCTGGGGTGTGCCTTTGGGGTTTATATGTTGTCCTGGTGAGCAGAGCTCGCTCTCTGCTTCCTGGTGGCCATGTCCTGAGCTGCTTTCCTCTGCAATGATCTTCTGCCTCCTCTCAGGTCCAGAGCTATGGAGTTGGCCGACCATGGACTGACCCTCTGAAACTGTGGACCAAAATAAACTTTTCCTCCTCTGAATTGTTCTTGTCAGGTCTTTTGGTCACAGTGATGAAAAGCTGACTAAAACAGAGGAGAACATGCTACAATAATGATAAAGAAGTACAGTGCAGTAAATTCATGAACAGACGACAGACTTGCTGGTCATCATTATCAAGTCTTATACACCTCCCTTTGGTATCACTGGCCGTGCACGAGACTTTTCACACCACATTACCACAATCACAGAGGTGCTAGGCTATGAAGTTACAGCAGCTATTATGTCCCTAGGAAAGAGGAATTATTACAGTCTCCTTAGAGTCTTAAGGGGCCATTGTTTTACATGTGGTTTGCCATTTATGAGATGTTATGTGGCCCATAAAGTGTGTGTGTGTGTGTGTGTGTTTCAGACTACTTGTCCAAAATTGGAAACTCCAACCTACTTTCTACATTGAATCCTTCAATGTCCATTTTATTTAACATACATTGGGAACATTTATTCTCAATAAAGCACTAATTGAAGCACTCAAAAAAAAAATAGTTCAATCTTCACATTAACCCTACAAATGAACTAAATCCTTTTTACAGTTGAAGAAATAGGAACAAAGGTTAGAGCTTTGCATATGCTATTACTTAGTTGTATTATTCAATTGTTTGAACTTTTTTTCTGGATGCAAAGGAATTATTTATATATTCTGGATGTGAGTCCTTCATCAAATATTTTTATTGTAAAATTCTCTGTGAGTTTTCACTCTCCTAATGGTGCTTTATTATGGATATGGTTCTTAATGTATATTGAGTCTAATTTTTCCTCTATGGTTAGTGTTTTTTAATACCGTTGAAAACATGTTTGTATATCCCAGGCTTATAAAAGTATTCCCTATGATGTCTTCTAGGACATAACTATTTTACCTTTTACACTTAGATCTATGGACTGTTTAAAATTGATTTCATGTGTAGTATGAGATGAGCATCAAGATTTTTTTCTCATCTTTTTCTAAAAGCTTTGTTTTTCTGCATTTTCCATCTAAGTTCATGTTCTATTTGAATTTACACTTTGTGTGATACTTAGGTTAACATATATTGTGCCTATTGATTTCCACTTAATCCCTTTTGTTGAAAAGACTATCTTATCTCTGTTGACCTGTTTTACCACTTTGACAATCAGTGGACATATTCCTGTGGGTATGTTTTTTGTTTTTCTATTTTATTTCATTGATTTATGAATCTGTCCCTCGGCCAGTAGGCATGATTTTGAGAACTGTAACTGTACAATACCTTCCAACCCAGTAGACTGATTCCTCTCATTCTATTCATTTTTCATAAGAGCTTTAGCTAGTTTAGTTCCTATACTTCTCTATATAAACTTTAGAATAATCTTGCCTAGATCTAAAGAGAAAATTTTGCTAGTATCTTGATAGTGCATTAAATTAATAAATCAATTTGCAATGAACTGACATCTTTATGATATTGAGTCCATTTATAAACATGGCTTATCTTTGCTTATTTTGATCTTTTATGACTTCTTTCTGGAGCATCTTGTAATTTTCATCATATAAGTTTATCACATGCTTAACTAGGTTTATATTGAAGTATTAAAATTTTTATGTGATTGTAAATGATATTTTATTTTTTATTTTGATTTTCATATGTTCATTACTAATGCATTTAAACAGTATTCATATTTTGAACTACCTGATTCTTTGGATATTCTCTAGCATTTTCTATCTAGACAACCATGTCACCTGAAAATAGAGATTGTTACATTATTTGCTTTCTGATATATGTCTGTTATTTTCTTTTTATGTCTTATTGCACTGGTTAGAATTTGAAGCACCATATTGAGTAAAAGAAGTTAGAAGAAGGCATCAAAGCTCAACAGTAAGTGTAAGGATTTTTATAGATGCTCTTTATCTTTATCAAGTTGAGCAAGTTCCCTCTCTATTTTTTAAAATAAACTATTTGTCAAAAAGCATTTTCTGTATTGATTGATATGCTGATGTGAATTTTTCTTTAATCCCCTAATAATTTGAAGTTACATTGTTAATTTTTAAATATTGAACCATCCTTGCATCACTGGAATAAGCTTCGTTTTCTCAGGGAGTTTATAATTATTTTTGTATGCTGATAATTTCTATTTATTAGTATTTTATTGTTTTTATAGCTATATTCATGAGTGATATTGATTTGTAGTTTTCTTTTTTGTGCTGCTTTCATCTAGTTTTGCTATTAGGATAATATTTCATAAAACAAATTGGAAAGATATTCTCTTCTATTTTCTGGAAGAGATCATGCAGAATTGGTGTTAATTTTTGTTTAAATACTTGAAATAATTCTTCAGTAAAACCATTTATGCGTAATGATTCCTTTTGGGAAAGTTTCAACATTATGAAATAAATTGCTTATTTGTAAATTATTCAAATTATTTTATATTGAGTAGCTTGTGAGTATTTGTAATTTTTAGGTAACAGGTTCATGTCACATACATTATGAAATTTATGTTGTGGAGTTCTTCACAGCTATTCTTGTTATCTCTCTGATGTCTGCAAGGTCTATAGTCACATCCTCAGTTTTATTTCTAATATCGACAGTTTGTGTCTTCTCTCTCTTTCTGTCAAATTTTGCTTAGGTCTGTCAACTTTGTTGAATTTTCCAGTGAACCATATATTTAGTTAATCGGCTTCCTATATTTTTTTTTCTGTTTTTGATTCCACCGATTTCCACAGTTATCTTCATTATTTTCTCTGTTCTGCATGCCGATGAATCATTTTGTTCTTTGTGTAGGTTCTTTAGGAGAATCTCAGGTTATTAATTTGAGACATTTCTGCTTTTCCAATCAGTAAACTTAGTGCTATAAGTTTCTCTTTCAGTACTATTACAGGTGTGCCCCACATGTTTTGACATAATTTTAATTTCATTAATTTAAAAGTAGTATTTAATTCTCTTTGAGACTTCTTATTTGACTCGGGCAGTATTTATAAATTTGTTGTTTGGTTTTCAAGTGTTAGGAGATTTTAATAGTATTGTTCTGTTATTAAGTTCTAGTATAATTTCATCATGGTCAGAGAACACACTCTATGATTTCAGTTCTTCGAAGTTAGTTGAGATTTGTTTTATGGCCCAGGACACTGTCTATCTTAGTATAGCTTTGGGGGACACACACAAAAAATTTTATATTTGGCTTTTTTAGGTGGAGTTTTCAATAAATATTGATTAGACCTAAATTGTAATGGTTTTCAGCCTCCTTGCTGAATTTTTGTCACTTCACCAGCTGTTGACAGGGTTTTGTTGAAGTCTCATGTTCTACTTGCCTGTTTGTCCATTTCTCCTTTCCGTCCTATCTGCTTCTCGAATTTTGCATCTCTGTTGTTTGGTGCCTGCACATTTAGAATTGACATATTTTATCATTTGAAAAATATTGTGCCACTTCTGGCCTCTGCAGTTTCTTCACTTAGTTTTCTTCCTGTAATTTCCAGCTGTCTCTCAGTGCATTTGCAATTTTTTTTTTGTCTTTAGTTTTCAGAAATTTGAGCATGATTTGCCTTGGAGTAGATTTCTTTAGAGTTATCCTATTTAGATTGCGTTCAGCTCCTTGAATCTGTAGGTGTACGTTTATTGTTGTTGTTGTTTTTGCCAAATTTTACAGGTTCTCTCCCATAAAAAGGCATGCAAATGAATACCTTCTTTTTCCTTTCCTTTCAGAACTCTGAAGATATATCTATATTGGATATTTTGTTATAGCCCCATTGCTTTCTGAAGGTCTATTTATTTATTATTTACTTATTTTAAATCAATTTTCCTTCTGTGTTGAAGTAGGTAATTTTTACAGTTATATATTCCAGTTCACTGATACTTTCATTTTCTGTTCCTTTACACACTACTGCCCTCATTCTTTTGTTAAAGATAGCCATTGAGTTTTTCTTTTTTAAATTTCACTTGCATTTTCCAGTCCTAAAATTTCCATTTGTTTCCTCTTTACAACTTCTGTTCCTTTACTGAGACTATTTTTCTTCTGAAAGTTTCTATTTTTCTTGCTGAGATTTATAACATTTTTGTTTAGAGTCTGTTCACAGACATTTGTTGAAACACTTCACAGATAGCTGGTTTTAAATCTGTTTTGGTTACTCTAACATCTTTAGTATCTTGACATTGTTATTTATTGAGTACTTTTTCATTCAGTTTTAGACCTTCATGGGTTCTTGGAATTAAAAGGAATTTTTGATTGAAAACTGAATGTTTTAAGCTTTATGTTATGAGACTTTGTCTTATTCAAACCTTTGGTTTCAGCTACCTTCTCTGAAACTTCTTCGACTAGGGAAGAAAAGAACAGAACTTCTTTACTTCCTGGTGAAGTAGTTATGTTGTTTTTCATGTGTGTGGTACTCGGGATTGAACCCAGAGCCTTGTGCTTGCTATGCAAGAATTCTACCCCTGAGCTACATTCTCAGAGCTTTTAATTTAATTTTATTTTGAGATGGGGTCTCTCTAAGTTATCTAGGCTGGTCTTGAACTTGTGATCCTCTTGCGCCTAACCTCCCAAATACCTGGGATTACAGATTACCATGCCCAGCAATGCCTGGTAGAGTACAAATCCAAGTTTCACGTTAATTTTCTGTCAACACTTAAGGTCAATGCTTCTGGCTCTTTCTAAGTGGGCATGAGG
This sequence comes from Marmota monax, assembly GCF_021218885.2. Classification (NCBI taxonomy): domain Eukaryota; kingdom Metazoa; phylum Chordata; class Mammalia; order Rodentia; family Sciuridae; genus Marmota; species Marmota monax. The sequence continues at coordinate 1,909,228 of NW_026695202.1, forward strand.
GTTTCAATAACCCCCAATTCAGCCTCTATTGATGACTTCTTGGCTGGTAGAGGTAGTAGTGTCTCATTACTTCTCCCACATTACCTTCACTGACACTGTGAACAGAGAAATCCTCTTCTGGTTAGTGGTTGTTATGGTTTATTTATGAGGTGTCCCTCAAAAGATCATGTGTGAGACAATGAAAGCAAGTTCAGAAGTGAAGTGGTTGGTTATGACAGCCTTAACCTAATCTGTGGATTAATCCACTGATGGGAATTAACTGGGTGTAACTGTAGGGTGTGACTGTAAGAAGTAGGTCACTGGGGGCATGTCTCTGGAGTTTGTGTTTTGTCCCTGGTAACCAGAGCTCATTCTCTCTGCTTCTTGTTGCCATGTCCTGAGCTGCTTTCCTCTACCATGTGCTTCCACCATAATTAGTTCTACCTCACCTTGGGCCAGAGCAATGGAGTTGGCCATATACGGACTAGACCTCTGAAACCATGATTGGCCAATGAACTTTTCCTCCTCTAAAATTGTTCTTGTCAGATCTTTTGGTCACAGCAGTGAAAAAGCTGACTAAAACAGTGGTGCAGGTCCTGATTTCTCACTGGCCTCCTTTGACTTTAGTCAGAGAGGTGATACCATCCCTTAGTACTGCCATATGGGGTAGAAGTCAAGGTTACCTTCAGATCTCCACTTGCATCAAAGGAGAGGCAATGCTGCTACCTAGAAGGAATAGAATGCCTGCCTACCTACTCATTTTTGTATCACTGTTAAAAAAAATACCTGAAATAATCAACTTATATGGAAGAAAGGTTTTGTTTTGATTCATGGATTTAGAGAGTTTAGTCCAGGGGACCTTGGCCCTATTGCCTTTGGTCCTTTGGTGGCACAGTCCATAATGGCAAGGGCATGTGGCAAAGATCTCCTCATCTCATGGCAGTTGGGAAGCAGAGAGAGAGACAGGAGAAGCTGGGTCCCCACAGCCCCTTCAAGGGCACATGCTCAGTTGCCTAACTTCCCTCCACTAGGTCCATTCCAAAATGTTCCACACCTCCCAGCAGCACCATCGCCTGGGGACCAAGCCTTCAACACATGGGCTTTTGGAGAACATTCAAGGTGCAAACTATGGCACACAGTCCCCCAACCTGGGGGAAGGAGTGGCTGAAGTACTTCATTAACAGCCTAGTAATGGTAGAAGTCTAGTCCCACCAAATGACCTTTGTTACCTAGGTAATATTGGAGCCACCATTTTATGCTTTCTATTTGGATGGTGTAGAGGAGTTAACTGTTAAAGGTTTTCTGTCTTCTTAGGTTGCTCCTTTCCTGGTCCCTTGATTTGAGAGAGTAGGTTTTTACTGTCTGTGCCTGTTGGTGCCTCCAGGTTGTTGACTTCTTCATCACAAAGTCTGAAAACAAAAAAATCCAAGAAACTCATCAGCATGCTATTTCTTAGATCTCAAAGTCCTTAGTCAGTCTCCCTTCTTTCCATCTCTTAGTCTTCTTATATTTATTGTGCATATCATTCCTAAATATTTCAGCAGTACTCTGTGAGATAAAAATTATTAAAATATATCTATTTAGCCTTCCCCGAAGTAGAAATCTTTACCTTCATGTACATTTTTGAACTTGCTTTCACTATTATACATGTAACAATCCATTGTCCTCTAGATTCTTTTGTTTCCATTGAAAAGTCATCAGTGAGTCTATTGCAGTTATTAAAACTATGTTGTCTTTTTCTTGGCTTCTTCTGAGATATTTTTGTTTCTTTGGGGAGTGGAGTTGAACCCAGGGGTGTCTAACCATTGAGCCACATCTCTAGTCCTTTAAATATTTTAAGACAGGGTCTTGCTAAGTTGTTGAGGCTGGCCTTGAACTTGCAATCTTCCTGCCTCAGCCTCCCAAGTTGCTGGGATTACAGGCATGAGTCAGTTATTTTTTGTCTTTCAAGATTTGATTTTTTAAAATTCTCATATCTAGTTTAATATCTTGAGACTAGATTTTCTCTTCTTTGTTTTTAATTTTACTTAGTCTTGGCATTACTCTTTAAACCTGTGGCTTGAATATATTTTTATCAGTTTTAGAATATTCTTCTTTTGCATTCTTAAGTTTTTTCCTACAAATATCAATTCTGATCCATTCTGTCTATCCCTGTTCTCGGTTACTTGAACCATATGTATTATTTTATCACATTTCATATGTTTCTAATGTTTTTGTGTATTTTCAAAAATTCCTTTTTATTCTACTCAAACTGTATGTTTTCTACTGACTTACCTTCTATTTTATTAATCCTCTTTTCTTTAGCTATTAATCTGCTCTTAAATTCATCAATCAAGTTTTAAACTTCTATTGCAACTTTTTTTTTGAGAATTCCCATAGGATTGGTTTTTATGGATTCTAATTCTCTTATAACTAAAGTAACTAACTAGGTCCATTTCTATTTCTTGGCATGTAAGGCAATTTAACTTTGGTTGCTGAATAATACACATGAATAATTGTAGAGTTCTGGATGAAATCATACATCTCCAGATATAAGCAGGATATAAGCAGTCTCCTTATATCCTCTGGAAATTCACTGAACTTCAGCGAATTTCGGGCAGATCTCCTAATACAGTCAAGGCTGAGTTGCAGATTTTTTTTTTAAAGCTATATCTTATAGATTTACTCTCAGATCCTAGGAAGTAGCTCTTCAGGACTTGATACTAATTAATAGCCTGAGAGCATTTTTAATTTACCTCTTTGGTGACTTTGAACTCAAATTTTTGTTTTGTTCTCTATTTTCCAAAAATAGGCATTCATGCAAATAAATAAAAGAACCTTGCTTTTCATGGACGTCCTTAGTTCTAGTCTGTTGTACTACGAAGTGTTAGAATGTCAGGTTCACTTTTCCAGAATCTTGCAGCCTCAAATTATGATTTCCTCAAAATCCCAGAGTCAGGTTTTTGTGTTTCTATCCCTATGAGTTTGGGAAACATCTACTGGATTCTATACCTTTTGGTAATGGCTTTCAGCTCAGTTTCTCAGTGCCTCATCTACCCCAGTGCCAAGCTCTGTCAAATATCCTAAGAAGAGCAACTTATAGAACACTGGTTCCCTTTTCTCTCCTTCTTTTTCCTCCAGGATCTTGATCTCCAAACCTCAGTTATTTCAGCAATTGACATATATGAGACATGGTCTCTTGATCCCATTGATTTAGTAGGAGATTTGGAAAATACATATCAAAATTTCCATAAATAAACACATATTATTCACATAATCACCAACTGTGATACATGCCAAAAAAATAAGAAAGGAGGGTGCTCTGACAGCAATAATGCAGGTGGGGAAGAAAAGATGTTCCTGTGAGTGGCCATGAAATTAGTGATCTTGTGACTTCTTTCTGTGCTTCTCTCCAGACTTGCTACCACTTGCATACATGTTAATATCAGTAATGTCTCAAAGGTTTTATGAAGGGGTGACAGGATGTGATTGTTATGACTCTGAAAGTATCTCTTCAGGAAAGAGAATGTTTCCAAAACAGGAATCACAAATGTAAATGACTGTATTTGTTAAAAGGCGAATCATCAAGTCCACGTTTGAGTCTATTGCTCTTAGTGCTTGGACCACCTTGGAGAAAAGCAAAACACTAGTGGAGTTGAATTTTCTGATCCTTTCTCAACTAATGAGAAAGTGATTTTGAGATAAATGGCTCCATAGATTCCAATGTAAGAACTGATAATACATAGTCAACTTATTTGCATTCAAAATAGACATTTCTGCCCCTGTCATAGAGCTGGGGTTTTGTTTGTTTGCTTGTTCTGGGTTTAGTGTTTATTTTGTCTAGTTTACCCAGAAATGTGAAACCCTCTCCATCTCTTTTCCCAGTTATGATGCCTCCCTGCAGAACTACACAATTTTTTTTATGTTTTCTAAATCTCTAAATACAGAATGAGAAAAAAAAATGCTTAAAGAGGCCCTCTCAATATTACTTCTCTAATGAGGTCCACCCACCCACATGGTAGAATTGGCAACTTCTCTCTCTGATTTAGGGGTTGGAGTCACACCCACAAACAGAAGCAACCATAAGGCTGGCAGCAACCTGTGGTTTGCATGCAGACCACAAGAGGATAATTAAAGCTTTCCTTTGGTTAAAAGGCAGAAGAAACCCTACCACAAAAATATATCATAGCCCATTCCCATCCCCACTGTGTGCTTTCCTTTGTTTTTTGACGGGGGGGGGGGTACAAACACCTTCCTTAGCATGTAGATGCCTATAGCAGCACTACCATATGGAACTCCTAAAAATAACAGTGTCAGCAAATTAGTGATACCCATCTCTTGTTTAAAACTCCTTTTACCATAGGATCTTCCCCAGCAAGTGCCTATTGCTTTTGTAGGACTCAAGCATCATCTTCCTTGGCAAGGATGATTCCTCAAGACTTCCATATTTACTTCTTACCCAGGCTGAGCTCATCATGCACTCTTAAATTGTTTTTAAAATAATAACTACAGAGTTAGATATGTCTGTTTTCCCTTGTGAGGATTAATTGATAATATGAAATCACCTAATTCCCTCAGGCCTCTCCAGGTTATGAGTTCAAAGATGAATGTGCTTATATTAGTATGGAGATCTCATTAGCTCATTAGCTCTGAGCCACCACCTGTCCACACAAGCTGGCAGCCCACACTTTGGTTTCCCCTGGATATTTCAGGAAGTTCCAGAGAATGTTTCACTTGTGCACAGAAATGAATCTCTTCCAGTTCTGCTCCAGCCACTTTGTTGGTGGTCTGCTGACTGTAAGTCAGATAGTAGAGGAATCCTAATGTGACAGTGGGTCTCCAGAATTCTATATGATAGCACTGTTCTGTTAGATAGCATGATTTCCTATTGCTACAAGCTCAGAAAAACTCTTTGCCACTCACAAGCCAGAGCATTCAGGGTGCTGAAGCAGCAAAGGGTCAGTGATAGAGTTTGGGGCAAAATGCTCTCCACAACCCTGTGTGGCACTTGCCATTGTGGCTTTGAGCCTGCTTAGGTCCTGAGCCTCAAAAAATTTCACTGTGGCAGAGATGACTTATCATGTTCCAATCATTCTCCCCCTTTTTATAGAAGCAACATCCTTAATATTCCCCCTTTTTATAGAAGCAACTCCCTTAATTCTGGGCACTTGGCTATTCAGAAATAAGACAGCACTTTCTATATCTCATTCCTAGGTATGCCTAAGTTGTTTTGACCAACAAAATGGGGACAGAGATGATCTACATTACTTTCCCTAAAGGAAGAAATATCGCACCTTTTTCATACCCACCAACTAGATAGACCTAGCTAAAAGTCTGATTGTGGTTTGTCCCACGAACTCATGTAGTTTAATTCCCAATGTCTCATGTCAATGGCATTAGGAGGGCGGAAACTTAATCCCACTGTGGTCTACCTTTGGGAAGTGGTTAGATAAGGTCTTCAGGATGGAATCCCTATGGTTGAATCCTGGTGGCTTTATAACAAGGAGAGAGACTAGGCAGACACACATGGTCCCACCATGAGGAAATGCATTCAAGGAGGACTCTCATCAGAATCTGCCATGCTCTTCAGAGTTCCAGCCTCCCAACTGTGAACTAAATAAGCCTCCTTTTTTTAAATGAAGTCACCTGCTGTTGTTTTAGTAATGAAATATGGGCTAATACAACACACGATTTGAACATGTGGGTAATAGTTACACTGGAGAGATTGTGGGGCAAAGGAAAGAAGCAGCTAAGGTTCCCCATGACAACTTCAGACTGCTGAGAGAAGAATACATTTCTGCTTCATTCAAGCCATTATTATCTGGATATTTGCCCATTCAGGAACACAATTCTTGCCTAGTGTCTTGGTCTATTTTGGTTTAAAGCAAATTCCTCCGGATTGATGAAAGAACAAATCCCATTCATTCCCATTGTCTTTGACTTCTCTATAGGACATGTGTATAAAAGAGAAAAGTTTTTTCAACTTTAATTTCTTTTTACTCAAAGAAGAGAAAAAAATCTTGACGGAAAGAAGAGTCCCATGGACATCCTCTCCTAAATAGGCAGTTTCCTTACAGAGCATCATGTCATAACAGCAGCATGCTCTGGGCATCTGATTACACACTGCTGTCCATCAACCACTGGAGAAGTGCCCCTCAGTGGCCAGTGGTTCACAGACAGCAGCTATTTTTCATATTTTTGCTTTTACCTCTAAACTATTCTAAATTTTGGTTTATTAACTTAATATTAAGCTTGAAAACTCAACTATTATCATTTGTCTCTAAAAACCATAAAATAAAATCCTAAGAATGTAAAAGCCAAACACATTTTAACCACAAGAACGAGCGTTATAGGAATTTTCAGGGAGAGCATCCATCGGCATGTTCATGGTTCCTTCAGATATGTCTTGCTGCTGGGAGTGATAGAAGGGTCCTTGTTTGTATAAACCCCCAAAGACCTCCAAAATTGAGACAAGGCTTCCCCACACAAAAGCAAACCAGAAAATGTTTTCAAAGAGAAATAAGTATTGAATGAGCTGTCTTAAAGGAAAGGAACTAATTTTGACTGAGTCTCAAATGTGGGCTAAGAACATCCAACATAATTTATTATCAATTTCCCAAAGCAATTCCTTTGTGGAGCATTCTAAACCATGCCTAGAAACAAGTAAGGATAGCAGAGGTTAAAACACTAGTTGTACTTAGGCAGGATTTGAACCCAGTGAGTGCGGAGGCCATAATGTGTGCCCTTTCTCTATTGTACATCATCCTCCAAGTTGGAAGCCCTTCTAAGATTTCATGAGCAAGGCATCTGAGATAAATAGGCTTTTCTACAAACAGGTAGAAAGTAAGGAATGTGTCTAGGGAGAGATAACCTAAATAAAACCAAATTATGAGGAGTTGTATGCTAAAAGTTTTAGCCTCAAAGAAAGAAGCTAGAGGACTGAGTGTTACCTCTGGGCCAGAAAGAAACTTTATTCATGAAGACAGCAGCTCCAATTTATCATGTCATTCATTAATCTTACAAACATTTATTGTTCAAGCAACAAGAAAAATACTTATGTTAATACAGAGCATAATCAGGTTCAGGTCTTTCCCTGACTAATGAGGCGAGGTGTGGGGTGTCCATATGAAAGGAACCAACTCTCCCAGTTCCCACACAGAAAGATCATTGAATAAAATATGGAAACCTTACCTTGTTCTTGTGCAAAGGCAGGGCACAACTCCTGATGATGTTCTGTATAAAAATGTGACAGAATGTTGTAAAGAGAAATCAAAATGCTTAAGCCATGCAGTGATTTCTGAATTGGTTATAAAAGTATATGATTAGGATTTTGCTCTGGGATAATAAAAATAGGTGGTGAAGCCTGTTAAATCAGGAAACATAACCTTCAAACATCTAAAATTAAATCAAGCATCCCTAAATTTGTTGATAGGTTGCTTTATGGCCAGTACTAGGTACAACACTGTACAATAATTGACAAAATAGAAATAAATGGAAAATACAGAATAATCCTTAGCTGGAACTTTTGGGAAATAAATCATTAAGGACAGCTACAATATTCAGAATTGAAGCATTTTTTTTCAATAATAAAATTTCCTTTAATTTTCCCCAGCTTAAATGGCTCCAGAAGTGTACATTTTCCAAGAACATTTTCAGGGTCAGCATCACAATTTTGAAGCCACTGATCCAATAATCGCTAAAAGCTAGTATAATCATAGGTTATATTCCAATTAATTAAAATCTGAATCATTTCACATTCTATACTAATTTATATGTTTTGACTCATTTCACAGGTCCTCTACTGTTTTATCAAGGTTATTTTCTAATTCCTCAAGCCAGCCATTTCTATTAATTTTTATTATGTTTCTATAACCTTAGCCAATTCATATTTGACCACCAAACCAGTCCAGTAAGAATGATGTCTGCTTGGCACCCCCTCACTTAGGAACAATGAAAAGTCTGTACAGAGTAAGGGCTATGGGGGAGGAGCAATATTAGAGGTCCCTTTAGGAGCATAAGTTTTAGGACCTTGCACGAACATGGGTAGGGTGGCATAATGAGAAAGTGTGGGACATTGACCAGGACTCCACATTTTCTAGTTCAGATGAAAAACTGAAACTCAGGAGGAGCTGGTTCAGTGTGAATGTAAAGGAAGTATTTGAGTTTCATTAGGATGCATGAAGGTTGAAATACCTTGAGGTGTCTCTGTGATTTCCAAGTTTGGGTTTAATTGTCTTCAGAAAGTCACCATATTTAAAATGGGCATCATGATCAGCCAGACATTTTATCAGACACAAGTAAAGCCATGTGGTACTTCCTGGGATGGTTTTGGGTACTTGATAGGGATCTAATGTCTTGCATGGTAAGATGAGGTTTTAGAGGGGGAGTGTTAGGCCACCACCATTGCCTTGAACACTTAAACCATTGCACCTTTTGGCTCATGAGGGTTGGTAATGTGGTCATTCTAGGATCAGAATAGCCTTTCTTAGATTCATCATAAAGCTGGGTCCAGGGATGTTTAGGTAGTCACAGGGGGATTTTTTCAATGACTCTAATGAATGAATGAAGCTTCTTTTGGTACTGGTGGCTAATGTAAAAGAAAACCCAATGAGAATAAACAGTAAAGTAAAAAAAAAAAGTAAAGTAAAGAAAAAATTTCTAATTGAGATCACTGTGTCCCATGCTAGTGACTCTCTGCACCATTACAATGATACTTAATACTTATTTATGTATTTAAGGAAATGCATACCTAGCGTTCACAGGCCATGCAGATGGTAAGTTGTGGGACTGGGATCCAAACCCAGGATATCTGATCCCACAGCTTGTTTTATACTGTCATTTACATCAGTCAATCAAATAACTTAAATTGAGCTTCTAGGTTGCAAATCCAAAAATGTACCTATATACATTGCATTCAATAGATATCTATACTTTGTTCTAGATCTATTTGCCCTAAGTATGCTGAATTCAAAATCACATTATTTTGATTGATATGAAGAAATGGATTTGTCTGTTTTCTTATGCCCTCTTCTCCCACAAACAATAGAAGACATAATTAATATGTTCTACAAATCCAGAGGCATTGAATTTATCTTTGCTAGTTAAAGTACATCATGAAGAAAATACCTAGTAAGCAATATAAAAATTCTAGACAACAGAAAAGAAAGATGAAAATATTTTTGAACTGGAGATTATAAAGTTAAGATCAATCTACACTTTGGAGAAAGCCTGATAATATTAGTGATAGCAAACATATTGCACTTACTGTGTTCCAGACATTCTTCTCAAGACTATACACATGAAGATTAAATTTATACATGGAAAAACAAAAGCACAGAGAAGTTAAGTAATTTGCTATGGTCACCCAGCAAGTACGCCATAATAGTGGAACTGGTTTGAGCCCAAGTAGCTGACACAGGACTCCATGTTTTTACCCATAATGGCATACTTATTCTGGATAGCCACATCATAGCTGGGATGAAAGGGAAGATGGTTTGACATCCTAAACTTGAGGTTCTCTGGGACAAGTCCTAGAGGAAGAAAAGTGAATTCTCTAAGAGATCCGGTGCCTAGTAATCCCTTTAAGATGTAAGAAACACACTTGTAACCCACTAAACTTTGATTATGGTTAAGAGTGGAGCTTGCTAGTATGTTATTGACATCACAAAAATGATCTAACTGGGATATTTGAATCTTAATTCCCCACGTTCTAATTCCCTGTATTACTGGCATTCAATTCTTAAGCAGTCATTAAATTGAATCAGTCTCATTTTTACTCTTGCAGTGAAACAAATTAGAACTTTGACAAAATAAAAAGGGAAATAAAGAACTGATGGTAATAATTTTCATAATCTTAAAGAAGCACTGGATTAAGAGTCAAAAACTTTGCTTTAACTCTGCCCCTCACTATTCGGCTGATTTGAGCAATCAATTTAACATTACACAGATGTATACTTAATAATTGTAAAATAAGGAGAACAAAAGCTAACATCTATGAATTGCCTTTTATATACAAGGTGTCATTCTAGGAACTTTACATATATTGACTAATCCAATCCTCACCATATTAGTAATTAATAATTTCCACTCATTTTCAACATTGAGAAAATAGAGGCTTAGAGAAAGTAGGAATTTGTCTAAAGTCAGTCAATTAGTGAGATGCAAAGCATCAAAGTTCATGAACTTGTTTATGTTATTGTCTGCTTCTTAGTTTTTACATTTTGCCTCCCTTTCACCACTGTAAACCTACAATTCCAGAATTTTAGAAGTGCACAATGGGGATAGGTAATGTTGGTGTTCTTGAAACCCTAGTTTTCGTATGTGACCACTGTGTTAATTCATTTTCATCTCCATTTCTTGAGAGTCATTCCTGGATTCTGGTTTCACTATCAAACACAATGGAAAAGTAGTTTTATCCTCCCAATTAAAATTTAGATTATTATCAGCTGCATGATGGCAGGATGTGTGATAACCCCTTACAGTGAAAACCTAGAATGCATTCTCTTAGGAGGTTAACTTATGTCTAAGAAGTGACAGGTGTCAGAGAAGAAAATTTGATTATAGGTATTGTTTGCATGGTCTATTTGAATCTTGAAATATTTGAGAAGACTTGGTCAAAAGACAAGAAAGGACAAGTTTTCCACAGTGGGTGTTTTCCATGCTTATGAATGTAATTTTGTCCCTGCTGAAAATTCAGAAGTTGTTTTGTCCAAAAAAGGACACTGACATCCTATCCTATGCTTTACCTGACATCTTATACTGCACACTAAACCACACGGGGTGAACTTCAAATGACTCAGCTATAGGAATGTATATCTGGTTTGAAAGCTGAGGTCAGCTCCAGTGTGCTTCCTCGTGTTGCTCCTAGAGGGGTGGAAGACACCTGTACACATCTTCTTATTGCTTTTGTCTTCTTTCATTTCTATAAAACAGCCATCAGATCCCCAAGCACTTAAACATCTTCCATTACAGCCAGAGATTATTGAGTGTTGAGTGGTGGTTGTTTGGGGTATTAGTAACAAAGCCAAATACAGGCTTTTGGTGACTCCTAAGAAAGAATGAGAGTAAAATGATCACAAGGATAGTTTGGAACCTACTAAGGAAAAGTTGCTCTACACCAATCGCTGGGATAATTATGATCAAATAATTTACCAGTGTAAAAATAAGATAAAGAATGTAAGACTTTTCTCTCCCGTGAAGATATAAACAACACTATATTACCAGAGATGGAAACAGAAGCCCAAATTGTGTAATCATAAATTAATAACCATGAAAGTGGGCCTCTATGTACCAGTCAATAAGAGTTCCCACCCAAAACTCCTTGAGTGTTCCTCAAAAAATCTTTTGTTTCAGGGAGTTTACATGGCTTCTTTATTCTTCTTGGAATACCACTTCCCAGGTATGCACAGAGCTCACTTCTTTAACTCCTTCAAGTCTGTGTTCAAAGGTTATCTTCTCAATGATGCCTTCTCTGACCCATCCTGCTTAAAATTCAAACTACCCTTTTCCATCTCCCCACAGCACTCTCTATTTTCCTTAACCGGTTTCATTTATTTCTGTAGCATTTGCCATCTACTCCTATACAATTTTCCCTCCATTAGGACTTCAGGAATCCTTGTTTGTTTTTACACTACTCTATTTCTTGTGCACAGAGGCTTATATAAAACAATATATGGGTAGACTCATTATAGAACAATGCCTGACACAACATAAATTGCCATTAGTCATGGAGTGAATGAATGACTAAACAGACATTGTAAAGTTTTAAAATTACTTCATGTAACTATATAGGCCAGAGTGGCAAAGTTGGGTCCCAAGGAGACAATTACATCTAAATCCAGGTAATCTAAGAGGGAGAAAACAGTAAAGTAAGCCTGAAGCAATCATACTTGTTCTCTGAGTGAATTCAGAGCCATGATTCGAAGAAACCAACTATCAGGGTTGAGTTCAATGGTGTAGGTGGAACATAGGTGAGAAATAGTAGTTAGAAAGAAAAAGACTCTGAAAGAATACAGGTCACAGGCTAGGGCAGCCAAAAAAAGTTTTCTGGAGGAACAAAAGAACAATTGCATTTATAGTTATTAGATAATAATTAGAAACTTGATGTACTATTGGACAAGTTTAAGACATTTAGCATATAAACATTTGTCATGTGTTGGACTCTCCAGTGGCTGAATTGCCTTTGTCAGTCAGGGTAGGCAAGGTTAAGCTGCAGTAACAGATATTCCCCAACTTAATGTGGCTTTAAATTTTGACATTTTATTTCTTACTTACTGCATGTCTACCATGGGTGGCAAAGAGGTTTTGCTCATCATACTCACTCAGGGACTTAGACAAAAAGAAGCAATATCTCATTATGCTTCCATATTTAAAGGACAAGGAAAAAGGAAGATCAGGAGAAACATATGTTGGTTCATGAAGATCCTAACCTGAAGGGATGTATATCACTATTACTCATATTTAACTGTCCAATATATTGCAAAACTGAGTCAGTGGGGGTTAATAAAATACCTCCCCTTTTTTTCACACCAGGGATTGAAATGAGATGTACTTTACCATTGAATTACATCCCTAGCACATTTTATTATTTTTTTTAATTTGAGAGAAGGTCTCACTAAATTGCTTAAGGCCTCACTAAATGGTTGAAGCTGGCTTTGAACTAGGGATCCTCCTGCCTCAGTCTCCTGAGCTGCTGGATTACAGCGTGCACCACCACATCTAGCTAATGTACCTCTTCTATGAGAGAGGCAATGAATATAAGTGAAGTCTAACAGACCATATCATCCAGTTCTGAAACTGGAACTATGACTCTTGAAGGGAAACAGAGTCCTCCTCCAAATATTTTTACTTGAATTTGATTTGAACTGGGACTGGTGGAAAGCAACATGGGAGGGGAGAATTCTTTCTGGAAAGGCTGTGGTAGCAGCAGCACCTGAATCTGTATACTATGTTATATCTATAAGTTGGAGTACTGAGTCGAAAAGGACAGATGTGGAATCTTCACCTGATGGTGTTTGGTGTGATTCGGGACATAGTTGAGGCTGTGTAACTCCCCTGTTTAATTTAAAGCCTGATTATCTACCATTCTAATCACATCTGAGTCCCCCAACATCTTTTCAATTAATACCATTATTTGAAAATCAGGGTGACCAATTTCTGTTGATCACATTTAAGAATAATGACTAATACCAATAGTCTGGAATATCATGCACTCTTCTTGTTCTACTTGTCAGAATATTTGCAAACTTCTGAACAAAAGTTGACTTATCTGGCACTTGACTGAAGAAGAGAATATTCCTATCCCTTTAAATTTAGTTTTATATTTTTAAAAGCTATCTATGAACACAAACTAAAAACTCAAATTTCTCCAAGTCATACAAAGCAGTACTCTTTCTACTACATCTTTCTCTTTCTCACCAACCAATTTCTACTATTTCAGTTGATTCTTTTGATATTTACCTCCTTATCTCTAGCAACATGATGGTAATAGCCAAGACTTGTATATTGCTTCTGTGCCAAGTATTGTTCTCAGTAATTTAGAAATTTAGACCATGTATAAATCTTATGAGATAGCTAATTTTAATTTCAGCTTTCATATAAGAAAATAGATTCAAATATTTTGTACAACTTGCCCAAGATCAAATGGTTGAAAATTGGTGGTGCTAGGATTTTAACACAGAGAAACCAACTCTTTAATACACATTACTGTGCCCCCACCTGTACTTATTTATTTACATTCTGATTATGCAGCTGTAAACATTTATCTATTAACTTGTCACTTGGTGAGGACCTCTTTTACCCATAACATACAGTACTCTTTTCATTCTTCATATTCCATAGGATATAGAAATATTTAGTGATCATTATATCTATAAAATTGGTATAAAGAAATGAATGGCACATTTAACTTCAAAATTTACCCAAATAGTTGCAAACCTCCCCTTAATATATCCAAATATATTAAATATTATATAAATTTTATCTTCTTGATTGTTTTGGGAGTCTCTTGAGTCTCTAATTATTCTGTAGACCTGATGTATGGTTGTTATTTTGGATCTTACTTCGTGGAAAGGTCATGAGAATTTTATTTCATCTCTTTCTTGTGTTAGCTTCTAAGATCCCATTCTTCTGTTTTCTTGGTCTGTTACTATTTTTTGTCAAGACCGATACATTTTAGTAGCTTCTCAAGAAAGACTGCATGAGATATAATTTATTAAAAATTTTGATTTATGAAAGTACTTTTCTTATATGTAAGCATGCAAATGATAGTTTGGCTAGGTATAGAATTCCAGATTGGGAATAATTTTCCCTAATTTTGAAGGCATTATTCCATCAAGTTTTTTAGCTTTTGATGTTGCTTTTGAGAGTTTAGTTATATTCTGATTCTTTATCCCATGTAGTAAGGGAATCGAACATCAGAAAAATGATCAAATGATTTATTAAATTGAATTTATAAGGATTATTTTGTCTAATCTATGGAAAACACTGCTGCATACTTGTAACATTTTTATTTGATTTATAATTTTATGGAAGCCTGGATATGTTTTGCATTATAATTAATATATGAATCTTCATCACTTTGATTGTTAACAAAAATATATATGTGTCCTCTCTCTCCCACAAATCTAATTTGTTTATACAGAAGTTCTTTTAATATTGTTACTGTTTTTCTTCTCCCAGTGTAAAGTAGGAACAGGTTGGTAGGAAGATGGGGAAGAAGTGCATGAAGACATTCCAGAGACAGAGAATAGTCAGTGTGAAAGATGAAGGTGAGTCAAGAGTTCATCGAACTGAATAATTTTATTTTATGGAGAGAAAAATCAACTGGAAGAGTGTAAAAGATGTATTGAGGAGCTATGTTGAGTGACCATAAAATTTATCAGCCAAACCAGAACAACTCTGAGAATGACAATGGATGATATTAATATCTACTCCAGAATGGCAAGTATGAATTAGATAAATTAAGATAGTTCAGGGCAAGTTGGGACACGTCAATTTTTCTACAGTAACCATGGCCTAACCAGTTGTAGAATTCTTGTCTCTCGTATTTTTCTGTTTCTCCACTTTATGCTAACTTCATCCACAGTCGATCTCTGTTGAGTCATCTCTTCTCTTACATCATTTTAGCTGCCACTTAGTTCTTCATTCATTCAACAAATATTTTTGAACACCTGTCTTCACTGCTGATCCTTAAAGTACCTCTCATCCTTTAGATTAGTTAGTACTTTCATTAAAAATTACCTCATGTATAACAAGCCAGAAAAATATTAGAAAATGACCAAGAGAGCTGATATTGCCATATTTTATTCAAGAAGTAATTAGGTAAGTAAAATTTGGCCCTATTAGGTAACATAGCACAAATGAAGTAGTTCATTAATACTAAGTTAAATACATAGTCAGCTAGAAGTGTAGGTTGCTTAGCAGGTTTCTGTGATGGCATTGACATAATTATTCAGTGGTTGTTTCAGGAAGGGCTTTATAGAAAATTTAAGGAGGCATGACCACCAAGAGTGGGGAAAATGAAGTGAAGTTTAAGGTAGAAATACACAAATGCAGATAGAAAAGCAAAAAAACCTCTTCAAAGTTCCAGCATTGTAACTGATGCTGTGGGTTATTTTTCAAGGTGGACTTTCTGTCTCAGTCACTAACCATACATATTAGAATGCTGTTTATGAAAAATGTGTGAGCAAAGCCAAACTAGTTCACCATTTTGCTTGTATTGAAGTTAAAGCCTTAGAGGGATTCTCAACTTATTGCTGTTGGTTATTTGACATAATTTGCTTTACATCTCAGGTGTACATTTTAAAGTTTATCTTTCCTTGGGTGGATGAAATGCATTGGTAGTCTCACATGAAGTGCTGATGTTGAAAGTTCTATACTACATATCAATATGGGGTCTTGTGTGGCCCTCAGAGAACATATGAATAAATTTTTTAAATTTTTATCAGTAAATATAATCTGTACTTCATACCTGCAAGTCTGCATGAGTGGATTGAATCAACTGCAGTTCAAAGCTATTTAGGAAAATAATTTTATTGATACTAAACATGCAGACTTTTCTCTTGTCATTCTTTCATAAACAGTACTATATAACAACTATTTACATAACATTAACTACTTTAAGTAAACTAGAGATGATTTTGAATATAAAGAAGAATGCAATAATAAATTTAAAAAAACATTTTAAAAAGACTGATGGATGTACAACTAAATATAAACAAATGTTTTTAGTGCTAGGATTATGGGTGGTTGTTACACTTTTCTACATATTCTAGTTTTTCCATAATGAATACATATACCACTTACATTCACAAAACAATATTTTTTAAAGCATACAGGAGTATGCGCATAGTTATATGCAAATACTATGCCATCTTATATAAGGGGCTGTACACCCACAATTTTGTTCTACACAAGGATCCTGGAAGCAATCTTACACAGGTATAGAGGGATGATCATATATTGTACTAAAATAGGATATAAGCAAGGAACTGTACTAGATCTTTAGTGACTAGACAAGCCTGTCTTTGCCATGTGGTGAGTCTTTTGGCAAAGTTCTTAACTTTTCTAACTTCCAGACTCCTCAACTGTACAAAAAGAAAAATAATTCCTGGTCGAAAATTCAGTGTAACATTGCAAATTGTGATGATATAAAAGTAACTCTGTGTTTAACAAATGTAACTATCATCATACTAGAAATAAATACATCTTTGGCAAAGTACTGGAGTCCAAATGAAGATGTTTAGGATCCATGAGTTCCTGCACATTTTAAGCAAGACTCTTGGTTTTTATTAAGTTATTAATCTTTAATTTAACCACATGAAATTTATGTGTTTTTCCATTTTCACTGTTGCTTTTAAGGGTAGTATCTATTCCCTCCTCCCCTTCTTTTTAAATTTGTTAATTTCCAAATATGAGCTCATTTAAATCTAAATCACTTTTCTCTCTGGCATGCAGGTCACATGAGTAGACCAGGAAAAAAAAAAGATTTCAGAAAGCACAGTTCTTTTGAGGAGTCACTGTGCCTGCTGCAAAATTATTCGAATGAAAAGATTTTTTTTTCTTTTGGAGGTAAAACGACAATTAAGGTCGACCTCCTTCGCTCAAATTAAAAAAGAGAAAAAGGAGTGTAATGAAGAATCTGACTCCTTCCTCTAATTTTACAAGTTCAATGGTAATCTAACCGTGCCATTCATTTACAGAAACCATTAATTTTACTATGTGGCTGAAAGTAGTAGGCCTCAGCTTTCATTCTCTTACTTTTCCCCCTCCTTAGTCTTTGTGTGTGCACCTGTTCAGGCCACTTTAGCATCCCATTTGTAAAACTTTGGGTAATCCTCTGGCACTAACCCTGGTGTGATAATACTTCTGTTATTCAGCAGCCTAATTACAAAGGACAACACAGATAAAACACTTCAGTCCTATTTTTTAATAGCTGATTTGCCAATTTCACTGAGCTCCAAAGAGAATAGTCTCCAAACCTTGCTGGATTTAAATTTAATCTGAATTTGTTCAGCACACGGAGCTCCTATACCTTAGAGCAGACCTTTTGTTGTCAGATTTTTGGATACCTCACTTCTTCCCTCACCTGCACTCCTGTCCAGTAGTTTATAATAAGAATCTGTTTGCTTTTTAGAATAAAGTTTCATAATATAATTGGAGTATTTTCAAGCATTCCCCCACATCCATTTGAGACAACTGTTGACATCCTCCAACAACAAAATAATTGGAGCATAGGATAGAAGGCACTAAAGGGTAACCTAAATAATCTAGATGAAAGATGAGCCAGGAATGCTTTCTAATTTGGCAAATTCTTTCTTGTGTAGTGTTAGAAATGGAGCTCAGTAAAGAAAAATGTGTTTAGTATTGCTTTTCTGGTTTAAGATGGAAAAAAGAGAAAAAAATTCTAATTTCTAACAAACTGAAAAAAAAGGCTTATTCATTCAGGACAGATAGGCCTCCAGTTTCTGAGTCCTCAACTCTCCTTTTTGATCTAGAAAGGAGCTGGAGATGTGGCAAGAAGAACGATCTGAAGAGTTCTGGATCCCACCTAGGCAGGTAGAGAATATTCTGAAATTTTGAGGATGGACTAAATCTCTCCCCCTCAAACAAGGTTTGAGGTCTTTGGAGGGCTCTGTGTAACCAAGGGCAGCTCCTGCCACTTCTCAATCCCTTGATTTGAAACCCAAATAACTCCAGGGAAATTTAATACATTTGTTTCTGATTCAATTACACTGACTGCTTCATCCACATGGTGTTGTGTAAGAGCTGTTTGATATCTAAGAAGGCTTCTTAGTCTTCTTTCAAAGCCTTTTATTTTGCTCCAGGAAATCACATTTTTCCTCATGTTCAGCAGAATTGGGAGCAGGGGAGACTTGGGTCTAGTTCTAAAGGTCACACTCACAAGCATCTAGAAGTTGGCAACCTGTGTCACTGTCCTCTGTTACGGCACCTGATCTGTGGGAAGCTCCAGGATCTCATCAAAAAGAAACTTTTCATAAATTTCACTGACAATTCCTCAGTCATTTCATCAGAATGTGAATTTACCCATTTGAGATCCTAACTATCACATATTAAATGACCTCAGGGCGTACATTCAGCCCATTTTACTGACAGAAAAATCCATCATAGACTCAGGTGGCTCTTGTTTTAGTACAAAAAGACAATATAACTTGTTAGAAATACCAACCAACTCCTGAGTCATTTAATGCCAGTGAAAATCTTGTTGAAGAAACATCCACTTTGGATCACAGTAGAGCCTATTAATTCTGAGGGATTTTAATGTTTTAGAGGAAAAGTTCAAAGTTTGAAATTTGAATACTTGATTGATTGTTGAAATTCTCTAAAAGAGTGATCACTGAGACTAGTCAAAGTAATACCAACTATTTGTGACCTGCTCATAATAGTAAACTGGTTTATGGTAACATGTGTTGAGCACTTGTGATGCCCCAGATCCTGTGCTAAGTGCTACCTAAAATCGATTTCTTTCACTTACCTATAATCCTGGGAAGTAGACACTACTGTTTTTATGACCACTTTCTCCCTTGAGTAACATGAGGCTCAACAGTTTCCAGGGAAAGATGAACAGTTACATATGGCCACTTCACTCATCTCTTATAGTAATGTAACGTTTTTATTCAACAGGATGTAGTTAAAAGGCTCAATTTTATGAATAATCTAGAATTTGCATATAAACACTTCAGGTAATGCCATGAGTTGGATATTATGAAACAAGGACCATGGTTATCTCTATTGTAGCGGTATTAAGTAGTAATTGCTAAATAGACCTTTTAGAGATACCTACTTGACCAGTTGCTTGTTAACATGTGTCTCTCTGCACTGATTAGTTAATGTACATATTTGTTGAGCGTTTTTCTGAGGTTGTTAGGTGTTGGATCCTCAAGGGCTCATAATAATTGGATGAGACTCACAAAGGTTCCCTTAAGTATAAAAATAAGGAGATGCAAACTTAGAATGTGAGAAAACACTACTTCAGGGATACATTTCTGTGAAGATGACAGCAGAATTATAAGGGTACATTGTAGACGTATGTTTGTTGTTGTTGTTTGTTTTTGTACTGTGGATTGAAGCCAGGGTGCTCTACTACAGAGTTACATTTCTAGACCTCTTTATTTTTTGAGACAGGGTCTTGCTAAGTTGCTGAGGCTGGCTTTACACTTGTGATCCTCCTGCCTCAACCTCCCAAGTCACTGGGATGACAGGCATGCATTGCCACACCCAGCTTAGTTATATTGTTACTTGTTGTTACCCAGTACTTAACACAATGTGCAGCAGGTGACAGACCCTTGGCCATTTTTTGCTGAAAGGATCAATAGATGGCTAAATAAAAAATATCGCCTTCTATATTCCCTAGCCTTAATTTGGACATTAATAGAAAGCACCCATATATGGATAGCATGTAATTTTCATCTCTGCAATATCTGCTCCTGTGTAGACTGGTATGTGGAGAACTAGCCAGCTGATTTACTTTGTTAGTTGAGTAAAAATTACCTCTTTCTTCTTCCTACCACAGACAGTGATAGAGCTAAGAGCTTTGCCAGGGTATTTGAAGTGCGACTCCCAACTGGCTCTTGGTGATTTTCCCCTGCTGAGATTCATGCCACTCTGGAGATATATTGAATGGGGCTGACCTATGCAACCTAAACCTAAACAATATCAACACTTATGAAACAATGAGAGCGTGACTTTTGAAGCTAGATCATAAAAGATCATCACAGGCTGGGTATGTAACTCAGTGGTAGAGCGCTTGCCTAGTATGCACGAAGCACAGGGTTCCATTCCTAGCATTTCCACCCATTTTGTCTTCAGTTACTTGCTCTGGGAGAAGAAGTGGTTGTGTCATGAGGACACACAAGCAACTTTGTAGAGAGAATTATGGAGAGAAATTGAAGGGTCAACTGAAGAGCCATGCAAAGGAGCTATCTTTCAGCAAACATTCAGATGAACAGATCTTGGTGTACAACTGGACAACTTCATGAGAAAACTGAGCTAGAAACCTCACCTCCGCTGCTCCAAAGATCCTAGCCTACACATCTTAAGAAATTAAAAATATTTTAATGTTGCCTTCAGCTATTGAATTTAGAAGCAATTTATCTTGCAGAAATAGCAAACTAGGACAGAGTTGCATTGTGGACACTTAGGAAAACAAATATGTAACTTCAGTTGGCACCCTTTTACACAGCTTATATTCTTCCTATTCATGTTGGCTCATTAGAATGCAGTTAGTGAGACTCCTATCTTTCATATGAGAATAGATTTAACAATATATTTTCCTCAGATGCTATGAATAGGGCGGGAGGCAAGTTCTAGAGCTTTTATTAAGAGTGTGTGTACTTGTGTATATGTGTTTGTGTTAAAAGTCTCCAGAGATCTTGATTCATAGTGAAAATACTCAAGCATCATGAAAATTGGGTTCGGGTGTCTATTCTCCTGTGTGACTTTGATCAGGGTACTTCAGCTCTCTGAATCTCAGCCTGCTTATTCATAAAATTGAAAGCCTCTTTTAGTTAAAAATTTTATGAAGGAAGTATATTTAAAAAATTCAAGACCTAACAATGGTAGTTAGAGCTCTTGAACTTTAAAGACAGGGATATGGAACTTCAGCATGTCAATAGTTGACATAGAGATTTTGCTGGAAGTTTAAGTGCATTTTGTACAATGTTATCCAAAAGTCTTTGCTACCTGGCTACCTCCACCCACTGTGTTAGAAGCCAGCAGGGCATCTCCTGGCATAAATCCCAAAGACTAGCAGTGTAGCACTTTGTCAGTGTAGAAAAACTACAGTTTGGAGATTAGCTATTGAAACTGAATTTTTGGCTAAGATTTCATTTCTTGTGACTTGTTTGGTAGGGTCTACTGCATGAAGGAGGGAATTTTAGCACGCTTGTAGGTCTATTCCTGGCATCGGCCACAGCATGATCTCAGCCAGATTTCTTAGCTCCATGTAGGGACTTTCTGGGGATGTGAGAAAGTAAATGGCTTTGGCATCTTGTGGCAATGTGTGGGATTTGTGGTGAGGCACAATCACCCCCAAATTAATGCACAAGCCTTGGGGAGCTTCAGATAGGATAACTGCCACCTATAAGAGACATTCCCTGAAATTGCCTTATGCAGGACATTTGTATTCTTGTTCTAGCACTTACTGAATGTGTGACTTTGGGTAAAGCATTTAATCACTTAGAATGCCAGCCTCTGTAAATGGCCTGAAAAAAAATCACATTACCAGGTGTTGAAAAGTAAAACGAAATATCCCACATAAACCACAGTGTCTTGAACACTGTGCCATCCAATATCACAATAATTATATTTACAATTTCACCTATGATCCAAGTGGTTAGATTATGAATACTCTTTTGGCAATAAGCTTTGGGGAGGTCAAAGATTCCTCCCCCCACACACACACACACACTCCAGATTAATACCTACATTTCAGAAGGGAGTTATAAAATATTTGAAATCTTGCCTATAAGCCAGACCAGAGAGAAGACATGGATTCTTTCACAATGAGAAATACAGAAACCTAAAGAGCTGTGTATGATTTTAGAAGACATTTCATTTGGGCCAATGGATAACTTTTTGTTCCTGAAAGAGGGAAGGCTCTTCTCAGAGAGAGACAGTAATGTCATTATTCATGCTGTAAGCCAGCCCACTTCAACTGCTGGTCTTTACAATGCCTACAAGTGTAAAAAAAAAAAAAAAGAATACAAAAAACCCACTTGCTTCCTTTTTTTATGAGTATTGACATTCTTGTGCAGTATTAGGAGAGCTAATTTAGCTTCCAGTTCTAAGAATTTTTGAATCTATAGCCAGTAATTATTGGCATTCAGAGGTACAAAAGAGGAAAACAAAGCCTGCAAATTCTAGCACATTCATGTGGGATTGGGAGCTGAATTAGGATCCTCACACCCCATTGAATGATCAGCCCCCCTATTAGAGCCTTATTAAAATGGTAATGATTATATGCCAGCTATAGGCAGGCAGCCGCACCTGTCAAAAACTACCCCGATTATCCTGTTCACTGAACTGTCTGGTTCCTGAATCAGTGTCTCAGGTTTACTCCTCTGTGAAGTTTTTTTTTTTTTTTCCCCTGTCTTACATAAAAAAGATACAAGAACGAACATTTCCTTGGGGTCACAAAACATTGTGGTAGTTCATTCCATCTTCTCCTCATTTTCTGTTTTTGTATTTAGGTTGGCAGTATGATAAGGAGGCTCTCTTCTTTTTGGTTTGAGACAGGAAAAGGAGGAAGAAACAGAAGAAATGTAGAAATGTAATTTTCAACTAGGAAAATTTTAATGTTCATAAAATAAAATGCAAATCTATAATTAATCTGGAAACTGAGACCATTTGATTGTCAGCCACATGGACTGTAATGAAGGGATAGGTTCTCGTTACTCACACATCAGTTCCCAGGCCCGGAGATCTGTTGTCTTATTTAATGGACAATGTGGATTTTCATCCATCTTTTGCTTTTAAAGATGCATAAAACAATTATGTGTTTCATTTGGAATCACTTTTCCCCCCAAGATGAATCATATTACCGTTTGTACAATGTTGTTTTCTTACAAGACCAAATCTTGCCCTTCCTGGGAGGAATAATTTCTTTTAAACCATTTCATCTATTGGTTTGTCAAGTACCATGATAAAAGAGCAGATCAGAAAGAGAGGGCCCTGCCGGGTGGGGGCAGGCATCATGGGTAGTACCCTTGATAGCTGCTACGATGTAACTAATCACAACACTTGGTTAGAAGGAAAATGTACAGAAAAAAGTAGAATTTGTTGTTGTTGATATTGCTGGGTTTGCTTTTGTTTGCTAGAGAATAGTTTTCTCTGATAACCAGAATTTCTTGGAAATGCCACAAAGGATGTTAGTTTCCTGTAATATTCCTGGACTAAAGAGACTTCTGTTACCTGTCAGTCACCAGTCTGAGACCCTGGAGAACAGAGCAGGAGGCAAAGAAGTTAGTTAGAAGTTCTCTGTGGATATCTGAAATTCAGGGAGCTAACAATAGATGGAAATAATCTCAAATCCCTTACACACACTTTTTTGTTATTTTGGGGGAAGAAATGAAATATTTAAATTTGGGAATTCGTGACACTATCTTAGTTGAAAGCAACCTTGGGTTTCTATTTCCTTTGAGATCACAACATGAACATATTTCCCTCTAACTTAAAAGACAACTCAGTTATACTGAGCTGCTGCTTCTATAAAAACAAAATAAGGCAACTTTTACAGCGAGCCACAGCTCATCTGAGATTCTTTCTCAGAATGCTATTTAGTTTACTGTTCCCATGACTTCAATGCAGTGAGATCTCCTGCCTCCCCAATGCACTACCCAATTTACACCCCTGACCCCAACCAACCCATCTTGATTGAATACCATAAAGTACCAACCAAATAATTTGCAAGTCTGTTGTAGCATTTAAGAAACAGGTTGTATCATGAGATAATCTCACACCAAATACTCTGCAGTCAAGATTATTAGCAGGTATCAGAGTGGCCAAAATTTCTCATGATCCTCTAACTCCTTGTCCTTGTTAAACAAGAACAACTCTGCCTCTCTGTGAGAAACACCTAGCCTGGCTTCTTTGCAGAGTGTCACCATCCTGGGTCCCCAGCCTTCTGTTTCAGGCCTTCCTCTAGCTCCTCTCACTACTTCCTGTCCCCACATGTGGACCTTTCTTAGGGTTCGTCTCCCACCCCCCTCTCTGTTCTGGCCTTGCCTACCCCCCATCTTTTCCTTTTAGTGATTTGTTTTGTTTTTTTCCCTTAGCATTCTTCTTTGTCTCATTACTCCCCTACTTCCACAAGGATAATTCCCAATCCCAACCTCCAGCCAAGACTTGGGCAGTCATTCATTTCTAAACTCTAATTTCTTATTTTTGTAGATGTCTCAAGACTCTGACTAAACTTGACACATCTGAGCCAGCTGTTGTTAAACCTGTTCCTATTTCTGTAGAAATTTCCCAGTCTAATTGGACACCAAGTCCTGTAGATTCAAGCTGTGCAGCATTTCGCTGCAGATACTAGCAGAGCAAACTCAATAGAGTGTCCTCCCACCCCGGCCCCCACATACATTCTGTCTTACAGTGACCACTGTTTCGTTGGCAGGAGAGGGATGCCACAGAAGAAGACAGTCCTTGGGCTTGGAGGCAAAAAACCCCAGACTCCAAAAGAACCTTGTGTTTAAACACTGTATTTGGATAAATTTGTGGTTGGTTTTAGCTCCAGTGCCCACATCTGCTAGATAAGGATCTCCTAGGGCAGAGGGGAAGTATGAAGGCAACCAAGGGAATGTGAATAAGGAAAGAAGCTGAGGGGTTCCAGGACAAGGAGACCAGACTCCACCATTCAAGGGTTGCTGGGCCTCTGCTCCTGTGGGTCCATCAACTTCAGCCAGGCCCATGAATCATAGAGAACTGAGCTAGTGCTCACAGCTCAATGGACAGACCATGATGGCAACTCTACTTACTCATGGTCCTATATCATGGTATCTGGTATTTATTTTGTGGATGATCACCAACAGAAATAACAGCAGACTTAGATAACCTAAGACTTTGCTAATTCCTCTGCACAGGCAGCCTCCTTTCATTGGCTTGTAGACCTCTCCCCTGACACCCTCCCCTTGAGTTGGACAATGGAATGTTTTGCATATTTAGAGAAAAATGGTGTACTGGGAGGGAAAGCCCAGCATGTATTTAGCTAAACATGAGAGGGATCTGCTCAAATTCTTCCTTCTGGTCCAGACAATGGTGGGAAAAATAGCCTGCCCTTTCAATGTCTTCAACATATGGCATTGTCTTTACTTTTAATGACAGTAGCCTGTATCAGGTCTTTATTACTCTTTTATTTATACTGTTACATCACCAGTTTCTCATCTCCATCATGCACATTCCTACTACACTAAACTTCTGCCAGCTCAAGTCCCTTCAAGTTATCTCCTTATTGACACACCTTGAGAGTTCCTCCATTTCTTACTGAGTCAAGCTCTGAATTCATTCAGGTGTTCACTGTGTAAGTATCAAAACCAACCTACCTTCTGTAATCCTGAAAAGGAACCACCTATTCCTACTACTATCTTAATTCAGGAACCATGGGTCTAGTCTTCCTCTTTATCTTGACAAGATTAAATTCTGTCATTCCTAGAGGCCTCTTTAACTCAGGGTCCTCTTCCTTGATACCCGCCTTACATATGGAAAGCTCCTCCTTGGACCTTCCACAGCACATCATCAGCATCCCATTTCTGGTCTTTTTATTTTCAAACATTTCACATGTACATGTGTTATTGTTTTTTTTGTACATGTGTTATTGATGCTTATATACCATATACCCCTTGAAGCAGGAATGACACAGGATTCATCTCTAAATCATCCAAAAAGCCTAGATCAGAACTCCGTGTCAAATTCAAAGCCCACAGTTGTAGGAGAAAATATAATTTTCTTCCATCAAATATTGGCAGTTCATGTTATGCATCTGATTGGACTGAACTTTTCTTCATATGTTATGAAGTAATTTCCTAGTAAAATTACTTAATATCTGAGCTATGTAGTATCGAATACAAAAGGTGCAAAAACTAACATGCAAATCAAAACATCAAAATCATTTTTATTATAGTAGGTTGAGTAATATCAAAAAACTTTTTTTTTTTAATTTAAAAGTTGCAGCATTTGTCAGATACCAGGCAAATTTCTAGCTTAGGATAGTTTAGCTTTAACATTAGATTGTGCTACATTGCTTTTGATAATGTCCTATCTTTGTGAAACTGAAGCCAACTGCCACGTGGAAGCTAAAACAGAACAGGAAATGGTCTGATTCTAAGATTTCTAAAACCCAATATGCATGAACTATCCTATTAGTAAAGGTAGTTTTGTAAAGATTAAATAAAAATAGTTTTTCAATTTATATGTAATTTTTCCAAATGTCTACTAATTTAGTAGAACATAAATAGCTTCTAACTTGTTTTGACCTAAATACTTAATATACCTTAACTGTTTAGTATTTGTTTTGGCCTTGAAGCACCATGAAAAAGTTGTTTAGGACCTGAGGTCTCAAGGCTGCTCTGAACTGAGAAAGTCTGAGCACTTCTGACCCAAGTTTACTAACATGTTTGTTTGTTTGTTTTAATTTCAGCTAAAACCATATGAAATCAGTGTGTCAACTTTCATGTTTTTTAAATAAGTCTGATTTGCAGCCCTGTGAGTGCGCTTGATAGAAAATAAATCATTAACAAACAACAAATTAATTATTAATAAATGTTCTTTCTTAGATCAAGTTTTTCAAAACATAAGGAACAAGAGAGAGAGAGAGAGAGAGAGAGAGAAGGAAAGAAAGAAGGAAAGAAAGAAAGAAAGAAAGAAAGAAAGAAAGAAAGAAAGAAAGAAAGAAAGAAAGAAAGAAAGAAGATATTCAAAGGGTCTTTTGTAGGAATGGGTGAAGAGCCTTAGATCTTGTCTAACACCCTGATTCAAGACAGGAGGAAGCAGAGACCTGGAAAACTTGAGTGACATGATCACAGCACACAGCTGGTTAAGGAAGAACAAGCATCATCCACTAGTCTCTTAACCCTTTTCCAATCTACTTCACTGCACTTCCTCCCTTATCTGCATGAAGTTTATGGAGGGACTTTTTTTTTAATACATTGAGATTTTTATGGGCAAATGATCACTGATGGGCTGTCTACTAAAGAATATATTTTCTTAGGTCCTGGAATAGTTTCTGAAACCGTTTTAAAAGCCATGCTAAAATGAATTACATATAACCATTTAATCTATACATCACATTTCTTAGTCTCAGATGTGTATTGATTAACCTCCCAGGAAAGTTAGAAAACCACTTACTTTATAAAAGGAAGCAATCAGTGCTAGTCAATGTATCAGTGCATTAAAAACTGAGTGTGGGGAGCTGGTGTGCTAGAAGATGACTTTATTTCAGAGCACCTCTTGTGAAAAGTAAGAGGAATATAGCCCAAGGGAGCAATACAAAGCATGCTCATTAAGAGAGGCACTTGATTAAGAAGTCAAAGCCTTTTCCATTTTCTATGCATGTTTTGGGTTAGGATACAAAGATAAGAAGAATATTTTGAATTTCAACCAAGAAAATAGAAATATCAGTCTCTCATTTACTAAATTCAAGTTGTTTTTTAATCTGAGAAATGTGTTGAGTTATTCACTATAAGTATCAAGAGTTCATAGAGAGTAGTTTCAAAATAAAAAGCTAGAAAATAGCTTCTTTAATATTTTCAGTCCCCAGATGGGCTCTGGTCAACATAATTTTCTCTCTAATTTTGATGATAGGGGCTGGGAAATGTCTCAGCCAAATTAAGCTAATGGAGGTCAGTGTGTGGTGCATGCCATTAATTTGAAAAACAAGGAGATAGATGGAGAAAAGTCAGGTAATGATTTGTGACAGGGGCCCCCAAATTTGATTTAAATAATCCAATTTTACATTTAAAGTCCCCCAAAGAATGTGCTGGAAAGCCCACCATCCCCAACCACAGGAACAGGTCACAAAAGCTGCTCTTGATAACAGGTTTAGGTCACTTCCTCTGTTGCATGTTGTGGGGATTACAAGACTAAAACCAGAACAAACCTCCAAATGTCCAATTGTGAACTGTTAAAGGTGGTGACAGGTGGGAGGATATTGTCGGAGTGAGTTTTGTATGGATGGAAGAAAAGGGTATAAGAAGTTTTATTCAGAAAGGCTTTCTCAGGCAGTGACTATGGGGCTGATAGTGCCAAAACAGTAGGGGCATTTCAGAAAATTTAGGAAAATATTTTAGTCAGCTTTTTCGTTACTATGACAAAAAGACCTGGCAAGACCTCTACAATTTTAGAGGAGGAAAAGTTTATTTGGGGTTCGCAGTTCCAGAGATCTCAGTTCATAGTTGGCCAAGTCCATGCTCTCTGCCTGAGAGAATATCATGGCAGAAGAGTATGGAAGAGTATAGTATCTGGGAACGTGGCCCCAGGAAGGTAGAGGGAGATTTCTTCTCTCACCAAGGAAAAAATATATAACCCAAAGGCAGACCCCCATGATCTTACATGTTGCACCCTACCTGAATACAGTTACCACCTAGTTAATCCCTATCAGGGGATTAATACATGGATTAAGTTAAAACTCTCATAACCCAATCACTTAACTGTGTACTATCTCACACATGAGTTTTTGGGGGGACACCACATATCTAAACCATAACAGGAAATTTCTATCTGCAACTGCCAGAGGATATGAAGTAAAGCTCAGCCATTGCTTCAGAATGGGAACCAATGGAGACAGAAACAGTTGATCCTTCGTATCTACAGATTACACATCTGTGGATTCAATCAGCTGTAGATTGAAAATATTTGAAAAAAATGCATTTGTACTGAACATGTCGAGACATTTTTTCTTCTCATTGTTCTCTAACCATCAAGAATAACAACTATTTACAAAATATTAACATTGTATCAGGCATTATAAATAAGATGTTTACTTATAATTATTAACATACATTGATTGTACAAATATCAATTTGTTTCACATGACATTTCTGTACATGCATACATCATACTTTGATCATGACTACCCTACCTCTTATCCTCTTATCCCTCTTTTTCTCCCCTTTCTAATAGATCTCTCTTCTCCATTTTCTAAGAGTCTTTCTACTACTTCCAAGCCAAATATTGTTTGTTTTTTCCATAGTTGCCGCATATGAGGGAAATATGCAATACTTACCTTTCTGGTATCTGGCTTATTTCATTTAACGTCTCCTCTATTTCCATCTGTTTTCCTGTAAATGACACGACTTCACTCTTCTTCATGGCTCATACTTCTTTGTGTATATATACCATATTTTCTTTATCCAGTCATCTGTTGATGGGCACCTAGGTTAATTCCATATCTTGGCTATTGTGAATAGAACCACAAGAAACCTAAGTATGCAGGTATTCTTTAATATAGTGATTTCATTTCCCTTCTTAGCTAGTGGTGAGATTGCTGGACCATGTGGTAATTCTGTGTGTAGATTTTGAGGGTCCTCCATGCTGTTCACTATATGGCTATACTAATTTACATCCCCACCAACGGTGTATAAGAGTTCCTCTTTTTCCACATACTGACCAGCATTTGTTTTTGTTTTGTCTTTTTGATAATTACCATTCTAATTGTAGTTTTGATTTGCATTTCACAGATGGT
The DNA here is from genome assembly GCF_021218885.2 of Marmota monax. Taxonomy (NCBI): domain Eukaryota; kingdom Metazoa; phylum Chordata; class Mammalia; order Rodentia; family Sciuridae; genus Marmota; species Marmota monax. Next base: position 1,938,878 of record NW_026695202.1, read on the forward strand.
GAAAGATATTGAGAATATTTTCACTTTTTTTTTGGCCATTTGTACTTTTTTTTTGAGTGTCATTCAGGTCATTTGCCTAAGTTTGATTGGATTACTTTTCATTTCGTTAAGTTCTTCTGAGTTCTTTATAATATGGATATTGTATTATTCATGTGGATATTGTATTTTCCATACTCTGTCAGACGAATAACTGGCAATTTTTTTCCCATGGTGTAGATCATGTCCTCACTCTGTTTATTGTTTCCTTTGATGTGCAGAAGCGTTTTAATTTGACATGATCCCAAGTCAATTCTTGGCTTCTTGTTTCCTGAGCTATTGGAATTCTGTTCAGTAAATCAGTGCCTGTGCCAATCTTTTGAAGTGTGTTCCCTATGTCTTTTTCTAGTCCTTTCAAAATTTCAGGTCTTACGTTGAAGTTCTTGATGTATTTTACATTGATTTTTGAACAGGGTAAGAGATACGGGTCTAATTTCAATCTTCTTCTTGTAGATTTTCAGTTTCCACAGCACTATTGACAAAGCTGTCTTTTTTCCAATGCATGTTTTGGCATCTGTGTTGAGTTCATTTCGCTGTTCACACGTGGATGTAATCTGAGTCCTCTGATCTATTACAATGGTCTATGTTTTTATGCTAGTACCATACTGTTTTTATATCTATGACTCTGTAGTATATTTTGAAATCAATGCCTCCAACATTGCTCCTTTTGTTCAAGATTGATTTGCTATCTGGGTCTTTTGTGCTTCTATATAAATTTTAGGATTTTTTTCTAGTTCTGTGAAGAATGTTACTGATATACTGATGGGAATAGAATTGAATCTGTAGATCACATTTGGTAATATGGCCATTTAAGCAATTTTAATTCTCCAAATTCATCTTCTAGTGTCTTCTTGAATTTCTTTCTTCAGTGCTTTGTAATTTTTATTACAGAGACATTTTTTGTCTCCATAGTTAGGTTTATTTCTAGATATTTTATTCTTTTCAAAGCTATTGTGAATGGAATTGCTTTCATGATTTCTTTTTCTATGGGTTCATTATTGGTATATAGAAAAGCTATTGAGTTTTATATGTTGATTTTGTATCCTGCTACTTTGCTGAATTTGTTTATCAGTTCTAAGAGTATTTTGGTAAAGTCTCTAGGTTTTTCTAAATGTAGAATCTACCAACAAGGATAAATTAGACTTCATCTTTCCCTATTTCCTCTTTTAATTTCTTTCTCTTGCTTAATTGTTCTGGCTGAAGTTTCAAGTACTACAAAAGTGGTGAGACTGAAAAACTCTTGTCTTATTCCCAATTTAAAGGAAATGTTTTCAGTTTTTTCATTTTCAATATGATGTTTCCCATGGCTTGTCATATATATCCTTTATTATGTTGGAAATGTTAGTTCTATGGCTAAATTATTCATAGCTTTTGCCATTGAATGTTGAATTTTATCTTTTTTTTCTGCATCTGTTAGGATGATCATGTGATTTTAATGCTTTATTCTATTTATGTGTTGTGTTATGTTTATTAATTCATCAAGGATACTCGTCTATAGTTTTCTTTTTTTTTGTTGTGTCCTCACCAGTGTTTGATATCAGGGTAATACTTGTTGTTTAGAATGATTTTCGAAGAGTTTCTCCCCTTTTAATTTTATAGAACAGTTTGAGGAGTTATGTTATTTGTTCTTTAAAAAAGTCTGTTTCTTAAAATTATGGAATAGTTTGTAAAGATGTGTTATTTGATCTCGAAAACAATGGTAAATTTGTCTAGTCCTGTGCTTTTCTACTTTGGAGACTTTTCATCGATCTATTTAGCTTTTCAATATACTCTTTGGTTAAATTTTGATAGGTCATGTGTGTCCAGAAATTTTCCCATTTCTTCTAGATTTTCCTGTTTACTGGTATATAGCTTTTCAAAGAATTCCATAATGACCTTATGAATTTCAGTTTTATCTGCTGTAATATCTTCTTTTTATCTCTAATTTCATTTATTTGGGGATTCTCTCTTTTGGTTTTGTTTAGTTTAGCTAAGCGTTTATAAATTTTGTTTATATTTTTGAAGAACCTCCCTTTTTGTTTAATCGATCCTTTGTTTTATTCTTTTAGTCTCTAACTTATTTCTGTCTAGTTATTGTTTTTTTCTTTCCTTCTATAGGTTTTGGGTCTGGTTTGTTCCTGTTTTTCTAAGACCTTCAGATTCATAATTAGGTTTCATTAGGTTATTTATCTGAGATCTTTCTCTCTCTCTCTCTCTCTCTCTCTCTCTCTCTCTCTCTATATATATATATATATATATATATATATATAAATATATATATCTTCAGGTTGCCAAAAGGAGCACAGGATCCTTGCTTCTTTGTAGGGTGAGAGATGATATGCACTGGTTTCCATATGAAGTGACCACCTGCTAGCTAAAACTCAGACTTTATATTATTTTTGCAATTATCAAAATATGAAAAACAAATATATATACACATATATACATATGTATGTGCGTATATAAATATTATATATATATATATATATTTTACATAGGGCATTCATAACTCATAACTACAAACTTCCCTCTTAGTATTGCTTTCACTGCATCCCACCGATTCTAGTATTTTGTGTTTCCACTTGCATTTGGCTCCAAGAATTTTAAAATTCTCCCCCGCTTTCTTCAATGACTCACGGTTTGCTCAGAAGTGTACTGCTTGACCTTCATGCATTTCTGTAATTTCTGTAGTTTCTCTTGCTGTTGTGTGATTGGTGTTATGGTGCTCCATTTCACTTTCGGTTGCACTATCCCCAATCCCCTGGATTTCTCTAAGTCTGTCTACTGTTGGACTTCAGTGTTCTGTCTTAGTCACCTACCTCAATCCATAGCTGCTCTCCACTTGATTTGGTTCTGTCTCATGGAGAAGTGGGCGAATGATGGGTGTCTCTAATGGGCCATCTCGAATCTCTCACTTCTAATCCTCTGGGGTGTCTGCATCCTTTCTATGATTCTTCCATCACCTGCAGGTCACAGGGTGACAAGTGCTGCAGCAGAGTCATCTGGACACCCTGTGCAAAGGGGCAAGAGCCTATAGGTTATAAGTAATTTACAGATGATTTAAAGTGTATACATGACATTGTGCATAGTTAACTGTAAATACTATATCATTTTATATACAGAACATGTACATATGTAGATTTTATTGGCGGGGAGGGTGTCATAGAACCAATTCCCCAAAGATACTCTGAGATGACTATATCCTTGTCAAGGACACAGTCCCAGAAGGAAGCTCAAACCCTGGCTTCATGGTCTACCTGCTCCCTAACCTTGTCACATTGGTTTGCTTCTCTAAGCACCATCATAAGGAAAAAAATTTAACAGGCAAACTAGTAAAGAATTTTCATGCCTTTTTTTATTTTAATAATTGCAAAAACAATATAAAGTCTGAGTTTTAGCTGTCAGCTGGTCACTTCATTTGGAAACCAGTGCATATTATCTCTCATCCTACAAAGAAGCAAGGGTCATGTGCTCCTTTTGGCATCCTGAGGCTTCATCCAGGAAGGTAAAGTCCATGTAGGAGGCAGTGATTATTTGAGTGCTCAAAAGAAGAAACATAAAGCAAACCAGACAGACCCATGAAGAAATAAGCTTCTTTTTAAATTTAGCATCCTTCCAGTGTCGGAAATAGGACATTCATAGAAGTATTTCAGAATCTTTTATAAGGCAGGTTTTTGCAGGGGTTCCACTTATGATAGTGTTTGGAAGAATTGCAAAACCATCACAATACCCTGCATATTCATGGCAATATTAAAAGCATCTATGTCGATTTGAATGAGCAGAGACCAGAGTCATAAGTTGTACCTAACATATAATAAGTACTCAATTTTTGGAAGCCATTTGGAGCTCCAGATTTAGCAGTTCCCCAAATAAATAATATAAGCTTTCAACTTCTTCCATGATAATGGACATAAAGTAAGAGAACTTGTATATTAAAAAAAAACACAAAAAAGAATTCAGTGACATATTTCTTTGTCAATAAGAACATGGCTATTAAAACATTGTCTCATCCTACCACGTATATTTTGATCAGGAAGTGATTTTTATCTACTGTATTCTAAAGTTCGAGATTTGAAAGGAATATGAACTATTTGTAATGCTTCAAAAGGTTTAACAGTCTGTCTCATGGAGAAGTGGGCGATTGTATTTTGTGACACCACTCGGTTTCAATGCCAAGGTAGAAGCTCACTTTTTGATAACTTTGTGGCATTGATGAATTAATTCACAATTAATTCAACTGTTGCTCATCTTAGTGCTCAATCAACTAAAATAAGCAAAATGCAGAAATAGCTTTCTAGCAGTTCTAGTCAAGGGATGCAGACACACAAATCAATAATTTGAAAATCCACTGGGGTCAGGACTGGAAAAGTGCATACAAGAGCATGCAAAAATGGTACATAAGGCACACTGAGAGAAGGACTAGGGCGTGGAGGGTGTGCTGAGGAACTCAGAAGAAACTTTACCATTTTGACAAATGCATATTTTGTCAAATATAAAACCAATGACAACATTCTGCCTTCAGAAAGCTCTGAAAAAATGAAGAAGGAGTGGTATTCAGAGAGAGGAGATTTTGTTCTTCTAATTAAAATTATAAAACTTTTCTTCCCTATGAATATGAAATGCTGTATCTGGGAAACTCTGTTTCTGTATTTCAAGCAAAGGTGATCCATTCTCAACAACCCAGTTACAAAAAACATTGCCTTTCTTTCAAAAAACCGAATACAGTTTCGATTTGCATGACATCTTATAGACATCTTTCATTTCCATGTATTGGGCAAATGTACCAAGTTTCTCATGGATAAAAGAATATGCGTCCCTGGTGTAGATAAACTTGCTGATGCTTGATGCAATCTCCCCTAAGATAGAAGGGTCCTCTACCTTTTCCTAAGTATCAAATACTTTTGCTAATGCAGTCATTTGTCCCATCTTGTCACACCTGAATTTTTTTCCATTAAGCTCTTAGCATGATTTTGTTATTACCTGTAATTTTGGTTTCCTCTTTCATGCAGAAATCAAAACTTATATGCCTGCACTGTTCAAATCCCCAAGTGAGGGGGCATAGGCCTGGTGTCCTGCTCCACATCCACACATGCCATGCCCACAGGATGGGCCCAAACTTTGGCGGGCAATCTTGCCACATACTTGGTGAGCTGATGATGAATGGCTGTGAAGGCTTTGTGATTGCTCAGGCTTCTTTGTGGGGCTGGACAATGGAGGAGGACACAAGTCTGGCTCAGGAGAGCAACGGATAAAACTGCTGGGCAGGATGGCGGGCTCCTGCCGACACGACCACTTGTTGACATTGAAAGAATTTCACAACAAGTGAGCAGAAACAGAAACGATTCTGTTCGGCAGGGCTATTAGTTGCAACGTGTGGCACTGGAGCGGTCACTCCTGATGTGTTTCCTCACTAATGAGCTCTGAATGCCCATTAAACTGGGCTGCTATAGGCCCAGAGCCCCCTGGACAATGGCATGCATGATTGCCTTCCCCTGTTGCTATTGGCTGGCCCAAGGAAGAAACAACTGGTATCACTCAAATTTAAACAGAGTTGACAGTACAGTTAGATGATCATTAATTAGAGTTTTGTGGGCAGCTAGACTCAGAGCCATTTCTAATGACAAGATAGGCTAGCGTGACTCACTTGGAAGCAGAACCCAGGCTGACTCTGCCCTATTTCTGGGGCCATGTGGAGGGGTATCTATGGGATTTTAAGTAGGATAAAATAATCTGTTAATATTATGTTGGAGAAGACCAAAAGAAAGTTTTATAAAGCATAGGAAGTTGGGGGTGGGGATTAATATTACCTTATATGGTAGTGGTGAGAACTGAATCAATAATAAACACAACAGTCCTCTTTTATATGGGAGTATGCTAGGAAATATAAGAGTTTGAATTAGAAAACTCAGGCTTGATCTGGCTCTTAATTATACTTATTGGGCAGCCTAGAGCATCATCTTAAACCCAGAAGACTCAGCTTCTCCGCCTGCTAAATGGAGATGATCCCAATGCCAACTTATCCCAAGGATCCAAGAGGAAGACCTTGCAAGTCATATTGATTATTATATTATATTCTATAATGTATAATATATATTATATTATATATTATATTATAATATTATCATATTATTATTGGCTTATCTATTGGTATGTCACTTTCAAATGGCATACCTTATGCATGAATATGATTTAGACATGGGTAGCCTGTAGAAAAAGGAAAAAAAAAGTTATAGTGAAAGAATAAATTAAAACTTTTTTTTCTCCAAATATTTCATTTTTAGAGGAATGACTCAATCTTTATAACACTTCAGATAAGCTCAAGAGAAAAATCAATTACTTTCTTGGAGTCATTTCTCATGATTATTTGTCTCATGATAGTTTTTTTTTCTCAGAAATAAAGACAGCAGAGCTGAATATAGTTTTTCATAGTAGCCATTACCATCAGAAAATTAATTCTTGTTCAGGAAATGTACATCCTTGATGTCAGTGACATCCCTAACTGAACACTGCTAATCTCTGCCTAGGACATTATCTGCGCTCCTGTGATCCAAATTTAGGATCCAAATTTTCTGCCAATGTACTCAGATGGATAACTCTAAGGTAACTTAAAATTGACATACCTGTAAAAGTTAGCTTTTATTATCTAATAAGCTATCCCAAATTTAGTGACTCAAAACAATAAGTATTAATTTAAATTGCAATTTGTGGGTTGGCAATTTAGGTTGGGCTCAGTTGGGTGATTCTTCTGGTGTGACTGAACTAACTTGCATGTCTGTGATCAGCTGCCTAGTAAGGAGGCAGTCTGGTGCAAGATAAAGTTAGCTAACATGATTTATCTCTGTTCTATACGGCAGTATGATAGCCTAGAGTTTCCCACTTGGGGGCTCTTGAGGCATAAGCTTACAACTGGCACACCAGGACTTCCTCTGCATGCTTTGGTCAATGCAAGTTTCAAGGCCCATCCCAATCCAAGTATAAGGAAGAGGAATGGAACAGATTTCTTGGTGCTAAGAGCTGCAAAGCCTCACTATTAAGAAGTGTGGATACATAGAAAGAAAGAAATAATTTGGCGTGAACATACTTTATATACAGAGTTACAAAAAATTGTGTTGTGAATAGATAATTATGAATGTAATGCACTCCACTGTTGTCATGTATGTAAGAAATAAATTTAAAAAAGAAAGAAAAAATAATAAAATAAATAGAAAGCTTAAAAAAATAACAGAAAAAAAGAAATAATGGGAACAATTTTTTATTAATAATCCCAAACTGAACTCATTATGTTCCTAATGAAATATTTCTTCACTCCTGTGTCCCCCCAATCTGGTTAAAAGCAACAGATCTATCTCAAAACCTTAAGGTCATTCTAGAGTATTCCATGTTGGCATTTAAAGAGTGTTGAATTTATGTCCATCTTTTTCATAGAACTTGACTTAATAATTTTATGCTTTTCATTTTTTCAGACTCAGTGTCAATATAGATTGATCTCATAATAACCCAACTGGTCTCTGACTCAGCATTAAGTTCTATATTAATTTTCTATTGCTATGTAAAAAATATTGCCACAATTTAGCAGATTAAAAAACATTCATTTATTATCTCACAGTTTCTATAAGTCAGAAGTCTAGGTACAAGTTAGCTGAATTTTCTGCTCAAGGTCTCACAAGGCTGAAATTAAGAGAGTGGCTAAGTTATGCTCCTTTCTAGAATTCAGGGTCTTTTACCGAGCTTTTGTGACTGTTGGAAGAACTCAGGTCCTTGCAATGCTAAGACAAGTCCTGGCTTTCTTGCTGACCATTAGCTAGCAGCCATTCTCAGCTCTGTTTCTTCCAGGAGAGTAGAAACACACCTCACTGATCTCCATCCTTTCCCTACCACAGTTGGCTGAGATAGTCTTATATACACTATAACTTAACCACAGGAGTGACTGTCCCTTCGTTTTTAGACATATAATGCTACTTAATCAGAACAAAACTAGACTAATGAAAATAAGATGATATTAACACGGACAGATCAACAAACTAGAAAAGAAAACTCAGAAACCCATCTACAGATACATACATGAAAGGTAGCCTTGTAGTTTGATAAGGTAGTAAGGATGGCAGAGAGGTACATTTACTACAATGTGAAATGCAAACTTTAATATGTTTAGAAGAAAAAGATCTTCATAATTGGTATAAAGTGAAAAGATCACTAAGATGCAGAAAGCCTAAAATTATAAATTAAAAGAATGATTACAAATAGCACCACCTTAACATTTAATTATTTATATAAAAACAGGCACCATAAACAAATAAAAAAGATAAGCCAGAGATTTAAATGCATATTAAAGGATTAAAAATACTTTATTAGCATCTGAAACATATAATAATTTCAATTTATGTTAAATAAATGACAAATAATCCGTCTCATCTTCCCAACCTCCACAATGAGGAAAGTTATAAAAGCAACATATCAGTACCATCAATAGTTATCAGGAAAATTCAGTAAAGTATCAATGAGATAATGTAGGCACCTACCTCAATTTTGTCAAAATGGAAGTCTGCTGATGTCAGAGGTCTGATGGTATTCCCTGCCAGTGTTGGATGTGGGACGAGGGTTTGCTTGGAACCTCCCAACAGTCTGATAGACCTGTTTGGAAAATAACAACCCCACATGTTCATCAACAGGGGATAAACAAATATGCTATATGATGAAATTGTGTACTGCAGAGTGTTCAGAGAAAGATATTTATTAGTATCAATATGCTAAAGCTAGAAAAGCTTGTTAATTGAATAAAGCAAGCATTTAGAAATAGACTTTGAGTATAAAAACTTATTTAAATTCTCAAAACATGTGGAATAAGATTACACATGGTTTACAGAAATATGTATGATAGAAGCACAGGAAGGATACATAGGAACCTCAGTATCTGAAGGGATTTTTTCTGGGAGAAAGGCTGAAGGGTTGAATAGAGAAGATTAGCTTTAAATCTATTTTATCTAAAAACTCTGAATCAATTGGGCAAAGTTTTTGTTAAGTCTAAGGAGGTCCTACCAAAGAGCCTGATATATTATTTTTCAGAAAAATGCTTGAAACATACCACAATTAAAATAAAGTTGGAAAAATTTATATAAAGTTTCTCACCAATGAAGAGTAAATAAAATCACTGAAAATCTTTATGAGTTACACTACAAATAAACAATTATCTATTGTTTTTAATTATCAACATTCAAAATCCTGGATTATAAGAAAAAAATAACAGTACATTTTAAACTTGGTTTGTGCATTTGGGAGGACAGATTTAGCAAGAATTTTATTTACAAACAATGCCAATATCCTGGAAGCACTAATTGGTAGTCATTAACAGCAAATATGCTAATAGCTTTCAAATGCTTGACCCAGATAGTCTACTTGGTCATGGCTAAGTGTCATGTTTCCCACATTCTGGGCATCAAATAATGGCTAAAAGGGCCAGACAGCACTAGTCAGCTCTTAGTTTTTATCGTATATCTATTTGCTTTGACTGCCAGGAAACTCAGAATTCACTGAATGATAGGCAGAGTAGCCAGTTTAACGTTTGGTGGAATCTTATTTATTTTTTCTCTTACTTGGTTTTCATGTTTAATTTCCCTTTCAATCATCTTACTGTTCTTTATCTTAAAAACAAAAGCAATGTAAAACAAAAATAAGACATTAAAAACTGAAATGTTAAGAAATCATTAGTTCTCTTTGATTTTCTGAAACTATTCATTTATGGGTTTCAAAACTGGTTTCCTGGTACTTATTTTCTATCTGAGAATGATTTGCATTTTATGAAGCCAATGACTATAAAGTTCCCTTTTGCAAAAAATGTAATTGAATTCCCACAAGTTTGTTTGAATCAATAGCAATTTATTTTCTGTCTTCTATTTGAGTCTTGCATAGAAACTTGCATCCCATCAACATTCACTAAATCATCCAAACGATTCAGCACCTATTTCTTGAGTGCTTATGACATGTGTTCAAGGCACCTATCAATGAGTCACCAGAAATGTGATCTCTGGGAAAGAAATGGTGTGATGTGAAGCTTGACCTTGAGAAATGGAAAGCAGAGTCATAATGTTGCATTCCTTTTGATTCTTTCAGAGCAGTTGCTCATATTCCAGTGTCAGGCACGCAGAGAAGGCCTGACATGGACTCTGCTTATCATACTGTACCTCTGCTCTGATGGTCTCTCCTTCCTGAATGCCAACTTGGAGCAGTCTGTAGAAGCTCACTCTCCTTGTGCTGAGAATTCACCCAGAATATTAAGAGTTAAGAGCACTTTATCCTGGGCAATTACACATTTTACCTGCATGAGCTCAAGGACAGGAACAAAGAACATGATAGCTCAGCACTTAGAATGATTTGTTTTGATGTATTCACGTAGAGTCAGAGAATCTACAATAATTTGAAGAAGCCCAGTTTAATGTTAGATGGAAATGAAGTTCAAGTGAAAATAGATTTTAAGTTTGTGATACCAGATGGGCAACTTGGTTATTGTTAAATGTTTTCCACAGTCTCAGCACCAATAATGGCTGAAATGGCCAGACAGCACTAGGCAACTCTTGGATTTTATCAAAACACTTTTTGCTTTGGGTGCCAGGAAACTCAGAACTGAGTTTGACACTTTATGAAAAGCTTTTGCAATTTCAGAATGGCTCCAACATCTGATTGGAACCTAATGAGTTTTAGACTGTGATCTTATCCTCCTATCAAATTACTCAAACCAAGTTTGTCACCTTCCCTTTATAAATGATATCTAATTTAAATTTCCATTAGCCATTAACTGGTGGGATCAGTAGGGTCATGCTCAGAAACAAGTGATGTATGTTTTTTAGGCTACAGATGCAGGATAGGTGTGAGAACTGGCAGGGATGAGGCCAACTTGAGGTGTTTGGCCAGATCCAGTCTTGGGACTTAAAGGATTAAGTGTTAGTTTAGTTTTACTAAAAAACAAAATATGTCTTTGTTTCTTTCTCATCTTTTGCCTCATTCCTGTCCATATTTCATTCTCTCCCCTAAGACTCTCCATGAACTTCAAACTAAGTCCTTAGCAGGTTATAGACCTCCTGGTCTGCTCTCTATAGCTCTGACGTCATGTCTCCCTGCCATGACAGTTTCTCCATTGCTCTCTCTGCTTGAAATATCCTCATCTGAGAAACCACCCAAACTTTAAGACCCAGCTCAGCCAGCACTTCCTCCAGGTAGCCTTCCAGGTCTGCTCAGGTGGGCTTGACACTTCTCTCCTGTGATCCCCAGCCACTCACCACACAGTGCTCTGTCTGCTGGCTTATGTTGATGGCTTTGCCATTTCCAGGCCTTGTCAACTTGTTCAGTGGGTGTGTGTTCAATAACTGAGCAAGTAAATGACTAGAAGCCACTTTCCAACTTGTAGAGTACTTGTCAGCTATGAAAAAGGCAGGTTTGCAACCATCTGGCACACTGAGATAGGGACACTGGGGAATTCAACTTGCTCTGTCATTTTTGTTGGGAGAGTGACTAGAAAAATTGTGGCACTGATGAAATTTGTTCTGTGCCTTCCCCCAACTCTTCCTCTGTGCCTCTTAGCCTGTTACCCAGGACCCATAAACTGAAGTCACACTTAGGTGACTTAGGTCACACTTAGGTGACATTATTTGTCACTACTTCCAGGGTCCTTATGCTTTTAAAGAATTTTATGTACACAAAAGCAGTATTTATCCCAACAGAAGACAATCATTTAGTGGACCAATCATTTAGTGACCAAGTAGAGAAAGTGTTTGGGGATTGAGATCTTCCCAGAAAATCTCAACTGACATTAAATTAAACAACCCAGTTTTCTTGCATGCAAACTGCACCACCCAGCCTTGGGCACAGAGTAAGATGTCAACTACTTTGAGTTGCCTTCTCTTAAAGCTTTGGTTCTCAACATTTGGCCACGTCTGGGGACATTTTTTGGTTGTCAGAACCAAGGGGGTGCTAGTGGCATCCAGTGAGTAGAGCCAGTGATGTTGCTTAATATCCTCCAATGCACAGAGTCACTCCCCAGCGTTCCCCAGTCCAGAATATCAACAGTGTCACTTAAATTAAGTGAAGTTTAACATTAGAGATTTGAACCAGGCAAATTCCTTTTGAAATAAAATTAATTTTTTCTTCCTATATACTGTAGAATTCTTTAAATATTTGTGTCAGGCTCCTCATTTTGTGAACAGTTGCATAGGCTCTGGGGCATGGAAATACCGGCTCCAACCAGACTGCACATTTCTTTCATCTATTATATGTCTCTCTTAAGCAAATAAGGCCATTGACATGAATGCCACAATGCACTCCGAGGTTTAAATGTTCTTGTTAAATCATAGTTTCTATTTAAATACCCTTTAATGCCATGATTAGCAATTGTTCGTTCCCCTTCTAGTAGGAGGGAGGGGAAAAGGATGCTTTTTTTTTCTTTTCATTTTTGTTAAAATGTATTCCATAAGGTGGGAGAGATTCACTTGTACAGCTTAAAATATTCACACAAAACTTTGTGCTTTGCATTTTAAAGAAAGATCCATTTTAAATGGCCCAGGAGAAACCAGCTGGAATGGATACCATGCATGGTGAAGCGGGGAATGTCCTTTATCAGGTATCAGAGGCGTGTCTCTTAATCTGGTGGTGCTTCAAGTTTGGTCCCTGGAACAACATGAATGCTACCTGGAGATTTGTGAGGCCCTGGGCCCCACCAGCCCTGCTGGCCAGCACATTCTGGGGCTGGATTCCATTACAAATCGACCCCCCACCCCGTGACTCAGATGCACACCCAAGTGTGGGAACCACAGATCAGAACTCTATTTCTATTTCTCACTTTGGGTAAGTCAGTTTCTATCTCTGACCCTTGATTTCTTTGTGGGTTTGCCTCCTTTGATGAAAACAGAGGTGTGCATCTAAAAGGACATTTTTTAGTAGTTTATTTAAAAAAAATTTTTTAAGTATGTGACAGCAGAATACATTACAATTCTTATTACACATATAGAACACAATGTGTCATATCTCTGGTTGTATACAAAGTACATTCACACTAATTCATGTCTTCATACATGTACTTTGGATAATATGATCATCGTATTCCACCCTGATTTCTAACCCCCTGCCCCCTCCCTTTCCTTCCAACCCCTCTGCCCTATCTAGAATTCCTCTATTCCTCCCATGCTCCCCATCCCTACCCCACTATGAACCAGTCTCCTTATATCAAAGAAAACATTCGGCATTTGTTTTTTGGGGATTGGCTAATTTCACTTAGCATTATCTTCTCTAACTCCATTTATTTACCTGCAAATACCAATGTTTTATTCTCTTCTATTGCTGACTAATATTCCATTGTGTATATATGTCACTTTTTTTATCCATTCGTCTATTGAAGAGCATCTACAAACAACAATAAGTGTTGGTGAGGATGTGGGGGGAAAAATATACTCATACACTGCTGGTGGGACTCAAATTGGTGCAGCCAATATGGTAAGCAGTATGGAGGTTTCTTGGAAAATTGGGAATGGAACCACCATTTGACCCAGCTATCCCTCTCCTTGGTCTATACCCAAAGGACTTAAAAACTGTACACTACAGGGTCAGCCACATCAATGTCTATAGCAGCACAATTCACACTAGCTAAAAGGACTTTGTAAAGTGAAAAGTGTGATACAAATGACAAATCAGTATCCATGCTTTTGAGGACATAAGAGCTGGACCTCACTTTCAAATCTGTACCTAACTTTCTGTGTCCATTTTCCCTAAAGCAGAGATGTCTACCTTAGGACACATGGTTCAGGCCATTTATCAATCAGATAGAAGATTCATGGAAATGACTCAATGTTTGCCAGGGTAAGCAATCAAAATTGCAAGCCTTGCAAAAAAGACACCCCCAAACATTAATGAGTGTTTGCATTCTGGCGTATTTGTATCTCAAAGTACTTGGTCTCTGTTGATAACAATTGTACACTGAACTTCAGTTTCTCTGATAAAGTCCAAGAACTAAAAACACACTGTGAAAATGGAATTTTCTTCTGATTGGTCATCCATCATCTCACACTCACACAAAAGGAATTAGTTTCTCATATTAATCTCTCAACTAATAATTTCTAAATTAATCTCTCATGCCCTTATTTTCTTCTCTGTAACTAAGTTGTCATGGGGGCAAATGCTCTCAGAATAGAATAGAAGGCAGAATGTAAAACTGCCATTAAAACACTAAATAGTCATTAGATTACTTTTTTATTATAAAATAACCTGGAGATCTTAGTATATTCTAATTGAAGCTTCAACAGGATACTATGAGAGCATTTGCTCCTCCCCCCAATTATAGCTTAGCAAAGGTTCTTTATACCAAGAATTAAGAATTGTTAAGTTACTTTATTTCTTCTGTTGTATAATGTCAAAAGGGTATCATAGAAAATTGTATCGTCACCAGAGTAAAATTATTATAAATATTGCTTCTATTTAGAGCATGTAGTAAAGTCAGTCAGTTATTTGCAAGTTGGTTCTGGTCTCAGAACCCATTTTTAGAAGTAGAATCTTATTCCCCAACTTCCAGAATTGTTTTGAAATTTTACTTTTTGTTTTTGGTGCTGGAGATGGAACTTGGGTCCTCATGCATGCTGGACAAGCACTCTAACACTGAGCTACATCCCCAGCTCTTGAAAATTTCCTAACAAGTTATTTAGAACATATGAAGAATTTAATGCAGTGATTACCATATGGTAAGCATTCATTTAAGAACATATGTATCAATATCCAGCAGATGGTTCTAATACCTAGGCTTGTTTTGTGAACAAAAGATTTCTCCCCATTCTACCCACAGTGGTTGGATTTTCAGGTAAATATGGCTGAATTCACTTGTGGAAATCATGAGCACTGGGCAGGTTTTACAAAAACTAATTTTTTGTTTGGTCTAGGTATCCATTTAGGGAGCAACAGGGACATGATTTCAGTCATAGGGTGCTTGGAGTTTGGATTATAAAAGAACATTTGTGGAACAATCAATCAATAATGAGCATATCATTGCACTCACTGATAAGGGAGTCAAACGGAGCAAATTTTGACTGCCAAAATGGTGGTGCTGATAAAGGTGTCATTCACCTCCTGATGAAATCAAATCTGGGAAGATAAGGTACTTGTCATTTTCAGTATCGCATAGCAATACCTAGACAAGTCTAGGTGTTCTCTAGCCTTACAATGCACCATGGAGATATGGGCAATTAACACAGATGGCCACGCCAGTCCTTACCCTCTGTTAGGTCCCTTACCCATTATCATCTGCATTATAGGCAGGACATTTTTATCCTCTTTCCTTGGCAGAAAATAATGAGGTTCAGAAAGGTGAAGTGACTTGCTTAAGATCACAATGCAAGTTCATGTTGATTGAAGTTTGCAGGGTTCAAAGCCAAGTTTGCCTAACCCACAGCCCTATCTTATATGCACAAAGCCATGCTCCTCCCTACTGTATTCAGTGTTTAGTCCTTCTTGTCATGAGAACTGTAAGCTCTAAATACTCATTCTGTGGAGCAGTTGCAGATTTAGAATAATTCTGTGTGCTTAATTTTGTTAAGATCTTGTCTCCAGATTTGAATAATGGCTGTCATCTGCGTACAGGTTGCCCATGACATGACAGAGACTGTACATTCCCTGCTTGGATTTCCTTGTTTAACCCTCACAACAATCCAAAGCAGCAAGTGTCCTTTGCTGTTGTATCTGAATCTTCAGGTGAGAAGACCAACTCTGGAGTTAACAAGGAACAGCTGGAATTCAAGCCTAGTTTTCCCAACTCTGTAGCAATTTATTTTTAGTAAATGAATATTTCTGGTTAATATCAAGATTAAATAATTTAAATTGACCTAAGTGTCATTTGGTCTCTAAGATAATATATTGCATGTACTTATAATGATTGTTTTGTATTTTTAAGATGGAAGAGAATCTGGGATGACTTAAGGTGTCTCATTTAGTCCTACAGAAGTTTATAGCATGTTATTATTATTAATAATAAAATGACATAACTATTATATAATATTACAATATTTATATTATGTCATTTATAATAATATCCAGAACATTATTGTTTCTCTCCTTCTGGTATATTCTATGAAGGCAAGCTGGGGATAGCTTTGACTTGTAATAAAAACCCTAGAATTCCAAATTCTTACTCCATAACTCAGTAGCTCTAAAATCTTTAAAAAAGTTAGGTTCATTCTCAAATTAAGCTAGATATACCCACTTTCCATTGTCATTATGAGGATTATATTTTTACAAGGCTTTATGAATTGGAAGACATATGGAAAATGAAACATTAAAGCCTTTGGTATCTTTAAATTTGTCATTTGGAGTATAAATTTATGATGCTAACACAGTCATATTTTTTCCAGCTACAGAGCTTCAAGGCAGCCTATACCTGAAGGGAAATATTAACATTAACCACGACACTGAAATGATTATGTGTTTGCCTCTCTCGCTTGACAGGGAAAATATAAAGGGCGGACATCATGACTTATTTCCCACTTCTTATTTCCAGTGCCTGTCACATAGAAAGAGGCACTTAGTACATGTTTTGAAGAATGAGTGAAAGAAACAATGAATGAATGGATAACTGACCCTTTGTCTATTGGAAGGTGAGGATGTGAAGGGAACCACCCTCAGGTTACACGACCAACTCAGTGGTGTGAGCACCATGAGCAATCAGAGCTGGTCCAAGACTGTATCTGGACCTTTCCTATATTTTGTAATTTACTTTTCCCTGGAAGTATTTTATCTCTTCAAGGGTCTGGAGCAATGCAAACACTAGTTTTGTGACATCATAAATTATGCCTTAATAATTTAAGGAAATCAATGAATTTAAGGAAATCAATGCATGTCATACTTTACATTTCTGTGATTTATATGGACACATTTCTGAAGATTAGTTCTTGGATGAACTTTTAAACAAGTACCACATGCCCCAGTTTGCTTAAAAATTCCCAGTTATTATCAGCTATCCTAGGATAATTATTAATAGTTTCCCTCTCATTCTCAAAAGTGTTCTATTTTGTCCAAGGAAAGATAAACAGGCATGGGTATAACTTAAAAGATTCCTTTGTTCCCACCAGGCACTAAGAGAAACAATATAGTTAAATAGTTAACACTGTGTGAGCTTTAGAGTCTAACAGCTTGGATTTTAATACTATCCCTTTAATTTACTAGCTATTTAATCTTGGACAAATTATCTAACTTTCCTAAACATTGTTAATAATTACTATTATTAAAACAGGGTTAATGATAGTGTCTACAACAGTGATCCTTATGATAATGAAATGAGATAACACATGAGCAGGAGAAGCATAGGTCTGGGGTACAATAATCAATAAATACTGGTTATTAGTTATGACCATTGTTTGCCAATTCACTATTATTCCACTGAGTAGTAGCATTGAGTAGTAGTTCCATTGAGTAGCACAGCCACTAGCAAATATAGTTTGCCATATCTGGTCCTCGTCCACAATAGAAGGTAAGGTATGGTAAACCAACTAGTCTAACAGTAGTAAGGAACTGTGATCCACAAATTCTGCACAACTTATTGGAGAATGAAATCATTGTTCAATGTCTGTTTTCCCCCCAGAGAGTTGTATTTTTCTTGGGGGTAGGAGCTTTATATATATATATATATATATATATATATATACACAATATATATATATCCAATACCATTTTTAAAAATTATATTCTAGCACCTAACCTAACATCTGGAATATAGGTGACATTGAATAAATATTAGTTAAAAGAACACAAATGAGTTGGCTGGAGTGAATGGCACCATTCATGTGTGTATGTGTGCACATTCATGGAATCAACATTCCTGACTTTTCACCTCCAAGCCAGCACTGCCCTTCATGATACGAAGAGACAGGCCACTGATTTGCCAGCTTACTCCCAACTGGCCTTTGGCCCTGTTGTTGTTGATAATCCTTGATGTGGAGGCACAACCTTGGCTTGTTCCTGCTTCTGAGGAAATTTGCCATCACTGTGTCAACAGGAATTCTAGAGCACTAGAGGCCTGGGGCTAAGGATGGCAGGGAAATTCAAATGCCATGGCAGAGCTATTACTTGTGTTTCTAGAGTTAATAAAATCATTCTGTGCAGCACCTGCTAAGTGCTGGGCTCTGCACTCCACACAGGAGACAGAGATCTGAGGAGATGAGATCCTTGTTAGAAAGTTTAGTTCGAGAGACATTCAAGCAGAATGTTCCTAGAACAGTATTTTGTCTCTTCAAGTATCGGGAACTATGAAAACACTAGCTTTTATGGCTTAGATTTACAATGTAAGATACTGAGGATAATTCTGTGTGTGGGCAGTGTGGAGGGGCTGGGGGAGGTGGGAATCCTTGAAGACGGCTTGAAGAGTAAATTTACAGAATGAATAAGCAGAAGGACACATGCATAGGTAGAGCTTGTCATTTCTAGTGGGATATGATGAACAGTGGGAGCAATGGGAGAAGTGACCCAGAATTTTCTGCAGCTGAGAATGTCCAAATCATGATAGGGAGGGAGGGAATGGTACAGCCTTCATATACCAATTATTTGACTTAAGGAAGATTATTTCATTTCCACATGCCTCAATTGTCTCATCAATAAAATGGGTAGCATAGAAACAACAGTCTCATGGGTTATTTTTGAGAATTCAATTCGATAAAGGGCAGCTATGGCTTTGGATGGGGCAGCTGTGTCCTAGGAAAGTCAATAGTCAAAGGAATGTGGTATGCTTGGAGTTCTCCTGAAATGCAGGAACGTGGAGAGGCATCAAGATGGACAGTCTCATCCAGCCAGGGAGGGACAGACAGCCTGGGTCAGCATGCAGGTAGGAGAAGGGTTTTGTTGTCTGTCTTAGGAGGCCAGGGTTGCAGGTTGTCCTGACAGCATCCTGTCATTTCTATAATGGTGATGATTTTTACCAAATATCTATTATGGCTATAACAATAACAGTAATGACTATACTAATCATTACTATAATAATTATTTCTATTATCATTATATTTTTAGTATCATATAATGGTTACTATAATTTGCTTTTTAGAACAAGCCTGGATTTGAAGAAGGTAATAGGATACCCACAGATCACAGTAAGAATGGAGGATGGTTTCTCAGTATAAACACATGAAAAGCCTCAGCTAACATCAGTTCTTCAGAAGTTAGTGAGTGAAACATTGTATGCTGTGGTCAAAATCCAAAATTTCTGGGAACCCCCAATCTTGTAAAAAAGTCTGTTAAAGTGGTGAAAGACCTAATTTGCTTAAATTCTACTGTTAAATATCAAGATGCCCTATCTCTTTAGAGTAGAAGTTTAAAACCAGGGGTAAAAGTCCATGGCAATAATGGAAATGGACTATGTTGTCTTTTATCATATTGAGGCAGAGATCAGAACCAATTAATCTTCAAAGAAGTGAAAATAATCTGTTCCTGAACTTAATTATGCAAATAAAAGCTTAATTCTCACTTCAAAAATGTCTAGAGATGGTTCTTTGCCAAAGAGAGAAGGCAGATTAATCAGAGAAAGACTGAGGAGTGAACTTGGCCCTACTGAGCAGGCTGAATGGCCCTCCCTGGTGGCTTTGGATGGGGCAGCTGTGTCCTAGGAAAGTCAATAGTCAAAGGAATATGGTATGCCTGGAGTTCTCCTGAAATGCAGGAACGTGGAGAGGCATCAAGATGGACAGTCTCATCCAGCCAGGGAGGGACAGACAGCCTGGGTCAGCATGCAGGTAGGAGAAGGGTTTTGTTGTCTGTCTTAGGAGGCCAGGGTTGCAGGTTGTCCTGACAGTATCCTGTCATTGTTCCACAGGGACGCTGCAGGAATCTAATCCTCCACTTGTTCACTCTCAGGTATTTCTTACCTGTGACTTCTTATCCAAATGACCTTGGTGTTCAAAATTACTACTCCTGAGAGTTTGAAATTTGACTCAGATTAGTTAAAAAAATTAGCCCTGTTTAGATTTTTTTATAGTTCATATCTATATTTTGCCACCAATTCATTTGTATTTCAACTCAGCAGGAAAAACAAATAACATAACCATTTTAACATTTTTAGAAAGAAATTATTTTACCCTGCAGAGATAAGATGGATTTCTATACTTCTACAAAATGTGTCAACTTCAGACCAAAAGCATATTTTTGGACTGAAGTGGTAAAGTGAGGAAACTTGAAAAATTACTCAGCTTGAATAAACCATGCAGATGATGGACTCTGATTTTCTCTTATCTAAAAGAATTTGCTTCATCCTTTATTTTTCATGTGTAGAGCAGGCTTATGTCTGCGCAAGGTGGCGATGGTAATATTTTTCTTATAAAATTCTGTGAAGGAATAGTGCAGAGAGTGCTTAGTTGGGAATGGAAAGCAAGTGGTTGTCAGGTGGAAGGAAAAACTGAGGCCACAGCTCAAAATACTTTGAACTCTTAAGGGGGATGAGCCAGGAGGTGCAATGACATTGCCTTTCTATTTCTCTGGCTCTCCTCTGCCTCCATCTGTGAGTACTACTCCATGTTACAAAGGAAAAGGCTGTGACTAATGGTAGGGTTCATGAGTGGTAAATTTCAGAGATCATAAGAGAGCAGAGCCAAAATTCCTGGTGGGCAGGCAATAGGCTTTTTGCATCCATCAGGGAATTTTTATTTCTTTATATAATGGAGGTGAGCAATTTTGGTAAGTTACTTTTTTATTTACTCTTTAGAGATGAGGTGTTCCCCCCCCCCAAAGTCATGTGTAAATGCAAGAAAGTTGAGATGAAACGGTTGGGTTATGAGATCTTTAATCTAATCAGTGCATTAATCTACTGCGATTAACTGAGAGGTAACTATAAGCAAGTGTGCAGTGGGAACATGCATTCAGGGGTTTATATTTTGTCCCTGCTGAGCAGAAATCTGTCTCTGCTTCCTGTGGCCGTGTCCTGAGCTGCTTTCCTCTTCCGGCCCTTCCACCATGATCTGCTTCTCCTCAGGCCCAGAGCAATGGAATGGGCCATCTATGGACTGGGACCTCTGGAACTGTGAGCCCCCCATAACTTTTTTCTCCTCTACCTTGCTCTTGTCAGGTGTTTCAGTCACAGTGGAGTAAAAACTGACTAAAACATTCACACATTCAACAAATATAAACTGAGCATGCACCATGTACCAGGCACTGTGTAGGTTTTGAGAATTAGGCAGAAATTCAGGTCTTGCAAGACTTTGACTTCCTGATGAGTGAGATAGCAATGTTGCCATTGGAAGATGTGGGCAGAGGAGTGACGAGAGCAGTACTGCTTCCTAGTGGGATCAGTCGGATTTCTGTGTAAGAATATATTGAAGAGGACAAGAATGGAAACAGGGAGAATAATTAAGAGGCTGCTGTGATATTCCAGATAAGAAATGATGGCTTTTAACAGAGAAGTGGTGAGAAATGGTAAATTCTGCAATATTTAATTGAAATGATGGCTACAAGTTCTTCCCTGGGGACTAAGGCAAGTCAAGGGAAGCTAGTGGGTAAAAATTGGGGATTTTTTTTTCAAAGATCTTGTCACAGTGTTCCCTGTAATGCTCACGAGTCACTACCCATCCTAAGTTGAGGTTACCTAAAGAAAAGTTCAGCCAGCTGGCAAATATTTGTAGACAAGTAATTGCAAGCAAGCAGTTTAGAAAGCTTCAATGTTGTTCAAGTTACCTGAATCAGAAAGAAGCCTTCCAGGCTTATCAGGGAGCAGGAAGTCAATTCCCAGGATACTCCTAGGGTATGGAGTGGCCCCAAGCACGGCTGTGTCAGCCTTGAATAGATAGGGTTAGGCAAAAAGTATGATGTGAAGAGTTATACCCTTTGTTAACCAGCTTTTCGTAGCTGTGACAAAATACCTGAGTGAGACAACTTAAAGGAAGAAAGATTTATTTTGGCTTATGGTTTCAGTCTATAGTCCACTGAGGGGATCAGAGCCCTTGTGATTTAATCATTGCCTAAAAACCTTACCTCTGAACCTTGCTCCATTAGAGACCATGCTTTTAACACATGAGCTTTGGGGGAACATTCTAAATCCAAACAATAGTACCTAGACTTTTTTTTTTTTTTTTGAATGGGAGTAGGTTTTGGATCAAGACTATGTTTGTTCTCCTAAGTGTAACCCTGTGGCTTCTAGAGATCTATTCCATGTATCTGGAATATCGTGGTCCACAAAAAAGTGTGTGCTTTGGCCAGAACTTTGGGGCGTCTCTCAGAGGAGTAGTGTCTTCTCTTGAGGGTGGCTCTGATCCTTGCAGAGCTATCTCTGAAACTTTGGCTATAGGGTTTTCAACCCTCCTGACTCTCAGATCTTGGATGGTAATATATAATTCTTCATGACTCCAAAAGATCTTTTTAACTTTACATAACAAGCTGGTTTCCTACTCCTTAGAGTAGAAAAGCGAGTATAGACATTAAACTCAATTTCCTCTTTGAGTTGTGAGATACTGAGTGGGTTTATGGTAGAAACAGCCTGCCCAGATGCGGATCAGAAAACTCGTTAACGTCAACAGGGAGGTTGAGAAGAATGGATGACGGCCTTGGCCTCCACGTAGCCTCCAGCTGCCCTGTAAACATCTAGGTAATGTTACCATACACACCTCAAAAACTGACCTTGCTGTCAGTTTTTTGTCAGTCACAGACTGACAAAAGAGTCACAGACTCTTTTGGGCATTTTAGGAAATGTTTTCCTCTTGACTTTCAGAAAGTCAAGAGGAAAACACCAAAAGGCATTAGAGTGACCTCAGACTTAAGTCGAAGGGCCAGATTCACTTATGGTCATTTCCAGCATAAGGCTATGTACAGTTGGTTCTTGACCAGTCTTTACATCTATGCATCCTAATTCACTTCAAAGTGGTATTATCTTCAAACATCTGGGATGTAGACACAGAGACAGATAAGTATTTGAGCTCAGAGTGAGAGTAAGCACTGAAGAGATAGGATTTCATTTGCAAACGCAACTTAAGAGGTTCAAGAAAAACAATCCTCCCCAAAATGTTTTGTTCATACAAATATCAGTGATTTGGACTCTACTACACTTCCACACTCTATGATTTTTTTTTTTTTTTGGTCCCTTTCAAAAAAGCACTGGAGAAAAAGTACAGATGGTGATGTGTTCACAAGGCATCATCTCTATCTTATTCCTAGTTCCCATTAAAACCAACTCCCTAATCAATACATAAATAAAAGTAGGGGAGACCAACAACGGCACCAAAAACTGGAACAGAAGGCCATTGCCTGGCCAGCAGTGTTGAAACATTTTTGCCAGAAAAGATGAATGTGAGACCATGACAGAGGGAGACACTGTCAACTCTGGATTCTTCTTCCTGAGAAAAAACACCACCTGAGAATATAAGTGGAGGAGGCTCAGTGCAATCCTCTAACCCAGAGTTAGTGGGTAGAAGTAGGGGGATTAGTCTTGGCTCCCCTCTTTGCATGGCAATGATTGGATCTGGAAGCAAGTAATCTTTCCGGTCTGCCCTCAGAGGTTTTGCCTGATGAAGGTGGTGGCAGTAACTGACCATGGCATGGCAGGAGCTGTCTCCCTGCTGGGGTGGCAGCACATGGAAGAAGTGTCCACAGTGATGCTGTCTGCATCTGCCCAAGGAAACTAGAGAGAAATAAAAGGAAGATTGTGTTAAGACTAACCTTATGCACATGGTTGTTTCACTAAAAGGAGAATATGGTGCCAAAACAGCCCGCAGCTGGAAGACCCAGAGCTCGGTTGTCTTCTATGAAACTTCTAGAAGGAAACGGAAAAACTTGAATGCCTTCTCATGATCCTCAAACAACCAAAAAGATGTCCGCAATCTGACTGGGAATGGATAACTTCATAACATAACTAGATTTTATCTGAAAAAAATCAAAATAATAATATTTTATTAGTTTTATTATTTATTATTAAAATCAAAATAATAATATTTTATTAGTTAGTTTCAGATCAATTAGGTCAGGAACAAGTTAAGGTACCCATTGTGAGAACAATGACCAAGATTTTTCTGGAAGTTATAATCAAGGTAATGGTTCAAGAATGGGAAGCAAGGCTAAGTATTAGAAAAGGAGATCATATTTAGTGCCTTTTTCACATAGAAAACTTTATGATATTAACTAAAAGAGTAAAAACAGTAGTAAAACAGGTGGACAAAAAGGCCATATCCTACTATACCCTATTTATTTTCCTATATAATAAATATCTTTTTTTCTGAATTAAGACTCTACTCATAAGAATTTCAAGAAATAACTGTATCACTAAATAAAAACACTATAAAATCAAGGAACACAAAAGAAGATATAAACAAATGAAGGGAATTATGACTGTTAGGTGTTCAAAAATGGCACCCATATAAACATCAGCAAATACCATGAAATATAATTCCAAAAGCAGGAAATGCAGATTTCTTGAAAATGCAAGCTGTTGTTCAATCTCACTAATAGTCAAATAATCAAACAGTTCTGTGATACCATTTTTTTTTTGCTTATATTTGTCAGATACTGGGAGTTTGAAAATACTGCTAATATCAACTGCTGCAGATGATATGGAGAACTAAGCACCATCACGTGGAGAAGCACTGTTTGATAGAGTGACCTTTTTGGAGGGGGAAAAATAGCAAAATCTACCAAAGTTATCTGCTTAGAAATTACTCTGATAGTTTCTTAGACAGCATCACTAAGATTCATGCATAAGGATATTCACTGCTGCATTTCCTGTTCTAGAAAATATTTGGAAATAATCCAAAGGGGTAAATATAAGCTAATCTTACATGATGAAAATGGATTGTTAATACTAGGTATGTCATATAATGTTAATGAAAAATGCCTAGTATATTATTATGAAGATGCTATTACCTGAACAAAAAAATGATTTCAAAATAAGATATATGGCATAATTCAATTTTTGACAAATAAAAATATGGCATACATAGAAAAGTCATGGAAAAAAACTTGAATGTGTACATGTATATGAACATGCATAAACACATACATATATACACATGAAACAGAGAGAGAATAAGAATCTCAACAAGAGGTAATTTGGTTCCCAGAATAGGGGATATTAGGTGATGTTTAAAAACATTTTTTGTTTGTCACAACTGGCCAGGGGCATGATAACTAGCATCTAGTAAGTGAGGTCAGAGACAGTTGCTAAGTATCCTATAGTGCTCAAGATAACCCTCCACCACAAAGAATTATCCAGACCACATTATCAATAGTGATGAATTTAAAAAACCTTGACATATATGCACCTTCTTATACTTACAGTACTTAATGGGAGTATTCTGTGCTCAGTTTTTCTTCCTTATATTCTTCTATGCTTTAAATGTTTTTGGTGATTATCTTACATTGTTTTTAGAGTCTAATAATCATGAAAATAATATCCAATTAAGGGAGATTCCCCTTACATCATCCCATTCTCCCATCTCTTAATTCTTCACTAACCATTCTCTTCCTTCTTCTGAATTGTTAAAATGTATCCAGTTAGCATCACATCACTTAAGTGGATTAAAATCCATTTGCTTTTATTCTGGGTCTTCATCTCCACTGTGCAACTACATTATCAAACCTTTGAAGTCAGGAGCCATGAAGAGATTGAGAGGAGGCTCTTGCTTTCTCAGAGTACGGCGTGTGGGAGGTTCTTGGTACCTGTTCATGAAAGCAAGGAATGGAGAAAGGAAGGAGAGGAGAGGAAAGCAGAGGGAAGAAGAAAGAAGGAAAGGCTACTGGCTTTATAAATCTTTCCCCTGCTCTTCCCCACACCGTACCTAGCACAGGGTAGCTCACACAACAGGGGTGGAAACCACATCCTATAGAAGAAAACACTTTGGGCTTAGAGAGGTGGGTTCAAATATTGATTCTACAGCTCACAATCTTAATTCCTTTTTTATTTGGCAAATAGAGCACTTCCTATTTGTCAAGCCCCATTCTAAACTTTTTGCATATATTTACTGCATCATCTTAGAAAAACACACAAAGCTTCTCAGAGCCCTGATTCCTTGTCTATGAAATGGAAATTTTTTTTAAGAGAGAGAGAGAGAGAGAGAGAGAGAGAGAGAGAGAGAGAGAGAGAATTTTTTTTAATATTTATTTTTTAGATTTCGGCGGACACAACATCTTTGTTTGTATGTGGTGCTGAGGACCAAACCTGGGCCAGGCGAGCACGCTATTGCTTGAGCCATATCCCCAGCCCTGTGAAATGGAAAGTATACTGCCTTGCAAAGTTGTTGTGAAGTTGAAATGTGATAGTGTGTCTAAAGTGCTAGGGACAGAACATGATGTATGGTAGTTACTCAGTAAATACTACGTTAACATTGTCATGGTGGTCTTCATCATTTTCATCATTCAATGAAGTTTTTCAGGTGACTATTTGACCTACTATACTATAAGATTTAAAACAGGTTTTTGAAACCACTTTTGCAAATGAATTACCAGCTTCTCAGAGGGTGGTATGTCACATTCCATTCCGGAAGGCCCCACAGGTTGACTACTGCACAAGTGGTCCAGTTACACAGGGAGTGCAGAGATGAGGGATCCACACAGCCCCATCATCACCTCCAAGCTCCATGGGGTTGCCTTCCTACACTTTAGTTTTTGGTACTCATCAATTTGTCTTAACCACTGTGCTTTGATCCCGGGTAAGCACTAGGGTCCTGGAAGCCCGGCTGTGGAGCAGAGGATAGGAACATGGAGGGAGACATGGCTGAAGCAAGGCTCATGAAAGAATTGGCACTTCAGGGAAAGAGACTATGGCTGGTAATGGAGAATGAGTGCTGAGTTTTCAGATTTTACACGTGATTCCAATGAGCCACTGAGAGGAGTGGAGTGGAATCAGGGTATGTTAACCCTGAGGTCTGCCCAGAGCTGACTCAGGTGGGATGAAATATGGGAAGGTTGATAGGAGAAACCCAAGTGGATGGAGTGGGGTTTCCTAGAACTTACCTCCTTAGTTTATTTCATTCACCCTCCCCCACACATACACTTTCCCTAATTGATCAATCAATCAATCAATGTATTTTTTTTAGCAACTATTATCAGACCCATCCTGAGTGATTATTTTTCTAACTTTGGAAAACCTCCCACAGAGTTCACAGTGTCTCCTTTCTCACTTTTTTACAAATCACCTTTTTGTTTACACACCCTCCCTCCTCTGCGATGGTGTTTTTCTCTACTTACACTTCCTTGGATGGGCTGGTAGGGGTTTTCTAGGCTAGTTTTCACTATGCCCCCAGCCTTCAGAAAGTTGAATGATATTCGTCTCTTAATCCTGACACCCAGCCTATGGCAGAAAGAGATCTTCCAGGCCATCCTAGTCCCAATGACTCCTGGGGACATCTGCTACAACTGCTACTCCTTGACCTTGCTTCCTCTCTGGTCCTCTGTCTTTCTTAGTATATGTGGACTCTCCCTGTCCTGACCCTTCTCAGCCCAGGGCCCCATGCAAACCCGCAGGTAAACGCTGCACATGCCAGCTAGCTCAAATCCTGAATGTTTTCCCAATCCCTAGGAAATTACCTAGCCCATGGAGATTTGTATTTATTTCCAAGAATATGTGGGAACCTGAAATTTCATTTTTGGAAAGAAGTAGACAGAACCAGGATTACACAGAGTGAAATTTATAGAGTCTTGCCTATTGAAAGAAGTATGGTCCTGGGTGGCAGCAAGACTAGCGGGTTCCCACAACTTGGATCAGAAAGAAGGCTTATATAATGGTTGGGGCAAAAGTAACATTTTAAAAAATGTTTTAATAACATAGTTGAAACTTTTTTTTGGGGGGGTGTAGGGTGGTAGAGACCAAACTCAGAGCCTCACACATGCTAAATAAGTACTCTACCAATGAGCCACATCTCCAGCCAAAAGTGACTTATATCCAAGCTAGAGTATACTGGTTTATCTCAAGCTGATATCAAGAACATCAGGTATATTGCTGACACTGATGGTGTCTGTCTGGTTTATAGTGATTTTGTCTGTTTACAGTATTCTGCAAAACTATATGGAAAAACAGATCAGAGTCTCTCAGAGTCAATCATAGCAATTATGACCCAAGATAACTGTAGTCAAGTCAAACTGAATCCCTACAATGTCTCATCCGATTAACAAAACAGCTCAATGAGTATTATTGTCATCTTGAATTTACAGATGGAAGAGCTGAGATGTAGTGAGGTGAAGTCACTTCTCTGAGGTCATAGAACTACAGGTGGTAAAGCAGGGATTCTCAGCCACATCTGTTGCCATCTGGGTCTATAGTCTAAAATTCCATCATAATTGGCTACAGTGATGACTTATTTGTTAGGGAGTAGATTGCAATCAACACTTATGGAAAGGAAGAATAGAAGTAGGTCAAAGGTCAAGTTTTGCAAAGACCCAACTTCAGCTTCTGCCAAAGCTAAGTTTGGATTTGGTTTGTTCCCTAAGGGTCCATGTGTTGGAAGCTTGGCCCCTAAAGTGGCAATGTTGGGAGGTGGTGGAGCCTTAAAAAGGTGGGGCCTAATTGGGAAGTTCTTCAGCTTCCTAGAAAAAAGAACTACCCATTCCTAGAAATGGAATAGGGTAGTTCTCATGCAACCCCTTGATAGTACTCACAAGAGGGCCATTATCAAAGGAGGATGGCTCTGCACCCATCCCTGTTTGATCCTTGGTAGGTAAGCACATGCAAGCGTCCTGCAAGCTGGGCTGTAGAGCATAGGATAGGAACATGGACAGAGACACTGCTGAAGCAAGGCCCATGGTCTCAACCTTCCCATATTTCATCCCACCTGACTCAGCCCTGGGCAGACCCTGATGATTCCACTCCATTCCTTTCAGTAGCACACTGGAATCACGCGTTCAGTCTCAAAACTCAACACTCATTCCCCGTTATCACCCCATGGTCTCTTTCCCTGAAGTGCCAATTCTTCTTGGCCCTGAAATTTTATATTTGGAAAGAAGCAGACAGAACCAGGATTACACAGAGTGACATTTATTGGCTCTTACGATTTGAGATGGATCATTGGCTCTTGCCTGCACTCCTCCCATTGCCTTTGGCCATAAAGAAGGCAGTCCTCGCTGGAACTGAGCCCAGGCCAGCAACATTCCCTTGAACCTCCAAGACAGACTGTGAGCCAAATAAACCTCTTCTTTTTATAAAGTTAGCCTAACTCAGGTTGCTGCAGTCTGGCTGAGCCCAAAATAACCCAGCCGTCACACAGCCTTGTAGGTTCAAAACAGCAACTCCTTTATTCTCCACACTCGGCGAAAGCCACACATGTAGCCTTCTCCCGGGACACACCACACACCAACCGGAAATCCCTCCTCCGGAAATCCCTCCTCCGGCACTTCCCCAACCAACAAGAACTCCACAGGAATCCTGCGAGAACTCCAAAGTAGCAGGCTGAGGCGGACAGGAGGGGTCTATTATACAATTGAATACACAGCTTAACATAACCATCATCACTCAAGGCTTGCTGGCGTCACCTCTCAACCACTCCGTTCTGGCAAAAATGCCATGCGTCATCCCGACTCCGCTGTGGCCCTCAACATCAGGTATTTCACTTTGGTAACAAAAAGTTAATAGAAGGGAGAGTAGTCCCAAATAGGGTGACAAAATTCAGTCTAATGACCTCACAGTAATGGATCATTGGATGGGCACTGCCCCCCAGAAGGCTGTGTGACCTTGTGACAGTTAGCTCTCTGCTGCAGCTTGGATCCCTGTAAAGGCTGGCATCTGTGGGGACCCTAATGTGCCATGCATTATCCCCCATATCTACCAACTAATCAGTGGTCCAGTCAGAATAAGGATCTGTCCCTTGAGAACCCCTTCCCATGTACAACCCCGGAACTCTTTGGATAGATGGACTATATTATGGTGCTGCCTTCCAAGAACAGACAATGTTCTGTTGATTCTGAAGCAAAAGCAGAACCTAATAATTTGTACTTGTCATCTGGATTCTTTCATCTACCTCCACAGGTACCCAAAGCAGATGTCAGTGGGTGTGTTAGCCGGAGGGATGGTTGCAGGACTTAATATATTGAAACTGGTGACAGTAGAACCTGTGGCATGCAATTCCACCTACTACGAGAGGAAAATGAAATTTTCTGAACTAGAAATAATCATGAGGCCTTGGTTAATTAATTAGTGTCCTGGACTATTCACAGAGGAATAGAGGATTCTAAATATTTTTGGAATATGTATAACATCTGATGCATGGATTTGATCTCTCTTGACTTTTATGTTTTTATAGTTATATATTTACTATATTTCTCTAATCAAAGTTGTTGTTAAAGCCCGGGGCTTTTCTGACCCAAACTACATTCCCAATCTAGAATTCATATCTGTGAAGTAACAATTCTCACTTATCTTCACCTAATGTAGCTTGTCAGATTTTCCCCTGAATGGTTTTGATCAAATCATCTCAAATCTCTTTGCAGTTCTAAGATTTTTTTTAATGATCTGTCCTATCTTTGCTCATTCTAAATCTTATTTTCAGTAGAAACTCAATCTAGTGAGAATCCCCTCTAAAGATTTTTTCTCAGAGAGTTAGACAGTTACACTCACTGGGTGGGGTTCAGGTAGCCCCTTTGTTGCTGGTGGCAGTGGTACGATGGCTGCTGCCGGGAGGCACGTTGAGCATGGAGTGCTGGGTGGTAGTGGAGTGACGTTGGACGATGTCGCTGAGGGATGATACTGTTGGGTAACGGTGATGTTGGCAGCAGCAATGTCAATGGTATGGGGTGAGGGTGTTGGAGGAGCATGGCGAGTTATTGCTGGTGGGACACTGAGGTGGTGATGATGGAGATGAGGCTGTCGTGGGTGGGGGTGAGGTTGACAGAGGGTGCTGTTGTTCTAGGTGGTGGTGAAGGAGTGATAGTGGTGGTGATGATAGAGAGGAGTTTTCACTGAGAAAGTCACACTACAGTCCATCTGTCAAGAAGCAGCTAAATATGAATTGGACATATTTGTTTCCTATCCTGCTCCTTAAAATCCTACTCATTCCACCTCAATAATATTGGATAAAATCCTTTTCTCAAATGATCGTATAAAATTCTTTTCCAGGACATAATGTATTCCCATAAGTAAAGAAGTAAGAAAAAACATTTCCAGCACTTCCTGAGAAATGGAGGTCACCATTATCCCTCTGTCCTCAATTTCACACTCAGCTGATGCTACAGATGCCCTGGGAGCCAAACGGACTGCCCCTGTTCTTTGACTTTCACAGGCCAGCTCACGCTCCCCTGGGGTTTTGCTCAATCTCTTGTCTCTCTCTGGCAGTAACCACCCCTGATCATTTTTTAGCAATTCGATTCTTCAAGATTCAGCTCCAGCTTAAACCCTCCTATGGGGTTAATCCTGTACCTTTGTAGAATTTTCATTAGGGAAAATTCACTACCACCATCAAAATCATGCAGTTCTGCAAAATCGTGTATCTGCCTTGTTCTTCAGCGGCACAACATGAGATTCTCTGGTCTCCCCAGCAAGATCTTCACCTCTATAAGAATAGTGCTCTCCTCTGTACTTTCTTTGTGTTTACTCCTCATAGTGCCTAGCACTCAGCAGGTACTTAATTGAACACCATACTTGACTACAAAATACAAAGAAAGAACACCATAGCCCCAGCTCTGCCTGTAACCCATTGCATAAGCTTACATCTTTACTCCTCCAACCTTCAATTTCTCCCTCAGTAAAGTACATTACTGAGCTAGCACTCTTTTCCAGGCATGTGGATGATATATAAATTCCTTTCATATGGAAAAACAGTATTATTCACTGAATCAAAAGTACAACTGTTGAATTCACCATTTATTATTTCAGGTTAAAAAAATAACCTCAGACTTCTTGTGCCAGATGTTCCAGATGGTGGCCTGGGCACTGATATAATTACCCCCACTCTATTCTAAATGTAAGAAATGATACAGATGATTATTACAAATTATTAACAATCATACAGCTGACTTGAAAAACAGAAGCAATAAAAGGAAAGTTTCCAGTGACCAAAAAGAGTTACGATGAGAGTCTCTTTAAAAAACAAAAGGGAAAGCACAGAGAGCCTGGCATGGTGGCTTGTAATCCCAGCGGTGTGGGAGGCTGAGGCAGGAGTTCAAAGCCAGCCTCAGCAATGGCAAGGCGCTAAGCAACTCAGAGAGACCCTGTCTCTAAATAAAATACAAAATAGGGCTGGGGATGTGGCTCAGTGGTCCAGTGCCCCTGAGTTCAACCCTTGGTACAACCCCCTGCAAAAAAATAAAAAATAAAAGAAAAGAAAATAAAGAAAGTGCATACAGAAAACCCAGAAGTGCTAGAAACAGAGTTGAGCCACTGTAGAGGGGGTGCAGGCAGTGACTCTGTGAAGCTTTATTTGTAATAGTATCACTATTTAAAGAAACAATTATATATATAATTTCAAATAATGTAAATGTAGAGCTTAAAAAAAAAGGACAGGAAGAAAATAAGCCCCAAATGTCTGGCAGTGGTAGGATTAAGAAAAATATATATTTTCATCTTTGTGTGTGTCTATACTTTTCAAGTGAAAACACAGACAGGTAACAACTACGTCACCTCCTCTCCCATGGCTTGGTAGGTCTAGCTTAGTGACCTAAAAGATTCAACTGAGTATGAACAACCTGGGCTCTAAGTCAACCTCCAGGTGGCTAAAAGGCTTTTTAGCATTTCAGGTGGGGAATCAGGGTGTCAGGTGGGGAATCTAAAGCAGAAAGTGTGGCCTCTTCCTGGTTGTCACTGAAGTTGTTCACTGGATTGGGTAGGATCATCCACGCGGCTCCTCTGTCCCTTCCTCCACTGTTCTTACACAACAATACAAACATTTTAGCATGAAAAGCTAAAACCCCACTGCCTTCTGTTTTTGAGTCCTTCCATTGTTTTGATACCTCGTTGCAGGGCAGAGATGAATGGAAGCCAGTCTGATCAGATCTAGTCTAAATATTCAGAACCCAGGAAGGGAACCCTCTGCAGCAGTATGCCAACCTACGTCTTTTAGTTGCCTCAGCTCCTGATAGATTGGCTCTTACCCCCTTTGAATTCCTTTGTTGCAGAGGAGTTAAAATTCATGAGCGTCCCATGCCTGGGAATACTTACCCAGTGCTGCTATTTTTTCGGAGCCAAGCTGGCCAACACGGCAAAGAGTCGGAGGTCTGTTGGGCCATCTGTTACATAATAGTCAACAATCTCGAAAATCTCGGGGAGCAGGGACGAGGGAGCGAAGATGATGGCGGCATTTAAACAGAACAGATTGCTGCCTTGCTTACAGGAAAAAAGAGAGAGAGATAATATGCTTTGATTGAAGCAGAGACAAGCTTTATTAGCATAGGGAACAAAACAAACTTAAAATAATGCTGACAGTCTAAAGAGGCTTGGTGACAAACCCCATGTTGAATTGTAGGTCACAGGAGCCCCAATGTGACGCACACACAAACAACGCACAATGCATGCGCTCCACACCGACACCCACATCAGTGACAAATGACAGAGACCACTGAAAAATTGCTGTTGAATTCAAAAGCTAAATACAAGCCTATGCTTGCATTTCAAATCTTGGAGACCTGGGAAAGGCACTTTGCCTTCACATCTTCTAACAAACATGCTCATTACGGGACAGAACTCAGGGCCTCCTCTGGTTCCACAAAGCACAGGCCTCAAAATTCTCTGATTTAGCTCCTTTGTAAATTTAGAAATCTTTGCTTGGCCCAAGCCCTGCTCACCAGTGACTTAAGCATTCTGCAAAAGAAAGACTACAGAACAGAGAAATGAATCTGGCAATAACAAAAAGTAAGGATAAAAAGAAATGGAGGTAATTTTGAAAACAGAAGAAATAGTGAAAGGAAGATAAAGTCTAGAAAGGAATAATGTCAGCAGAAAGTCCTGAAATATAGAGCAATAATAAGGTGTGTTAAAAACCAAGCAATGGGCAAACAAACATCAAACTGTATTTAATAGTGTACTGGCAGAAGTGGTTAGGGATAAGTCTACCGAGAGCAGACTTTGAAATGCACCAAAAACTAAAATGGACTAATGGATGAATGAAAGAAGAGATAAGTGATTTGCAATAAAATGAATATAAATGAGTGTTAATTGTGGAATATAGGAGTGTGTGTGTGGAATACACTATGCATTTCTTTCAACTTGTTTGCATTTTGAAAATTTCCATAATCAAATGTTGGGCAAAGATAAATGAACATGACGATGCCAAAGTTAAAACAGAATGAACACTTAAAATTTTTTAAACAGCTAAAGATATCTAATTAAGTATTCTTTGAAGTTCCACTCTTCTTTCACATAAAATGGTTTTCAAATGTGTAACTCTAAGCAGAAATGAGAATAAGGGTTAAAGAATGTGATTACCAAGTTTGGGTGGCTAGTTTGTTGTTTTATTGATTTAATTCCCCCGTTGCTGTTGTTTCTAGGAAACCAAAGAGTAAGATTAGTATAAGTTATAATTTGCTATGAAATTTGCCCAAGGCAGTTTTTACTTTCCCTTTCTCACAAATGAACTCTCTGAGATGAACAATATGTAAATTTGTAATTCCTACTCACTGCTCACAGACACTTCTGCTGACAGATAATCACTTCAAAACAAAAGGAAACAACAACAAAAGTTTTAAAACCTCCAATATTTCAGGGTGGTCATTTGCAATGCTTTTGGCAAATTTCATGCCAGTCGAGATCATTCTATCTGGCTTATCTTTCTTGTGTACTTTCACTGAATCTTAATGTTTAAATTTAGAAGTCAAGACTCTGGTGTATCTGAGGGAAAAAGAGAACTTTTATTTCTGAAAGCTGCATTTTATCTACTGCCTGGAACCAAATTAGGAAATGACAGTTTCAACTCAAAGATGGGAGAAATCAGAAAGGAAAAGAAAATAAAGAGGACAGCAGCCACTTGTAAAGTACCCCTCCAGCCTTCAAATGCTTTTGTCTGTGTCTCCGAAGAAGCTGAATCTCCATGCTCAGGGCATTTGACATTAACTCAATATGTACAGCAAATAACATCTTTTAGTAATAACTAATGGTAAATGTAAATATGCATATATTTATTTTTTTAAACCAAATTTATCTACTATATTCAAATCAAGTGTTCAAGCACAAGTCATTGAGTTTCAAATGAAAATATATGCAATTCCATTATCCCTTTTAATATATAAAACTGCATCATGGAGAAGCCTCAGAGCTTAGAACATGAAAACACAGAAAAGGACAAGGTTAGAGGTTTGAGTGGATACCAAAATATCTGTCTGTGAGCTGAACATTTAAAACTGAAATGTGATAAGCACAGAAGTTATTGTCTGCAAGTTTTAATCCCAGGGATTAAAAAAAAGAGAGAGAGAGAAGAAAAAAATTTGTGAAAATATTTGAACAACTTTCTGATTTTTGAACAAGCAAGTGCAGAATAGTAGACATCCTCGTTTCCAATACTGCAATGGGCTTTTGGGGCTCTGACCCATGAAAGGAGACCTTGGGACTTCAGGGCTCACCCAGTGGCTGGTTTGGGGAATCCAGACTTGGGAAGTTACCGGGTAGAAGTTGATGTAGTTTGTAAGAGCAAAGTAAGGCAGAGGATCTGGAGGGGACAAGGCTTTCTGACTGCTGGTTTCCCTTCAGTGGCTTCACTGGTCTTTGTCACTCTCTCTTTGCTCAGATCACATCCCAGTCCTGAGGAGTCAGTGTCCAGGAACTCAGGACATTATGACTAGTCAGACCCAGGAGCCTGGGGAAACTGCTCTGTGTTGGGTGGTGGTGGAAACTAGCCCACGCCCCGTAGGTGGATTGTCTCTGCACATTTTTAAAAATCCTGATTTATATGACAGGAATGAAAATTAACCTCATTATTTCATAACTAGTACCTTCAAAGGCCTACACTTCCAAACAATGTCTATAAGTCTTTCTTTAATAAGAACTTTGAAAAATCTGATGGCGTCACAGAAACTTTGGGAGGAATCTTATATACTTATTACCTATGAAAAGATAAACCACTGGCTAAGAGTCAGACTGCCTGAGTGATGAATCCCGGCTCTGCCTTTGTGCACATTGACCTACGTAGTTACAGCTCTCATCTCAGCTTTTGCATCTGTAAAATGGGGATGATGTCAGTATACTATGACAGCTACTAATCATTATCATTACAGTTATTGTGAGGATCAAATAATATAATACAATGACAGCCTATATGCCACAGTGCCACCAGGATATTAAGTGCTTAATAACTGCTTAAGAAGTGAATTGCTGCTATGCTCGTCATTATTATTATCTTCTGAGTCAGAAAGAAAATATAAACTTGGAAGATACATATTTACTGGGGAACTTCTGGATTAAGTGCCTCAGATAAATATTTTGGAGCTTGGCTTGAAATGCTTTTCAGTAAGTTACTTTGACTTTATTCTGTAAAGAAAGGAGGAGGAGGAGGAGGAGGAGGAGAGGGAAGAAGGTCATGGAGAGCATGCGTAGGCAATCTTGGCTCTGAACATGAAGCCTTTCTGTGGAGATGTGCAGCTCTTCGCAGTCACCTTAGCAACACTGAGGAAAGTCCCATGGTATTTTCCCACCTGTAAGCCATACTTGAAGAACCTAAGGTAAGTCCCTTAATGAAAAGTGAGATACCACAGAGGCAGAGAGTACAATATCCTGATTTTGCAATGGGCTATGCACAGTAGATGCTGGTATCAGCTTTCTTACATCACTACAAGGCAATGAGAAAAATCTTCCAAAGTGGATTTATTACATTTGAGAAACTTTTTAGGTGGTGATATAATGCTAAAGGATGAAGGAAAAAGTATTTAGAATTCACAGATTTTTTTTTAATCACATTATCGATTTGTACATAGGTGGAGTTCTACTCCGTAGGAACCAGAAACTGACTTGGACAACTTCAGCAGACGGAATTTTTCAGAGAGACACAGAGACTGTTTAAGAAGATCATGTTTAGGCTGAGTGAGAACTGGGGGGACTGTGTAGGCCTCAACTGAAGCAAGCACACCATTACTGCTTAAGATGTATGATTGGCAATCATTCCTTCAAGATTCAAAATCCCAGGACAGCAGGTCTGATGGGCTGAGGCTAGGTCATGTGATCTATACCTGCCTGGACTGGAACTGTGTTGGGGCAGGGATCTCTTCAGTGGGCACTTTCTCTTTCCACCATTATGTCATGGGTGATTTTCCAGGAAAGCAATCAGTAGGCTCTGAGGATTAGTACTGAATATTAAACATTTTTTTAAAAAAAAGACATTTCTATGCTGCACATTTCAAAACATTCCAAAAAATTCAGAATTTTATTTTTAACCATAGTTACCATCTTTAGCACATGAAAAAAAAAATTCTATTCTTATTCCACACAGTGATTCTGAGAGTTCTGACTTTCCTAGATCCAATTCAGTAAATTGTGAATTTTATCAGAGAGCCCTTGTAGGAAAAGGAAGAAAAGCTCACAGTTCAAGTTCCCCTCTATTGCTTGGAAAAGCTGTACTTAAACTACTTTTTTTCTCTATGAAATTGGACCACATGGGCTAAGGTTGTAGTTCTGTAGTAGAGT
This sequence comes from Marmota monax, assembly GCF_021218885.2. NCBI lineage: Eukaryota > Metazoa > Chordata > Mammalia > Rodentia > Sciuridae > Marmota > Marmota monax. The sequence continues at coordinate 1,976,391 of NW_026695202.1, forward strand.
GCTTGCCTAGCACATATGAAGCACTTGGTTCGATCCTCAGCACCACATTAAAAAAATAAATAAATAAAATAAACATACTGTGTCCATCTACAAATAAAAATATTGAAAAAATTGAACAATATAAAAATAGAATGATAACCAGCAGTGATGAAATTATAGTAAATCAGGCACTCTTAGTCATCACTCTAGAAAATTAAACTAGTGTAATCAATCTGAAGGACATATGAAGGTTTTGATGTATCAAAAACCTTAAAATGTCCACACCTTCTGATCTAGTAATTCAGTTTCTAGGAATTTATCTTAATGGAAAAGTTAGTGTTTACACAAAAACGTTATTATATACACCTTCATACAACATTGTAACAACACTGTGAAAAAATTAAAAACCACGAAAATACTCAGCAAAGATGAATTGTCTGATTAAGCCACAGTAGAATTATTTTATATAATACCTTGCAGTCACTGAAAGATGATTTGGGATTGTGTTTGTTTGCTAACATTTTAAGATGTTTTTGATATGTTGTTGAATAACCATACTCTCCCTTCCCACCAAAAAAAAAAAAAAGCAGATTATAAGTATGGTAACCTTCTGATTTAATAAAATGCAAAATATAGTTTATTTAGATTAATAAATGCATAGAAACTGAGTATAGTCATGCACATCTGTAATCCCAGCAAGTTGGGATGCTGAGGCAAGAGAATCACAAGTTTAAGGCCAGTCTTAGCAATTTAGCAAGGCTCTAAGCAACTTAGTGAGACCCTGTCTCAAAATAAAGCATTGGGGGTGTACCTCAGTGATAAAGTGCCCCTGAGTTCAATCCTCAGTACCAAAAATAAATAAATGTAGATACAGAGATGGAGAGGGAGCAAAAGATAATCTAGGAAGCTAATCACCAAAATGCTAATATTGACTTCAAGTAGTGGGATTATGGATACATTTTATGTTCTTATTTTCATCTTCTGTTTGATATTTTTTTTCTTGCCAGTACTGAGCATTGAACCCATGGGCTCATGCATGCTGAGCAGGCGTTCCACCACAGAGTGATATCCCCAGACCCTGATATTTTGTCTTTATCTTTTACTTATGTGATTGAATCACAATGAAAGTTATTTATAAGGTTTTTAAATTGAGACAATATAGGCTAATATAAATGGATACACATGCTATTTCAGAAAATGTGCTTTGTGTAGGTTATATTTTAAGGAAAAGAATACCTCTTTACACAGTTGAAAACATCCTTAGATGTTTATGGGAAGAATGTTGTTCCTTACGTCTTTGTTTATATCATGAAGATAAAGCATTATGGCATTATGTTTATTTTATTTTTGAGGAGTTTGGACACACAGGGTACTTTTGATTTATATTATGAAGGTTTATTTAAATTTCTTTCTTTATTCCTGTATATTATTCCCTGAGTCTATGAACCATGGAATTAGCAGATACTACGTGAGAGTCATCCTAGTTACTTAGACTTGCTAGCAGATATAAACAGTAATGCTCAAATATCATCTATCAACTGTAGTTAACATTTACTGTGGGATAGTGGGAGGCAGGAGCTTCTTTAGGCCATGGGTACACGTTGAAAAACACTCATGCCTTAATACCAGATTAATAGTAAGTCCCCTAAGGCACCCAGAATGCCTCTGCTCACATCCCATTCTTGCATGGCCCAGAGATGAGTTTGATAGATAAAGTAGCAAGCAGAATGTTCCAGATCCTTACTTCCAGAGGGCAAGTTTGGCTCATGGAGCATATTTCAGAGGACCTCTCTGGATACAGAAGATTGAATCACCTAAAGCACTCAGGCTGTATTCAGCACACTTTTTATTGAAATTAAGGCTTCATTGTCATTTCTGCAGACAAGGAAGCCCATGAAGGAGGCAGGAAAGTAAGCTTCCATGTGTTTCCCCGCACTGTAGTAAAAATTAAGTCTCAAAGGAAGAAAACAATTACTGCTTTTCCCTTACTTCTGCATATAGCTTTCATTTCTCTAAACAATTATTTTCTAATTCAGATGCCCAAGAAGAACTTTCAGGTCAATGCGATGAAAGATACTTTGTAAAGATGAAGAACTAGCATTATGCCAAATGAAAGTTTGGGCTTTCACAATTAGCAAACCATTTTCTATACAGAAATCCAAGGCTATGACCCTGGGGCCATGCAGAGGTTATTTTTTTTTCTTTTCTTTCTAATCAACAGTCACTGCTACAAAGTGTGCTCTGTAAAGCCGCAATTGCATGAGGCTGGCGTTCGCCTGGAGTGTTGGTACAGTACATGCCATTGTGTCTAGGGCCCTGGCCCCCTTTTCTATCTCAGCTTTGAAAACCCTTGTACAATCATTACAGGACAGAACAAAATGCCCAGCAAAATGGAGGGAAGTACGGAACTGACAGTCTGTTTGCTCAAGCCTCATGGACCAGAAGCTAAAATAGCCTGACCAACTTCGTGATTTGACTTTTCTTAAAAGTAGAAACCACAGGACAAAGCGCATGGAGAACAATGAGAGAAATAAACGTTGGTAGCATCCACTCCCTTTTTTATTAGTCATACAAAAAAAGAGCCATTGAATGTTAAAGAACAAGAGCAGATGGTGGAATCATTTCTTTCTCTGTATATCATAGATGGGTGATCCCAACAAAGATGGAAAAATGAATTTGCTTCATACAATAAAAGCAAACAATGAACGCTTATGGAATTGGATCCCCATAATAGTGTATGGGGGCATAACCAGGTTTATGAGGGGTATTGCTAGAAGTCCAATTATTGTAAGTTCTTAAAACTAATTTTAAGAACCTGCTAATTAAATACTGTATTTATCACTCTCTGGCTATGGTAAGAGTCAAGTTCTTTGACTCCTTTGCTTCCAGTAGTTTTGCTTTAATCTTATAGTTTTAATTATTTTTTAAAGGCCTATTCTATAACCTTAATTTGTTTGGCCCTTACTATACTAACAAAAACAGGTAGTTGTAAATTCCCTGCAAATTCCACTTCATTTGCACTTCTTGCTCTTCGTTATCCCCAATTTTTCTTAATTTATCATCCTTATTTGAAATAAAAAGTATTTTGAGGAGTTTGGACACACAGGGTACTTTTGATTTATATTATGAAGGTTTATTTAAATTTCTTTCTTTATTCCTGTATATTATTCCCTGAGTCTATGAACCATGGAATTAGTAGATGCTACGTGAGAGTCATCCTAGTTACTTAGGCTTACTAGCAGATATAAACAGTAATGCTCATTTGAATAAAATAAGACATTTTTGAATAACTGAGAAATAAATTGGCAGCAGGTAATATTATCTCAGTATTTAATTGTCTCTGATTGCCCCTATAATGTGTATGTGTGGGGTTAGATAATAGTTTCATTTGCCCTTGAGAAACTAGACCCAGATTGATTACACGTTATAAAAACTCACATACCATCATGCACCAGTTAAAGTCAGGATTAGGAATCTCTAGAATAAACTCCGTGAGAAATCTATGTATCCTGGGAATCATTGTTCACTGGTCTATTATCACTCAAGAAAGAATTTGCATATCATAGCATTTCTTGACACAAATTTGCATTAAGACTGAAAAGCTGTAGAGTTGGACTTGTTACATAATCATCTGTTCTCATCTATTCTAAAAGTCAAGTACTTTTTTATGGATCAGATAGCCTAATACCTAACTGTTTGCTACCTCCACGTTTACTTGTCTTCAGAAATCCACTTTGGGGTATAGCTAAAGCAAAACAATCTTCAAAGATTAGGCTTTAATTGAATTCTTCTTCCATTGAATTGCAAAAGAATATCCTCACTTAGAATTCTTTTTCTATAAGGGGCACAACTGAAATTTTCATTTTGAATTTGGAACCCAAAAAGTAGTGCCCACAGAAAATTGTTTGATATAGGTTGTCTCACAAGATGCCACCATGAAAATTAATATAGTGAATCTTGCAGGTTAAGCAAATGAAATTGCAGGATGCCCCACTAAATTAGAATTTTAGATAAATAAGGAATAATTGTAGTATAAAGAAACATAAGTATGTCTGTTTGCCTTCCAAAAGTGTCTAAGAACTAACCTTGTTATGAAATGAAGATGTTATTGTTCCTTGTTTCTTTAGTAAAGAACTAATTTTAAGGCTGAAATTAGTAAATCTAGATATAGACATATCATAAATATATCAATTGACTATTGCTCACTACTTTTGTGAAGTATTTCCCTTATAGAATGGATTATCTTCATGAATGTATTAAAAATTTTCAAGTTAACTCAAATTAAGGAACTTATAAAGATGAATATTGGGAATTGAATCACTAAAACAAGATTTTCAGGGAGATACATTTCTAAAAATTGAGATAATGACAATAAATCTCTATCACTATGATACTTCGGGGATTTTTATGTCAATCATAATCATGACAGTTAGCACTTTTAAAGGTCTTCTATGTGTCACAAGCATCACACGTGTTGCCTCAAATATTTTCAGCATCTAGTAAGATGAGTTTTTGTTATTCTTTTTTGAAGAAGGAGTAACTGAGTCTCAGAGAACTTAATAAATTTTCCCAAAGCCACCCAGATTAAATCAGAGTTGTTACATTTTCTACCCTATTCTTTCTGCCCCATACCAAGTTACTCATGCATTTGATTTTCAGGACAATGCCAGTTTGCTTAAATAGTGCCATAAAAACCATTTGTCTATCCCCCAAAACCAAAGGCCAAATGTTCTCTCTTATAAGTGGATTCTGACCCTAATGGCTGGGGAGGGGGGTGGAGAATGGAGGAACTTTGTTTGGGCCAAGGTGTGTTGCACGGGGGCAGGAAAGATGGTGGAATGAGATGGACATCATTACCCTAAGTACATGTATGTCTGCATATGTGGTGTGACTCCACATCATGTACAACAAGAGAAATGAAGAGTTGTTCTCCATTTGTGTACAATGAATCGAAATATATTCTGCTATCATTTATAACTAATTAGAACAAATGAAAAAAGTTATTTTTAAATAAAGACCTTTTGTCTGTTGATAGCCCATCTCTATAGTCTAGAGGCTAAAAACCATGTTTTCATTTCCATTTCCTAGAGAATTCTTAGACTGTAGTCCTTTTTTATTTTTTAAACCTTTCCTTCCTGGGTCAATACTTACCCTACTTAGGGAGTGCTTATAACATTATGATCATATATTGGTATTTCAATTTCAGGTTTTACTTTTCAAAAATTAAAAAAAAATTGGGGGAGTTAATAGTCTAGATATTCTAAAACTTATTTTTTTTCAACTGTAGTAAATAAAGTAATGAGACATGAGTTAGGGGTATTAGATAATACAGCTTTATCTGCTAATTTATGATTTTAAAAATACCTGAGCAAAACCATAATAGGAGGGGTCTAGAGTCCCCATAGCCCCCATGTGGAATCCTCCAGAAGACTTTTAAATCTCCTCGGGGAGAAAAGAGAAAATATTTTTTGTTTGTCTTCTCACAAGAAGACAAGGAAGTAAAACTCTGTATGTTGGATTTGTATAAAAGTTACACATAAAGACAAAATTAGGCTGATAGGATTGCTTTATGGATAAACTTCTCTCTCTTCATCTTTTCATCCCCTACCCCTCTCCTTCAAGGCCACACTACTATGTAAGTTCCAGAGGTGCATGGCTACTGAGGTAAAACTCCTGGGCTAGTGCTGGAGATGAGGTGGACCATCAACAGTGCATCAGCATCTGCCGTAGCCTGGACGTGCTATGTGGTGGATGCTGAGGCTACAGCCGTAAGTCAGAAATCTTCCCTGCCCTCGAGGAGCTCCCAATCTTATTACTAAAGGATTTGACGTCTAGGGCCCTCAAAACCAACTGAGTGCCTGTGCAGGACTGTCAGCTACTCCCAGACCACTGGTTTTACTTGGATCAAGCAAGGTGAGATGGGGTCTGCATCAACACCTGCCCACCCCTGACCACCTATTTATTTAACAGGTGATCTGCTCTCTGCAATAAAACCAATTTGCCATCCATTTAATCTCCCCTTTCTGCTCAGGCTCACTGTTTCCTATCCAATGTTTCATCTGTCCATATGCAGTGTATCTAATGCCCTTCAGTTGTATTCCAGAAGTATGTGTGTGGGTACACATCGTCTCCCCAACTCTTTGAAGGCAAGGACTCCTGGTTTTTGGTTTCTGCATACTTAGACTGCATTGTTCAGAGTGAATTCACACAAATTAACCTAAGAAGTATTGTTGATTCACTAACTGACTGAATGTGATTTGAGACCTCTTATTCTATATTAAGCATATTACTAACACAAAACTATTTCCCTAGGTTGTTCAAGGGAAAAGGACAGTACAGGATTCAGTTGGGGTGTTTACTTCACGGTGTGTTTGATATGTTATCACATAGCAAGAATTTTCCAAGAGTGACTGATAATAAGCATTGAGCTTTCCTTGTTAAAGTTAGTTTAGTGCAAAAAAAAAATAGTAAGAAATTATTAAATAAAAATGGAATCATTGATCCTTTCCAAAATTTGTCCTGATATCAAAAGTTCCTGAGGCTCTACAACCAAGTGGAGTGAAATCATTTGTAGAGCCATGGGAAAAATGTGTAGAATTCTCATGAGCAAAGATTTCTAAGTGCTATTTCATTCCCACCCTTTTCTACCCAGAAAGATGTTCAGTTATTCTAGAGGTGAAAGGGGAAGGTTTATAGGGCATTATCCTTTGGGATAAACTAATCATCCATTGTTCTCAAATACATTTTTTTTCCCCTAAGCAAAGAATAAACAGTAGTAAGACATTGAGGTCGCCATTTGCAGTGTTTGGGATAGAGTCCTCCAGGAGCCCCCAAGGTTACTGCAAACACAAACACTCCACATTTGCTCATTAGACCCCTTGCTGTGTAGCCCCTAGACACCTGAGTACCCCCAAACCTTACCAAATCCCAGCCCATACCTCCAAAAGGCCGATTCCTACCAAGCTGAACTTCACATCTCAGATGATTTCTACCCCAGTGGGAAAATAAAGTCCAGGAACTCAACAAAACTGTGACCCTGAATGGGGTAGGACATCTAGATATGTCAACACAGCGTAGTGTCTAAAAGTCAAATTGCCTCATTTTGTTCTGGACACACTGCCTGGGTTTGTTTGAATCCCAGCTCCACCACTAGCTACACAATTCCACTGTAGGGTAGTGTGCTTAACTCAGTTTCCATGGATATAAAATGGTGGTAACAACCCTCCTTGAGCCATTTTGAAAACTAAAGTAGACAATTGATATGAAATCTCAAGTGTAACATCCGGCACACTTCAGCATTTGTTCCATGATTCAGCTGCACTGAATCTCAGACTCAAAATATGTCATGGATACTGTGCTTTCCCAGGTGGCTCAGGTCATCCACTCTTGTCATCGTATGGAGCTTAACTCTCAGGGGTTCTTTCTCGAGATTGCAAAGTCACGTGGAAAATCTCCACCTCAATTCTGAATCCCGAGATAGAAGAAGAAAGATCTTAGGGCCTCCATGTAGTGCCGCAGCAAAAGGCTGGCTTCAGCATGTGTGCTTTAAAGTCACTCCTGGGAAACATCCTTCACACGAGCACAACCCAACTCGTGTTCTCCCAATATTTGTTCTGGGAGGTGCTCATCAAGAAAAGCTTCCCGCACATCAAGAAAAAAGACTTTTGAAAGTCCTATTTAAAAACCTTCTCCTTCTCTTGGAGATTCTCAGAGACATCAACGTATGAAAGTCTCAAAAAGATAATGCAGGAAGAAAACCTATTAGTTTCATCTTGCATAATAGCCCTGCTGCTGTTTTTTTTTTGTTTTTTTTTTAACCACAAACACTTTGTCAATATCTTGGACCTTGTGTTCTTAAGAACATGCTGGAAATGGAGGAACATGTCAAGGGCAACAATAATTGATGCTACTAGAAGGACTTGACATCCTATTTCACCAAATTCTCAGAAAACACTTTAAAAAGTATTATATAATTAGTATTGAACACAATTAAATTCTTCTTTGGCAAAGTGATCTCACCTGGCCAAATACCCGAGGTCTTTCTGACTCTGGCATGGAGCAAGCATCATGCACACAGTGATGGCCTGTTGATGAAAAATTTTATGTACTCAGCATGGATAGCTTGGATTTGATTTTGATTTTTCAGAAGAAAGGTGTCTTCTTTGAAGATGGTTCACTGAACTCCATTCTACCCCAGGATGTTTCCCTTCTCACTCTGCCTTTGTGCCGTAATCTACTACAGAATCTGTTCCCACAGGTTTGGGGAAGGAATAAAAAAGCCTCCAAGCCCCTAGCCCCCCCTTCTTGCCCCCTTCCAATGCCCCAGAGCAGCTGGTAGGGTTTATTGCTCTTCCCCAACACTGGCTCTGTTCTATGCATGTGGCAAGATTGATTATCCTCATTCTAAAATGTGAGGATCCAGCATGCGCCTTTGTCCCACGTCCCCCGAGAGTGAATTGGCATCAGCAACACACAGTAAAAAGGCAGCTCCTTTTGGGCCATCAGCAGTGACAGTGACCTTGTGGAGCCGGCATGCAGAGGCCACTCCCCCACCTCTGTCAACCTCTACCTTGAGTTCAGTACCCACCAGAGCAGGCTGCTACCTGACCAAACTATGCCATGGGAGGAAGACTTGAGCCCAAAGCTGCCCAGGGCCAGGGGAAAAGGAGTCCACCACAGAAATGGCCTTGTATTCAAAGGCACCTACAGTTGAAACTCCGAGACTATCCAGATGACTAGCCAGTTGTGACTGTGTCTATGCACACACACTTGAGAGCACACACATCCTACCAAGGAAGAAGCCAATCAAAAACTTCCCTGAGTGCTTTAGCCAACCTCCTAGGAGTCAGCTTGCCTGATTTCAAACACAGGGTGCCTGAACCTGGCACATCACCAGAATCTCACCAGGCTCTCATCTTTTGTGTCACTAATTTGGCTGAACTAAAATCTCAGAGCCCCCAAAGTACTGAACCACCACTCCAGACCCAGCCAAGATTTGGAACATAAAGCAAATTGAATGAACCAGCCTGTAGGCAACACAGGGAAAGTAATTGCTCTTCCTACAGCACGGCTGCTTCTCTGCTTAGCATCTGAACAAGTTAATTTGAAACATGGCTTTCTGGAAAGCAATGGTGCTCTTCTCAGCATCCCGTGGATTCATGAGGAGAGATGCCCTTTCACCAGGTAGAAACAGTAAATTATATTTGAAATCCATTTCTATTGAAGGAGGAAAAATCGTATTTTTTCCCAGGAGCCACTGTTTTTTATTTTTGCCTGGCAGCACCATTTAATATCCGGTGTCCAACATCACAGGTCCCTGTTCACTTACATAAGTGTCTGGCAACTAGGGGAAGAATTTTACTAATCAAACAAAGAACGGTTTAATTAAATACAGAATTGCATAAAGAAGTTTGCCCTTTGCCAATCCTAGGCTTCAAGGAACTGATCTCAGCAGCATCTAAATCAGACAAATTGGCTAAATTGATCCTGCTCCATGGAAAGGGTGCTTCATCTAAGTCCAATCAATGGCAGATTGAGGTGTGATGTGCAATGAGGGGAAGGAATCAGACAGCCCACTATTTCCGGGAGAGGAGTCAGGCTTCAAGGAGCAAAAACGCTTCTGCTTCATGCGGCTTTATTACCCCCTAAACACCCAGGTCCTTGAATCGTGTGCTCTGGACCACCCTTGCTTCTGCACGGTGTAGATGGCAATGGGCTCAGAAAGGATGATACAGAGAACTCTGATGTAGAGATTGTGTCATTTGTTCTGTCCACAGCTTGTGGATTCTGTATTTGACCCTCCATCTTTAACTAATTAAACACCAATAGCAGATATGACCTTCTATGCTTCTGACACTATATCTCACAAAACTGTTTTTCAGAATGTAGACTTCAAAAGTCAGTGATCAAGTATAATTGAGTAGGTTGGCCTTGGAACACCTTCCAGATCCCAGTAGTTTGGGGCAAGTCACTTTAGATCCCAGAGTCTTAAGTTTTCTCATCTGTAAAATGGAACAAAGTGCCTACTTCACAGAGTCATGGAGAGAATGAAATGTGCTACTTGTCAAAAAACCACTTCTTACGGTGGCTATTATTTTCATTTGAGGTTATTTTCCAAGGGAAAGAGATGAATTTGTCCCAGATCTTATTACTACTAAGTCTCCAAACTTGGGAGATCCAAACTAGATTTACTGGGCACCAAAGCCCAAGCACCTTCTGCTATATTGTGTTGCAGCCATCAAAAGCCATCATTGTATGTTTCACGTTGTAGGCTCTATGCTAAGATTTGCAAAGAAAGACAAAAGAAATCTAATTCAAGATTTCCTTCTCAAAAGCATTCCAGACAATGAACACCAAGGTTTGATGCCAACCATTGTCCAAGACAGACTCTGGTACTTTAAAGGATAATACTCCCATTCCAATTTCAATATAGTCTCATGCAAACTCCTAGAGTTTTAGGGAAGTTTTCACTAGTCTCTTCTAGCTCTGTGACACCACATACTTTGAGAATCTCACCTCCCATTTCACAGAAGTGACACACTCACATGTGTCTCTCTGTTCCTCTGAGCAGTAGCTCCCTGAAAGCAAGTCTTGTGAACATATCATATTTGAATTTCCTCACCTGGTACAAAGCCAAAAAATGTTCATGATAGGTCCTAAGAAAACATGCTGGATGAAAGAATGAGTCCATTTGTTTACCACCCATGGAAGAATTGGGCATTGCTTGCATATCTCCTGTCTAGGCACAGAGGGCTATCAGACTAAGAACATATTGTCCTGAAGAAATTTACATAGCATACAAATACTCCTACTAATATTTTCAGCCTCACTCTCTGTTATGGTTCAGATTTGAGCTGTCCCCCCAAAAGCTCATGTGTGAGACAATGCAAGAATGTTCAGAGGTGAAATGATTAGATTATGAGAGCCATAACCTAACCAGTGCATTAATTCATGACCTGGATTGACTGGAAGGTAACTATAAGGTGTGGCTGGAGGAAGTAGGTCGCTGGGAGCATGCCTTTGGGGTTTATATTTTGCCCCTGCTGAGAGGAGCTCTTTCTCCGCTTTTTGGTTGCCATGTCCCAAGTTGCTTTCCTCCACCATGATATTCTGCTTCACCTCTGACTCAGAACCATAGAGTCAGCTGACCATGGACTGAACCTCTGATACCATAAGTTAAAATAAACTTTCCTCCTCTAAGTTCAGATCTTTTGGTCATGGCGATAAATTGCTTTGGTAGGCTTATACTTTCCATCTAGATTCTAAGCTCCCAGAGAGCATGAACTATGATAAGTATACCTTTATTTACTTAATATCACCCCCTGCACAAAAATAGTCTTGTATTTTGTTATATTGATTAAATTACTGGTCCAGTAGGAGGGACAACATAAATTGATAAGTAACACTTCTATTAGCATATTCCCTAATGTAGAATATTAGGAGGAAATATTCTATATTTGAGAGAATTTGGTATAATAGAGCCCATGAAACTTAGGACCAGTATCTTCAGATAGAGATGTTAATCTCCATGTGCATACCATCAGGTTCATTGACTTCATGCTGAAATTCACCTGCAAAAAAAAGAGAAGGTTGCAAGTGTATATCTAAGATAATAATAGATCGACAGGGACCAGATGCATGTGGAAATAACATCTGGTAGAGCCCCAAACTCATAATTTAGATAGCTAATGGACGACTAGTACCTCCTTCCTTCTTGACAAATGCTATGGGGGAAAAATCATATAGTCTTTCAATTTACTATGTGTCTGATCTGTTTAGCAAGGTTTGTGGAAAGATAAGGAAGGTAAGACCCCTGCCCTTCAGGAGCATATAATCTGAAGAAACCATATAATGCTATGGTTGGGAACATGGGCCCTGACATCAGCCTTCCTAGGTTTGTGTCTCAACTTTACAGCAAGGACTCTGAGTCCCTGTGTAAGCAATCTGAGTGTACCTGGGAGGTATAAAGAAAAGTTAGGTAGAAATAGAAAGCCTGCCTCACAAACTCTCCATGAGGGAGATGCATACATGTGTATGTGTGTGCACATGTGTATGAGTGGATGCCATAATTACTTATAAACTGTTCTCTTTTACAATTGAATTGTAAATAATTTCTATGTTCTGAGTTAAATCTGTCTTCACATAGGTATGCATGTCTCTGCTGGGGAATAAGGGAGAGGGAGGAGAAAAGGGAGAAAATGGGAACAGTTACACTATAGTGGATATTTTATACTTTTATTCTTTATAATGGAAGTTTTTAAACATGAGAGCAATGTAGACTAAGAAGATATGAAGCCCAGGGCATATCAACAAAAGATTTCCCCCCATTTCCCTTCTACTTACTCCAATCCATCAAACCATCCACAGATTCATATTCACTATTCTCGACTAAATTCACTTGTGAACAATGAGAAATAGAAATATAATCTGCCCCTTTGCCTTCAAATAAGAAAAGTATCTTAGAGCCTGAAGATACCTCAGAGATCACTGAGTTCAAGCCCTTCTGTATTTTTTTTTAGCTGAGGATTGACACTGAAAAAGTATATTTCATTTTTTTAAACCACTGGAAGTATACCTAAAAAATGAGAAAGTCAAGACACTAAATGGCAAGATACCAGTGCAGTAATCCAGGCTTAGGTGGTGAATACTTTGTTCCCCAAACCTATTGGCTATGCTCTGAATCTCCCTTGATGTGTATCCTTCATTGTCTTGACTCTTAGATCTCTCCTATGTCTTCACTTATGCCCTCATGCAATAGAATTAAACACTCTCATATGCGGATTATTTGTTATGTTATTGCAGGCTTAATATTTTCACATGTCTACACTCACATGTAGCCACTGAATAACTGATATTTTGCTATTCCTTAAAATCTGACTCTCGTCACTCATTTAGTGGCTCAAGGTCAGTCTCGGCTCTTCTTTTACACATCCTTCAGTGGGAAACTGTCTCTTTTTTTCACAATTGGACCACTTCATACTATTTATCCTAAGACCTTAGTGCAACCTCTCATCAACCTTTTAGTTTTCTCATTCACCTGTTCCACCCTACTCCTCTCACCATCCCTAACATTGTCTGTTCTCTACAAAGTAGTCAGAATGAGCCTTTTAGAAAGAAAGTCAAATCATGCCATTGTCTTACTCAAAATTTGATTGGTTGCCTCTCCCAGTAGAATTCATCTCATGATCTTCAACAAGGTCCTACATGATGTCCTTTATCATCTCTGTCTTCAAATTCAATCCTTTCCATCACTCAATTTACACACAAGGTATCCAGTTCAATTCTACTGTATTATGGTTTGGACATGAAGTATCCCCCCAAAACAGCTCATGTTAGGCAATGGAGCAATGTTCAGACATGAAATAATTAAATTATGAAAGCCTTAACCTAATAGGTGGATTAATTCATTTGATGGATTAATTAATTTAATTATTTGAATGTATTCCTGGCATGGCTGAAAGAAGTAGGTAACTCAGGGTATGCCCTTGGGGATTTTATTTTGTCCTTGGCCATTGGCTCTCTCTCTCTCTCTCTCTCTCTCTCTCTGCTTCCTGGATGTCCTGAGCTAAACAGTTTTTCTCCACTATATCCTTCTGTCATGATATTCTGCTTCACTTTGAGCCCAGAGCAATTGGTTCAGTTGACCATGGGCCGAGATCTCTGAAATCATGTGCCACAATCAACTTCTCCTGCTTTAAATTGTTCCTGTTAGGTATTTTGGTCACAGCGATGAAAAGCTGACTAAAAGAAACTAAAACCCAAAAAGTGGGGTCATTGCCATTAATAACATGACCATGTGGTTCAGATGCCTTTGGAACTGGTTTTCAGGAATTTGGAAACCTTTGGAGATGCAGTCAAGAAAAGTGTTGGCATATTGTAAATTGAGCTTAATGGGTGACTCTGGTGGGAGCCTCAGAATAACAGAATGACACTAGGAATGCAGACCTAAAAACTATGTTCATGAGGTTTCAGAGGGGAGTGGGAACTCAGTTGGGAATTGGACTACAAACCATTAATGCTACATTCTGGTAAAGAGTTTGTCTACATTTTGCTCATTTCCTGAGATTTTATGTAAAGCTTAATTTAAAAGTGATGGACTAATTATTCTTATGGAGAAAATTTCAAGGCAGCACAGCATCCAGTCAGTGTCATGGGTATTGCTGGTGGTTTTAGCCAACTTTCCTGGGATAATCAGGAGTAGAGAGTGGAAAAGAAAGATTTAAAAATTTTGCAGTTGACTAGATAAACGCCAGTAAAACCAGGACCAAAGAGGATGTGGTTGTTGAAGAGACTATAGCCACTCAAGGAAAGCTAATATTTTGCAGAGAGACAATAGGAAAATACCTTATGGGCATCCCAGCAACCAGCAAGACCACACCCATGTCAGGCTCAAGGGTATAAAAGTGAAAACTCAAAAACTTAATTGAAAAAAAACCAAGGAGCTACCCTGACCACACAAGGTTACCTAGGAAGTTATTTCACTGTGCTCAGCTACCCAGGCACTGAGAGGCCATTACAGCCATAGCCCAAGGGCGTGCAGCTACTGCTCAAGTTGCAGAAGAATGTGGTATCATCCAAGTGGTGCTGGTTCTGTAGGAATGCAAGATGTTAGAGTTAAGGGTCATGGAGGCTTAAACCAAGATTTCAAAAGAACACTTGGAAACCAGGAAAAGTGCAGTAGGGTCAGAATCCCTGTGGGTAGCCCACGAGAGTGTTATATATGAAGCTATGAGAAGAAAGTCAGTGTTGGAATGGAAAACCCAGGAATTAAGAGATACCAGTAACAAAATGTCTGCTGAGAAAAGCTGCTGGCTGCAGACGGAACCAGCCAAAGAGAGAGGCCATGAGGGCTTCAACCTGCAAGGCCAAAGAACCAGTGCTTCCCAAGTCCTTTGGACCCGTCAGCTCACCACTACATGCCCTGGATGCCAGACTTGGAGCTACTGAACCTAAAGTTTGCCCAGCTGGATTTGGCTTTTGTTTTGGTCTCATCCCTTCTTTCCATGTTCCTGTCCCCCTCTTTTGGAATGGGAATGTTTACTCTGTGTCACTGTATATTATTTTTACAGGGGCTCATGGCCAAGAGTTGGCCTTGTGTCTGAAAAAAAAAAAAAAAGACTACAGAATCAGACTTTCGGGTAATGCTGGAACTATTAAGATTATGGGGTCTTTTGGTGATGAGCTGAATGCATTTTGCTCTGTGAGATGGACAATGGACTTGAACGTTTAGGAGCCAGGGGCAGGTTGTTTTGAATATAAGGTGTCTCCCCTCAAAGCTCTATTAGGCAATAGAGCAATGTTCAGAGGTGAAACGATTAGATTGCAAGAGCTGTAACCAAATCATTGAAATAATCCAGTTGATTATTGGTTGGTAACTGAGGCAGATGGGGTGTGACTGAAGAAGGGTGACTAGGGTGTGAGTAGGCAACGTGGGGCATGTCCTTGGGGATTTTGTTTTGTCCCTGGCTCTGCCTTCTCTGCCCTCTGCCTGTCATGAGCTAGGCAGCTTCCCTCTGCCTGTCCTTCTGTCTTGATGTTCCTCCTCACCTTAGGCCTAAAGCTGCTGTGTCAGCCAACCATGGATCGACTCCTGGAAAAACAGGAGCCAAAATCAACTTTTCCTGCACTAAATTAACCTTATCAGGTATTTTGGTCATAACAAGAAAAAACTGACTAACACATGATGTCTGGTGAACTATGGAGGTTATAAATATAAATTGGCTCCTTGAGCCTTAGTATAACTCATGATCTGGTTGAGATAATAAAATGATTTAAAGTCTGAGGATATTTTAGAGATTATCTAGTTTAACCCTTCATTCCAGAGGGTGACTTTCCTAAGAAGTCACATCCCATCTTTTTTATTCAACACACTTCCCCCCCTTTTTTTTTCCTATGTTAGATGCTTCTGGGTGTTTGGAAATGAGATGTCTCCCCTAAAGCTCTGTTAGGCAGTAGAACAATGTCCACACACATGTCCGTATGGTTCCTAGAACATGCAAAGTACTTTCTCTCTTGGGCCTTCTGTGATGACTCTTTGATTCTCTAAACAATACTTATCTCAGATAGCTATCTGACTTACCCACACTTTTTTGAGATTCATGCTCAAATATCACCAATACAAAGGAGTCTCTAAAATAGCAGCCACCTTAACCCCATCTATTTGCTTACCCTCCTCTATTTTTATTTAATATCCCTCATCAATTCCTGATCATATAAACATATAATTATATGTTTATCAGTTTGTTTATTGTCTTTCCTCCCTTCCCAGAAAGTAGGTTCCATGAAGGTAGAGATATTGTCTTCCTTGTTCACTAAGAGTCCCTCTGTATCTATTTGCAGAATGATGATGAAATAAGTGAATGAATGAAGAGATGGGTAGACATGATAATTACATTTTAAAAATATAAATAAAGGATGAGGTAGAAATAAGGATTGTTATAAAGGGATACTTTATAATGGCAATTGACTGGATCCATTGAGAATCTGAAGATTAAAGAAAAATCAAGCAAGACACAAAAATTTTGAGACTCAGGAGCTGAGGAGGGGGGATAGTATTTTTAAGAAACTGAAAAGTTAGAAAATAGAAATAAATGCTAGAAAGAGACATTTGAAAACAACTGGAGAGATCACAGTACTGAAGTATGGTGCTTCCTAAGATTTAAGCCTGGAAGAGCAAAGGGAAAGAAGAGCAAAAGGTCCAAGACAAAGCCTTGGGGCTGCCTCTGCCTGGGATGGGGTTGGATGGGCCAAGGTCTCTTTTATTCCTCTAGGTAGTTCTTCCTCTAGGTAGACAAAGAGAGCCTGATGGAAGTCACCCAGAGAACCGAAAATGGCAGGGGAAACTCAGGGAGCAAATGTAAGAAGCCAATGTGTGTCCATGTTGAGCAGCTCAGGACCGCAAGACAAGGAAAGGAGTTATTTGGGCCACCACAATGAAATATGTAGAGCACAATGTGGTGCAGAATGGAAACTCTAGAGACTGAAGCCAGATCAGGGCTATTTCTATGAATGGGCCTCATGTGTTCATTCCTTCATTTATTTTCCAAATTTTAGGCAGAAGAGAGGCTACCAAAATTTGTGAATAAAGTAGAGATCCTTCCTTCATAGATTTCCCAGTTTGTGATAGCAGAAAATATGAAGACAGTAATATAAATGATAGAAAGCAGGGAAGTTGGGGGTCTGAGTGGGCAGAAGTAATAATAGTGCTTAAGAAGTCTGGCCACAGTCGGTGATGAAGTAACTAAGTGACAAGCTGGTGCCAAGAAGTCGATGGAATGAGCCAGAGGTAAGTAAAGTATCCCATACTTGAAGGACAATAATGGTGGTAATAACGATGACAATATTTTAAACTTCCTTTTGTCCTCTTATTTTTACCATCTTCTGACATTTCCATTCATTCTTCACAATATTATATATGGTATTTAACATTACCCATTATTTATGGGTGTGGAATTCAAAACTCAGAGAAGTAAAAGACTTCCCTAAGGTTCCCAAGCCAACCCTAGGTTGGAAGTAACATATTTCAATGCAGTGTTGTAGAGAAATTTCAAAATCCTCTGTTGATATCTTTTTATTTCCTAATAAATCACAGTCAGATTTTATTGGCCACTTGCAGGAATAATTCTACAAAATTTTTTTCAGTGGTTTTAGAATTTATTCCCAGAATTTTATGCAAAATAAGAACATGGTGTAGTTACCCAATTCTAAAGCTTACATCAGCCTCTTTTGTGCCTAGAATCTGAATTTCATCAAATGTATCTCTTGAACTCGTACCCTATGAGTTAATAATTAAAGTTTCCACCACATAACCTCCAAGGATGTGTTAGTTTGCATTGCCCAATAATTGAATTCCATGGACAGAGTTTGCCCTAAACAGCGTTTTTGAAGTGCATGTCCTTTTCTCTCCAGGAACTAAATGGACCTTGGGGAAAATTAGTTCCACCATGGCTGTTAGAGATAAGCCAGTCCAGACCCCTCAGTTACACACCAAGCCTAAGTTATCCAAGGTCTCAGAGCTGTTATGGCATTTTATTAAACCAATGTTATGAGGTGTTCATTTTATTGGCATTTATATACCCTAGACATAAAATCGTGAAATACAATTGATTAGAGATTATCCAGTTTAATACCCTCATTTTACAGGTGAGGAAGCAGGCTCAGAGTCTAAGTGACAAGTCTGAGTTCACGTAGGGAATCATGCAGAAAGGCTAACTCCAGGTCTCCTGGTTCCCTGCCTGGAGGTTTTGCACAGGATGGAGCTTCTCTAAGTACAGTCCATGGCCACCTTCATGTTTTAAAAAAAATCCACTTCTCATTCTGGACTTATTGAATTATAAGATCTGGTGGTAGCTCAGGAATCTACAAGCCTCTGCCCAAAGACCTCCTGAGTCCTCACCATGTGTCTTATACAAGTTTGATTCCTCATGCTGTGACAAGATGACTTTTGTCTCTCTCCTGTGATTTAGACCTTTGTGGGAAAAGGAACCTAAGACCCTTTGTAACTTTCATTCAACTTCCATTACTTATAATTTTTCTTGCACCCACGCCTTCCATTAAGCCAGTGCTTCCTTCTCCTCTCTATAATCCTTTCCTTTGTCAAGAAAAGGTGGTCACAGGTGGGCAACACTTGCTCCTCTTCTCTTCTGTCTCCTAATCACTGTTGTGGCTCCTTCTCCACTTTGGTCTCCCATTCTGTTTTCTCTCATCTTGTTCTACTGGATAAGCTCACTGCAGGAACTTGAATTACCTCTTTTTAACTCTATTGCTCTCGTTCTAGATATTTACAGATTTGGGAAGTAATAATGGACTTAAATTCAGGGAACATTCTAACTGCATTCCAAAAGCAGAAGGCAAGGCATTGAATCCAGTGCCCCACCATGCAGAGATTATGGATCTCGACTAGATTCACAATCTAGCTCTCTCTCCAGACTTTCAGATCTCTGTCCAGTTTTTAGAGCAACACCACCTCTATGACCTAATAAAACCTGCAGTTACGTCTTACTGAACATTTACTGTTTCAAGTATCATTCCTAGTGCTTTATTTGTAGATTTTATTTTATTGCTAAAACCATCCTTTAGAGTCAGTGTTATAATCCCCTTTTCATAGATGAAGGGACTCAGAAATTAATTGTCTTGACGAAGGTCACCCAACCAATAGTGAGCCTGTACTTAGATTCAGGGTCAACTGAACCTCCAATCTTAGTTCTTGCATTTCAGAAGTATTAACCAAAAGTAGGGATGAAAAGTTTGCTGCAAGTCAAACTGTGCCAAAAGAACATTTTTAGGGTCAACTTGAAAGCCACGTGCTACGCACTAGTCTAAATGTTTTGCGTGTACTAAATATTTAAACAACCCAGGATATAACTACTAGCATCAAGATTCCCACTTGACAGCAAATGGAGGCAGAGGTCCCCAGATCACACAGCTAGGAGGTGACAGAACCAGGATCCAAACCTAGGGAAACTGTTTCCAAGCCTGAGTCATAACCACTAATCAACATCCCCAATTGACTCCATCTGCTAATTAAGAACGACCTTCAAAAGCTGAATAAATTCGAACACAATTTCATAAATAATTGAAGTATATCCAAGTATTTTTTTTATCTTGAAAGTAGAAGGTTTGCTTTAAAATTGATATCTTCTGTCAATTTTGAAGGGTATTAGTAAAGATCAAAAAGTTGTATTGATTTTGCCAGGTGATGTTGGCGTTCACAGGACCTTGAATTTTACTCCAAATAGAGCAACATAAGATACATATATTTACTAATTGTTGCTTCACATAATTAATAAAAAGTAAATTGGGGCTGGGGTTGTATGTAGCTCAGTGGTAGAGTGTTCACCTCGCACATGGAAGGCACTGGGTTCAACCCTCAGCACCACATAATAAAATAAAATAAAGGTATGGTGTCCATCTACAATTAAAATATTTTATAAAAAAGTAAATTGTGTGGTGAGAAGCCACACATATGTCTATGAATGAAATTCTTCTGTTTATTATTTGACAAATGAGCACAAATAAAAATGATAATTGCTGATATCCAATCAGTTCAGGTGCATTACTGTTTGCACATGTCCAAAATATAAGAATATTATACATTGATGTGAGATTTTCCCCTAATAGGTATTCAGGACACCTCTTAAAGAAACATGCTAATCTCAATTCTGGAATATATATAAAAAAAATATCTCCTATGGCTTGAGAATCTATAAATGATTTCATTCAAAAACTGAAATGATCCCTACATATTCTGTACATAACTTCTTAGTCTTCTTTGTTTTTTCAATATCAGTGGATCACATTCAAAGTAATCTTCATCCGAAATTATGAATACAAAATAAATCCAAAATCCATCCATGCATAAGCCCACCAGATAGCATAACATCTAATAAACCACAATGAAAAGACAGTTCTTACAAGAAACTGGTAAGCTAAAAGTTTTAAAATATACATGCCCTAAAACCTGAGTGCCCACGTTCACCACACTGAGAATAAAGTTCAAGGAGCTTATTGGCCAGGACTGCTAAAGAGAGTGGAGATAGCTTCAGGGATCCACCAGCTTTCAGAATCCAAAGGGGAAAAATGAAACTATTCCTTCTTACATTCCATTTTTCCACCTCCTCAGATGTATCAGGAGAGTAGCAGGCAATCTCATGAGGCCTTGCACAACTCTTTAGGCTGTTATTGGGTGCGCAATAATGACAGAGAAGCTGCCCTTTCCAGTTGACTCTGTCCTAAAATAGTTTCAAAAGGCTGATCTCTGGCAAGTTAACCAGGCACTACGACCCAAACCAAATAGATGATTAAGTCAACCAATTAATAAGTACATACAGAGGCTTCAAACAGGAAAAAAAAAACGGACAGGAAAATGACAGCTACATTTACCCCAAATTAATCTTTGATCTCCTTAGATTAGCACAACTGGACACAGGACACAGGACACAGATCCCCTACCAGAATCATGGAAATCTCTTACCGCCTGCCAGATGTCTGCTGTCCTGACACTTTCTTCAACCGTGGGTAGCACTGCCCTCTCTCTGCCTCCTCAGCTAAGTTTGTTTTTACCCATTTCATGCAATATTACCTATTGGACCTGCTGGCTGGTTATTTTGCCATTTCCTCCCCAAATTGAGTATCTACACTCTTGGGGACCCAGAGATTCTTGTATAGGAGGCGGCTGAGTCCTAACTCCGTAATTTCTGTATCTTCATTTTTGTAAGCCTCAGCCTCTGGTCTTTCTAAAGTAGAGAAAATAACAATTCCTATTCTAGGCTTGCTGTATAAATTAAAGAATAAGGCACATAAGGGATTATCAGATTGCTCCACACATAATAAATGTTCAATATTGAACTCCAACTCACATTTCTCACCCTGTTCGACAGTTTCACATGTGTCATTTGACTCAGAACAACCTTTCATGGAATCATTGTAATCCCAATTTGGCAAGGAGGAAACAGGCAAACTCTCAAAGCCAGTAGTGGCAGAACCAGAATTTGAAGCCAGAGGGTCTGGTTCCAGAATCTTGGCTGAACTCCCAACCTGTATTACCTTGAAACAAAGCTCAACCTGGCAAACCACCAGAAAGATCATAGAGACTCTCTCAGAACTCAGGTGCAAGTTAGATTCTGCCACCGGTTGCATCAGAAAACGATGTCCCTGTAAGAAACTGCTCTTCCATCACTTACTCCTGATATGGAAACAGATACACCTAATTTTCTATGAGCTGCTGGGACAAGAGGAAGCTCTGCTTGAATCCAGCAGTAAAAAATATTCTTCCAACTCATCTTTTCTCTGTGACATTTCCCATGTTAGTTCACTATAGAGTATTCTGTTAAGATAATGCTTTCTTGCACTATGACTTTGAAGTAAATGAAACTGGAAGATATTTTTTATAAAGAATTATTGAAAGGCTGAGGGTGTAACTCAGTGATATAGTGCTTGGGCCCTGGGTTGGACACCAAGCACCACACAAAAGATTAGTGACCTTGGGCCCTGGGTTGGACACCAAGCACCACACAAAAGATTAATGGATGTACAGTCACAACCCACTTCATAATAGACCGATAGCCCACAAGCCAGGCATGATGGAGAACACCTCTTCTAACCTTCTTAGGAGGCAGAGGCAGAAGGATTATAAGTTTGAGGCCACAGTAAAACCCCATCTTTTTTTTTTTAAAAAAAAGGCAAGATGCTGTCCAAATCCTAAAACATGTTAAAACCTTTAACCAAAAGTCCCCCCAAGGTATCTTTCTACAGTACCCATTAGAAACCAACCTCCAGTACCTATAGTAACTCTCCTAACTCCTGCTTCCAAAGAGGTAGAGAGAGGTAAAGGCCCCCGAGGAACTAAAACTCCCAATGATTTTTGGAGACAGAGTTTGAGGAATAGGAAAGCTTTCCCAGAAAGGGAAAAGAAATAGAATTGCCAGTGTGGGCCTTCCAGGGGCTGCCCAGAAACCCTGCTGAAAAACTGACTTTCTTTTGTAAGTAATCAGATAATAAGACTTCTTTAAGAAGCACAGAATAGCTAAATTCATCACCATAATTTAATTGTACAGGTTATTAAAGAGCAGTTTGCCTCTCCTCCTTCTCCGGCGCTGCTTTTGTGTATTAAACTCAGACTAATCAAATTGAGGATTCCAAGAGTACTGTATTAGTCATCCCCATCCCTTTTAATTTGTTTAATGGCTTCGTGTGTGTGTGTGTGTGTGTGTGTGTTCTGACTAGCTGTACATCGCTGAGCCTCAGGACGACATGTAAATAAAGAACGGATAGGGAAACTTCTGCAGAAAACAATCAAGCATGCCCCCCTCCTAAAGTTACATTGATGTTTGAGTAATTCGTGGGACGTGGACTGCAAGCAGTGGTGCTTATTATTTCCACTGAGCGGTCTCCAGACATAGGAGAAGAGAGAAGGCAAAGAAAGGAAGGAAGGAAGAAAGAAAAGGAGTCTGAATTTACACTCACTGCCTGAAAAGCCCTTTTGTGCTCAGCCAACTTCTCCTGGCTGAAGATGCAGTCTTTGCCAAAAAGTCGCCTGCAAGAACGCACACCACACAACCCAGCTAGAAAACAGCCATTCAAGGACTCTTTCTCGGCCCACCCCCACCTTCTTTTAATAATTTTTCTCCTACATAAAAGACACATTTTTTAGAAAGTGGTGCTCACTCAGGGTCTCACAATGCTGGCTGGGATTAGAAAATAAACCACCTCGTTAGCGAAGTTTGGAGTTGGGTTTGGCTGTTTGGGTCAATTGTCTTTTCACCTGGCTCCAGCCACCAAGTCAACGTGGACGAAGAATAGGGGTTATTTAGCATGTAGCACCCGTCGGACAGCAAGCCTCTCGGAGCGGCAGTCTGAGGCCAGTGAGAATGGCTGTCTTGTGTGGGTAGCTGTTGTTGTGAACCGCCCATACACATTCAGGCTTTCTGTGCATTCAGCCAGAGAGGCCACGTGTCCCCAACCTCAAAGGGGCCAGTGCCTCACAGCGACGCGGTTCAACTTGCCTTTTCATATGTGGGATTTTCCATGTGGGCAATATTTGTTCTCTCTGCAGTTTGGGGGGTATTTCCTCAATATAATTGCTTTCCCGTGTTTCCATTTTCAACTAAAACATCAGCATACAGGGTAGGGGCGTGGGGGAGGAAGGAAAGGAGAAAAAAGTAGAAAGAACAGAGAGAAAGTCATTTCTTCCATCCTAGTATGCATGGACACCTGCTGAACAGCCACAGTGGAACAACTGGTTGAATGTTTAGGTCCCCACGATGCCAACTGGCTAACTTTTCCAGGGAACTGACTAGTCGTTTTGGCATCTCACAGGAACAACTCTGGTTCGATCTGAATTATTTAGAAGTAATTACACTGTTGATGGATTATCAAGGCCTGTGTTTTCATTCTTTTTCCTTCCTGGACACCTGCTTTTTTTTTTCCTCCATTTTAATACTAATTAGTGTCCCCAACCTGGGGAAGGACAGTTAAGTTCAGTTCAACAAATATTTTATTGAACTTTTGTCCTATGCCATGCATTCCTATAACTTCAGGAGGCAGAAAGAAAAAAAAAAGGGTGATGGTTGCCATCAATAGCTTCGGGATTTAATGGGAGACAGACAAGGTTTAGAGGCAAGGCCATCAAAAAGAGCCCAGAGTGGTCGTACGACTGGGGAAGTGAGTAGGGATGCATAGTCTAGGGATGGTTTTCCAAAGAGGTGCAGACAGGGCTGAGTTTCTAAGAATCATGGGGGAATGAACCAGTTAACAAAGAGTGAGAAAGGAATTCCAGGAAGACGGCAGTATGTGAAGAAAGGCAAAGAGCCACAAAATAATGGGATTAGCAGCTCAGTAGAACTGGAGCTTAAAACGTGAGGACAGAGAGAGAAGGGCTGAAGTGGGGCAACAGAACAGCCCATCACCATCATTTTAAAACATTTCAAAGGCAACAGGAAGCCACCAAAGACAGAAGCAGGAGCGGGAACTGATAAGATCTAAATTTAGGTCTGCATGGAAATGGATTTGAAGATGGTCCATAGGAGAATGGTTAGCAGAGTGTTCTAGCCACTCAGGGAAGAAAGAATGAAATTCTAAATGAGGACGTGGGGGTTGAGTTGAGGAAGAAAATTCGTGTTCATAAAGCATATGACACAGGGCTGGGGGTGTAGCTTAGTGATATGGCTCTTGCTTAGTATGTGCAAGAACCTGGGTTCAATCCCCAGCACTGTTAAAAAAAAAAAAAAAGAGCAAATCCAGGACAGATGGTCTCAAACTGGAAGCCAAGAGATCAAGTGAACAGGCAGCCTACTGGCTGCTGGGGCTCAATGGAACCAGGAACGGGGAAGGCAGTCAACAGAGCACAGCCTCTGGTTTAAACCAAGCATTCCCAGAGGGCAAAAACGTCCTCTAAGAGGTGAGACTTTATTCTAGTTAGAAGAAATGTACAAGAACATTCTTAAATATCATAATAGTGCATGGTCCTTCAAAGGCCCTATATGTGTATAAACATATTTATTACTCCTCCATGCAGCCAAACCATCATATGCTACACTCCAACTTCCTAACACAGGTGGGGGAAGAGTTAAGACACATTTAGTAAAATGCTAACTTGACTTTGGAAAATGTCATAAGCTCATATTGAGTTTCCCTCTGATCCTTAACATTTTGTCACCATGTCAATTGTAAGGTTGTTGCTAAATGTGTTCTTTACATTGCCGAGCACACTCTGTCGGCAGTTGTTTCTGTTAGGTGGTTAGTGATACTAGTGGGGTTCCTCTCCTGTTGTTATTTTGTTTTAATGTCACTGTCACTGAGAATTACATGTTTGATCTTTTTTCCTTCTTCATTTTGGCTGCTATAAAAAGCAAACACCAGACATGCTCATAATAGCAAGTACAAGGGAATCAGTCCTAGGTGTTTTATCTTAGCTCCATTCTTGCTTCCATTCTATGCCCTTAAATAAATAGTAAGAGCTGCAGTTAAGGGTCTATAAGAGATTCATAGATGAAGTTAAGGCATTACATTATCTGAAAGTTACCAGCCAAGCAGGGATCAGTTATCTGATTGACCCATCAGCACAAATCTACAGAGAAACAAGTATAAAATAGGTATATTCTAAAGACACTGGCAGAAATGGTTCAGACAAAGGACAAGTGGATCACATAAATGCAATATCACATGGTGTAGTCAGTAGGAGCCCAAAGCTGGGAAAGGGCCACAAATCTTTTACTATCATCCTTGACTCTCCCCATCCCCTATTTCTTTATTTTTGTTAATTGAAATTCTTAGTGAGATTCTCATAGGCTTAAATGAAGTTGTAAAAAATAATACATAGAGACATCTTATAACTTTTTGCCTCTTTCTCCCAATAGTAGTCTTTGAAAAACAATACAATATCTCAATCATCCCAATTAAGATATTGACATTGATATCATCCACTCGTTCCAGTTTCCTGCTTTATTGTATTTATGTCCATATGCATTTAGTTCTAGGCAGTTTTTTAACATGTGTAGTTTCAAATGTCCACTACACTCAAGGAACAATTCCATTGTTACAAGGGTGCCCTTTTTAAATCCCTATTCTTTATTTTCTGAAAGACATTGGGTAAAAATTGGCCTAATTCTTTGTTAAATGTTTGATAAAATTCTCTAGTGAAACTGTCTGGGCCTGCAGCTTCTTTATGGCAGACTTTTTAATTATAATGCAATGCATTTTGTGGTTATAAGACTGTTCAGATTATCTACTTCATTTTGGTTCGTTGTGAGTGGGTTGTATTTTTTTTTTGAGGATTTTGTCTATTTTTCTATTTGTCAAATTTATGAGTGTAAAGTTATCATGCTATTCCCTTACTCTCTTTTTATGGATGCAAGTTCTATAGCTAGATTCCTTATTGTATCATGATATTGGTTATTTGGATCTTCTTTTTTTCCCCACTATTTTTATTACAGACTTACAACTTTATTTTTGTTTTTGTTTTCTTTTTTTATTGTTTCAATTTCTTTGGTTGCTGCTCTTTATTATCTCCTTCCTTATTTCTTTGGGTGTATTTCTCCCCCCCCCCTTTTTTTTTGGTTTCTTGAGGTAAGAACTGACATAATTGATTCAGATCTTCTTTTCTAATATGAATATTTAGTGTTATAAATTTCCTTCCCAGCACCACTGTAGCTGTTTCCCAGATATTTTAATATGTTAGGTATTTGTTTTCATTTAGTCTTATGTATATTTTTTATTTCATTTGAGACTTTCTACATGACCTATATTACTTAAAAGTGTATGTTTAGTTGCCATTATTTACAGATTTTTCTGTTCTCTTTCTGTCACTGTTTTCTAGTTTGACTCTATTATGGTCACAATATTCTCTTTCTGTTTCAATTCTTTCAGATTTGCTAATTTTTTTTCTTATAACCAAAGATATGGTTACCTTGGTGAAGCTTCCATGAGACTACATATCTGCTACTGGAGACAGTAGACATGTGTGTGCACGCACACACACCTTCTGTAGCCTTGTTGATTGTCTGTCCATTTATTCTACTAGTTTATGAGATGGGTGTGTGTTGAAGTTTCCAACTATGATTCAGGATCATTCTGTTTCTCGGTTCCATCCATTTTTAGCTTCCCACATTTTAAGGTTCTGTTGTTTGGTACATATATATTTAAAGCTATTACCTTTCTGAGGATTGGTCCCTCTATTATTGTGTAATATCTCTCTTTGTCTCTAAAAATTTTCTTCACTTTGAAGTCTGTTCTTACAGGTAATCATAATACCCACTCCCTTTTTTTGTTTGTTTGTTTTGTTGTTGTTGTTCTACAAATTAATGTTAGTATGTTACGTATCTCTCCTTCCTTTTAATTTTAGCCCACTTATGTCATTGATTTTGAAATAAGCTTTACATAAACAGCATACAATTATCAAACTCCCTTTTAAAAAGTGAAGCAAAATATGGGGTAAGGACTTTGGGGCTAGGGCTCTACTGAAAAGTATGGATGAGGGTTGGCAAGGGGCATAGAATACAAGAAGCAAAGAAATCTTACAGTGGATTGACTTATGGTTTCTATCTATCCAAAATCAGAACCTGAATCAGAGACCTGAGGGTTTCTCCTAGATGATTATGTTACTGCTTCAACCCCGACAACTGTGACAGCATTTGAAGGGTCCTTAAAGAGATGATGAAGGTAGAAATGAGATCACATGGGTGAGTCTTAATCCAATTTGACT
Source organism: Marmota monax (assembly GCF_021218885.2). Taxonomy (NCBI): domain Eukaryota; kingdom Metazoa; phylum Chordata; class Mammalia; order Rodentia; family Sciuridae; genus Marmota; species Marmota monax. The sequence continues at coordinate 2,004,067 of NW_026695202.1, forward strand.
GGTATCTTTAGGAAGAGAGATTAGGACACAGACACATGTGCGCACAGATAAAAGTCCATGTGAGGAAACAGGAAGAGGTGGCCATCTGCAAGCCAATGAGAGAGGCCTTGGGAGAAATCAACTCACAGATACCCTGATTTTAGACATGTGATCTCCAAAACTTTGAGAAAAAGAATAGCCTCTTCAACAAATGGTGCTGGAAAAACTGGAAATTCATATGTAGCTAAATGACATTAAAACCTCTATATCTCATCCTGCACAAAACTCAACTCAAAGTGAATCAAGGACTTAGGCATTAGAACAGAGACCCTTCACTGAATAGAAGAAAAAGAAGGCCCAACTCTCCATCAGGTCAATTTAGGAACAGAATTCCTCAATGATGAGAATCCTAAATCTCAAGAAGTAAAATCAAGAATTGACAAATGGGATGCAATCAAACTAACAAGCTTATTCACAACAAAGAAAACAATCAAGAATGTGAAGAGAGAGCTTAGAGAATTGGAGAAAGTCTTTGCCACTTCAGATAGAGCATTAATCTCCAGGATATATAAAGAACACAAAAAACTTAACACCAAAAGAACAAATAACCCAATCAATAAATAGGCAAAGGAACTGAACAGACACTTCACAGAAGAAATAACATGATCACTCAACAAATATATGAAAAAATGTTCAACATCTATAGCAGTTAGAGAAATGCAAATTAAAACTACGCTGAGATTTCATCTCACTCCAGTCAGAATGGCAATTATCAAGAATACAAGTAATAATAAATGTTGGAGAGGATGTGGGTGAAAAAGATACACTCAAACATTTCTGGTGAGGCTACAAATTGGTGCAACCACTCTGGAAAGCATTATGGAGATTCCTCAGAAAATTTGGAATGGAACTACCATTTGACCCAGTTATCCCACTCCTAGGTTTATACCCAAAGGACTTAAAATCTGCATACTTCAGTGACACAGCCACATCAATGTTTATAGAAGCTCAATTCACAATTGCTAAACTATAGAACCAGACTAGATGACCTTCAACAGATGAATGGATAAAGAAAATGTGGTATATATGCACAATGGAAAACTACTCAGCCGTAAAGAGAAATATGGATGGTATATGGATGGAACTGGAGACCATCATGCTAAGTGAAATAAGCCAATCCCAAAAACTCAATGGACAAATGTTCTCTCTGATATGTGTATCCTGACTCAAAACAGCCTGAGGTGCAGGGGTGGAGGGAGAGAGAAGGTTCACAGAATTGGACAAGGTGGATTAGGAGGAACAGGGAGATGAGAATGGGAAAGAGAGTATAATGAATTGGACATAACATTCCTATGTTCATATATGAATACACAAACAATGTAATGCTACATCATGTACAACCAGAAAAATGAGACTTTATGCTCCATATATGTATAATATGTCAAAGTATATTCTACTGTCATGTATAACTAACAAGAACAAATAAAAAACAAAAAGAAAACAGTAATTTCTGCTTTTTAAGCCACCCTGGTAGTTGTATTTTGTTTTGGTAGCTCTGGAAAATTAATACAGTAAATAAAGATGTGCGATAAATGGATGGAGCAGAAATAAAAAGTCACAACAAGTACAATCTTCAGAGATTTCCATGGTAGACATCTGAAGTTTAATCCCAGATTCTTCTATTCTTAGTTAGCTAAGAGTCACACCTAGAGCAGGTATTAAATCTTTGGTATTTCTGTGCTATCTTGTACTTGAGCTAAACCACAACTATCATGGTGCTGGATAAAGCTCTTAGAGTATCTACAAGCCACAGGGAGGCTATCACAGTGCTTAATTATCGTCCACTGCTGTTGCTGGTGAACTGAGGTGCAGGCCATTGGTCTATAGATGGGGATTATCTACCACAGCCTCTTTTCGCCTCCCTTTTTTCTTCTTTTGCCAGACTTTTTTGGTAATTTCAGCTTCTTTGACAAGTCTCTTGGAAAATCTTGGCTTCCAAGTTCTGGTGTTGTAATAGAGCTAATGCCTCCTCTTAAACGGCTCTCTCTCTCTCTCTCTCTCTCTCTCTCTCTCTCTCTCTCTCTCTTAGGAAGTTGAGTGGGTTTGGAGTGGGAACCAAGGGAAAGGCATTCTAGAGTGTCCTAGATTTTGAATTATAGCTCTACACAGCCAAGGAAAGTTCTTTGTCATAGGAGTTGTTTTAGTCAGTTTTTTTTTTTTCTGCTGTGACTGTAAAACCCAACAAAGAACAATTTTAGGGGAGGAAAAGTTTATTCGGGGGTTCACAGTTTCAGATGTCTCAATCCATAGCCCACTGACTCCATTCCTTGGGGCTCGAGGTGAGGCTGAACATCATGGCAAAAAAGTGTGGCACAGGGAAGCAGCTCACATGATGATTAGAAAGCAGAGAGAGAGACTCCACTCCCCAGACACAAAATATATACCTCAAAGGCATGCCCCAAATGACCCATCCCCTCTAGCCACACCCTACCCACCTTCAGTGGCCATTCAGTTAATCCTGTCAGGAGGATTAATTCATGATTGGGTTAAGACTCTCATAACCCAATCATTTTTCCTCTAAACTTTCTTGCGTTATCTCATGTGTAAACTTTTTTGGGGACACCTCAAATCAAAACCATAATAGTAGTTCCTCAATATTTAATTGGGGATTGGTTCTAGATGCTCTCATATAAAAGACTATGGTATTTCCCTATAAGCTACACATATTTTCTTATATAAATGCATACCTGGGAAACTACTCTGTTCAAGACCACCAGGATTAAACAAATATCACAATAAAGCAAGTCACATATAGTTTTTGGTTTTCCAAAATGCATATATATACTATGTTAACTTTATACTATAGTTTATTAACTGTGCAATAGCATTATGTCTAAAAAGATGTGGATATCTTAGTTTAAAAACACTTTACTATTTAAAAACACTAAGAATCACCTGAGCTTCCAGAGAGTTGTAATCTTCTTGCTAATGAAGGATCTTACCTCAATGTTCATGGCTGCTGACAGATCAGGTAGGCGATGGATGTTGAAGGTTAGGTGACTAGAGCAATTTCTTAAAATAAGACAACAATAAAATATGCCATATCAATTGTCTCTTCTTTTCATGAAAGATTTCTTGGTAGCAAGTGACATTGTCAATAGCATTTTTACCCACAGTAAAACTACTTTCAAAATTGGAATCAGTCCTCTCAACTTTGCCAGCCTTCAACTTTGCGACTGCTTTATTGATCTTGTACACTCTATTAATTTTATGTATTTTATTAAGTGATGCAATTTTCTAAATCCTTTATTGTCATTTCAGGTGACATTTCTAGCATGTTCAGGAAACAACTTTACTCATTCTAACAAGAAAGTCTTCATCTATAAACATTTTACCATCAAGTTGCAGCAATTCAGTCACATCTTAAAGTTCCAGTTTTAATTCTTATTCTCTTGTTATTTCCACCCCATCTATAATTACTTACTCCACTGAATTCTTGGACCCGTTATAGTCATCTATGAAAGTCAGAGTCAATTTCCTTCCAATTCTAGTTAATGCTGATATTTTGATCTCTTTCCCTGAATAACAAATATTCCTAGTGGCATTGAGAATGGTAAATCCTTTGAAGAAGATTTCAATTTTCTTTACCCAGATGCATCAGGGAATCACTGTCTATGGCAGCTATAGCTTTATAAAATGTATTTTTTACATAATAAGACTTTTGAAAATTACTACTTCATCTATGGACTATGGAATGGATATTGTATTAGCAGGCATAAAACAACATTAATCTTATTCATATCCATCAGAGTTCTTGGGTCACAAGTATGTTGTCAATAAGCAGTAATATTTTGAAAGGAATTTTTTAAAAAATCTAATCATATACCTCAGTACTGGTCTTAAAATATTCATAAAGCCTTGTAAACAGACATGCTGTCATCCAAGTTTTGTTGTTCCACTTACAGAGTACAGGGAGAGTAGATATAGTATGATTACAAAAGACCCTAGGATTTTCAGAAAAGTGAATGAGCATTGACTCCACTTAAAATCACCAACTATATTGACCCTGATAAGTAAGTTGCTCTGCCCTTTGAAGCTTTGAAGCCAGCCACTGACTTCTCTCTTGCTATGAAATTCCCAGATGGAGTTTTTTTCCAGTATAAGGTTGTTCTATCTACACTAAAAATCTTCGCTCATTCTAACTAGCAACTTACACATTTAGTGTAAGCAACTGCATCAATTACCTTAAGAAGACCTTCTGGCTAACTTGCTGCAGCTTCTATAATGCTAGCTGTTTCACCTTGCATTTTTGTGTTATGGAGAAACAGTCTTTCTTTGAACTACATGAACCAACCTCTGCTAACTTCACACTTCTGCAGCTTCCTCATCTCTCTCAGTCTTTAATGAAGGTCTTCATTTATGTTCTTGCTCTGGAATAGGCTATGACTTAAGGGATTGTTGTTTGATCTTATACCCATTTTGTAAAACTTTGTTCATGTCAGCAAAATGCTTGTTTTTCTTTCTTATCCTTCATGTGTTCATGGGAGAAGCACTTTTAATTTCCTTTAAGAACTTTTCCTTTGCATTCACACTGGGTTTCTTTGCAAATGAAGCCTAGATTCAGCATATCTTGACTTTTGAGCTGCCTTCTTCATGATGTTTAATCATTTGTAATTTTTTATTTACAATGAGATAGGTGTGGCTCCTCCTTTCACTTGAACACTTACGGATGATTTCAGGGTTATTAATTGGACTAATTTCAAGACTACTGTGTCTCAGGGGTTGGGAAACCCGAAGAGAGAGAGATAGGTGGTGGAATAGTAAGTGGAGCAGTTGGAACCCACATAACATTTGTTGATTGAGTTCACTGTCTTATATGGACCTGTTTAGTATCACCCCCAAATAACTACAATAATAACTTAAAAGATCACTGAGCACAGGGCTTTGGATGTAGCTCTGTGGTAGATTATGTGCTTAGTATATATGAGGGTGTTTTAGGCAACTTTTCTCACTGCTGTAACTAAAAGACCCAACAAGAACCAGTTTAGAGGAGGAAAAGTTTATTCAAGGGCTCACTATTTCAGAGTGTCAGTCCATATACAGTTGACTCCATTCCTCAGGGCTCAAGGTGAGGCCGAACATCATGGAAGAAGAGTGTGGTAAATGGAAGCATCTCACGTGATGATCAGGAAATAGAGAGACTCCACTCTCCAGATACCAAATATACCCCAAAGGCACACCCCCAGAGTCCACCTCCTCCAGCCACCCTACCTACCTCCAGTTACCACTCAGTTAATCCCATCAGGAGATTAATTCACTGGTTGGGTTACGGCTCTCTTAGCTCAATCATTTATCCTCTAAACCTTCTTGCACTGTCCCACACATGAGCTTTTGGGAGACACCTCACATCCAAGTCATAACAGAGAGCCTGGGTTCAATCCCAGAAAGGAAGAAAAAAAAAAAAAGAACGCAAGAAAGAAAATCACTACTCACAGTTCACCATAATAAATATGATAATGATGGAAAAGTTTGAAATATTGATAGAATTGCCAAAATGTGACTTAGAGACAAAAAGTGAGTGCATGGTGTTGGATAAAAAGATGCTGAAAGACTTACTTCATGCACAGTGGCCACAAACCTTCACTTTGTAAAAGATGCAACATTTATAAATGCAACAAAGTGAAATGTGATAAAACAAGTTATGCCTAGACTTTAAATCATCTCTTTCTTATTTATAATAATTAGTGAAATATAAATGCTCTGTGGATAGGTGCTATGCTATATCATTTAGGAAAAAATGGCAAGAAAGAAATCTCTTTATGTTCCATACAAATACAACATTTTTCTAATATTTTTAGTCTGCTAGTTTAATTTTCAGATGTGGAACCCACAGATATGGAGAACCAATAATACCTGCCCTGCCCCTTGTAGTCTTGATAGAAATTTGGACAAGGGATAGATGAATCAGACCAGGAAGGATACCAGATGTGTTTTGAGGATGACAGGCATCAGAATCACCTGTTTCTTGAGGAAAGGAGTCCACATGGCTTTATCTCCATCAGGGCACCTTACTCAGGAGCTGTCTGTCAATGTCATCAAAGCCTGCATAATAGCCTTTAGGTATATTCCTTCTGTGAATCTCCCTCATAACCCTTCAGTGATGGTGCTAGACAGAATAAGGATTTAGGAAACTTGTCTCTCTCCAATATCTTCCAGTTTGGGCTGACATGGGATCAAAAGTGATTTTCATTGTTTAAGATCTAGGAAATGGTCCACTGTCTAATCAACCCCATGATCATTTGTTTTGGCAGAAATTTTACTCTCCGATCATGGGGCACCAGAACCTTATGTTGATTGGTTTCCATTGGCTATTATAGATATGGATGTGATTGATCCATTTAAAACACACAAATTGATAAACTTCATGAATCTATTTTTGGAAGGGCAATTCAATCTCTTAAAACACATTGCTCAAGTGGAAAGAAATTTAATACACTTTTGGCAGTGATGCACCTAAGAATAAGACTTCTAAATATATTGTACTGCAAAATCCTGAAGGAACATTCTAGGCATGTTTTCCTGAATCTTGATTTTGTTTAGGATTTGCCCTGAATACTAAATTAATCCTGTTGGAAGGAAAACATTTAAAATGGCTAAGAATCCTCAGTCTTGTGAAGGATATGGAGTGCTAACATTTATGCAATACCTACTAAAGACCAAACCGTATTTTAAATGCGTTTTATAGAATAATTTAACAGATTAAATCATTTAATCTTATATGATGCCATGGGATTGATACAATTATCAGCTTTACAGGTAAGAAAAGTGGGAACAGAGATGTTCACTTTGGTTATAGCACTAACAATGAATGCATCCAGGATTCAAACCCAGGCAGTATGGTCCTAGAAGCCAATTCTTACTGCTAAGCTAAGCTTCATGTTAAAAGTACAGAAGGGATGACCATGAAGTCATGCTGTAAACTCCTTTCTTAATAAAAACACATGATTACAATGAATTAAAAGCTCTTTGTCTCTGTGGAGCACATGTTTTTGTATTGCCAGTGTATGGCCTTTTTATATCAATGGGAATGGAGAAAACAGTTAAAGAGCAGCTAATGAATAATTGATACTTAAGTGTCCATGTTTTCTATACCTCGGTGAATCTAGGAAGTTAATAATGTCCCAGAGTAGAAATGTCTGGTATTGTCTCCCGTTTTCTAAGCAGCCACCTCATCCAGATGTTCCCTGAAATTAAGTTTGGGGCATAACAATTTCACCTCTTACTCATGTAGCACTGACTAATTACCCTTTTAATAACACTCTTCACCTTGCTTCTTATTTATTTGTTTGAATGACCAAGTAATTACAAAAGAGGATATAAGGAGGCTTTTAAAAGTACATATAATTATACCAAGTTTTTAAAAAGTAAATAAATGGAGGAAAGGGAATTAAGAATAATAAGTACTTTCTGTTTATTTCCTCCATTTTTCTCCTTCTAGAAGGAAGACCTTGACTTTCCTTTGAAAGTCTACTTTTCTCACCTGTGTGTCTTAGGTGGAATCAATCTCTTCTTCAGCTCCAGATGTGGGCTATGAGTGGACAAAGACAAGCAGCACTCCCATTGCCCTGGTTGAGGGATGGGCACTTATGAACAGATCCCGTGGGAATAAATGAGATGTTTCCCAGAATTTGGGGAACAGAAAATATTCCTTTCTTTCACTTGATTTGTTGATCTTTTGGTGTGAGGTTTGGAGTCACAGAACCAATTTTGTGGCCATGAGAAAGGCCAATCAATGCTGCTGTTTCACAGAAGAAGACAGAGCCCAGTACCAATTTGTGTGTGGGGACATTACTTGAACACCAGAGGATTCCTGCTGGACTGGTTTTCTTTTTGTTGTTGTTGAATGGGTTAAAATAGGTTGAATTGGGTTTTATCATATTTTAAAAAAGAAAAAAAAATACTCCTAATATGAATTTTTGGGAAGAAGACTTTATTGGGAGACATCAATCAGATAGTATAATAAGAATTTGTAGCTCAGTCCCCTCACAAAAACATGGATTTGACAACATCCATGTATGCATATGTCTCCATGAGATTTCCAGATCCAAGCGAGAGATTACCACACCAGATAGAGCTCAGAAACAAGAAAAATGCACTGAAGAGGTCAGGACAGGGCTGGGCTGGAGCTCAGTGGCAGAATGCTTGCCTAGCATGTGTGAGGCTCTGGGTTTGATCCTTAGCACCGCATTAAAAAAGAAAAAGGCATGCTGTCCATACACGATTAATATATATATATATATATATATATATATATATTTTTTTTTTTTTCAATATTCAAAGTATTTAAATATATATTCCAAAAATTTAAATATATATATATATATATTTGAATATTTTGTATTATTTTATTATTTATTTATTTATTTATTTATTTTTAAATTTTTTATTGTTGGCTGTTCAAAACATTACATAGTTCTTGATATATCATATTTCACAATTTGATTCGAGTGGGTTATGAGCTCCCATTTTTACCCCATATACAGATTGCAGAATCACATCAGTTACACATCCATTGATTTACATATTGCCATACTACTGTCTGTTGTATTCTGCTGCCTTTCCTATCCTCTACTATCCCCCCTCCCCTCCCCTCCCCTCCCCTCCCCTCTTCTCTCTCTGCTCCCTCTACTGACATTCGTTTGTCCCCCTTATATTATTTTTCCCCTTCCCCTCACTTCCTCTTGTATGTACTTTTGTATAACTCTGAGGGTCTCCTTCCATTTCCATGCATTTTCCCTTCTCTCTCCCTTTCCCTCCCACCTCTCATCCCTATTTAATGTTAATCTTCTTCTCATGCTCTTCGACGCTACTCTGTTCTTAGTTACTCTCCTTATGTCAAAGAAGACATTTGGCATTTGTTTTTTAGGGATTGGCTAGCTTCACTTAGCATAATCTGCTCTAATGCCATCCATTTCCCTGTAAATTCTATGATTTTGTCATTTTTTAATGCAGAGTAATACTCCATTGTGTATAAATGCCACATTTTTTTTATCCATTCATCCATTGAAGGGCATCTAGGTTGGTTCCACAGTCTAGCTATTGTGAATTGTGCTGCTATGAACATCGATGTAGCAGTGTCCCTGTAGCATGCTCTTTTTAGGTCTTTAGGGAATAGACGGAGAAGGGGAATAGCTGGGTCAAATGGTGGCTCCATTCCCAGCTTTCCAAGAAATCTCCATACTGCTTTCCAAATTGGCTGCACCAATTTGCAGTCCCACAAGCAATGTACAAGTGTACCCTTTTCCCCACATCCTCGCCAGCACTTGTTGTTGTTTGACTTCATAATGGCTGCCAATCTAACTGGAGTGAGATGGTATCTTAGGGTGGTTTTGATTTGCATTTCTCTGACTGCTAGAGATGGTGAGCATTTTTTCATGTACTTGTTGATTGATTGTATGTCCTCCTCTGAGAAGTGTCTGTTCAGGTCCTTGGCCCATTTGTTGATTGGGTTGTTTGTTCTCTTATTGTCTAATTTTTTGAGTTCTTTGTATACTCTGGATATTAGGGCTCTATCTGAAGTGTGAGGAGTAAAGATTTGTTCCCAGGATGTAGGCTCTCTATTTACCTCTCTTATTGTATCTTTTGCTGAGAAAAAACTTTTTAGTTTGAGTAAGTCCCATTTGTTGATTCTAGTTATTAACTTTTGTGCTATGGGTGTCCTATTGAGGAATTTGGAGCCGGACCCCACAGTATGTAGATCGTAGCCAACTTTTTCTTCTATCAGACGGCGTGTCTCTGATTTGATATCAAGCTCCTTGATCCATTTTGAATTAACTTTTGTGCATGGCGAGAGAAAGGGATTCAGTTTCATTTTGTTGCATATGGATTTCCAGTTTTCCCAGCACCATTTGTTGAAGATGCTATCCTTCCTCCATTGCATGCTTTTAGCCCCTTTATCAAATATAAGGTATCAAATATAAGGTATTTTAAAAGCCTGAGTAAGTTGTAGGTCTCAATCTCTGTGGGGTTGGTTGCTAATGCTTTTCTGTTCCTTTGGTTGTACTTTGTTTCTTTATCCTTTGTATTTCTTACAGATTAATATTGGTGTCTGCACATTTGACAAAATAGTGTCTTTGTGTGTGTGTGTATATATATATATAATATATGCATATATATATTTATGCATATATATATATATCTGTATATTAATTTTTAAGTTTCATTTTACCCAGATCATCCCTTGCTTAATTCCACATACCTCAGATTTGAGAGCAATCCAGGGAGTTTCCTGTGTGGAAAAGAGTTTGAAGTGAGCAAATTACTTTTCTGTGGACCCAAACTCCAGGCCTATGCCCGTATACCTTGGCCCCAGACCTACTCCACTAGGCTCTGATATCAGGACAGCCACATGGAAACAGGCACTTGTGTCACCAGCACACACAGACCCAATTATCAAGCCCACTCGCCCCTGGATCTAAACAGCAGGCCTACCCACAGCCCAAACCAGCCAGCTTCTCAGAATCTTTGGCCAAGCTAACTTGTGAAGAGCCTTGATGAAGGCCATCTGTAAAGAGTGGAAAGGTAACCATTCCTTCCAATGTGCAGACACCAGTGTTAATCTGTAAGAAATACAAAAGATAAAGACACAAAGTACAACCAAAGGAATGGAATAGCATTAGCAACCAACCCCATAGAGATGGAGACCTGGAGACCTACAACTTACTCAGGCTTTTAAACTATGATTAAATTATTAAACTATTATTAAATTATTCAAAGTAATCATCTTGAGGAAGTTCAGTGAACTTCAAGAGAATGCAGATAGGCAACTAAACAAAATCAGAAAAACAATACATTGACAAGATTAGAGGTTGAAAAAAAAAAGATTGAAACAATAAAAAAAGAACCAAATTCTGTAGCTGAAGAACACAATTACTAAACTAAAAAATTCAACAGACAGATTCAATGTCAGACTTCATCAAACAGAAGAATCAATGAGTTCAAAGACATGTCATTTGCAATTACCCATTCAGAGGAACAAAAGAAGAAAGGATGAAAGTTTACAGAACTTTGGGGACATCATCAAGCAAGCCTATAGACATATTCTGTGATTCTCGGAATAATATGGAGGAAAGAACATAGCATTTATTTAAAGAAATAATGGCTGAAAACTTTCAATTCTGGGGCGGGAATGGACTTATAATTTGATAAAATCCAAAGGGCCTGGGAGAGATAGAATATAAAGAGCACTACACTTAGAATATAATTGGATTGCCAAGAGTCCAAGATAAAGAGAAATTTGCTAAAAGAGGAAAAAGTGACATGTCACATACAAATAGCCTCCATCAGACTATTAGAGGATTTTTTAGTAGAAACCTTGCAGGGCAGTGAGGTTTAAGACATTCAAAGTGATGGAGAAAATAAAACCATCAACTCAGACTACTTTACCCAGCAAAATTATCCTTCAAAATGAAGAAGAAAAAGACTTTCCCAGAGGAAAAAACCTGAGAGTTCATCCTTACTCGTCCTGTTTTACTGCAAGTGCCACAGAAGTGTTTTTTTTCCAGTTGAAACAAAAGGATAATAATGAACATCACAAAATCCCATGAAGGTATGAATTCACAGATAAAACTAAATATAAAGGTAAATACAGATAAAGTAAAACTGTAAAGGTGGCAAACAAACCACTTTTACCTGTAACATAAAAATCAAAACGCAAAGGTATTAAAAACTCTAATTATTATAACTCCACAAGAGTAATTAAAAATGGAAATAAACATAAAAAGAATAAAATAATGACATACATCAATTACAAAGTATGTGAGCAGGTAAAAAATAGTTTTCATATGTGATAGGAAGTAAATTGCTATCAGTTCAAAATAGACTGTTATAACAATAAAAAGTGCTATACAAACCTCATGGAAAAAAAATGTATGGTATGTACTACAGATGACCCCTATTCTAAGTGATTAAACTTAATGATTTTTTTGACTTTACAAAAGCAATGCTCCTTCAGTTGAAATCACATTTTGGATTTTGAATTTTGACCTTTTCCTGGACTAGTGATAGGGGGTACAACATGGTCTTGTATGTTGGATGGTAGCACCAAACCACTATTCTAGTCAACCATGCAATCATGCAGGTAAACAATTAATAGGCTACAGGATGCTATGTTGCTAAACTATGATGTTTGGCATATTAGAAATATTAAACTTATTCTCCACTTATTGAGCTCTTATATGTAATAAGAATTGCAATGCATTCTGCTGTTATATATAAATAAAAATAAGTTAAAAATAAAAATAAAAACATCCAATTCATAGGGGGAAAAACCAACAAGACAGATAAAAACAATTTAAAAACAGTAATAGTAAATCCTTACCTATCAACAATTACTTCCAATGTAGTTAGATTAAATTCAGCAATCAAAAGACATAGAGTGACAGACTAAAGAAAACTGTATCTATTTTATATTTCCTTTATGAGACCCACTTACCATGATATTCTCTAGCTCCATCTATTTACCTGAAAATGCCATAATTTCATTCTTCTTTAAGGCTTTTTTTCCCATTGTGTACATGTACCACATTTTCTTTATCCATTTATCTGTTGAAGGGCATCTAGGTTGGTTCCATAGTTTAGCTATTATGAATAGAACTCCTATAAACATTGATGTGGCTGCATCACTGTAGCATGCTGATTTTTAAGTCCTTTGGCTATATGTCAAGGAGTGGGATAACTGGGTCAAATGGTGGTTCCATTCCAGGTTTTCTGAAGAATTTCTAGACTTCTTTCTAGAGTGGTTTCACTAATTTGCATTCCCAGCAGCAATGTATGAGTGTACCTTTCCCCCACATCTTTGCCAACACTTATTATTGCTTACACACTTGATAATTGTCTTTCTGACTGGAGTGAGATGAAATCTTAAGAGTAGTTTTGATTTGCATTTCTCTAATTGCTAGAGATGATGAACATTTTTTTCATGTATTAATTGATCTATTTCTTCTTCTGTGAAGTGTCTGGTTTTTTATTCTTAGCGTATTTATTGATTTGGTTATATATTTTTTGGTGTTAAGTTTTTGAGTTCTTTATATATCTTGGAGATTAGTGCTCTGTCTCAGGTGTGAGCAGTAAAGATTTTTTCCCATTCTGTAGGCACTCTCATCACATTAGTGATTGTTTCCTTTGCTGAGAAGAAGCTTTTTAGTTTGAATCCATGCCATTTATTGATTCTTGATTTTACTTATTGTGCTTTAGGAGTCTTATTTAGGAAGTCAAGTCCTAAGCCATCATGATGAAGATTTGGGCCTACTTTTTATTCTATTAGGCTCAGGGTCTCTGTTCTAACATATATGTCTTTGATCCATTTTGGGTTGATTTTTGTTTAGGGTGAGAAATAGTTTAATTTCATTTTGTTACTTACAGATTTCTAGTTTTCCCATCACCATTTATGTTTTTGGCTCCTTTGTCTAGTATGAGACAACCAAGTTATGTTTTTGGCTCCAAGTTATGTTTTTGGCTCCTTTGTCTAGTATGAGACAACCATATTTATGTGGGTTTGTCTCTGAGTCTTCTATTTTGTACCATTGGTCTACATGTCTATTTTGGTATCAATACCATGTCATTTTTATTACTATTGCTCTGTAGTGTATTTTAAGGTATAATATTGTGATGCCTCCTGCTTCACTCTTCTTGCTAAGGATTGCTTTTTTGATTTCTATGAAGAAAGTCATTGGAATTTTATTAGGAATTTCATTAAATCTGTATAGCAGTTTTAGCAGTATGACCATTTTGACTATTAATATAGTCAAAATTAATTCTGCCTACCCAAGAGCATTGGAGATCTTTCCATCTTTTGAGGTCTTCAATTTATTTTACCACTTCTATTCAACATAGTCCTTGAAAATCTAGCTAGAGCAATCATATAAAAGAAATTAAAGGGATACACATAGGAAAAGAACTCAAACTATCACTATTTGCTGATGACATGATTCTCAATTTAGAAGACCTAAAAAATTCCACCAGAAAACTTCTAGAACTAATAAGTAAATTCAGCAAAGTAGCAGGATATAAAATCAATAATCCATAAATCAAATGCATTTCTATACATAAGCAATGAATCCACTACAAGAGAAATTAGGAAAACTAACCCATTCACAATAGCCTCAAAAAAAATACTTGGGAATCATCTAACAAAAGAGGTAAAAGACTTCTACAATGAAAACTATAGAACACTAAAGAAAGAAATTGAAGGAGACCCACTTTCAATTAAGGTATACATATATGAAAGAATGGACAAAAGATAGGCCATGCAAATGATAACTTAAAAAATACCAATAACTAGTAAACAGATTGAATCATTAATCAAAAACCTAACAAAGAAAAATCTATTGCCACATAACTTCACAGGTAAATTCCACCACATATTTAGAGAAGTGTTAAGGCTAATTCTCCTTCAATTCTTCCAAAAAAAAAAAAAATAGAAGAGGCAATACTTCCAAATATCTTTTATGAGATCAGCATCACTCTGATACCAAAATGATATCACAACAAAAGAAAATGATAGGTCCGGACTGGGAAGATGGCGGCGAGGGGAGTGCATTGCCCCCGTGTGCTGCTTCACTGTGTGGGAGTATGACAAGTCAGGACGGCTAAAGGTTATCTTGTTAGGAATTTCCAGCAATAGTGGGGTGCTCCGGAACCTGGAGGAAGGATTTCCATCGCACGAGGATCGGCTACGGGGACTCAAACGCAAGAGATTTGTTGCACGGAGGGTAACACTGCTTATTCAGCAAATCGCCCCTCGGCTAGAGTCTGCAGCGTGCGCTGGGAAACGAGGAGATAGAGACGCAGGGTTACAGCGCTGCAGTTTCTGCCAGCCGTGCAAGCACCGTACTCAGGGATGAATTCTGGGTTCGAGACAGGGGAAGGAAGCGGTCCATCTCGGTTCTCCACACCGGTCAGACCACAGAGGAGGCCAGCGGCCACCATGTTGGAAAGCTGACGTCACCATCCCTGTTTTCGACTGACCGCAGCTCATTCAGCCATAGAACAGGTAATTTCAGGCTGCCATTCGCCTGTGGCTTGCAGACAGATTGCTTGGGCTCAGTGCCTGGGTGCTTCCTAGTGCCTGCTCTTATCGGAGCGAGCACCAAGCGCAGGGCGGCCGAGTTCCGGCTCCCGGAACCGCCCTGGCCCAGGGCTGGGGAGCCTGCGGAGGCTGCTTCTTGGAGTCTGCTCTTATCAGAGCATACACAGAGCATGGAGCGGCCCAGTTCCGGCTCCCGGAACTGCCCTGGCCCAGGGCTAGGAGCCCGCGGAAACTGCTTCTCGGTCCGGGTCCTGCTGAGGGCCGGTCAGGACTCACCCGTTGCTTTGGTTGCCTGGCAAGGGGAACGAAATGCTGCCATTCGCATAGGATACCAACATGGCAGAGATCTGATGTCATCAGAAAGCGGTGGAGGAGAGAACTTCATCAATACCAGCGGCGACAGAAACAGTTGGTCTCCTGGTAGGGGGGGTGAGGCACAGACACCAGAGTCTCTCTCGATTTGTGGTCGAGCCAGAGGGGAGGAGCCGGGCCGCTGCCAGCGCCCTGAGCAGGCCCAGCGGCTCGCCAGCGTGGTGACCATGTGACCCCAATTGGAGAGGGGGCGGACCGGAGCCGCCACCCATGCCCGCAAGGTGGGAAGACCCGCGACCCAGTGGTACACGGGCGTGGTAGGAAGGGCAGGGCAGAGCCACCGCCCGCACTTGCAAGGTAAGCAGACCTGTGACAGACTGGCGGGTCAGGCCCAGCGGCCTGCCAGCGTGGTACACACGTCACCCCAACTGGAGTAGGGGCAGAGCAGATCCTTCTCCCACGCCTGGATCAGGCCCTGCCGGTGTGGTGGTCACGTGACCCCAATTGGAGTGGGGGCGGAGTGAAACCGCCACCCATGCCCGCAGGGTGAGCAGACCTGTGACCAACCTGCAGATCAGGCACAGCGGTCCGCAGGCGTGGTAGGAGGGGCAGGGCAGAGCCGCCGCCCACGCCTGCAAGGTAGGCAGACCTGCGACAGACCGGCGGATCAGGCCCAGGAGCCTGCCGGCGTGGTAGCAGAGTCGCCGCCCCTGCCAGGAACAGGCCCAGCGACCTGCCGGCGGGGTAGTCATGACACCCCAATTGGAGTAGGGGCAGAGCAGAGCCACCACCCGTGCCCGAAAGGTGGGCATATCTGCGACCGACCAGCGGGACAGGCCCAGTGGCCTGCCGGTACGACAGACACGTCACCCCATTTGGAGTAGGGGCAGAGTAGAGCCGCCGCCCGTGCCTGCAGGGTAGGCAAACCTGCAACCGACTGGCGGATCAGGCCCGGTGGCCTGCTGGCATGGTACACTCGTCACCCCAATTGGAATAAGGAGAGAGCAGAGCCGCCGCCCGCGCCTGCAGGAAAGAAAGGCAAGCAGTATGAAAAGACAAGGAAAGAAAGGACCACAAGCAATGCAGGTCAACACAACTTTAGAAGAGGTAACAGCTGCAGCAAATGGAATGTCAGATAAAGAATTCAGGATATGCATGCTTCAGATGATCTGGAGTATCAAGGAAGACATTAGACAGCAAAATCAGACAATGAAAGATCACTTCGACAATGAATTACGCAAACAAATCCAGGAAGCAAAGGATCAACTTTACAGGGAGATAGAGGTTATAAAAAACCAACAAACAGAAATCCTAGAAATGCAGGAAGCAATAAACCAACTTAAAAACTCAATGGAGAATACTACCAGCAGAGTAGAACACTTAGAAGATAGAACATCAGACAATGAAGACAAAGTATTTCAACTGGAAAAGAACATAGACAGCTCAGAAAGACTGTTAAGAAACCATGAGCAGAACATCCAAGAAATATGGGATAACATCAAGAGACCAAACTTAAGAGTCATTGGGATACAGGAAGGTACAGAACTCCATAACAAAGGAATGAGCAGTCTATTCAATGAAATAATACGAGAAAACTTCCCAGACTTGAAGAATGAGACAGAATCCCAAATCCTAGAAGCCTACAGGACGCCGAATGTGCAAAATCATAAGAGATCCACACCTAGACACATTATAATGAAGATGCCCAACATACAGAATAAGGAGAGAATTTTAAAAGCTATAAGAGAAAGGAAGAAGATTACATTTAGGGGTAAGCCAATCAGGATAACAGCTGATCTTTCAACACAGACTCTGAAAGCTAGAAGATCCTGGAATAACATATTTCAAACACTGAAGGAAAATGGGTTCCAACCAAGAATTGTGTATCCAGCGAAATTAAGCTTCAGGATGGAAGATGAAATTAAAACCTTCCACGATAAACAAAAGTTTAAAGAATTTGCAGCTAGAAAACCATCTCTTCAAAACATCCTCGGCAAAACATTACAGGAAGAGGAAATGGAAAATAACAATGAAAACCAACAGTGGGAGGTAGGACAGTAAAGGGGGGGGGGAAATAATCAAAGAGGAAAACAAACCATGTTTAGTAACAGAAATAAACAAATATGGCTTGAAGAACAACCCATATCTCAATAATAACCCTAAATGTTAATGGCTTAAACTCTCCAATTAAGAGACACAGGCTAGTAGAATGGATCACAAAACAAGACCCAACAATATGCTGCCTACAGGAGACGCATTTGATAGGAAAAGACATACATAGGCTGAAGGTGAAAGTGGGAAAAATCATATCACTCATATGGACTTCGGAAACAAGCAGGAGTGTCCATACTCATATCAAATAAAATAGCTTTCAAGCCAAAGTTAATAAAAAGGGATAAAGAGGGACACTACATACTGCTTAAGGGAACCATACACCAACAAGACATAACAATCATAAATATTTATGCCCCAAACAATGGTGCAGCTATGTTCGTCAAACAAACTCTTCTCAAGTTCAAGAGTCTAATAGACCACCATACAATAATCATGGGAGACTTCAACACACCTCTCTCGCCACTGGACAGATCTTCCAAACAAAAGTTGAATAAGGAAACTATAGAACTCAATAACACAATTAATAACCTAGACTTAATTGACATATATAGAATATACCACCCAACATCAAGCAGTTACACTTTTTTCTCAGCAGCACATGGATCCTTCTCAAAAATAGATCATATATTATGTCACAGGGCAACTCTTAGACAATATAAAGGAGTAGAGATAATACCATGCATCTTATCTGATCATAATGGAATGAAACTGAAAATCAACGATAAAAGAAGGAAGGAAAAAGCATACATCACTTGGAGAATGAACAATAGGTTACTGAATGATCAATGGGTTATAGAAGACATCAAGGAGGAAATTAAAAAATTCTTAGAGATAAATGAAAACACAGACACAACATATCAGAATCTATGGGACACATTGAAAGCAGTTCTAAGAGGAAAATTCATTGCTTGGAGTTCATTCCTTAAAAAAAGAAAAAACCAACAAATAAGTGATCTCACACTTCATCTCAAAATCCTTGAAAAAGAAGAGCAAAACAACAGCAAAAGAAGTAGAAGGCAAGAAATAATGAAAATCAGAGCTGAAATTAATGATATCGAAACAAAAGAAACAATTGAAAAAATTGACAAAACTAAAAGTTGGGTCTTTGAAAAAATAAACAAAATCGACAGACCCTTAGCCATGCTAGCGAAGAGAAGAGAGAGAACTCAAATTACTAGCATACAGGATGAAAAAGGCAAATCACAACAGACACTTCAGAAATACAGAAGATAATCAAAAACTATTTTGAATCCTTATACTCCAATAAATTAGAAGATAGTGAAGGCATAGATAAATTTCTTAAGTCATATGATCTGCCCAGATTGAGTCAGGAGGATATAGACAACCTAAACAGACCAATATCAATTGAGGAAATAGAAGAAACCATAAAAAGACTACCAACTAAGAAAAGCCCAGGACCGGATGGGTACACAGCAGAGTTTTACAAAACCTTTAAAGAAGAACTAATACCAATACTTTTCAAGCTACTTCAGGAAATAGAAAAAGAGGGAGAACTTCCAAATTCATTCTATGAGGCCAACATCACCCTGATACCTAAACCAGACAAAGACACTTCAAAGAAAGAAAACTACAGACCAATATCTCTAATGAACCTAGA
The DNA here is from genome assembly GCF_021218885.2 of Marmota monax. NCBI lineage: Eukaryota > Metazoa > Chordata > Mammalia > Rodentia > Sciuridae > Marmota > Marmota monax. The sequence continues at coordinate 2,023,179 of NW_026695202.1, forward strand.
TGCAAAAATCCTCAATAAAATTCTGGCGAATCGGATACAAAAACATATCAAAAAAATTGTGCACCATGATCAAGTAGGATGCAAGGCTGGTTCAATATACGGAAATCAATAAATGTTATTCACCACATCAATAGACTTAAAAATAAGAACCATATGATCATCTCGATAGATGCGGAAAAAGCATTCGACAAAGTACAGCATCCCTTTATGTTCAAAACTCTAGAAAAAATGGGGATAACAGGAACATACCTCAATATTGTAAAAGGAATCTATGCTAAGCCTCAGGCTAGCATCATTCTGAATGGAGAAAAACTGAAGGCATTCCCTCTAAAATCTGGAACAAGACAGGGATGCCCTCTCTTTCCACTTCTCTTCATAGTTCTCGAAACACTGGCCAGAGCAATTAGACAGACGAAAGAAATTAAAGGCATAAAAATAGGAAAAGAAGAACTTAAATTATCACTATTTGCAGATGATATGATTCTATACCTAGCAGACCCAAAAGGCTCTACAAAGAAACTATTAGAGCTAATAAATGAATTCAGCAAAGTGGCAGGATTTAAAATCAACACGCATAAATCAAAGGCATTCCTGTATATCAGCGACAAATCCTCTGAAATGGAAATGAGGACAGCCACTCCATTCAAAATATCTTCAAAAAAAATAAAATACTTGGGAATCAACCTAACAAAAGAGGTGAAAGACTTATACAATGAAAACTACAGAACCCTAAAGAGAGAAATAGAAGAAGATCTTAGAAGATGGAAAAATATACCCTGTTCATGGATAGGCAGAACTAACATCATCAAAATGGCGATATTACCAAAAGTTCTCTATAGGTTTAATGCAATGCCAATCAAAATCCCAACGGCATTTCTTGTAGAAATAGAGAAAGCAATCATGAAATTCATATGGAAAAATAAACGACCCAGAATAGCAAAAACAATGCTAAGCAGGAAGTGTGAATCAGGCGGTATAGCGATACCAGACTTCAAACTATACTACAGAGCAATAGTAACAAAAACAGCATGGTACTGGTACCAAAACAGGTGGGTGGACCAATGGTACAGAATAGAGGACACAGAAACCAATCCACAAAACTACAACTACCTTATATTTGATAAAGGGGCTAAAAGCATGCAATGGAGGAAGGATAGCATCTTCAACAAATGGTGCTGGGAAAACTGGAAATCCATATGCAACAAAATGAAACTGAATCCCTTTCTCTCGCCATGCACAAAAGTGAATTCAAAATGGATCAAGGAGCTTGATATCAAATCAGAGACGTGCCGTCTGATAGAAGAAAAAGTTGGCTATGATCTACAGTCGGTGGGGTCGGGCTCCAAATTCCTCAATAGGACACCCATAGCACAAAAGTTAATAACTAGAATCAACAAATGGGACTTACTCAAACTAAAAAGTTTTTTCTCAGCAAAAGAAACAATAAGAGAGGTAAATAGGGAGCCTACACCCTGGGAACAAATCTTTACTCCTCACACTTCAGATAGAGCCCTAATATCCAGAGTATACAAAGAACTCAAAAAATTAGACAATAAGAGAACAAACAACCCAATCAACAAATGGGCCAAGGACCTGAACAGACACTTCTCAGAGGAGGACATACAGTCAATCAACAAGTACATGAAAAAATGCTCAACATCTCTAGCTGTCAGAGAAATGCAAATCAAAACCACCCTAAGGTACCATCTCACTCCAGTGAGATTGGCAGCCATTAGGAAGTCAAACAACAACAAGTGCTGGCGAGGATGTGGGGAAAAGGGTACACTTGTACATTGCTGGTGGGACTGCAGATTGGTGCAGCCAATTTGGAAAGCAGTATGGAGATTTCTTGGAAAGCTGGGAATGGAGCCACCATTTGACCCAGCTATTCCCCTTCTTGGTCTATTCCCTAAAGACCTAAAAAGAGCATGCTACAGGGACACTGCTACATCGATGTTCATAGCAGCACAGTTCACAATAGCAAGACTGTGGAACCAACCTAGATGCCCTTCAATGGATGAATGGATAAAAAAAATGTGGCATTTATACACAATGGAGTATTACTCTGCGTTAAAAAATGACAAAATCATAGAATTTACAGGGAAATGGATGGCATTAGAGCAGATTATGCTAAGTGAAGCTAGCCAATCCCTAAAAAACAAATGCCAAATGTCTTCTTTGATATAAGGAAAGTAACTAAGAACAGAGTAGGGATGAAGAGCAGGAGAAGAAGATTAACATTTAACAGGGATGAGAGGTGGGAGGGAAAGGGAGAGAGAAGGGAAATTGCACGGTAATGGAAGGAGACCCTCAGGGTTATACAGTGGAGGGGGTAGAGAGAGAGGAGGGGAGGGGAGGGGAGAGGTGGGGAGGGGGGAGGGGGGAGGATGGGAAAGGCAGCGGAGCACAACAGACACTAGTATGGCAATTTGTAAATCAATGGATGTGTAACTGATGTGATTCTGCAATCTGTGTATGGGGTGAAGGTGGGAGTTCATAACCCACTTGAGTCAAAGTGTGGAATATGATATGTCAAGAAATTTGTAATGTTTTGAACAACCCACAATAAAAAATTAAAAAAAAATAAAATGTATAACTCTCTACTGCCAAAAAAAAAAAAAAAGAATATTGAATTTGAAAAAAAAAGAGGACATCATTTAATGTGGTAAACAACATCCTCAGTAAAATCCTTAGGATACGCAAAATTAATTTTGTAGGCCTCTTTATTTTTTAATATCCTCCTGAGGGCGAGCAGAAGTCTTTACCACTAAATATAATTTAGTAACAGTAACTTTACTTTACCAGAGTTGAGAACCAGAGAGTCTAGGAATCCAGCTTTCTGAAGTCCTGGACTAATGCCGAGAAACATCTGCATGTCTTGTAGAGGAGTGATTTCCTCGGGCTCCCTGGGAGGGACCCAGTGCTCCCTCTCTGAGGCCGGCAAGGATCAAGTCAACGGAAGAGGGATCTGTGTGCCCCCAGCTCCACTCAACTAGAATTACTTCTTACGTCCAATTACACACTCCACCTTTTAAAACAAGAATTTTACTCAAGAATCTTAAGCAAATGAACAAAATCCTTTTGAGAACCATTGACTTAGAGGAAAGAATGGCCAGCCCATTCTTCAGATGAAACCCTACAAATATTGTTTTCTTCCAAGCTTTTAGAAATGCAGACATACAATGGATGTGAAATCAGGCACCTGAAAATACCTGAAGGGAAATTAGCCCCTGCCTCCTTAAGAGAGCACCACTGGGTTTTGGAGGTTGAGTCCCACTGGACAATCCAATCACCTGTGTGAGCTTGGCTCCGCTCATCCTCTTCGGAGAGGGCTGGGGTGCCACAGGAAACTCTCTGTTTTTCTCTAAAGTCTCACTCTGATTATCTTTTCCTTAACTCCAAAATAGGGATCACTATCTTCATCTGGTGGATAAATCTGAGCTCTTGGGCTCAGGCAACAAGATTAGTTGCTTCCAACTTAACTTTTCCTTCACCATTACCTTTATTGGTGGTGGTGGGGGGGGAACCTGTATTAACACACAGTAAGTGGAAGCCATATAATTCAGTTGTAGGATTTTCAGTCAGTTTATTATGAGGCTAATGGAATAGCCAGGTAAGACCAATAGCTAGCTGGTATTTCAATTTGTATCTAAATTTATTCTGGCACCTTGTTATAGCGTTCCAATTTGTGGTCTAAATCTTTCCTGGTACCACCCCATTAAGGATGATTGATCCAAGAGTTTTATGCCTGGTGGGGACTTCTAGGGCAGTGGCAGCGGTTCCAGACTCACCCAGGTATTTGATATGCATTTTCTCATACCATTTCAGGCAGACTGGGTCAGGAGAAGATCAAGGATATGAAGACCCACATTTCACTCCTCTGTTTTTCAAGATGGAGTCCTACATCACCTAGCTTCATCCTTTGCTCTGCATTTCCCTTACATCTTGAGAAAGGGAGCTAGCCAGAGAATTGTCTCCATCTTCAATCCGGCATTATAACAGGGATTTTTTCCTATTGTTTCCTGAGTGTTTTGTTTCACTTTCTCAAATTTTTTTAGAACCAAAGCAGTAAATTCATTTATTGGGCTCATGCAATGACTGCTAAGAAAATATTGATTTTTAGTTGTTTATTGAATCCAAGTGGGTTAACCTTATCAAAACTTGCAGAGGTTTGAACAGTTGAAGCTCATAATTATTTTTACAAGAATTTCCTCTTAAGGTTAATTAATTGGAAACCAGATTCATTTATGTATTTTCTTGAAACTGACATGGAAGTTTAACTTTTCAGATGGGATCCTTTCAAAAAAAAAAGACATGTAATTGAGAATCACCAATAGCTATACTGCATTACAGTGAAAGACTGGGTTTCCCAAACTGAAGAGCATAAAAATTCCCCTGCTGTGGTCACTAAATAGTACCAAATATGTGATCAATGACAAAAGAAAGAGCCTGGTTATTTGGTATCAGTTATCCTCAATTTGGGGTGTTAGCACAAATAAATGTAACCCAATGTCTACTGAAAAACTGAGATGGATCCCCAGGAAAGACAAACACCCAAACTTTTAGTAATTGAATGACAAAGACATAGAAAGGAAGAGCAGAGACTACATTTGATAAAAAAGAACAATAACTGGGGAAAAGGATGTCTCAGGATCAGGTCACCTTCCCCTTACAAGCTATAGCATCAATGATAACAAAATCACTCCTTCAACTGGCAAAACCACAAGATGCACCAGCCCAGCCCCATCTCTGCAGGCACTGCTTCAGTCTCACCACCTTCAATTCATGCCTGCATTCTTGGCTCTGGGAGATGCTTCAGAGAAGGGGGAATTAGCAGTTTGGAATATGTTGGGGTCAAATAGCCATAAATGTCCAATAAGATGGCTTTAAGAAACTGCTGGGAGCCATTGCCCTAAGTGACATAGCTCTTAAAAGGTTATGGATAGACCCTAAAACTCTCAACTTCTTTAAATAATCCCATTATAAAACCATCAATCCATGAACTCATTTAAACCCTTTTGGATCCGTTCATTTTTTTCCAGCTTGTACGTAATAGGTTTTCTTTGCTGCCTCCTGCTAAGAATTAATTTCTTTTTTCCTTTTAACTATGACAATGATTATTCCTCCTGAAGAAATTTGAAACTTAGCTGAATTTGCATGGCATTTGTACATCAAGTTGTTTTTCTGTTTTGTTTAAACAAGTAGCTGCATTTCCATGTGGGTTCAATGGTCAAAACTAAGAATTTGCAGTTAAAATGAAGTTATATTAATCTTGCAAAGAAAATTATTTTTTCCAGACATTCAAAGTGATTTCTTTTAGGAAAAAACAGTGCCAGATACCTTCTCATCATGGAACTGAATGAACAGAATACTTTATAAGATATCTGAATCTAAATTCTTATGCAAGCTTAAGGTCAAAATATTTCATAAGACACATCAAAAGCACTAACCAAAAGAAAAAAAAATCATAAATCGACTACTAAATTGAGAACTTCATGAGACTTTATGAATACAGCAAAGATGCAGCCATATAAGAAAATATTTGTGATTTTTATGTACTATATGATATTTAGTCATCTAAGACATAAAAAGATATTATTCAATTCAACGAGACAACTCAGTAGAAAATGAATAAAAACAAGCTCTTCAGAAAAGTAGAAATCCAAAGGGGTAACATACAGGAAGAGGTGCTCCAATTGATTATTCATCAGGGAAATGGAAGATGAAACCATGATTTCCACCAAATGGTTGCAGTAAATACAACAACGAACACATATATGAGTATCAATGAGGATGTGAGCCAGTGGACACAGAAATGCTCTTTGGCATTATCTAAGAAACTTGGAAGTCTGTGTAGCCTATATCCAAGCAGTGCCACCTCTGGTGATCTACTCTAGAGACACACATGTAAATATGTATACCAGGAGACATTTATAGCAACGTTCATAGTTGCATTATATATATAGCCAAGAGTAGGAAACAGCTCCAATGTGTCATTAAAATAGATAAATTGTAGTATACACATAAAATATAATATGATACTATCATGAAAATGAATTAATTTCAACCACAGTTATCACTAATCCAAAAAATCCAAAATCCAGAATGCTCCTACATCCAGAATTCATTGAACACCAACATGGCACCACAAGTAGAAAACTCCACATCTAACCTCCTGTGACAAGTCAAAGCAAAATGCAGGTGTTCTAAAAATATTACATAAAGTGACCTCTAGCCTATGTGTATAAGGTATATATGAAACACAAGTGGATTTTGTGTTTAGAGTTGGGATTCATTCTGAAGAAATCTCATTATACATGTTGAAAACTATGAAACTCGAAACCCTTCTGGTCCCAAGCATTTGGGATAAGGGATACTCAGCTGAATCCAAAGGTTGAATAAGGATATACTACTTCTTCTTATAAAAGAAGTTGTTAGGACAGTGCTGTGGAAACTATGGTGCCCTTCCAGGATCTTCCTCTCTGAGGTGCCATGCGCCATTCTCAGCTGCTGAGAAAATCCTTTATTGAGGGCTTCCTGGGAAGCCACTGGGGCCACAGGGGGCTGCTTCATCCCAGGTCACATTCAAGGGCATTTATATGTTGAAACACGTGAGCGCACACACACACACACACACACAAAAAATGAGTCACCAGTGGTAAACAAACACCACTTCCAAGTTCAGCTTTTCCAGATAAAAGAGAGAATAAAAATCGAGAAGAGAAAAAAAAATGGTTATAAAAGCATAGCCATGGATTTAATCTTGCTTAAAAACAACTCTGCTTTGAAGAGCTCATCACAGCGCCTCGGCAACCAAGCTGAGAAATTTTGATTAAACCACATTTCTTGCTCTCACACCTGAAAATTGTCTGTGACTGCTGCACAAAGCCAGAGCCTCCTTTTCATCTGGACCTATCACTCGAAACAGTTCCCGGGCACATCTGACACTTCTTGGTGCATATCCACCGCTCCCCGCCACCCCTCAACATGAAAAGGCTAAGAAAAGAGAGATTTTCAACACTGGAACTCTTGGGCGAGCTTAATAGAGTATGAGAGAAACGCTCACGGGCTTCGTTTTTTAACTTGCATGAACTCCTGGTGACAGCTGGCAAAAATTTGATCAAATCAAACCTTCAGAGGCTGTGACTTGGCCACATCAGGCCAGGATGGAACAGCTTTTGTTTCAGCTGAATCCAGGCCTTATCACCTCATTCTGTCACTCATCCTTCCTCTGTCCACCCACAAATCCTCTAGGATTTATTGCAGATGTAGCGAGCTTGCTGGAAATAATGGTACAAGCAAAGAGGCTAGTCGGCTATCGACTCCAAGCTCCGGCTAATACCAAAGGGAAATTATTTGCACAAAAGGTGCGCTGGGGTGACAAATGAAGAGGGGGCTGGCCCATTGAAGATGCTAGGACTTAGACAAAGCTAACACACTGATACCAAGCCACTAGCTTTATCTGATTACTTCTGGGGCTGATGGCTCCCCACCCGGCTCCCCCTTCGAGCCTCCCCACCCACCCACACTCTTGCGTAAAAGACACAGGTTGCTTTCTTTGGTGTGCAGTCTACCATGAAATGGTAATCTAGAGAATTACTACATTGATATCAACCACAAAGTGTTTTTACGCCCCCCAAAAAACAATTTTCAGATCCACAATACATTTGTTTTTACCTTGTTGACTCAAGAAAATGTAACAGATAGAGGAAAGGGTTCAATTAGGACAAAGGGAATAGAGATTGATTTTTTTTTTACTCAGAAAGAGCATTTGTTTGGCTATATCTTAGGCACATTTTTGGTGCACAGAGGCTGACATGATTTAGGAAAATACTCAGAACAATAGCGATTTCATTTTTAACCTGTATTGCAAAAAAATGTGTTTTTTATTTTACCACTTTAATCTTTGAACAGGTTCTTTTCTGGGTAAGGTCTTGTGTTCATTTTGTTGTTGTTGTTATTGTTGTAATTTTTGTTCAGTTTGCTCTCACTGGAAGCAGGTGGCAATGCTGGATTCTGTGTGATATAAAATAGACTTTAGTGCCCCTCATTATGAAAGCCCTCAGCTCTAAAAGTGAGAAGGAGTTAGTTACCCTCATGAACAGTTTCTCCATTTCTCTAATCTCATTTTCAGAGAAACAAAGTGAAATTCTTTTAATCAGAATCTTGATTGAATGCCAGTGTCCCAGAATGGATTGCATCAAGGTGAACTGCTCTTCTCCACAATGCTTCTCATCAAGTTTGGTGAAAAGAAAAAGTAAGTCACCACATTTGTGGATCGTTAATACAACTTCCATATGTAGTTCAGGAATAAGAAGTTAGGGATAGAAGGTGAAATGTAAATTCAAAATAGATGCTTTTCTTCGAAATGTACTCTTGACCTCTGTAATTTATGTATAATGTAACTTGAATAATGTATAATAAGATATATTTGAATAGGCGGATTCTTTTTTTTCTACTTTTTTTAAATATTTGTTCTCCTTAGTGAAAAGGCAAATTCTTTACCTCACTCACAAAAGTTCCCTAAAATGTCAATAGTTTCCTGTATATTCATTCCATTATGTGAGAAATAGATACATCTGAATGGCAGCGTGTCTGAGATACGACAGAATAAAACACTCCTGTTTGACATTTAAAATATTTGTAATTAATTGGAAAGCTGGGTATGTCAGCACCTCTCCAGCCAGGTTTCTACCTCTGATCTTGCTTTGTTAGCTATGTCCATAACCTTAAAGATCAATCAAAGATGACTTGGAGGCCAATAAAACTCTTACCAGTCATCCTTTCTTTTTTTTAATGCCCTAAGTCTGACTCATAGCCACACCTCAGCCAGACTGAGTCAGAGAATTGGGCCATTTTTCAAAGGAGAGTCTCAGAGGACAATCCTTGGAGAAATTCTCATTCCTGAAATCATTGCCCAGCGATTCCAGGGTCTTATTCTTTCTGGCCTGGAGATCCCTGGTAACCACTCTTCTATAGGAGGGGTGGAAAAGATTGCTTTCCCCACTTTGATTTCTTACTTTTATCCTCCAAACAATTTCTTCCTAATGAAATTAGGCTTTGCTCTTACCGTTGAACGACATACACAAAATACAGCATGATAAATGGAATAAGTACATTTAAATAAGTGCCTGTCTCACTGGTCTCACTTCTACTCTTTAAAAATAACCCTTCCTGAACTCTTACTATTTTTTTTTCATATTTCTAAAAAATATGTCCCTCCTGCTATATTCATTATAGCCATTTTCTATTGTCCTCCTACTTGGAAAAATAGCAATTTATGATTTTTAGTTTCCTCCTACTAGGCCAACAAGCTGCCACTTAAAAAAAAAAAAAAGAAGTTCTTCCTGAGTACTAAGATTGCTGATGTAAAAAATATCAAAACAACCCAGAGAAGAGCAGGTCCTCCCCAGGCAAGACATCTTAAGAAATGTCCCCACTGCTGCCATTTATTGGGTATAAACAATTGTCATAACAAAGAGAAACCAGGGAAAACGCCAAGTGATTCCCTCTCACTTCCCTAGATGAGTCTACCAAGTTGCTTATCCACTATTTCTTTTGCATTGTTCCAAGACACCCGGAAGGAAAGATTTAATGTTCATGATTTGCCAGCACCACCCCCTGATAATCTGATGTCTGTACTTATCTTTCCCAGACCACACTTCATCAAAAATGTCAAAAAAATGTTTCCTCTCTGCAGAGGGCTGTACCATATTCCCCAGGAATGGATCTCTAGTCAATGTTCTTACAAATCAAGAATTCTTTCTGTATCACTGGATGCTAATGGAAAAAAAAATAAAAACCTGGGCAAATTCCTCTCTGTCTCCTTGTCTCTCACTTCTAGCTCTGTCCACAATAAAGCTGATGTTGTCATGGGCGCTCTGGAGCAGGATGAAAACTCTCACCTTCTAGAACACACCATGACAATACTCTGTAGCAGCAGTTCATTTGATTCAGTAGAATAATTCATAAGACGTATTGATTGCATAAAAGAGAAAATGTTCATGTTTTCCAAAAACAAAAGGCAAAATTTCAGTGAAAGGAAACAAACATTTGCAAAACCCCTATATGTACCAAAACATTGTTCTAGATTTTTTTTAATACTAACACCAATATCAATATTAACACTAATCCTGCCATTAATACCAATGAGCTCCTATGTCAAGACTATTATTACAACTACTAGTACAAATACTATATTAATGCCAAGCTAATATTTGTACCAATACCAATACAAATAAAAATACTAAGACTGTGACTGGCGGTAATCAAAAATTTTTTCAGGGTTTTCTTTTCCCATGGAGGAAATTCCAATAACCTATCACTCCTGGTTTTGACCTGTTCCTTATCGATTCCTCTCCAGGAGTAACCTATTGGATGGGTAATAAGCCACAGATCAGTTAAAAGGCTGTAATCACTGAATTTTGCTCTCTATTTATCTCTTCCTACTCAGACAACCTCCACAAAAGGCAATGATCCTGGATAAAAGTGTCTATTCTATAGGACAAATGTCCTTCTCATCCTGTCTGAAAGGCTGGATTTGACAGTTGGAGGTACAGACAGTATGCCCCCATTGGACTGAGCCACTAAGTGTCCCTCACTTCTAGCTCTGTCCACAATAAAGCTGATGTTGTCATGGGCACTCTGGAGCAGGATGAAAACTCCCACCTTCTAGAACACAGGACCCCAAGGGGCAATGGAAATACAAGTTTGGGGATGGGAAAGAGGAGCTGGAGTTAGGGTAGCCTTTGTTGCAATTTCTACATTTCATAAGAAGGCAGAAACATCAAATGCCTCCCTCAGAGGAGAAAGCAGATCCCATCCTTTCATGCCACCCAACATACCAAATAGTAAAAATGGTGTTGACTTAATCTCTGAATGGAAAAGGTCTCCTACTTGTTGTTAAGTTCATAGGTAGCCTCAGCCAAAGCATGAACCCACTGGATGCTAGTGGGAAGAAAAAAACTGGGCAAATTCCTCTCTGTCTCCTTGTCTTCTCTCTGGTGTATGCCTTTTCTGTGGACTTTGGTGACACTAACACTGGATTATAGGAATGTGAGTCCTCCTAAGGCAACAGCTGTAAACTGGCTTCTTTGCAACCTTTGGGAGCAACCGTTGTCATTATTTCTTTTTATCCTTTTGCTTATGAAATTCAAACACAGAATCTCCTCCAATGAAAAATATCTGCCTCTGTAAGAGCATTTAAATTTTAATCTTCATATTATAGAATCCCAACTGTAAGAAAAGGTAGGTCATTACAGCCTCATTTTTCAGTTGAAGAACCAAACTCCTCAAGGTCACACAGAGGCCAAATACCATGCCCTCCCACCTCAACCAAGATCTTTCTCATGTTAATATGATTTTTAAATTCTGCCCTACAACATATTAAAACTACAAAAAATGTTAAAAGACATTGCTTTGAAAAATTGGACACAACTCTCTGTTGTTTCTATTTATTCCAGAATCTGCCACACATCGCCAATATTTCACTCCATGACCATTTTTTGTCCAACTTTCCATTGCTAATGGAATCCTGGTCTGGAGATGAGTGTACTGGGAAATGGTTTTCATGGAGAAAGAACTGGCTGTTCCTGTGTCTCTGCTCATTTGCTCACTGCCTTTCCTTCCTTGGGATACCATCCTTGACTCCCACTCTCCATCCATCATGCTCTTCCTGGTCCTGGATGAGGGTGTCCTTGCTAACATCTTCCCTTATCATCAAAGCTCCTGGTAGTCTCACCTTCCACTGAAATCTTGGTACATTTCTTGCCTACACCACTCATTGCATATCTCATCACCTTTTAAAATATATATTTAAAAAGAATCCTTTCTCCTCCTGACTTCTTTCTGAAGTCAGGGAAAGTTCTGTGCTTCTTTGGGCCACAGAAAGGGCTACACAATCCTGGCACTCAATAAAACTATTGGAAGTTGATGGTGATGGCTTCTGTATATTTATGTACATTCTTTGAGCTCCCTAATACTAAACACTGGGATTGGAATTATGGCAATAAGAATACTATAGGATAGACCTCGGTGTTTTAAGAAATGATTTATTGGAATCTTAAGTCTGTCTTAGATAATTCTGACATTGCTCAGAAACAGAAGAGATAGACGAAGGTATCTACATTTCATTTGGAAGTTTGGCTGTGGACTGTGACACGTGGCTCAGGTGTTTGACTCAAAAATAGTTAACACACAGCCATCTCTGCTATGTGCACAAGTGAAGGAAAACAATGAGGCAGAAAATAAGAAAAGCTATTTTTACTTTCTGGTTATTCCCATAGTAGATTGAATTTTCTGTTTTACCAAATAAGAGTTGCAAAAAAAAAAAAGCAGTCTTAAGAGGATAATTCTGTTTAATTGCCATCTTGCACTTGGATCATTGCCTCGGTCCTGTTGTGTACTCTCTGAACACTTGATAGAATGGTGTTGCTTTAGTATTTTAAAATATTAATGGGTAAAGCAAAATCAGATATAAAGTTAAAGTAAGTCAGATTATCAATATTGTTAACGTTTTTAACGGTAGCGGACATTTATTGAGGTGGTATAATTTCATCTCAGAATTCTTATTATAAGCCTATGAAATAGACTTTATTATCATCAGTCATTTTTAGATGAGAATACTGAGGTTTAGAGAAATTAAGTGTTTAATATGTACAAATTGATTGGAATGGTGTCTGATTCATCCAGGGGCTGAATAGATTGTCAATGTCACTGTCATTATCGTTATTAAAGTAACTTGCACATGGTCACACAGCTAGAAAGTGAAGGAACCGAGATCTGTCTGAACCCAGATAGAAAGGTTTTATTCCAAATATCTAAAAATATTAACTCTATTGTTTGTTCACATTGTTTCTTTCATTTTTGAGTGTTTAAAAATAATGGCTGTTTTTTCACATATTTTCCCAAAAAATAATAAAACAGTCTAAATTTTTATACATTCCAAAAGTCTGAGCTACTGGAATTTTACTTCTCCCTTTAGTTTACCCAGGTTCGATTAAAAAGAAATGTCAACATAGTGAAGTAATAAAGTATAAGTGTTGCCATATTAAAGCTTTGAAGAAACCTGCCTTTCATACCACTCCTGAAACAAAAGACATTCAATATGGAGCTAGATTACCAGGGGATGATACTACCACAGAATTAGAATTTTCCTAAGAAGTTATGAATAGAAAGGAATTTTATGATTTGCTAGTACAGAAACCCTAATAGAGAAATAGCTAATTGTTTCTATAGGATATTTTTAACATCACAAATCTTTCAGAGACAATATCAGGTTATCACATAATATTGATATTTTTTGCTGCTCTTGCAAATACTAAAACAAAACAAAACAAAGCCAGAAACTACCAACTGGTATTTTGAATTTCTCTTGGTCTTGGCCTTGTTCCAACAAAACCTTCATGATGGTCCTTCTGCTAGAATACTATTCTTCAGCACCTAGTTGTTTCAGATTAAATGTCACCTTCTCAAGAATGCCTAATCCAGTTCCCAAAACAAGGTCAAGGAGCTTTGTTAAATATTCACATTGAATCATGTACTTTCTTTCAGGTGCCTTGTGCTAATTGGAATTGTGTACTTAGTAAATGCAATTGCTTTTTAAATGTCTGTTTCCCTCCTGCTGGACATCAGCTTCATAAGAACATGAACTTTCTCTTACTCAGCCCAGTTCCCAGCATGCGGCAGGCCTTCAAGACATGTTTGTCAAATGCACGAATAAATGAATCTGACCAGAAGAAAAATACATATCTGTAATTTCCTCACAGAGTCATCCTTACTCAAGGATAAGTCCTGGCACGGGAGAATTTTTCCAGCATCTGAAAGAAAAGCTCAGAGGTGATTTTGTTGAAAAGTTGCCAGATAAAGCACAGGATGCCCAGTTAAATTCGAATTTCAGATACATGGTGAATAATTTTTTAATATGTTTCAAATACTGGATAATTTTTATTCATTATTTATATTCATTTCACATTACCTGAGCAGTCTGACCCCAATTTCAGAGCATCTTGCTAACAGGAAATAATAAACTACTCCACCCACCCCAATGGCACCCAGCACACTGTCAACTGCAGAGAAAATGATTGGAGAATCAAACTAAAAATTTAAAATTCCACTAAGTTTCTCCATCTGCAAAGAAGCATAAAGAATAATATTCTACTAAGAGGAATAAACAAAAAAAACTTAATAATTGCATAATCCTAAACCCAGAAGGAGGTGGGGCCTCCCTGTTCACTGAGTTATCTCTCAGAGGGAACACATTTGTCCTAAAGTGATGGATGATGTGACTGTCCTAAGATTCTACCATTGACAATGGCATTTCTGGAGCAAGAACCAGATCACTCCCAACCCAGTCCAATGTTCCTTCCATACCCCACACAAAATGTGTTTGTGACCAACTATTCTGGTCTTGAAAATTCCCAACTTTCCTTCTCCAAAGCTTTAGCTTTGTCACTAATCAACACCATGCCATCCCTCAGATTCTTTAAAGAAACCCAAAGAAGAGCTTTTCCCTTTTTTTGAGTTAATAAAGATTATTCTTTTAGATAGATGGAATAAAACATTAAGTCAAACATGAATATAATTGATCCAAAAAAAATTATTTCGGGCCTTTTGCGGGACACTGCCTTTCCTTTGTAGACATATCGGATTATACCAAAGATCTCTCTTTTTTGCATTTTTTAAAAGGGTGGCAGCTTCAGTTCAATAGTGTCAGACAATCCCTTAAGCTGTGTCAAAATGCCAGTTATCCTAGATACCACCCAGATTTGAATAATTTAGAGAAAGACAAAACACACACAGAAAGAAGGAACCATCTTTGGAGGACCGCTGCTTTTGAGGCAGCAAACTCCTTCAGCCCCTCCCTTTCTCCGGAAGCATCTTCCTCTCTCTATCAGTGGTGACAAGTGCCAATCAAGCCTGCCCTGGCTGAGGGAGGGGGAGGAAGGGGCCGGAGAGACGCCAGGGGAGGGGAAGGGAAAGAAACATGAAACGTTCTGGAACAATTGCTGAAGAAGATTCCCTGTCAGTGTGTGGTCTGGGGGGAAGGAAGTCTTTTCCTTTTTTTTTTTTCTTGCTTCTAATCTCTAACTGACTATTTACCTCTTTTTATAAACTTGAATCTCTCTGTTGCTCCAAAGGCTCCAAAACAAATCTCCAGTCAGCCAGGATTAAGCTGCTTTGTTGCCAATGATTAGCAGGTTTGCTTGTAGTTTTTAACATCTTCAGCAACAGCCGAATGTCAAACAACTCAGGAATTACTTGTCTTATTGTGACCAGAGCTATATGAATGTTTGAAATAAGTTAGGAGAAACCACAGAGGATGATAGAACATTCCAGAGATGTGGAGTTGAACACAGACCACTGAGAACTCCATCAACATTCATCTTTTAGGCCATCATTTTGAAAAGTGTTACATCCCAGACAACTCTCTTTCTCAAAGGAAAACCCTGGAAACTGTCTTTAAGTTCCAAACTCTATGAAGAATTCACTCCAAATGCAAGAAATATTTTGTGGTTGAAAATCCTCATAGCTTTCGGCTCTTGATAACCTACTGGGTGCTGGGTACCGCACTAGAATGAAATCTATCAGTTTTCAAGAGTCTTCTATCGCATTTTTTCATACACCTAATCTCACTCAGCATTTGTGATGGGTTAGAGGGGAGCTGTCCCCCAAAAGCTCATGTGTGAGTTGATGCAAGAATTTTCAGAGGTAAGATGATTAGATTAGGAGAGGTGTAACCTAAGTTGTGAATTAATCCACTGATAGAAATTGACTGGGTGGTAACCATACACTGGCAGGGTATGGTTGAAGGAGGTAGACCCCTGGGGGTGTGCCTTTGGGGTTTATATTTTGTCCCTGGTGGGTGGAGCTCTCTATCTTTCTCTGCTTCCTGGTGGCCATGTCCTGAGCTCCACCATGGCCTTCCACCACAGTCCACAGTGCTGTGACTCACTTCCCACCCAGAGCTATGGAGTTGGCTGACCATGGACTGAACCTCTGAAATTATGAGACAAAATAAACTTTTCCTTCTCTGAATCGCTCTTGTCAAGTCTTTTGGTCACAATGACACAAAGCTGATGAAAATTGAATTTAATCATATAAAGTAAAGCGATAACTACCTGGGACTATTCCTGTGTTACTTTTAAGACCCTAGGGAGGGACATTGCCTTAGTCCTCTACTATCCCCCACTACACTTCACAATGACCTTCCAGTGGCAGCTGCTCAAAGACATCTCTTCCCGTTATGCATGAAGATTTAGGGAGAGGCATCAGTGAGGAATCAAGGACTCTAGCTTCAGCTCCACTTCATTTTATGACCATGGACAAACCTATTAAGTAGTAGATCTTTCATTTTCTGCATTATAACATAAGGGAAGACCTTTTCTCATATTATTTCCAGTGCTAAATATCTGATTTCTTGATCTCAGAGCAAGGAGACTGAATAGCAAGATTTAGGGATCCCAATATGATTTTAAACACCTCAAAGGCAAAGGTCAGCTCTCTCACTGAATTTCCAGAGTCAACACAGTGTCCTGCAGTGAAGATTTACACACTGGAAAGGAACTCAAATCAAAAGCCTGTGAAATAAAAAAAGAAAGCAACCCTGGTGGCTTTAGACGTGATCTCAAGACAGAGGCCACAAGAAAGAGCAGATGCAAGATTTTCCATGGCTGTTTTTGAGACAATCAGCAACCTCAAAAGTACAGACACCTGGCTGCAACCAATGACCATGAGGCTTACACATAGGAGTGCAAAAATCTCATCAGGGGCTTCCAGATAAACATGTATGAGAAGTGAAACTGGTGGTGAAGGAGAGCCTTCAGCCTTGACCAATCTTGAAATTCTAGCTGTGCAAAGAAAAATTCATATATTTCCCATGTACTGAGTCCATTTTGCCTACAAGGACAACCTCTCCTGTGTCTGTGGGAAACTCCTTCCACCTATCTGGTTAACCTACCTTAAATCATTAGTGCAATACTGAGCTCACCTTGTGTAGGATATAGGCAGGGGTCTAGTTCAACCCCAGGAGCCTTACCTCTCCTGTTTATTGCTCAGGAACTACTCTGTCGTTCCTCCCATCTCAGGTACCTGCAGCCTCCCTGTATCCACTGCTTCTTCCATTCAATCCATAAATGTGCTCAACTCTCTTCCATCCATCCATCCATTCATTCATTCATCCATTCATTCATTCATATTAATTGAGCACTTAATATATATACAACCCATAAAAACGATCAGCCGACACCTTCAAAGCTATATGTCCATCACTTCCTTTTCAATGGGATCAAAGTCAATTGAAGAACATCTCATTGTAATTTTGTCACATCCGCCTTCTTCCTTGCCTCTTAACTTTGGTATCACGAGAGATCGTTTCCCGTCTTCCTCTGTCAATTAGGGTGGTTGCATCATGCCTCACAATAAGGAAATGAATTATTCCATATAATAGGAAGCCCCATGATAGCACAGCCTCTAGGCAGAGTAGGATCAAGGGTCTGGTTCCCTTTCTATGAGATGCTCTCAGTGATTGCACCAAGGCAAGGCGTAGGTTGTATTTGAGAAGGTAAGGGGAGATAGAAAGAATGGAGTAGCACTAGGAAAAACAATCAGCTTTCTAATATTCCTAATATTTTATTTCTGTAAGCTGGGTTTGGGGTACTAGGATATGTATTATTTCAGTTGACATTTTCTTATGAAAAGAAACATAAGGTAATAGGAATTGTAATGCATTTCACTGTCATGTATTTTAAAAAATAAAATCAATAAAAATGCATTAATAAAATGGTCATTCAAACCCCAATTAAGAGCATGGCTGAAGTTCTTTGTGTTCCCCTCCTTATTTGCATTTCATATCCAGGTTCTCAGAAAGAATTACTATACTGAATTGTGTGGATGTTTGAGTTTTAAATAAATAGAATAATTTTATATATCACAAATTTTCTATCCTTCCATGACTTGGCTCTTTTCTCTCAACATTATATTTTTGAGTTTCTACATGTTAATGCATATGTCTGCAGTCCATTTGTTTTCAATGACTGAACTTCATGATAATTTTAGTTCACATGAACTTCAACTGGCTTCATATTAAGAAGCCAACCGCATCTGTGGAGTGGAGAGTTTGGGGGAGATATCTGTGGAGCATGCCGGAGCTCATGAAGAGGCCTGCAAATCTGACAAGTTGGTGAAGATTGAATTTATGAAAAGTATTTTTTGATATTTAATAAATTACCATACATTTAGCAGCTAAAAATAACACACGGGTAGTATCTCACAGTTTGTGTGGATAAAGAATTGAGGTACCATTTAGGTGGGTTTTCTGTGTAGGTTCTCCCGTGATTGTAATCAACATGTTAGTCAGGGCTGAGTTCTCATCTGTAGGCATGACTGAAAGAATCCACTTCTAAGATCCTTTGGGTTGTTGGAAATTCATTTTCTTATGACTGAAGAATTCATAAAAGGTTAATTCTTCAGATCCAGAAAGATATAAGCAGCATAGTAAAGCACACTGGCTACCAAGAAGGAGTGTTATTTAATGTGAGATAATCATGAACATGTAAGTTCATCATCTTTGCTTTTTTCTATTGCTTAGAAGGACATCTCAGGACATTAAGTGTGAAGGAAGTCATGTGAAAAAGGAGGGCATTATATAAGGGGATGAATAGCAGGAGGCAAAGATCATAGGGACCATTTTAACATCTGTCTATCCAGAGTAGTCTTCACAGATGCCACATTGACAAGCCATCTTTATCTCACCCCCACTACTACCTGGGGATAATGGCCCCTCTATCACTTCTGCCTTCCTTTCGTGACCAAACTGTAAATCAGAATCAAATAAGGTAATCTCATACATTGTTAGTGGGACTGCAAATAAGTGCAACACCTTAGAAAACTTGCAATGAAACCACCATTTGATCCAGTTATCCCACTCCTTGGTCTATACCTAAAGGACTTATACATAGCATACTATAGTGACACAGGCCCTTCCATGTTTATAGCAGCTCAACTCACAATAGCCAAGCTATGGAAACAATGTAGATGTCCTCCAACATATAAATAGATAAAGAAAATGTGATCTGTCTATCTATCTATCGATAGATAGATAGATATAGATATATATATGTACATACACACACACATATACATACACAATGGAATATTACTTAGCGATAAGGAAGAATGAAATTATGGCAATTGCCAGTAAATGTATGGAACTGAAGACTATCATGGTAAGCAAAATAAGCCCATCCCCAAAAAACAAAGGTCAAATGTTCTCTCTGGTTTGTGGATACTAACCCAAAACAAAGGTGGGCAGGAGGGGAATAAAAGAAATTCACTGGGCTACACAAGGGGAAATGAAGGGAAGGGATGGAGGATGGGAATAGGAAAGTCAGAATTAATTGGACATACTTTCCTAGCCTTATATTTGTATACCTGACTAGGGTAATTCTACATCATGTACAACTACAAGAGTGGGAACCTAAATAGAATAAGTTATACTTTATGTATGTACATTCTACCAAAATACATTTTATTGTCACGATTCACTAAAAGTAAAATATAAAAATATTTTCAAAAAAGGAACTCAGAAATGTAATTTCCTACCTTCCTGACGTTGTGGTACTGATGCTACCAAAGTCACAACACAGTAGTTTTTGACATAAGAGTCTTGCACTTCATTTATTAGAAGTATACCTACGCATTTTATATTGGATTTTTGTTAATTTCTATATATGGAAATATAATCAATTTTCGAATATTGTTCTTCAATCTGTTTATCTAGATAAGCTCCCTTATCTAGACACATGCATATATCAAAATTTATCATGTCCTTTATGAGCTACCTCAGATTTCTACTTCCTCTGAACATCTACAGTGCTTACTTGATTTCTTAGTTATGAACTATCCTATTTTTCTTTGAATTATTTTTCATTAACATGTTTTTTTCTCCTATTGGCTTAATAAGAGGCTTGAAACCTGAAACTTAATCCCGGTCATTTTGCAGTCCTACCATACTTAGAAAGCACTCAATATATAAATGCAAAAGGAATACGCAAATATCCATGTCCAAATTCATAAATTTTCATGACTCTAACTTCACTAATTAAAAATCACTTTGAAAGTGTCTGTCTGGATGAATATCATAAATGTTCTGGGTTAGAGCAAACTAATTTTAGAATGTGAATAGACTTCCATAAATACTACTGACATTTTTATACTAATTGTTGTGTAATTGAAGACCCAGATGTTCCAGAGTTGTTTTACTAAAACAACTTGAATCAATTTGGCAATTCAGTTCACGCCTATGGCAGGCTTTGTGACTAGTCAAATCACATTTCCTAATTATTGAGTTTGTCCCCATTTCCTCCAATATGGTAACTTGAACTGGCTCAAGGTAGAAATACCCAGAGAGGCTCAATGTGTGGGCCAAAAGAATAAGCTACTGATCATTTATAAATTTCATTCAAATATAAATTTCATTCAAGTTTGTTTGTTCAAATTCAGTCTTCCTGTTATTTTCAATCTTTTCAAATGTCAAACTACCTCTGCCTAGCCAGCTGGCATAAATCCTGCCTGGTCTTGGTGTATAATTGTTTATGTAAATTGTTGGTATACTGATTTTTTAAAAATTGCTAATACATTCTTTAATGCTTTAGGGTTTATAATATGGCCCATGTCTATACTTGTTCTTTATGTGCCTAAGCACAGTGTCCACATATATAACTTTCCTGTGCTTCAATTTTCTCATCTGTGATTTTTAAAATAGTACTTACTTTGAAGTCCTGATGTGAGATTTAAGAGGGTTTATACCTGCAAAATTTCTGAGCAATGCCCTTCACTTGGTAAGTATTCAACCACTACTGTTGTGTTAATATTGTGCTTACAGATCTGACTACACCAACCTCATTTACACTGTGAAGGAAGCTATGTGTTTTTTAAATAAACCAATAAAGAAATTTGAATTTAAAGCATATACATGCATTAACTTTGGAATAACTTAGCTTAAGATTTGTGCCAATTCAGGTGGTTGCCTTATGTTGGCAAAATAGTTCAGAAGTGTTCCTGGTGGCCCTGGAAATGGGATATGGCATTATACGCAGTCGAGTACAAGACAATTTCTCTGCCAACATCCACTTCCCAGTATCAACTGTTGAAATGCTGTGATATGGTACTTTCCAAGTATCTTACTGATTTTTGTTATCTTATAGACAAATACATTGGATTTAAATATTCTAAATAATTGTCACTTTTCAGACTCTTACCCATCTATTAAGTGTCTGGGGAATCTGGCATGTATTCTGAATTTGTAACTGGTTTTGACCTTACGTATCAAAATACTAAATTTACACTGAGATTCTAAGTGCATATCGAGATAATAAATTCTTGGGTTAGATTTTGCCAAGCGACTGAACTCTTTGAAGAATAACTGGAAATATTATCCCCCCCTGATACCCTGAAAAATTTAACACACCACTAAATACACTTACACTGAAGTCAATGAGTGGTTGATTTGCCCCACTGGGTTTGCTCAATTATATCACCTGAAAGTGTCTTCTTTAATAATGGCTGAAATGTAGGATTTCCCTCAGATGGTATTTGTGATTATCTCAGTTCACTACACTGAAAACCTGATTATTCTCCCAATTAAAACAGCAGTGGGTGCCTATTTCTCAGCAAGACACATGGAGGGTCTTGAATGACCAAGATTTCATTTCTTTCTCAGAATATTTTATACGATTCAGTAATCAGTAAAATTGGTTCCTCTACAATGGGCCTCCTCTGTCATTAGTGAGAATTAGCAAAGTTCTATTGCTTTAAAAAAAAAAAAGTAAAGTGGTCTATTACCATGAATGAACCTGCTTTTTAATTTCTTTCTTTTTTTTTGTGAAGACTTCTTTTAGTTTTAAGGAGGGCTTTCATGCTTTTGTGCTGTGAATTAAATC
This sequence comes from Marmota monax, assembly GCF_021218885.2. Classification (NCBI taxonomy): domain Eukaryota; kingdom Metazoa; phylum Chordata; class Mammalia; order Rodentia; family Sciuridae; genus Marmota; species Marmota monax. Next base: position 2,045,117 of record NW_026695202.1, read on the forward strand.
ACCATTTCATGAAGTTTATCCTTGGCCAGGAGAGAAGAAAATCAATCTTTCATTAAATCTGTAAGACCAAAAATCGTGCTTACAGAAAAAGACTGTGGACCTGGCAGAATGGGTAGCACGTCATGGATAAGACTTCCAGGGCAGCACCGCATCTTTCTCTGGTGCCTACACAATTCAAAAGAAGCACTTTTATTTCTTCCAGGGAAGAACCATATATTTTTTTAAAAAGTTCTAAATCAGCCCAGTGTTATCAATCTTCATTAGCTAACTTGTGAGCTTGTGGATTTGACTGTTTGCATGCTCTGAAATGTCACACATGCAACCTGGCCTGAGAGAAATAACACGGCTCTGGGACTGTTATTACAAAAACTCCCTCACCATCGGGGTTGGTTGTCCTCCCTGGTGGGCGAGAACATTAAATGTCAAGTACACTGCAATGCGGTGTGTATATTTATGGGCTTATGTTTGTACCTGTGCCTATGTGTGTAGGCTGGGGACGGAGATGAAGAGGGGGGGATACCAAAACAAATTCAGGTGACAGTATATGTTGGAGCAGTCCCAAAAGCCCAAGATCTGGAGCCAGTTGGAATTCTGGCTCTGTCCCTTTTCCACTGTGCTACTTTGGGGAGGTTTGCTAGCTGAACCAGGATTCCTTATCCATAAAATAGACATCATGTGAACTTCACAAGGTAATAGGGAGGATTTGTGATAACGCATGTGCCTATCACATAGTAGGTGTATCAGTTAGTTTTTACTGCATAACAAACCAACCCAAACTCTGTGGCAGGAAATAAAAATTATTTGGTTTATTCATGATTCTGAAATTTGGCAGTTAACACCGGGTTCCGCTTGGCAGTTTGGGTCTTGGCTGTGTTCCTTCAGGCATCTGCCAACGGCTCGGCTTCTAGTTGCTGGGCATCTTGGCTCTCCTCCTGTGCTTTCTTATCCTTCATTGGTTAGTGCAGACTGGCTCCTCTGGGAGGAGGGCAGGGGTCCAAGAGAGCAGATGCCGGGAAAAGGCCTCTTGATGATTGGGTTCATAACTGGCACAACATTACTTGTGCCATGTTCTATTGGCCAAAGCAATTCACAAGGAAAGCCTAGATCGAAGTTAAATGGAAATAGATTGTAACTGTTTGGAAAAAATAAAAAGATGCAAAGTCTCAGTGCAAAGAATGTAGATATAGGGGAACCATTGATTAGGGCCATCAATGGAATCAATATACTGCAATAAGCATGTGATAGGTTGGGTCTATAGTTGGAGAAAGGCAAATGTGCTTGCTGGAGTATGCGCACGTGGGCCAAATCTGGCCACTACTTCTTTTTGTAAATAAAATTCAATTGGAACATAGACACATAGACTTGCTTAAATATTTTCTGTGGCCACTTTCACACTATAAAGCACTATCAGGTATATGGAATGGCCTGCAAAGCCCACTATCTGATTCCTTAGAGAAAAAAGTCTTCTCCAGAATTTTGCTACTTCAAGTGTTATCTGTGGATTAACAGCTTTGGCATCACGTGAGAGTTTATTAGCAATATAGAATCGCAGGTGGATGGTATCAGAACTTACATTTAACAAGACTCCCCGCAGGTAATAACAGTAGAGTTTGAGCAACATTAAAATGGAGAGTAGCTAGATGTCTTGCACATACTCTGAGGAATGTAAGAGCCTAAGGGGCAAATTCTGATGAGATGGTCCCCAACTGGAAGGCCCAGCAACTGTTGTTTATTTGGAATCAGTCTGGGAACTGTGCAGGCTCTGTGAGCTCTGTCTATCTTTGGCAGAAATCATGCCCTTGAACCAAGGATGCAGAGGAGGGGAAGGCCCCATGAATACACTCTGGTGAGATGAGATGATGGGGCAACTAATTACAAGAAACATAGTCTGAATCAAGGTTGTAGAAGCCAGTTCTGTCTGTTCAGTGGGACCTAAAACGGAGAAGGAATCTCAATTCAGGGATCACTCTTAGGACTGCAGATGTTGACCCTTGCTAGAAACTGAGACTTGTAGAGCAATGAGACATGGCCACTGGGCCTGCACCAAAGAGTGTGGTTAAGTCCCTACTCTAATTGTCTTTCTCAGCATTTACCTTTTTATTAAGTACATTTGGGGAAGAGTAAGTTTACATGGAGAGTTTCTATAAGTCCACAAAAAGGTGCCTACAAAATTAGGGTAACAAAATTTTCTGTATATTTCTTCTGAAAATTAACTGAATTAATGCACATAAAATCTTAAAATATTGCCTAAAATGCATACTGAGGAAATGCTATCTATTGATATGTGGATGACATAACTTACCACCAGCATCATTAGCAAAAGAAGCTCAAGTCATCAGGGTCCCAGGTAGGTCTTGGGATCAGCACAACCTTCAATTCCCTCTCACCTTTGTCTCTCACCTGTCTCTTCTGTCTCTTCTTTCACTCTCAACATGTCTCTCTGCATAAACCAGCTTCTGCCTCCTTTACCCCACATGTGTTCTGCTATCTCACAATTTCAGTTTGCAGATGTCCATGGCTTGCCATTCTAAAAGCCGGTCCCTACCTTCATCTTCATTTCCAACTGGCAGATTGCCCTCATATTTCCTACCATATGAAAATCTGATTGTCCCTAATAATCTCTCTGTGCCAGACCCATTCTGTAAGTGGCTCCCTAAGGGTCAGAGATCTACCTTTGTTTAAACCCAATGTGGCTGCTCGACAGTGAGTGGTTTCCTTGGAAAGGTTGTGCATGAAGCAGCCTTGAGACTGGGTCTTCTGGGTCCTCTTCTAAATCTTAGTCAGTCTACCTTAGTCTGAGGACAGGTCAAGGGATACTAAAGGTGTTGATTGCTCAGGCTCTTGGCCTTATTTTCAGGATGGAAGTAGGAACTGGAGACAGAGTGCTCTTGAACTTGCAGCTACAGACTAGCTGCAGTCCTGGGTTGGCAAAGCTATATAAAGACATCAGAAATAAGGAGAAGGCTATGTTACCAGTTAATACAGTTCTGATAACATAAAAGTTGGGGAGTTTCCACCATGTGCAAAACACCCTTATTGAGATTCCTCTTATTCAGAGTCATCCAATACCATTGAGCATTTCCTATATAACACATTACTAATAGTACTAAGTATTATTACTACTATTACTACAAAAGTCAACATGTACATTACCATGTGCCAGCCACTAAGTCCTTAAAATGCAATTCTTACTTAAACCTTATAACAACTCTGAGTAGGGCAGAGAGATCTTCAATAAGCCTCCCAGCTGTATGACCCAGACACTAAATAATTAAAACAGACATAGCCAGAAACAACTCTTAAGACCCTCAGTGGGTAAAACCATGGGCTCAACATCAGCTCTCGATGTAGCTTTTATTATCACCATTTTGTAAAAGAGGGACCATAAAAGGAAAGAAGTCCCATGCTAACAGGTCATGGCAATGGACATTTAGGATTCAGAGAGTGCACATTCTCACCTACAACCTTCAGAACTCTGAAGAGTCATGCTTATTCCTGAAGACATCAGAGTTGAAATACTAGTACACCCACAAAGTACCATAGTTCTTGGACCAGATGTGGGCCTACACTTGGAGTCTTATTTAATGCCAACACCATTATTCCCATGTTCCAGGTTAATAGGAATGCTAATCAATTGCTACTTCGAGATTCACTCCAGTGTTACACTTTGCAGTCTTCCTGAGTGTTCCCACCATGCATCACACACAGAATTGGAGTCACGTGTTCCTTGGGGCCAGGAGCAATTTGCATTTCCCAAAAAGGATGGTGAGCTTTTTTTGACTCTGTATTCCAAATACTTATTATAATATTCAAAACATTGTAGGCACCCAGCATATGTTTCTGAACAGATGAAAGAAAGAATAAATGGTTATTATAGCACATTGCTCATGGCAGAATGCAATCTTCTTATGGCCTTCCATCATTATGAAAAGACACATGATTAACTAACAGTAAAAGAAATACAAATATGTAATGAAATTTCAAATAACCTACACTTTTGGAAAAAAACAGAACACTCTTATTGACAAAGAAATTAAAAAAAAAACACTTGATCTCAAAATACATAGTGACATTGGAATCTCTGTGCAAAACATAGCTGTTTTATTTTTGTAAGAAAACATTTTATTGGTTTTTCTTCCTGAGCCGTCCTACCCGTGTCCCTGACTTCCCCTCCCCCACCCGATAACAGCATGCAGCACTAAGATGCCACTTCATTTATTTAGATTCCATTTTAGTGGATTAGTCATTTACCTAATGGAGCTGGCTCCTCTTGTTCGGAAAGCAAACATTTTCAAAGGTAAATACAACTGAACAGATCAAGTAACCACGTCCGGTGGCTGCACCTGCCATTCGGACCACTCTCCATGGACAATTTGAAAAATATCTGGCAAATTTCTCTATTTACCTTCTGAAGGTGGAGTAGAAAGAGCACTGGAACATGAGTTAGGAAATCTGGTTTTCAGCCAGAGCTTTGATCTTAAGAGTAGTGTGACGATTGGCTGGTTACTTTTCCTTTTGGGGTCTCCTTTTTCTAGCCTTTAAAATAAGAAAGTTAGACCATATTAGCTCTAAAGGTCTTCCCAGCCTTAACATTCTACATTCATTTATTTATTAAATACTCACTCAAAACCTAATCTGGGAAAGGTACTCTGAAAGGAATCTGGAGGTGCAGAAAACATGAATCTGCCCCCTTGGGACTTAAAAATAACAGGAAGATTGACCTGGGATTAAAAGAAAGCCAGAAAATGTGTGCTAAACTTTAATCATTCGTTTTAAGACTATCCATTTAGTCTATGTTACAAGTTCTTTTGAAAGGATGGTCTGCATTATGAAGTCCTACAAGTTTGGTACCAAAAAATTTATTTAATTAAGCCCTTGCTGAATCCTAAATAATTGGAAAAACTTTTCCAAGGAAAAACTAAAAATGAAAGCCATAGTGAGAAGAGCCATTTCCCAAAGCAGGTGCACCTTCTTCTCTTCCTTCTTCTCCATTGGCTCAAGGAGTTCAACTACTATTTCAAGTCTTAGGCTATAAATCACACAGACGTTCCAAGTTCTTGACTTCAATCAGCCAACAAAGGAACTAACTGTTGACCTTCTTCTCATGAGCTTCAAAAATTCAGTGACTGAATCCAGCTCTGAGACTCATCTGCTCTACTACTGGAAAAACTAAGGACATTCTAGGTTATTATACTTGACCTAAATTCATTTTCTTCCAGATGTGGTATAAAACATTTTTCCAGACTTCAATTCAGTCTTAATATTTTAAAACAGACACTCAAGGAATAATAGCTAAGTTGTGTTTTCTTTATTGATAAAACCATGACAATATCTTTTTTAATGGTAATAGTTTGCAGAGAAATTTTCCTTAGTTTATGAAATATTATTTGTAGTATATTGCCATACTTTCGGCTCTCTAAAAATGTTGGTTATGACAGTTTAAAAATCATTTCCATTTTTCAGCTACAAAAGTCTTGTAAGGTTACCAAACATTAAAATTATAGTTCTTGCAAACTTGTTTTAGCCCACAAACCATCTGCATAAAGCAAGTATCAGATGTGAACTCACAAGACAATCTCACCCCAACATTTGGAAAAGAAATAGATGGCAGTCAAGTTGGGTTAGGTGATTAAAGATGTTTTTTTTTAAGAAAGAAAAAGCAAAGTTTAGTAGCTACTTGGGGTAAACAAAAAATTATAGAAATCCAAATTTACACAAAGAATGCATTTGTGATAATTTTACTCTACAACAAGACCATAAAATTATATTTAACACATTAATTTTACTAAATGTATTTAGTAATAAGTTTACGAATACTAGTACTAATTTTGGTGGCACTTATCTCTTTTGTAAATCATTATCTCCAGCATTATTATGATGACTATTAGCCTTAACCTACTATTTGCCTGTCATAAAAGCAAAATTTCTCTCCCAGATTTCTAGGGAAATTACTGAGTATCTGGATGTTACAGAAAATCTTAGCCTATAATGTATTTGAAGTTAAATATTAAATAATATTAACAATATTATATTAATAATAATAATTAATATCTGGGGGAAAGATAAATAGTTGATGAATGTCCCCATGTTATTTATGACCCCATTTTCACAAAAACAGTCACAATAGTCTTATTGTAATGATTAAAATAATTTTTACTATATATTAAGGAAATAATTCCCCATTTTATTCAGTGTCCTAGCATTAACATTTTAAAAAATCTTCCCCCAAAGCATGTTAATATTATAATAACACATTAAATGATTGCTCCGACCCTTCTCATAAGGAGAAAATATTTCTTTTTTGCTAGCAAAACTCTATCTACAATGAGCTTAAAATACAGGGACAATTACTCTTAGTCACTAGACTTAATTTTATAAAAATTTCTTAGGTTTGTCCTCTTTTTCCACCTATAGAGGACAAAGTACAGTCATTTGTGTTTTGTTAGAAAAATGAATGTTACCCATGGCAGAATCAGAAAGGGAGGAAAATAAAATAAATGTGTGTTCCATCAGAAAGGAGGAACACCCGGGGTCAACATCGGAGCCCTGCCTCTCACTGTTGGTTACCCATTCGAATTATTTGGGGAGCTTCTAAAAATTCCATTCCACAGACTAACTCCTGTTTTCATTAAACCAGCATCTCTTGAGGTGTGACCCAAGCATCAGCATTTGTTGAAGCTCCCAAGATTGATTCCAATGTACAGCCTAGGTTAAGCACTGGGACTATAGTGTAGGCAAGAGAAAAATAGGAATCTGAATTTGAGCTGTCTTTATAGTTCTCATTTCCAGTGAATCACACTATCAAAGATCTCTCAGATGTTAAAGTTCTCAGCCCATAACAGGTAAGGGCCCCCATTCCGACCTGCTGAAGGGTCTATGTCAATATAAAATGGGTTCCTCCAGTGAAGAGCTGATGCCCTCTAAGAACATGAGTTACCTGCTCCAGGCCCCAAATACCAGAAGCTTGGTGTCTTTGGATCATACTCTTGATGCTTAGCCTGTTTGGGTCCATGTGGATGCTGACTCATGTATAGTTGCTTAGGCGTTGGTGGGGATGGTACTGAGTCCGTGTGCTGTGGGATACTTCCTCACCCTCATCCTCAGCTCCTGAAGACCTGTTCTGACAACTGTCAATTCTAAGTACATCTTTTCATCTAAGCAATGTCCAAAATTCTTTGAAAAAAAGCAAATAGAGATGAAAGATTTCTAAATTAGTGTCTTGAAAAAATCCTGATCAACTCTGATGTTCTATACTACATATAATTACAGGTAAAATATCCCACATTTGTTGAGCCCAAAGTCTTGAATCCAATCTATTTTTTCCTTGGATACAGCATACTTTCTTTTACCCTCTCCACTCCCACCCTCTTCCATCTCTCTAATATTCTCTACATTTCCTCCTAGACTTAAAATGAATATGGCTGTTAAATAGTCAAAGATGATTACAAAGCTTGTGAACCTCTCCATGGGTCTTTAGTTCAGGGGATTTCAGAAACAAATATGCTGATTCATTTCTTGAAAGAGCATCTTTCATGTAAGGATTAAACAGGGGGAAAGTTTCAAAAAAGAAAATATTATTGTAATATCATATTTAAACATCAGGGGCAAATTACTCAATGTCTAAAATGAGTACAAGTGTTTGATCCCAGGGGACAGATAATAAGAATGTACTTTATAGAACCCAAGCCCTATTCCAACACTATGAAAAGCATCTAATACTATTATCCTGAGATAAGAAAAATTAATTGGAAACAAGCATTGAGAAACCCAGCTGATAAAGACGGATGACTCCCAATTTCATCAGTGGCTATTTGCCATACCACCTTAGGCAAGACCATTAAGCTGTCTTGGCTACAGTTTTCTTACCGTTTCAATGATAATAATTCTTCAGGGACATTATTGCTTCCCAGAAGCACAAGCTATGAAGTCAGAAAGACCTGTGATGCAATCCCACTTAAGGAAAACACTAGCGGAGCAATCAGAGGCAAGTTAATTAACTTCTCTGAGTATCACATTTTTCAAGAGAAAAAGAAGGAAAATAATCTCTAATGTAGAGGTTTTTTTAATTAATGAGATAATGTGAATAAAATGCCTAGTTAATTGCCAGGAGTGCTCTAAGCACTTTATGATAGACACTCCAGTATTTCTCATAAAATTTAGAGCTACTACAAAGATTTGTGACTGTAGGGACCAAAAAGCCCTCAAATTCTTAAATTGTTCCATAAATACTTATTGAGTTTTGATGCACAGTAGCTACTGTAGAGAACTAAATGCATGAATGGATACATTAATTTGCCCTGAAACAATTATAATTTAAGACACAGGACACATATAAATATCTATGGAAATAGACAGTATGTTAGCTATAGAAGGGCCTGATATCTGCTCAAACCAAATGTTTTAAGATGCTAGAAGAGGACCTTCCAGCTAGAACAATATAGAGAGTAGAGGGAGGAGGTGCCCTTTTATCTGGACCTTGACAGAGTTGGATAGACCAAATTGGGTGAAAGACTCCCCAGGAGGGACAGATGTGAATTTGTCAATAACATGCCCCAAATATTGGAGACGGCCCACTTAGTTTGACCATGCTTTTGACAAAACAAAAGCCATCAACAGTAATTAGGCATCTAATCAATTTCTACAAATCATCCTAAAGTTGCCGATTTGGTTCCAGCTTACAGATTCAAAGTAAACCCCCAAACACTAATATTTGAAATGTCAAAACATGGAAACAATCTACATCACTGCAAGAAATAGTCCCTTTAAAAACCGAAGCAGAGAGATGCCAAGTGGTTAAGGTTTGTCAGTTTGTCCATTTCTTTTAAGAGACCATAACCAGCAAATCAAAGTGACTCTAATGGAAGTTTCACTACATAAATGATGACTGTACATTAATGTACCTCTTTAGCAATTAAGTCTATGTGAAGAGGGCTGAATTTAAACGATTTGGAAGAATACCAGAATATAGTCAAATAATCTTATGCCTTACGACTCTGCACCATATGCGATCAGATTTAATTAAACTTATTTGAAAAAAAGAAAGATGTCACTGTTTGCCTACAGTGTGGATATAACCCTTGGAACCTAAACATTCCAAATATTGGAAATGAAGTCATAAAAGTAGTTCAACCGTGCAGAGATTTAATATCTTTTTAAAGACATAGACCTGGGAGAAAGGGATTATCTGTTCATATGGTCAGGGTAAACAATCCACTTTCGCACCCAACAGATGGAGGCTTTGAATCCGGGGAAGGGAAAGCAGAGAAGAATAAAAATGCAGAGCTTAAAAATGACCATTTGGACTATGCTTTTAAAAGCCTTCTTCCCTACTCAGTGTGAACCCAGAAGTTCATTATTACAGGTATAAGAAAATATTGCAGAAAAATTCTGGTGTGAAATTTTTCAGCCTATGCCATTTATTAATATGTGTCCTTGATTTTAATATGCATTACTAATTTTGTAAAAACTGAATTAAATAAGATTCTAATATATTTTCTTGATTTGCAAGAATTTATTTCAGTTACTTTCATTTTTATCTTTATAAAACTGTGCCTTTCAAGAAACAAAAAGTTATGTAATCTTTAAGAAAGACTCAATTATAAAATTAGTATTTGAGAAATTTCAAGACCATGAATTTTTAAGTTGGTCAGATAAAGGCCTCTTTCTCACTGAAACAAGTACCATTTTCTCAAAAAAATATATCCATAGTCTCAACATGTTTACATTTTGAGCTAACATTTAATCAGAATGATATTGGGAAAATGATCTAGAAGTGCAAATATTGCAGCACAGCCTAAGTCAGCAAAGTGCTTTGCAGTCTCTCCAACTCATTCCTGCTTGAATAATAGAGCAAAACCTAACCATTCATTTATTCTAGAAATCATAAAACAATCTGAGCCATGGTATATAAAAATCTAAGATTCTATCCACTTTAGATCAAAGAAAATTTTTTATGTTATGAGTATATCATTTATTAAGCCAATATTTCTTGTACAATTTTTAAAAGGAATTATTCATCATTCCACTCAGGGATAGAAAGTTTAAGTGCTGTAAATTTGAAGTAAATAAACAGAAATGAATCTTAGAACCTCTTGATCCCCAGAATGCTCCTAAGTCCATGTGCGGCCCCCCCACCCAGCCCCATACCACCCAATGCTTCTCTCTCCTTTAATTTCTCCTTGCCCATCATCTTGTCTGTGGAACCCTTCCTGCTTGTCTCTGGTCTAGCTGGACCAGTCTTCCTTATCTCTCTGTAGGCATCTCTAGTGACTGAACTTGATGATACCTGTTGGCAAAGTGAAGCTTGAGTAACAGTGCGCATGGGCCTCTAATTGAAGTGATCAAGACTTAACTTGTGAAGAGAAGCCAAAGCTAATGGGAAATGCTCAAAGCGGGATAGCACTGTGCTTAGTCCTTGGATGCGGATCGTCATTCCATTCTCCCAACCATCCTGTCAGCTAGGCCCTACTATCATTCCTACTTCACAGGTGAGGAAACTGAGGCTTGAAAAAGAAAAAGCCAAGGGCCATGCAGCAAGTAATTAGCGGAGCAAGAGAGAGCAAGGACGCTAGCTTTTCCTTTTCCTAGCTCTTCCTGATGTGGGTCGGCTCCCTTCACCACTGTGCTGTGTTTCCATTCCTCGGGGTTTTAGTCAATGCCTACGATCTAAAACTCCTATGAGGCCAAGTCCGAATTTATAAGGATTTATGACAAGAAAGCAACTTCATTTTCTCTTTAAAACAATGAATCAGTTTTTCTTATCAGATGTTTAGCCACCGTACGATGAACAGTCAGCACACACCACTGATAGTTATTTACATCTGTGGAAACAACACGATCCTGTTTAACACTCTCAATTCAAATATCAACTCCTAATATTACACTATGTCAGTAATAAAATACGCAGAATGATTTCATGTAAACTCTCTCTACAGAGTCTTCAGAGTTAAACAATAATTCAGATAATCTGCAGCAATTATTTGCTTGTTTCTGTGTGAACAAAACATTTTCAATTTGAATGTCAAGCTGTCTTTCAAATGTTTTTTTATATGTACACATATAAGAGATTTTCTGATCCTTTTGATAAACATAAAGACATGAGAGTGATTGAAAAAATTCTGAAGATTAAGGAAGTCTTGAAGTGAAGGTTCAGCTGTTTTGCCACAGTCTCTTTGGAGCAACACAGAAATGAAATGGGACCCTGGTCCGGCGCCCTCTAGCTGTGGGGTCTTGCACAAACCACTCAAAATCTCTTGTCTATTAATTTCTCCATCTGTAAAAACTGGTTTATCCAAAGGATTAACTGTCTATGTGTGTGAAAGTGCCTTTCATAGTATTAGGTAGATGGCTGAATTTTTTTACATGTCATTTACTTTTCTTTCTTTTAACAGTTTGCATAAACTACTGAACTCTGACTAATGTTATAGACATGGTTCATTCCCTAGGAATAGAGATTGAAGATAAAATTCAGTCTTGAACACAATCAAAGTTTAATGGGTAGGAACAATCAGAAAACCAATACATAAAATACAATATGATATGGATGGCCCTAGAGAAACCCAGTGTGGTAGGAGAAGCCAGGCCGGATGGAGGGCCTTCAAGGAGGGATGGAAGGATTAAGGTGGGTCTTCATGGGTTGGAGGATTGAAGTGTGTCTGCTGAGGACAAAGAAGGCTTGCAGATACTCATAAGATTGGGAATGGGGTTCTTCTCTTATGTTTTCTCATTTACCTTCACAACAACCCTGCAAACTGCATATAAGTATTCCTATTTTTCAAGTGATGAAACATCAGGGCCTGAAGAGCAGTTATCCTATTTTTAAGTATAAATTTTTAATTTTTATAAGTATATGTATCAAAAAATAAAGAAGTATGCCAATACTATGCCTTTGTGATTCAAAAACATGACAAAAGATGATAGGTTGATTAAAACCACCTGGGCCAGAATCTCAACATAAGCAGAGGAAGAGTTATTCTAAAGTTATTCTCAGTCCAGAGCAACTAGATTTGTAAAGATACCAAAGGTTCCTAGCGAAAGTCTTCAGAATGGCGAGAAGCTTGGAAACATCCATTTTAACTAAGAAAAACTTCTCTGCTCACATTATTCCATGTCTCTGTTTCCCCTGGTCCAGTTCAATCCAGGAGAGAAGCAGGCACTCCTAAGAGGTTGCTGAACAAACAGCAACTACTCTGTCAGTACAGCCCATATTAAATAAGAGAACAAACTCAAACACACAGGGCTGACAATACCAAGGGATGCAAATCAGTCTGCTTTATGTTATCATGCTGAAAGACTAATATTACCCATTCGTTAGGAAACAAAAGCCAGGGCGAGTAAGCAAACCAGCCAACCCTTAGATTTTCTAACCTTCCAGGAAAGAGTTACATATGTCAACATTGACCCAGCAGAGCCGCTTGAATACAGACAGAAAGTCACGTGGTTACTCCCACCAAGGCTTTTGCTCAAGTTATGATTATAGTTTCTATGAAATATCAGTTAGAATCATGATCTTGGTTGACACAAATGAAGTCCCCTCCCACTCTTCAAAAATCAAACGTATCTTGGTGTGTTGAATTGTATAGAAGAATCTATCATATTTTTATTTCTTGAAATATCAGTTAAGTCTGTTTAGGTTGAGATAAAAATGCAAAGAAGTTTATCAGCTCACATAACTGAGGTGGAACTCATTCTAGCCATGGCCTAATGGAGAGAGATCAAATTATGTCCCCAAAGCTTGGGCTTCACGAGCAAAAGAGAAGAGCGAACATTTCCCCAACAGCACCTACCTGGGGTTCTGAGATACAGTCCAAAAGGTTTGGCTTTTACTTGTGCCCTCCCTAAAGAAGCTAATGACAACAGTCATGGAAAATCTAAGGTGTTGCCAGCCCGGGGAAGGGTGAGGTAACAATGAATGCCCAGTATTCTTGCTCATGAAGTAGGGTTCAAGAGTTCTTCAAATGATAGGAAGGAGAAAGTAAAAGCAAAGAAAACTGCTCTTAAGGGATAGTAGGCAAGAGAGGCTGACCATCCCTGAAGATACTACCTTATGGCAGATAGTCACACTACTTCAGTAGAAAGCAGTATTTTAAAATACACATTTCCTATTTTCTCAAATGAAACTTTTTCTTGGTTCTTTTCTTCTAATGACTTGTTCTTGGAATCTGTCACCAACTTTTTTCCATCTTTCCACTAAAAATGAATGTATTCTCAAGATTCTACTCTTGGGATTACCATTTCGTGTGTGTGTGTGTGTGAGTGTGTGTACATGTAATTGCGTAAGTTCATCCATTCTCGTGACTTCAAACATTACTCAAATCCATACCTCCAATCCATTCCCCTCTTTGGCACACCCAAAAAACACATTTTCCTTGGGCACTTAAGTGACATGCACTAATTTGTTCACTTATCTAATGTTTATCAAACACCTGCAATATGCCATTTGCTATTTTAAATGCTAGGATAACAACAAAGCAAAACTCAAGATGTGGTTTCTGCCCTCATGGAGTAGTGGTTCTGGCATGAAATATAAACATGGAACAAGCCATTGCAAAGGTAATCTGAAAGAAAGAAAGAACAGGATGGACAAGTGGTGTCCAACATACATGTGGACTACTTATTGACACATCCACAATGTCTACAAGTTCAAATTCACCACCGTCATTCCAATATCTTCTGTATTCCATGTCATGTTAATGAAATCACCAGCCACATAGTTGGAAGCTCCCTTTCCTCACCTCCCATAGGCCACCAAATCTTACTGACTTTTTACTCTCTGGATAGTTCTTGCCATTATCCTTCTCGGTATGGTATATTCTAGCCACAGTGAACTTCAGGTTACTTGAATTTTATATTCATTCACATGCTTTTCCTGATACCTAGAATCAGGAATCTTCACAATTCATTCTTTCTTTGTGTCTACCTCTGTGATCCTTTGCATGTATATCTTAACATCCTTTAATGGGAGTAGGAAATCAAACTACTTGATACCGTTAGTCATAGTTGGTTCTTTTACCTAGCCATAAACAAGTGAGACAATATTTGTAGAATTCTTGAGTCTGTAGAGATGATAGTCAATATCCAGCCTGATGCTAATATTGCACGCCATGATGCAGGTTGACCCCAAGTTCCACTGAGCCTCCAAGTTCCCACATCACAGAGCTGACACCCATCAGATTCATATATAGAAATGAAAAATAGTGGAGAGGTACCACTTTTGAGACTGTCCTCGGGGGACACAATTTCTTTCTCTTCCTGCTGGTTAACTATGCCACAGATTAAGAGTGGCTTAGAAAAGAAGAAGATTTATCCAGAACCAGGACTAAGGAGAAAGAAGAGGGTGAATAGAACTCAAAATTGAAGCAGATGCTCACTGTCAGCGTCATACAAGTCCATTAATCCCTGGATTTATGGAAAAAAAAAACTAGAATAGGATTTTAGTATTTTATTTTACCTCTCACTGTACAGATTATATAAAAATTCATTTTATAGACAAGTTGTGTTCCTCAAAAGTTGTAGAAATTGAATCATAACATAAATAAATATGCTAAGGAACTTGGTAGTTTAAATAACTGAGTTGTGAATGCGTTTGTAGAACACACAATGGACACGAACAAGAAAAAATATGGGCATCAGGAAAAAATTCATGTGATTTATACAGAAAATAAAATTATATTTCTACCAGACTTTCAACAGACATTTTATTTCAGAAGAAAATAAAATAGTATCATTAAGATATTTAAAAGAAGAAAGTATGAGCTAAGGTTTTCACAACTGACTTTAGAGAATACAAGAAGAGATAAACTGCTATCAACATGCAAGAATTCATTTCAATGAGCCCTTACTGGAGAATAAGCTTTGGCCAACCAAAAGAATAGGGTAAACTAGGACTTTAAAGAGACAGGAACTGTATTCAAAGACACCAAAGGTGATTGAAATAATAGTCATACTATGTTCCTCAATGAGAAGATCAGCACCATGAAGATATCAGTTCTCCTCAACCTATAAATTCTACATGATTTCAATTCAAATCCTACCAACAAACTGATTCTAAAGTTCACAGAAGAGCTCAACTGGCCATGCAATTTTAAAAAGCAAAGTGGTGTCCTCACCTTATGCTGCAGTCTGGCTGGGCACAAAATCACGAGCCACCACACACCTTGTAGATTCAAACAGCAACTCTTTATTCCCGAACTCACACCAGCCGTCTACAATCACGTTCTGGGGAAATCCACGTTCTCTGCCCAAATCCACTCCCACTGGGATTCTGTCTCCCAAAAAAATACTGTCTGAATCCCTTGAGAACTCAAGGGGAACTCAGGCAGCAGGATATGCCCTATTCCCAGCAGGAATAATCTTAAACCTGGAACCACCCTAAACCCGGATAGTCCTAAACCGGGAACGCCCTAAACTCGGATCATCCTAAACCGGGAACACCCTAAACCCGGATCCGCCTTGGTCCTTGAGCAAGGTCACCTACATGCAATGTCACTGCAAAATGTCCTATTTCCACGAGTCCTTCCACTAAGCAACATGGGGTACGCTGGCAAGGAAATTGTCATACCTACTTGGCTAATGGCTCCCAGCAACCTTACAACAAGGTTTATTAGAAAGTTGTAGTGATTAAAATAGTGTGGTCTTGGTACGGGGATAAGCACATAGATCAACTGAGTAGAACCGATCGATAGCCAAGAAACAAAAACACATGGCTGAACATTTGAGCCCTGAGTCACAATGATTTTCAAGAACTCTGTTTTAGAGTCTTGAGTCACTATTTTGTCAAGGTTCAGATTTCACTGGTCTGAGACTGTGAACTGCAGCTGGATTATATCAAGAGCTCTTCCCCTGGAATCAGATTGTTGTCTTTCCCTGCTACATATATAAAATAACTATAAATTTCTGGGTGTTGGGTTCTTATATAGGCTTGTGTTTAACTATCTATTATGATACAGTGGGCATTTTTTTTTTAACATAGCAGGCAGGAAATGTCAATCATAGGGTTGTCTTTCATCAATAGTTCAATGTAAGAGACTCTACCCCTGTTTTCTCATTTAAGTATAAAATGCAATAATGATGACAAAAGCACTTCAAAATTCTCACTTATCCTTGTATCTTGTGGTCAAAAGTAGTAATCATAGCTATTGAAACCTCTACCATGATTTGAACACTGTACTAAACACTTTACATGAGTTATAGGAGTTAAACCTGAAGTGCAGTCAGAGACAGGTGCAGTTACTATCCCCATTTTATGGTCAGTACATTGAGATTGGGAGAAGTTAAATGACTTTCTCAAGGTCAAGATCAATTAGATAGCAAGTAATGGAGTAAGGTCTTATATCTGTATCTGTCAGGCAGCAGCGCCTGGGCTTTTAGCTGCCACTCCACACTGTCTTTCTATAAAATATTGTCATTGCCCTGTTTGAAATCGAACTATACATTTTCATTCTTGAAATAAGAGTGAAGGAAAAATTGTACACTACAAAATATTTAAAAGCAACCAGTTATCTTTCCTGAAAACACCTTTATAGAACTATATGGGCTGTACATTTCAATAAAAACTTTTTATTCTATGAACAAACCATGCCCAAGTGACCAGTAGACACTTTTACAAAACAAATTTTAAAAGTGTGAGAAACTTGGAGAGAATGTTATTTCCTGAAACAAGAGTAAACTCCTAATGCCCCCTTTCTGGACTAGGTCTCACATTGTTGACACATGAAGAAGCTCTTTTTAATTAACTGGATAGGAACTTAATATCTTCACATATGCAAGGCAAATCAACTTGCCCAGGCAACCAGATACACCAAGCTTTGTATATTAGTTCTGCTCTTTTGCTTGCAAGTGAAACTTCTAAATCATGGGCATTAAGGTGAGGTCTCAAGTACCAGTTTTGTACTCAGGTGGTTCTTGGGGAAATTAGGATACGTTAACTAGTGGCACAAAGTGCAAGGTGACCTAGCAGGCTAAAAATTAATAATCATAAGAAGAAAGCAAAAGCTCTCCAATACAAATATCCAGGAGACTAATTTGCTGAACACCACGTTGTTCTCACTGAATATGGCTAAGAGAACATTGGAGCTTTGACAAAATATGAAACTGGGAATTAGACATATTGGACATATTATTTTCTGAATTAGACATAGCTTATTCAGAAACCATTTCTAACAAATCTGAAGTGAGAGTTTTGCCACCTTAAGGAAGAGGTCAATATCTAGGCCATATTTTCATACTTAGGATTAGTGCCACACTTTGGTAGTGTTTATGCCCTTAGTTGTCCCCTGATCAATCACTTTAACAAAACTGAGGGCAGTTATCCCCAAAATACAGTATTATTTCTTCTGACACTTTCATTCTGATTTTTCCCACTTAGGATAAGTGTAAAACTTTCTTATAAAATTTCTTAGTTGTATATATACATCTTCAAAATGTTCTTGGCTTTTTAACAGTTCTCTTTTATCTGAGACCACAAACTCTGTGTTTATTTATGAGATTATAAACATGTTAAGAACAATCATCATTATTTCTATTTATTTATAAAGGTGCCCCATCAAAATTCATATATGGTCTTCACACACAAATTCTCCAGATCAGGAAGTGTTCTCTTTTTATATTTCTGTGTTCCCTAAAACTTAACCTAGATGATTACTTAAAAGGAACACTCAGTAAATTATTCTTTGAGTGGAATTAAACTTGTTGAATTAATTTTTAAAGATTTAACTCTACTTTGGATAATGATTTTATAATGTTTATTGTTCCCCTCACTCAAGAAATATTTATTGAGCCTATACTATGTCCTCAAAGTACACTGGATTTCTTTAAGACATTTTTTTCCCCAAGATAACAAAAAGTAAGATCATACAACTTCACAGCTACAAGGAGATTTAGAGGTTATTGGGTCAACACACTCTTCTCAAAGAAGACAAAGATATCTTACAAGAGTTTGCAAAAGCAAATTTGCAAAACTAAGTTTGCAAGACTAAATGCAGAGCCGAAGGGAAAATAGCTAGTCCATGGTAGAATGAAAACTAACACTCAGATTTCTTAACTTTGCTGCAAGGAACTTTCTCAGACATGAGATACTTTTTGAATTTTTAAGTATGTTTATAGTTTAGAAGTTCATAAGAGTATGCTGTTTATTGAAATACCTGGAAATTGGGTGGGGGGGGGTAATTTTTTATCACCATAATGCTACTTTAATAAAAGAAATCTGGCCAGATGTGGAGGTGCACACTTACAATCCCATTGGCTCTGAAGTCTGAAGCAGAAGATCGCAATCAAAACTAGCAACTTAGTGAGACTCTGTCTTAAAATAAAATATTTTTTAAAAAGAAAGGCTGGAAATGTGGCTCAGTGGTTAAGCAGGTGCCCCAAAAAATAAAAATAAAATGAAATAAACCTGTGTTAAAATTTGTATAATAATAGTCAAGAAATTTAAAATTGTATGCCTTGATTCAATAATGCTACTTTGGGGAATTTTTCCTAGGGGAAAAAAGTCAAAGACACAAAGATTTGTGTACAAGACTATTTATCACAGTGTTTTTAAAATAAAAATATCTAAATAAAGATTGTAGTGTATCTATCGGGTAGAATACTATGGACATTCAAAGGATATGTAATCATACATCAAAATATACTTAGTCTAATATTAAGTTCTAAAAGGTATATGGCATACAGTCCATTTCTGATTTTGTAAAATGAAATTGGATATGTGCACCAGTGCGTTCTAGTCTGAGGAAAATTAACTAAAATCACAACTGCTCATTTCTGAGTAATAAAATCACCAGTGATTTTGGTCTCACTTTTTCTTCATGCCTGCTATTAAGAAACAAACACATATGCAAATATAATAAGGGCAGGGAAAAGACGTATTACCTTGGAGAGAACACCTTTTCTTCATGGTTCACCGAGCAAGTGGTCAAACTGAACAGTCACCCATAAGGAAAAAGGTGGATTTCTATGAAGCCCCAAAACTCCCCAGTTCTAAGCTTTCATGTCCCCTTCCCTGTTGGCTTACCATAGTGTTCTTTCTCCTATGTGGACTGCCACAATGAAGGGGCGGGGGTGACACTCTCAGAGTCCCAAAGTCCCAAGGAGACACCGCCTCTGGCAGCCCAGGCCCTGGCAGGACAGAACCCTACCTGTTCCTGGCAGGGAGCCTCTCTGCCCTGCCATATATGCTCAGTCTCACCATCCTGAGATGATAAGGCTAAGCCACACACTTCCACCTCCCTGCTTATGATTCTAGGTCACCCCTATATAATCCAGACTCTCACCCTCTGTGAATGTATGTGACGAGTCCAGTCTCTCACACTGCGGCATGATCCCCAAAAAGATTCCACAGCAGTCTTTGGAAGGTGTGTGATTAGCAGTAAATAGCCCGTGATCGACCTCTTGATGACAGTTCCCTTCAGTTTTGATCTTCAACTGAAAGTCGGCTGAACACCTGGGGCTCCTGCTTATTAGGAAGTGGCCATTTTCTCTCCCATCCTCTACTGTTGCCCCTGAAAAGTGGGTTATGTTTCCTCTTTGTTTTTCACTGTGAATCACAAAATAGTGTCCTCTTCCTTAAAAGCAAAGTTCATGCTATCACAAAGTATCCTGCCTTGGAAATACGTCTATCCCATGTCCTGCATTGCTAGCATCAAACCTGAGTGAATGACGACGTTTCTAAAATGTGTATCAAGAGCAAATCCCACAGGAAGGTCCACCTGGTCTCAGGTCACAGATGAGTTGGAAGACACTGTGGTTATAAAATGAATTCTGCCCTGTGCATCCATCCTACAATGAGATAAATGTTCACCATAGACATTTCTGAAATGGTCAGAGGAGGAAGTGGTAGGATTGGCAGTAGACTGCCCATGGACCGCTGTGCCCCAGAGAGTAAGAAAAGGGGTGCCACCAACCCAGGAGTCCAACGTCTGATGACTCAAAGAAAAGAGCCCTGTGGACCTTGCCATTGGCAGGACCCGGCATAGTGCAGGCACACAATAGGGCCTCCATAAATGCTTATTAGCTAACTGACTGGTAGGTTTAATGCCTTCCACACTCCAAACTAAATATAGCTTGTATAGTCCCACAGCCTGACATTTCCCCAACCATAACCCACAACTTAGCAAGTTATTTTTTCTTTTAGCTTGAGTGATATACTGAAAGACCAGAATTTATAGGGTCTGTGTCTATGACGATTAACTTGAGGGTTCAACTTGACTGGTAAGGCATTATTTGGTGTGTATTCTGTGAGGGTATTTCTGAAGGAGGTCAGCAAGTGAGTAGGTGGAACTGGGTTAGGAATGTCGGTCCTTAATGTGGGTAGACAGCACTCAATGGGCCAGGGGCCTAGAGAGAATTAAAAGACAGAGGAAATACAGATTTGGTCACTTCCTCCTAGAGCAAAGATATATTTATTTTCCTGTTCTCAGGCATAAGATCTCCAAGTTCTCTGGCCTTTGGACTCTGGAATTTGTACATACACTCCTCTCCCCTGGGTTCTCAGGCCTCTGTGTTTGGACTGAGTTACACCAATGGTTTCCCTAGTCCTGAGACCTCCAGACTTGAACTCCATAGCACTGGCTCACAGATGGGCTGCCTTGGAATTCTCAGCCTCCATGATCATGTGCATCAATATCCCTAATAAATCCCATCTCATATCTATTATTTATCTGTGCGTGTGTGTGCACGCGCACGTGCACACACAGATATATTGCAGAACCCTAAATAATACGGTTCCATAGAAAACTAAAAAATAGATGGAAACAGAAGCTAACAATTATGCTTATTTGTAACTCCAAAATTAAAATCTGAAGCAGGAGCATACTCTATTTATATGAAACTTTTATTTGGGTGGATAATCATTTCCATCTTTTCTAGTTTTTCCTCCCCTCCCTTACTTATCTTTGAGAATGGTCCTAAGCAACATTATAATTCCTGTGTTAGTTCAGGTTGCTTTTGCTATAACACAGTACCATAGCCTGGTGTCTTATAAACAACAGAAATATCTTTCTTCTACCTTTGGAGCCTGGAAGCTCAAAACCAGGTGCAGTATGATCGGGTTCTGGTGTGAGCTCCCTTCTGGGTTCTAGACCACTGTCTTCTCATTGTGACCCCACAGGGTAGAAAGATGGCAAGGGAGACTTTGGGATTTCTTTCTTTAGGGCATTAATCCCATTATCAAGTCCTCATGACCTAATTACCTCCCACAGTCTCCCCTTCCCGATACTATCACATTGGGGGTTAAGATTTTAGCACATGCATTGGGGGGAATATGAACACTCAGTCTGTCACAGATCCTTTGCAACACTTGCAGTTTTGAGCAAGTTGCTTACCAAGTGTCTCCTATGTGCCCAGCCACAGCAGCAAGTGCTAGAGAGGAAATAACAACCTTGACTGATCAGAGCCTTGACCAGCTTATCGTTCACTGAAATGGCAGATAACTATTTTACATATTTTCGTTCTACTTTACTGTTCTCTTCTCATAGAATTGGGATTGTATCGTAAAGTAACAAAAACCAATATTTCAATAGCAGCTGAAAATTAACAAAGCAATTTCACATCCAATATTTTATTTGATTCTCAAAAATGCCCCATATGGTAAGAAGAGGAGTTAGTTCTGATGATGTCATTATACAGATGATGGAGCAAACACAATGACATTAGCGGGACTCATTCCGAGGGTATGTAGAAATTGAGACATGGGGTGGGTGGGGGACCTGGGAAATGTCAGGATGATGAAAGCAGAAGCAAGCATCTGGTCTGTTCATCACCGCTTCGGCAATTTCCTAGGTTTTTGTCTTGTCTAGTTTTGACTTGCACACAGCACACGCTGCTACAAACAATCCTGCATGAATACTTCACCTTGATGGGGATCTGTTGGTTGAGACCAGCTTTGATGTTCATCCTGTACAGATACCTTCTCATGGGCATTTGGTGGGAAGACCCTTCTCTCTGTGTAATTTTTTATTCAGAAATGACACTAACATTCTGATGACTAGATATCCAAATAGAAAGAGGAAGTCCTATAAAACAAAAATCTATAGAACTAGCTGTATTTTTGTCAGTGTTTTTATGTCATAAGGCAGATGGCCCGCCCTGGACTGTCCAGCTGACAGCTATGATTTGGAGAGTGTGTGTGCAGCCTCACTGCAGACATCAGGAATGGAGAATTTCTATGAGATCTGATCTGATCAGCCCCCTTTGCAAGGTCTTTCTCTCCACAATTAAAGTCGGTGCATCTGTATCCCTTTGTGGCTTTCGAATTCTGAAGAAATAATAAAAAGTAGGTCAAAGGAGTGGCAACCTGGTCAAGGTAGCATGTGCAAAAGCGGGAGCCAATCCTTGTGCCTCCTTCCTAGATGGAAGGGTGTACAAAAACTAACCTTAGGCAGATGGAAACCAGGCTCACCTCGACTGTTTCTTACTTCATTTGACTATTTAAACTTTTTAGTTTGGTTCTTTTCTGTTCTACATCATTAAAAACATGGTGGTGTATTTTTAGATTAAAGAAATAACATATTTTGTGAGCAGGTGGAGAGCTAGAAAATTCCAATCACCAGGTGTCACACTATCAAACTGCACACACCCGCTGTAAGAAGTGGAAAAATAACCTTCAAGGGCACCTGGGGAAAATTCCAAGAAGGGTTGGACGAGGATCATCCTAACCGCTGGCAACCATTTTGTTTTACAACCTGACTACAAAGAAAACAACCCTTACAGAGATATATACCAATTAGGAACACCGTCTAAATCCAGAACAGCACACAAAGAGCAGAACAGAAGCAGTCAGCACCTGTTTTGAGAGTTACCTGCTCTGACCCACCTTACTCCTTACAGAAAGAGAGAACCTCTATACTCAACAAACACTGAATGAGTACCCAGAGGGGCCAGGCACTCTTCTAGTGACATGTATTACTGGGGGTGAATGTCAAAGTCCAGTGCTAAAAGACAGAGATAGCATGTATGTATCATCTTCTGCATCCTTTGGGAATTGGTCCAGGTACCCCCCTGTCCCCAGGGTGCTAAAATCCACAAATACTCAAGTTCCTCAAATAAAATGTTCTCGTATTTGCATGTAACCTACACAATTCTTCCATACACTAAATCATCTCTAGATTATTTACAATACTGAATACAGTATAAATTCCATCTAAATAGTTGTGATACTATATTGTTTAGGGAACCGTCACAAGGAAAGAAGTCTGTACATTTCAGAATAAGATGCATTTTTTTTCCAAATATGTTCAATCCCGACTTGGTTGAATCCTCAGATATGAAACCTGCAGATACAGGGGACAGTCTAGTCTGTGTCTGTGTTTACATATATACATACAGACTGTGTTATTGAATTTATGCCAGTGATGTGTGTATATGTGAATTTATGTAAAACTTACGAGCACACAAGTTGTAGTCACGATTTTTTATAAATACAATTAGAATTATTAATAAAGCAAGGATAAATAGCATTTCCATAGTAATTTACAACTTACAAAGCACTTCTGATCAGCATTTTATCTAATGCACAGAAATAGCCCAGTGCAGCAGGAAATATAGCTAGTTCTGATGACACCATTTACAGGTGATGAAGCCAGTGAACAAGAGATATAAAAATGGAGATGTCAAGTCTGCCTGAGGTATTTCCATTCTTTTATTTAAATGCCATAAGATATTCTGCTTTATATAGCACTGAGAGCCAATGGTTTCCCTGTCTTTGTTTTCTAACAGATTGTGAGCATCCTGAAGGCAGGGACTCTGCCTCAATCTCCCTTTGATACCCCTGAACTGGTGCCTCTCTGGTTACGAGGTAAGTAGTAAACCTTTGTTGTAAGACACACTCACGCCACAAACAGGGGACTTAATCCTAAACTGTATTAGCAGAGTCTGTTTTCTTTTCTTTCCATCTTTCATCAGAATTCAAGAATGAAAAAGGAAAAAAAAATTAACACCACCACTCAGGACCAGGCTCACAATGTCTTTTAGTGTGGCTGCCAGAGTCCTCCTGAACTGGTAAGCAAGATTTGTTTGCATTGTACTTTGAGAAAAATGAGGATTTGGTATTGATTTTCCCCCCCTGATTCAAAGAGAGTGCAGGTGTTGAAGCATTTATGAAATTGATTGACTCCCCTCTAGCAGCCAATTGATAATAAGTTTAAGCTTCGGAGTGAGGCTGTAAAGGTTTGATTATAGGAACAATAGTAATAGTCATGGGTTCATAAATCTTAAGAGAAAGGATGCATATGTCAGATATAATGCATGAAAAAGTTGTTCTTTTATCATGGATAACTCTCTATTGTGTGGAGGCCCAGTTGATCAGCTATTCCATTATTTGAATAAGTATCTGATGTCTTGTTTTCTTTCAAGGAGGCAGGTGCAGGAGGAAGCAGGAAGGCTGCCAAGAAAGATGATAAATTACCATTCGGTACCGGCGACCAGAGCTCCAGGAACACAGGACTGCCAGGAATTAAGAGGGGGAGAGTAACCAGAAACGAGGAGGGAAATGACTTCTGACTCAGCTCCAGAGCTGTTTGCTTTTTGTCTTCATGATCTTCATGGTACCCTAAGGGCCTGTGTCCCTTACTTACAAAATGAAGTACTATTTAAAACGACCAAGCACTACCTCCAGATATGACACTACACCTGCTGGGGTCAAATGAAAATCAGAGTCGAGAGACAGAGCTGGTCAGTGGAATCCAACAAATGACCCAGGTAGACAGTGATGGGAAACCAAGGTGCAGTGCTGCTGCAGCCCCAAGGGAGAGCCCCTGGGCCACTCTCAGCCAAGGCCTTCTGCCCACGGTCACCATGTTGAGCTGGGGCATGCTCGTATGTGTTGTGCATCACACACTAAGACTCAGAAGAACAGAAATCCCAAGAATGTCAATAGTGACAATCATCACAACTGGATTTTGGAATCAGTCTGTTCTGTGATTATCTCCTACCTACACATTATATTTCTGGTTGTCTTATCATAGGTTTGTAAATCAGCATTTCATGTCCATGCAATGACTCTGTTGAAATGACCATTGACAAGGGCTGTTCTTCATTTATTGAATTCTATAAGAATTTGTTGAGCACCTAAACTATACCTGATGCTCATCTGGATGCCGGGGACATAAAGACAGGAGACTCAGACTATCTCCTCCAGTTCACTCTTCAATGAGGAGGAGACCAATAGGACCACAGGAGTGTGCTCAGTACTAGGGGATGATGCAAAGACATCATGGGAGAGAGTGGAGGGACCAGAGGAGCCAGGCAGCTCAGGAGAGGGCTTCTGAACTGGCAAAGGGAAGAGGGGAGCTATTCCAGGCACTGGGGTAGAGAGAGCTAGCTGGAGATGTGGCTATGCATAACACAACTCTTTCCAACCCTCCAGCTGTGTGTCTGGAACTCCAGATGAATGTGTGAATGATAAATTATAAAATGAGAAGGGTTATCAGGGTTTATCTCACAAAGGATTCTGGACTTCAGACCAATAACTTTGGGATTCAGTCTGATATTCATGAGAAGTGACTGCAGGATCTTGAGGAGCCATGTGATCAATTCTCATCTGGGAGTAGAAAAGGAAAGAGGGGAGTCTTTGCTTTCCAGGAAGCTGGCACTCTGGGAAAGGGGGTTTAAGAGGATCGGTAGGAGTTCACCAGGCTCCAAAGGAATGGAGAGTGTTTCTACGAGATGGGAGGGTATGGGGAAGAAGAAGGAGAGAGAGGAAGACAGAGGGAGAAGAACAGAGAGGCAGAGAGGGGAAGAAAGGAAGGAATAAATAAAGAAGGAACAGAAAGGCAGGGATAGAGGATGAGGAAGAGAGGAAGGAAGAAAGTTTCAACAAAGCATTAAAAACTAAAGAATATCTTGGTTACATTTTGATTCTTGTTTATCTTATTTTAATCATTTAGTAACATCTAAGAAAAAAACATCAGATTTTACTTATCAGATTGATAAGTAAAAGAGGTGGTGACTAGTTCTCCCCTTATCAAAATAGAACATTTTGGCCTTCTTTATTTGGTAATATTAGAATGAGATAATTTTGAAATCTTCCCAGAGCAAGGTAGGAAATAAGCATGAAATAAAAGATTAAAAACAAGAATCCAGAAATGTGAACTATATCATTTGTTTTGCTGGAAACAAAGTAGTGATTCTGGAAATGCTTGTTTGGTCTTTCCACAGCTCTAGACAGACCTTGCTGTAGGTTGGGAAAGAGCGATGTGGCTTTTACAAGCCACAGTGGCCTCTGTCACCTAGGGCACTCCACAGTTGAGGCTCAGCCCCTGGACGTGGTGCCAGCATCGTCGGCAATCCTTTACATCAATAACTCAACCATGGAAGTCAGACCGACCAACCACCGTGAAATGTCATCCTCAGGAAGATGCAGGGTTTAGATGCAATTTCACATACAGGTAAAACTAAGTCAGCTCTTGGCATTTCCATTCGCGACCATGTCAAACAGCAGCCCTAGACAGTGGCTTTGATACAGGTGAGAATCGGGCAAGCACAATCGGGCTCATCAGCTGTGATCTGGGTTCTTCAATTTACCATTCATATGACTCCAACAAGATAATCTCCTTGAGCCTTAGTTTGCTAATGGGGACCATAATGCTTATTTCCCTGGATTTTTATGAGGAGTAAATGAAACAGAAGCAAAGCCCCTGGCACTGTGACTGCTTATGGAGTGTCAAGTAAATGGAAGCTCTAGAAGAATGACAGAAAGGCTGGAATTCTACGGCCAGGAAGAAGCAGACCAAGGCCACAAACCACTAGAGAATTTAGTCATGTGGGACCTACTGAGCCCCTCTCAAACACTGCATGTGGTACTATTTCCAGAATGTACATTGAAATGATCTGATATTTTTCAACCATGTTAACCAGCCTTTCAAAAACAAACACAGGTTGGGTGCTGTAGTGCATGCCTGTAATCCCAGCGGCGGCTTTGGAGGCTGAGGCAGGAGGATTGTGAGTTCAAAGCCAGCCTCAGCAAAAGTGAGGTGCTAAGCAATTCAGTGAGGCCCTGTCTCTAAATAAAATGCAAAGGGCTGGGGATATGGGTCAGTGGCCAAGGGCCCCTGAATGCAATCTTTG
This sequence comes from Marmota monax, assembly GCF_021218885.2. NCBI lineage: Eukaryota > Metazoa > Chordata > Mammalia > Rodentia > Sciuridae > Marmota > Marmota monax. Next base: position 2,072,174 of record NW_026695202.1, read on the forward strand.
GTACCCAAAATAAGTAAACAAACACAGTACTGAACAGCGGTCACACTGTATTTCAGTGGGGCACTCACCACCCTAACTGCTACAGGAGACCTAACAGTGTAACATTACCTCTGTCAGGAATGTTATAACTTGGAAACATAATTAATTCTTTATCATATTTTCTTATCTTTAAAGTGAAAGACTTGTACTCTTCAACTTCCTGATTGAACATCTATCAAGTTTATTAATATATAGGATACTGTGTCAAAAGACCTTGAGAATAAGGAGGTGGCGTGGAAATAAAATGACTAAATGACTTTATGAATTACTTTACCAGTGTGGTGGAATAAATGAGTATAGGACACAAAGCACTTTCAGGGGCAAAACGTTGACCACGGCAGGGTTATTTCTAGGCCTCTAGCACTCTGAGCATGTTGACCTTAGAGACGCTTAGTCACCTGCTCAGCTGAACGTATTTAGACCAAGGACAGCGATGATGGAAAGTACATTAGTCAGCTTTCCATCACACAATGAACACCTGAGGTCATCAACTTAGAAAGAGAGAAGGTTTATTTTGACTCACAGTTTTGGAGGTTTCACTCCATGATGGTACCTTAACCTCACTGCTTTGGGGCTTGTGGTGAGACAGCACATCATGGTGGGGAGCACCTGGTGGAGAAAAGCCATTCACCTCATAGCAGGGAAGCGAAAGAGAGCAAAAAAGAAAGAAGAGACCAGGATCCCAGTGGCTTTTCGGGACACGCCCCCAATGACTTAAAGACCTCCCGCCAGGCCCCAGTTCTAAAGAGTTCCACTACCTCCTGACAGCACCACAGGCCAGGAACCAAGCCTTTAATCCAGGAGCCTTTAAAGGTCCAGATTCAAACTACAGCACTGAGTACCTACCATGTGCCCGACATGGTGCCAAAGCTCTGCACCCTCTCCACAGCTCCCTGCACACAGTGAGGCCCACAAAGAGATTTCAGACCCCTCGCCAAGGATGTTCGGTTTGTCCCTGATGATAGGAGGCCTGTGAATCTGACCAAAATAGGTGGAGCTGCCCTCCTGAAAGAGTGGTTTAAAAACTAGCTTTCAAGTAATGCATTTTTACTCAAGAGAACCTGATTTTCTCCATACAGAGAGGACAGCCACTTTTCCTTCCAATAGAAAATGAGCTCATAGAAAATAGTGCACCATCAAGACTGGGTGGCACTTGGCCTTGGAATCGTCCAGAGTCCCTTTCTCTGAATTTAGAGATCAGTGAGTCTGAACTCTGCATCATACACAGGCAGATCCAGGACCCAGGAAGGACAAGTGACTTAGGACACACAGCTAGCCAGAGGCCACGCGGTGAGCGGGAGCCACAGGCTTCTGACTGGTGTGTGACCTGCCTTGCTCTCTCTTCCTGTCACCCAAGCGTGCGTTCTTCTCAGTTTCTCGCCAGGCTCTCTGCTTCCAAGAAATCACGAGTTCGTTCTATTCACACACAACACCTAGCTGGCTCTTTTGTTCCAGTTTTATTTTCGTGCCACCTCTGTGTTCCCCTTGGAGACGAGGTAGAACGTTCTATCGCAGGTTGCTTCCCTCCCACTCCAACACCTGATGCCGTTTCGCTGTGGGGATATTAGTCATTCTTCCTATGCTGGGGTGACTCAGTGTGGGACCATCTGGGAGCTAGAATTTTAGGAGCCTTCGCCCAAATTCAGTTTAAAAAGGGTCACGAAGTTTAGAAAAAAATAAAACACTTTAATAACAAAGTATTAAGAATTCCTTGAGTGTACAGAGCATACTGTATAATGGAAACTAGGTAAAAATTTAAAAGACACTATGACTGCTTTCATAGTTATTTTAAAAACTAAGTACAGTGTTGAATTGTGGCCACATTCTAGTAAAAAGTGTCTAACTGCTACAGCGCACATCCTAACTTTGTGACTGTAACGGCATCACCTACTCTATAACCTCAAGACATCACTGAATTCCCCCAACCTATTGCTCATCTATGAAACGAAGGGTCCAGACTCTCAGATTCTTAATTCCTTGACTGAAGACCTGTCAAGTTTATCAACATAGAAGATGCTTTGTCTAAAGGCCTAAGAGGTGAGAAATAGGAGGTGGTATGAGAAGAGAATAAGTGAATCACTTTAAAAAACCAAAAACTGAGGAAAAGAAGAAGAAAGGGATGAGGAGGAGGAGGAGGAGGCAGAAGAAGAGAAAGAGCCAAGGAAAGACGGGAGGTGCCTCTCTCTTACTTGATTATGTCTCAGGTCCAAGCCAGCATTAATCTAGCTGCAGTTTCAGACTTGGAGTCGGGTCTTTGATGCCGGCTATTTTTAATTGTAAAAGTCACAGGTCAAGAAGGGAAAGCAAAAAGAATGATGCTTTTAACATTTGCATCGTACTCAATGCACTGTTCAGGGTCAAGGAAAAAACCTCTGAGAGTGGCCTTACATCCTGGTGCCTCTGTCCTTTCCAGAGTGGCAGTTGGACATTACTGAGGGCTTATTCTAGGCCCTGAAACCACACCAAGTGCTTCATTATGTATTTGTTCATTTAATCCTCACAGCAACCTAGGGAGGTACTGTTAGTAATCCCATTTTACAGATAAGGAGTTTGAGACAGAGAGAAGTTAAGTTACCTATCCAAGACCACACAGCAGTCAAGTGACAGATCAGGATTCAGACAGTGTATCTGCAGCCAGTGCTCTTTTGCACTCTGGACTCCTGTGGAGTCCTGTGTCCTTCCTGAAATACATAGTTAACCCTGGGGTACATCTTTAAACACTGACTCCTTACCTCCCTGGGTTGTAATGTATAGAAGGCTTGACCAGTTTTTTCCTCTTTCCTTTAGAAGTCTCAAGTTAGAGATCTCCATTTCTCAGCCTACAGAGCTAACCTCATCATCTGTGTGATTATTCTTCATTTTTCACTCTTTTTCGCTGTGATTCCTGGGGCAGCTGGTTTAGAATGCATTGGTTCCTCTGTGCATAGAAAAGGTGTTTGGTCTTCTCTGGTGTCTGTGTGTCTGCATGTGAGTGTGTGCACACTCTTGCTTTAAACCATATTTTCCTATGGATCAAATAAATAAATCCTTCTAAGGTTTAGCATTGGCTGCCTGAAGAGAAACAAAACCAGAAATACAGCTTGTTCAAATTTGAAAAATAGCGTTTCCAGCTGCTCTTCTTTCAGTCTGGCCAAACACTTATGCTTAATTTGAAATTGGTTTCCTTTAATTTTTAGCCTCCTAAATGAGAGGACAGCATTGAACTCTTTTCCCTCCTGGCATCCTGACTCCTCAGTTCTATCTACAATTTAGTACATTTTAGTTTTCTTTTGGAAGAAAAGATGACTTAGAAGAAAAAAAATCTCAACTTCATTTTTATCTTTTTTTTTAAATTTAAAAGCTTTATGGTAAATGCCTTGCCTGAGTTCAATTTAATTTCCATACAGAAATAACAACTTTATATTGTTATTGATATCTCCAAGATAATTTAAGACTCAAAACCCCAAAAGAAGTTGTTTCTATGAGTGATCTTTTAAAGTTTCAGGGATTGTGATTATGTAGAAAATCTGACAAAAAGCAAAGAAAATAGGTTGATATTAAGAAAAAAGAATTTAACTTTTTTTTATTTAATGGGACCGGAGATTGAACCCAGGGACACTCTACCATTGAACCTTAGTCTTTTTAATTTTTTGTTTTGAGACAGGGCTCCCTAAATTGTCCAGGTTGGCCTTGAATTTGCCATCCTCCTGTCTCTGCCTCCTGAGGAGCTGGGATTACAGGTGTGTACCAACATGTCCAACTTATAACAGTTTATTTAAAACTATAAAAAATATCATGAATAATCATAAACACATAATCTTGAAACCTATATTAAGCACACTGAGTTTGGGAGAAAAACATAAAAAGTCAACATTGACATTCATGAGAGCAGAAAACTTAAACACACCAACTTAGTAAAGACATTAAAGTCATGCGCTTAAGGTCCTTTCCATCTCCTCCCAAAAAAGTTCTAGAATCAGGTAGTTTTATGCCAAATTTCAAAGATAACTCTGATCTTAGATGGACTGTGGCAGAATTAAGAAAAATTTAAAAAAAACAGCCCATGAATTTATACCCAAACTAGGTAAGGACATATAAAAAAGAAAGTATAGTTCAATTTCATTCAATAAAAGAGATAACAAAACCCCCAATAAAATATTAGCTACCTGAATCCAATAGAATATTAAAAACTATAACATGATCCAATAGGTCTGGGTTTTTTGTTTGACTGATTGATTGATAATTTAGCCCAGGAAAATAAGACAGGCAGACATTTTTTATTTTTTCCTATTTCATTCAGTTCCCATTAGTAGACTAAAAGAAGAAAGACTAATAGTCATCTCAGTAGGCATAGGGAAAAACCTTTAACTGAATTTTAATGCCAAGGTAATGTAATTTTTAAAAGTTAAAACTACAGGTAGAAGAGAAGTTCTATAATATAACAACATACTACCCATCAAAAAGCAAGTATAAGGGGCTGGGGCTGAAGTTCCATGGTGAGCGATTGCCTAGCATGTGTGAGGCACTGGGTTTGATCCCTAGCACCACATAAAAATAAACAAATAAAATAAAGGCATTGTGTTCATCTACAACTACCAAAAAAAAATTTTTTTTTAAAAAAAAGCAAGTTTAATACTTAATTTTAAAAGTTTCCCTCATTTTCTTTAAGATTCCAAAAAATGATGAGCACTCTCATCATTATTATTTTTCTAGTGTTTGTGGAAGACCACAATACTCTCTCTCAGTACTTCCTGTCCTCTGCACCAAGGCCCTCTCTAGAGCGCCCTCCCCAGCATTTTACCCATAGCAATGGTGGACTTCCAACTCCATTGTTCAAGTTCCACCATCTCATGTCCAGGAAGATATTTTAAGAGTTTCCACTGGTTATGCTGTTGCTCTTTTCCCTCTGTGAGCTGCTTCTACCTGGATCCCAGAAGAAAGGAGTCTGAGCTGCTGCCAGTCATAACCAACCTGCTGCTGCTAGGTAAAGGTATTGAGAAGAAATCATTAATTTTGTAAACTTTGCTATGTAGGGGTGATATGATTTATTATCGTATCATAGCCTAATGAAAGCTGACCATAGTATCCACTGGAGGTTACAATGACTATTATTCGTACTATTTGAGCAACTAAGAAGGCTAGGATTTTTTATAGATTATTTTGATTTAGTCTTCTTGATCCTACTAGAATTGATATATAGTGATAATTAGTATTACACTTAGGCCAATTGTTAATGGTACTTGTAACAGGATTATGATTAATGCTAGTTTTTGAATTTTTTAAAAAATATATATAAAAAGACTAAAAGAAAACTTTTAAAAATTGTCATTATTAAGTGATATAATGATTTATAATAAAATTCAAAAAATGCAAAACACTATTAAGACTAATCGAGGTTAAAGAGATTTCTGGATATAAAATCAACTAAAATATCAAAAAAATTACAGTAGCAAAATCATACAAGCAGAACTCATTCTTTGTGGTAATAAACCATAACTGCTGGCTCTTGTGATTTCTTTTGCAGAATCCCTGAAAGGTATTAGGGACTCCAAGAAGTTTTTGGAACACACACTGAAAAACCATCTTAGTTATATGCATTAGGCTTTCTGTGATAATGTTTTGTAACAAACAATCCCCAGTAACAGTGTCCTACAACAATAAACCTCTGGTTTGTAGACTGGGTCATAGTTCTACTGGGCCTGAGTTCAGGAAGACTTGACTTCAGCAGGCTTCCAGAATTCCAGGTGGGCTTAAGTCTTATCATCAGGTTCCTCTTTGGATTCACTGGAACGTTATCAACTACCTACATGTTACCTTTGTCCACCAAAGAATAAGGATGTTAAAAGGCATTAAGCACATGTACTCTTCACAGGAAAGTAATGATTTGTCTCCTATAAGATCTTGCTTAGAAATTAAAGAAAAAGTACATTGTCAAAGAAGTATACCCTAAAATCTACACCTTCAGAAAAAGAAGAACACCTGGGAGGTTTGATTAAGGAGGAAAAATGAAAATTTAAATATATACAAAAATTAGAAAAGCATTAGTTCACAATATTGGATACTGAAAAAATAACAATTTATAAGACAGAAAAAAGAAAAGAAGATCTTCTCAAGATATTTCTGGGTGACCTGATAGTTTGACCCATGGAAAGCAAGAATGTAGCTCAGAGGTGGCCAACCTTGAATTCAGGGTTAGTTTACAACCAAGCATCTTAAAATAGTTCTTCAGGGGCTGGGGTTATGGCTCAGCGGTAGAGCGCCTGCCTAGCACATGTGGGGCCCTGGGTTCAATCCTCAGCACCACATAAAAATAAATAAACAAAATAAAGGTATAAAAAATTTAAAAGATAGTTTTTTAACACTGTATCAAAGAAACTATGCGACATCCTTAAGGTAATCATTTGCTGATATTAAAACCACATATATTTCTGTACGAAATATCACTTTTAAAGAGCAAATTACTACACTAGCAAAGCTCATAACTGTAATGTTTCCTTACATATTTCCTTGAAAAGTAAAGAGAACTATAAATCACAGTTTAATGCCATGGTGACAGCAACACCAACTGGGATCTTACTGAAGAGATGCTCAATAAGAACGAAACAATGGCTGACCTCAGGATTTTTGCTGACTGAACCACACAGCAGCTCTGCACAAATCTCACTGTTACTGGCAGCAAAAACAAGACAGTGAGCTTGGAAAGCAGTTCAGAAACCATGAAAAGCATCTTAACTAGGTCAGTAAGTTCCAAGGACCTGTTTTATCGATGAAAGTTTATAGTTTCAACAGATTTTTTGCCCATAATGTTTATACGTTCAATAACAACTTTTCATGCGTCTATTCTGAGCCAGAAACTGAAAGGATTACTCGTCTCTTAACAGAAATCATACCTGCTACTTCTGTTACCACCACATTCAGCATCCTGCCATCTCAGAAATATTTGATTCATTAATTTACTACTTTAAAGGATCCGCTAACCCTCCTTTGTGATAGATGACAGAAACTCCCTTGAAGAATCTAAAGGATAAGAAGTTTGTTCTCACCTTCGCTAGCCAGGATTATCCAGAGACACAGAAACAATAGAATAATATATATCTGTATCTATATATTGAGAGAAAGAGAGACAGACTGACAGACACATAGACAGAGATATAGGAAGATAGCCAGAGTCAGGGAGACAGAGTCAGGGAGATGGAGACAGAGAGACGGACCATATTAGCTATGCATTGCTTAAAAAAAAAAAAGCAAATTAGAGGAGGAAAGATTTATTTTGGCTTAGAGTTTCAGAGGTTTCAGTCCATGGTCAGCTGGCTCTGTTGCTGTGGGCCTGTGGGGAGGCAAAGCACCACAGCAGAGAGGGTGTGGTGGAGCAGAGCTGCTCACCTCTTAGGGACTGAGAAACAAAGAGAGAGTGGGCAAGGCACCAAGGACCAGACACACCCTTCCAAGGCCTGCCCCTGGTGACCCACTACCTCCAGCGAGGCCCCACCTCCTGCAGTTTACAACACCTCTCAAGAATGCCATCAAATTATGAACCCATTAATTAATCCATTGATGAGGTCCGAGCCCTCATGATCCAGACACTTCCCGAAAGCTCCATCGCAGAACATGGATGCACTGGGGACCAAGCCTTCAACACTTGAGCCTTTTGGGGAATATTGCAGGTCCAAATCATAATGAAAACAAAGAGACAGAGAAAGATAGAGACAGAGAGATACATCAGAGACAAAGGTAGGTGTTAGAGTCTGTAAACAAGTCAGGATGGCGCCTGGAATTTTGCCAGAGGGAGTGATTTATGAAGTAACGCCAGCAAGCCATTAAGTGTGGAGATTCCTTATTGGTTGACTGCTGTATCTAGTTTATGTAAATTAAGATAAGCTGCGTGGAATGTATAAATACCCCTCCTGCCCTACAATAAACGGCTCCCACTCCTGCTGTATCAATGTACACAAGTTATTCCGTCACCCCCCGGTTATTTTGCCGCAGCCGGACTGCGGCAGGTAGGTAGAGAGTCAGAGGGTTTTTAAAAGAATTGATTCATGCAATAATGGAGGTTGGCAAGATCAAAATATGCAGGAGAAACCAGCAGAATGAAGTCCCAGGAAGAGTCGATGCTGCAGCTCAAGTTTGAAGGCCATCTTCTGCAGAGTTTCCTCTTCCTTGGGAGAATCAGCTTTTTTCTTTTGACCTTCAACTCATTGGATACAGTCCACCCACATTATGGAAGATAATCTGTTTTACTCAAAGTCTACTGATTTAAAAATATCAATTCTCATGTTTTAAAAATACCTTCATAATAATACCCAGACATGTGTGATCAAATATCTGGGGACCCTGGCCTTGCCAAGTTGACATAAAATGAGCCATCACATGCCCAAATGCAAAAATGGGAACTACTTCCATGGGAAGCTTCAGAATCATTCCTGATTATTAGCTAGGTCTTTTCCTATGGTAAAGAAAAATGCAACTAGTCGTTTCAAAACACACTTTTAGAAATTATATTTTTTCTCCTATGGAAAATATTCACTTTTAAAAATCATCTCTTTTTTTCTTCCACTAAGAGAAAAAAAAAATCAGGAATCACAAAAAAAAAACCCCTCAAGATTATAATATTGTGGTCTAAACATTATATGACTCCTAAGGCCATGGACTGTCCAGTCATGTGGAAGGAAGATGGCGGACACATGAAGAGGCTGTGTGGAGCAGAGTTTGGGTAAGTGTGGATGACTGGTCTCTCCTCGCACACGGGGCTCTAACTGGGCATGTAGGTCCCCCAGCCCCATCACCCTTGGAATGTACTGATAGGAAACAGTGCCCCAGAGAGGTAAGCAGGGCCATGGAGGGCTCCCCTTTGGCTGCTCACTGGGCATTTCAGAGACTGGGGAAACTCACTCCGGGCTCCATGCCTGTCCTCCAAAGGAACCTAATGGCTAATCCTAAAAATCCAATGATTTTTCTCAGCCTTACAACCACAAATGTGCCTGACAGCCAAGGCTTGATAAGTAGGCAAATAATGACTCCTCATTTCCCCTTCCTCCAAGCTCCTGGAAACCATCATCCTAATCTCTTCTTTTATGAGTTTCATTATTTTAGTTACCTAACATAAGCAGGATCGCTGCAGTATTTGTCCTGGGTTATTCCACTTAGAATACTGCCCTCCAGGTTCACTTATGTGGTCACATCTGATGGGACTTCCTTCTTTCTTAAAACTGGATAATATTCCATTGCCAATGGGAATAAAGTTCAGTTACACGAGATGAATGAGTTCTAGAGAATACCTACAGTTAACAGTACTGTATCATACACTCCAAATTTTGTTCAGAAGGCAGATTTCAAAGTAAGAATACCCACCCCCAACACAACACAACACACACACACACACACACACACACACACACACAAATGGGCAGGAGGACACTTTTGGAGGTGATGAATGTCTGTCACCTTGGTTGTGGCAATGGTTTCACAGAGGTATGCTTATGTCATAACCCATCAAGTTATATACATTAAATTTGCAGATTTTTAAACAATTATGTCCCAGTAAAGCTGCTCAATATAGTTGCTAATTATATACTTATTTATGTATATATTGGTCATACCTTTTATGTAGATAAACATATTAATAATATAAAAACAGGCAAGCAAACGTTCAGATGCAATGGCTGGCAGACAGGGAAACTGCTGACAAAATCAGCTGTCACAAGAACTCCCCTTCCATCCATGGTGCTTCCTGTTTCCATCAGAAAGAAAAAGTGTCATGAGAGAAGGGAACAAGAGTTCAGCATCCTGATAGGTTTTAGGGGAAGATGAATTTATTTTTTTCTGAAATGCTAGCGTGGACCTCTTCCAGGTCTGGGCACAGGCTGGACAGGCAGGCCAGCGCCACGCCTGCTGTACCGCAAGACGGGATGTGACAGCACAGAGGCAGCAAGTGGTGCACAGAGGTACAAGGCGTGATTCTTGGAGAAGAGATTTCCTGTTTTCTTGCTGCTGTGTTTAGGCTCATGGCAGGGAACAGAGCCAGAAAACAGAGGGACTAAGACCAGAAGTACAAGTCCATCACAGGAAAAAATGTCAGAAATATCCATTCATTGATCAGGAACTATTTATTGACTTCCAGCAGTTTCCTGGACACTGATGAAAGCATTGGGATTTTAACAACACAATTACTTCTAATAACACGGAATGTGTACACTGTAATAATTGATTGTGTCCTTGACAATAGTATATCATTTAGTTCTTAACAGCAAACCTAAGAAGTGGGTACTACTCTGAAGGACATTATGTAGGCAGGGAAATGGAGGCTTTGACAGGTTAAGTAACTGATCCGGGTCCTACAGGCAGTCAGTGGTGGAGGAGGGTTACACATCAGTCTGCCCCCAGGGCCTGTTCTCTGATATGACAGAAGAGAGGCTCTCTATGGTTCTGATAGCAGAGAAATAGAGACAAGCAGGGAATCAAACGCAGTGAATGACACGCGTCATGAGGCTGTCTGTCACTGGCCCTTTTACTATGAGCAACAAGCAGTGATAAGAGCCTTACCAATATTATCCCCTTTATACCACCAAGGGCACCTACAGAGAGGGATGGCTCCCTGCAGATCACAGAGTAAAACATAACCCCCGAGAAGAGAAAGTGACAGGCAGGTCCCCCTTGCTGGAGAAAGAAGTCTGAAGTTCAGCTCTGATGATTGCTCCAAAGTCTAAGCACTAAACTGTTCTTCTACAGGAGAAGGCCACTAACCCAACTTTGCTGGGGACAGCAGAGAGAGAGAGAGGCCAGGCAGGCTCCTTAGAGGAAATGACATCTAAACTGATTTGGAGGCCACATAATCCTAAAACACTGGCAATGTGTACTTCAACCACTCTCTTACTCTAAGTTGCAACCACATTCCCCAGACCACAGTTGCATGGCCTCCAAAGTGATATTTTGCTTCTAATCGAATATGCTCTGTTCTGAATTCAGAGTACACCTGTCTGCATAGAACAATCCAATAGCTTTCCCCACTCTCAAGAGAAGATCAAAATCCTTAGCATGGCCCCCAAGTCCTCACAGTCCAGCCCCCACTAACTTGTCCAACCTCATCTTTGACAAAAATCCCCATACCCACTGGGCTCCAAACAACACTAGCCCCAAACACACCAGCCTCTTTATTCTCCAGGGTCTTGGACCGGCTGTGCTCACACCTCAAATACACCTTCTTTATCCTTCTTTTTCTTTGTGCTCTGAGCAAATCCATTTTTTTTCCTACTATGCTTTCTGACAGCATCACATACCTCCCTCCCATTGGCAAAAAGCCCCAAATAAGATAGATGATGTCTTTACACTGGACACACCTGATGCCCAATACCTTTCGTAGGACCTAGTAACTGCTCAATAATATTTTGTAAAAGAACTGAGCAAGTGCACAGCTTATCTTCCTTCAGATCTGGAAAACTAAGGCTGAGAGGAAGTAACTCAGCAAAGGAAACAATATTCAGAGCGAAACAATATTCACAATGTTTTGTGAAAAGACTATTCTAATTATCAGGAGGCAGCAAATAGCATGAAAGCTTTGTGACAACTTCCCTGAGGACATCACTGGGGGATGAGGAAGCCCTTTCAAATGACAGAAGCTCATCAGGGACTTGTGATAGAAGTTGTCAGTCTCTCCTCCACCTTGACACCTTGGGAATCCTAATCAGGGCTTTCTCCATGTTGAGGGTTTCTTATATTTTTGAAACTTCAAAACTCCTGTAGATTTAAATAATCAGATGGATCTTTTATTCAGAGCAGCAATGTGCTTTGTTTCTATTTAGAAGCGGAGAAACAGAATGTTTTGCTAACAAGTATCATCCCTGAGTGATGACCCTGGTGTTGGCTTGAGGCAAACTGGTGGAAAAGAAGAATGAACTAGAAGTTAAATATAGAGCAATCATTCCCCCACCTTCATGGAGACCCCCCCTGATGCTTTGGGGTGTAAGGATGAGCCACTGACATCCCTAGCTTACAGGTACCTCAGTAGAGTTCTGTTTATCTCCAGGTGACCAAAACAGATTAATGCAGCTACTATGGCTCCAAGGAAGTGTGGAAATGAAATGCTTTTAATCTGGTGCATTGCTGTCCCGAATGAAACAGAGGTTCTGTTAATAAAAAGGGCAGATTAGGGAGCAGGTAGGCAGTCAGTAGTGCATGCATCAATCCAGACGGCCATTGAATTTGGAAGTTCAATAAACAAATGTGCTCATAACCTCTACCCAGTTCAAACATGGGAAGTTCTACACCACCCCACCACCTCTGGGGGGAAAAATGTCCATCTGAAGCCAACCTGTTGTTTCCATGATAGTTTTGGTCATATTGCCACTTCTGAAACCCTAAGCCCTGGAACCAAAGAGGAGGAAGGCTGGACCGTCCCAGGCCTTCAATCACTGCGGGCCTCCCTCCCCTTTCTCAGTGCAGTAAATGACCATCCGCCTTCTGCTCCCCGATGACCAAATACCGAAAATAATTTTCTTTGAGAAGACTTTGTTCCACCTAATTTGTGAGTAAAATTTCGAAAGGGCAGCAGGGAACGGCCTCAGATAATGAGGAAGTCTCCAAACCCAGGGGACCTGAGGAGACCTGCTCTCAAAGTTACCACACACCATTAATCACTTGTTACCAGGCAGAGGCACGAAACCCAGAGAGAGGTCATGGGCCACGTGACCCGCGCCACCAGGGGCTCCCAGGGCCCTGCTGCTTCCCCTGAGGCCCGCACAGCTTTGCAACCTGGCAGAATTCACAGCCTACCTTGGTTTTTCCATATCAGGGGCTCATTTCAGACTGTGGAGAGTTTCTGTGGAAAAACCAAGTGGAAACTCTAGAGCCAGGACAGCCAAGGTGTACAGGGCATCAGGGGCACCCAGAAAACAGGGCACGGTCATCACACAGTTCACAAAAAGAACCAAAGAGGAAATAAGTATTGATTGCCTTATCTGGTTGAACATGTCCTTATTTGAAAAGTGCAAGTCCTTTTACCTGTCATTATAATAAGCATTTGATCTTTTATTTTTTCACTCAAAACAAAAATATTTCATTATTTTCCATCACCAACGTATTCTTTGTAACCTCTGTAACCAGATCTCAGTTTTTCAGACTTGTAAATAGGTTCTCTGCATTGACTTTGCCTCTCTTTATTTATAAATCTGAGTAACTTTACAAGGTTCTGAAAGATAGATAAGTGAACATCTCAAAATCTCCCTTAGGGGGCTGGGGATGCAACTCATTGACAGGGTGCTTGCTTAGCCTGGATGAGACCCTGGGTTCCATCCCCAGAATCACACACACACACACACACACACACACACAAAAATCCAAAATCTCCTGTAGCTATTTCTTACATTAGCAAAACTCCTAATCTCAAACTCCTTATTAGTTCCTTCTTCTTTGAATCCTAGAATTTTTTTCAGTACTATGGAAAAATAGAAATTGAAGCAAAAAAAAAAGTGAAAAATCACTTATAACAAGGAACAAGGCAATTTTTATTTATTTTACTTTAGAAACACACCCGTGTTATTTTGGTTCAATCTGTTCTTTTTAGTCACACTTAGAACAAGGTGTCAGGTAACAACCACATTTAATGGAAATACACAAAAGGTCAAACAGAGAAGCAAATTGGGTAGGTAGGATTCTGTTTTCATATCATTTCATAAGTGAAACAAATGCTATTTCATCATATATTTGGCTAGCCCCAGTACTAGTTCTCAAAGAGAAACCCTCTGATTTTTCAGATGAAAACCTTACCACACTGATACCAAAGCCAAAAAAAAAAAAATCTATGTAGATCTAATTCATCATGACCAATGTGAGTAGGCAAGATGATTTAATTCAGAATCTCCATGTCTATTTTTGGTTTAGACTAAGTCTTTTCTAACTAATATCACCATTTTTTTCCTAAGTTCTACAAGTCAGAGAGCATGTTAGATGAAATACTTAGGAATCTTTCTAGACATAGGCAAAGGATGTCAAAAGTTATATCTTACGTATCTTGACCGGTAACTCCACTTTTAGGAATTAACAGAATAAAAATAATCAGAAGAGTACAAAAATATATTTATTATATTCATTACAAAAAAAATATTTACTGTAATGAAATTTGCAACTAAAATGCTCCAAAATAGTAAAATGTTTAATTAAATAAAATTCTCTTTATTTAAAATGGTAACAAAGATGACTATCTGTTGGTATTGCAAAATACCCACAGTTCACTGTGATGAGGGGAAATCAGTTTATAGAACTATAGGCGTAGTACAAGTTCATGTTTACAAAAAGAGGTTGATATGTGAATATGCTAAGCAAAATCTATGCAAGGGTACACTCCAAAATGCAAACAATTGTTGCCATTGTGTCATTAGGCCATATATAATTTCTGCTTCTTTATACCTCTTGGTAATTTCTTTTTCTTCCTTTCCTTTTTATAAAAAATGAGAATACTATTCAAGAAGTGATTTCCATTTTAAGAAAAAAAGAGGGGGGCGCACTAATGCCTCCCTTCCCATCTGGGTTAGTGACATGCGTGCAAAGGGCCTAAAGAGAGAGGTGGAGAGAGAGCAAGAAGGAAGGCTTCAGCACACTCAATGAAAACCAAACAATATGCATATCAGCATCTTAAGATGTACCACTCTGCTGGGAAAACCCAAGACAAAAGAATTATCGGACACAACAGTTCAAAGCATATTGCACCTGTCAAAACGTCTGTCATCTTCTATAGAAATGCACCATTCTAAGAGAGAAAAGGAAAACTTTAGAAAAGTCACTCAGGAACAACAGCTTACTTTGTCTCCTTCCTCTAGCCAACTCCTCCATCTGAAAGCCATTGAGCTCCATGCTAAAGATTGCCTGGAAGGACCAGACAATGGGAAGGTCTCTTTCATTGTCAAGGACAGTTACACTTTGAAGATGACGCTCAAAAGAGGTTAAAATGGGTCAACAAGCAATTGTTGGGCCTATGCAAGGACATGTGAAGAGAACATTGTTAAAGTCACACACACACAAAAAAAATCTCGATCTCAAAGAATTCAACTCTAACCTAGAGGAGGTGTGGGAAGGAAGGAACTAACATGCAATACTGATTTCACCCCAAAGAAGGGTTAAGGGGGGAGGGGACTGACCTCAAGAGGATTGGTTAATAAATAGTTTAGGGGATTTTTTTTTTCGTCATTTCAAACATCCAGCCACATTATAGATTAGAAAGACAATTGCAAGTGAGAAAATGGGATTTTAAAAAGTGATATCAACATATGTAAGTGGTGCTAAGTCCATGTGAGCCATTCTATTTTTCAGAATTATGTTTTCTGGATGCACTTTAGGAAATCTGAGCAGTATTTAGTCAGATGATTGGTAAATAGCTGGGGAATGAACCAACCATTGGAATAGTAGTGCATATGTGTGTGTGTGTGTGCACAATTTCTTAGATATTTCAAATAAAGAAAACTTCGAAAGCTGTCCTAGAGACACTGACACAGGGCGAAGCAGCATGGTAAATATGCATCAGCCTGCCTGGGTGTAGGGCCCAGCTCAGCCACTGACATTGGACAAGTAACGTCACCTCTCTATTCTCAGTTTCTTCCTGTGTACAAGGGGATAACAGCAACATGCCACAGGGTATTGTGAGAAACAAAGAAGATAACTGCATCCAGGAGAAAGGAAAACCTTTGTCTACACAGACCCTGTGCACTGATGCTTGCAGCAGCATTACTGATAATAGTCTATGCAAGGACGTGTGAAGAGAACGGGGGTGGGAACAACCCCAACCCGCAAGCAGATGAATGGATGAGCAAGATGAGGTGCGTCCGTGCAACGGAATACTATCTCACCATCAAAAGGAATCACAGGCACACCATGTAACACGTATATACGAATCTTGAAAAATTTTTGTTAAATGAAAGAGGCCAGTCACAAAAGGACATACATTATATATAATTCCACTGTATGTCCAGAACAGGAAAATCTATAGAGACAGCAGATTAGTGTTTTGTTTTGTTTTTGTTTTTAGGGTTTAGGGGTGAAGAGAGAAGTAGGGTAACAATTAAAGGATACAGGGCTTCTGCCTGAGGAGATGAAATGCAAAATTGACTTTGGTGATGGTTGCACATATATGTGAATAAGCTAAAAACTAGTGATTTTTTTTTTCAGTTTAACTAAGTGACTCATATGGTATGTGAATATAATAAATCTGCTATATCAAAGTGAACAACTCAAGAAACAATGGCCAAAATTTCTGTGGCCAAAAATAAATCAATAAATACAAAATAGAAAAAGCATGGCAGGGATACTGCAAAACAAACAAACAAACAAAAAGCAAAACAGTGTTTGGCACATCTTAGATACCTGATAAACACTGACCGTCAGTATGGTATGAATAAAAAAATGATTGTGTATACCTTTGGAAAACTTTTCATGGAAGTATTAGTAAGGCTGAAATTTGCATTGTAATCATAAAGTATTTATCTTAAAAAATATTCTGAGCCAGGCACTGTGGCTTATGCTTGTAATCCTTGTTACTTGGGAGACAAAGACAGGCGGATCAAAACTTCGAGGCCAGCCTCAAATAAAAATAAAAAGTTCTGGGGGACATAGTCCACTGATTAATCTTAGGGGTGTGTGTGTGTGTGTGTGTGTGTGTGTTTTATATGCATATGTTTTATAGATAGATAGATAAAGATATGCCTGTATTACATATGCTAAAATTCAAGTTCATCACCTAAGCCTAAAGATAATCTGTCCCCAAATGTCTTTTAAAAAGGTAAGCTTCAAAATAAAATGCTGCATTTTATTTATCCTTCTCTTCTTTGAAGAGTTCTCCATTTATCTATATTAAAGAACCTATGACTGCCAAATCCTTAAACTTCCTCCTGAACCAAACATGAGAAAAATTGATAAAAGCCTCACACTCTGAAACACACTCACAGTTGGATTCATTCTTAAAAAAAATCATTTGGACTCTTTTCTCAAAGCCACACAAACTATTTATCCATTGACTTGTGTTTGTGGTCAAATTTTAAAATCCCAAACAATTCTAAAAAGTGAGATGAGTAACACACACACTGGAAACCAACTCCTTTCCTTTCCCCACATGGCAACATACATGTTTATTATTTATAAATCTTCAAGTACATTCTACTTATAAAATAAATTATCCATGCCATTGATCTTGAACAAAAATGGATTTATGAAGAAACTAATGAAACTTTGGGGTCCTTTCTTTGCAAACACGCTTCCAATTCTCTCTGCATAACCATATTCATCTTTTTATCTTTTTTCTTGAAGAGGCCCCTTAAAATTTTGTAAGTTTCAGGTTCTATAATAGTGGATTTGCACCTGGTTGGTACTTCCCTCTCTACCCACTATTTGTCCCTTCAAATACTCTGCTTTCTAAAAATCAAGCTCTAATTCTGCCTCTGGAAGTTGTGTCTGATTATTTCAACCCAAACTGGTTTGTCTCTCCTTCCTCTAAATCTTCATTGCATTTAATTCACTATAAAACATAAAAATCCTTTTTTCAAAACTGTCTGGGTCAGTTGAGAATTCTTTCATATGATTGCCAATAAACTATGATATTAGGTAATGGAGAATAAATCATGCATTGCTTAGCACTATTCAAGCCCACAATCAAATATATTAACACATTTTCATCAAAATATATGAACATTCACACAATAAGAAAAGACTATTAATAGCCTCTCTTTGGTTTGGCTCCAAATGAACTTTTGGTACAAAGATTTGAGATTTCAGTACTGGTGTTAAAGAATTACAGCCCTGAACATTATTGAGTCGTTATTTAATATCTATGTTTATTGGACCGAAATATATCTTCACTCTTTATCCCCAGCAAAAAAAGGTGACTAGCACATAATAGGTGTTCAATAATTGTAGAAAGAATAAATGACAGAACTAAGCCTTTCAACAGGCTGAGCTTGTCAAGAAGGATTGTGTCCTTTGGGGTCAACATTCCCAGGACCATGGCCAGCGCCTGGTACATGGTGTGAATAAATGAGGGTTGAGCGGAACCAGAGTCCTCAAATCCCTCACAACGACTTCCTAGGATAGTGAGAACCCAGTCAATGTTTCAGGATTGATCCCATATTAGTGACTTAAAATATCAGATCGATTCCCAAAGTTGAAAGGAAGCAAAGCAGAGAAGATACAGAGATAGCAATGGGAGTGGAAAAGAACTGATGAAGAAAATCATAGTTCACAGAGGCCTTGGGCTGTGTAACAAAGACACCACACGTCTTAAGAATTCTGGAGCATTTTTCTTAATATCAACTCTTTCCCTGACAATAACCTCTTTCCTGGATCCTTACTCGACTTCAAATCTTTAATATCACAATGATCGTTACAAAAAAGTGCTGCTTTGTTTTTCCCTTGCCTGTGTTGTTTCAGATTTTTTTTTATAGAGTTGGGCTAAAAAAAAAAAAAAATCACATTTGGAGAATGTCACCTGCCATTCTGTACTCTAAAATGAACTTTTCCAAACTGAAGTTTCAAAATGATTCATCTGTTCATTGATCAGTGACATGCCTTGTTTTTAAATATAGAATTTTCTTTGTATGAGATATTGCAGCATAATGTTTGTGAGCATGGTTGTGGGGAGGACCCTTGGCCATATTGCCTTGTCTATGTTTTAGTTTCTTCACTGGTAAATGGGATAATACTACTGACTTCATAGGACGATGATAAAGGAAAATGATGTGGTATATAAAAGCTTTCTGAGAGGAAAGTGATGACATAACAGAAATAGTGCACCAAGCAAGACAGTTGATCTACAAGCCCTTAAGTTAGCCCTGCATAGGCAATGACAGTATATATACTAATGATTATTCAGAGTTGTGATACAACTATGCTTTGTATTTGCATACTACTCTTACTTTTCTAAATGCTTTGATTTAATGGCAAATTTAGTCCTCAAATTATTTCTTGTAGTAAACAAAACATTTCACTACAATTTAACAGTGAAGAAATTTTGGTCAAGTGGTGGTACTGACACCAAGGTCTGGTCACAAGCAGCCAACGCTTCCCTGGCTTTTTGGATCCAGGTCAGCCCCAGTCCCTTAGCTGTCTCCATAATGCTACCCCTCTCTCAAGTCTGATTATTGATTGACTTCAAAAACCTTGAAAAGCGCTGGCATGTTTCATAAACCTAAAACCACCTTCCCCTCCCTTGTCTTCTGAGCCTTTATTCATGGGGTTGATGTTTTGTCAAACAAAAAGAATTAGGTGATAATAGTCTTCAAGGTTGCTATGCTCTCCAAAGAGTCCAAACATACTATTTGTGGTCAACCCACAGTATCACCTCCCAGTCTCTCAAGAGTGAAGGCACAGAAGTAGAGTTTCAGTACCGTGTTAGTCTGCTGTTCACTGCTGTGACCAAAATACCTGACACAAACAATTCAGAGGAAGAAAGGTTTATTTTGGCTCATGGTTTCAGTCCATGTTTGGCTGGCTCCATTGCTTTGGGCCTGAGATAAAGCAGAACGTCATGGCAGAGAGGTGCAGTGAAGGAAAGCTCTCAGCTTATGGCAGCCATGAAGGAGGGTGGGGGGAGGAAGATGAAAAGGGGCAAGGTATAGTCCCCAAAGGCACCCCCACCCAGTTACCTACTTCCCTCCACCATGCCCCACTGCCTACAGTTACCACCCAGTAGTCCATTCAAATTATTAATCCAGCAAATGGGTTGAGCCATTGGTGAGGTTTCAGGCCTCAGGATCCAGCCAAAGCCCCAACTCTGCACACTGCTGCAGTGTCTCTAACTGAGGAACATTCCAGATCCAGACCATAACACTCACCTGTGTACCAACAGCATGGAATAAAAACTCATTTATACATGTTGGTGAAACACACCCCTATTCATATGTACATATGTCTTAGCTTTATGACATCATATGTAATACATATTTGTATATAAAATTAAAATTTATACTATATAATAATGGAGTTTTAAGCTTATTTGTGTATATATCTATTATATATGTATATATATATAATCATCATTAAAATGAGGCTTTCTCATCTATGAATGTAGATAATAATAACTACTTCATAAATTATTGGAGAAATAAATGAATTAATATGCAAAAAATACTTATAATGTTTCCTAGTATATAATACAAAAGAAATATTAGCTAGCTGTAATTATCATTTATTTTATCTTATAAAAGTATTCTTCACTTGAAAACATTATTCACCAGACTGTCTTAAATATGTAGTTTCTTCAATGAACCAATATTTTAAAATTATCAATGTCCATTTTTCAATGTAGCTTTGAGAAAAAAAATATTTTTTCCATAAAGTGGCATATCATGTTCCTTAGGAGACACTCATGATGTGAGGTAATAAGTGTATATTATAATACACAGAAATCACAGACCCCTGAAGAAGTAAAAGCAACCTGAAATTCAGAACCTACTCAACAAGTATTTCATAGCATAAGACCTCATTTCTGTCCTCACTGCCTGGGCTATAAATAAGTACTTATTGTTTATTTACTGAAATTGATTCATTCTCAATTATGACTATTTAATTCAATGATTTTTCCAGAAATAATGGCCTTGGGAAAGATTTAACTGTGTTTACCTTTGTTCTGAGCTCTAGCACAATCCTTCAGAAGGACTAGCATGCCCTCAGCCCACAATTCTAAAGTAATTCTTGGCCCTTCAGGGCATCACTGTCTCAGCATGGACAGGACTGATGGGCAGGGCAGGACCAGCTGACCTCCTCTCAGCCACAAGCCCCCAGAATAAGAACAACCACCTGGGGCAGCTCATTTCACTTCTAGGAAGAATGGGATCTTGAAGGGCTTCTTTCTGAGTTCTGATTCTTTCCTTACTTATTTTATAACAAATTCTTAAGTTAAACCCACAGGTGTTCGCAGACTTGGTATGTTCAGAATAGACTTTTGAACAATGTTCTCTCAGCCATTTTCTCAGGTGTGTTCTACAGGACAGTTGGGCTGCTAGATACTGATATGTGTTACTTTTTATTTTTTATTTATTTTTTAGTTGTAGTTGGACACAATATCTTTATTTTATTTGTTTACTTTTATGTGGTGTTGAGGTTTGAACCCAGGCCTCGAATGTGCTAGGCGAGCGCTCTACCACTGAGCCACAATCCCAGCCCCATTGTGTTACTTTTTAAAAATACAAAGATGTGTACAAACACACACACACACACACACACACACATCAACTTACTTCCCAGGCCCCAAATCAGCATCAGGTTTCTACCATAAAAACCTGAATATCGCCTGAAGAATCTCCCTTAGGCTCATCAGGAATAATCAAATTTCATGTGAGCTATTACATTACAGACATTCAATTATGTTTTTCAACCCTCTGTTTAGAGATGCTAAAGGCCCTTGGAAAGCATCCTTCCACCAGAGCCGAAGTTGGCAAGTGAGACCGGTTACCTGCAAAAGACAGACAGAGAGGTGGACCCTTGCAGTCCCGGTAGGCACGTTGCAAAGTGGCACGCGGTGTACCCCATCCCTATTGTGCGGCACAAATTCTTTGTAACACTGGGAGACACTGCAGAACAAAAATACTATTAGAAATGCTTCAAAAGGAACATTTTTGGCGGCGATAGAGACTTTTGACATTATTTATTAGGTTCAAAAATGCTTCACAAAAGCCTAACAATGGTTCTGTGGAAACCAGTGCATCTGAGGCCCTTTCTGTTGTTCCTGGCAGGCATTGACTTGAAGATGGGCAGCGGTCGCGGAACAATTCCCTCGCAGCGGTCAGCGTAAGTGAGCATTCACCACCGGCCTCGGGAAAGCCTGTGAACAAGCCGTATGGAAAGGCTGGGGCGGGCGGGGGGGTGCCGCGGTGCAGACCTTTATTAACCTCTTGGAGTGGAAATGGGTGGAAGCGCCCGCGGGCCCAGGAAGGGGCTCCTCTGCCAGATTGCCCGAGAGGGAGGAGAGGGAGGCCTCCGCCCGCAGCCTCCTCTCCTCCGGGACACGAGGATGCTTGGGGAGCATCTCCGCTACCATGGCAACCGCGCCTCTGCAGACTGCATTTCCGGGAGCCCCTGGGAGCCCTTTGGGGGAATCTGGGTGTGCCGTGAAGTCTAGTGTCACCGCCGCCCTCTCCTCCAGCCTGGGTTCCCAGGGACTCCACCCGGCGCTCGGAGGGGCGGAGCGGCTCCTGGTCCTGCACGGCCGATGGCGGTAGAAGGCCTCCCCGGGGGACCTGGAAGGCAAAGGAGGGCAGGAGTGGAGGGACCGCAGCGCGCCAGCCCCCAGGTCCAGCAGAAACTCCTGCTAAGAGGACATTTAGGAATGGACGTTTGTGATGCAGAGAGAAAGGAAAATCCCCTAAGGTTACCTTCAAGTGCCTATCCCGCCCCCCTCAACACACACACGTTTCTTTAAGAAAAAACGAAAAGCAAAAGCAAAAAAAAAAAAAGGCAAAAATCAAAAATATTGTCTATTCTTTCCTGTTGCTTGAAAGCGCCTCCCCCGCTCCAAAATAATTTTTACACATTTATCAGAAAATCTTTCATTTCAAGGTAAAATTTTGAAAATTTCTAAGATGTATGTGTGTGTGGGGGGGATTGGTGACTAAAATAGAGCATCCACTTCTAAATTTGGGAAAAGTTGAAGAATGGGAAAGGATTATGTTGTAGTCAGATATCGTGCAAAACATAAAAGGGTGTGTGGCCCATGTAGGCTGACGACTGATGATTTTTAAAGATCCAAAAGGAAGTTACTTCGTGGATTTTATTAGAAATTATAAACAGCTGAAAATTAAACAGTGGATTAACCTGAAGCTATTACACAACACACATGTACATACTAACAGTAATAATTGCAACTTTGATTTTGTTCCAAGCAAAGGAATATATATACATAGACACATATACATACATATGTATATAATTCCACCTGCATTTTTATGTATGTGTGAATATAATTTTGAAGTTTTTGAGAAATTCTGCCTTTGACTTCCACAAAAAAATTAAAGCCTGATTTTTCAGTTATGTTTTAATAATTCACATGCCTTAAATCGCTTATTAGTTTTTAAAGGACTTTGAATGCTATGTAGATGTCTAGAATATTTGAACAACCCACAAGATTATTTGCAAATTCAAGAAACATGTTAAAAATTTGAAATGCACAATATCTTCCTAACCATGGATGTCAAACAGCCAGCATATTCCTAAGTAATTCAATGTAGTTTATTATACATTGTTCTATACCTGATATGCATTGAGTACACTCAACATACCCAGTCAAATGTGGTGGTGGTGGTGGGGGTGGAAATTAGTGAATCTGATTTGTCTAAAGTGAGAAATATTTCCTAAAAATACAATGAAATAGCATTCCAACATCTCCAGAGGGACAAACACTTTCAAACTCATTGTAAAAAGTTATTAACTATTTATTTGAATATCCAGTCTTCGTAGATGGTCCTTTCACTGTATCAATATTCAGGGCAAGAAGAATCCACAAGAGAATACGGATAGGCTCTGGAATTTGGAGCAAGAGAACATGACTGAATATGCTGTCTTCTGTCTTAAGTCAAGGATAGAACTTCCTTCCTTCAAAGCACTTCGGGAAAGATGCATTTTGCAATAAACTGTCTTAGAAGGAGAGTGTGGTTTAATGAATAAACAAGGATCTGCGATCAGAGTCAATCCTGGCATATCACCTGGCTTAAGCACCTCTGTCCTTACACAAAACATAGAGATCACGTTACCTAATTCACTTTTGGTCTATATGATCCTCCTATATTTGTCCATTCACTTATTAATTTATTAATATTTGAATGCTTGATATGTGCCTGGCAGTAATATAGTCACATTAGTGATTCAGAAGGAAATAAGGCAGACAAGATCCCTGAAGAGGGAAAAGGACTCATAAATAAGTAAATAAACAAATTTGTAAGTGTTCACTGGTAATAAAACTGTGAAGAAAAGCAAAGCAAGACAAGATAAGAAAATACCTAAGTAGCTAATATCTCATTAAAGATTTTTTTAAAAAATGAAAAACAAGACTACTTAGGTAACTGAGAAAAGAACATGATAAAATGTTAAGCATTAAGTACATGATAAGAACTCCATACCAAAAAAAACATTGCTGTTCTATTTAGAACCTTAATATAGGGATACTCGGACCCACAGTTGGAGTGAAAGGCTTAAATTCTACTTTACCCCTGAAATTACAGAACCTGTATAGGTCTCAGATTCTGTATCATAACAAGAGAAAATAACAGTTCTTATCTAAGAGGAGGATCATATAGACCAAAAATGAAAATGTACAGTCATATTTTAGTACTTTGCCTTGTACATAGTAAGACTCAAAAAAAATGTTCATCAACGAGCATCTTTCTCCCTTGAAATTAAGTCAAAATTTGTCCCTCTCTTCTTTGAGTCAAATACAACAAACTGTGCAAATATTTGAAGTGAAATCTACCTCAAATTTTCCTTTAAAACAAAATAGACTACACAATATCAGCCTAATCCTTCTACTTGAAAGTTCCTAGATATTTGGAGAGAGGCATAGTTTACTTTCTTTTTGTTTCTCCTCAGGTATCAGAAACGCTACCATCATCACCACCACCATTCAATCCCTACTATGTTCAGGGAACTTCATCTATATCAATCCTCTAATTACAATAGCTTTTCAAAGTAGTAATTGTCACTAGTTTACAGATGAAAAAAAGAAAGAAAAAAAAAGCATCTAAAGAACACAGGTGGGACTTTGTTATGGCTACAGAACTGAAATGGGAGACATCTGAGACTGGGCCCAAGATCTTCCTGTTTCAAACCCCTTTCCTTCTCGTCCATTTCCTTACTTTTAATGATTTCTCCTACTATGTCATATTATTTCCAGGCACTTTATTATCATACCCATTACCTTACACTATGAATTCATGGCTTCCTTAACTGTAAAACAGGAATAATAACATTATTATCCACCTAAGTGTTATATGAGGATTTCAAAAAATAATGTAAAATGTTCAGCAGAGAGCCTAATCTATGATTAGAACTAAATAAATTGGGCTGGGATGATGATAATAACTGTCATTATTATCTGGTACAACACCTGAACCATCAAATTACCTGTCATCAGTTCCATCATGTACTCTCCTCCAATTCAATAATTGACAAAAAGTAGACTCTCGATGCCGGGTGCGGTGGCACACACCTGTAATGCCAGTGGCTCAGGAGGCTGAGGCAGGAGGATCGCAAGTTCAAAGCTAGTCTCAGCAAAAGTGAGATGTTAAGCAACTCAGTGAGACCCTGTCTCTAAATAAAATATAAATAGGGCTGAGGATGTGGCTCAGTGGTTAAGTGCCTCTGAGTTCAATCCCTGGTACCCTCCCCGAAAAGTAGACTCTAAGGACTTTCTCGTACAGTTCTTATTGTACCTTCTAAGATTTGACCTGCCAGTGGTTCAATACATTTTTTTGTTTATATTGAAATCAAAACGTGATAGGTTGCAATAAGAAAAGAAAAGCTAGGAACCAGGTGATACGAGAATTTCCCTTGGAATCGCTCAAAAACTGGTTTTGAAGTCTCGTGTGTCTACTTGTAGCCTCCAAGTACACAGGATGTTCTGAGTGTGGTAGACTGGGTTTATTTGCCATTTTTGGTGCGAAAAATGGGATGCTCCAGGCCTGCTTGGAGGTTTTGCTGACTATCTTTTGAGCGTTCTCTCCTCGGAGCGTCAAACTCAGTGAATCCTCATCCCTTTCACCAGATGATGCAGAAGAAGAACAGGCTTCTTGGCGGTTTTCTTCTTCAAAAGAATCTGTGCTCACAGAAGACCTGGGGATGATGGACTGGCGATTATGAAGCAGTCGTTCACCTGTCACTGGACTCTGAGTTCTTTCTGAAAATATTGCAAAAGGTAAATACATTAGTTTGAAAGAATGCACTTCATTATCACTTTCAGAAAGGATGAAATGCGGTCCATGTGGATTTTTGTTGGTTTGTTTGTTTGATGCTTCTACCATGAGCAAATAGAAATGACCAAGACAGAGACCAAGGTACTTGCATGGGAGAAAAAGAGGAGGTATGAAGAAGGTGGTAAAGGGTGGAGAATGCTTTTGCTGAGTTTGTGCTATATTGCAGGCACCACGTGAGATCCTGCCCGTGCTTATCATCTAGTCCTCACAAAAGCCATAGCTAGCAGAGATAATAATCTCCATTTTACAAGTCAGGGAGCTGATTTAAGGCTTATGAGTTGAATTGTGTCTCCCCTAAGAGACCTGTTGAAGTTGTAACCTGCAGTACCTGTGCATATGACCTTGTCTAGGAAGAAGGCCTTTGAAGAAGGAATCAGGCTAAGACAAGTTCATACTGGATTAGAGCTCACCTTTCTTATCCTCATGAGAAAACTCACACACACACACACACACACACGTAAAGACACGGACACATGGGAAGAAGCCAAGCGAAAACAGAGGCGCAGACTGGAGATGTGCTGCCCAAAGTCAAGGAACACTTGGGTTACCAGATGCTACAAGAAGACTCCTCTCCTGGAAGCTCAGGGGGGACACACAACCATACCAACACCTTGTGTTTCAGTCTTCTGGCCTCCAGAATTAAAAGAATATATTCTCCTGTTTCAGGCCACTCTGCTTGTGATCATTTATTAAAATAACCCAACATAGACTTAGAACAAGTATCTGGTCCAAGGTGACACAAATATTAATTAGCAGATTTGGAACTTGAATTTAGATCCCTCCACCTCGTAGCCCAGTCCTGATTCTCAAGACACTCTGCTGGATGCCCTTCAGAAGACCAAAACCAGGCTTATTGCTTAAAACTGCTGAGTTTGAGCTATATTGCAGCTATATTCTATGTCTAGAATATTGTGAAGAAGCCAGTGACAAACTCTGCCTCCCACTTTTAATTCTTATCCAGCAACTGAGGTGAGTTCCTTCACCCTGATTACTTCCGTTAAGAAACTGATAGCTGCTGTGGCAATGCAGACCACCTGCGGCTACACTACTCATTCTTTGGTAGAAAATCTTCATGAGTAAGAATTCCCAACAGTCAAAGATACTAACAAACAGAACCGATGCAATGCCAGGTTTCCCTGTCACAGAGGATGGTGTCTGGAAGACATAGGAAAAAAGAGAGCTTAAAGAGGTAGCTAAGAACCAACACTGGCTTCTTAGCCAATTGGTAACGGGTTGGTTGTGGAGGGAAGAGACAGGCAGAAAGAGGGAAAGAGGGGAGAAGAGTTCTCTGGATTGTATAGCTGGGTGGAATAAGGGGGTGTGTGTGGGGTGTGTGTGTGTGTGTGTGTGTGTGTGTGTGTGAAAGAGAGAGAGAGAGAGAAGGGGGAGAGAGAATATAGACTTAGAATTTGAAAGCACTGAGGTCTCTTTGGGAGTGAGGAGTGTTGTGAAGTTGAGGAGAGGAGATAAGATTTATTTGCCTTTATTATCAAATTGAAATCTTTTTGAGATTGCCTCTTCCATGTAAACAAAAAATGAATCCTGGCTGGTCTCTAAGATAAGTGCAAGTTCTGGAGTTTGGTGAACTAGATTTGAATCCTGAATTCTACAAATTACAGCTGTGTAGCCTAAGGGGAAACTGTTCTTAGTTTTACCCTCCTCGTTCATAAAATGGCATAATCATATTTACCTTTTAGGAATACTATAAGGAACATATTAGATAATGTAACAAAGTGTTTACAGAGCAGCTGGGTTGTGGCTCAGTGGTAGAGTACTCACCTAGCATGTGCAAGGCCCTGGGTTTGATCCTCAGCACCACACAAAAATAAATAAAATAAAGGTATTGTGTTCAACTACAACTAAAAAATAAATGTTTTTTTAAAAATAAAATAAAGTGTTTATAGAGTATACTTGGTATATAGAAAACAATAAATTTTTAAAATTAACATTATTACATAGTAAAGTAGTCTACATGGAAAAATACTTGTTAAGTGTAAAGATACAAAATTACACAATTTTTCCTTTTAAAGTGAAAAGAATAAAAGCTGGAAGAAAATGAACCAAATGCAAAGTTGTTTCTCAGTGGTCTAATTCAAACTCTGAAATTTTTATGTAATGTTCAAATTTTATGCATTATTCTTACGATTCAGAAGATACCCTTAATTAGACAAAAAGGAGAAAACTTTAGAGCATTAATGTGGTTGAGCATTCCTACTGTGCACTTATTTCATCACCTAATAGCGACATGAATGAGATTTTCCATGGAGGGAGCAGAATAAGCAAGGAGAAATTTCCAGATCTGCCTGGTAGGGCGTTGGGAGACCAGTGTGGACAAATGAAGGGCAATTTGCAGGAGGTATTGGGCCTGTGGTTATGTGACCAATTGACCTAGTTTGTTTGTTTGTTTGTTTGTGGATTCAATGTGTCCCCTAAAGAAATGTTCAAGTCCTAATCACCTGTGTCTGTGAATAGGAACTTATTTGGAAATGGGATATTTTCAGATATAATCAATATGAGATCATTATGGTAGTCCTTAATCCAATATGAATGGTATCCAATGAGGAGACCAGAGACCCAGGCGTGAAAAGACCCATGGGAGGAGGGAAACAGAGGAATGTCAAAGCCAAGAAATGTTAAAGATTACCAGAAACCACCAGGAGCTAAGAGAAAGGCAATGAACTAAATTTCCCTCAGAATTTCCAGACAGAACCACTGCTGCTGACACCTAAAGTCTGGACTTCTGGCCTCAAAACTGTAAGAGAATTAATTTTTGTTATTTTAGCCATCCAGTTAGTAGTACTTTGCTATAGGAGCCCTAGAAAACCATTGAACCAGAAGAGCAACAATTTGCAATGTTGTCCAAGAGCAATTATTCACAACAACAACACTTTTTACTAAAAATAAACAGTATTCAGATTTGGGGAATAGAAAAGAGAAAATCCCAAGATGCAGTAGGCATTAAATGTAGGAAGAAGACATTGGCCATATTGAGTTGTACTATGGGGGAAAAACTGTGGCAGAGTATACGGCTGGGAACAGGACACACTTTCCCTGTGTTCAAGGTACAAATGACAAAGAGGGTGCTGGTCACACTGGATGCCAGTGCATACTCCTCCTAAAGCACAGTCATGTCTGCAGAGGACACTCAAAACAGCTCCAGAGGCCAGGCAGAGGGCCACAATGAGAGAAGGGCCAAGAAGGATATTCTGGAGCTATGTCACATTAGAAGGGCCCCAATGCCGTCTGATTCTGTCCTTTATTGCCATAAGGAAATGTGAGTCTAGTGTAGGTAGATGTTCTGAATTTTCAGGAGAAGCAGAAATCTTGCTATGTACGTTAACTGATTTTTAAATGTTGATGACTGTTCAGTCTTTTCAATATATAGTGTGGCATGCACAAAACACAACTGCTCTCCAAATAATCACTGGCCACCAGTTTGTGTCTTTGACCCAAGGTCGGCTGTATCAAAGCCACATTGTTATTTACTTCCTTCTGTAACATCTTCACCTCAGAAAATGGTTTTACAAATATTCAGTCTGGACTAGTGAAAGTGCATTTGCAAGCCCCATGTGCAGCAGCTTTTAGAGCTCTAGAAATCTGGTCTACCTCCAACATTTAATTTTAAAGCCCATGATTTGAAAAGGTAGACAAATTTATAAAGCTTTCCCAAATATAGAGAAACTTCAGAGTCCTTCAAAATCCTTCAAAATAGTAGCACTGGATCTTGTGATCCCAAAGGAAAAGATTATTAGAACCAATGGTCAACACTATTAGAACCTTGTTCATGTGTTCAAAACCTGGGAAGAGGATGGAAGGCCTGAGGCTCTTTATATATCTTCATGTTCCAGAAGTTTTGGGTTCAAAGAGACCTTAAAGGTTATCAGAGGCTGAGCCCCATCACCTTCAACATCCACTTCTGTTATAATATGTCCAGGGGACTAGATCTTCAGAACTCTGTAGCAAAGACTTCACGGCTTGTCAGAAGAGCAAGAAGTAACTTCATATTTGCAATATAATGGGTATATGTGTGTGCATGTGTGTGTGTATTTGTGTGTGTGTATTAGTGTGTGTGTATACACACACACACACACATAGGAAACAAGCAAAGCCAATGTGTATGATTTTAGAACAGGTGATTATTACACTTATTTATTTAGTTATCCAAAAACCAACACCATATACTGGGTACTACTCCAGTGGAAAAATTTATCCAGGCCAATAAAAGCAAGTATTTTAAGACTAAATCAACCAAAATGAACTTCAGTGCAGTAAAAATGGATCCTTCCAGTTTTTGAATCTTAAATGAATTTCTGGTTTCCTCGTACCACTACCAGGTTGCCTGAATTGATAACAACCAGTTGTTTTGGCATTAAATCATCAGAAACAGAAATGGAAAATGCTTTTGTAATCTCCGTGGCGTTTGGATTTTTTGTTTGTTTTTGTTTTTAATTTACCAGTCAATATAGTGACAAATCTTAAGCCCAAACTCATGGCCCATGACTTAAAATCCAGTCCTTCTTATTAGGTTACACTTCTCCTCAATCTAATTCACCATTCCACGGCCCTGGCTGCACATTAGACAATACCTGACATGCTTTCAAAAACACGGTCACCTGGTCCCACCCCTGATCAACCCAGTTAGATGGCACCCAAGTATTCAAACATTGTAGCCCTTCAGTGATTAAAGGGTAATCAGGATAGAGTCCCTGGTCTCAGTCATTCGCAGGATTGCAGCACTGTTACTCAGGCAAACAATCATGAGCAAGAGTTATAAAGTCAGTAATGTCATTGTTCCCTGATCTCTCTCCACAGATTGTCCTCATTTCAGAATCCAGCAGTGTATTTCTCATCACAACTTGCATCTTCCTTTATAGTTTATTTGTTTTTATACCAGTAATTACAAAAACTCTCTGACTTACTCATTTTACCGAGGAAAAAATCAAGACCCAGACAGAGTAATTGTCTTGTCTATACCACTAGTCAACCTAGGATTCAGACCCAGGACTTAGAATTCTGCAGAAATTTTGTTTTCCTACTATACAATCAATGCTAGTGATGTTAGAAGGTACCTGTGACTTCCATGAACTGGGCTTGATGAAACACGCATGAAGAACAGCTATCAAATATTGGGCATTGGCTACCATTGACTACCATTGGCCAGTGGGTAGGCCCTGACCCTACTGCCGAAGCCTTAGTCCAAGAGAATGCTGTCAGCATTATTTCTATTGCACAGAAGCAGAAATGGCATCTTCAAAGGGCTGATACTCTGAGGCAAGGCCCAATGTTTCTTAACCACTGAGACACTCATTTCGCTATGGTTGTTATTTGAAAAATCTTCCCAATATTAAAAATGTGCAAGCTCTTTTAATGCAAAAAAACTCTGCCTTTTATTTTGCAGCATGGATCTTCCATCTGTTGCTAATTTTGTTTGAAATAACATTATGGTAGACAGGAAACTTCAAGACACAATAAAGTAAACTTCAGAGCTGAATGTAGTTTACAGAAACAACTTCTCATTCCCTTTGAGTTGTAAAATACTTCATGATAAATCATGATGGGTGTTGATGTAAGCATTTTAATTCAATAGAAAAAGACATGTTAACGCCTGTGTGTTGAGTCCTACTGAGATCCAGAGAGCATTTTGTTCACCCCTTTACACCCAAAATATATCTTTGATTTCCCACTCTGTCTCTTCTTTTCTCTCCTGCTTCCAACTCTAACATGTTCGTGTTTGGAAAATAGACTAGAGGTGACTCTTCTAGCGGGAGAAATAAAACAATCAATTCCCCAAAACTAGTTTTGTTCTTTAGGTACAAATAGTGCTAAACCTAATTGATTTCATTTCCTCATATCTAAAATCAAACACCAACCTCAAACACATCTTCCATTCTTGCTAAAAACTCTTTTGTTACATGATTTTAAAGTATTCTTGGGTTATGCAATGGGTTTTAATGGAGTTTCCAACCTCCCACTCAGCTTCTCTCCAAGCTGTGAAGCAAGAGTAATTTTTACGCTCATAGGATTGAGTCCAAGAGAGGAGTCCCTATGTACCAAGTCCTGGAAGGTGGTAGAGCTTAGAGGCCAAGTGCACAAGCTCTGAGTCCAGAGTACTTGAGTCAGATCTATGCTTGACCCCTCTTTGGTTTGGTTACCTAAGCCAAGTTATTCAAATGCACTCTGCTTCATTTTTGCCATGCATAAAATAGAACGAATATATTACCTACAGAGTTAGAAAGCAGATTAAATGAGTTAATTAATAAAAGCTTAGAGCATATTATGATTTGGAAATGTAAAGTGCCCCCCTCCAAAGTTCTGTGTTACTGCAGGAATATTCAGAGGTAAAGTGATTGTATTATGAGAATTATAACCTAATTGGCCCATCCTAGTTTGAATGGAGTAACTAGGTGGTAACTGTTAGGTAGGTGGGGTGAGGCTAGAGGAGGTGGGTCACTGAGGGGTACCCTGGAAGGATTCATCTTCCCTGTGGTTTCTTCCTCTCTCTCAGCCTCCATGAGTGGAGCAGCTTTCCTCCATCTTTCCCTGCCACCAAGATGCTGTGCCTCATCTTGGGCCTACAGCAAAAGGAGTCAACCAACCATGGACTGAGCTTCCGAATCTGTGAACTTCTGAAATCAAGTAGACTTTTCCCTCTCTAAGTTGTTCTTGTCGGGTATTCTGTACACAACAAAAAAGCTGACTCACCCAGAGCAGCACCTGGTGATAGGAAGGACTCACATGACTTAGTTGTTATTGTTGTTATCATTGCTCTAAATATTCCTTCCTCATTCCTTCTACAGCTGCTGCATGGTTTCTTTCAGCAGTCAAGATTCATGTGGCAATAACGTATTTTTCATCCATCCAGAGCTTCATTTTTCTTATGCATTCCTTCATTCAGAACTATTCGTTGAAGACCTCTTATGTCTTGCCCTGTGCCCTGGTCCCCACACTACAACAGAATAAGGCAAATATGATCCCTGCCCTCGTGGAACTTAGAATACACTGGGGAATATGGAAAGAATAGGCCATGAATAAATGGTTATAGACAGCAGTGAGTGGTATCAAAGGGAACAAAAGAAAGCTGAGATAGAGATGCATGTGGAGGTGACATTTCATCTGAAACCGACCTGAAGACCCAAAACGGTTTATTCATTTCAGGAGTGGAAGAAAAGAACATGCCTGACAAGGACTGAGATGTGTTCCTAAAATCAAGAGCAGTCCTGAGGGCTGAAGAGAAGTATTCAAGAGGGAAGGAGCAGGTGAGGTGGCTGGAGGTTGCACCGCATGCGATGGAAGCTACTAGAAGTTTTACATAGATGAATTATGATGGCAGCATTTACCTTTGAAAATTCTCTAAAAGTAAAAATGAGTAGAAGAGACAAGAATGGAAGCCAGGTAGAAGGCATTTGGCAGCCGTCCAGGTGAGAGAGAATGGCAACTTGGATGTGTGTGGTCGTTTTGGATAAGTGGTTAAAAGCAAGACAATCTAGTATTGATTCTACTCACGCATAAAATGGGGATTATGACAACAAAGTTGTTGGTGAAAATAAATGAGATGGACTTCTGATTTCAGCTCCAACATATAAACAACTCAGCAATTGACACATCTATCCAAGCAATGAGAAAGAACTGAACAAACTAAATAACTAATGTCTTTTCTTGGACCCATCAGAAAACTTAGTTTTCAAGACTAACTTCCACCCACAAAATCTGGGGATAAAGCAAACTAAGAGGGGTTTTCCAGGAGAAAATTGAGACATAAATTGGTAGGAACTTTTAAGTAGTAAATTGGATGAATTGCTAAGAGAAGGGTATCCATAAACTTGAGAGTGAGAAACTCCCAGATCAATTTTAAGTGATTTCCCACATTTTGGTAGCCTTTACCTCAAGGAACTCCACCAGTTTCTCAAGGTGAAGATCTGAGAAAAAAATCCTTTCATGGATCTGACAGGGAGAGGGAAGAATAATTGTTGTAAAATATGCACAGAGAATTTTCTATGACATATGAAAGTCTCATGCTAGAAGGAAAATAACTATGATTAATATGAGCTATAATGGCAAAACCAGAAAATATGAAAGAACAGGTGGGTAGGATAAACAGAGAAGAAGACTAAAAATAAAAAACAAATGATCCAATTTTAGAATTCTGAAACAGAAATGAAGAACGCCTTTGATGAACTCATCAATAGATTGGATATGGCCACGGGGGACGGGGGGGAACAGTGAACTTGAAGATAAGTCAATAGGAAATCCTCAAACTAAAATGCAAAGAGAGAAGGGAATTTTAAAAAGAAGAGATTAAAAGAACAGAACATACAAAAACTGTGGGACGGGTTTACCATTATATACCCATAATTGGAATATCAGAAGGAGAAAAGAGAGAGAATGGAACCAAAGAAATAATTGAAGTGGTTATGGCTGAGAACATTCTAAAATTAATGACATATAATAGACCCACACAGCTCAGAGAACATCAAGCAGAAAGTACAAAATCAAAACAAAACCAAAACCAAAAGTCCTACATCTATGAATATCATATTCAAACTGCAGAAAACCAAACGTAGGAAATTTTGAAAGAAGCAGTGTGGCTGGGGGAGAAACATATACCTTAAAGAGGAGCAAGGATAAAAACTATAGCAAGATATATATTGCACAACATACAGTTAATAATAATGTTATAATGTGTTATATTTTGAAAGTTACTAAGAAGGTAGATTCTAAGTGTTCGCACTACAAGATAAGTATGTGAAGTAAAGCACAAGTTAATTAGTTCAAATGATTTATTTCACAATTATATATATTTCAAAACATCATGTTACAAACACACACACATATATTTGCACTATTTGTATTTTCTAATTCAAATTAAATTTTAAAAATAATTATAGCAAACTGTTTTCATCAGAAGTCATGCCAGCAAAAATGAAGTGGAATAAAATATTTAAAATACTAAAAGACAAAAGAAACCCCCCAAAAAACCCATAGGTCTATATACAGAAAAATTATCCTTCAACATTAGAGGATAAACAAAGACTTTTTCAGGCAAAAAAAAAAAAAAAAAAAAGGAATTCATACCAGCAGACTTGTCCTGTAAGAAATGTTAAAAAAAAAATTCTTTGGGAGAAGGAAAACAATATAGGTCATAAGTTCAGATCCACATAAAGAAAGGAAGAACTTGGAGAAGGAGCAAATACAATAAAGCCTTTTTTCCTTATTCTTAATTGATCTAAAAGAAGCAGAGTCTCAACTTTTTTTTCCAAATGGGTTCCTGTGCCATCTATATTATCACTCCACTTCCCTATTTTTCTTCAACTAACATAGCAATGCAGTATGTATGTGTTTTAGTCAGCTTTTTTCTGTTGGTGCAACCAAAAAGATTTGACAAGAACAATTTTAGAGTAAAAGTTTATTTGGGGCTCACAGTTTCAGAGGTCTCAGTGTATAGAGAGAGCCTCACCACAGACAAAATATATACCCCAAAGGCACCTCCAATGACCCACCTCCTCCAACCACACCCTACCTAACCTACAGTAACCATTTAGTTAGTTTCTACCAGCAGAATAATGCGCTGATTAGGTTAAGGCTCTCATAATCCAATCATTTCACCTCTCAGCTTTCTTCCACTGTTTCACATATGAGCTTTGGGGGGACACCTCATATCTAAACCATGACACTATGTATAATTGCATACGTGTGTAATACCCACATCCCTCAATAGAATGTAAGCTCTCTGAGGGCAATTACCATCTCTGAATCACACTCCAAGCACCTGGCACAGAGTAGACACTCAGAAATATACCTTGCAAAGAACAAATGAATCAATAAAATGTTCTCCTCCAGTGGATGCACTTTAGCATGCCAGAGTTACCCTTCCCGTGTTCACCTCTTCACCCTCCACCCTCCCCTTCTGCAGAGTTGCCTGGGGTAACACTTCACTTCTTTCCTCAGAGATTGGCCCACACGGCCAGCTCATCATGACCACTGTTCCAGCTCTAGTAACCGTAGTGCCTCGTCCACTAGGAAAGACAACAAGCCAGTTTTGTCTCGGAGTCCCTCAAACTTGGTTGTGGCACCAACGTTTTAAGAAGAGTTCTAGGACTGTGTTTGGTTCATGGGGCGTGGGTGATATCCGCCGTGAATGTGGGACAGTGACGTGGCCACCAGCAGAGCAGACATTTGTCATAGCTCAGGCATTCTGCTGAGTGTGAGGGTCAGTGCCTTTGGAGAAAAGGATGTTCCTTCTCACAATACCGCAGGATCACCTCCTCTTCCTAGTGAAGGGACACATGGCGCCAGCCTCTCACCTGTACCAGAAGGTAGAGGTAGTGCTTTCAGATGCAATTTGCCCTCCATCCAGAGCAAACCTCTTCCCGTGTCATGATCAGCCTTTAATGGTATTTAATCACAGAAGATCTCCATCCCAACACAGATGTTTCATGTTTAAACTTCTAAACATATTTCAAACATGAGCCATAATTTAAAGATTGGTCTGAGAGCCTGAGCATTTGATTATAATGGATTCATTGATTCACTGACTAAACCACGGACCTGCAGACAGTGGGTTCCCCACCTGCAGAAGAATGAAAATGATCCCTAAAATCTTTTCCAAACCTAAAAATCCTGTAAGTGTCCAAGTAGATAGTTTCCATAACTACATGGAACAATTTTTAAATTATTTTTATTTTTGAAACATTATGTTACTATTTTGTATGTCAAAAGTAGCCAAAACAGGCAATTTTTTATATCATAACTATATGACACATACAAAAGACTACACATATACATATAATTTGAAGAGGATAAATAATGCCAGATGCCAAGTTTATTATATGAATATCCATATTGATTCATCCATCCTTTTATTGATGGACATAGGAATGAAGCCCACTTTTGTTTTTGTTTTTCTTTTAATGTAACAAACAAGGCTGCTATGCGCATTCTTGTACCTGTGTTTTTATGCACATACTCTAGTTTCTTTAGGAGTGGAAAAGCCAAATCATGGTGTATGTATATCTTCACCATTAGAGAATACTCACTTTTCCGAGGTGTTCATCCCAGTTTGCACTCCCACCATCAGTATGCACAGTGTGCTGCTGTTCCACAATCTTGCCAACACTTGCTACTGCCTGAATTTTCCTTTCCCCCTCACCCCCCATTCTGGTGGGTATAAAATGGTATTAACATTGTGGTTTTAATTTGTATTTTCCTGATACAGAATGAATTTGAGCATCTCTTCTCCCACTAAATCTTTCATCCAAATGGCTTACAAGCTGTCCAATTGTGGACGGGGTTTCGTCCCCCTTCCTCTAACCAGCTGGAGAACAGTGACCTAACCCAGGAGGACCCCGTGGGGAGCACCTGGGTAATCCACAGAGTCAATAATCTGCCTCTAAATGATTAACCAGGAGTTGACCTTCAGGGATTGTACTCACACAATTCAACTGCCATGACCCACAGTAATATTTCACATCTTGCTAAAACTCTCTGCCAAGCACTATTTTGCATGCAATTAAGTACTTGGAAGATTCTTTCATCTAAATGATTAACTTATTTCAACCATGGCTGGCTGGAAACACAAAAGCCTTCTGCTTCCTGCCTCTATTATCGCTCAGGACAGCACCTCAGCCTTCTTAAATGGAGAGATGGCTAAGTCTCACCCTTCCCGACCAAAAATCTCAATGATTATTTTAAAATGGGATACCAAGATTGGAAAATAAGGCTGTGTGTGTGAACATTTAAAATCACCCGGTTCTAGGGCATATATTCAGGAAAACAATTTCTCGTTATATTTATTCTATAAAAGAAAAACTAAAGTGTTTTCCACTCCAGGGAAAGAATTCAACAGGAATGATAATCTTCCTAAAATGGTTCCACAAATAAATGAATAAAATAAGGAGAAGGGTCGGTGGGGGAGTCATACATAGAGTCAGAAATGGTTGAAAAAGGAATCTAGGCTCCTGCCACCCCCGGCCTTTGTTGGAGGGATCAGCAGAGATCTACACAGATATTATTTTAAAATTTAGAGCTGCTGCTTGTATGAACATGAATCCCCATGCTGAGTTTTTGCGTGCCCCGGTGAAATAGCAAAAAAAGAACCCGACAGACCCCATTCTGGCATTAAAGCATCACGCTATGGAAAGCCTGAAAATAAACCATCTATGCTTGATTAATTAGGTTTGTACGTATTGTTTCAGAACCAAACAATATTTCTAAAGATTTCAATAGTTCAAAGATTGCCCTATGGCCGTCGGGCCAATACATCTTCCAACACACGCCGCTTACAAGCATTTTTCTTCCCAATATGTTGTCTTTGGTTGGTGCGACATTGTTTGAGCGGAGGGCTATTTGGGTCATAGTGGTTTTCTCCCCTGCACAGCAGTGGTGCTGAGCACAGCACTTTGACCATACATCTTCCATGTCATTTCCATCAAAGGCACATGATACTTCCTGGTGACCAATCAGGAGTGGTCCCGCATCCTAACAGAGGGCATATTGGCAAACCAAGCTTTCTTAATGACAGCCATTGTTCAAGGCCAACAAAAGGGAGGTCCTGAATATTAACATGTGGCCTTGTGTAAAGGTCACCAGTATGGCACATCCATCATATTTCACAGCCGAGAAAGAGAACTTTATAAGTTCTGTCAGAACCTACTGTTGTCCAAATAAAGGTAATAAGGCTGACGGCTGACACCGAGGGGCGAATGATCTTGAGCGATGATCTCCTCTTCAAACAAACATCTTTTCACTTCTTTGAAGTGGCAGCAGACATGATGGAGAGAGAGGGATTTTAAGGAATATACCTCGAGGCCACAAGGGGTTAGAATAACCAGGCAACCCAATTAAAATATTAATGTAATCACATGTAATCATTAGACCAAATGGCATCTCCTTCTAACAGACACACCACACTGGAAAGAAATCACATATTTCAATATCCCTGAGTCCTGACTGATGTTAATGGCAAAGACACAAAAGTCCTTGAAAGTTCTAATAGTAAGATGTTGGCTGTTAATACAAGGGGTGCAAGAGAACTCAAAGGCCCAGGCTTATCGACAACACTGTGCTTTTGTTAAAGGCTGTGCAAAGCGAAACATGACAGCAGACTTGAATGGAACTAAACAGTGTCCCATACATATAATATTAAATCTAAGAGCAGATGATGAGCTTTCTTACTTAGCAATCTTGATGAGAGGCAGTTCTGTGTTCAATAGTACAGATAGGAGGTTCTGGTTATGAAACACTGTCTTGTTTTTGTTTTTGTAATTTATTTATTTATGTATTTTGATTAGGTATATATGACACCAGAATGCATTTTGATTCATTGTACACAATTGCAGCACAACTTTTTATTTCTCTGGTTGTACACAATGTAGCATTGCACTATATGTAAAGTCATACATATACCTAGGGTAATAATGTCCATCTCATTCCACCATTTTTCCTGCCCCCATTTTCCCTCCTCACCCCTCCCTCCTCTTTGCCCCATCAAAACTCCTCCATTTTTCCCATGCCCCCCCCATTATGGATCAGCATCCACTTATAAGAGAGAAATATCCTTATATCTTTTGGCTGTATGCTCCCACAGTTCCTTGGACTTGCTTTATTATAGCATTCAACACTGGACACTGCTTATTTAATTATCTTGTCTTCAAAAATTATTCCAAACTCCAAGAAGCAAGAGGCAGGCTATGTCTATTCCACTATTGTATGGGGGGTCCATAAACATTGTTACATGAATAAGAACTTTCAAAAGTAAAATATGACCCACATCTGTCACCTCTTAATTCAAAATAAGTTTCTGTTAAATGAAAGAAAGTCTCATGCATGTAAAGAAAGGAACCAACATTGGAGCAATTTGTATTTACCATATGTTTTAGTCAATTTTTTTTTTACCACTATGATCAAAAGAACTGGCGAAAACAATTACAGAAGGAAAAGTTTACTCTGGGGCTCACAGTTTCAGAGGTCTCAGGCCATAGACAGTCAGCTCCTTTCCTTGGACCTGAGGTGAGGCAGAACACTATAGCAGAAGAGTGTGGTGGAGGAAAGTATCTCAGAACATGGCACCAGGAGGCAGAGGGAGACTAAGCTCAGCCCCCAAATATATACCCTAAAGGTATATATACCCCAACGACCCACCTCCTCCAGCCACACTGTACCTATCTACAGACACCACCCCATTAACCCATTCAAGCCAATGATTAGATTAAGCCTTTCAAAACCCAATCATTTCACCTCTGAACTTTCTTGCATTGTCTCACACATGCGCTTTTGGGGGACACCTCGCATCTAAACTATAACATTATATTATAAAGAAAAAACCAAATGACTATAATGCAGCATCATTGGTTTATGTTCCCCTGTTTCAGAGAAAGGCATAATTAGATCAAGGATAGGAAGAAAGCAACTTGTTAACTATCTTTGAAGAAAACATTTTAAAGCAAATTGGTTGTATAAATAATATATCAGAGACAAAATTACTCAAACTAATAACTTTCATCTACTTGTCTTGGCATCAAGCCTTTCTTTCCATCTCTGCACTTAATTTCACCTAGAATTAAGTAGAATGTCCTCCACCTAGAAAGTTCTCTACCTGTTCACATCCTATTATTCTCCAAGGCCCAAGATAAGCACCATGCTTTTCATGAAACCTCCTCCTGTTTCTCATGCTCACACCAATCTACCTGTCTTCTGAATGGCTCTTCAGGACATCCTCACCAGTCATGTTGTAATTGAATGTCTTAGGTAAGTTCTTTCTTGTTTATAAGTAAAATTATTAAAGGGATGAATATACACCTTATACTTTTCTGAATCTAGCTTAGTGCCTACCATGCTGTACTCTGAGTATGAAAACAAATGTTGCTAACTAAATGCATTATCAGACAAAACCACTCCAAGAATGTAAGCAATTATTTTTAAAAAATCTCTTGCTGGCAAATATTTATTAAACTTATATGGGAACCATGTTTTATTATGTCTACACACACACACACACACACACACACACACAATCTTTTCTACAGTCAGTGATCCTGTGATTCTAAGTGGTTTAAATGAGAGCTTCCTTACTCCTAGATTCTGCTCTAAGTACAATGAGAAAATCATCTCAGGTGGTACCCCACACCTCACCCACAATTGACTGGCCAATCCATACTTGGACCACCGGACTCCTTCAATGGACTTTTGTTCTTAGGGCTTCAGAGACTACATCTCGGTTCTTTCTGAGGGCAGACATTGTGAGATATGATCTGGGAGTTATTAGAAACCATGTTTGAAGTCTTAACTGAAGAGACCAAAATAAGGAAAAGAAGGTGACATGCAGGAAGAATGAGAGGCATAAGATGACAAGTCCTAGGGGCTCGGGAGACCCTGGCTCAGATCCTCCCTGAGGTCCACCTCACCCTATCAGTTCCATGTGTCAACCATCCCCCCTTTTTGACCAATGTATTTCAAATGATCTTTGTGATGACTAATC
Organism: Marmota monax; assembly: GCF_021218885.2. NCBI lineage: Eukaryota > Metazoa > Chordata > Mammalia > Rodentia > Sciuridae > Marmota > Marmota monax. The sequence goes on from NW_026695202.1 coordinate 2,113,595, forward strand.
AAAACGACTTTAGTAAAACTAATCCTTATTCTTGTATTTAACTTACTGAAACTACATTTCTTTATAAGTTGAAACTAGTCTTGCCAGCACAAATGTCTAAATTCAGAAGAATGCTATTGGGTTCGTTTTCTTTCCTCTTAAATAAATGGAGTGCTTTTGTAAAAAATGCTTAGATAAGTTATGAAGACTTTTCATCCTCATTAATAATAACTTTTCATCAATGCTAAAATGTATTACTACCTCTTAATTCAAAAAACAAGAAATAATAACAACAAGGCCCCAGGTTACAAAAATGCATAATTACATATTTCCTACCCATTTGTAAAATATCATTCATTTTTACTCTATTTGCTCCATGCTGCAGATGAAGAAGAAAACAGGCTTAGAGAAATTAAGTTACTTGCCTAGCTTTTCATCAATATAAACAATCTTCTGGGCTTGACTTTAAAAGACCAAAATGCTGTCCTGCACCCCACAAATTCACATAGCCATTAATTCTCCTCCATCTCTTTTTCCTGCAAATTCTGACTCTTTTCCACTTCATACTCCCGAGTGCTCTAGGAACAACTCCTGTGGTTGAATTCTAGAACCTCCCTTTCTGACTTAGGGCAGCCCCTAATCCTCTGTCTCTGTTTCTCATCAAAAAGAAGGACAGAAATAGTTATTATGTTCATCCAACAAAAAGGAAATTAATGGTTGATTAGATGCCTGTTCAACACAAGGAGGAGAAAAACCAGTGTTCATGGTGAATTATTGAATTAGGGGGCCAACTTACAGTGTGGCTCTGTCTACACAAAGCCAAACATCCCGTAGATTCAGCCAAAGGGAAGGGGAAAAAAAAGGACGGTTTAGCAATAGAAAAAAAAAATGAAGCTTGCTGATCAGGACTGTGCAGACAAAATAAAATGAGAAACAAATGTCAATGGAGTAGAGCAGTCATAGTAGAGTACAAGTAGAGTCTACAAACTTAAAGATGGGAATAAGTAAGAGTGAGACTTTTGATGCTCACTATCAGCAAGGCAGAGATTCTGCTGAATATACAAAAAGAGATGTATTAAATTTGTTGCAGGGGGATACTTCTTCTCCTTCCTCTAATATTTCTATCTCATTTTCAAAATTCAAACATGATATAAATCAAGAAAAAACAAAGCCAGTGTCCAAAGATATTGCATTATGCTCTATCCCAGGATATTTTTTTTTTAAAAAAAGGATTCTCTTTTGATAAGTCTGGCATATAACACATCATCCTGTAGTCATTCAACCTGACTTGGCTTCATATTTGGTGAATTAAATATCATCTTCATTTCCTATTGGGCACAAAGTATATTGAGATGTGTTTTTTTCTATAAGAGTTCTAAGTAATAAAACTCTTTGGTGTTCCAAATCTCATTTCCCCAAATCTTCTTTAATACTATCGTAAAAACTTAGGAAAATCCTCTTCCAAGTTTGTGATTTTCTGTTTATTTCTTTATATGTAGCTGTTGAATAGCATCAGAGGTATATGTATGTCAACTGTGCTTTGAGAAGATGTTGTTTTTATTTCCTGTATAATTTTTTATTTGTTTCAATTATAAGCACTTGCAATACTCCAATGCTGTAATATTCAGAACCCATAAACTCCAAATAGGCTCTAAAACTGAAACAACTCCAACAATTGACCCAGGAGGATAGCAAGAGAGAAGATGGTAATTTTATGAGTGATTTATCACTTCATTAAGAATGAGATACAACTCATGAAAACTGAAGATCTTAATTAATAACTTATTAATTTAATTGTCTCCCTAACACTAAAAGAATCAGAGCCAGGAGCTACACAAAGGAAGCATTCTTCAAGACAAATTGGAAAGGATCATTTTGTGAACTGAGTCCTGAACCCAGGAATGAACATTTGCAGCTGCCACTATTTTCCATTACCTTAAATATTACTGGGCCATATGGAGCTGTTCTGAGGACTTTCTATTTTTAAAATGTTCTGTTCATATTTTATACTTTTCCATATGTCTCATCATTACTTCAGAGTTCCTATTCATTTCCATAAAAATAAGAGCTTTGTTCTGCAAGAGTCCGTTTTCCCCTGTCCCCTCGATTCTATTATGACCACAAACCTCCACTCGAGGCCAGATGATTGTATCAAGAAGAATAGAGAATTATTGGGGAGGAAAAGAGACACGGAAGGATGGCCTATGGGCTGTAAAGTTTCTGTTTTCTTTGCTCATTCCAACCAACTCAGTGTTGCTTGAGTACTGAACTGTTTCAAAAATGAATCAAATGTGTATGGAAATCATCACTGAAACCCTAAGAGAAGTACTGAAGAAATACAGAATCTGATTAACTGAAGATTAACCAGAATGTGCTTTCTGCAAAAGGGCGCTCCCTGTAGTTTGGGGTTGACTTCAAGCAATTATCCAAACAAAACAGTTGGCGCCTGTATTGGTGACCAAGTAGTGTTTGCATAAAGTAGAAGAAGGAGACAAATATGCATGAAAATTAAATTTAGGTCTCTGGGTCTACCCTTTGGGGGCCATAGAAGGGCTGATTTCATGTTCACAGCTAGAACTGGTGTTGGCAGGCTGGCCTTATTCATGGGCAGAGGGAGGGACTCCCTTTTCGAGGGACATTCTGTAGCAAAGCAAGAATGGCAACATCAAAAGCATCTTGCAGACCTCAAGCCCCTGGCCTCATGCTGCTCAGATCAGGCCTCCAAGCTGAGTTTTCTCCACTGAGAAAGAATGGTGGCTCAGAGCATACGTGTCTGCTCAAGTAAAGGTCCTCGCTCACATCCCTCCTCACGTTCCCAACAACCCAGAATACATTAGCAACTTTTGCATTTAGAAGATACCACATGTGCCCAGGAGAACAGCCAGTATTCCACACAACAGAAGGGCTGAGTCTTAGAAAACCAAGTCGAAGGTCATAACATGATGCGAAAGCTATCTTAGAAAAAGGTCCCTCAACTACGTGAATACTTGAAAAAAGTTCCTTGAATACGTCAATACTCGAAGGTGTGTGCTTTAACAGGCAATAGAGATCTCTGGGCATGTGTGGAAGTAGGTCGCAAAACCTGCCCCAATTCTTCACCCTTCCTTTTCAATGTGACATTATCCTCTATCAAGATAGAATCTGCCTCCCTTCCCCTTAATCTGGGCTGGACTTGTGACTTGTTTTGCTCTATAAAAAATGGCAGAAATAATAGAAAAGAGAAAAATGTTCTTTGACAACAAAAAGCATGAGGAATTATAAAAAAAAAAATAGCCTGATGGATGGGAGACATGGACAGTTACATCCCATGTCAAAAAAGAGCATGTTATGCCCAAAGAAAATAATGTCTACATATATGGAGCTCTTTGATGTGCTAGGAACTGTTCAGAGCATTTTACTTATATGAACGAATTTAATTTCTCCACAAAAATAATTGGATGAGGTCATTTTAACCCTCTTTTATTTTTTTTTCTTTTTCAAATTAAGAAAACAAGACCCACAGTGGTAGAGTCCTGGCTAACATCCCACAGATCCTAATTGGCAGAGGCTGATTCCAACCCCAGGCCATTTGGCTTCAGAGCCCATCCCCTTCACCATCATGCTACAGTGCTTTTGAAAGAACTCGAAGAAGCTCAGCAGGACATGAACAGGTTGTAGACTGGGGAGCTGGGACTTCAGCAATAGCCCCTCAACCAGGACCAGGTTCTACTGTTGGACTCCTCAGTCCTTTCTCCATGGAGCCACCAGAGGGATCCTTTTAAAAGTAAAATCAGGTCTGGCCATTTCCTCACACAAACACTTCCAACAGCTTCCCATTGCACATACAGAAAAAGCAAGTTTTCTCATCACCACCACAAGGCCTCCCACCGTCCACCTAGACCCTTCCACCCTCTCTACTTCTCTACCTCACCAACCTCCACCTTTCACACTGCACTCTGGCCAAACTGGCCTCTTCCTACCTCTTGACTACCTTAAGCCTGCTCTGGTCAGCTCCTTCCCACTCAGGTTCTGAGTCTTTGCCGTTACCTCTGCTTAGAATGTGGTCCTTCCAGCCCTGGACATTGGTGCAGCCTCTTTTATCCTTCAAGCTCTACACAAATCTCACCTCCTGACAGAGGCCTCCCTTGATCACCTTATCTAAAATGACACCTCTTAATTACATTGCTCTGTCTTTACCTCGATTTTCTTCACAGGACTTACCACTGAAATTATATTTGTTTGATTACTTATTTGCTGTCTTGCTGCCCCACTAAAGTGGACACTTTATAAGGCGGGGCCTTTGGCATTTCTATTGACTGCCTAGACAAGTGTCTGGAATAGTAAAAACTAATAAAACTATAAACTTGGATTTCATATAAACAATGAATATATTGCACAGAATATGATTATAGTAAAAAAAGCAGTTAAAGAATAAACTGGATGTTCTGTATTATATCTGAAACACCATGGACCACACTTAAAGAAACATGGTATTAAAAAGGGAAGTGAAATCAGTCTGGAGAAGATAAGTTGTAGAGGAAATGACATGATACATAGTGGCACTCAACACTCAAGGAAAAACGACCTCTAGTGTCTGCTACTCTAGAAGAGGACGCTAAGGTCAGATGATGCAGTCATCAGGTGACATGCTTTCATTCTCTAGAAATTTCCAACACAGGTGGCCAATGGTGGAACAGGTTGCCTCTAAGAGAACTGGGCTTCCCCCTCCAGGAGTCTCAAGCCCTGATGTGGAAGGAATTGAATGAATGTTGAGGAAAGGAGTCTGTTCAGTGTGTGGATGGAATAAACCAGTCAAAGACTCTTCCAACAGCAGGAATTCAAGAAGTGACAGAGAGATAGACCTTTTTGGTGTTTCTTGACCATTTCTGAATCTAAAACAATAACAGGGCACCTTATAATGTTCTGTTACTGGGCCGGGGATGTGGCTCAAGCGGTAGCGTGCTCGCCTGGCACGCTTGCGGCCCGGGTTCAATCCTCAGCACCACATACAAACAAAGATGTTGTGTCAATGGAGTATTACTCTGCATTAAAAAATGACAAAATCATAGAATTTGCAGGGAAATGGATGGCATTAGAGCAGATTATGCTAAGTGAAGCTAGCCAATCCCTAAAAAACAAATGCCAAATGTCTTCTTTGATATAAGGAGAGTAACTAAGAACAGAGTAGGGACGAAGAGCAGGAGAAGAAGATTAACATTAAACAGGGATGAGAGGTGGGAGGGAAAGGGAGAGAGAAGGGAAATTGCATGGAAATGGAAGGAGACCCTCAGGGTTATACAAAAGTACATACAAGAGGAAGTGAGGGGAAAGGGAAAAATAATACAAGGGGGAGAAATGAATGTCAGTAGAGGGGATAGAGAGAGAAGAGGGGAGCGGAGGGGAGGGGAGGGGAGGGGGGATAGTAGAGGATAGGAAAGGCAGCAGAACACAACAGACACTAGTATGGCAATATGTAAATCAATGGATGTGTAACTGATGTGATTCTGCAATCTGTATATGGGGTAAAAATGGGAGTTCATAACCCACTTGAATCAAAGTGTGAAATATGATATATCAAGAAATTTGTAATGTTTTGAACAACCAACAATAAAAAATTAAAAAAAAAACAAAGATGTTGTGTCTGCCGAAAACTGAAAAATAAATATTAAAAAAAATTCTCTCTCTCTCTCTTTAAAAAAATAATAATGTTCTGTTACTGTGCCAAATACTGGTAATAACTCAATTATAGTACTTGTCCTTCAGAATAATCAGACCTGGGAAAGGAGCAAAAACATTGCAGAGGAGATTGTGACATGACATGCCAAGGGTAGGGAGGCAGACCCATGTTTGGACGGATCTATAGCAGCACAAAGGGGTAGCACTAAACTAAGGTTACTAAGGCCAATGAATCTTTACAAAGCACCATTCTGCTAGTGTTCTAACAGTAAACACTTGGTGTACAAAATAAGGCAAATTTAAAAAAATGGAAAAAGGAAAACAAGGACATAAGCACTATAAGAATTTTTCTCCTATTTTCACCCCAGCCTTCTCTAGATCAATAGATAATTGTAATATACACATTAACCAGATATATATATATATATATATATATATATATATATATATATATATATATATATCATGTGACCTATGCATATCCAAGCGCATGAACATACATAAAGTGGTCCTGATGACCTTAGATTCCACTTTTCACTTCATTCTCCATCATCAAACATTCCATGTGCCAATGAATATTCTTTGAAGACTTTTTACAACTCAGTAGTTGACACTTTTCTTTGTATGCAGTCTTTTTGACAGAGGCAGTAAAAAGAAATTATTAAGTAAAAGGACTCATTTTGGCAAGCGAAGATATCAAACTTCAAAAGGATCTGAGGTCCACAACTCCAAAAACCCTGAGTACAGTAAGCTTTAAGGGAGATCAAAAATGACAATGGATCTTTTTTGTTCATTTATTACTCTAAATATAGAGGTATAGATTATTATGTGAAATATAATTAACAAGTCACTCATTGATTATAATATCTTTCTTCACATTAGGACCAATAGTGAAGAAATATTTATTATATTTATAGTGATGGATTGGGATGAATATCAGTTTGTTATAATGCTGTAAAATAATTTAATAAGTCAACCCAACACCAGATGGACCCATGCATAGAGGACATGGCTCCTGGTTTGGGACCAATAGATAATTGTAATATACAATTTCTGACCCTCAACTTTACTGTATCTGTCACTAATATCACTAATAATTTTTATGTTATTTAATCTTATTTTTTAAATCCAAGAATGAGGAAGGAGTTCCACTGGAGGCAAAAGAATTTCTCTCAGGAGTACACAAGTGTTTCTACCAAGATTAGGCCAATTAGTCTCAAAAAAATCTCTTGGTGTCCAATTCCGGACAACCTATATATGACATGACCTTTAAGTTACTCCTCCCTAGAACACAAAGGCTCTCTGTGGGTCTGAACTTACTTCAGATAGTCTACCACAACAAGCATAATAACATGGGGAAGGACAAAGGCCATCTGTTCATGATCACTATCAATCCTAAATGCTTATTTCTAGCTTTCCAACAGTATCAGGTTTGGGTTTCTGTCTCTCTTCTAACTTCCCCACTTCCTGTATCATCTTCAACGATATTCACCTATGTCCTTACCTGACTCCCTTGTTTGCAAGGATTATTCACATCTTTTGTATCTACTTCATTTCCATTGTCTAAAATCAAGTATAGAAGGAACCCAGTGTCAAAGTTTTAGCAGTTCCTTTTCTTACCCCAAAATTTATTCCTCTTCCCAAAATAAGACTGGCCAGATTATCAGCTCCAGAGATCCCTACACCTGCAGGCAGGAACTCAGGCTTTATGGGTTTTGGTGCAGTTCCATTTTCTTACATATCTGCTCTGGTACAGGGCAGACCTACCTGGTACCTCAGTCACCATGCTGTAAGCATGCCAACCAAAGCTGCCATATATCCCCCCATACCCAGTTTCACTACTGTCTGGCAAAACTGAGGCTTTGATCCTGTTCTGGACCCTTGCACCCACTCTGAATTAGAGAGGGGGAAGGGTTAATGACCTTGCCCCTCACCCACTCCCAAACTCCAGCATTTCCATTCTATAACATGAACCAAAGCACAAGCTCCTGAGTGCGCCCAGTGAGAGTGCCACTGATATGCCCACCACATCCTGAAAAGGACTTTGTTCCTGACATCATTCACTCTTGAGGAGGACGTACGATTTACAAGTTCATCCAGCAACTGAGTTCATAACACCTATTCTTTGCAAGGCATTGTGTCACAGAGATCCACGGATGAAGACCAATCTCCATCTGCTAGAGGCTTTAGTCTAGAGGGATAAGGATCAGTAAAAAATCATCATGTCGTGTAAAAGTTTTCATAGCTGTAGTTCTGTGACACAGAATCAGTGCAATAATTACAGAATAGAGAACTGAGGCTCAGAAAAGCTAAGGTGCCCAAGGCTGCAAGGCTGAAGATAGTTGGAAAAGACACTGGTACCTTGCATTTCTGCTATAATTGTCTAATATTGCCTTAAATTGATACCAGATGACTCCAGTCAATATAGATATTGTAATTCTCCAAATCACTTTTCTAAATTTTATTGTTGATGAAAAATCATCAAGCATCTGATTTCAAGCTGTATGTATTAGTCGGTTTAAGGTAAGTAATGATGCAATAACAAATATGTCTGAAATCTCAGTGGTTAACTGAAATATACAATAATTATCATCATTCACAATTCATGTTCATTAGCAAGTTGGCTTCAGTTTTGTTCCACACAAACATCACCATGGGCCTCGTGTGCAAGGAGCAGTCCCTATCCCTATGTGGGACACTGCTGGTCTTAAAGCAAAGGGGAAAAGAATGTGGTTCTCGCTGCTTCTGCTCAAAAGTGACACATTTCTGTTCAGACTTTGCTAAGCAAAGCTTGTCTCATGGCCAAGCCTGATGTCAATGAAGCAAAGAAATCAAATCTTCCCACAACTGAGGGCAACGAATGTTTTGAACAATAGCCCACCACCTCACTCATAATTATGGAGGTCCAACTAGACGTGGAAACAGGAGACCTGGGGCTGAACACAAGCTCATCCACTGCAGGTGGACTGAAAGAAAATTATCTGAGCTCTATTGATATCACCTGTGAACAAGGACAACTGTTTCATTCAGCTCAGGAACTTGACATGAGATTCAAGCGACAACATGAAGGAAAGTTCATGGTAAATCGTGGAACTTACGGCTTTTATTCTCACATAACACTTCAAGTTCAAACAGCTTGCCCGAAGCTCTGGATCAGCAGTTGCAAACTCAGATATCCACGGAGCCAAGCAGATAGCACAAACAGAAGCATGAAAGTTGCTTGTCTTCAAAACAAAAAGAAATAAAAACCTAACACCCATATATTTACATTTTTCTTCTTTGTTTGTTTTTTTTTTATTATTTATTTTTTAGTTCTCGGCGGACACAACCTCTTTGTTTGTATGTGGTGCTGAGGATCGAACCTGGGCCGCACGCATGCCAGGCGAGCGCGCTACCACTTGAGCCACATCCCCAGCCCAATTTACATTTTCTTTCTGGTGATTTTTTTTCCTTTTCCTTTGTACACTGCTTTTCTGGGCAAACCAGTACAATTAAGGACTGGATCTAGCTACAGAACCTCTATAGAGAGAATCTGACTGCAGCCCACAGCTTCAAACACAGTTCGACCACACAGAAAAGACCTGCAAAGCAAGTGGAATTGAAGTCCATCGTTAGGAGGAACATATTTAGGTAAAGAAGGCAGCTAAAAAGGATTAAAGAACCTAGAATGATAGTCAAGGCCACACTTGCTAACTCATGGCTCTTTTTTAATAAAATAAGCCAATTCTCTACATAAAAGACTGTAGCACTTTAGGATTAATCCTGAGTCAATCATCAACTACTTGCACAGCGAGGGAATATTCATTCCTTCATTCCTCCATCAAGTGTTTGAGTGACTGTTCGTGGCAGGGCTGGGCCCGGCTCTGCTCTCCTTGAGTCCAGAGTATGGTTAAAGGATAGTGAGTGACTCTGGCGCGTCAGAGGGGAACAAAGGGGGAGCAAGTGGCCCAGTTCACTCAGATGAAGGGTGCAGGAGACTGCACCGTGAAAAACTGAAGGCTGAAGCAAGGTTGAGGGGGAGAAGGACAGGAAGAGGAGCACAGCACAGAGTCTGACCAGAGGCTGGAGGTGAGCAGGCCTGAGCCAGGCAGGGCATTGGTAAGGCTGTAGATGAGCAGGGCATTTATATGCCTTGCCCACAGGGGAAGACCAGCACGGCAGCCTAGGCAGGAACTCCTAATGCAGAGTTAAAACAAGGAAGGGTTGATTCTGTGCAGTAGAGAGAATGGGGATAAATGCACCATGTTGGAGAAATCTGAGAGGTTCCCTGCTGTAGTTTGCATGTGTCCCCCCAAATTCTTATGTTGGAAACTTTTAATTTCCAAATTTGTAGTTTATTGGTATTTGGAAGTAGGGCCTTTGGGAGGCACTTAGAATTAGACAGGGTAAGGAAAGTAGGGTCCCATGATAGACCCCAGTCAGCACACTTGCTCTGTCTCACATGCAGTGCCCTCTGCTGTGCTGTAACAATGCAGTGAGAAGGTCCTTACCAGCTGCTGGTGCCATGCTCTTAGACTTTTCAACCTCCAGGATCATGAGCTAAATAAACCTTTTCTCTTTACAAATTACTGGGTCTCAAGTAGTTTGTTATAGCAACAGAAAATAGACTAAGATAATCCCAATTAGCAGAAATTAGGATGAGGGAAATCTAGTAAATATATAAAAGCAGAAATTAAGACCATGTGAATGAAAACAGTCTGGACAAAAGGAAGTATAATGAAAGGAGGAGTAAAAAAAGAGAATGAGAAAACAAATATGCCATGTTCAAACTGTGGATTGAAGGTTTACTGAGGCAGCACTGTGTCTCAGTTTAATAGGTGCAGCACTCTGGGCTTAGCACTGTGCACTCAGTATCTTATTGAATCCTCATAAATACTCCATTTCATTCATAACAGAACTGAACTATTCTTTTATTTTTTAATTTTAAAAAGATTCACTTTTATTGAAGTGTAATTCATGTATAAAATATTCACCAATTTTAATATTATAAATTGAAGTTTTTTGACCAATGTGCATGGCCACAAACCTCTCTTGCAGGGGCAATACAGAACACTTCTATTGCTCTGTAACACTCCCTCATGCTCCTTTCCCCAGAATTCTGCCATCCAGCGATCTGCATTCTTTCAAAATAGCTTGCTCCAAGTTCATAAATTTAATTCTTTAGGTAACTTTATATTTTCCCAAAGAAATTTTAATCTTGATGTAAATTTTAACTCTTAATCTAAAAAAGGGACAGCACTTTAGAAACAAGAAGCAACCTCTCACAGGGAGTAAGCTATTAAATTTTCAGAGTTGGCTTAAAAACAGCCACCAATTAAGAAAGTGCTTGAATGGAACAATTCTAATATCTCAATTCTGACTATTTCTATTAACTTCCAACATTTTACTTGATAAATTTATTTATAAATAGAAGTGCCATCAATGTAAGCAATAAGAGACAAATTCTCCCTGGATGGAAGTCTTTCACAGTGTCTGGTTCACTCCTACATCAACTGATTCCTAAAGGCATAGTAAATCAGGTGAAATCAGCGCCTGGGACTAGTTCCTTAGATGGTGGAGTGCAGGGTGGATTTGAAATGGGAGACAGGGAACAGCAGAGGGAAACTACTGACTTAGCTATTTAAGAGTCCTCAACAGACTGTACCAGCCCCCAAACCACCTGGGTCTTTGTATTGAAACCTTTTTTTAATTTTCTTAATTGCTCTCATCTGTATCTGAAGCTATTCTGTTTATGTGCTTATCTGTCTCTGGTCCATGGAGACTCCTTAAAGGGAGGAGTGTGTCAGGCTGGTCTGCCCCTGCATTCTCAGAAGGCCTATCCCCTTCTAGGTACTGTGGGTTGAATTGTGTCTATCGCCACCAAAGACTTGTTAAAGTCCCAACTGCTGGGACTGTGGCCATGTTTGGAAAACAAGATCTGTATAGATATAATTAAGATATGAGTAATTTTACAGACCACAAGCTAAATCTTGTCCATCTATGTCCTACAAACTCTAACCTAGTTACTACCTTGACCTTTACAGAAAAAGCTTGCTGACCCTGGATTGCTGACACCAGGCTGCACACATGTAAGCCAACAGGCGTGGTGCACAGAGAGGAACTTCAGGAAGGAAGGTATGAGCGTGGAAGGTGCCAATCATGCATTTCACGTCAGGCCATAAAGGAATCTGCAGGAATTTAAATTTAGTGATAGACATGCGCTCACTAACCATCAGCAGGTCTCCATCTCTTTGCCACAACTCCTAATGTCACCACATTCTTCTTTAGAAAAGAGACAATCGAATATAGCGACTAAAATGAGCGACTTTGAAATCAGAAAAGCCTGGGTTTGAATTGTTTCTCCAATCACTTCCTGGCTTCAGGACCTCAGACAAATCAGTTACCTTCTCTGGGCCTTCCTGTGGAGTTGTGATGATCACCTGAGATATTATGTATAAAGTTTTCTTAAGAGTGTTTATCACGTTGTAAATGCTCAATAAATGTCTGTCATTATTATCAACAGTTTGTTCGTCACTGTGACCAAAACACCCAACAATAACAACTTGGAGGAGGAAAAGTTTATTTGGGTTCATGGTTTCAGAGGTTCAATCCAAGGTCATCTGGTTCCATTGCTCTGGGCAGAACAGTGCGGTATAGGAAGGCTGTTAAGTTCATGGCCATCAAGCAGCAGAGAGAAGGGGATGGGAAGAAGCCAGGAACAAGATATGGTCCCTAAAGGCAAACTCCCAAATACCTATTTTTTTCAATCATGACCCCCCTACCTAGAGTTTTTACCTAAGTAGAACATTCAAATTATCAAACCATCCTGTGGATTAATCCACTGAGGTCATAGCTCTCCTAATCTCATCTTTCCACCTCTGAACATTGCTGCAGTACCTAACACATGAGCTTATTGGGGGACACCTCATATACAAACCAAATTAATCATAAGCCAGAATTTTATCTGACTTTAGTTCACATAAGAAACCAGAAAACACTCTTTAGAAAACATAGCTTCGTTTTCAAAAGTTAACATATGGTAGACTTCCCAAAAGTCAAAAGTAAATTTCAAAATCAGGGAAGAAATGAAGAATTAAAAACCACTTTTCCTTTTTCAGTTACAATAAAGCAACCGTTTCAGACTCTGAAAACTCATATCCAAGATGAGTTGAAAAATCCCCAGGGTCCTCTTTCAATATTATTTTGTACTAGGACCAAATTTTCAGTGGTAGTATTTCAAAATACACAACATGAGAGTTTCAACTCCCCAAGCCTCTTCACTTTTAAAAGCACACAAAATGCAAACCCTGTCCCTGGCATCCAGTCTGCTCTCTCTGTGGGGAGTCAGCTTTGGAGGCCAACCTTGAGAGTGAAGGCCAGGGTCTCATATTTACTACAAGCGCCAACCATGTAACAGCAGCATTAGTAGCTGCCTGGGGCAGTAATTCCAGTGCCCCAACTTCAAGCAGCTGCTTCTTAATTAAAATTTAAGTTGCTGATTGTGAACAATTTTAGCTTAATCGAATTTTTATGCATATAAATGCCCCGTTAATCTCTAATTGGCAACTTTCGCCTCCTTCTTCCATTTTGCTCCAAAGTCAAATCCAAAAAAGCACCCAAGTTGTGCCCATTTACGTTATTTTTCAGTTTTCCTGCATCAGACTCCCCTGAGAAGAAGAAGAAAAAAAAAATCACAAAAACTCATTTCAGGAGGTTGGAGTATCCCTAAATCTAAACCAGCTCGTATCTTAACTTGCCTCTGTGAGATTTACAAACAGGAAGAGAACAAATAAGGAGTAATTTAAATTTTAATTTAACACCCCCCCTCCCCTCTATTTTCTTATCCCTTATCAAACTGCCAGCATTTTGCCTGCTGACAATAAGCAAGTGTCATTGGCATAGGCCAGACCCTACCCACAACCAAGGAATCTCTTTCATCTAAACCCCTGATCCCTTTAATAAACAAAATACGAAAAGGCAGTCGAAATTACGCTGTGGCTTTATAAAAGAAGGCAAGGAAATCCTCCCAGGACAATCCCCTGCTTGTTATTTTCACATACCATGTGACTCCAAGTCATTCTGAAGGATAAAGAGACAGGGGCTGCCACTAGGTCCCAGCCATGATTTCCCCTGCGTTCCCAGCCTGGCCCATCTGTTCTCCGGAGGCCACATGAATGGCATATGTCAAGAGAGTCAGAGCTGTGCAAACTGCCCAAAGAAATCGCTCGGCCAACTTCCCTTTGCTTCCACGGCTCCAGTAATTGTTGCTGAGCCAACCACCATATGGCGAATAATTAGTTTTTCGACCCCACTCAAGAAAAATGTCCGCCTCATTGCCAAGCGTCAGCAATATGTGTGTTAATGAACAGTGGGAGCTGAATGCCTATACATTAACAAAAGTTGGGATTTTTTTTTTCTTTTCTAGCTTCAAGCTCTTTCCCTTTGGCTTTGCCCCCTTTTCAAGTAGGTGACAGTCTGAAGTCCACAGCATTTAGGATCCAGCTGTATTTTTTTAAAAAAACAAGCTACAACCCAATGGGAGATGCCCAGTGTTCATAGCCAAATGTCTTCCTTTTAATAAAATGGCTTTAATTTTTTGCTCAAAATAATGAATTCCGACCATATGAATATTGGGACTTTGAAGCGAAGGAACAGGTTGGTTTCTGCTATGATGTGTTAAGAGATGAATATGAATGTATGGGGAATGTCATGAGTGCCCTGTTCTCAAGCAGGGTGCACCAATTTGGCCTCTTTACATAAGCACTTATCTCTTCCCTCCACCTGAAAATACACAGGATGCTTTTAGCTTGAAGACTGAAGAACCCAGTTAAGATTTGAGGTTCACTTTCCCCAGAAGAGAAGCCTTTAAAGGCAGATAATTTCTCTCAAGAGGGAAAGGTCTTCATGCAGTTAGAACATAAACATTTACTCAACTTCTATGGTGCAAAATTTTAAAAAAAAAGTTTGCTTTTTTTTTTTTTTGCATTTTCTGGAGCAAGACAACACTGATTTCCCCCCACACAAGTTTCCAAGCTAACTGCTTTCTGACCTTGGCCTTTACATTCTCTGCAGGCAGACATATGAACCCTGAGAAAGAGAGAGGGGGAATTGAAATGTTCTCTAATACAATTCTCAAAGAATCTTGCTATAGGTCAGTGGTTCTCAAATATCTTCCGTTTGCAGACCATCGTACCATGGCAGAATCCCCCAACGATCCTCCCTCCCATTTGTGGCTGGAAAACAGAATGCCTTGACAGAATAAATCAGCAGAGGGGCGCTGACTTAATGAGACAGCAGGGCAGAATCACACACGCAAAATGCGAATTAGGGTCACACACACACAAGGATAACTGTTATTTTATTTTTATACTTGTAATTAATCGGAATAACACCTGCATCACCCTCCAGACTGGAAACTCGCTGAGGATAAGATTGCTTCTGTTTTACTCACCACATTACATCGGTACCTAGAGCTCACTTCCCAGCTGGGTGTCAGGGATACAATTTGTGAACTTCCAACAGGGATTTGCTCCATAAATGCTTTAGCAATCTTGAATAAGAGACCAGCCTAAGTACACAGGCATTTCATAGGTCCCATTTTGACAGCCTTGGCCAGGGGCACTGTGAAGTGATACCGAACATGGCACCTGGTGGCACCTTCAATTTCCTGTCATTATTATTGTCCCTCTGAGTACCACTGGCCTCTGCACACAATGTTTACGTCTTTCTGCTCTAAGATTCCAATGGTGGGGAAAACATGTTCCACTGTGCTCCACGGCAGCTCTTCTAGTGTTTTCCGCACACTTGCACCTAGAAGATTTGGGGGGACAAGAGCAAAATTTGGAAATTCTAGATCCAGGCCTTCACTCTAGTGTCATCATTGACGAGCTCCCTCTGGATTCTCCTAAGGCTCAGTTTCCTCAGATGTTTACAAAGGGGAGGGAGGGGAGAAAAGAATCCCTCCTTTATATCATTTGGTGAATTAATCAGTAGGTTGGACAAACTGCTTACTATGACGCCTGGCACAGCGGAACACCTATAAAATGTGGCTATTTTTGAGTTGTGGTCAAGGAACATATCCTCCAGCCCCAAATCTACTTATTGCCCAAGAGCTTCAGATTTTAAGGAACTGTGAATAAACACTGTCTTGGAACATAAGGGCAGTTAATTATGGGTCTACCCTCTTATTTTAAGCAAAGCTCTTTTTCAACTCATAAGACGCTGAACATGTATCAGTGGGAAAAATAAATAGCTTCAAGTGGCTTTCTTTGTGGTGCAAACGGTCATTAGAAACAGGTTTGCTTTTGCTTCCCACCCTGAGGGAAAGAACAAAGGATTCTCAGGTCTCTGGAGTCGGACCTTCTATCTTTGGTGGGCATCATACCCGATTCTAGAAATAGCCTTTCAAAGAAGGATGGGCTGGCAGCTGGGCAGCTTCACCAGCAACGCTGCTCTGGTGAAAGGGGTACTTCTGTTGCATAACCCAAAATGTCATCCTGCAGAGTTGCAGTTCAATTGTGCAGAGGTGGTGGGAAACTTATCAAAGCAGGGTTGCTGTTCTGATTGGTATTTTGTCAAGAAATGTACTCGAGGAGCAACCCAAACAAAAAGTTTCAAGTCAACTATAAATGAGGAAGGAACTGCTCGCAGAGGTCCTCTGTCCCAGGCGATAGCTGGCCCTTTGTGCACAGCTGAAAAGTTTGCTCCTATCTGGCAGCTTATAAATCCCAGCTGGAGGACTGGGGACAAGGCTCGGAGATTGTGAGGAGGAGCAGACAGGAAATCTGGTGGGCAGGGGATTTTAATATAAGATACGGCTTATCACATAGACCATATCCCTCTAGCTGGGCATCACCTGATAATCCACACACACACACTCTGGCACTTTGTACTGATCTGAGCTCATAGTCTTCTCCTTATTCCCCAGGCTCACCCCACCCCAAGCTTCCCCCAATCAATGGCTAAACAGCTGCTTTGATAAAATGAGTCTCCGACTATTGCCCTGCAAAATGCAGCTGTGCTTCAAATGAGCTGATTGGGTGAGCTGGAGATGACAA
Source organism: Marmota monax (assembly GCF_021218885.2). NCBI lineage: Eukaryota > Metazoa > Chordata > Mammalia > Rodentia > Sciuridae > Marmota > Marmota monax. The sequence goes on from NW_026695202.1 coordinate 2,130,265, forward strand.
TCAGGGTGTGAATTCGATGGAGGAAGGAGTGGGCCCCCACCCATGGAAGGTAAGCTGAGGTATGGAATAAAGTGTCCCTTCCTCTCTCGAATTGTCTTTAGTTGGCCTTCCTACTCGGTTACCCCCAAACTCTTATCCTTATGCTAGTCATGGTCAGGGTTAAAAGACTCTCTCCAGAAGGTCTCCATTTAAAAGCCTACATTCAGTTGGTAGGGGATGCCACATTAAACTCCTCTGCCCTGGCGCTTCACCTATTGTTGACTTACCATGGCGGCCCACAAACCACCTCCATGCCCAGCCGTTCTTCACACTGCTCTTAAGATTGGGGACACCCAGGCTGAACTGCCTGTCTCCCTTGCATTCTCTTTCCTGTCTCTTTTCTTTGCTGAGACACTACCAGCCTCACCTGGCTCTCTTATTTCATTCCCTGACCCTTCTCCCAGGACCCTGTTGTATTCATTGTCCAGGTTCTATTGGAATTTTTTTTTAAGAGAGAGAGAGAGAGAGAATTTTTAATATTTATTTTTTAGTTTTCAGTGAACACAACATCTTTTATTTTATTTTTATGTGGTGCTGAGGTTCGAACCCAGCACCCCACGCATGTCAGGCGAGCGTATTACTGCTGGAACCACATCCCCAGCCCTCTATTGGAAATTTTGATCTCTTCTTTCATCCCTACAAATGACCCCTCTTAGCCCTATTGTTACTATATGGTATGGTTGTCTTTCCCTTTACCACCAAACTTGTAGAAAGAAGCGACAGTAATCTGAAACAGTGGACTCTATCCTCCAGTGGCTAATAAACACTTGAAGAACTGAATATTAAAATTTCCAGGATTTTAATTAATTGACATTCCAATTGCTTCTTGTGACCTGTGACTCCCTGAAGTTCTGTCGCTTCTTTTTGCTCCTCTCTTCGAAAGCTGTGCCTGTCCCTCTGCTCTCTAATAAGACTACAAAACAGACCTCCCATTTCCAGTTTCCTTCTGAGGATCCACCTATACCAGGTCTCTCTCTAACACCTGGACCTCAAACTTTCAGATTTCCTCTTTCCTGTTGTACGGGTGCACTTGAAATGCGTGTCTTGCCAGGAACGTTCAGAGCAGCCTCTGATTTCTGGGCCTGAACTCTGCTGAGAAAGCCTGAAGAAAGGCTTCCAGGTCACCTGTAATTCCTCCGATGCATTTCATGTCTACAGTGCTCTCCTTCCAGATCATATTTCTTTATGGAGCCCAGCTCAAGGGAAGAGTGCCCCAAAGTGCTCTTCACTCTTTCCCATTTTCAGACCAGAGAATGGAAGAGGAAGGAGGAATTTCAAAAACAAATGATGACACTTTGGGAAGCAATGGATATGTTCACAATCATGATTGTTGGGGTGATGGTTCCACGGATGTATACCCCATGTCAAAACCTGTCCTATTTCTGTGCCTTGTATGTCTGCAATTTGTTTTATGCCAATTACACTTCAAAAAAGTTAAAGTGCCTAGCTTAAGTCTATTTTACGTTTTAAAAAAGAAAAAAACCCTGGACCAGAGGAGAAATACATGGTACAATAGCCCATCATCCTGTGGGGGGGGGTTCTTTTGTTCTAAAATGTCTACTAGCCTCCATGCCTCCGTTGGATATGTAATAGAATCAGTGTTTCAAATAAGCAAATAGGTGGATGAGAGGTGGGAAGTGAGGGATGATCGAGGTTAATTTTATGCATCAACTTGACCAAGAAATGCGCAAGTAGCTGATAAAATATTATTTCTGGCTGAATCCATGAGGGTGTTTCTGGAAAAGACTAGCATTTGAATCAGGAGTCCGAATAAAGAAGTTCAGCCTCAACTGTGTGAATAGATATCACCCAATTCATAAGAACAGGATAAAACAACAGAAAACCAAGGGAGGGCAAATTTGCCCTGTCTGCTTGAGCTGGAACAACCACCCTCTCCCGTCACTGGACATTGGAGCTTCTGGTCGTGGGCCTTGGGTCCCTGGGACTTACATCAGTTCCCTCCTCCACCCCTGGACCTTGGGTCTCAACTGAGAGCTATACCATTGTCTCCCCCTGGTTCTCAGCTTTTCAGCTTTTCAGATTCACTAAATTGCAACCAGCTTTCCTGGCTCTCTGGCTTGCAGGCAGCAGGTCTTGGGACTTCTCAACCTCCAAAATCATGTGAGCCAATTCCCATAATTAATCTCCTCATATAGCTCCTGCTCTCTGTTTCCTGGGGAATCCTGATTAAGAGATGATTGGATGGATGGATGGATGGATGGATGGATGGATGGATGGATGGATGGATAGACAGACACACACTACACAGGCAGGCAGGCAGGCAGGCAGAGCATATCCAAGTTAATCAATTTGCAGGCACATCTGTATGTCTACAGACCTTCCAGGTGAAGAGGTGCTAAGCCGGATACCTCTGGCACATGGCAAAACTCAAGGACTTAGTACACACATCAAAACACTTGATAGGCTCCTCAACCTTTTAACAGAAATCCCAATTTTCTGAAACCTGAAGGGTTGTAAAGATACCAAGTAATTGTCAGATTCCATCTCTTGCCACATATTAGCCTGGGATACGTTACCTTCCTCTTACAGAGAGCTAGACAAAGAATAATGCTTTATTGGATCTCATTATAGAATGATCTCAAAGAGAGGGGAATGGAGAATATGCTAAGCACCTACTATGTGCCAGGCACTGTTCCTGGTGTTCCACATGCAAATTCCCATCTAACCCTTCATTCTGCCCTAGTGTGGTGTTGATACCCCATAATATAGACCAAGAAGATGCTTAAATAAAGTTAACCAGAAAGCTTGTGAATTAGAAGACACCAGCTCCTTTAAGTTTCAAAAAGATTAAAAAAAAAAAAAGAACACTGAGTTTGAAAGATTGTATGTGCCTTTTTCACATCTGTCTATAAAAAACAAGCCCACACTTAAATTCCGGGATGGAAGCTGCAGCCTGCATGCATTAAATTAGAAAGATTACATCAGTTTCCAAGGGTCGACACTGATAGCAAAACCTCATTGTCCTGTCACCAGGGTCTCTGCTCTCCTTCTAGATGTCAGAAAGAAAATAACCAGACAAGTACTGGAGCAGATTTGAGGGCACTGTGTGAGAACTCTTTGCCTCCTCACCCTGTTTACAACTTACATTATGCATCCACCACAAAGTTCCAAGCATCTGTCAGAGTTGTCCCCCCATTTACAAGGTAAAAAGAAAATATGTAAATAGTATGAGATTTTTAGCACAAATCTAAATGGAATCATCCATTTTCAAAAATATCAATGGTTGCTGCCAACATGGCTTAACAAAATAAAAAAATTCTAATGCTCACCAATAAAAACAAATCTCTTCTATACAAAGAACCCCACAAACAATTTCCCAGAATGTATTCCTATAAAAAATGGAAACATACAATATAGACTTTTAATTTTTATAGGCATTTAAAAAATCACAAAATCAATTTCTTTTCCTGGACTTCTTTTTACTTTGATAAAAATAACCCAATGCATCAAAATTAAAACTTTGCTTTAGCTGGGCATGGTTGCTTACACTTCTAATCCCAGCGACTCAAGAGGCTGAGGAAGGAGGATCACAAGTTTGAGGCCTGCCTCAGCAACTTAGGGAGACCCTAAGCAACTAAACAAGGGCCTCAGAATAAAAAATAAAAAAGAGTTGGGAGATGCAGTTCTTTGGCTCAGTGGAAAAGCACCTCTGGTCCAATCCCCAGTACCAAAACAAAAACAAAAACAAAAGCATTGCTTTAAAAGGAAAACATGCTAAAATAAAATATATTTTTAATTAGACTACAAAGTTTTCTGTGTCAAAAAAAAACTATAACAGTCATTTTGCAATTGAAAGGTCTTAAAAGAAGTAATCTGGTGAACTGAGGAATATTTCCTAACATGCATTTTGAAGGCATTTCAGAAGCCTGAGATTTTACCAATGCCCCAATTGAAATATAAGGAGAAAAATATGTTTTTCTCTGGCCTGTTCATTTTAATGCTACAGCCATTGACCTGGTACCATATCAAGCACTACCTGAATGTCCACATCTAGAGCCAAAGACACATATCTTTCATCTAAGGGACAATGGCAAAGCCCAGGCATGTTACCAGATGTCACCTGATGTGACCAAAAGAGAGAGAGAAGCAGAAGGCTTTTCCATATTTGGGCAAGGCTAAGTCATTTTCCGCTGTTTCCATCTTTCTTGTACAACAAAGATGGAGGCCAGGGCAGCAAGATGTTGGATCAAGATATAGAAGTCCTCCTGACCTCAACCACAAATATGAAAAATAATCTAATTCAAATTTCCTAAGCTGGGTTCTCCTGGAGCAATGAGAACAGCAGTTGAATGTCCATGTCCATGGCCAAAGAGGGAATATCACTGCACATGGAACTTCTCATGCAGAAATATCCATGGAAACTCTGCACATGGGCTAATCAGCAAGATACACCCCAATTCTATTCCCTACTTAGAAAACTCTGAGGGTTTGGCCCTGATTCCAGTCAATAATGATATGTCAATCCCTGCTTTGCTGCTGGTATCTCCTTCTTAGAGAAAGTGGCCCACCCACACTTTTGTATCATGTCACCATCCGCCCTAACATGGAGCCTAATAGGGCTACCAACTGCCTGGAAAGTCTAGAATAGGACATGGCAAATTTGTGACTGTCCATGATAGTGTGCATATGAGAAGAGAAGAAAAAGGTGTTCTACAGAAGGAAAAGACGAGGCAGAAAGAGAGGAAGAATAAAACAGCCCTGGAAAAAAAGGCAATGCAAAAAGATAATGAAAACTACAACTGTGTATTGGAAAGGACATTAACCTAGGAGAAGGGACAGAGTTTCTGTCTACAATTGGCTACTGCTTATGAGTTATTTCTGGTTAAATCATTTCACTTCATTTGATTTAGTTTTCAGAATGGCAGTCCAGCCTAAGTAGCTAAGCTACTTTGGGATCAGGCAGAGTCTGAATCTCTGATCTCTACAAGTACTGTGACCTCAGACGATTGACTTTGTCTCTTTGCCTTCAAATATTTTGCATGTGCAAATGGGAGTATTAATTACCCTTTTTTTAAGGACTTGGGAGAATTAAATGAAGATACTACTGGTAAAGCAGTTAGCACAATAATGAGCATAAATCATATAGGAAAGGAGGTATTCGCTCCATAATAATTAGGAATTACTTAACTCTCTATGTATGTTTTCTCTTCTATGAAATGGAGATGGAGTACTTTACTCATAGGGTTGCTGAGGATCAAGTGAGTTAATACACACAAAGCACTTAGAGGAGTTCTTGGCACATAACAAGGGCTCAATAAATATTTTATCACTATTATTGCTGTTGATGATGTCATTATCATTACCATCCTCATCATCTTCTTTATCATCATTAGCCAAGTGCCATCTAGGACTTGGCAGCATCTTTACTATCATCACTTTTGCAGATTAAAACCAGTTAATCATAAAATTATGAAATATGTCCACCTCTGCGCAGAACTTTGTCATTCTTAGATGCTGAGCTAAGGCTATTTTTTGCTGATATGCCTATTAAATATGCAACAAGAGCAATAGTTTATTTCAGTGAAATTCTTGGATTCTTTAGAGACAAGTTTGTGGTTATTCATGAAAGGAAAAAAAAATTAAAGCAACCTAAATGTCCCACAAGAGAGAAATGTTTAATACAATGATAGTTAAGTCAACAGCACATAATACTGTTAAGCAATTAAAAGAAAATGTTGGGAAGCTTATTGAACTGAACTAGGAAGAGATATAGAAAGATGATGTAATGGTAAATTAAAGAAAAATATAAAATGGTACACACCCTAGGATTGCAAATCCGTAATAACTATGCACATAAGGAGAGTTGAGATAAGTCTTAGAAACAGTAAATTTTGTCGATTTATGAGGATCAGAGAACTTCTCCCTCCATTAGTCATATACTTTCTGGAGTATAATTATAGAAATAACTCCAACATGTTCTATTAATTTGAATCCTCCAATGTTAACTATAGGAAGATTCACAGGAAAAAAACATTTTTGTTGTTTTCACATAGAAGTGGATAACAATCCTCAGTGGTTTTGAATATAATCACCTTCATTAATTACATGTCATTTAGATATTAAATTAGAACTGATCAAAGGTTAAACCTTTAAATAAATAATAGTATTACTGATACAATTACCAGGTTAACCCATATTAATTCATTATATCACATAACTGTAGCATATGAATGAATCAATACCATAACACTATAACTTAACTGTATATAAATTGAGAAGAACTATAGACAGTTACGGTGTACCACATGGTGTTTTAAAATCTATATACGTTGCTCCACATCATTGCCCCAGAGAGCAAGAATTGGTGGACAAAAAGAAACATAAAAAGCATAGCCACCCTGTGATTAAGTAAACTGACTTTTTAAGGTAGGACATATACTACTCCGATCCCTGCCTTCGATCCTGCCTGTATGTAGGAAGAAGTAAAGAGAATGGCAGTTGTAGTCTATTCCAGCAGTCAGAGACCCTAAAGGTAAAACGTTAGGTAGGCGAAAAGCCTCGTGGTAACAAATGGTTATAGGAGTTATAGCCACTCTTACAATCTGGTGGGAACTAGAAAACCAGACAGTGGAGGAAGATCTACCTTCTCATGAGACTATAGGCAGAACCCTGGGAATAGTCCTGGCCATAGGCCTGAGAAGTACCTTCCAAAGGATAATGAACAGAGGCAAACAATACCTGCTCTGCCTGACCTCCAGAAGCACCAAGGCCCAGAAAGACTGCTGCTCACTACAAGAGGACAGAGTTCTAATTTATATAATGCTATATATAAATGTAATATATATCATATATACATGGCTATGTGATATATATTTATACACACAAATATATAGAGAGGGATATGTACATCAAAATAGGGAAGAGAATACACCATCCCAAAGACTCAGAAAAACCTCCTACAACCAGTCATTTGGAATCCTTAATGGAATAAAAAAGACATAACCTTACTGAACAGGAGCAGAACCCTACCACAGAGCAGGATAAGGTGAAATGACAAGAGCTTTAGATGATCAAAAACAAGATGTGCAGCAAAGAAATTAAAGTCCAATGGCAAAATGGATGAGTACATGCAATAACCACACACACACACACACACACACACACACACATCAAATCCTAGAGTAAGGTGGATACAGCAGATGCTGTTGGTGCAAACAGAAACCATGTTTTCTGCAAACAGAAGCCATCTTTCTCATGTATCCATACCTTATGGAAGGAACCCTATTCCCAGCTCAGGAGAAAATCCTACTGGGATAACCCCATTCCTCTTCCTGTGACTAGTTTAGAGGAGCACCTGTAACCTGTTGAAGTCCATGAGGTCCGAGGTGAAGTCAGCTGAGGGCTCTCAGAGAAGATGATACACCCGAGAACTCACTGGAGCTTCAGGAACATGAGGTCATCTTCTAAGACGAGGGAAACTAGACAAGGGTGGGGCCTCGACACTGGGCACAGCAGCCTCCGTTACATTTGACTGATCCTGATGTGCATGACAAATTTGACACAAAGAAATGAAAACCAGGAAAAAACAGAGAACATGGAGGGAAGATAAGGACAAATAGATATGAAATGTAAGAAATGTAGGTGTTCCTAGAAAAGACTAGGGAAAGATGTTTTGGTTTGGACATGAGGTGTCCCCCCAAAACATGTGTGAAACAAGGCAAGAAAGTTGAGATATGAAATGTTTGGGTTATGAGTGCCTGTTATGGTTTAGTTGTGGTGTCCCCCAAAAGCTCATACGTAAGACAATGTCAGAAGTTTGGAGGAGAAATGATTGGGTCGTAGCCTTAACCTAATCAGTTGATTGATCTCTGATGGGATTGACTGAGTGGGGACTGGAGGGAGGTGCGGTGTGTCTAGAGGAAGTGCTTCATTGGGGGTGTGGCTATGGGGTATATATTTGTAACTGATGAGCTCTCTCTCTCTCTCTCTCTTTCTCTCTTTCCTCCTCCTACCCCTCTTCCTGATGCCATTTTTCCAATTGCTTGCCTTTGCCATACCATTCTGTCATGATGTTCTGCTTCCTGTCCAGCCCAGAGCAATGAGTCTATGGATTAACACTTCTGAAATCATGAGCCCCCAAATAAACTTTTTTCTCTTCTAATTGTTCTTGTCAGTCTTTTGGTCACAGCAGGAAAAAAAGAAAAAAGAAAATCTGACTAAAACCAAAGAGCAACTGAAATCTATGCAATAAGCAAAGATTTTATTGCATAAAAATAACTGAGGTTAAAAGTAAGTCCGGAGAATTCAAAGTTAAAGAGCTCACTGTATTTTGAAAAAAATAATTTAAGATTTATATATTGGCTTGTGCTAAAATATTTGGTCTTTCTTTCTTCAGAAAGAAAAACTGTGTAACAAAAAGAAGAAAAACTGTGCAACTATCCAAGAAGAGAAGTTACAAACGTCTACCTCTGTACAAAAATAAGATTGGGACTGTGCTTCTTTGTATGCAATTTTAAATGGGAGAGACAATGGACAATCATCTACATACACCAAATAATTTTGGTTCTCATTAAGTTTTCATTCACATAGCAAAACAATAAAAAATGCTTTCTTATGATATGCAAGGGATCAGAAAATATACCAAGTAAATGTGTTTCTTTAAATGTTTCATTGAAAGTATCCAAATTCTAAATTACATAAAGACTGAGGAGCGAAGCAGCATTGGGAATAAGCATAGTTAATTAAGTTTCTTGTTTTGTAAAAGAAAGTGTCAAAATATACTTTTTTCAAGTTTTCTAATCAGAGAAATATAGATTGGAGAATATTCTGGAAAATGTTGATGGTAGTGACTAAGATAATGACCCTATTATTGTCCACCATGTTGCCATGAGAAAAAAATGTATAATATCTTTCCTTAGGAGAAGATTAATACTGTTCCTTAGGAGAAAAGGTAAATATGTCTCTGATCTCAAGATGAGCAACACTTGCCATGCATTAAAATGAAATCAAGGTGGATTTTGAACAAGGACTTCTCGGTCATGTCCCTCTGAAAAGTGTCTCTGGGAGCTGAACAGGATGGTCTACCACAACATACGCTGAAGACAGTAGTATAATGGTTAGTTAAGAGTTGATTCTGGGGCCCAAACTCAAAGTCTGAAATGTTAACTTTAGGAACAGTTGCAGGGGGTTAGTTATGTGGTGATTAAATGCGCTAACATATGCAAAGAGCTGAGCAGAGTTAGTTAATGACACAAATGTTCAATAAACATTACCTATTATTATTATCGCTTCTATTTAATCTTTTTAATGTTGGAAGAAATCGCAGCCCACCAGGCGTAGCTTGTAGCTACTTTTGGGTCAACACTGCTTTTAGGACAACACTTCTCAAATATACACCTTAGCCACATAATGTACTAACAGTATTCTGCTATGAATACCTTGTAGAATAGCAAAATCAATTTCTTCTTAAAAAGCAGAATCTAAAAGCAGATGGATCACGGTAAACATTTAAAAATCACCTGAATTTTTCAAATACTTCCTGTTACAGTATGCATTTCTGTAAAGTGAATTAGTTCATCACTGGTAAATAAGAAAAGACATCAATATAATGTCACGTTTTTCATATGTAATTTTTCTCACTATCTTAATGTTTGAACCACTAGAGAAAGTAGCTGAAGGCAACTTGCCCTGCCATAGCAGAACCTAGCAATTTCCAGAGGAATAAGGTTGTCCATACCCCCTCAACACCTCATTCTTTTCTACCAAGGGTTTCTATCCTCCAAAGCTGTGTGCCAGTCTTCCAAATCTTTTTTCATTTGCCCTGGCCTTCAAAATTTGGCAGCCTAAATCCTTCACCTATTTCTTCACATTTATCTCCTTAAAAGAATTCAAAGTGTGGATATACTGTCCTGGTTTGTTACAGGAAACTCAACATACTTTTTAGTCAGAACTTTCACTGGGATTGTTATTATTTAGTGGTATATCAAAGACACACATGTTGTTATTAATCAGCCCCTTCTGATTTTTACTACTTTTGCACACTATTTTACAGAATGTGGGATTTCTCAGAAAACTATAGATCATATAATAGTAGAAACAACTAATTCCTGAAACTAGCCATAGCCTTTTGCTTCTGCCTCCTGTCCCTGTCTGTTCCTTCAAATGCCCCATCCAACCCAGTTTTATAGACAGTTGTAAAGAAAGACCTCTTGGAGGTCTTCTGTCTATTAATATCTGGGGAAGATAGCAGAGTATATTCAATATTGAAGTGACAGATGTCACAACAGAGCAGTATTCAATGATCTCTCTCCAAGGCCAGGTACCAGGCAAAGGACTTCTCATGCATGCTGAAAACAATGTAAGGATTATTCTTTAAGAAGAGTTTATTTTAAAAGTATATGTCTATAGAGGAAGCTCAGAATTCACTACTCAAATGATATTCAATAGCAAATGTCATTGCATTTTGCAGATGTTCTTTGATAATGAGTAATTCATGCTTCAGGGCAACCCCACATTTCTTGAGTAAGCATGGATTCACACTTCTAAGACATAACGCATTAGGATCGAAGAGGATAGGCTAGTTTAATGTAATGCAGTAACCCAGACTCAGAAGTAATAAATTATTTAAGTCCCAGGGTGTCTTAAAGTGGAATGCTATTTTCAATGAGTTATAAGGAAAGCTTAGCGGTGGCTACCATGCTAAAGATCAAGGATAGTATAAGCCCTCTTGTAATTTGATTATGTCCAAAAATGGTCAGTTAATAAAACATTAGTCCAGCAAAAAATATTTTAATTTAAAACATATATGTTCATTTTTTACCAATTTTTTATAGAGAGCCAATGCCTTATCTTTGAACATGTGCCTGCTGATGGAGTTTGAGTTTCCTTTCTTGAAAATATAGCATTGAAAATGCCTAGCCACAATTGCATAGTAATAGTGGCTGATTTCCATTTCCTGAAGTTCACTTAATTTCTTTCTAAAAAATAAGAAGTATTTAAAAAAATAATTGAATGCAAATTCTTTCTAGATATGAGTAATTTACTTCTAAATTCTTACAGATGTCTGAAATTTAACAAATTTAAACTTGATTTAGAAAACATTTTTGAAGTACTTGAATTAATTTTCAGATAAGTTTTCCACTCATCTAATATTTGTTATGTGAGCATAACAAATACAACTGTCATGAATGCTCCAGGAGTAGACAGCTTACTCTTGGCAAATATGCTACTCAGTTAGGACCAGGTAGGCAAACCCCAGAGCAGCTTATTGCCATTGTGCTGGGAGTGTCTGAATGTTCTACAAAGGAAATGGAGGACATTTATTAATTCAGAGGAAATGAAAGACTAATTAAGTGAGACTTTCTAATAGAATATTTAGTATAGTCTGGAAGCACCTAGAGCTTAAGGCTCTGCCTTAGCTGCAACCCAGATATCAGGTGTCAGAGCATTGATAAGATGCTTAGAGTTAAAAGATAATATTAGGAATGACCTAGTCCCGTGTCTTTATTTAACAGAGGAGTAATTTTTAGCCCAAAGAATGTGGGTGACTTGCCCAACCTAGACTTCCTCACTATAGAACCTAAGTTTTTACTTCTAGGCAGGTGCTGATTATTCTCCATTTTCCACTGCTTCTCCCATAGCTACTTTCTATTCTTTTCTGGCAAGATCTGTGCCTCAGAAGACTTATCTCTGTGGACTGTGTCACCTAAGCCCCATTCCCAGTGGCTGGGCTTAGATAACTGAGGCTCTAAGAGGAGAGCAGAGGGTTGCAAAAGAAGAGAAAGGTATCTGTTCTCTCTCCTCCTGCTTCCTCCTTGTCTTGCCACAGTTAAGGTAGTGGACATCTTCTTCTTCCACCTGATTCCAGTCAGGCATCAACTGTGTGACCCAGCTGTGCTGGTAGAAAAATTTAGAAAAGTAATGGCCTCCCACTGATTCTAGTCCTAAATATTTTACCAACCCACTCTACCTGTCTGCATGTTATCCCTTCATTAAATGATTTCCTGTGGAACCCTTTTGAAAGTATGCCAAATGTTGCTGGCTAGTCTCTCATGCATACAACAAGTGATTAGACAATTTTTTCCAACCAAACACTAAATCTTCACTTATTTATTTATACCAGGAATTTAAGGGCCACAAACACCCTGATTTTTCCTTAATTTTCAGAAGTTCTACTACATGTGTGTTAGCATAGATCTCATTGGAGACTCACTTAGCTGTTTGAATATGTGGTTTTATGTCTTTAACCAAATATAGGAAATGTTCAGCTGTTATTTCTTCATATTTTGTATCAGTCCCTCACTCGACTCTCCTTCTAGAACTCCAGCAACACACGTTAGCATTTTTGCTATGATCCCACATATCCTCCGTAAATTTTCTTTTTTTTTTTTTTGACGTTTTTTTCTCTGTTGTTCAGATTAGGTAAATTCTATTGATCTCTCTAAATACTTTAATTTTCACAAATGGAGATGTGAAGACATGTTATTAGAAATATATTTCCTAGACATTTTCCTAAAAATGAATAACTTGCCTTTCTATCCAGAGTTCATGTAACTGAGTCCTCATTTTATAGATCCGAGTTGAACTGTCGTTTATGCAGGGAGTTGCTTCACATTCACTTCCTTCATCATCCCTTTTACAGTCCGTAGTTGCATTGTTTATATACTTTAATGGCTTTAGTTTCTGCTTCCTCCCCTAGAAAACAACATCTCCAAAGACGAGGGCCACGCTGTGTTCACTGCAGGGTTTTCACAGAGTAGGCATTCAGTGAGTATTGTTTTTGAATAAAAAGTAAATAAATATATCACATGTCCAAAGAGAAGCAAGTGGTAGTTCTTGCCTGCTTTGGTGATGGAGCTGAATTTGGACCCAGAAGATAGAGGTAGCATGTGTGCCCATATCCCAGAGATCTTAAGATGTATAATCCCTCAGGTGAGGAGCCCCTTTGTGGCCCATCTTGACTTAATAAAATAAAATAAAAAAGAAAAGTGGCATCCAAAAAATACTTAAAGATCACTTGAAATCTTAATTTCATTCTGAGGAAATACTGGAGAAGGTTCGGATTCATAAGGCATTGCAAATTCTTCCAACCTTCACCCTCTCTTCTCCCTTCCTGTCCCCTTTCCCCTCGTCTGGTTTCTATTTCTCCCCCCACTCTCTTGCCATAAGTACACCAGCTGTCCCCACTTTTCTCCTCATCCTCTTCCATCCCCAGGGCCCTAAAGCCTTCCATCAAGCCCAGCTGGTACCACAGGCTTCCTCGTCCTTCCTCTTTGCCCTGCTTGACGTTATAATTTTTCTTTTTCTCTTACTACTAGCATTTTATTTTATTTTATTATTTTTTGGTTCTTCAATTTTTATGATTCTTAACTTACCCACTGTCCCAAAATGCAGAAGAAAGGCAAAGCAGCTAATGAGGGGCAGAATTCTTTGCTCCTAATTTGAAGAAGCCAAATGGACTAAGTAGTAAATGAATTCTCACACAGAGGGAGACTGAGGGAGTGCTCTGCAGGAGAAAATAAAAATTAAATATTTCAAGATTCTGCTTCTTCTCCCCCTGGTTTTAGCCCCTCTCTTGTTCTCCATCCACCTCTTCCTCTATGCTATTCTTTCCCTGTGAGGCTGAGAATAAAGGTTTTTGAGCTTCTGAATAATAACAACTCTGAGCTGACACAGGAACTTACCTGCCACATTACCTCATCTGGCTGAAGAAGGCACCGCACATTAAGAAACACTGAAACACAGGCTGGGAGCATGTGTCGAATTTTTGAAGATACAAATAAATAAAGCTTAACAGACAGGCTTTCAGCAAGAGAGAAGAGCAGCCAGGGTTCAAGTCTAAGTTGTCTCAACTCTGCCACTTAACAGTAGCATGAAATCCAGTAAGATATTGAACATCCCTGATCCCAGTTATCTTGCCAGAAAAATGGAGATAATAACATATCTGTCCCATACCATCCCTCTGAGGATTTAGAAAACGCCTGGCACATAGTCAAATTCAATGAATGTTAGTTATTATTGGTGTTGAATTAGACAAAGACCAACTATCTTATCCTGGAAAACAGGGAGGTGTGGGCTCAAACAGGCTCTGCAGAGTTGAGACACATGCATCCACCTAGCCCAGTCCTTTGGCTAATGCCCCTCATGATCAGTTGCTCTCTACAGAGCCTTTGCTCTCTTGTCGTGATACATTTTGATTTCAGCAAAACTCTACAAAATGTAAGCCGCCCCAAACACCCAGAGTTTTTCTCCATGGCACAGACATTACCATAGAGGGACAAACAAGAGTTCTGCATGCTGAAAAATTCAGGGAGCCTACCTTCCCAAAGGGTGGACCAGTGGCCCAACTGTCATGTTACTCAGAGAACGCCACTCCTTTGTCCCAGCAGAATTTCATAGAATTCAAAAAAGGGCGGGGGCACGGGGGGGGGAGGGGGGGGCAAGCACAAAGGCTAGACAGCACCAGTGAGAGAAGGCGACTGTGTTTTATTAATCCATGTGATTAATCCAGCATGCTAGATTCTTTACAGAATCAAAACTTGCGTGGTTTGATCCACATGGATTAGAAAACACTGTGGCATTCACTGCCAGTTCCTCCTTGGCTTGTGCCGGAGTTTTATTCTTCAGAGTCTGGAAGCAACAAAGGAGAAAGAGCATTTATATGAGGACCAGCAGCATAGGCACTTTGACAAATGTCCTCCCCTCCCCTTCTGGGAGACACTTCCTGAATTTCCCAAGAACTAAGCCCTGGGTTTGTATTTGTTTCATTTCCCCCCAAAAGCTGAACAGCTAGAAACTGGCCCTCAAATGCAGATTTCTGTCAATCTATGAAAAGTGGTTTTTCACCCAGGAATGAGATGGGAAATCCCACCCCAAGCTCTTTGCAAGAAAGTGGTGAGAATGGTAGAGAAGTATTCAAGGTGCCACTGGGAACCGCCATTTCTCCAGGAGGGTGAGTGCCCTGAAGGAATTCTGTCAGAATGTAAGAGCTTTCTCACAAGCTTTAGTGTGAGCCTTCAGATAAGCCAAAGAAAGAACATGAAATCATCAGGGAAACAGAGAGGGTGCTGCCCTTCAAGGCCCAGACAGGCCTCATCCACCCTTCAGTCACTCAAAATATAACTCAAAAGTGCCAGGTGGTATGTGTGAACAAGCTTAGACATTACCAAGCCATTTCATCTCTTTTTATTCCCCTGAGAGAAGCGGAAAATGAGTCTTTTCTAGGAAACCTCTGTGGTCTATAACACAGGGATCTCTGACCTTCAGGAAACTTTTACAGCGAAGGAATTGAGCTAAGCCCACTCTTACTGCCAACAGAATGGTAGTACACAGTGAGAATCTCAAAAACCTTCCCAAAGCACATTTGTGCCCCCGAGAAATGCTTCAGTCTCCATTCGGGAGAGGCAGATTGTGGCTTTCATGTGAGATTGGGCCAGTCCAGGTAAATGGGATCCCAGGTCTCCCTTGCACCTTCCTGCTGCCCGTCTTCCCACCTTCTCCAAGCTATGGTCCCCTACCTACTGCAAAGACTGGAACCAGTAGCTGGGACACCACCCATGTGACATTCTGAGGTCATAAGAAGTCAGTCATAAGAAAACTGAAAGTTTATGAGGCTTCATTGATTGATAGAAACAATTTTATACTCCCCAACCCCTATAAGAATTTGTCCATATTTTTCTAAGGGCTACTCCTAGTACCCAGGACAGTGCTTGGTGCAGAGTAAGCATTTAATAAATACTTGTTGAACTCATTGTCAGTCAGCTAGCTTATTCTTTATGAAAATTCCCAATCTCTCTCTTGAGGACAATCACCCTGATGAATGTATTTGTGTGTCCCCCAATATCTAACAGGGTACCCAGAATGAAATAAGAAAAGGTGATAAAGTTATCCATAGACTCAACATAGGCAGCAGTAAATCTGAGACTGTTTACCACCTTTGAAACTCTGGGTGGTGTAGCAGTTAGTTTTGCTATGTAATAAACCATTCCAGAACTTAACTAGTTCTTCAGTAAATATATATACGTATGATTATTTATATATCGTATATATGTATATATAGACGTACATATATAAGTAATATACATGTATAAATAATATATACATACACATATACATATTACTTCTCATGACTCTTTGGGTTGACTGGGCAGTTCTGCTTGGAGACAGCTCACCTTGAGTTTGATACTTGAAGATGAACACATACTCTTTCAGTTCTGCCCATGGTCAAACTCATTGGTGTAGAAGGAGTCTCACTCACCTGTCTGCTATCAGCTGGGGGTGACCAGCTCATTTCTTACCATTTGGCAGGTTAGCCTGGGCACATTCATAGAAAGATGGATGTTTTCCAGCAGTGACAGGGCAAGCCTCAATTCACAAGCCCTTCCAAATTATCTATTTATATGATATTTTCAAGTGTTCCATTGGGCCAAACCAGTCCTGCAGCTGAGTTTCAAGGGATGGAGAACTAAACTCCTCCTTTTGATGGGTAGTGTAGAAAAAAACACATTTCAAAGGGCCACATTGAAGAAGGAAATGAATTTTTGTGGCTATTTTTGCAATTCCATGGCATTTTGCTTAGCCAAGCTCTAAACAGAATAGAAACTAGAGCCACCTCATGGACATGAGATTGCTGAGGATTTTTGAGAGATAATAGGACTACATCTGGGAAAAGCCATTTCAGGGATAAGAGCAATTAATCCAAATAGCATTTCAGAGTTTGTGACTGAGTCTGGGTGGTGGGGGGAAGGGTGACACTAGGTCTTATTGAACTCTGTATTTTCTTCTTTAAAACAGGTCTTTACTCAATAATAATCCAACCCAGTAAATGGAAAAACCATCACCCTGACTCTATCTCTTTTTTAATTAATTAATTAATTTTTAATTAATTAGTTTATCTATTTTTTATTTATATATGACAGCAGAAGGCATTACAATTCTTATTACGCATACAGAGCACAATTTTTCATATCTCTGGTTGTATACTCACCCTGTCTTTTCAAGCCAAAAATCAGGACTTGTCCTGGATCCCCGACCCACATATCTTAACCATTAGCAAATCTTGCTGGTTCTATCCACCTAAAAATGATACCCAACACCCCCATATACACTCATCTCTGTCTTCTCCATCATCAGCCTCACTTGGCCCCTTCCTCTTCCACTTGGACTTTTCAATGTAGTCTCCCAGCTTTCTCATTTGTTCCCCCTTCAGTTAATTATCCAAACAAAAATAGTGTGACAATTTTTTTTAAAGTAAATGAAAAGAGTAACAGTTCTACCTAAAATCTTCAATGGCTCCCCCTTGAATTTAGGATAGAACTAAAAATTCTTCATTCTAACTTAGAAAGTTCTTCCTAATCTGGAACCCGCTTGCTTTGTTTCTGAATTCACTCTACTCTTTTCTTCCTTCTGGATACACTCATCTCTTTCTCTTTTCTGAACACACCTAATACACATATCTCAGGCTGACTGTCAACTCCTCAGAGATATCTTCCCTGTCTTCCACATTTAAATAGGCCCAATCTTCTGTTTCCCAGGTTACTCTCATTAATTTACTTTTTTCCTCATCTTTCTTATTCTTATCTTTTTCAAAGTGTTTGATATGTAAGCTATTTTAATGTAAGATTTGTTAAAGCAAAATCTAGAGAGTAAAATTCATCTTTTAGCATCCAGCTGTGAGTTTCATTCAACATGGAGATTTGTAACCATTATCACAATTAAGGCATTGAATGGACATTTCAATCATCTCAATGAAATTTCCCAAGAAGTTTTCCAATATCTGAAACCACTTCCATGTTTTAGATGATGTGTGAATAAACAAACCATGGTAAATGCATACAATGGAGTATTACTCAATAATAAAATGAATCTCAAATGAATCATGCTAAATGAAAGAGGTTAGTTTTAGGAAATCACATATCATATGATTTCTACTTAGAGGAAATTCTGGAAATGGCAAAATCATGAAGGTATTAAACAACTTGGAAGTTGTCAAGGACTGGAGGTGGGGAGAAGCTCCCTATGAAGGCGCATGAGCAAACAACCACTTCTTTTCTTCAGAGCTCTTATTATAATGTATAATCATCTTGATTATTCAATTACTTATTAATCGTTGCCTTCTGCAAATGGTACATTTCACTTGTCTGCCTCCAAAAGCTAACATGGAACCAGTCATTTAACAGATGTTCAATCACTTTTTGTTGAATGACTTAATGGATACATAAATGCCACCCAGATCAGCCTTCTCTCTCAATCCTCATCTTTGGTCCATAATCATGTCCTGTGAGCATCACCTGCTAAACATCTCTCCTACGCATTCCTTTTCCTCTAACTTCACTGATGTCTTCGTGTCCTTATTGTTTTTCACTCTCATGATTATAATAGCCTCAAAAAAAGTAGTTTTCCACTTGCAATCTTGTCTCCTCAATCACTACCTTTAACCGCTGCTGGATACAATTGAATCATATCACTTCTCTGCTTTAAAAAATAGCAATGGTTCCCTATTGCCTAGCAACCATCCTAGCTGTGGCTCTTCTCTCCTTCCAGGTGCCTGACCCTAATCATCATCCTTCTTACTATTGACAGACTCTGTTTCTATCCAGAAATGGTTCCCAGAATAAAAATGCTGTCCATGTGTCTGAAAAATAAGTGCTACCTTCACCCAAGTGAGTCCCTCATGCCTGGACAGTCCCTGCTTACTTTCTAGTCCTACCCATCAATGCCCTGTCTATCCCACCACACCTGTAGCCTCCATGGGTCCAAATTTGAGATAAATATTAAGATTTGAGATAATATTAAATAAATATATTGGAGTTATCAGAGCAAGTTGTATGATTTTAAACCATGAGGTTTCTCAAAGGGATAGCCATGATTTCAACTCTGAACATCCTGATATACTGAATCTTGAAGAAGTCATACATTGTTTAGATAGTAACAGTAGCTAGTGTTTATTGTTGTTGTTCCTTCATTTTATTTATTTGTTTGTTTGTTAGTTTTTTGCAGTGCTGGGGATCAAAACCAGGGCCTCACACATGCTAGGCAAGCACTCTACCACTGAGTTATGTTCCTGGCCCTCCTTGGTATCTAGAAAAGAATTAAGAAGTTGGGGGACTGGGGTTGTAGCTCAGTGGTAGAGTGCTTACCTAGCATGAATGAGACACAGGGTTCAATCCTTAGCACCACATAAAAATTAATTAATTAAAGGTATTAAAAAAAGAAGTTGGCATTTACTTTATTGAATTATATCAATTGCCTGTAGTCAAGCCTAAATTACTCTTTCTATAACACTAAAAATAGTGGAATAGGTAAATTTTTTTTTTTTTACCGAGAATTGAACTCAGAGACACCCAATCACTAAGCCACACCCACATGCCCAGCCCTATTTTATATTTTATTTAGAGACAAGGTCTCACTGAGTTGCTTAGCATCTTGCTTTTTCTGAGGCTGGCTTTGAACTCGTTATCCTCCTGCCTCAGCCTCCCCAGCCACTGGGATTATAGGCATACACCACTGCACCCAACTCAAAATCATTTTTTAATACATGCCATCAAAACCCTAAACTGTGAAATCCATGTTACAGTCATCTTTCAGTTTCCACTGGGGATTGATGCCAAAACCTCCCTCCGCGGATACCAAAATCTGAGCTTGTTGAAGTCCTTTACATAAAATGGTATATATTGACAAATAACCTACATGCAACCTCCTATTACTTTAAATCACCTCTAGGTTACTTACCATAACTAGTACAATGTAAATGCTATATAAGTACTTGCTAGACTGTATTGTTCAGGGAATAATGATAAGAACAGAAGTCCCATGGTGCTCAGTGTAGATGCACCCGTTATAGGTCTATCTCTATTATTGATCTGCAGTTGGTTGAATTCATGGATATAGAACCAACTGCAGTTATGGAGCACCAAGTGTATTTAGTTCTAAAGAATCACCTCTGTTCACCAAAAGAAATGAGCTGAATACACTAAGGTATGCCGTAAAACCTGCTACTCTGAAGTTGAAAGAAAAATGTACCCGGAATCTCTCAATGAATGGATGTGTGAGAGCTCCAAGATACAGTGTGAAGTGAAGTCAGCTAGGCGCAGTGGCTATGGCTGGCCACCTGTGCTCTTGTATTTATTCGTATGAACTTGCATTTGTTCAGAGAAAGTGTAGAAGGATTCTCAAGAAAATGCTGAAAGTGCTTCCCTGTTAAGAGAAGAGACATGAAGCAGAATGGACTTGAGGCAGGGATCAAAACTCTCCATTGTACACCTTTCTATTTTTGCTTCTTGAACCATGAATGAATGTGTTCTTTCCTCAAGCTTTTCATGTTTTATTAAATAGAAACAAGTTTGAGTGTACATTGCAACATGGTTCTTAAAAGACTCCGTTAAAATTACATTATCCAAGGACATTGAAACTATTTTAAAACTTATAAAACCATCAAAACTTTTCAACATCCCTGACACACAATATCCAAACATATAAATAAACATTATTAATATATAAGTTTAAGTGAATAAATAAATGAGAATATTCTAAAAATTTTTTTAAAAAAGTAAAATAATACATTCTCCAAGTGAAATAGCAGTTACTGCTTTAAAGTTGTCTCTAAAAATTTCTCTTTCTCTTAGTAAGTTGTACATGTGAATGTACTTACCCTTTCAAGTCAGAGGTCAGTGAAATGATCATCAAAATGCAGCTTATAGAGAGTCCCAGGTTGTCATAATGGACTCTGGTGCCCATATTGTGCAGAAGATAACTAACATGACCACACATCATTTTGACATGATACTCTTTATCTTGCCCCATATCAATTTATTTTGGATTCCTCCATTTCTCTCTCTCTCTCTCTCTCTCTCTCTCTCTCTCTCTCACACACACACACACACACACACACACACACACATGATTTTTTAAAACTCAAATGCAGCTGTTCATGTGCCATTGTTGATCAAATGGCCCATCTGATACACTTAATTATCTCCAACTCAGGGGTACCAAATTTGGCCAAAGCAGTCATTGGGAAAGAAGGGAAAACTGTTACTAATAGAGGGAAAGAGAGGGCTTTTGAGAGTATAAGCTTTATTGTGCACCCAGAGCTGACAGGGCACATTCTTCCTATACTTTCCAAAAATGAACCCAATATGAGAATCAAGTCAATTTTTTAAAAGAGGGATGTGAAATCATAATAACAGTAGATCCTGGGTCCAGCCATGCTGAGCCAGTGTCCCTTTGGATTTATCAACTGAATTCCCCAATGAGTCCCCTCTTCTTTTTTAATTTTTGTGGTGCTGGGGTTGAACCCAAGGCTTTGTGCGTGTGAAGGAAGCACTCTACCAACTGAGCTCTGTCCTCTCTTTTGATGTCCTTTTGGAGCACAGCTCAAGTGATCTTCAACAAGGTCTTTATGATTTTTACCTGTAAATTCCAGAGGTTTTTTTTGGAAAAAAAAAATCTTTCCCGAAATTAATTCTTAAGTTACCTGGAAAACATAGATTACTACATTTATGAGATTTGGAGAAATTCTTCATGTGAGTGACAAATCTTGAGCAGGGCAAGACAGTTTTTTCATGATGAGGGCTGGGCTGTAAGGTAGAAGAGAAAAAGAGACAATATAAAATTAGGTCTGTGACTTCAAAAATAATCCATGCCACCTACAACTCCTAATTTCCTAAATGAGTGAAATTTTTCAAATATGTACTTCTTTATTCTTTAAATGAAATAACCCAAGAACAATTGCAATTGACTTTAGTTACCTATGACATGCATGCATGTCCTTCCTACGCATTTCATTAAAGGGGTCAATTAATATAGTTTCTATTCACTCAAAATATCTTTATGGAGTTATATATACTGTGTACCAGGCACTCTTCTAGACACTGGGGATGCAAGAGATGAAGTTCCAGTCTTCATGAAATGGACATTTGAGTGTAGGGTGACAAAAATATAAATATATCTATAATGTATCAGTCGGTAATTTTTACATTGCTAAAGTAAAGAAAAATACAATGTTAAAGAAAATGGGAAAATGATAAAAGGAATTTATATAACAAAGTTAAGGGATGGCTTTTCAGATCCGGTGCCATTAGAACAAAGACTCACAGGCAAAGAAAGGGTAGCCATGTGATGTCTTCAGCAAAGGTCATTTTGAGCCCAGTAAACAGCCAGTATGTCAAAGTAAAGATGCAGGATATAAACAAGGAATGGGAGAGTGGAAGGCTATCACGTCAGGCTTGAAATAACCAAAACAGAAAATAAAGAGGGAAAAGAGCTACAAAGATATTATATAAATAACATAAAATAAGGTCACAAGAAAAGACAATTTGGTTTTGTTTTAATTAAAAACAACTTACTAAATGTATAGTCAGCAGTAATTCCCCATTAGTGTTTATGTGCCATCTTTATTGTTTGGATATTATTGATTTGGATATTAAATGAATATTATTATTAGGATATTAGATATTATTATATGGGTAGCATTGGTTAGGTATTATGAATAGTATATATTCAGGGTAGAATTAACTTGCTGGGCCTATAAGAGATCAAACCATCCCTGCATGAAAGACAAGATCTTATGTGTGAGGTTTTCATCCTATTACTCCACACAGCCATATCATTCACCCATCTCCACTGTTCCCTAAGGAAAAGGCTTATGTCTCCAGCCAGAAACTTTGAGCTGAGTGGGAGAGCCCAAGGCAGCCTTAGAGTATGAATTTCCCTTTGCCATGACTGTACACCACAGAAGCAGGGATAGATGCTTTAGAGATACATCTCTCTTAAATGACAGCAAGAGATGAGAGCTGAGTGAACCAGACCAGCTGTTCCTGTGACAAAGTGGACATCAACTGAGGAGGGATTAGAAACCTCTGCACTTTATAATTGGCTGCCAGCGTTTCCTTGTTGTCTTTTTGGTATACAGTGAAGTCTTTTTAAGAAATCATCACAGATAAGCCAAGAGAAGTGGAAAGAAGGGAATTTTTGCCATTTTAAAGGGAAAGTGGTACCACAGGAAATAAGAGAGACCTTGAGACAGAAAGAAAATGATGGAAGAAGTATATTCATGACTCCGTGATCACAACTGCCCACCTGGAGAGTATCTGTGCTTGCACCTTGGAGGTAATAGTTGAGGAAGGGAGCTACAAATTCATGGTAGTCCACGTCCTAATCTCATCTCCACTCCTTTTTGTGCACACTGACGTGACACCCTCTCTGTCCCTCAATCTCTGCATTTGCCATCTGGGACTAATGCTATCTCCCAACAACCATTATCCCCATTTTGCTGATGAAAACCTTTTACCAAAAGTAGGTAAGTAGTCAGTGTTGGAAGCAAGCCTCAAAATCCACTCTTTTCAAAAACCACATTCTTAAAAAAATACCATATTGCCTCCTTGTCTTAGTTGGTTCAACCAACAATTCATATGTCAAAACTGGAATGGGGAAGGCCACCCTTGGCTTCTTCTTTTACCTCTTAGCTGCTGTCAGTTCCAGCCTCTCAAGGCCTTTCAAACCCACTCTATCCTCTACAGTCCTTCTGTACCCATTAGCTGTGCCACCACAGCTCTGTTTGCAGTCACCTCCATGGGATTCTCACAAGAGTGGAGATGAGGTTTGGACACAGACCGCCATGATTTTGTAGCTCCTGCCCTCAACTGTTACCTCCAAGGTGGTCATGCATAGATATTCTCCAGATGGGCAGTTGTGATAACTAAGTCACGAATATCCTTTTTCCCTCATTTCTTTCTATCTCAGGGTCTCTCCATGGGATTCCCCTTTTCACATTTTCTTTCTAAAACCTGAGTCTAATATGGGACTTGCCTTCTTAATAGTGTTCCGTGATTTTCCATCATGTAAACAGTGGTTCTCAAACTTTACCATGCATAAAAATCACCTAAAGAACATGCCAAAATGTAAGTTTGGGTATAAATTGCCTATGGTGGAGCCTAGGAATCTACATGGTTACACAAGTGGATGGAGGTGATGATTTGTTATGATTCAAAGCGTGGCCCTGTATCACTCATGTCACCTGGAATCCTGTTAGAAGTGGAGAGAGATCCTCTGGCTCCGTCCTAGATCTATGGAATCAGAAGCTGAATTATGACAAGGCTCCATGCACATTAAAGATGTAGACCTTACTTTGATCTAAAGGATCAAATATAAAATCCCTTCTCTGATCTAGGAGGCTGGTCAGCACTCATATAACTCTCCCTTCTGTGATCTAAGTCTGACAAACTAGGGAAACAGACAGATCCAAAGCTAAGGCAGAGACCTCCATGTTCTTCATCTTGATCACCCTAGTGCCTTGAACAGTCCCTACTACATGAGCCAGACTGCTTTGTCAACCCAACGGAATCAATTTATGTTTTAACACATATTCTGAAACACAGCATTGTATTCAAATTGGGCCTTTCATCAAAGTAGGGATTAACTGAAATGATAAAGAAGAAAAGGAAAAGAGGCTATGTCATCACCCGGTGGATCTTACTCCTTAAAACTTGAAACATTTCGCCATTGGGGAGGGAAGGGGTACAAAGTCCTCTGTGAAGACCTTGGTGCTTTGGGTTGATTGCAGCCAAATCCATCTTCTTGTATTAAGCACAACCCCCACCTTTTTTTTTCTTTCTTCCTTTTTTTATTTTTTTTAAGAAGAGCAAACTTTCCCCACAAAGATACAAGAACAGCAAATATTGATCTTCTTGACAAATGGTGCACCTCACGCCACAGGCCACTCCAGCATCTGCTCATTACCACCCAGCCCTCCCCTTTGTCGGGAAATAATGCCAAGTGGCCCTGTGTGCTATCGGCGGCAGATTGCAAATATTTAAAAGAAATAAATTTCTCTGAATGAAAAGCACCTTTCTTTGTTATCTCACCCCCTCTCCTCCCCAGTCCTGTTGATTCAGGGGCTGTGCATACTCCCGGCACCTGTACTTTCCAATTGTTTGTTTGCCAAGATCATCATGGTTTCCTTGCCTGGTTTTAGGAACCATTCTAAGTACAGTAACCAATGAACGCGTACCTTCTTTCTCCCTTGGCAATGTGTAAGGAAAGCTACCCCAACTGCAATTAGAGGACGAAGGGAGGCTGGAAAAAAAATTGGAGCTTCTCTTTCTGCACTTGTTCCATCGGATAATGGGAACAGGTACCTCCCCTGCAGACCAAAAGTACATGTGAATGTCTTAGTGTCAGCAGAAAGTTTTTTAAATTGGTTCCTCTGAACCATCCTTTCATGGAACATTAATACCTGAACAATGAAAAATAAGAATGGAAATTCAACAAGTGGAAAATTAAATTGTGGCATACTAAGCCAAGCATCCAGATATAAAGGTTGAATAAAACTTTAATTTCTCTGACATAAAGCATGATCTAATGAAGTAGTCCAAGTATACCCTGTGTGGTCTTGATCATAGCTCTTCATCTCTTTCCCACTGAGCCGTGTGCAATACAGAGTTACAGTAAAATAAACTGCTGGCCAGTGAAATTCTGCTGGTCAATGGAGATGCCAAACTGGCTTCAGAGACAAATAGCCTGTGGATAAAGCTTAGCCCCTTCACTTACCCTAAGTGGGATTCTACTTCAATGAGAAAGCTAGAGCCTCTACTGCCATCACCACTGGGGAGGACCTTTGTCACTTGATACTGTCCTACTTACTTTTATTTTATTTTCATGTACAGATATTTGGGAATCTACTTTTCTCCAATCTTAATCCATATGGTTTGCATAAAATAAATGCTAAGACCTGCACACGTCAACACATCATCTTCTTTTGATTACAAAGGTTGGAACCCATGTAGTATTTCAAGGTTTTGTTGAGACTTCCAGAATGGAAGTTTGACATTGAAAGATTACAGTTGCCGGGGCTGTTGCAGCTATCTTACCACCAGTAGGCAAATGTCTCTTGGCTTTGAATCACTTTTCTGATAAGACATCTTGAACTGGGTGATCTGCATTCTCTTGCTTATGCTTCTTGGTACCCATAGATCTATATTTGGGAGATCAGAGTTCAAAAGGCTAACTGTGTTCATGGAAGTTTATTTCACACCAGGTAAAAGTGACCAGTTCTGATAGGGTTGGTACAGATAAGGAAGGTACCCAATTTGCCTTAGTGACATCATTCTCCAAAGAGTTGGGACAAAGAAATCCTAGGTAATTTACTTATCCTAAAAATGAAATAAATGATTCTTGGTACAGAACCCTTACATCTAAAACAAAGAGGTATTTTGTTGTCACCAGTGTTAGCAAGCCATGGAGTGAGGAACTAACTCCCTCTGTTCCGTGGAGGAAACTCTCCATGGATAGCGCAGCAGTTGTTCTGAATGACAAATCACAACTCTACTTTCAGTTTCTTGTAAGAGTCAAAAAATTACAGGAAATGTCAGAGGAAATATAAAAATGTTGTTGCATAAATTTCAGCGGAAGTAAATTCGGACTTACACAAAACCGAATTGTATGAAGAGTTCAATCTTATTAGAAAAACTACTCCGCAAGAATAATCAACTCTAAAAGGAAAAACAAATAAAGAAGGAATTTCATCAAAATAGAGGAAAGATTCATAGAATGAGTAGATGAAAGGGGTTGAGCAGAAGGAAAGAGGGACAGGAAAAGTGAAGAACAGTGGAATGAAATCCAACTAAAGTTCCCTATGTACATATGTGAATGTCCCACAGCAAATCCCAACATCAAGTATAGCCACAGATGCTGATTTAAAAAAAAAACTATAAATAAATTAGTTTTGAAAAACAGTAGAGTATAGAGAGGGGGAAGTTCTGGGGACTGAAGATTTTCAGGTTGTAAGTTCATATTGACGCTCATGTATACCCTGTGTGGTCTTGCTCTTGTATTGCTATTACCCCTACTACATTTTTATAAGTAATTTTTAAGGGAAAAAGCTTTATATCTTATTACCATTAACTGTCCCATTTCCTGCTTTTTAAATAAGGAATCTGGCATTTTATTTGGTACTGGGCTCCATAAATTATGTACCTGGTCTTGATTGTATCTATACAATTTTTTCAGACTAAATCTTAATTTCTTACAGTCACATGGACAAGGTCAAAAGTTCTGAACCAAATGAATGAATTTGGCACTTCTCACCTGTCATTCAAAAGTGGCCCTTCTGTCCTGGAAGATCACTTCCCACCAGAGCTTAATAAATAGACTAATTAATAGCTTGCCACTGTAAAGAAGATGATAAAGTCTACCATCTACTGAGCATCTTCATTTGACCATACACGGTCTCAAGTTAGAAGACTATCTGTATAGTACGTGTACTTTTTTAAAGAATTTCTCCATCTTTTGGCATCAAAAACTGATGTAGTCTGATTTGTGTTCTTTCTCCATCTGTCTAGGGGATGTCATGCATCTTTGAAAACTCGTATGATCTTTTTGTCACTATGGAAACAAATTTTATAGTAAAGTGTCTTAGTGTAGGTTTTTTTGTTGTTATTGTTTGTTTGTTTGTTTTCTTTATGCTGGGCACTCAAATCATTTAAACCCAGAAATTTCTGCTTTGAGGTTTTAGGAAATTTTCTTCTCCTCCTTTTCCTCCTTCTTCTTTGGGTGGAAACAATTTCCCACCTTCTGTTCTCTCTCTCCTCTTCCCCTTTATTCTTTCCATTTTCCGTTTTTGTTTAGTTTTCTTTCCTCTTTCTAAGGACTTCTTTGACTTCTCAACCTCATACAGCTTGTCACACATTAGGCGTATTACACAATTAATTTCCAATGTTATTTCTTGGTCTTAGCATCACTTTTCTTTTTAAAAAATACCATCCTACTCTGACCTTATGGTCATTCTGTCTTCTTTGGTTTCTCTCTCTTTTGATTTTGGATTTGGGTTTGCCCCAGTACTGTGGACTTCTGTTAGCATCTCTGCGTCCATGTCCTCCAATCTCCTCTCCTCTGTGTGCTTTGGCTTATCTCAGGTCAAAAGCTTCCCTCAGGGTCCTGGAGAGCCTCCACCGACTGCTGCTCTGTGATGGGTCCCACAGACCTTAGCTCCACATTCACGTGGGTGGGGCTTCTTGTCTAGTGGGTCACAGCTGCACCCTAGGCCATGAGCCTGTCTTTCCTGTAACAGATCCCTAAGTGTCAAATGTGAAAGGCATTTCCCTGGCATGTCACCAGCCCAGGAAATATCAGGCTGCAAGCATTCTGGGAACAGAGAAGGAAGAAATGACCCAAGGGTCCCACAAGCCACTAGATAAAATTTCAAGAAAACCCCATTTGGAGTGCCCTTGTCATCCCTGAGTTGGGAGCCTTCTATCATAATTTTTCTAGAGACTAAATCCCACCCTGAACTGTAGGGTGAGCCAAGAAGAAATGGAACTCTATATCCAGCTCAGCTCATCACCAGCTCCCCCAATTTTTTTTTGGTACTAGAGATTAAACTCAGGGGCACTCAACCACTGAGCCACATCCCCAACCCTATTTTGTATTCTATTTAGAGACAGGGTCTCACTGAGTTGCTTAGTGCCTCTCTTTTGCTGAACTCACCATTCTCCTACCCCAGCCTCCAGAGCTGCTAGATACAGGCGTGCACCACCACACCAAACTACCAGCCCCCTTTTTAAGCCCTATACCCATTCTCTATCTAGAGGGTGTGTGGGAACCTTCAGAACCCAGGCTTCTTGGAGATAGCATAAATGGACTCACTTCTTGTCAGAATTTACTTTTTAACCAACTTCACAGCTTGTGAAAAATTATAGAACTGCTCATCTGATAGGGTCTCATCTCTTTGTCTTTATCCTTGAGGGTGAATGAATTTAGTTTTTGGTTTTTTTAATTTTTTTGTAGTTGTAGGTAGACAGCATGCCTTTATTTTATTTGTTTATTTTTTTGTAGTTCTAAGGCTCAAACCCAATGTCTCACGTGTGCTAGGCAAGCGCTCTAGTCCCTGCATTTTGTTTTAAAGCAGCCCTTCTTGATCATTTTTTAGAATCATATGAGACGTTAAAAAAAAACATACAGTACTTGTAGGAAACACTGGGGTAACCAGCTGAGGCTACTCAAGGCCAAGGGCAACCAGTGGGATCTATTCTGGCTCCACAAGGCCACTAAGAAGGCCAAATAATTTAATCTCTCTGCCTCCCTGTGACCTATTTGCAGCACACCATTTAGAAGTCTCTGTTCCACCACTCACGTCTTGGGCTTGAGGAAAGGGATAGGAAATACATAAGTGTGGTCAGTCCACCATATTGAATTTAGTAAGATGAACTTCATTCATCTACACTGTCTGACAGATTAGATGTTTTCTTGTAGAATCCAGCTCAGGGTCCTACACTGTCCATCCAGATGTTTCAAAAGACGTCTTCCTAATATCTTTCACCAGGAACACCATAGGCAACTGCTGTATATGACTGTTCCCTGTTGAGAGCCGAAGGGGCCCCAGCAAACTTCCAGCTGCCGGCTCACAGCGGCCCCAGCAACATCTAGCTGATTGGCTCCTCTGCGGTGATGCTCATTGGGCTGTTTCCCTGCCCTTTCAGACCACGGAGCTGCTCATTGGGGGACTTTTTTGGCTCCACCCACGCGACCCAGCCAATGGACCTCAAGAGCAGGAGGATGGGGGGAGGTGGTGAAGCTTGTGTTGGAGAGAGAGGCTTGTGTGAAGCCGGTGGTGGCAGTTGGGCTCTGAGGGTTTACCCTGAGGAGCTGTTTTGTTTGGCGTGTGTGGTTCTAAAAATAAAGTTAGTTTCTTTTGACAAGTGGCTCATGATTGTGCCCAGCCAGACTGCGGCAGTTCCCCATGGAAGTCATGGTGCCACTGCCACTGTCTGGCCCTATGGCAAATCAGTTAAGGTCCAAGAGCCCGGACCTCAGACACATTCAGCCTGAACCCTGGTGATTGAGAAAAAAGGTGCTTCTACCCCCATCAATGAATAGAACTGCAATGAAGACAAAAAAAATAATTTGAAAAAAGCTAACATACAGTTGTTCAGTTTGTCAGGGCAGCATAACAGGATCTGAGACCAGGGGATTTGAATTCATCATTCCTCAGTTGTGATTCTCCAGCATTCACTGAATATGTGATCCTAGGAAAATTACTGCACCTCTCTGAGCTTCAATCCCCTCATCTGGAAGGTGGGATATAAGAGCAATCCACATTGGGAATGTTTAAGTGGGGGAAGAAACAGCAAAGCACCTGCCACCGAAGGGGACAGGGAATGGGGGGAAGAAAATAGTGATGATAATTAAAATTAAAAGGAAAAGATATAATTGCAAAGGAAAAAAAGAGGTTCTTAGAAAAACATTAAGCAGAAAATAAAACATTAAGCAGGGCCACAGTTTACATATGCAGAGACACTTCGTCCCCACTGTCGACCATGAAACATGTCTATATACACATGATCACAGTTCTCAGTAGCATCCAAGGTCCTCGTTTCCTCATGTTGTTTCCCAGGAAAAGAACAAAGTTACTATCTCCACTTAGTTATTAATTGGCCTTCCAAATGGGGTCAGACAGCCTTACCAATGGGCCTTCTTTTTAAAAGACCATACATAAAACTACAAGTGATCTCTCATCTCCTCATTTGTCTTTCTTAGATGTCAGCCCATGCATTATTCTATATTGCAGGAAGCCCTGTGTCAATATTTGGGAATAGAAGACGGAGGACGTGTAAGTGTGCAGGGCCCAGAACATCACACAAGCCAGCCATGTCCCCCAGTGTGTCAACAGGAAAAGAAGAACTAAAATGGAAGCAGATGTAAAATAGGTCAACCTCTCCCTGACAACCATTAAGAGAAAAACCTTGACACGTTGCTCCTCAAGAAAGCACGAGTTCAAGTCCCCCCCAGGTTCTCCTGAGCAATGGGGTTTGGAATCATACTTGGACAAAGGAATCATAATTTAATTATCTGATGATTTGTTGCAAAGCACTTTGCTCACATTGGATATTGGGATGGGCAAACATCAGAGCACCCCCCCCCTCGCCTTCCATCCCGGGCTTCGCATTTCAGATTTCATTAGCCAATAAAGCCAGGTTTATGTATAATAAAGTTAAGCCCTTCAAACCACTGACCATGGAAACCAGATTTTGAAATAATTCAGATTTGTGTTTCTGTTCTTTCTAATTAAGGGTAATATCGGGAAGCACAGACAGTGGGGAGCATTGTTCGAGCACCATGGGTTTAAGCAAGAAAATCTGATTATCAGCTCATGTCAGAAGCCAAGTGATAATGCAGCTTAGCATTCGTTTGGGCTTTTGCTTTGGTCAAAAGATAATTACTGTTCGTGAGGCCTTACGTAAGTGTATCTAATATCTAAGGCCCTAAAATTTATGAATAGCCAAAGCACACAATGGGCCAAGAAGAATTACTGTATTTATTATTTCTATGGCTTCTTCCACCATGATAATTTCATTATCTAGCTAAGTCAAACCTCCAAAATCAAAGCATAAGTTCTTAAAGGACGATAAGCTAAATATGCCTGGTAATGTTTTTCTGCCCAGTTTCCTCTGGTGAAAGTTATTTCTAACAAATAAGTAGTGGAGTTGCCAGAATTTCAATAAGAAATTTACTAAAAGGGACTCAGAGTTACCTATCGAGGTCAT
The DNA here is from genome assembly GCF_021218885.2 of Marmota monax. NCBI lineage: Eukaryota > Metazoa > Chordata > Mammalia > Rodentia > Sciuridae > Marmota > Marmota monax. The sequence goes on from NW_026695202.1 coordinate 2,161,800, forward strand.
CGCACAAACAGATGTTCAGCTTCTGTAATGAGATTTTTTTTATCTTTCTTAAACTGTTATTTCTCAGTCTGATGATATTGATTATAAATGTAATGCTTGTGATGCTCCCTACAAAGCAATAGCAAAAAGGGATGGGGATATAGCTCAGTTGGTAGAGTGCTTGCCTCGCATGCACAAGGCCCTGGGTTCCATCCCCACACTGCCAAAAAAAAAAAAAAAAAAAGCAGCAAAATTCTGAAATTGGAAAAGCACTTCTTGGCAAAAGCAGGTCAGTGTCAGAGTGAACATTGCCAAATACACGCAACATGGACATACTCAAAGAACAAGTGCTGGGAACCCCGAGTGGGAAAATTATGTGAACCAGGAGCTAGCACTTCAGTATACAAAACCAAATCTAATTCTGAGAGCACATAAAATCAAGTTGTGAAATTCTGAAGGTAAATTTGCTGAGATTCTCCAAACCATAAAGAAGTAAAAGCTTTTCAAAGAAGAAAGGTTACATGATTGCCCTCCACTATAAGTTTTTATTTCTTTAACTTTAAATTTTATTTTCCTGCTCAGCAGCTATTATTTTATTGAGTTCTTACTATAGACCAAGCCTTGTGAGAAACACTCTGGACATTTTAACTCATCAACCCCTCATAATAACCTTATGAAATCAGAATTTTATTTACCGCATTTTGCAGATGAGAAAAGTGGGTCACAAAGAGGTTAAATAACTTTCCCAACTGGTTCCAAGTACCCCCAAATTGAATAACGAGGGTACTTGGTCCTATTCATTTTCTTCATTAGAGCTGGTTTTCTGTCTCAAACTTCTAACTTCTAGTTGAAATCATATTTCCCATCAAAATGCCCAGAGTTTATTTATCCTCAAGTTGCTGGTATGAGAGCCAAGCTCACTCAGACACCATCCAGAAGGAAAGAGAACTGGCAGTTTAAGACTAAGAGGAATCACACTGCTAGCACCAGCACCAACCACCACCTTTCAACCTCAGGTGAATCACTGAACTCTCTGCTTAACAGCAGTTCAATGGGAAAAGGTTCCCTTCTCTGCCTCCTTCCTTCCCGTGGTTCTTCAGACAGTATGGGGAATCCAAAGAACTTTGAGAAATATGGAATACTATGAAGAGGTGAACACACTCTCAGGACTAGCCAATTGGTGAAGGTTGGGAGCACAGGACAGATAAATGAAAAGTCAAGATGGTTGCCGTATGGTCACACACACACACACACACACAGCAAAAGTCCTTTCCTGAGCCTTACAGATTAATGAAGGAGGAAGACTGCCTCACCCACAATATGCAGATAACTGAGTCTGCCAGAGGAAGCCATTTTCTAGAATCTGACAATATCTTGCAAGATTTCAGAAGTGTTGGAGTTACCAGTTTTTCCTCTTGACTTGGACACTCAGATGGAGTTACAAAACTTGCAACCACCCTTATTTGCATCAGTTTCCCCCCTCCTGGACTTGATACAAGCCCAAGCCTACTTTGTCTCAGCAGAATTTTGGTCCAGCCTGGCTGAATGTGCTTCCCAACTTGCAAATCTATTCTGCACCCTAAGAAACGTATCTTTGCTTTGTTCTACACTGGCTTATGACTTGCTCATGACTTCTTTGTTTACAGGGGAAGGTATCAGAGGTAAAGCTATTAGAATCCATAGCTCACCTTCCTCATGCTTCTCTTTCACTCACTTTACAGCCTAGGTTTATTTGAGGGAGGAGGAGTTAGGGAGAGAAAAGCTAAGAGACGACAATGACAGCAGTGCTGAGAGGCAATATGTGCAGTGGCCCACCTCACAAACCCTGAAGCTAGGAAGCCCAAGAGGAATCCTGGATCTACCACCTGGGCAAATTGTGTTACCTTTCTTTGACTCCATCATTTCATCTATAAAATAGAATGAATAACAGTCCCTACCTGACTGAGTAGTTATAACAATTCAGTGACATTTAGGATAATCTGACAGAGAGTCACTGCTCTTTCCATAAACACTAAGGGCTGTGAATCATGGTATAACTAATGGTTTGGTAGAAGGTACCATCTGTTCACCAGTTATTGTATTCATTAGTTATTTAACCCAGGTTAAAAGATGAAATCATGACTTTTCTATTTTCTATCTTGCTGAAAAATCAGGGATTCTTTTTCTACTTTGACCAAACAACTAGAACAGGAAATTATGCTTTACAACTTAGGTGGCTGGTTTCCTCTACTTTCTATTGCTTTTATAGAAAGTATAAAAAAGGAAAAAAGACTTAGGGAGAAACTACCTGCATTTTATATATTTTGTTAGTACTAACAAAATATCTTCTTGAATATTGTAGAACCATGTTAGACTTTGGAACTTTGGTGGGGGGACTGTTTATGGAGATACTTAAGGCAGTAAGAGCAGAGTACAAAATAAGCAAGTCAATAGCAAGCAAACTCTGAGGAAAAAAGAAGTAATAAATGGTGTGTCTTCTAACTCCAAAATCCGTGACCATACTCCTTCTGCTATTGCTCTGCCCAAGTGGGACATAAAAAGGAAGAAGAACAAATATAGCAGAAGTGTACTGGGGTCCCTGTGGCTCAAACTAGGTGTTTACATCAACTCACTGAATGTTTGCCACAACACCATGACACAAAGTACACTGTTTCATTTTACAGGTGCAGAAATTATGGCTAAAAGTAACTAAACTTACAGAAGGTTAATTAACTCTTCTTAAGGAATGGGAAGGGACATAGGGAGAAACTACCTGCATTTGAAGAGGGAGCTCAGAGTCCCACATCACTGATGGTTCAACATCACCTGTAATGATTCAGTACCAAGAAAATCAAAATTTCACACTTTTGGTAGTGTTTTCTTCATATGTTTAGGACTGGAAATTTAGCAACCAAAGATCCAAACTAAAGATTTTCTCCTAACAGAATGTTGACTTTGATTAAAATAAAGTGAGCTACCAGCATTAACCTTAGACACTACCAAAAAACCACAGACCGATATCCCCAAGCAATATTGATGCAAAAATCTTCAACAAAGTACTATCAAAGCAAACTCAACAGCACAAGGATAGGATTACACACCAAAACCAAGTGGGATTTACTTCTGGAATGCAAGGATGGTTCAATGTATGAAAATCAATCAATGTAATAAACCACATTAACAGAATGAAAAACAAAATTATTATGATTATCTCAACTGAAACAAGCAAATACATTTAACAAGATTCAATTCACTTTCATAATAAAAACACTCAACAAACTAGGAATAGACGGAAACTACCTCTACATAATGCAGGTCATAAATGAAAAGCCCACAACTAACTGGATACTCAATGGTGAAAGACAGAAAGACTTTCCTCTAAGGTCAAGAACAAGAGTGCTGTCTGCTCTCACCACATCTAATCAACACAGTATTGGAAGCCCTATTCAGAGTAATTAGGTAAGAAAAAAAAACATACAAATTAAAAAGAAAAAGTTATCTGCATTCACTGGTGATACAATCTTATATATAGAAAACCCAAAAGATTACACACAAAAAAACTAATAAATTCTGCTAGTTTCTGATGTGAATTCAACATGCAAAAATTAGTTACATTTTATATAATAATGATGAACAATCTGAAAAGGAAATTAAGAAAACAATTCTACTTACTAATATTGAAAATAACAAAATATTTAGGAATAAACCTAACCAAGGAGGGAAAATATTTGTACTCTGAAATGGCAAAACATTGTTCAAAGAAATTAAAGAGGGGCTGGGAGTGTGGCCCCAGCTCTTCTTTGGCATTTACAAGGACCTGGGTTCAATAGCCAGCAAAAGAAAGAAAGAAAGTTAAAGTATGCATATATAAATTGAAAGACATTCCATATTCATGAATTAGAAGATTTAATATTGTTAAGATGTTAATTCTATGCAAAGCAAATGACATATTCAATGAAACCACTATTAAAATCCCAACTATTTTTCAAAATTGGAAAAATCCATCCTAAATTTCATATGGAACCTCAAGAGACACTGAATAGTCCAAAGAATCTTGAAAAAGAGGAATAAACTTAAAAGACTCACATATTCTAATTTTAATATATATTACAAATCTATAGTAATTAATACATAAATATGGACATGCAAACCAATGGAATACAATAGTTATCCCAGAAATAAAATTTTGCATACATAGATCAGTGATCATCAATAAGGGTTCCAGGACCTCTTAGTGGGAAAGAGAAGCCTCTTCAAAAAAATAATACTGTGAAAACTGGATACATACATGCAAAAGATTTAAGTTTACCTTTATCTTACACCACATGCAAAATCAAATAAAAATAGATTTTAAAAAATCAATAAAAGAACAAAAACTATAAAACTCATAGAAGAAATTATAAGGGGAAAAACTTTATGATATGGGGATTGGCAACAATTTCTGAGATGACATAAACAAAGTCAACAAAAGCAAAAATAGAGAAATGGACACATCAAACTTAGAAACTTCAGTGCATCAAAAGACACAATCAACAGAGTGAAAGACAATCTATAGAGTGGGACAAAATATTTGCAAATCACATATCTGATAAAAGTTTAACATCCAGACTATCTAAAGAACTCCTAAAACTCAACAAAAATTAAATAATCCAATTTAAAAATAGGCACAAGACTTAAACAAATATTTCTCAAAACATCTTAGATGAGTAACCAACAAGCATATGAAAAGTTATTCAATGTCACTAACCATTAAAGAAATGAAAATCAAAGCCCAAATAAGATATTACCTCATAAAATAACAGGTTTTGGAGAGAATGTGGAAAAATTAGACCCGTATGCCTACTGGTAGGATTGTAAAATGGAAATTGCTATGGAAAATAGTATGGCAAATCATTTAAAAATTAAAAACAGAATTACTATGTGATCCAGAGATCCCACTTTCAAAAGAATTAAAAGCAAAGTCTCAAAGAGAGATTTGTAGAACCATGTTCATAGCAGTTCATAATAGCAAGGGGCAGAGGAAAGCAACTCAAATGTTCATTAAGATGGATGAATCTAAAAACAAAATGTGATATACTGTATGTTTGCTGTGGAATATTATTCGGTTTTAAAAATTTTTGTCAGATTATGTTGATCTATAGTTGGTTTCACACAAACAAAAAGTAGAATGGTGGGTTCCAAGTGGTATGGAAGAAGGAATTTCAGTTTTATAAGACAGAAAAGTTCTGGAGATCTGGTATAAAACGATGTGTATACTTGATTAACACTATTAAACTTAAAAGTGGTTAGGAAGGTAAATTTTCTGTTGTGTATTTGTATTTAAAAAACAAATAAATTCTCCTATAGAAAAAAAAAATCCAAGTGACTGTCCAAAATGGATCCTGTGGACTTGCACAGGATGGAAGAATAGAAGAGGGTATGTCGCAGGATCCTCTGATGGAAGAATTAGAGGTTCAAGATCAGCGTGGAGGCTCCCAGATTCCTGCTTCTGCCTCTCCTGCGCATCAGTAAGGAACCTTGGGGCTCAGGCTAAATCCACTCTATGGGTCTCTTCTGAGCTCACGTTGACTTCAGTTACTTTTCCACTGATTCCCCACAACTAAACTTTCCTCTTGCATTTTTCATACATTTTTTTAAAACTTTTGCTTCATACTTTGGAAGATGTTCTGTGACTTCTTACAATCTTCTACTAAAGTTTTTTGTTGTTGTTGTTTTTTACTTTCAGCAATCACTTATTTGATACCCTGAACTCTTTCTGTTTGTTGATTGCTTCTTTGTAAAGGACCCAGCTGTTCTTAGTTTATGGATTTTCTGAGAATCCCTCCCAGGATACTAATTAGACGTCTTTTTAAAATGAAAATTTTCTTCTGGGTTTCAGAATTAGGTGGATGTCCTCTGATGCTGTTTTCTCTATTCAATCTCTATGATCCTTCTCTTTTTATGTAATCGGCTTTCCTTGAATTCTGGAAGTGGTTGATATTTTGAGTGATAGCTAAGGTTGTTGAGTTTCTTCTCTCTTTCGGCAGATGTGACTCTCTTGCAAAAGAATTCAGGGCTTCTCCCAATGACGGTGAGCTTGATAGAGAGGATCAGGCATGGAACGGACTGGCTTCATTTCAAGGGTGGGCATGGGCTTGCAGGGCATGTCCAGATGGCAGAATGAGAGGCCTTCACTCTACGGTCCCATTTCCAAACCATAAGTCCTGATTCTCCCCCTAAAAGTTTCTTTGCTTTCTTTAGTTTTACTCTGGAGACAAAACCCTGCCTGAAAATCACTTCTGCCTTCTCCTCGACTGCTTGAGGCAGTGTGCCTTGCCTGGAGGAATTTGGGAGGAAGAATTAAGTGACTGAGGCTCATTGTCTTTGGGGTCTGTCTTTCTGCCTTTAGTCCTAAGGTAAGGTGATCAGGTAAAGAACCTCCCCATGAGGACTTGGGGGATTCCTGAGGACTGATCTGGTTGTTCACCTGTCTGCTGTTCTGGGAGTCATGATAGGAAGCCCCCTTTTGCCACGCTCCTAAATCTCATCCCCAGCCCATCTGATATTTTGACCTCTAGCAGCCAACCTCTGGGTCCCTCTCATTTGAAATTCATGCAAGGAAAAGAAGAATACGAAGCACTCACAGCTTACATCCCACTATAGGTATCTTCTGGTGCCTTGTTTCAGTTTGGTTTTTTTTCCTTCTGTTTCATTTTGTTCTACCTGGCATCCAACCAGTTCCTTGCTGTGTGGGGAGGCAATTCCCCACTGGGAGACAGCATCTAGTGGAACCGGATGGAGCTGACCCTCCTCTGTCTCCCCAGCCCCTGGGCCCCACAGATGCCTGCTTCTTAACCCTTGGCCCTGGGCCTGGAATGCTTGGTCTTCTAGACCCAAACAGGCTAGGAGGCCCTGACAGCCTGACTGTGACTAGAAAGTAGCAGGGTCCTCTCTGGTACACTCCCCAGAGCTACTGCGTGGGAGTACTCAGGGATCTATCTCTATCCTCCCTTTGGTGTGGGAACTCTGCTCCTGCCAAGAGTCTCAATCTTATTATTTCAACTTACAGTAGGCATTGGAAGCAGTTTTCTCCAAAATCCTATATTTTTAAAGACTTTTGAAGCAAGAACCTAATCTCTCAGGCATAGCTCTTCCACATAAGAGAAAAGTTGCAATTCCACTTCATGAGAAAAATTTATGAGAAATACAAACTATATATCACTAAAATATGCTTTCTTCTTTAATGCTCATTCTAAAAATCTTAAACAGTATAGAGCAGCATTCAGATTCACTATTGCCAAAAGGCAACTAAGATTTAAAAATGTTCTTGGGTGCTTTCAGGAAATTTTGGTGCAAATGTATTGCACCAAAATACATCGGCTCTTCTTTATATAAATGAGATGACAATGGAACCAAATAATGCTGTTTCCTTGGGGCTCACATCAGGATGGGTGCCGCAGTCAAAAGAAAGTAAGCCCTGCTTCCAAAAACCAGTTAGCAAGCAATCAAAACCTTTACTGAAGTCATTTGAAAATAAAAGAACTACCTTGCATGGCACAGAGTAATGCCCTTTGAAATTCTTCTTTATCTTTTCCTCTTTCTCCCTAAAACTTCACTTTTTCACTGATTTTTTTTCTTTTTCATACCAGGGATGGAACCCAGAGGTGCTTAACCACTGAGCCATATCCCCAGCAATAATTTATATATATAAAATAATTTAGAGACAGGGTCTTGGAGTCTTGCTGAGTTGCTTAGAGCCTTGTTAAGTTGCTGAGGCTGGCTCGGAACTTGCCATCCTCCTGCCTCAGCCTCCTGAGCCACAGGGATCATAAGCATGCACCACCCCACCGGGCACAACCTCACTCTTTACAACACGGTTCTTTCTCTCTCCCCCTCCCTTTCCCCCTCCCTTTCTCCCAAAACTATCCCTTCAAAACTCAGTCCACTCCAGCTCTGGTCTTTCCCTATTTCCTGCCTTGCCACATATTCTTTTTTTCCTTAGTAGCTTCAGTCCATTCTAAAATCACCCATGGCCTTTCTAGAACCCTTTCAGTTCTTTTCTGTACCCATTACTGGGTTAACCCCACAAGGGCCAGACATGACTGGCAGGTCCAAGACACAAAGGCACTTCATTTTTCAAAGGCCAGTATCTCTTTATATATGAAGAAGTACAGATGCACTCTTGACAATTGTTGATTTGTGTTTGTCTGGTATGATTTCACGTAATAACAATTAATGAATTTTTTTAAAAAAGTCAGTGAATCAGTGAACAAATATATAGGTGAGCAAATAACTGAGAGTGTTAATAAACTACAGCTAATGCAGACCAGATAGCGATTCAACCTGGGTTACGGGATTCCACCTCTTAACCACTCTTATATTCAGCTTTCTTCTCCTACTTAAAATAGGGAAGTATTTTTGAAAATCTGTTACACAGATAAAATGAAATATCAATAAGGTGCTTACCCCAGAGCAATGTAAGCTATGAAAACTGAGCAAGATCATGCATCCATGTAAATCACTTAATTAGCTAATTCTGAATGCTGTGAACACTTCATAGATGATAGAGAAAAATCTCTGGAAGATTCAAAAGCCACAACATGGAAAGAGCTATCTTCCAACCCTGAGCAGGGTGCAGGGGTCTTCCTGACTCCAGCTCTTTGGATGGCATTCATAGCACTATCTTAAGGTGTTGTTATGTGCTTTGATCTTCCAATGACAACTTGAAAAATTAATTTTACAGGTACATTATTCATGGTTCTCAAAATCCTACAATAGCAGCTACATAAGCACTTTAAGCTTTGGACAATTTAAATGCCATCATAAGCAATTGGTCTTAAACAATTGCTTCCATGCTAAGTGATGTTAAAGAAAACCAGTGTGTTTCTGGCCCTAGAAGATACAAAACAGCAACTCTAAATACAGTGGAAAGGACTTTAGAGCCTCCTAGACCCAAGTTTAAAGTCCTCATTTATTCCTTTACTCATTCACCCAACACAATTTAAGTGGTTTGAGTGCCAGGCACTACATTAAGCTGTGGTTAAAAACACCTTCTCCACCGTCATTTGAAAGATGGTGAATCCTACGAAGTGATGGAGCTGCTCTTCGCCGAGGTGCAACATCAGCTTCATCACTTTTTAAATAAAGCCAACACCTATAAAATACATAGCACATAGAAAAACAATGGTTTCTACCATCTCCAAGGAGAGCGTTCACCAAAAGGAGGCTAAAGAGTGGAATCCAGCCAAGGCCAGGAACTTCACAGTGCTCCTGAGCCTGGGAACAGACGCAGAACCTGGTACACGACCACCACCTGATATATTAAACCATGAGTTCAGCTAATTAGAGCCCCACATTTGACTAGAGGCAAAACTTCTGGAGCCTCAGTTTCCTCATCTGGAAGCTAGAGGGTAAGGCTACTTCCTTCCTAAGTAATCCCAGGTTTAAAAAAAAAAAATACATGTTGAAGCCTCAGGCCATCAGTTTGTAGTTTATTTGCTCTGCCTGAAATTGAATGTGTACAGCTTCTTCCAAAACTCAGACATGGTATGCAGTCCCCAGATAGGTAGACTTGATCAACGTAGCCTTGTTTTATCTCTCATTCTAGATTATGTAATGTATAGACTAGTAAGTTAAAAAAACACTCAGTGCTGAAAAAAAATAGCTCGTTTGAAAATCTAAAGACTAGAAATTAACCAGTCACTTCATGTTTTTAGCAAACACACTTACCATTGTGTGGGGCTTCATTGTCCCCTTGGTGAATAGAGCCTTTAAAAATGTATACGCCTGGAACTGAATGCCGTGTCAAATCTATTGGCACTGCATGTTTAAACACCTGCATCTCATCACCAGCCCTTCATAATATTGTTAAACAATAATTATACTTATGATGAGTAATGAATCCAAATATATTCTTCCTTGAGACGTACTCATTCTTGTGTGATAAGTAACCCATTAGTAGCATAAAAAAAGCTACTCAGGTAGAACAGGATGCGTACCTACATCCATATAATACCCAATGAAGTTTTTAAATGATTATAAAAAATTGTAATGATGTCATCTTCTTTATTAGAGAATTCTTGCCTGGTTTTTAAGAGAATGTGCCATTTTTGTTTACCACAGTTCTAAATTTCACTTGCTTAATCAAATTTAAATAATATATACATATGTGTGTGTATATGTGTGTGTGTGTGTGTATGTGTATATATATATATATATATATATATATATATACACACACACACACATTTACTTATTTATTTGCTTTGAAATTTAACCAAATTTAGTTTTGTGTTCTCCATATCTGACCTGAAAATGGAAACTTGAGTTAAAGACTAAGCTTGCCTTGGACAGCACCCACACATTTTGCTTAAAACTGACATCAACTTTTATGGGTTTAGAGAATCTCAAAGGAGCTAATTCGAGTTACTGGAGTTACAAATAAGTGGCAGAAAAACTAAAGCATGACAATCACTAAAAGGAGCAACTCCATCAAAAAGAAAAAAGAAAGAGAGAGAGAGAGAGATACAAATAAAAAGGATATCAGGCAAAATAAATCATATTAAGAGCTAACAAGAATGGCAGCTCAGGGATAGGCATTTCATATCTAACTCTTGATGCTCATAATAACCTTATGAATTTCATGCTATCATTACCCTGTTTTGCAGATAAGAACGTGACATATACAAAATGAGACAATATCTCCCAAAAGTCACAGGGCAGAAAGTGGCAAATCCAGGACCTGAACTCAGCCTGTCTAGTCCCAAGTCTGGCTATATAATCACTATCCTCAACCTTTTTTCAGTTCCCACCCACTAAAGCCATCAGAAGCAGCCATCCAAAAGCAGGCCCCACACTTCTCAGTCATCTGGAATACAGTTGAGTTCTTGTTGGTAATTCCAAACCCTACTCTGGAAGAGAACTGGTCTTCCGAATATCCATCTTGCCCTAAGCCCAAGTTATCTTCAGGTAACTGATAAGAACACACTGCTCCTCTCCCAGATCTCTAAGGTCTAAAGCTCAACGTGATCAGTATCGCATCCATGTGGGTAAATGAGGCTACTAGAACCTGGATGAGTGCTCAAAGTTCTCTGCCACTTGCGATCTTCCAGAAATCATTTGCAATGTGATCCTTTGATCCCCAGGTATTACAGAAGAGTTTATGATACAAAGAGTTAGCATGATCCAAAATATAGCAAGCACCATGCAGTGCAGGGTGGGGTTGATTAAAAACAGAGGCAACTGAAATTGCACTCACCTCCCCCCATGGTTAGTGCTGCAGCCTTCATGAAACAAACAATTTTTGAGGTGGGTTGAATGCCCACATGCACCCCAGAGTATGGAAGGAGACCTCAGGAGCTGGCCCCAAGACAGCATCCTGAGGACCAGGCCAGCTACCCAGGCACCAGAAACCTAATTCTAGGGGAAACAGCCCCTAGCTCTTCTCCCCCTCCCAAAAGTCATGTCAAATGACCCTGTTAGGCCAGAGTCACATACTGCAGCCCACAACCCAATTGTGGCTCCACATTCCCTTCCTAACACAATCCCCAGTGGCTTCCCACCAAGGTAACCAGGATCTGAAACATCAGATTGAGTTACTGGAGTTACAAATAAGTGGTTGTTTTCAACACTGTATCATAACTTACTAGTCTATACATTATATATTTTAGAAAATCTATGAGTGTTTTCATCATTTGGGGACATTTTTGAGTGTGGAAGGGAGCCCACTAACAATTATTCTAGAACAACATGTATAAACCCGAACTGTCCTAGGCAAAAGGGATGCATCCATTACCTCCCTTATTCATCTCCTTCTCTCCATTCTGCCCCTGCCCCTTTGCTGTTCCTTCAATTATTCCAGGCCAGCGTCGTCTTGGGAACTTTCTGCTTCCTGTTCCCTCTCCCTGGAACCCATCCTCCAAACACCTTTATGGCTTGATCCTTCATCTCTTTCAGCTTTTTGCTAATCACAATTATTTGTCTCCCATCACCACCATGTTTTAAAAGGGATCACCAACCCCCCCAACACACACATACCCATAGCACCACTTTGGGTTCTCGATCGTCTTTGAACTACCATGTGTTCTGCTTATTCACTGTGCATTGTCTAGCTTCCCCAGGGCCTGCACACATACCTGGGCAGGTCAGGCCCTGCCAACAGGAAGAGCCGCAAGGGTCGGATGGCCCACATTCCACTCATCAGGACTTGTGCCAGGACTTGGGGCTGCATCATCCTGAATAGGGTGTGTCCTTCCACCCAATGGCACTATTTTCTAATTTGTACAGACTCCATACCTCCTGGCAGCAGCCCTCACCTCCTCCCCCTGGAAAAGCATAAACACTAGGACTTGATACTGTACACTCTAATTGCCCACCAGCAACTCCTATAGCTAAAACAATGCCTAGCATTTATAGATACCTAAAAAAAAAAAACATGTTACATAAACAAATGAATGAAAACAAGACTGAGATCTGTAGACACGCCTTCTCCAAGTGCTGAGCAGTTCATGCACTTTAAGTTCCCTTCCCCCTCTCTTTTCATTTTAAACGACATTTAACTTTACTTTCTTGATAAAACTCAACTGGCAGCGAGCAATGTACCTTCCCACTTTGAGGCAACTTAGGAAGTTTAAAACTGTCTCTTAGATAATTGCTCACACAATTCAGGATTTAGCCCAGTCATTTCCAAGTTCAAAGTCTTTTCCAGAGCATCCTCCACTCTTAAAAATGCTCCCTGCTCCCTCCCCCAGGATGGAGCATTGCAGGAAGAAATATTTTTTTTATTGGCCCTGGGGAAGTGGAGAATAACCCTAAATGACATCAGAAGGACAGCCTTTTCCTGCCTGGCCTTTCTGTTTTACCTCTCTGTTGCCTCCATAGCGATGTAACTGGTCCCGGTGGACCTTTAGGATGGTGGAGAATATGGCAGCATCTGCTGATGATGTCCTGATAAGGTCTTGGGTCTGGAGGTCTGTGCAGCTTGGAATTTCCTCATATAAATGCCAGGCTACCTCCAGACCTTCTGCTATCAGCATTTCTACAACCCACTCTTCATCAAGCAGGGAATTCTGGGTCCCTGCCCCCATGCCACTGGTAAGCTGTGGGGAAACTGGGCTATGTCCTCTGTGGAACCACAGGCCCACACACACAGGCTTTCTCTCCTTGAAACTGCAATATTGCTGCATTCTTATTTGTAAAATACTGATTCTTAAGGCGAGCGATGGATACACCAGTGTTGGTTATAGTTTTCTCTAAACCCACTATATTGCCTGAAATATCTCACAACATTCCAGAATAAAAGAGTCCACCAAACTTCTCTTCTATTGCTCTTCCTCCAGATTGATGAGGGTCTGCCAGAACCCCCAACAGGAATGAAGGGACACAACAGGAATGGTTATTATGTTACCTCTGGTACACAGGACGTAGCATTGGACAAACACTCATGGTTTCCAGCCTTGGTCAAAGCCTACTTCGTTCTCCCATTATCCAGTTCCTCTTTCTTCTTAGGACCAGAATGGAAGAAGGTCAAGCAGCAGATGGTGGGTGGTCTTGATTGGGAGCCAAGAAGAGGCCCAATACAAGCAAGCTTTGGGGTGAGTCCAGCCTCTGGGTTCAAACACAGGCAGGTGACAGTTTTGCCAAGTAGATCAGTCCTGGCAAGGTGACCCATACCAAATTCCCCGTTGGGTGTATATGTGAGAGTGGGAGTGGGATTTGACTATATGAAAAATATCATTTAGGGGTCAGATCCACCATGAGGCTGTCTTCCATTCTTGGGTGCATCTTCTCAGGATCTGTGCTCCCCTGGGAAAGGAGCCCAGAGGAAATGAGGAAACGGATCTTTCGCTTCCAAAAATCAAGTCTAGGTGAATAACTTTAAATTTTCTTTTCTACATTACTGTTTTTGAGGTACTAGAAGCATTCGATGTCTTTTTCTGAACTCTCTTGATTGTCCAAAGACAGTTCCCCAATTCCATCCTTTCCATCAATCAATGAAAAATGCAGCCCGCCCCCCCCCCCCACCAAGATGCCTCCTCCTTCTACAAGCTGCCCGACTAATGTTGACCACAGAAGAGGTTTTACTCAGGGCAGGAGGGCACAGAGGTGGGAAATTTGCCAGGGAATCCAATGTGGACCAGGATGTCCAGCCCAGCAAGGTCACTAGCCCAGTCTGAAGTAGGCAACGTGTGGTCGTACCAACTGTCCTCCCAGTTTCTCCGTATCCATATCTTCTCACATCCTTGATCTAACTGGGGCCATTCTTGCTCCTTCTTGAAACACTGAGCCCTGTTCCTGGGAGCCTACACTTAGTTCTAATCCCATAACTCTCCATAACTCTCTGTGAACCACTTAATTTAATTTTGTTCAACTCTTCTCTTCCATCAACCAGAGTCAGCTTCTCTTGTTTGCAAATAAGAGTCCCACTTAGGACCCTATCAACAATGGCACGTGCCCTTCTGTTCTTATCTTGCTTTTTCTCTACTGTACTTATCACAATTTGACCTAACAGTTTATTATTCAGCTTTTTTATCCCACACTGGGATGAAATTTCCTTGAGGTCAGAATCTTTGTTTTTGTTCATTTTTACTTACTTAAAACAATGCCTGGTAGACATTGTACTTAAAACAATTTGTTACATGAATGAAACATCTAACACTTATTGATCCATTTAACCCTAAAGATTATTCTGTTAGAAACCAGAACCTCTGACATTTATCCAGGATTCTATTCCCAAGTTTCCACCTCTAGTAAGCAACACTTTCCAGCTTTGTGTGTATGATTCTAGGCAGAGATACCAGAGGAGCCCTGGTGAGATCTTTTCAGGTATGCAAATATGTCCCTCTTATCATTTCTGTAGGACACAGACTTGCCGGCTATCATCTGGGCCAATTATTACTAGTTTTATTTTGTTCAAATGAACATTCGCCTCTTTTTAAGACGTTCATATTGAATATTAGAAAAGCCAAGCCTTTACCAAAATTTTGGGAGGCCATTCTTTATATAAGTGTTGTTCCCAGATCACCTCGGCCACAGCAGAAGTTGTAAGCTCAGCACCATATCATGCTAAGGTCTTGGAGACACTCTGCTTCTCAAACTACTCTCATAAAAGAGCATAAAATGTCTCCCTGTCCACATTTGACTCACGTACACCTACCAAGAACCCAAGTCACATGACCTACAGCTCTACACAGTTCTGACTCCTAACAGTCCTCAGAACGCCCGCAGCATGGAAGCTTCCAGTTCGTTCTTCCAAGTGTCCATTTTAACACTTGCTGTGGAAAAAAAAAATGCATTCCCACATTCTGCACGCAAAAACAGCTTCCACACCAACCTTAAATGGACCATGATTTCAAAATATATGCTAATGTATGATCCCTGATTGGGCTATGTATTTGAAATGTGGGATTGCAATGTGGTTGTTTTGTTGTTGTTGTTGTTTTCCCCACAAATACAAAATCGTTTCTCAACAATACTATCAGGAAAGGGTCCAGCAGAGCAAAAGAACACCAAGCACTGCAGAGTGGCACTACCGGGCAGCTCAGTGGAGGGGGAGATATGGTCAGAGTCCCCTTTCCACCCCTGTGCAGAAGAAGGACCCAGCAACCGAGGCTGACTTCCAGCTGGGGCTGAGCAACCCCACCCAGCACTGGACCACATGCTGAAGAACAAAGGGAAGACCCGTGGGGGCTTTGGTGCAGACGGAGGAGCTTCCAGAGACAGCAAAGTCGTTGCAGGAAGAGCAGCTCAGCATCAATGGAGAAGCAGGGACACAGCTCGCAGAGCACACCCAGCACCTACCATGTGTCCAGCTCGTCCTTTCGTTGGCGCGATAAATACCAAGTCAGCATCTTCCTTGTGCCAGAGATTTCTGCTGGAGATGGGAATATGACAAACAGCAAGGGACCCGTGGCCCTGCCCTCGTGGAGCTTACGTTCTGGGACACAGCAGCACTGAATATATATTTGTTGAATTCACCAATTGAATAAACTACTGAGCCAACATTTCTTTTTATTCTAGTATGATTTCTTCATCTGCCACATTACAAGGTAGAAAAGAGCCTGGGAGGGAGGCGGGCAGAGGGGCCGAGCAGAAAAGGGGCCACGGGAAGAGGATGAGCACTGGGGCCGGGAGGTCCTGGAAGCCATCAGAAAGACTTTGGACTTGATGGTCAGTGAAACCGAAGTCCACTGGAGGTTTGTGAGCAGAAGAATGATGTCATCTGTTTATATTTTTGGAAATGTTATTAAATCTTTCAATCCAACTTTGACTGGAATTTATTTCTCCCACCATCTGTTCATCTTTTGTATTTACATCTCAAATAACTTTAAACTGAGAGGGAAAAGCAAAGGTGGATGCACTTATCCCCTGAGAGAAATTATCTATCATGTTAAACAAATAATTCTATAACTTGACTGTTTTCATTCTGCATTAAGTTACCAAGATTTATTCTTGATGGTGAGTATAACCGTAATTCATCCTTTAAACTACTTGCAATGGTCCAGTGTATAAATACTCCACAAAATATTTATCCATTCTTCTGTTGATGGACATTTATGCTTTTTAAATTTCCCATTATAAACTGGATGCCTCAGAAAGCAGTCTTCTACATGGCTCCATTGAGTAGAGAGTCTCTGATTTCTTACCCTGGTGGGAATGATTGAGTTGAAAGTGTTTGCATTCCACGACTGTGTTAGATTTTGAAAATGCTCTCCACGGTGATTCTGTAGTGACATAGCTGAGACTTCCTACTTCCCTACACTTTTGTCAACTGATGAATATGAAATGATCTTTATGGTTTTTGCATTTCTCTCAACACTAGTAAGGTCAAACATCCCTCAATACATATTAATAAATTACTACCTTAATCTATTAATATGCATCCCATACGTTTATTTTTATCTTAAACTATTTTTTGCACCACTAGAATTAGCCCTACTTGATTAGATAGATAGGTAGGTAGGTAGATAGATAGATAGATAGATATAGAGATATATCACTGAATGTATTTTTCAGAAACTTCATTTAATATTTTTCACAAATTAGATTGATCCATAGGATGGAAGTGGGTCCCTAGTCTTCACTTCAGCTGCCACAGAAGAGTGGCATCCAGGCATCTCTTGTTGGTAAGCTCCAGAGGCATGATCTCACTGTTTCAGTGTAAGCTAATGTCACCTGTGTCATTCCTTTCCTAATGAAGGGGCCTGTGATCCTCTTTCAGGAAGCCCTTGACGCACAAATGAAATGACTCCACCACAGGGAACTCATAGGCGCCCTCTCCTCTCCAACACAGTTCACGCTGGGAGTCAGAGAATCCTTTAGCTGCATGGAATCTTAAGATGTCAATTACTTGAAATCTAAATGGAAGATTAACTAATGAAACAGCAGAGTGCAGGTGCCTTATTTCCATGTATTCCTCTGCTTTCACAGAGTGGGAACCACTAGGAAATCAGGTCAGATTTTCTAAGACTAAGACAAGTTTTTGATCTTTTCTACACTTGGTCTTTTTCTTCCAACTTAAAATGTGAGTTTCCACACCTCTTGATTTCTACTCTTGAATTCCATTTTCAGTAACCTTCTTGCCACTTCTCAGCAAGCAGTACCTTGGGGCAAGCCTCCTTATAAATGTTGGAAAAGAAAGACCACAGAAGATAAAACCAACTAACGTAGAGTCACCTCCTGCCCATATGCTGAGGCTTAGTGATTCCATCAGGGTCCCTGGGCTAAGTGGTCCTCTTTAGAAGACATTGCAAAGACCTTCATGGTAAAGGGAAGGAAATAAAGGTAATCACTTTGGTATGTAAATCTCAGTACTGGTTGAAAGGTTTCTTTTTCTTCAATCCTGCTTTTATAAACAACACTTTGGTGGGACTAAATCTGAGAAGCTACCACAGCTCCATGACAACTGGACTGGCCAGCCAGCCATGGTGACCATCTCCATGTGCACATCACAGTCATTTACAGAGACTCCCATGTTCATTGCAGGGACAAACATTCACTTTGGCTCTCACTAAGAGCAGATCGTTAGCCAATGAGTGGGAAGTGAGATGGGAAAGAACAGTCCTGTCAGGGCAGGCAGCTCGCCTTTCTCCTGATGAAGCCAGTTATATATTTTTATTGGTTATAGTAAAACAAGAGGATTATGCTAGTTTCTCTATGTTGTGCCACATACCAGCACTGCAAAAGTGCCCCAGGCACTGTGATTTCTATTCTTGCTATCAGATGAATGCTGTAGGTTTTCCTCAGTATACATATCTGTGTGTACAAAATAAAGAAACAGTACGATTCTCAAACAGGATTCAGACTGCTATGGGTAATGTGTTTTAACATCCTTCTTAGTTTATAATTTTAAAAAAATAAATATTTTATAAGTTATGAGGTCGAAAAGGCATAAAGGGTCAAATCTCAGGCATGGAGCCCCCAGAACCCAAAAGGGTGACAGTGTGGATGCAGCCCTGCACAACAGGACCCCTGCTTACTCACTTTTGAAGGTAGCATGTTTCTCTTCCACAGGGTCACACTGTTCACAATGGGCATGTAGCA
Source organism: Marmota monax (assembly GCF_021218885.2). NCBI lineage: Eukaryota > Metazoa > Chordata > Mammalia > Rodentia > Sciuridae > Marmota > Marmota monax. The sequence goes on from NW_026695202.1 coordinate 2,180,277, forward strand.
AAAGAATGTCTGAAAGAGTCGAAACAAGGCATTCAGTATTGCTTTAGTAATCCTCCACTTCTGTTCCAACGATGACTTTGAGGCAGATCGGAGGAGAATGATCCCAACAATAGCTGTTCATTCACTGAGTGCCTGAAGAGAACCATGGTGAGCCCAAAACACAGTCACCACCTTCAAGAGTCCAGAGCAAGCCACAGGTAGGAACTAAAGAATCACATAAATACATGTAAAATTTAAATGGTGACACATGTCATCATGTGTCATGTTGATACATGAAGGCAAAAGACAAAGAATTTTGAGAGTATTGAAATACGATAGGATGAAATAGAATTAACATGTACAGGGCTGGGGTTGTGGCTCAGTGGTAAAGCATGTGCCTAGCACGTGTGAGGCACTGGGTTCAATTCTCAGCACCACATAAAAAGAAATAAATGAAATAAAGATATTGTGCCCAACTACAACTAAAAAGAATTAAAAAATAATAATAATTAAATGTGTACACTCTTTGCCATGTGACTTTGATGTACCTTTCATAGCCTGAGTCAACTCCAGCTCAGCCAAATACAGTCAAGTCAACCCACAGACCCGTGAACACAAGTGAGAAATGAATGCTGCTTGTTGCATGCTGGTTTGGAGCTGTTTGTTATGCACAATGAAACAATATACAATACATGAGAGATGATGCCCATCCAGGTCAGGAGAGGCATCCCTGAGGACCTGCCATTTTATTTAAAATATCACATCTTAATAAGCTAACATCTGAACTTGTTTTCAGACTTCTGGTTTTCAGTTTGATACTTTTTACTTAGCTAGTCACAAGGCTTAAGGTCCTTGACATTTTGTTGCCTGACATTTGCTAAAATTGTGCTTCGGCCTTTGATTATCCTAGGAAGACCAATGCCACGAAGAGGAGGCCAGGACACAGGCAGGGGCCGTACAAACAATAGCAAGGCCATCACCACCTCTCCTCACAGTGCCCAGCATCTAAAGCAGTGATAGCAGCCAAGCATCCCACAAGGAGAGATGTGAGTTCCACGCCATTAGAAGTCATGAAGGAGAGACAGAGAGACATTCATGGAGCCAAGGAGAATAACTGATATTAGACATGGGGGACACAAAGGAGACTTCCAAATGGGGACAAGAAGAAAATGGCTTCTCTGACACCCAAGACCAATACCAGAGGATGTGGCAAGAAAAGGAGGAGGAGGAGGCAGGTGGCAGAAGAAAGGTAAAATTACTAGCACCTGGAGGAAATCATTGGGGAGGGTAAAAGGACTTCAGAGCACTGAGATGCAGGAGTAGGGTAGACACACAATACATGCAGGCACAGGCCGGGGAGTGTGAGCCACACTGATGTCCCCTGTGAAGTCAAACAGTGTGCCCCTTAAAACAGAGCATCCCTGATCTCAACTCTGCCAGGCACAATCAATGGGCTTCAAGAACGTAGGGGGACTCTGCTGAGATCCCCAAAAGAGTCACAGAGTGTAAGAACGGGAGGGAATCTGAAATCCCATCTGCATGTGACAGATCATGATACCGTCCAAGGTCACACAACCACACAGTGACAAGACAGTGCTATGCTCAGAGTCCGGACTCTGTTCCAGCCCGTGACCCTCTGCTGAGATTCCAGCATATGCACGCAGCCTTCAAAATCTAGCTGCCGGGTCTGATTGGGAGAGTGACCCCCTGTGAGCAGGAAGGAGAGGAATCTCATTTAGAAAGCCAGAATCACCCTGGGGGAGACAGGGACATCCCATCACCTGAATCTCGGTTCTCACCCTCAGTGGGCTCCTGGCCTCTCTCCAACTGTGCACTTTCAAAGATCCAGTGTCTTCTAACAAAGTCACCTGTGCCTGGGGTGGGCAGCGCAAAGCACTGAATCCCACCCCTTCTATGCTGCTCTGAATGTTTAGTTCTGTGGCCATGTCTCAGTGCTGTGCTCAGAGCGAGCAACGTCAAACGGCACATCCATTTGGCTTCATTCAGAGAAACTGGAAAAACAGTGCCTCTTAAGAGTATTCGGTCCACTACCTGAACATTGTACACAGAAAGATTTCTGCTTTGTAAGCAATTAAGGCTTCATGGTAGCCAATAGCCAAGGAAATCCTGTGCATTCCTATTGTTTTGTTTTTGAAATTTTGTACAGCTTTATTGAGCTCTAATTAATTGATATACAAACACCTGCATATAGCTGATGTATACAATTTGATGAGTTTGTAGGAATCCTCAGGAGAAAAAATAATAATAATAATCAGAGACTGGGGTTATCTGATTCCCTGGAAAAGCTTCACCTTGAACTTTAAAATGCAGGTAAATTCTCTTTTTAAACAAAAAAGCTATTGTCATCAACAAGGGGGAAAAAAAGGCTTGAAAGAATAAAGTAGCTGGGATATTCATTGTCAGTCATTAACCTGATTTTCTAATGAATATGGCATTAGGCATTCATTAACAATCATTTGTGTTTATGTTGAGCAGTGGATGTATAATGAAGGTTGGTAAATGAAAGCAAAATTAAACCAGGGAATTTTGGACACTTATAAAGCAATTAGCTTGTTTGGCAGTAATTACACATTGAAAGCTAAATCAAGTGCATTTAGAAAGCCACAAGAGTCGCCCCATAAACCTGAGGTGCTTTGCTCTAAAATAATAATAATAATAATAAAAGCCTCTCTTTCCTTCCAATGAAAAAGAAAGGCAAAAATGCGGTATAAACGACAAGCAAGACTCAGGTCCAATGAAAAGAAATAGAGTTACAGTCCATATGTTAGAGAAGAGGCGAGTTACCCAAAATTAGGACTGCCCAGCCAATTAAAAAGAAAGAAAGAAAAAGGAAGGAAGGAAGGAAGGAAGGAAGGAAGGAAGGAAGGAAGGGGAAAGGAAAGGAAAGGAAGGAAGGAAGGAAGGAAGGAAGGAAGGAAGGAAGGAAGGAAGGAAGAAAGAAAGAAAGAAGAGCAAAGCAAAGCTCTTTAAAAGATGATGTGAAACCAGGTAGTATACACTGAAGGGTTCAAGTTTTGCTCCGTCTGTGTTCACAGGCACACACACCAAGTTTACATACTCCAACCACCTACCAGTTGCATGAACAAGAAAAACCTAATTTACAGTCAGGTACCTGGCAGCCACGCATCTCGGTGGCAGGCTTTTGTAACTAACAATTTGGTCTCTAAACCACAATCTTTCATTTCACTTTCAGAGACTCTGTTTTCTAAAAGGAGGAGAACAAGTTAAATAGTTTGAAAAGGACTTGGAGAGAAAGCACAACTGAACACGTGATAAAGCAAAAGAAGTAAAATGCAAAACTCCTGGCGATCACAAAATTTGTCAACAGACATGTGGCTACTCCAAAAATATATGCAAAATCCAATGAAGCTTTCGGGTGAAGAGTTAATATTTTTCAGAATTTTTAATCTTACAGTATTAAGCTGAGAAATATTAGAAAGGTGCTGTTTAAATGTATGTGTGTGGGGGGGGTTCCTTCCAAGGGCTACAAAAACATGATTATGCTGTAGGAGAAAATCTTCAGATGAGCCCCCAGGTCTGAGCAAAGGGACAGAGGTTTTCAAACTGGAGTCAAAGTCTCCATCACCCTCCTCAAAAAGGTCTGAAGATTCATGAGCCCTTCTCATCAGACAAATACCTTTGCAAATAAGGGGTTGCAAGCTCTGGAGGGTTAGTAACCAAAAGAAAAGTTCCCAAGGGGATCCACAAAGGGCAGCTGGCTTTGTGGAAACATTTGCAAAGTGCTTGGGCGTAGACTATGCTAAAAGCAAATACTTGCTTTGCCTCTGGGATTGGAAGCGAGAACGGAAACCAGGAGATAGCTTTGAAATGCTCTCTTCAGTCATGAACTGCTATCACATTTTAAAAAGCATATTTGCCGTGATGAGGTGGTGCATTTCTTTCAAAAGATGTGGTCCCTCCTTAAAAAAAATAATTTATTTTATTTCTAAGCAGAGGTTCAAGATGTTAAACTGAGGCCCAACACGGTGGCGCACGCCTGTAATCCCAGGGGTTTGGGAAGCTGAGGCAGGAGGATTGCAAGTTCAAAGCCAGCCTCAGCAACAGCAAGACGCTAAGCAACTAAGTGAGACTTTGTCTCTAAATAAGATGATAATACAAAATAGGGCTGGGGGTGTGGCTCAGTGGTCAAGTGCCCCTGAGTTCAATCCCCTGTACCCCCAAATTTAAAAAAAAGATATTAAGCTGAAGACCTCATTTCTCACTTATTTGAACCCTTTCTGAAATATTAAGATCATCTACTTAGTTCTAATCTAAGGGGTATTTCACTTGCAGTTTTCTTGGTCAGGTAATTCCTTCCTGATTCTGATCAAGGGCTCATCAATGGGCCAGTGCACTATTTGGTTCTCTTTGTAACAGTCCCGATACCTTTTCCTGAGTCTTCATAGACAAACACAGGAATTCCAGGGAGTCCACTATTCTCAAAGGCAACTGCTACTAATCCAGTGCTTTATTGTGCCTTCCAGTCACCTGGGGACCAGTTCAAACACAGGTTCTAACTCAGGAGGCCTCTTGTGTTCCTTTTTTCAACAAGCCACACACAGTGTTGATTCCCAGACAGCAAGACACTGATCCATACCTCCTTGTAGTACATCCCTAATGCAAGGAGACCTTCAGATCAAGACCAGGGGTAAATGAAACCCTAGAAGTAGATCACATCCTCTCCAATAAGAGACCTGGAAAGTGCCATGATCCAGAAGACCAGCAACGGAGGAATATCCACTAGGATTGGAGCACATGAGGAAGTGTCCATCGCCACTCCTAAGCATCTGGGGGGCTTCCCGGCTGCTCTAGCTTTGCTGTCCACTTGTCTAATTGTTGAAATAAAGACAATTCCATTTATCAAATAATTATTGTTATGTCTTGCAATATGCCCATCATCAAAGGTACAAACATAAATGCAGCATGATCCCCAGAAGTTTCCACCAGCAAGATGCCCGCACAGCATTGAGAGAGAAAAGGAGAGAGAGTAGGCAAGGGACAGTAAAGGTGGACATGAGGGCAAGTATGAGGACAGCCACTCTAACAGACCTCTACATCCCTGCTTCTCAGAAAGGTCACATCCCCATCTTGCTGAAAGTGACTGCATAATCCATAACCAGGCCCTTGACCATTGCAAAATCAAAAACCAATCAAGAGGAGCTTATCAGTTCCTCCTCACCTGCCTTTAAAAGGAGGAGTGAGGTAAGACTTCAGGGGCACTCTTGCCCCTCCTGGGAGTGTTCACGCGGAGTTCTGAATCTTCCTCTCACTTTCCCTGTTAATAAAATCCCAGCTGGCTTGCTTGCCTTGATGGCGCTCTCGATGTCCATTCTTGACTCCAAGGAACACGAGCCCAATCCCAGCTCCTGCAGCGAAGGGCAGGAGGGACGTGAGGTACCAGGGAAACTCCTCGCCAGACCTAAGCTGAAGAAGGTTCAGACAAAGGAGAATCATCAGGAACTGCTTCTTGGAAGGGATGTCAGTTGAGCTGAATTTTGAAACAAGAGCAAAATCTATATCTAGTTGGAAAAGAGGGAGTAAAAGTGTAGTAGCAGAGGATCGGTATGCAGAAAAGTCTGGCCTGGAAGGACATTCTCTCATGGCAGTTACTGCCAGGCACAATTATAGGGTGTCCCTACAATAAATAGTGCCCCAATCCTCCACCACAGCACTTTCTTTTTATTTGTTCTTTTTAGTTATGCATGACAGTAGGATGTATTTTAATATATTACAGATATGTGGAGTATAATTATTCTAATTAGAATCCCATTCTTGTGGTTGTACATGCTGTGGTGTACACTGGTGATATATTCATCCATGAACATAGGAAAGTTATGCCCAATTCATTCTACTGTTTTCCTATTCCCATCCCCCTACTTCCCTTCAATCCCCTGTCTAATCCAATGAACTGCTACACTTCCCCCCCCCCTTATTGTGTGTTAGCATCTGCATATCAGAGACAACTTTGGGCCATTGGTTTTGGAGGGATTGGCTTGTTTCACTGAGTATAATATGCTCTAGCTCCAGCTATATACTGGGAAATGCCATAATGTCATTTCTTCTCTATGGCTGAGTAATACTCCATTGTGTACAGATACCACATTTTCTTTATCCATTCATCTGTTGAAGGGCACCTAGGTTGGTTCCATAGCTTAGCTGTTGAATTGAGCTGCTATAAACATTGATGTAGCTGTGTCACTGAAGTATGCTGATTTTAAGTCCCCAAAGGACTATTGAACAGCCACTGTTTTTATCATTGCATAGTTTTTAGTTAAAAAATTAAGAAGCCCAGGGTTGGGGATACAGCTCAGTTGGTAGAGTGCTAGCCTCACATGCACAAGGCCCTGGGTTCAATTCCCAGCACCACACACACACACACACACACACACACACACACACACACAAAATCAGAAGCTCAGGAATTTAATGACAGCCAAGGCAACACCACTATTAAGAGGTGGAGTTAAGATTCCAAGGTGAGGCTGCGCAGCTGTAAAGCCTGCATTCTTTTCACAATGTTCTAGTGTCTTCCATAAGTATTTCTGAATGCCTAAACACAAGGTATGTCGCAGCAAGTGAAAACACAAGAGACTGGCATTGAGTTTCTACACAAAGATCTCGGCCTCTATTTTTACTTCCCTCAACTAGTACTTTATTTACACAGAAAAACAATTTATCCCAATTCCCTGGTGATTTAGGATTTTAATAGCCTTGGGCAGATCTCCTATTGACCAAGAGTTTGAGACTCTCTAAACAACTAAGATTTTACTTTTGGTCCCACCTTATATATTACCTTTTTTTTTTTTTTTTTAAAAAAAAAGGGTCTAGATTTTAAAAAGTGAGATCAGACAGGACAGCTGAAAGTGGGCCAACAGGATGGTGGACCAAGCCACAGCTAGTCCTATGGAGCCCTCCGACAAAGTTAAAAAGAAAAAAATATGGCACCCTCTCTTGGCAGATACAGCTACATGACAGGACGTGGTTTGGTCCGTAAATACCCTTGTGTAGGGCAAACCCTTGCAACTTCACATGGTGGTGGCCCTGGCTGTCAGCTGGAGTACATAGTACAAGGGTGAACACAAAAACCAGATTCCAGAAAAGAGAGTGAAGCGGAAATACCGGCCATGGGGATGGTACACACTACTTTTAGGAGTTCAACCATGAATGGAGAACAAGAGATGGGACAGAATCCAGACAGGGCAGCAGGGTCAAGTGTTGACTTTTTCTCCCCCTAAATAATTAGAGAGATCTGGGAAAGCTTGGAGACAGAGGAAGGGGGTGTGGAGGTGAGGAAGTAGGCTTAACACACACAATAGTCAACTTTAAATTCAAAAGCATCAGTTCCTAATTCTAATCCTATCTTCAAGGAAAACAAAATCATCTAGGATTAAAAGACTCTTGGAATCTAAAAGGAGGTAAACCTGATTCCCCTCTCAAAATAAGTAGTAAGACTCAAGCTTGAATAAAATAACTTATTCTTTGTGTGTATCATGATTATAAATTGATTTCTCAATTTCTCATGGTCAGCCACTGATTTCAGAAGCCCAAGGATAATAGTGGGAAAAATGAATTTACCCACATATTTATATAATTATTTTTTGTTTTATTAAAGCAGAACTCATAAGTAAATTCCTTGTTCCTTTTACACCCAGTAAACTGTGCAAAACCAAAACTACATATTCTTTTTTTAACTCCTCCATTAACAGTTTTGTAGCAAAAAGCACTAAAATAACCTTTGCTAGAATCTCTTCTCTGTCTTTGGTTGCTGGAAAATCCAGGAGATATACAAGTTATAGTACATATGGCCAAATATCAGCAACTTCCTTATAAATTCAATGATCATAATTTTTAAGTGTAGCTAGACCTAGTGAACTCTTACCATGATTCACCTAAGTTTAGCAATAACTATCAGGAATACAAAGAGTTAAGGTTTGAGTTAATTGCATATTTCATCTTTTGACGTGGTTACCATTTCAGAAGACTCATTGAATTTTTAGAAACCCACCAGCCCAGTCAAAAGAAATCACAAATCCTTAACTAACATATGCTAACTTTTCTTTAAGGAACAAAAGAAGCATCTTTGTTTGTTCCTCACCAGCAAACACCGAGCCATCTAAAAAAGAGTTCTTTCAGTGGCAATGTTAGCAGGGAAATTCAATTGTATTTAATTAAGTTCTTCCCCAAAAAACTGCACACAGAAGCATCAAAGAGGTTATCAGAGGTCAGATGCCTGTCATGACTTTCTGACCCTCCCAAAATGCAAAATAAAAGATAGTGGTATCCCCGCTGGTAAGACGGGCTTCCACATTTGTGTCTCTCCCTTTCTGCTTTAATTTAATAGCAATCAGGACAATATGGCTGCTTTTTTCTGAACAATGGGACGGGCAGAAGTTAGAGTTACAGCGCTGCAAGGGGGAGGCTGGAAACAAGGGAGGCTCACTATGGCTTTTAAGGTTCAATAAGAACATCACTTTGATACCCATAGAAAAAAACTTGAAAATCTATTTAACATTCATTGTGGTCCAAAAATGGACAGATGTGCACTTCTGAAATCTCGTATTCTAGAATCACTTTAAGTTGTTTACTTTCTTATAAGATCCTTTTTAAAAGGGATATACACCTGAAAGGGATTTCTTCTTCCCTATCCAAAAATAAATATATCTGGTCATGCTTTTAGCAGCTCCCTGACTTTAAAATATTAAATATTTATGACCCTTATTTTTCCAAATTTCATAATTTTCACAAGTCTACAAACAATCTTATAATGATTATGTGTGGACATCACTAGAAGTCCTCAACATTTTTCATGGAAACCAGACAGAAATTAATTAAGCCAAATGCTCTTCGAAGTCTTGCATGTTTAATTACAAAGGAGTCCCAGACATGGAACTTACATCCCATGTTTAAGAAATTATATAATTAAGTGACCCAGTAAAAATAACCTCAGAATCTGGGACCCAGAAGACATCTTAAAGATCATCTAATCAGCATCCCAGCTGATATTTGAATCTCCATCACACTCCCAACCCACTAACATCCAGTCTTTGGTTAGATAATTTAAAAATTCTAAATTCACTCTTCCCTGTGGCCACCCATTTCCAGGGAGATGATCTCTTCATAAGCAAAATTTGAAGACCTAAACTAAAAGGAGATTAGTTTTGAGGCCCAAGAGCCCCAAATTTTAATTCTAGTTGTGCAACCAATTTAGGAATTCAAATAATTCATTTAATTACTCTATCCACACATAAAAAAGAAGGTAAAAGCATTTGGATGATCATCTCTGAGCTAAGATCCTTGTGTTTTTGTGTGCTGATTTTTTTCTGAAGGACTGGTTAGGTCAGGAGAATGAATCTTCTTGGTTAGGCCAGGAGGGTGAATCTTCTTCAACTTGAACACCAACCCAGGTCAACTGGGGGAATGGCTGCCTGGAGACCCTTACAGGTTTCACAGGAAAGAGCACCTTGACTGACATGGTTATCAAGGATGGCCACAAGCAAGTCCCACAGTGATGGGAACCTATACCCATATTTATTAACTTTGCTCTGGGTCATGACTTGAAAAGAGCTATAAGGTCATTTGGGACTGCAACTTGCTTAAGCAAGAATAGTAGGGAGAACAGAGCAGGTGGAAACAGAGATTATTTCCATAGTTGTTCTAGTCTTGGGAACCTGAGCAGATGACGTCCTTTGTTTCAGATCAGGAAAGTAGGCTAACAGTAGAAGACTGTGTGCATTTGTGTCCACTCACCCTCCTGAAAACCACTGAAGAGGGAAGAGTAAGGGTCAACAGTTACTGAGCACATCTCTCCAACCATACGTAGGAGGGACTATGATCTCCAGTCTCATCAGAAAACATGAAAGACTAGATTCCAGGTCCAAGGACACTCAGTTACCAAACATGGGGGATTGGAACCAAGATCTGGGTGCAGTGTGCCTCCCAGTACATGCCAATAACTTTTAATATTGTTTTTAATTCCCTTTAAGAGAAAATACAGAAAAGCACTCTGCTGCACTGGCCTCTTTCCTCAGCATGTTGCACACCTGTCATTCATTTGCCAACTTGACCCATGACATCAAGCTGACAGGTAGCTAATTAATTTGCTACATACCCCCCCCCAAAAAAAAAGAAAAAGAAAAACACCAATCTCTTTGAGTATTCACATTATTCTAATAGGGCTAGATTTCATCTTATTAATATCTCTCAGTATGCAAAAGCTTTAAAAGAAAACAGTGATCAAAGGAGGACTTGCTGTGAGTTTTGCTATGTAGAACTATAGCAATGTATTCTTTCCATGATCCTCTACTTTTGTTCCATATGGCATGGTATCCTTGGGTACTAGAAAATACAGTCATCACCCAAAAGAAAAATCACAGAAAGTAAATTCATTATGGACAAGTATCACTATGGTCAAAATGTCTCTCTCTATACCTCTTTGTGTTGAAATCTGTAATACCCATGTGTCAGCATCAAGATGTGGGACCTTTGGGAGTGACGAGACCATGAGAGCAGAGCCCTTATCAGTGGGATTAGTGGCCTTTTAAGAGTCCTGAGGAAACTTTTTTTGACTCCCTCCACCATGTGAGGACACAGGAGAAAGCACCAACTTTGAAGAAAAAGCAAACCCTTGATAGTCATGAATCTGCTGGTGTCCTGACCTTGAACTTCCCAGCCTCCAGAACCATGAGCAATACATTTTTGTTGTTTATAAATCACCTAGTCTAGGTAATGTTGTTATAGCAGCCTGAACATACTAAGACAATTATATAGACAGTTACATAATACACACACACGAAGCCAGAGAGAGAGAGAAAGAAATGAACTAAAAAAAAATAAATAAATAAAAGGATTATTTGAATCCCTATTTCCACACTAAATATAAATCATGAAGGAGTCCAATATTGTGTCCCCTGGAAACAGACCAACTGCCCTATGCAGCAAGCACTTGCCACTACCGTGCTCTGAGTATGTAGAGCATAATTAAGGAGACTATACTTAAAACACAGGTGTGCACTACATCTGGACTTGTTACCAAGGCAGCAAAACACCATCTGATACACCAGGAGAAAGCCCATGCTCTGGGCTCTTTCTGCAGACTAACACTGAACCCAGTCCAAATTTTCAACCTTTGAATCAGCAAAGTAAAATGTCATCGTTCAAAATCAAAATGGAAAGTATGTTGAACACCAAGACCATTTTTATTTAGTTTCATTTGATGAAACACAAAGAGTATTTTAACTTAACTAAACCAAATAAATGGTACTGTAATACAAACATGTGCTAAGCTTTTTGTCAGACTGCAATAAAAATTGAAAGAGACTAAATCCCCACAGCAAAGAAAAAAACGTGACTTTCCTTTTCACACAGTAGGAGTGTTGTGGGTCAGGTGGGGAAACATGGCTTTGGCGCATACATGCTGCATTCCTCTCCTGGTGCTGGCTCTGTGACCTTCGGTAAGTAATGGCAAAAGCAACCATTTATCAAATACCTGAGCTGCCAGGCATCCTATATATGCTAGATCTTTTAATCATGGTCTGGTGATATAGGTATTAGAGAATTAAAGTGGTAAGTAAAACTTACAATTACACATATTGTATCTATATAATATTATACATTAAACACACACACACACACACACACACACACACGATCAAGTTAAAGTTGTGTTTTACAGTAAACCATTTTAACAATCTGAGGAAAAGGCAGCCTACCCCAAACGTAAGGACAAAATATACAAGAACAATGGAAAACTAGGAAGGGCAGTTAATGTGGGAGGCCACCCGTAAGTTATTTGAGCTTATTTAAGCATCTTCACTGGGCCTTGAGCCAGGAAGGTTTAGGTTTGCCATTGCAAACTATTTTGTGGCTCTCCTCCCACTCGATGGATTGCACGAGGCACGTGGTCTCTGTCTTCAGTGGGCTAAGGAGACCACTTTCGTAGCTCTGGAGTTGGGCGGACCCAGTTGGAAACTGGACAGCCCACCTCCTACTTTAATTGGCTAAGAACATTCTGTGGAAAACCTTTGAGGTTCCCCCATATAAATAAAGCAAACAGGGACTCTCACTCTCTCTTTTCGTGTGGAAGTTTGATCCCTAAGATCGGACAGCCCTCCTGCCCTACCCACCCCCCATGCTTTCTAAAATTATTTCCTGTGTCCTGTGGTTGCTTCACCATTTTCTCTTTCTTAGTTTTATTTTGCAGCCAGTCCATTACACACAGAGGAAACCCAAATTCCAGCGCCTGCGCAGGACATGAGCAAGGAGTTAACACCAAACCATATCTACAAAGTGTAATAGAATTAGTCTAGGTGTCCATCATCAGATGAATGGATAAAGAAAATGTGGTTTATATACATAGTGGTATATTATCCAGCCGTAAAGAAGAACAAACTGATGTCCTCTGAAGGACAATGAATAGAACTGGAAACCATGTACAGCAAAATAAATCAGACTTATAAAGCCAAGTACTGTATGTTTTCTCTCATGTGTGGACGCTGGGGGGAAGGAAAAAATATGACATTGTGAATGGAGAAGGAAGACCATTAATTTAGAGGAAGGGGATCATGAGGACTAGGTAAGAAGAGGTATTGGGAAATGAAATTAAATGTTTATGTGTTGTGAATTCAACACAATGAAACCCACTATTCTGTGTGATTAATATGTATCAATAAAAAGTTTTTTTTTAATTTCCTGGTATTAAATGAATGGTCCATGTGTGACCTTGAACACATAAAAGTTTAAGAGTTGCATGCACCCGTTTTCTGCTGAGAGGACTTCATGGTTAGCACTAAATATGGCCCTGGGTACCATGCAATATGGTTAGAAAGATGAAGCAGGCAGACCTGGGAGATTGCCCTCAACATGGGATAGACCTCACAAAACTCAAAAGAATGGATAAAGAAAATAATGTGTAAGGGATAATAACTTGTTTAAATTTTTATGCATATCTGATAAGGACTGCATGTTCTTTCTCTTCAGAGATTCTGGTCAAGTTGATGAAATTAATGATTATATAACTACCATTCTCAGTGTCTCATCTATCGCTCAAATAAGTTAGCCCTGATATTGGGGGAAAGCCTTGAACTTGGACGCAACAGCCATCAGGCAGACTAATCCTCAATGACTTGCACTTCTAGCACCACCCAAGAATGTTGTATCTGCCTAGAGGAGGATCAGACAAAGAAGTTATTACCTGAATGTTCTAGAAAATCAGGAAGTTCTACATCCAGCCGGATGCCACATCTGGTAAGAGGCAATGACCTTGGGGCTAATCTCAGACCCCTTGAATGCAAAGCTCATTTCTCTTCCACTGTATTTGCCTAACACCGGTCCATAAATCAATTAATATAGCTGTGGCACATCGTAAGCATAGAGTAGATGCAGCTCTTGGCTTTACAATTTTAAGACAGCTGCTGGACAATCTTCTGTAAAATATGACAGTCTGTGACTCAGAGCTTTACAGTAACATATGCTTTCAGTGTTTAATTCGGTTTTGAACAGGATTGAATGTGCTGAAAATCAGACTTTAAGATATTCATAATGAGGGACAGAACACAATAGTCACCTTACGTGAAGAGTAATTATTTAACAAGAATTCGCGAATTGCTTGATGGTGTTTTCTTGTGCAGACAGGCACAGCTGCCACGCTGAGAAAGTGCCAAATTTTATTCTTTTTTTTTTCCTCCTGTTTCCAGGAAGAGAAAACCCCTCTGCCTTGTGCAGGTTTCTTCATTCTTCTCAGATGGGTCCACATGATTTAGCAGGGGATTACTGAGCACCTTTGTCTTTTTTTTTCAAAGTGTTTTCTTATTGGCCTTTGTGCAGGAGTGTGTGTGGACAGTGTGTGTGTATGTGACAAGGTGTCATTTTCTTTGCCTGTCTTTATTATGTTTAAACATTTCCTTTTTGTCTAACAAGGGCACATTTATATAAAACAATACAAAATTTGACATGGAAGCAATATTGATTTTTAAAAAAGAGTTGTGATCCCCAGAGTTTTTCAGATGGTTCCTAGAGCTGATGAAGCTCTTGGCATGGAAGAGAATCTTCCATAAGCCAAGTTTTGGTGCATTAGAAGAAATGGGAGGAGTGGGTGGCATGTTTCTGGGGTAGCTCAACATATTAGAAATGCACCCACTTTCTGGGTTCATTTGATGGGGGATGGATAGCCAGGGATAGTCAGAGGGCATCTCTGCAGAGAGGTGATTCAAGGTGGTTGTTTTCAACAAGATAGGCAGGAATGATGAGTTCATAGAAATAAGACACTCTTGCTGCTGAAGGAGGCATCAAGCACTCCACCCACCTACCCTGAAAAAGTAAAGAGGCTGCTCACGCCCCAGCTCAGTTTACTCTATATGCAAGCAGTTAAGGCAGTTTGCTTTGAGGATGCAAAGGTGGATGTTTGCCCTGAATGACAACTTTCCTCTCTGTCCACTGGGTGAAAGGGATCTTTTGTTCTACGCTTTGCATGATTTTGATTTTATTTTCTTTCAAATTAGTGACCTTGAGAACTGAATTAGAATTCTTCACCTCTGTTTTAGACTTCTATACCCTGAGCATTGTGTTTCAACACAAGCTATGTTATCTAGTTAAATATTTGTTTTCACGGTTGTTGTACAAAAGACATTACAACTAGTCTGTTGCAAGGACTGTGGATTGGTTCCTACTGTTGATGCTACTTTCACTAAGAGTAAGAGCCTGACTTCCCCATCTATTAAACATGTCTTCCCCCCAAACCTTTATATGTCACTAATAAAAGCTACCTGGATGTGCCAGTTCTGAGACAGTTCGAATATAACTTTCCCAGGTTTATGCCAGCATTCACAGTCATTGGCCTTCTTCCTTATCTGCATCCAGGTCCCAATCTTGATGATACAAGGGACTGTTATTAACCTTTAAGCACTTTGGGAAGACAGACTATCTTGCTTATTTTTTAATTATCTTAGTAACTAACTACTAAGTTACTAGGGAGATGCTAGCTAGAGGAAGGGATGGGTGCAGAGAGAGAGGGGAGAGAAAATGGTTGGACTGATGGGTGACTGGGTGGGAGGATAGTGAATGCATAGATAACTGGATGAACAAGTGAATCATTCAGTGGTTGGATGAATGAATGCATGAATGATATCTATACATGAGTTGCGCGCAACAGAAACCACATTTTACAAAAACCAATTAACACTAGAAAAAAATTCTGAAAAATAACATCAATGAATTCACTGATTCTGGCCTAATCCAACTTTGTTCACAAAAGCGTTTTTAGAAGATACATTTGTTGGGCTGGGATTATGGCCCAGCGGTAGAGCACTTGCTTAGCAAGTGATGCAGGACAGATCATGCTATGGATGGTTATAAAGACCTCAGTGGCTCCAACTCTCCAAATGACACCTGCCCACCATCCTCCAATCTGAATTTCAAATTCTGCAATTTTTCTCAGCATACACGACAGTCCTTTGGACCTGGGTCCACGCTTTTAAAGGAACTTGACTTCTCCAGCTTCACCTTTGACCTGCTCAGAGATGATCAGGTCACAATCACCTTGTGGTCATTTCTAACCCTGGCTCCCTCTGGTGGATACCTTTTGCCTCCTGGGACCCAAATCCTGATATTAATTCCCTCCAGTATCTCCGGAGCAGGGGCTTTTTAAAATTGTAATTGTTATTAACTGCATAAAGTTGCATAATACCAATAAATAGATATATATCATATAAAATTGCATTTTCCCAAACCCAGGGAAATGTTAAAAGGGGAAAAATTTTGCTGTCCTTTATAAACACACATTTTGCATAATCCTTATCACCATAGACTTTTTTCCCATGTAACATTATATTGTAAATATTTTCCAATGTCTATGGCTTAATAATATTTAAAACAATTTAGTTCCATTGTCTTAGCTCGAGTTGCCACACCTGCTAACTGAACCCTTTATACAAACAAAACCAACCAACACATTGGGGAGCTCTTTCTTCCCCAGACTTAAAGACACTGATAAAAATATCTTTGCTAAATCACTCACTAAGGATGAGGCTCCAGGGTGCCCCCTTTCACTCTGTGTACCCCTTTGATTGCTTACAGACTGCCTATGTGAGAACTCCACCTTCAGATGACGAGAACCTTCTAAAGCGATGCTTCTCAAGCTTTGGGTTCAATTCTTCGACATGCCACGCATCAGAGGTTGATACAACCAATGGGTTACCCATGCTTTTGAATAAAATTCCCAGAAAAACAGCACTAATTCTACACTCCTTCTCTTCCATTCCAGAAAGCCTACCATAATGAGAGTTCAAGTGAGAAGATACTGAACCTATTCCTATATATTTCAAAAAATATTTGCAAAGTCTTATACTAAATTATACAAATTACTTATAAAAATTACTTATTAAAATTAATATTATTATAAAATTACTTATTAAATAATTATAGTGCACCAAATGAGAAGATGGCATGGCTGAGAATAACATCCTGGTGACCAAGACCCAAAAGCCTCTCTTACTCTTCTTTGCAACCTTTGTCCCATAGTGCCTCCTCTGCTAAGGGGGGGAAAGGGACATGGGGTTGGGGAGTGAGGAGGAAAAGATTAGGGAGGAAAAGAACACAGAAGAAAGGTAAAGAGGCCAAAAGAAAATAGGACCCAAAAAAATTTAATTTAAGAATTCTTTTCAAAACAAAACTTACTATCTCGATGTGATATACTAACCAGAAGTGGCAAAAGAGACAAATAAAACTTGAAAAACTTGGGGGGAAAATACCCTAATATTCCAATACAGTAGCTATGTGATTCAACATTCCAAAGTAATCGTTCCAAAGCATACTGTGGGGCTCTAATTCCCTCTGACTGAAAACTGAAGACCTGAAATCTACACAAAAGTTTCTGCAAAAGACACAAATGTCTTGCTAAAATTCTCAGACAACCACCTTCCAAAGGATGACTAACAGTAAAATACTTCAAAACTCCTGGCACATCCACCTTCCAAAGAATGAAGTGAAATGACCAGAAATGATGTCATTTGTATCTAAAACATATTCATTGGTAGCAATGGGATAAATTTATTTATGAAAAAGTATCAAACTTGATTAGATTTGCCACTGAATTATTAAATCACTTCTTAAATTAAAAAAAGGGGGGGGGGTGCTCTCTAAGGGAAAGAATGGAACAAATTTGAGTGAAAGCTCTATTTGGGACGGATCTCTTGTTCTATTCAAAACTCTTTAAATTCACTGAAATGAATTTGAGTCCTGTAAAGGTCATGACTCAAAGAAGAAAAAAACCAAAATTGATTTAAAGGGGCTCATCAAGGAGGAGATTTGCAGTACTTTTAAGAAACAACCTTCCGAAATGGAAGAGAATTGGCCAACAATTCCATTTGACTGGGCCACACGTGAATATAATATCCCAATTCATTCTTTTTTCACAAGGTAACGACTCTGGGCCGTGAATTGAGAAAATAAAATGATGGACCCAACACACGCCTCAGAGGAAAAGTGTGGGTAGGATCTGGGGCTTTTTACTAGATGTGGTACATTTCATTAGTGGGTTTGCGTCTCCCGCTGGGCTCTTATTTCTAAGCCTTTTGTGTGGGATTTTTCCTTTTAAAATGATACCTCAATGCAAATGCCCACATTAGTGTAAGAAAACACTTAGCACATGTCTCAGAAACCTGTAGAATGGCCGTGGAAAGCCCAGAAATTTTTTTAAAGAAGAAAATAAAGGAAATAAAATGGAATATTTTAGGCTATCCTAGCAGGTGGGTATCTGGTGGTGGAAAATGTGTCTCCAAAACAAGCAAGACTGTAACTGTAGCAGGAGAAAAGACACTTGTGTTCCAATAATCCCAACCAAACTAAATTGCAGACCTGAGAACATTAAAAAAAAAAAGACACAACACCCTTCAAAAGAAAAATAAAACAATGCTTCCAAAATAGGCCCCATTATGTGGGTCACTGCATACTGTGTATTTCCCCTGTAGAATTTTATCATGGTTACTGTTGCCAGGGGACACTTGATGCTCTCATTATATATGTTTGTCTTTCACATCCACATCAGAGCCAGTTTTTTTTTTCTTCCCTTCGATGCCCCCAGAACTGTAACAGAAATAAAAATAAGGAATGGACCCCATTATTACACAAATACCTACAAAGCAGAGGGAGTGACCCCCATGGGTCACCATGTTGTCCCTGGAAGCATTGATGCCCTTGCCCCGGGGGCCCCCAGCCTTTTGTCACAGGGTCAAAGCCAGGACCTCAGCTGAGTATCCTCTGTGAAGAATTAACAAGTGTGACAATTTGTGGGCCCTCCCCCCTCGGCCCCTGGTCCGGCCTGCCTGAATGCTGTAAATAGAGACATCTGGATAGAGCCCTTTCACTGCAGTAATTGAAAATGAACACGGATCAAGTTCTGGCCTGTTGTATTCATAAATCTTGAGGCTTAATTACATTAAAGGGAAATCTAGGGCCCAGCACTATGGAAACTGCAGATTCTATCAGGCGCTTGAATCATGAATCTTTAAGATAAGTGGTTTTTCTCTCCCCATTCCACCCCCCCAACTCTTTAGTCGAGTTGAATGGGAAATTTTCAGATCAAGCCTTCCCGTATTAATGCACCAGAAAACTTCTCAAGTTTTTGCACTATTTGTACATGTGTTTCCACTGCGTGTTCACCGAGTGACATTTGCAACATTCCTCCAAGCGGATCAGCATTCGGAGGCTTAAAATTAGACACATTTCCATGAGTAACAACGACAGACTTGACAGATATCTAAAATATGTTCCCCCCACCCCCGGCCCCAAGTTGAGGAGAAAGAACGTGCATCTAGTTAAAATTTAATGAGTTTCCAAAAAAAAAAAAAAGAATTATGGCAATTTAAGATTCCAAATGAAGTCAAAGCTCTCAGAATCTCCTCTAATGATAACAAGCTGAGAATTATAATCCTGGATAGTTCTACTAACATTTATAAATAAACCCACTGCAAAATTTCATCACTGCTTAATGTAAAAAGTTCTGTCAACTCCTTGACCTGAAGATGGATTTCAAGGCAAGTGCATGACACCAGTAGTTTGTCCTGTTAATATTTTTTATTTTGATTTTATGATCTGGGTGATATTAAGGCCACTTTGGCCATGGATGAATAGACAGCATCGTGACTCTTCTTACTACGAACAAACCCACACCAATCGCCATGGAACTGAGGTCCTTCTAGGGCAGGCTCCAGTGGGGTTATTGACTGCCGGTGGGATTTGTAGACAGTGGCCCTGCACATGATGGGCCCTCTATGCCCACTTGCTGTGGGCATACAATAAATGTCATGGAGGTGAGCTAATAAATGAATCTGCAAGTTGGATCTGTCTCTCTGGACTCAGCGGTAATAACAACAAAACTTGTTACTACCCTCTTTTTGTCTTTATTGCTTGGTGGCTATTCCCAGCGTCTAACAAGAATGTCACTGAGTATAAAAACATGTCCAGGAACCATGAGGAGACAGTGATATTAGCTGATACTTATCAAGAGTCTAAGCTCATACATTGCCAGGATGTGCACGTTATGTCTCCCAGCCACTCACAACTGGGAGATGTCACTGTTTCCATCTTCTTTATTGGAAAACCATGGCTGAGAGGATTTAGGAGACCAATACCACACAGCTAGGAGGGATACGGTTGAAAATTAAATCAAGGCCATTTTGATGCTAGAGGTTCATGTCATTTCCACCAAAGGTATTAATAGCAAACGTTTAAAGGCATCTACCATTTATAAAACACTTTCCTTTATATTGTGGGTAGCAAAACATTGGGGTAAGACCATGAGCTGTGGATTCAAATCCTGGATCCTGCATTTATTGTATGGCAACCCAGACAACTTGGTCCCTCTTGCCTCTCAGGTTCAAGGGAGAATGATAATAATAGTGATAATAACAGCCAGCTCCCAGAGTCGTTGTGACGATGAAATAGCATAATATAGACACATTCACTACTTACCCTGGCCCATCAAAGGGCTCAAGAAATAAGAATGCATGATTATTCCCTCATCCATACAGCTTTTTTAAAGATTTTTTTTCTACTATGATTTGATTTGCTAAAAACCTCTTTATAGGAACTTACTAGAACACTGTCAGGGGTGCTAAGGGATTTTTGAGGTATCACAGAAGGCTCCCATTCTCTAAAGAGGTTTGCAGTCTAATAAGGGAGATAATGGACAAATATTCAACTTTACTACTTATTATGAATTGATTAAAGTGAGTCCCTCCTCTTGCCCTAAATAAGTCCTAAAGCCCCAAGAATGTGACCGTTTGGAGTAGAGGTCCCTAAAGAGGTAATTAGGTTAGATGAAGTTATAGAGGTGACTCCTAACTCAGTGTAACTGGCACCTCTACAAGGAGAGGAGAGGAGGACACAGGACACACTGAGGGACAGCCATGTGAGGACACAGCAGGAAGCAGTCTTTGCAGGTCAAGGAGAGGACACCTCAGCAGAAATTAGCCTGCTGACACGTTGGCCTTGGACTTTTTAGAACTGTGAGAAAACACCTTTCTGTTGTTAATCCATCCAATCTGTGGTATTTTCTGATAGCAGCCCTAGCACACGTATCCACTATACAAATAGGTAAAATAATCATAACCAAACCCAGAGGACTCATAGAACCAAGCACAGTCTTTATATCTGACATTACATGGTCATTTTTGACTCAACTGTATTATCCAAGTCAAAAGCTTCCCAAAAGTAGGGTATAGATATGTTTGCTGGCTCCCAAAAGATATTCATTCAATAAAAAGCCATGAGAAAGTCTTTTATCTTTCCTGTTGATGACACAAAGTGCTTCCTTATGGAAATACTATACCTAATAAATTCAGACAGAATGACAGGATTAGGCATGTGCCATCTTGTAAACCCTAACGCAAAAATGGATCAAGCCCATGATTAAAAGTTAATTCTAACTTATTTTTGGATGGTGGGTGGGGAATTTACAATGAAAAGATCCTATTGACAGCATCTGCTCCATCTCACAACATAAATGGTGGGTGGTAGGTATCAAGTGCCTCGTGCTGTGAGACAGCTCTAAGGACATTACAACATCTTTAGGTATATCCCATAAGAAATTATATAAGCATCTCAATGGACCTCTAGCTATAACTACCTCTTTTTTAAAATAAATGGAATAGAAGACCAAGTTAAAAGCACGTCTGTGTGGTGATCAGCAAAATCCAGGAGGTGGGAGGGATATTTCACAAAGAAATTATCTTTTTTTTTTTTCCTAACAAAACAATGGTATGGGCTAGTCTGGAGAAGAGAAGGAAGTTGCAACAAACTAATGTGAATTTCAGTCATAACACATGCAGAATGTGCAACTCATTTGGATCTTGATCCAATCCTACTAAATGTAAATGTGACAAATTTTGGACAATCTCGGAAAGAAAAATTTGGACTAGCAGTAATTGTGTTGCCAGATAACCTGACAACTTAATGCCATTGCTGTTTCTTTTACTAAGCTTAACAATAGCATGGTCAATATGTAAAAATATGGAAATATAAATCTAGGCTTGGATATAAATAGCCTTAGCAATAAATGGCGCTGACAAATTTGTGCATAAAATGGCCTATTTATGAGAATTTCTATAATAGTTTTAAAACTAACTTGATTCTCCATAATTGCTCTACAGCAGGGTTTTTAATTTGTTTTTGATGCTAGGGATGGAACATAGGGCCTCATACTTGCTAGGGATGTGCTCTACCAGAGAATTATACCCTCTACCCTTTTTATTTCATTTTGAAATAGGGTCTGGCTAAGTTGGCTGGCCTTGAACTTGTGATCCTCCTGGTTCGGCCTCCTGAGTAGCTGGAGTTAAAAGTGTGCACCATAGCACCCAGCTTTCCATGGCAGGATTTGTTTGGTTTTTAAAAGTTGGCATTGGAAATGCAATTCTCTTGGTTAAGGGGCTTACAAGGTCACTCCATCAGGAAGTAGCAGGAGCTTCATCTTCTGACTCAGTCCTGCACACCCAGGTACTTCCCTACAGAATAACTTCACCAAGCAAAGATGAGGTATAAATTTAACATTATTGTGCAAATAACCCTACCAAGTGTTTTATATGATTATCTTATTTGATCTTCACTACAAATACCTGAGATGTGTGTTGTTAGACCCACTTTGTTGATGAACCAGAGCTCAGAAAGGAAATGTGATTTGCCCAAAAGGATACAGGATTGAAACACAATCTGCCTACTCCATGTCAAATGAGGTCATCAGGCCAAATCTGCATGGATGGCAAGCCCACACACTACAGCTTCCCTCTTGAGAACCTCGGAGTATATTAGCTGAGTCCAGGGTCCACAGTAAAAAGACATGTTTAACTCCTTTTATACCCATAATTTCTCAAATTTTCACCATAGACTCTCTGTTCACACTTAGTATCTACTAACCACACGGACGTCCACGGAGTCTAGGTGAGAAATGCCCCATTGCTCCATGCTAACCAGGTAAATCTTACTATATTTTTGCCATGTTTAAATTTGAAAATTAATATTAATATTAATGCACAACATAATTATTATGGAAAAGGAACAAGATAACTTATCTTTTAGCAAACTATTTAGCAAATAGTTGCCTGTGGGTACCATCAATTTTCATTGAAAAGCAATCAATTTGACTCTGTCAAAAGCCAACGGGGTTTCCTTTCAAGTGTCTGGACTTCTAACAAATATTGTTCTTTCCCAACCAACTCATAAGGGTTTAGGTGGCCTCTTCCTACACCCAAGTTCAGTGTAAAGTTTATTTTCTGGAAAAGTGGATGGAAAAGGAGGAAATTCACATTTTGCCAGATAACCTGACAACTTAATGCCACTGTGCTGGTAACACTGATATGAGTTCAAGCTTTTGGGCCAAGTTTTACAGGAATGGGTAAGATGGATTTTTGTTTCTCCAAATACAAAGCCTTCAAACTGAAACTTGATCATTAAAAAGAAAAGGTGAAGCAATAAGTTCAAAGTAGGTTATTTTAAGAAATGCTTTTTTATCTATAACCATAAACTTGTCACCTCTTCCTGCCTCTTTGTCCCTATTTTTAATTGATTTCAGAACTCAGACATCTTTATGCACCTGCCACACAGAAGCAGCAGCATCCCAGGCTGTGCACAGTGACCAGCAGAGCTTCCCGGAGGTCTGGATGGCTGCAGCTCACCATGGAAGAGCCCTCAGAAGCAGGTGGGCTAAGGGTGAGGCAGTGAAAGCAAACCCATCTTCGGGGGTGTGGCACCCTTTTCTCTCCAGTCTGGTACCAAAGCTGTGACACCAGAAATGTATTCTCAAATGACAGAAACTTCTCTTGGGAAAGGGAGAGACCTAATTCCAGTTTAAATGAAACTTATGCATTAAAGACTTTTCTTCTTTCTTAAAAATCAAAAGTCTTTTTCATCATCTTTAAAACTTCCACTAAATTTCACGATGCACTCCTTTTCCTCCTCTTTCACAGTTAATATCTTATATCACCATTTTTAGTATAGAATTCTGTGATATGAAATCTTAGGCACACATATCATGATAAGATAATGCCAGCCACCAACCCAACCAATGTGCACATAGCTGCCATTTCTTCACAAAAGCAAGCAGAGGTGTGATTGATGACCTCATATCTACTCGGGTCTCAGAGTGTCACAAGGATGACGTTCTGTGGACAATGGCAATTTCCAGCACTGAAAAGTACAGATGTGCAAGTGAAAAGATTGCTGCTTTGGGCACCCAAGACCTTCAGTGGGCTGAAAACAAGGTGGTTTTCCTTGGAAAGCCCTGTTATTGACACCTCAATCTGTCAAATGGGTTTTAAGATCATTCCTTCCTGGTGCAATCTGAACATCAGATTGGTAGCCCTCCACTCTACCAACTCCCTGTATGTCCTGGCACAAATGTCTTTATTCCCATCCTGATATATATATATATATATATATATATATATATATATATATATATATATATATAAAACTGTCATTTTTTTAACAAAACATCAAACCACAGTGCTTTGTGATTGGAACACTGTAGATTAAGTTCCTTGGGTAAACAAATATGGTAAACATCTTCTAGGTACCAGACGCATACCACATGCTTTCCATGCATTATTTTTCAAAGAGAAAATAAAAGAGCACATGAATTAAAGAAAAATAGATGTTTAAAGAGTAAAGGAATATAATATTCTAAATTGTTTTATACAGAATTTGCCTTGGAATTTATATATACATTCATATTCTCTCTCTCTCTCTCTCTCTCTCTCTCTCTCTCTCTCTCTCTCTCCCTCCCTCCCTCCCTCTCTCCTCCCTCTCTCATAATCATTCATTCAATAAATATTTATTTAGTGCTTATTGGGTTCTAGGCTTTGCCTTAGATGCTGAGAACAGAGTAGCAGAGCAGATGCTAAAGGGAGCCTACAGTCTAATGAAGAAAATCACCCTGGAAAGTGAAGTCCTAAGGTTGTAGGCCAGTGAGGAGGTGAATGGCCAGCAACTTCTAGATAAGATTAGCTGGTATCAACAAATAGAAGAACTCAACTGTCTCTGTTTGCCAATGATATGATTCTATATTTAAAAGACCCCAAAAAAACTCCACTAGAAAACTTCCAGAAGTCATAAATGAATTCAGCAGAGTAGCAGGATACAAAATTAACACCCACAAATCAATTGCATTCCTACACACCAGTGATTAATCAACTCAAAGAGAAATTAGGAACACTATCCCATTCACAATAGCCTCAAAAAAATAAAATATTTGGGAATCAATCTTACAAAACTGGTGAAAGATCTCTGCAATGAAAACTACAGAACTCAAAAGAAAGAATTTGAATAAGACCTTAGAAGATGGAAAGATCTCCCTTGTTCTTGGATGGGCAGAATTAATATTGTCAAAATGGCTATGCGACCAAAAGCACTATACAGATTTAATGCAATTCCTATTAAGTTTCCAATGACATTCTTCATAGAAATGGAAAAAGCAGTCATAAAATTCGTTTGGAAAAAATAAGATGCCCAAAATAGCCCAAAGCAATCCTCAGCAAAAAGAGTGAAGCAGGGGGCATCACAATGCCAGAACTTAAATTATATTACAGAGGTACAGTAACAAAAATGGCATGATATTGTCACCAAAACAGACATGAAGACCAATGGTACAGAATAGAAGATGCAGAGACAAACCCACATAAATATAGTTATCTCATACTAGACTAAGGCACCATAAGCATACATTGGAGAAAAGATAGCCTCTTCAACAAATGGTGTTGAGATAACTGGAAATCCATATAGAATTAGACCCCTATGTCTCACCCTGCACAAAACTCAATTCAAGGTTTATCAAGGACCTAGGTAGGCTTAGAGCAGAGACCCTGTGTCTACGAGAAGAAGAAGTAGGCCCAAATCTCCATCATGTCAGCTTGGCAACCTAATTCCTCAAAAAGACTCCTAAAGTGCAAGAAGTAAAATCAAGAATCAATAAATGGGATGCTATCAAACTAAAAAGCTTATTCACAACAAGGAAACAATCAAGCTTATAAAGAAAGAGCCTACAGAATGGGAGAAAATCTTTGCCACCTGCACATCAGATAGAGCATTAATCTCCAGGATATATAAAGAATTCAAAAAACTTAATACCGAAAAAAAACCAAGTATCTCAATCATAATTGGGCAAAGGATATGAACAGACACTTCACAGAAGAAGAAATGAGATCATTGAACAAATATATGAAAAAAATGTCCAACATCTCTAGAAATTAGAGAAATGCAAATTAAAACTACACTGAGATTTCAACAAATGGTGTTGAGATCACTCCAATGAAAATGGCAACTAGCAGGAATACAATTAACAACAAATTTTGGTGAGGATGTAGGGGGAAAGGTACACTCATACATTGCTGGTGGGACTGCAAATTGGTACAACCACTCCAGAAATCTATAGAGATTCTTCAGAGAACCTGGAATAGAACCATCAGTTGATTCAGTTATCCCACTCCTGGGCATATACCCAAAAGACTTAAAATAAGCATTCTATAATGATGCAGCCACATCAATATTATTAGCAGTTCAATTCACAGTAGCTAAATTATGGAACCAACCTAGATGCCCTTCGATAGATGAATGGATAAAGAAAAATGTGGTGTATATCCACAGGGAGTATTACTCATCTAAAAAAAAGAGTGAAATTATGGCATTTGCTGGTAAATGGATAGAACAGGAGACTATCATGATAAGTGAAATAAGTCAATCCCAAAAACCAAAGACCAAATGTTCTCTCTGATATGCGGATGCTGTCTCACAATAGACAGCAGGGAGGAAAGAAGAGAAGTTCATTGGATTAGATAAAGGAGAATGAAGGGAAGGGAGTGAGAGGGGAATAGGAAAGAGAGTAGAATGAACTAGACACAACTTTCCTATGTTCATATATGAATACACAACCACCATAACTCCACATCATGTACAACCACAAAAATGGGAAGTTACACTCCATGTATGTATGATATGCCAAAATACATTCTACCGACATGTATAACTAAAAATAACAAATTTTAAAAATAAATTTATTTTTAAAAGAAAAAAACAAGATTAAGCTGGTATCAAACGACATGTGCTTCATTTTTAAAACACCTAAGCAGATGATATTAGTTACACTCAATATTTTGTCAAGATAATTTTATTGGGGCTGGGGTTGTGGCTCAGTGGTAGAGCACTTGCCAAGCACATATAAGGTACTGGGTTCAATCCTCAGCACCACATAAAACTAAATAAACAAAATAAAGGTATTGTGTCCATCTACAACATAAAATCTTTTTTAAAAAGATAATTTTATTGGTCAACTTGTTATGTCTGGTAGGTGTCATAAATTTCATACTACAGAGAAATACTGAGGGACAGAAGCAGAAACTGATATAGGAAGAATACCCAGTCAGGGGCTCTGGCTAGATATTTTCACACTCATTCTCTCGCCAAAATCCATTAACTTTCACAACCACTTTCTAAGTCTGAAGTTTTTTCCATCTTGCAAATAAAGAGAGATTTGGGGTTTTTTTTCTACCACAATCCTGCTATTGGGTGGCAGAGTTGGAGCTCCGTCCCAAGAGTCTTCGTCCGTGGTCCCCAGTGGGGACTTGCTCATTTTTGCTGTTATGAGCAATGCTTCCGTAAGCATTCTTGACCATAAACTCCATGTACATACGTAAGGGTTCCTTAGGTATACATTTGGGAGTGGAACTGATGGGTCACAAAAATATGCATAGATTTAAATATGCCATATAGTACCAAATGGTTGTTCGAAAGAGATGTACAAATTTGTATTGGGTCTAGTTACTCCACATCCTTACCAACATGGGACTTACAGGGGGTTTTGTTGTTGTATACCTATTGCTCTCTCCTTTTGAATTTATTTTACATTTCTTTGATTTAATAATGATAAGCACCATCATATTCGGGTTGACATAGGCTATTCTGTAAAATGTTTGTGCAAGTTCTTTGCCAACTTTCCTACTGTGGTATTCACTGAGCATTAATTCTTCCTGCATTATAGGCATTGCAAGTATCTTCTTTCATTTGGACCTTTATCATTCCCTTTCCCTTAGGTACCTGAATGGACAGGACTAATTCTTAATGTGCTATACTTATTAAGACTTTTATGGTTAGTGCTCTTTGGGTCTTATTTATGAAACTATTTCCTAGCTCAAGGTCAAAAAGATGTTCTTTTTCTACATTGTTTTTCTAAAGATTTGTAGATTTGCATTTTATAGTTAAGTCTCTTATTCATCTTGAATTGATTTTTGTATATGGTGTGAGATAAGGGTAAGCATTCTTATTTTTCTATGAGATAATCAGTTGTCCTAGCACTATTTACAGACTAACCCATAATTTCAACATTAATCTGCAGTAAATCTGATATTACAAAAACAATAGTAACAGTAGCTAACTTTTAAATAGTGCTTGCTACATGTTCTAAGTAGCTTACATGTACTGTTGGCTCTCTGTAATGCTTTCCTGTGTCATCCCAGCTCTCTCAGAAATCAGATTTCTATATTTATGGGTCTCTATTCCATTTCATTGGGTTATTTCTCTGTATTCATGCTTTAATTGCTATACAACTGAAACAATTCTTGCTACTAATAAGGCAATTTTCTCCAATGTTTTCATGCAACAATATCTTGGCCATTCCTTCCTTTTATCCTCCCATCTAAACTTTAGAATCCTTTTATAGTTCTTTTTCTTAAAAAAAAAAAAAAAGCATTCACTTGTAAGTGAAACTGCCTCAATTCTAAAATTAACAGGAAGAAAGTCGAACATTTTAATAGTGAGTCTGCAAATATGAACACATTATGTATTTTTATGTTTCAGTTTTATTTGATGTGTCTCCATACATTTTTGTAATTTTTTTATAAAAGCTATCTCTAGCTTTTTAAAAATATTTTAGTTGTTGATGAAATTATTTATTTATATGCTTTGCTGAGAATCAAACCCAGTGCCTCACACATGCTAGGCAAGCATTCTACCCCTGAGCTACACAACCCCAGAACTCTCTAGCTTTTTTAATGATTTTAAAATGGTATGTTGTGTCATTAAACTTTGTCTTCACTGGCACATAAACTGTAGTTAGTTGCATATGCTGACTTAGTATCTAGATTAACCACTAAAGTTAGATATCTCTTTTATCAATCTGCCTTCACTTTCCGGAAATAAATTTAACATGACAATGTGATAGATTTGGTTCACAAGATTTTTGTGTTTAGGATTTTTTTGCATCAATATTGGTGAGACTGGCCTATAACTTTCCTCTTCTGCATTATCCTTCTAATTTTTTTAAAATATTTTTTAGTTGTAGATGAACACATACCTTTATTTTATTTGTTTGTTTTTATGTGGTACCGGGGATCGAACCCAGTGCCTCAGGCATACTAGGCAAGTGCTCTACCCCTGAGCCACAACCCCGGCCCCTCCATTTAACTTTTGATATCAATTATACACTGACTGATTTTTCTAATATTAAGTCATTCTGGCATTGCTGGGATAAACTCAGTATTCTGGATTCAGTACACTAATATTTTGGATCAAATTTTTATATCAATGTTCATGAAATTGTTCTATAATCTTTTGGTTTTCATTGATTAGTTTTAATATTAAGATTATCCTAACCTCACAAAAAAAAAAAAAATCAGAGGGAGCCAGGCACGATGGTGCATGCCTACAACCCCAGCAGCTTGGGAGGCTGAGATAGGAGGATTGTGAGTTCAAAGCCAGCCTCAGCAAAAGTGAGGCGCCATGCAACTCAGTGAGACCCTGTCTCTAAATAAAATACAAAATAGGGATGGGGATGTGGCTCAGTAGTCAAGTGCCCTGGGTTCAATCTCTGGTACTGCAAAAAAAAAAAAAAAAATCAGAAAAGGGAGGAACATCATCTTGCTGCTCTGCTCATGCTCCACAGAAATTCTGGAATCTCACTGACCAAATGCTGCCAGGTCAGCCCCATCCCTTGCCAGTGGGAAGATGCCCTGGATTAAGTCCAGTTTTACCCTGGGAGTGGCTCCCCAGCTCCCTGTTCATGGCTCCTGGCTGTGCCCTCTGAGTTGTGATGCCTTTTTCATTACCACCCTCGGTTTCTTTTGAAAAAGCAATGGATTGTACTGGCCACTGAGGAACCATGTCAGCCTGCTTCCTGTCCATAGCAATGAAGGGCCTAGAAGCCATTGTAAAATGTATCCAATCTCAGTTTACATCACTTCAGGTTGATGGAGCACTTTTTATGTAAGTTTTTTATTTGCATATGACAGCGGAATGCATTACAATTCTTAATACACATATAGAGCACAATTTTTCATATCTCTGGCTGTATACATAGTATATTCACACTAATTTGTGGCTTCATACATGGACTTTGGATAGAAATGATCATCACATTCCACCATCATTAATTACCCCATGCCCCCCTCCCTTCCCCTTCAACCCCTCTACCCTACCTAGAGTTCGTCTATTCCTCCCATGCTCCCCCTCCCTATCCCACTATGAATCAACCTCCTTATATCAAAGAAAACATTCAGTATTTGTTTTGGGGGGATTGGATAGCTTCACTTAGCATTATCTTCTCTAACTCTGATGGAGCATTTTTTTTAACAACTCCCTCAAGAACTCAGGAGACCTTTTTATGAATCTGACTCCACGCAAATGTATTTGCCAAAAAGTCATATCCACAGTTGTTTTTCACACTCCTTTCCCCAACCCATCTCTCTCCACCAACAGATACAACTTTGAGTGTAACTATGCCTCCTGCTTCCATTTTGAGTAACCATTGCCAAAGAGACTGAAAGATCCATTTTACTTTTTAAACCAGAAAATCCTGGTCTTTTCCGATGCCTCTAAATTTTGCCTACAGGTCACTTCTTAAACTCATCTCTTTCTTGCCATACTGTATCATCCACAGATTGGGGCCGTCAGCTGACACCTTCAACATTCCACCTGGAAACCAGCTTGTAGCCAAATGCAAATGTTCACTAGCTCTATTTTTCCTCTTCAAAATTAAAGCAGGAAACACTGCTGCCTCTGGTTTTACTACCTATGTGACCCTTTTCCAGCCTCTCAGAACAGGGTTCTCTCCATTCTCCCAGCCTCTGCTTATAGCCAAGTTGCACAACAATACCACAGACTTCAGGTCTTGTTATGATAGCACTGCATTTCTAGATACCAACTTTTCTATCAGTTATCTCTTGCTATGTAACAAACCACCCCAAAACTCAATGACTTAAAACAATAAGCATTTTCATGAGTTCATGTATCAGCAGGAAGGTTCTATGAATCAGGCCAGATACAGATGACCTCTTCTGAGGTCACAGATGGGTCTGTCTTCAAGAGGGGACCAGCTCTTCTAGGAGGTCCTTGTCTACCCACCGAGCCTTTCTTTGGCTAAGGGACTGCTGTGATGGGGATGGCTGGGTTACCTGCTTTTCACATCCAGCAAGGCAACTGGGCTTGTTCATATGCTGGTGTCAGAATTCCAAGAGCAGGGAAACATCAAGACCTCTCAAAACACAGGCTGACCACCTACACACCGCCACTTCTAGCCCCATCAGTCCCACCACATTCTAGTCACCAGGAGAAGCCATAAAACCAACCCAGAGGCAAGGACTAGGAAAATAAACTCCACCTCTTGATGGGGGAAGCTACAAAGTCATATTATAAATGATAAGGATTTAGAGAGGAGTAAAGAATTGGAAACAAGGAAAGATTCATTTCCAATCAGCTTGGTATGGGGAATATTCCAGACTTTCTGGAGAAGTTTGCATACCATGAAAACATCGTATTCTTTAATCTAGGCCTTGTAAGGAAGGTTCAACTAAAGTATCTATCATAGTATTTATTTAATTTCTCTGATGACCAGGCAGGTATTTTACATAAAGGCCTATAGAAAGTTATATTTATGCTAAAGGTTTTTATAAGTTATATTGTTGAGAGTTTTTTCATTTTACCTGTTTCTCAAATTTATTGACATAAAGTTGTTTTTGTTATCTCCCAGGCTTCTACTCCTTTGTACCTATAGTTATATCCTATCCTAATAACATTAACTTGCACTTTTATTTTTTCTTTCATTTATTCTTCATTTTTATTATTATCAACCTTGGCAAGGGTTCTGTGGTTGTATTCATCTTTCACCAGTCTGTTTTTTTTTATTTAATGAGACTGCTTGTTTTCTACATCATTAATTTCTGCTCTTTACGATTTCTCCCTAATAACACTTTCTCCCTCATGTCTCTAATAAAGCCCTGCTCTCACTGAATAGCTGGAATAGCTCTGCTTCCTTGGATGTACGTTCTCCCAATATTCATTAAGTTTTTTTAACTTATCTTCCTAGTCCCAACACTCATCAAATACTGAACGACTTTTTTTCTAGAGCTTTATATTTATATATGGCAGTTGGCTTCATCCTGAAAAAAAAATCATACATCAATGAGATTCTATTTCAGTTCACAATGCCCCCTTTGCCCTCCCCATTTTCTTTTCCGTCCTCTTCCCCCTCCCCTGTTCTCTTTACTCTGCCTGACTTCCTTTATTTATTTACATTTGATTGGCTCTTTTTACTTCTACTTAAAGGTGAAATCTCCTGTGCTGTATTTATATGTGCACATAACATGATTTTTTTTTAAGAATTCGTTCACATTTTTCTTAGTAATCTAAATTCCTTATCACTCTACCTTCTGTACCTGTTCTGCCAAGAGTCTGGCCACTTAAACATACAGACTCCTCCTTCTTAGTCACCACCTTGTCTCTCTAATAAAAACTCCTTACTCGATGTCCTTGTATAGAGGCTGGCACTCCTATCACCTCTTCCTGACCAAATAAAGAAGAGGAAAATGCCAGTTCTAAGCCACGTGGATGCTATCACTATGATATCTCATCTAAGTACCCGAGGATCAACCGGACTCCCGACTTCTACAGCCACACCCCACCATAGAAAGTCCTGAGCCAGTGTCCCTAATCGGATCCTATCTAGTCTCTTCTTTCTGGAATTCTTACCTGGCCTGGTCCTCTGTAACCTATTCTCTTTATTGTCTAAGACAATTGCATGTTGATCTTATTTCTTTAATTTCTTTTATTTTTTTATTTTGCTTTTAGTTGTCGACGGACCTTGATTTTATTCATTTATCTATGCAGTGCTGAAAATCGAACCCAGTGCCTCACACATGGAAGGCAAGTGCTCCACCACTGAGCCACAACCCCACTCACTGTTTCTTTAATTTCTAAGGATTTATTTTAGGGGGGAGATCTACAGGGTGTGTTCAGTCCATAATCTAGAAACACAAGCCCCACAGCTTTCAGAGTATACCAGAACCATGAACTGTACTCCACCAGGGCGAACAGCATCCTAATGGGCCTGCAGAACTTCATTCATTACAACAGGACAGTGATCAAAATCCACCGTGATAATCTTAAATCCTTAAGACAAATGTTTTAAATCTTTATTGTCCTCTGTTGCGGAAAACAGGAAACTATGAAATCCAACTTAGAAGATACTTATTTCTCCCTTATTTCTGATATTTCTCTTTCCTGTGCCCATCAATCAAAATATACTCAAATCTCCAGATCCACAGGAGCCTCAGGTTTCTGTCCCCAGCCCTTTCCCACCCATCACCACCAGACCTCCTGAGAGTAGCTGAAGGTCACTTCACAATTTACTCCCGACTCACCACTTATGGTTTCTGTGTCTTCCCAAAACATGTCTGAAATGTCATTAAAAATTGTTCAGTTGCATGCCGGGTGCCGTGGCACACGCCTGTAATCCCAAAGGTTTGGGAGGCTAAGAAAGGGGCATCACGAGTTCAAAGCCAGCCTCAGCAAAAGCAAGACACTAAGCAACTCAGTGAGACCCTGTCTCCAAATAAAATACAAAATAGGGCTGGGGATGTGGCTCAGTGGTCGAGTGCCCCTCAGTTCAATTCTCAGTACAGAAAAAAAAAATTGCCCAGTTTCTTTCCTTAATTCATTTCAGTACAGCTTCATTTTTGTTACAATTCCCACCTCCCCATTAAAATTAGTGGTTTTTCCTCTTCACATTCACAGCATGTCACCACAGTCTTAAGACTGTAGGAATAGCACTTGTCTCAGACTTCTTTGTCTTCCATGTCCCATCATTACCATTTACTAGATAAATGACTTCTGGCCTCTGTTTCTCATCCTTAAATGGGGATACTAGAGTTAGCATCGCCTCATAGGTGTTCCTGAGGGTTACACACGTTAACACACACAAAGCAGTTGGAACAGCGCTTGATTGTAACTGTTAGCAGTAAATGCAGTAGTCGTTGACTACTAACTCCAAACTCCTTCTACTCCATCCTTTGTTCCCTGAGGGAAGGACTCTGTCTTCCTCATCTTTGCATCCTTTAGATAAAATAGCAAATGGCTAAGAAAGCCATGAGGACTTCTACTTCAAGATGAACTGAGTACACCTTTTGTTCTTTGAGCTGAACTCATCTGAATTACTTGTATAAAGCTGATCAAGCAATGATCTTATATTCTCCTTTCGGAGTGATATAGTTTTTAAAGATGAGTGGCATAGGCAGAAATATCTTTATAACATTCTCTAAATTTCAAAGGGCTTCAAATTTCTAGTCCAAAGCAATTTTTATTAAAAAAAAATCCTATCTTCTATCTTTTGTCCTTTTTCTCCTTAGCAGGAGAAAAAAACAATATGTGAACTTGTTGTTAATTGTTGTGCTGCCGAGTTTAACTTTTCATGAGCTAAACTGGAGACTTTTCAACATTGACTTATTTTCTGTTGACAACAACCACTTGTGCAGTATTCTTTTTTTCTTCTGTCCAGGGTAAGCTTCACTGACTAAGACTCCTGGCCTACATATTCTTGCTGAGGCCCATTTACCATGCCCCAATTATTCTATCACTCGTATGAGTCAGGAACAACAGAACACCCCCACGAGTTAAGTAAAGCAACTTCATTACTCACACATAGGCAGAGTGGGACGACACAAGTCTAGGATTCATGGCAAGCTGGCCCTCCAAGACTCAGGATTGATGAGGCTTGGAGGGCCAGACTCATCTTCCCAGGGCAGATGGAGTCTTATCTATCAGTGCCCACTCATCTCCCTGCAGTTGATAGACCCAGCAAAACAGGACATTCTGCTCTAGGAGAGATAGAGGAGTTGCCCAGGTGTTCTAGCCAGTTCCTCCCTAGCTCAGGATGTTGGATTTCCAGAACATTCTGTAGAGATTCTTGAATTTATAGTGACTCTTGAGAACCACAAGCAAGAAAGAAGGGAAGACCTGGGTCCCTAAGGTCATCCAGGATTTGTCCCGCCTTTCCTGGTAGACTGGATGGTAGTCACTGATATCGCTGAACAGATTCCCTTAGAATATAAAGTCTTGGGACATTTGCAGGACATTTTATGGAAGTTAAATGACAGGTCTCTCCAGCTTGTCAAAAGCTGGTGTAGAGAGTTTCCATGCCTGATTTATTGTGCTAATGTTTGAAATCAAAACTCCATAGAACTTCTGTGTTCGCTACATCAGGAAAAGGAGACTTTTAAGTCATTATTTACCATACTTACAACACAAACGACAGAAGAAAAGAACCACTGACCAAACCTAAAGGAAATCAACGTTGACTAGCTCCTCTGGCGTCGGCCTGGGTAGGTGGTGCTGCCTCTATTTCTATGAAAATCCATTATTGCTCAAAGGTTGAGGTTTACAACCAGACCTTAGAAATGAGACTGTGGAATCCCTCTTCCATCTGAACCCATCTGTCTTTTTTTCTTTTAGAAATAGCTCCAAAATTCAAGGGTGTTTCTTACATATTATTTGATTAAAGAACAGTCTAGGAAAATCCTTTGTTCAGTCACTTGTTATTTATGTGTTCTAGGTCTTGTTTTTAAAACAACTTAATCTGCTTTAAAATTTTCATCAGGATAGTGAAAAGATCACTTGACCCAATCACAGTCCTGAAGAAGTGATTTCTTTTAGAAGCCCGAAAGCCCATGCGTTAACAGGGAAGGAGCCCCTGTGGCTGCCGCCTCCTCTCCCTTTTGTGATTTTTTTCTTCAAATAACTTGATCACAAATATGTACCGAAAAACCACCATGTTTGCCGAACTTGGACCTTGTGGCTTTAAAACACTGGACAACTTTCTTTTCATTATCTACTTTTGACCTGAAGCACTAATGATAAGGAAATAATTCTAGGAGTTTCCAATTCTAAGGGAACCTGAAGATAAGACTGAATGTCTGTATCATTTTCCCAAAGGAGAGAAAAAAAAAAAAAAGCAAGTTTGACCAGAGTGAAGAAAAGAAGCCACTGGCATTTTGTGATTCTGCTGGGAAATTCACTTTTTTGTTTTTTTGTGTTTGGGGTTCAGAAACTGCTCACCTGCCACTTCTGTGGCTTAAGGATGCAGAAAAAATGAATCTGGCCACACCCTCGGAGGCGTTCATCAGGGATGCTACAGGCCCCAACTAGCTGAGATCTTCCTGACAACAGTGAGACAAAGACCGCCCCAGTGCTGGCCCTTCCTGGCTGAAGTTGTGGCTCTAAACTATATTCTCTTGAGCAAATCCTCCGGCTGTCACAGCAATGTCTCACGGCTGAGTCAGCCAGGTCAGCTGAATGGGGACTACATGTGTCTGTTTTGAAAAAATATATTTAGTTTCTCTACTGCCAAAAGCATCTAGTTAAGTTGCCTAAGCACTTTGGTCTTTCCAGCATTGGAATCAGTTGCCATGGTAACAGATATTCAAAGATAGGGACCTACAATTTTATATTAGAATATGTTTCTCCCCACTTCCCATAAGCTTACACATTTAGACACTCTGGGCTCTGGAAATGTGGGTATAGGTACAAGTAAGATTTTAACCTTCATACCTCTTTGTTTTCCCTTTTTTTCTTTAATTAAAAACTCCACATTGCACTCAAAAATTTGGCCACACATAGTATTATGTCATTGGTGTTTAATAAGACCTGAAAACACTAAGACCACAGTCACAGTAACTATGAAGGAGATGGGGGAAAGCTTCAGACTGTGTTGCCTGTTCCCCAACTGCACTTCAGATGAAATTAAAACTACACAACTCTATTGACTGGTCATCCTGAGACAAAGAACAAAAGCTTAATCACATATCTAGACAGGGCAATTAGAGTCAAGACCACAGAAATCTAATTCTCCAGGCACATCCGTGCATAATAACCACTTTTGGAAATGCAGTCTATACTGAAAAGACTCAGTGTCTGTATAGAATCTGGGCTTTTTAATTATGAGACATTTCACATGAGGAAGATGTCGGGGGTAGAGATGAATCCAACAAGCCATAGGAGGAGGACTTGCCCTCTCCACACACTCTGGAACTGGTAGGTCTCAACCTTTCTTTTGTTAAAAAAAAAAAAAAAAAAAAACTTACACAGTACTTTCTCAAGAATTCACTGCAAAACTGCTCTCTAAAAAGACATTTGGCAAAATAGAATAAAATAGGGTGTGGAACCAGAAAGACCAGTTCAAATACTTAGCTCTGCCTCTTACCAGATGTATGTGTTGAGCATGTTACTTACCCTCTCTGAATCTCAGCCCTCCTTTGGGATAAAAATATCTACCTGAAATGAATTTTCATTTTATAACCCATAGAAACTCCACATAGAAAACATCCAGTTCAGGAAGGTCTTATTAATGTTCATTCTTTTGCATTCTCCCATCTCCATCAGGAATCCCTGTGTTTGAAAAAACAAGTTCTTGCCCGGTGCAGTGGCCCACACCTGTAATTGAAATGGCTCAGGAGGCTGAGGTGGGAGGATCATGAGTTCAAAGTCAGTTTCAGCAAAGCAAGATGCTAGGCAACTTAGTGAGACCCTGTCTCTAAATAAAATACAAAATAGTAGGGCTGGGGATGTGGTTCAGTGCCCCTGAGTTCCATCTCCAGTACCCAGGGCTGGGGGGAAGGTAAAACAAGTTCTCTCTCTTCTTTAATGGTTTAATGGTCTTTCAGTTTTGGGAGGTGGACCACAGGGACCTACCTAACCACAGCCTCCAAAGCATCGTCTCGGCTAGGGGAAATGTCTCAGAATTAAACGATTCATGGGCAACTAGTCATCATTGATAGTAGGCCCTCACCTCCTTACAGAACCGACCAGATGACCACAAAAAAACTCACACTTTAAGAGAATCAGCTCTTCTTACACTTAGAAACTGAAAGATTAGAAATGACAAGATGACTTCAGGGTTCATTCAGCTCCTCTGAGAAGCAGACACCGAGATGAATTAAGTGTGCAAGACATTTATCAGGGGAGACACCTGTGGGGGAAAGTCAGGAAAGGCATCTCAGGGAAAGAGAGGAAAGGAGAGAAGGAGCTTGGGTGGAAGTTCCCGGACTGCCCTGCGGGACTCTGGAGAGTTTCAAGCCAAAGTCAGTTTCGGGGAATCCCTGTCTACTGGGAAGGCCTGTGTCTGCGTCCCTGCCACACTCAGCGCCTGGCCTTGGAAGCCTTGTTACTTATCAAAGAGGTGAATTCTCACACCTACCCCAGCTTCTAATTAGGTTTCACATTCTCTCCAGTTGTAAGCACAACCTTAAATTAAAATTTAGATGTTTCAAAAAGGAGCGTTTAGATCTACAAAGCCAATCTGTGAATTAATGAGGTCTTTATATGAAGTGACCCATAAACAGACAGCTTCTAGTGACCCTGAGCCCGCTCTGCCTGCAGCCCTTGCCACACAGAGGACCTTCAGGGCCGACATTCAGCACTACTGAGCACCTTTTCCCCCTGCCCTTCTCCACCTGTCTCCTGCAAGAAGCCTTCCTCCTCAGCTGCCTTGACAGCTGCTCTGCACCCTGAACCTCTCCCAGGTTTCACCCCCCATCTTTACCTTCATCTTCAACTCAAACTGGCTTCATTCCAATGATATAAGGACTAATGAGGAGTATTAGTTAACACTTGCTGCTGTGATACATAGATTCCAAAAGTTCAGAGGCTGCATGCAATTGAAATTTATATGTGGCGTATCCACCAATCCAAGCAGGCAGCCTCAGACACAATGAGCCAGGGCCCTACACTTGGTCCACCCGGTAAAGACTTTAGGACCTTCTCTACCAGCCACTGGACAGAAGAGAGTGAAGGAATTCCTGAGGAGGTTGCTACAGGCCAGTCCTGCACATGGAATCCATGACTTTCCCCCATATTTGTTGTCTGGAACAAATTACATGGTGACATCAAACTGCAAGAGAGGCTGGGAAGTGTCGCCCAGTTGTATGTTCTTCTAGAAGCAAGAGTAAGGTTGGCAATTCGCCATCTCTGCTGAGAAGCACCCAATGCTGGGGCCTGAAGTTTCTCTTGGGCTAACTCTGAGTCCTACCTCTCTCTGTGCAGAGCTACAGTCTTGTCTTAAAAGTGTTTCTGAAGTTGGTTTCAGAACCTACTCACAAAACTCTGAGCTGCTTAAAAAGCTTAGCTTTGGGCATTTAGTAAATGTTTTCAGGTGGAAAATTTCTTTGAGAAATTGTGTTTTGAGTTATAAACAACCTATTTATAAACAGACTTCAGTAAGAAAGCCCATCTGTAAATTAGGAACTGAGTACGGATACGTGAGCCTAAACGCGTATGTTCTATTTTGGGAACTCTTGGGCGAGGGTGAAGTTGGCATGAGGTAATTGGTGATGGGCACTCAACCTCTAACAAGATTACACACTTGCCAGCAGGGAGGAGCAGGGCAGAGGCATGTTAGGAACTGGCTGCCCATGATCATTTGCCATTTCCTCTGTGCAGTTGAGAGTCTGCTGTAGATCTGTTGCAGGTCAGTTTAACACCATTCAGTGGATGCTTTACTTCTGTGAGTTTTGTGACAATGCTAACTGATGAATACCATCTTCCCTTACTCTCCCATGGAGCAATGTAACATTCTAAGGTAATAAAATTCTGAACCCTGTTTGTTGAATTATGTTGGAACTTTTTATTTTTATTCTTACCCACTTGCAAAAGCGCCATTTCAAACATGTTTGAAGTGAAAGCAAAAGACAGCTGACAGTCTAACCACCTAGGCAAGAGAGATATCTTTTCTTTTTAAGCTACATGGAAGTTTTCTCTTACTTTTGGTGACTGATAGCTCTTCATAATGCCCTGAATGCATCATCCTGAACTCCACTGTCTTATTTTAGAGCACAGGCTATATCTTGGGCTTAGAAATTCAAGCCAGGAAACCTTAGGGCTGTTGGGAAGTTGAATAATACATTTCCGATTACAGAGATGCTTAGACTGTCTCCCAATCACACTTTGCATCATAAAATATTCTCATAGCACTTATAGACACGGATATAACTGATATTATGTTTATGACGTTTGCATTTACACTCATAGAAGTGTATCAGAGGGACAAGAATGTGGTAGCATTTGGATACAGGAGTCAGAGACTTGACTCAGCTCTGCATTTACTAGCTGTGTGACTTTGAATAAGTGACCTAACTTCTCTGAGCTTTGGCTCCCTCCTCTGTAAACTGAGGTTTGGATTAAATGACTTAGCCAACATTCAACATTTTCTATGGTATGTTTAACTTTTTACGGATTTAATTTCCACAACTAGGAAGCTGTTTATAAAACTAACTATGCTTTTTCATCACAGTATTGTCTTCAGGATCCAAAGAAAAGAATATATGGTAGGGTTGGGGATGTACCTCAGTGGTAGAGCACTTGCCTAGCATATGCTGAGGCCCTGGGTTCCATCCCCAGCACTGGAAAAAATAATATATAAATAAACATTTCATTATATATATAATTTATATATAACTATTATGTATATAATATTTTATTCATATATAAATATTATTTTATGTATATATTCACAAATAAATATAGTGATTTATTGTATATTTTATTATATTATTCCATAAAATACTTTTATACAATAAAGCAGTATTTTATTTATATATATTTATACATAATTAAATATAGTATGTGCATTTGTGTATAAAAGAGCTTTGGACATTGCAAAGTGCTATGCAAATGTAAGATGTATTTAAAAATAAATAGTCACATGCATAATATCTGACTCTTTTGCATGTCCACTTAATCTGGACCCAAGGTTAGAAACAGCAGAGTTAAGACTCGAGTATGCCGATTCCTCTAAAGATCATTTTGAAGGCTGGGAGTTGTTTTCATCTTTGACAAGCTGCAGAAGACAGCTAAAGTCCAGACAGAGAAACACTGTTCACTGTCAGAAGTGAAGAATCTCTTGATGTCACAATGCACAATAGGTTGTTGTTGTAGTCTGCCCTTTTTACCACCCCAAACCAGAGTGTCCCCCAAGAGCCCACACAGAACATCTTTATGCAGAGACGACGTCTTGGGTAAAGCGGCCTGTCTATAGAGGTGAGGCACCATGGCCTCCCAGAAACACACCATGTGCCGTGACACACCAGGTCTGTTAAAGATCAAGGGGTAAAACAGAGGAGGAATAGAAAATCCAGGGGTTTGCACCTCAGTTAAAGCACTGCTTGTGTGATGACTGAACTGTAAGATGTTGGCCATCTTGGGCCGATGAGTTTGGGCGTAATGTATTTCATAGCTCTATACAACGAATCAGCTGATTGAAATGTAAGTTGCTGATCCCATCCTGGTGTATCTAATCAATATGTCGGATGAGGCCAAAGATGTGACTTTCGTCAAGTTCCCAGGTCATGTTGATGATTGTGGTCAGGGAACCACACTCTGGAAAGACTGTTCTAACTGAAACCAAGTTCTCACTGTGGTCTCTACCTCCCCTGGGACCCACTCAGGTGAAAACTATTTGGGGCTTCTGTTTGTTTGTCTCACACAACCCACTAACCTCCCCCACCACCTCTCCTCTATCTGCCCCCAGCCCAAAAGGAGATCTCATCTCCTGGCTGATGGAAGGAAGCTGGCTGGCTGTCTTTTAGAGGATCTGGTCTACTCTCTAATGACAAAACTCTGATTAATTATCTGAGCATTAATCCAGTAAAGCCTTTGGAACCCGAAAACTCTTTTCCTCCCTTGAGTGCCTGACTCTTGCAATGGAAAGCTAGCTTCCAGAGCCATTGTTTCTGAAATGCTCCTGTAAAGTTCTAACTGGTAGAAGATGTAGAAAAGCACATGCAAAAGAAATCATATAACATTTCCAAGCACTGTCCCAGGCGGTACTGATTACATTCATGGTCTCCACTATTCACCTGTCTCTCGGTCCATGTCCATTAGTCCTGTAACTGTAGCACCTCCCACTGGGTATCTGGGCACAGCCATGTCACCTGATGTGGCCAGCAGGACTCTAGCACATGCCAACACAAGCAGAGGCTCCACCTGGTTGGGCTATTGTGCTCACTCTCACCTGAGCACATCCCCAGACCAAACTGCTGATGGAGGCAGAGCTAAGCAGTCCTCCCAGACAACACCATCCTAGGTCAGCCAACAGTCAACCAGTTCCCCAGTCAGCAACCCAGCCAAAAGCAGCAGCCATCCGACTCAGCAGACTGAGGACTACAAGCCAGGGCATTCATACTGAGATCAGCCAAGCTCAGAACAAATTAGTCGAACCCCTTAATCTCCCAAGGCAAAACAAGCATTTACCACTGTTAATGGTCACATTGGATAAAATGATTTTAGCACTCTCCCTCTGTGTGTGTAGCACTGATGTGATCTCATATCTATATTAGAATTTTATTCATAAAGTTACTAGGTTTACCAGATTTATGATTTTCTAGAATTATAAAATACGCACATATCAACCTCATCATTATATAACCATTATCTATTACAATTTAGACCCTGTCATTGTATTAACAGAGAGGGTGGAGCCACTCAGGGAGGTAATACACCAAAGATCCCTGTCGAAAACCAGATTTCTGCTAAATGAGTTGATGGACATCAATCTCTGCATGTGGTACATTCGGGGACTTCTCTTCATCTCCAAATACAATTAAAGCGTAGCATTGACCCCCACCCCAAGTCAAGCTAATTGCAAAGGGTTTCTGTCCAAGGATACTGGCTGGACCTGGCTGAGAAGTTAGCCTGTTCTGCCATGCCTCCCTCAGGAGTCTCTGTGGGAACATCCGTTGCCAGGAGGATAAGACAGAGCTGAGTTCTGCAACCAAGACACACGGGCCTGCAACAGTCCTGAAAGCAGAGTGTCCTGTCCTCTGAACAGAGGGGAGGGTGGACAGACCTTCTGACCTCTACTCCATTACCTCCTGGGCCACTGGACCTCAGTCTATGGACTCTTAAAAATCATGATGTCAAGAGGGCTTAAATTCACCTTCCTCATTTGATCGGGATAGGCTATTTGAAATTCTAAACATTATAAAGACCATGGTGCCCACTGCCATATGTAATTCAAAATAATATTTGCTTTAGATGACACAAAACTTCATGTGAGCTGAAATCAAGCTATTTTATTTGGTAACTTCATGACATGTTATTAGAAGAAAACTTCTTTGCATTTTAATAGATTTTTGCTTGTTATCATTTAGGAGGATGATTGTTTTTCTTGCTCTATATATATATAGTCCTCAATTTGGGTATTCCATCTGCATGCAGATTTAAAAAGACCCCAGAAAAGCTAGATATTTTTTTTTCCTACCTGGGATGCTAACTGACCTAACCAGGTGCATCCATTTCAAAATGTAAACAACCTACCACAGCACAAAATGTAAATAACCCTCAAAAATAGAGTCTCATACCATGTGCCATGGAAAATACCTTATTAATGAATGTTATAGCCTTAGAAAAACTCAAATAATTGATAATGCAAGTTCAGTCTATAAATATTTATGGTGAATACCATTATTGTTTGATAAACTTATTAACTATCCTCTGATTTTACTGAGCCTGCTTTTAAATTTTACTTAGATGTAATAATCAAACAAATACAAAATGCTATCATTCCAAGAAGAGTCGATGCATAGTACTCATCCTTATAAATGGGATATGCCATTCTAGATCCAAAATTTAACCTGCACACTTTCTAGGACCCACTAGGTTACAAAGAGATGTTTGTGGGTGATGGGGATGTAGCTCAGTGATAATGTACTTGTCTAACAAGGCATAACAAAAAAGTGTTTATTTCCCAAGAACCTGTTAATATAATGCATGTGATAGCTACATTCATAGGATGCTTATGTAATTTTAACCAGACAAGTGATTAAACTTCCAAATGCAAACTGCATATAAG
Organism: Marmota monax; assembly: GCF_021218885.2. Classification (NCBI taxonomy): domain Eukaryota; kingdom Metazoa; phylum Chordata; class Mammalia; order Rodentia; family Sciuridae; genus Marmota; species Marmota monax. The sequence continues at coordinate 2,223,916 of NW_026695202.1, forward strand.
TTGCAACCTCTAGTTGCTTCCTGGATCAGACTTTTAAAGGTAAAATTCTTCCTTGTTTTAAATTCAGCCTTCTTTTAACTGAGAAGCAATCTCCTCCATTCTTGGGGCTTAATAGGAGGCAGCGACTTTGGAATTCTCTCCCATTTCAAGGGCCCACACAACTGTGATTGCCATTTACAAGAGTTGGGCATAAGCCTGGATACAAAACAAACCCTATGGCGGAAGAAAGGTCCACTGAATTCACCCAAAGTGCAAATTACCTCGAGATTGAGTTTCTCCTTTTTGTAAAACTAACAAGTGAATCTTATGAGTTAGGACAAAAACCCCACTGAAGTAAGCCTCTGAGAGACATTTGTACTGGTGATGACAGCATTTTCATGGTAATTTGTTAATGTTCTTGCAAAGTGGGGGTAATTTACTCCAGTAAAATCCAGCTAATAGCCTCCTAGATTTGAGGCCTTCATCCAGAAGGCCACAGCAGCCTTGGGCTGTCTGGTGCCTAAAGGCTCCATTACCACCCAGAGATCCCACACCACAAGGCCTGACTAGCTTTTCCTCTCTCAGCCCATCCCTTCTCAACCACCTCAAAGTCTTTGCCCTCGAAAGGCCCTGCTGAAGTTAGAGGAGCAGGGCGAGGCAGAAACCATGGTGTTAGTGGTAGTAAAACTGCAGAGCACTAACCTGCCAACTCCCTTCTTTTGGGCAAGCCATCAACAAATGTGTTTAAAAAAAATTATACACACACACACACGCACACACACACACACACAAATACCATTTGCTTCTTCTCATATAAAGATAATAAACATTCTTTATAGTTTTGGAAAACCCCAAAAGGGGACAAAATCACTAATACTTCTCATTAGACACCTGCCAGTTTTTCTTAATACAAATTTTGATTACTTTATGCAAATTTATTGTATATGAATACCTTTTTAGAAAGTCTGGTTTTGCATTGCCTCTGTGTGTGTGTGTGTGTGTGTGTGTGTAGTTATAAAATGTTTCTATATTTGGAAAATACAGGTGGCTTCCTTTGCTGGATAACTATAAATAGCACTGCAGTGAAGATCCTTACACAGGAATCTTGACCTCCCCGTCTTATCCTGTCTTCAAGGTAGATCTTCAGATGGGATGAGTGGTACCAATGTATCTGATACATAAAATCAAGTCACATTGCTTTCCAGAAAAGCTGCCCCACTTTGCTGAGCAGCAGGGTGAGGAGAGCCTTGTATTGATCGACACTGGGTTTTTAAATTGTGTTCGCTTGAAATGCGAAGCTGCAGACGCAAAGTCATTTTGGTAGGCTGAGTACAGAATGAGTTACGAATAGCTTGGTGTGTTCCTAAAATTAGCCTCTCTGGCCCATTCCAAAAGCCACAAAATCAGTCACTGGAAATGTAAAGTGACCTCAAAGAGGATGTAAGAGACTGAAGGTGAAGTAGTGATCTCTGCCCAGGCCACTCCTGAGTGAGGAACTTGGGACTAAAACCTGAGAATTCTTCCATCTCCCACGCCAGTGTTCCTACATAGAGATTTCTAATAAAGAAAACCTATTCACAGTGTGGAAAGAATGGACAGGTGGAGGAGAATTTTAAAAACTGAGTTGCTAAGCTTTTTTTCTTCACCGGTTTTTCAAGGTCTTTTCGAGGCTGTTCTAGGCAAATGCTCCTGCCACCCAGCAGTTGTTTGTCCTTCCAGGTTGGCATGTCAGCTTATCTCAGAATTCACCAAAGTATCCTCAGGAAGCTCAGTCTCATCAAGAAACTCTCTAAAGGAAATACAGATGGCTGTGCACTGTCTGTCTGTACTCACTCCTAAGTTCCCTGCCTCATGATGGTGACAAGGTGCAGGTGAAGGTCATACCTGAAGACTTCCCCTGATGTTGACCTTCACACCATAAACCTCTCTTTAATTTCTGCATCGGAGTCTCCTCTCCCTCAGACCCTACTGTCCTAGGAACATGACCACAAATTCTTTCCACCAGAAGGAGGTATCCTTCTCCCTTCCCTGAATCTGGGTGGGCTTGTGATGGCTTTGACTCGTGATATATAGAAGTCATGCTCCGTGACACTGGGGCTGAGTGATTAAAGGCAAAGCAATTCCCTCCTTGTATATTGGGAACATTTATTCTTGGAGTCCTGAGCCACTATGTGACAGGTCCCACTACTTTGAGGACAACATACTTGAGGAAGTCCACGCCACGTGGTGAAGCAGTAGGTAGATGTACCAACTGACAGCTCCAGTTGAAGCCAGCCTTGGATCATCCCAGCACAGGTGCCAGACATAAGTAAAGGCGTCCAGGTCCTTCAGGTCTTTAGCTATCTGACTCAGCCCCAGCCCCCATGCTCTTCCAGCTAACGCCCCAGACACAAAGTCACACCACACCCCATGTGTGCTGCCTAAACTCCTGACTCACACAGTTTTGGGGAGAACAGCCACGAGCCTGCTGACTTACACCACTGTGTTCAGGGGTGTTTGCCCAACAGCCATAAGCAGCTGGGCAAGATTTTCTCTCACTGCACTGTGCTCTACCTCTTCTTTTCCTTGCTAAACTTGTGAGCTACCAGTGCCCCATCCCCCTGCATTCTTTCAAAGGACTCTCAGAATTGGATTGGAGCATTCATAACAATATTTAACAGTATTTCAAAATTGGATTCAAACAGAGACTTGGAGTCACCTGTACCACAGGAGAAGACAAAGAAGCCTTTAAATGTCTGATATGTTTTCTCTTTTTTATTTGTCATCCACTTCCTATCCCCATTTTGTTTTGTTTTGTTGCTGTTTTGTTTGGTTTTTTGTTTTGTTTTGTTTTGTTTGGTACTGAGGCATTGAACCCATGGGCACTTAACCACTGAGCCACATCCCCAGCCTTTTTTTTATTTTTTATTTTGAGACAGGGTCTCATTAGTTTTCTTAGGGCCTCCCTAAGTTGATAAGGCTGGTCTTGAACTTGCCATCCTCCTGCCTCAGCCTTCCAAGTCCCTGGGATCATAGGTGTGTGCCACCATGCCTGGCCCTATCCCAATTTTTGATGCCTATCCACATCTCTGATGTCAAGAATTTCCAGAAATGTCCCATTCTAGGTAAACAGAGATCTTCTTCCTTTAAAACAAAATAATCTGCCACTTACTGTTTGTAAATAACTATTATAACCAGAAATGCAAAATCACACAGTACTCTAAAGAAACCGATTATCCAGAAAGGTAGCTCTGGCTGTAATTGAAGCCAACAACTTTTGATTGATTAGATCTTACCCCAAGAGGATTTTTTTCTTCATTATTTATGTATTTCATTCAATTCAATTCAGAGTAGCAATGTTGAACCAAATGTGGGCTAGCAAAGCCAGAGTTGACAAAGTCAACTTGAATGCTAAAGGTTTGAGCTCCGCCCTCAAGAATCCAGAGAAGAGATGGTGAGACAGGATCATTTTGAAACTTCATAAATTCTAAACATCAAATACTGGGAGTTAGCAGTGAATAGGTGAAGGTTTAGAGACCCTCCACACAAACTTTCCCAAAGTGAGGCTTCTCTCCTGGTGGACCTCCATCCAAAGATTCTCTGCCGAATACAGTAAATGTGAACTTTTGTGTGGCCTCTCTATTTGTGTGTGTGTGTTTTAGCAAGCACCCTGGAATAGCCATTGCTTCCTCGTCATGTAGATTCAGAAAAAGCCATCTTCCATTGAGAAGACAATTGTTTTCTATAGAGACGAGAAACAAATGCCCATGACCCAGGTCACCTCGTCCCAGCAGGCTTTTGCTGCGGCTTTCTCTAAGCAAACACAACAAAGTCCAGAGTAGTCAATCCCGCTGCCCCACACTGGGCCCCTGCGGTTGTTGCTATTTACCCTTCCTATTAATCTGTCAGTGTTCTAGTCAAACATGCAAAGCAATATGGTGGGTGCATAGTTTGATTGGTCATTGCTAAGTAACTTGGGCCCAAGATGAAGAAATGGAACCTCCAACCAACAAGATGTGAGGCCCAATTTGATTGTTAGAAAACGTTCAACAATACCCGCGCATGACAATTTTTCAGGGTGGCTGTGATTTAGCATCTCTCTCACCAGAAAGAGTAGTCCCAATAAATGGCATCCAGTTCCAGAATCTAAATTCAGGTCATGTCGCTGTTCCTTTCTTTGTAGGGTAGAACTGTCTGGGCATTTTGTAGAGGAAGGTGCTTGTTAGAAAATGCCATCATCCTGTAGTGACCAGACTATTAAAAGATTTTAGTTTGGTACAGAGGTGAGCCCTTAAGTAACAACTGAAGTACTCTGTGAACAGAAAAATGGTTCCAAGTCCTTGGTTCAACACTCTCTGGATGCTAAAATATATAACTACAGAGGTTCCAAGTAGTCCAAGTGATCAGACATTTTGAACAAAGGGAATAACACATTTCCTCACTCCCCTTCCCTCCTCTTCTGTAAACCCGGATGAGGCCTCAGAATCCTTCTGAACACAGGCAGCCACTTGTATTCCTCTAGAAGTGGTACAAAGTTGGCACCTATTTCCTATTCCAGCCACGGAGTCTCAAGAGAACAGATTCATCAGAATACAAGGTGTTTCAATGAGTAGCAATTGTCTAAGAAACACTCTGCTAAAAAAAAAAAAAGAGAGAGAGAGAGAGAGAGAGAGAGAGAGAGAGAGCGAGCATGCACTTCCCTGCTCTTTTCAAAAATCAATCAGAATAAGAAGAGTAGGTGGCCAGGAAAGTACAACAAAGTGAAAGAAATATGGACATCAAAGTTGGGATGATGGGGGCGGGGATCAAATTCCCCCCATTTGCTAGCTATGTATTAACTCTGTAACCTCTGACACGTTTGTTCACCTGTAAAATGAAGAAAATAAGACCTCTTCAAGCTAAGACGCTTTGACACCTGTCTCTGCTTCATTTTCTCAATGGTTTACTTCTCCGCAGATGACAGGCAGGTCTGGGCTCATATCCTTGGAGGTTTTTATCAGGAGGAAAAAGAAACCTCTCTTCCCAGCTCGAGTCCAAAGACCGAGAGGAAGACCTGTGACTGGCTTCACTTGGGTCATGCATTGGGCTTTACTTGGGTCATGCATCAACCCCTGGACGCTAACTGCCAGTACTCTGGTCCAGACAGGGTCACACACACATCCTGAGAGCCCAGAGTCCAAGGTACCAGGACTCGTCTCTCCCCAGAACTACTTAGTGGAAACAGGAAGGAGCAGTTACCCAAAAGTAGCATTGGTTGGAGAAAATACTTTTCCTAGGTAGGCAAAAACAGTGCTCTGTGACCTCACAAAGTGACAAGATGAAATAAAAGAATATATGTAAAGGATTTAGCCACTGGCACAAGGTAAGCCTTCTATAAATGGTAGCAAAGATGGTGGTACTTATTTTTATTACTATTATCAATCTCTATTCTCAAATATACAAGTACTACAGGGGGAATTCAGAAAAAAGGCTAATTCATAGTCCAGAATTTAATCACTTGCTGATGTCAGTTTTAAATCTAGACCAAAGATTATATAACCAAATAGCACTCTGAAATAACTAAACACACTGGTCACACTCCCAGGAAACTGGTCCCTACCTTCAGGAGGCTTACTTTTCGGAAGGAGAGCCAGAGAAAAATAGGAAGTATTATCAAGAAAAATGAGAAATAGGAAGAACATAGAAAGCACAGCTCCGATTGTAGATCAAGAGATCATGGCAGGCTCTTTAGGCAGTTGAGCCAACTAAGGAGTGAGCCATGAGATCCCTGGGGCACAGCACTCCCCGAGGGAAGAGTAAGTGGGCCCTGAGTCTGGAGTGTGGCAACATGGAGGAGCAGGAGGAGCTGAGGAGACTGGAAATGACCTCAGAGGGTTTACTCTCCACCCCTGGCCTCCCAAGAGGTCTGTCTTAGCACTGGATCCTGTGACTCTGTGACAGCACACAGCAAAAGGAACTCTGCGATTGTGATTCAGTGAAGGACCTTGAGGTGGAGAGTTTCCTGGATTATCCAGGTGAGCCCAGGGTGGTCCCAAGGGCACTTAAGTGTTGAAAGGGGAGGCAGAAGAGGGATGCCAAGTGAGAAAGACTCCACCTGCTCCTGCTACTGGCTCCCAGGATGGCGCCGAGGAGTCCAGGCAGCCTCCAGGAGCTGGAAAGGCAATGAAGAGGACCCTCCCCACCGTCTCCAGAAAGCAAGAGAACTGCTGGCTCCCAGATCCCAGCCCAGAAACACCTGGGTTAGTTTCTGACCTACAGAATCACAGGATGATAAATGTGGGTCATTTTAATTCACAAATTTGTGGTGAGTGTTAAAACAGCAATAGAACACCACCAGGGTATCGTTCTTAACAGGACCACAGCATTCTTACTTTGTTTGCCTGTCATGAAGTTTCTTTCTGCCTTCTATTAAAAACCTAGATTCACACTTCTCCGGAATACTACCAGTTGCTTTAAAGTAAGTGCATATGCTCGGCTTTTATGGTGTGAGGTCACTTTAGTAATACACAAAAGAAAGAATGACAAAGGAACAGGAGCTATGTCTCCCGGGTTTTCCTAGCAGAGATGTAGTACATGCCCCTAGAGTGGGGGGAAAAATTGATTTCATGAAGTCCTGTAATATTATGCTATTATTTACAACAATGTGGATAATATAGAAACTGAAAGGATGGTCCAAACTGGAAAAACCAACACCACTGAATCAGAATCAGTATTAGTGGCTGAAATAGAGCAAACCTACTCACCTAAACAAAAATTTTTAAAAAAGGTAAAATGTAGTATCTCTTGTATGCTACCTGCTTCCTGTTTGCAGGGAATCTGATTTTCAGTCAGCAAGAATGCCTGTCCCATTGCTCCATGATAATTCCCTCTAGACATCATCTTGCAAGTTCAACTCCCTATAAACAACAGGTGGAGAAAGAGCCAGTTTTCAAGGATGCCACAAAGGGGAAATGGCCATGTTTGACTCATCCTAGCCATGAACAGGTTCTTTTCTTTCAATGACACTTTTCTACATAAGTGACTATTTTGACTATTAAAAGACATAACCCTAGGTACTGATGGGTATTTGTTTGGTTTGAGTTTTTTTGTTTTGTTTTGTTTTGGATTTTGTTGTTGTTGTTACAAATGGTATCTTCTATCTGTTTGGTACCAGGGATGCTTAACCACTGAGCCACATCCCCAGCCCTTTTTATTTGTTTGTTTGTTTCTTTAATTTTTATTTATTTATTTATTTTGAGACAGGGCCTCACTTAGCTGCTTAGGGCCTCACTAAATTGCTGAAACGGGTTTTGAACTCATGATCCTCCTGCCTCAGCCTCTGGAGTCACTGGGATTACAGGAGTGTGCCACCAAGCCAGGCTCACATGGTATGTTTTAAATTATGGTTTTTTTCTAATCATTTCCAGTGTATAGAAATGCAATTTAATTTTATGCATTGTCTTGAAACAGCAAGCCAGATAGACTCCCATTAATTCTGGAAAATGTCTGTAGATTACTTGGGGGTTTTGATGTAAATGACTGTATCACCTGCTAATAGTGATAGCTTTGTTTCTTCCTGTAGAATTTCTGTGCTTTAAACTTTTTTGTCTTATTGAACTAATTTACATCTCTAAAACCATGGAAGAGCTGCAGTGATAATGGGAATCTGTTTTTCTCAAAAACACATTTACTGTGAAGCAAATGTAATTTAAGTCCTCACTTGCACAAGCCTCTGAATTCTGAGAATTACTAGGATTCTTCAGAGTCTTTTAGGAACATAGGAGAAGACTAATGAAATTGAGGAGTATTTCTGATAAGTATTTCTGATTTTAAAAGCTGTCAGAATGAGATGACCTAAAACATTCAATCTCTAATATGTTTTGTTCTCTTATGTATTTTGATATACAATTTTGTATTTGTAGTTCTGAGGCTTGAGTTTTAGATATTTCAAAAGGACGTTAAAACAGAAAAGTGATTAAGAGGTGTTGAAGGGTTGGGGGAAAAGTGTGGAATTGCAAAGATAAGAAGAGATAATAGTGACAGATCAATAAATACTAACTTCCATAGCACGGAACCCCCAAGGTAGTATAAGTGCCAATCTTTTCCTAAGTTGGATACACTTGGTTGCTCCTTATGGTAACAGGAATTCACACATTTCCCATCAAATATGATGTTTGCTGTATTTGTATTGTTTTATTCTCCAGTAGATGCCTTTATCAAGTTTAGCAAGCTCCCTTCTATTCCTAATTTACAAAACTTCTTGGGTTTGTTTTTAAATTAGGAACAGATGGTGAATTCTATTAAATGTCTTCTCTGCGTTTTTTTTTTTTTTCTCTTTTTATGTTTTTATTTTTTTTCTCTTTCCACATTTTTATTGGTGCATTATAGTAGTACATAATGATGAGATTTATTGTTATGCATTTGTTCATGCACGAAATATAATAATACGATTTAGCCAGTATCACTCCCCAGCACTTCTCCTCCCCTCCCACCCCGGTCCCTTTCCTCTACTGATCTTTTCTCTGCATCTTTTAAGAATGATCATATTTTTCCTTTTAATCTGTTTAAAGCAGTGTTGTATTAAAATTTTTTCTAACATTAAAATGTTTTCTAACATTAAACCAAGCAGGCAGTCATAGGATGAGGACAACTTGATCGGGATATATTTTCTTTTTTAGTATAGAGTTGGATTTCTTTTGGTTAGTATTTTGCTTAGTGTTTTATTTTTCCCCCCAATGGTCATAAGCAAAATTGGCTTCCCCCCTCCCCCATAAAGTTCTAACTTTATTATGATACAAAGATTATGCTAGCTCTATGAAAGGACTTGGGGTGCTCTCTTCTCTAATAACTAATAGACATTTTGTGCAGGATTGGATTTCTCATCTTTATGTACTTGAATAACTAGCTATATTGGTAAGACTACCTTATTCTGATGTTTTCTTTGTGGGAAAAAAATTAAAACTATTGACTCAATTTATTTGATAGTTATAGAGTTATTTATGTTTTCTGTTTCTTTTGAGTAAGTTTTGACACTGTTTTTCAAGAAAATTATTATTTTCTATATTTCCAAATAAATCAACATTAAAGTATATATAATATCCACCTGTGCTCAGTATAATAGATTCTGGTCTAGTATGTCCCCACTTTAATCCTTATATCGCAATTCTTTTTTTTTTTTTTTTTTTTTTTGGTAAATTTTGCCAGAGACTTCTCAATTCTATCAGTTTTTAACCAAGAACCAACTTTAACCTTTGTTGATGTTTTTGCATATTTTCTAATTTGTTAACTTTTATTGTTATGTAGTCTTTTTTAAAAAATTATTCTCTTTCTCATAGATTTTGGGAATGTATTATGTTGTTCTTGTGTTCTTAACCCACTGATATTTAGTCTTCTGTCCTGGTACATTTAAAATAACTTTTTGTCTTTCTAACAGTACTTTTCCTGCTCCCACATCTTTTGAAACATAATGATTTGATTTTCACTCATTTCTAATGCCTTTCAATTTGCATTATGAATTCTTAGCCTATAAGACCTTTAGATGTGTGGTGTTCTGAAGTCCCTTTTGGTATCAATTTCTACATTAGTTGCATTTTTGCACTAAAATAAGATCTTCTTGATAGCAATTCTCAGAAATTTATTGAGAACACTTTTGTAATCTCCAGGTAATTGATTTTTATACATATTTCAAATTTTCTTTGAATCAATATTATCCAATTGGGGCTGGGGATGTGGCTCAAGCGGTAGCATGCTCGCCTAGCATGCGTGCGGCCCTGGTTCGATCCTCAGCACCACATACAAACAAAGATGTTGTGTCCGCCGAGAACTAAAATAAATAAATATTAAAATTTAAAAAAAAAAAAAAAAATATATTATCCAATTATTAGATGTAATTTGTATCTGTTACTCAGTACTTTGGATCAAGTTTATTAGTTATCTTATTCAAATCATCTATATCTCTGATTTTTATCTGCTTAATCTATTAATTATTGAGATACATTAAAATTTATCACTAACATATTGATTCTATTTTTTTCTGTAATTTGCCAATTTTGTTTTTATTCATTTTGAAGGTTTATAATAAGTTGCTTGAAAGCTTAGAGTCATTATAATAAACAATCTTTTATTACATAGTTCTTTCTTTATCTCTTCTTCCTTAGAATGCTTAGTTTGATGTTGACATGTGGCAACTATACCAGCTTTTCTTGTTCGAATTGCTAGCATAGTAAAACCCATGCCATAATGTCATGCATGAGTCCAAACATTTAATGACATAAAACATGGATTATGTGATTATATGGGTAAAGAAAATATTTTTAATTAAGTCTCTTCTAGCAACAAATAAATCCTGAAAGTAAATATGGAAAAAAAACCTACATTCTCTATAAGGAACAACTGAAGGAATGTATACTATACTGGAAAGATCTCAAATGATCAAGAGGCTGTCACTACCCATGACTACTTGTTTCTCTACAGAAGAGAAATCGACTCTGCCCCTGCTCAAGAATAGAGGGGGAAAATCCTATTAAATACTAAACATAACATACAACTACTACTTCTTATAAAATTTGTATGAAGTAGATAGGCCAGGTGCCATGCACATACCAGCAGCTAGGGAGGACAAGGCAGGGGGATTCAAGTTCAAAGCCAGCCTCAGCAATTTAGTGAGGCCTTCCTGTCTCAAAATAAAATATAAAGAGAAAGGGGCTGGGGATGTGGCTCTGTGGGTTCAATCCCTCATACCAAAAAGAAGAAGAAAAAAAAGGAGGAAAGGCATTATTTCTGAATTCTCTTTAGCACTGGTTGCATTTTTTTTTAATTTTTTATTGTTGGTTGTTCAAAACATTACATAGTTCTTGATATATCATATTTCACACTTTGATTCAAGTGGGTTATAAACTCCCATTTTTACCCCGTATACAGATTGCAGAATCACATCAGTTACACATCCATTGATTTACATATTGCCATACTAGTGTCTATTGTATTCTGCTGCCTGGTTGCATTTTTGTAGGGCACATTTTCCTGGAAATTGACTATTTTCCCCATCCTGGAACTTTTAGCATTTCCACACTTCTCAGTACTTATTAGTGAACAATGTTATTGGAATTGCTGATATTTGTCTTCTTTTCTTTACAACTAGCTATAACACTTATTTCTGTTTCATGTCTTAATTGCTTAGAATTTTTAGAACAATCTAAGTAATAGTGATATGGAAGGTATCTTTGATTCGTAATTTTAATTTAAAAGTCTTCTATAGTGTATTTTGTTAAATATGATAATGGTCCTTACATGAAAATACTTTACCAAATAAAATAAGTATCTATCTCTATCTACTTCATACAGATTTTATAAGTAGTAGTAGTTGTATGTTATGTTTAGTATTTAATAGGATTTTCATATAATTTTCTTGTTTATCCTACTATTGTGATATATTCCTAGAATTCCTAACATTAAACTATACTGAAATGATATCAACCGAATGATAGTATAATTTATCTTTTGTACACTTATGAACTCCATGTTTTGTAGGGTTTTTAGAACATTAGTACATACATTTAGGATAAAATAGTTTGTTAGTTTTATTTTACTACATTTGCATAGTTTGAATATCACATGAATTAGGAAAATTTCACCAGTTTTTGGTTTGGGTTTCAGTTTTCATTTTTGTTGGTTTTATTTTTGTTTTTTGTCTTGTTGGGGGAATGATTAGTTGATTTAATTTTTGTCCTGCAACAATTTCTATAATGTGCAACTCCTGCTTCTTTAAGATGTTGAAAGAACTCACTTGTAAAACTATCTGGGCTCAGAGCCTTTTTTGAAGTTAATTTTTTGAAAACATTGTTTTCTTCTTTGTTATTGTTATTGTTCTAATCAAATCTTCCAGGGAGAGCAATTAATTCTCTCTGCAAGGATAACATTTAACTAACTCTTCCTTAATTTGAATTATTTTTGCCCCCAAATATGATAATTTTGTTGAAGTTTTTAACTATATTATATCCAAATTCTGCAGAGTAATTTCTTGTAAACTCTTTATGTATATTATTATAGCAAATAATAATCCTCCATTATATTTCCTTGGAATTATAAGTATATCACCTTCTGTTCTACTTGCTAGAGAAAATATTGAAACAAATATGTACTCCCTCCCTCACGAGGCAATTGGTGAGACTAAAGAAAAGTCTTGTATCTATCCATCCAATTTACCAGGACCTTTATTGAAAAAGTAATAGGGCTCTATCTTTTATTCTCTCTTGTTATCTTGCTGCCTCTTTGTCTCCCTGAGCTTTTGATTTCTACATGGCTAGCAGATTTTGTAGACCTTGGTAAACAGATATGCCAGGTCACGATTCTACTTCCCCCAACTCCTCTACGGTGACTTGTGAGTCTTTACAGTCATTTAGATCAGAGACACTGAGAAACCCATTCCAGCTTAAAACTCCAATTCATCTTTACCAGAGAGCCCTTTTGCCTCCATTAATAAAGTGGATAAGTGGATTCAGAATAAGTCTTTATTCTACAAGTCATGACTCGGACAAGAAAGGAGGAATTTACTAACTTTCCAAACATAACTCAATTATGATATTACTTCTTCGTAATTATGAGACTCCTTCTCATTCTGAAGGAGTTTGGTTGTTATTTCTTAAACAGACTTTCTAGCAATTTGCATGCTGTTGCTTCACAATCTGAAAGAGGAGATTCCATCTGACTCAAAAGCAGTTAAATACCTCAATTGCAAGACACTGACAGCCACCCTGAGGTCTAGTCCCAGACACAGCTGCTTCTCATAAACTTGCCTCTCTCTTCCAGCTGCCCTTACTGCTCACAAAGAATGTCCTCCGCCTCTACCATACTGTTCCATGTCATCTATTCATCATGGTCCTTAATGGTTCTTTTCCCAAATCATGACTTGCAGGTTATCCTCTGCTGCCAACTGCCAGGTTGATTCAATATTTCCAGTTCAGACTCAGAAAGTAGGAAATCCTATGAGCCCAGCTCATCCCTTTATGCCACACCACATCACAGGTCTTCAGAAGCCCAGGGAAAGACGAGGGCCTAGAGTCAGAGAACTGTCTGTCTTTAGGCTCAGTGTTTCCATTTGACCCTCTCAACAGCAGTTCAAAATTAGCATGCCAAAATGAAATTCTTGATTTGCACCCCCGTGTCAGTTCTCATCCACCTTTTCCATAACATGCACCATCACCCGCCAAGTTGTTCAGTCCTGTTGGTGGTCCTTGGTTTCTTCCTTCCTCTCCTCACCCGACTTGTGCATTCTCAGTCATCAAGTCTCATCAGTTCTTTATCTCCAGTAGATCCAAAATTCATCTGTTCCCTTCATTTCCATTAATACCACCTCAGTCCAGGATACCATTATTTCTTGCTGGATTACTACAGTGGATTTCTAATTGCTTCTTAATTGGTCATTGCACTTCTATCATTCAATCCATATTTACTGTGGTTTGTGGGTGTCCTCTAAAAAACACCTGTTGAAAATAGTCCAGTGCAACAGCATTAAGAGGTGGAAACTCTAAATATGATAAGGCCACAAGGGCTCTAACTTTCATGAGTGGGTTAATGCTGATCATACAAGGGCTTGAGGCTTTCAGTTCTGTCTCTTGCTCACTTTAACCCTCCCTTGCCCTTCTGCCTTCCACCATGAGATGAGCCCTCATCAGCTGCTAGCATCATGCTTTCATTTCAGACTTACCAGCCTCCAGAACCATGAGCCCAACAAATTTTCATTCATTATAAATAGCAGTCTGTACTATTGTGTTCCAACAGCACAGAACAGACTAACACAATATTCTGCACAGCAGCATTAATGATCTTAAAATAGAATTTCAGTCATGTAGATCTCTCACTCAAAATCCTTCAGTAGCTCCCTATCTTGTCCTAGAATAAAACCCAGTCCTATTCTATGGCTCAACAAGTATCCATGATCTGCTCCACCCAACCTCTCCACCCTAATCTCAAAGTAATCTTCCCACTCTGATGACATTCCAGCCACACAAACTTTCTTAGTGACTTGGGACCCTTGAAACTCTGCTGCCTCTTAGCCTGTGCACACACTTCTGCTGAAATGTGGGGAGGACAGGCAAGCAGGTTCCAGTTAAAACGGAGATTTCCTTGGTTACCCTAATCAAAGGGAGTCTCCCCCAACGTAAAATTCTTTATGTTTTCACCTTGAGTTTTCATGTTTGGCTATTGCCCTCAACTATTTGGGAGAGAATAATCACAAAAGAGAAATAGCAGAAGTCAAAGAGGAAAATGGAAGAAAAGCTTCAAAAGATCATAAAAAGGCAAAATAAATTGAGAAAATAAACATGAGATCATAACATTCTAGGAGAAAGGAAAGTTCATAAAAGTTTTAAAGCAGATGTTGTACAACCCTAAAGTGAACATTCTAACTGCTTATTTCAAAGTCTTAGGTAATGATTTCTAACACGTCTAACCTTAGAAGTTTTTCTATAAGTCGACTTTCTTTGAATACTGGTCACTACAATATTCACTAGTTTAAGAACTTATCAAAATGAAGGCTCAAAAATGAATAAGAAGCATTTGAGAAAGTCATTATGAGCCCTTAGAAGAATCAAATACTTCTTTTCTTATTGTAAGTTTGCACAGCAAGGATCTAAAACAAGTTTTAAAATAAAACAAGCCTCTCTTACAGCCTTGGGTACATGAGGCATCGTTTCCCCACAATAGCCTGGCCCTCTTGCCTGCTTTTGTCCTCTGAAACGCCTCTTTGTAAATCACAGGTGTTTGCGGGCATAAAGCCCATCAGATGGGAGTTGATTGTGAAGAGTTCTTTCTTCACCACTTGTTCTAAACCTGTTCAGAAAGTGCTCCATGCCTTACACCAAATCTCCATAAAAATCAAGAAACAAGAAGTTTTCTGTACGCCTGCCCAACAGCCACACTATGACATTAGTTTCGACAGCTCTGTGACCCTGTATTGTCCCAACTTTATTCAGTAGAGTCTCTTTTTCTCTTTCTTTCTCCATTGCTTTTTTATTTAAGCCTTTATTGGCATTTGGCATTTTTTATCTACTGTAAAATAAAAAGGAGGAGGATGGGGTTTGTTTTTGCTTTTTTTTAAAAGCACTCTATGTGGCAGCTAGAAAAAGCTATCTGCAGTTACTGTAGTAATGGTTTCAAAAAACACCTGCAAATCAAAGAAAGACACCATGGCAGTATCTTCAGATTTTTTTTTCCCCCTTCCCTTAAAGTTCCTTCTTGGCCATTATAAAGTAAGCCTGGCAATGAATTTATGTGACAGCTATGAAGTTAGTATTAAAATTGTGAATAGTGCCTAGCAGTTTTCATGCCCTTACTATAAGATCGCCTCAATTTGCCACACAGCAGTGAATAGGGTAAAGGGGGCGGGAGGGTGTCAAATGAATGGGAGGAGGAGGCTATGTGAATGGGAGGGTTTCCCGAGAGGGGGCAGCACAGCAGTTACTGGAGAAGAGTGATTTATTTTTGAACTTCCAGAAAGGAAAAGCGAAGAGAAGCTGCCTAAAAGACCCTGAAGCATGGGGGGCGGGGAAGGGGGGAGGGATGAGATAAATAACTTGTCTCTACACATTTAGTAATGTCAACGCCAGCCCTAGAAGTGGGGACGGGTGTTGGGGGCAGTGGTAAATCCATTCCTCTGGTCTTCCGAGATTGAATATTAAATGCCAGCAGGGAGCAGATGTGGGCAGGGGCCGCAGAATGGGAATGAGGGTCCAGGAAGGAGGGGTTAAGCGTTGATCTCAATGGAAATTAACCACTTGGGCAGAGTTGGGAGAGAGCTGAGGCGGGCTGGGAGGGAGCTGCGGGGGAGCAGGCGGGTGAACAGGAGGGTGAACAGAGTGCCCCTCGGCGTATCTGCAGAGAGGAACTCTCCCAATGCGGGGATTTGAGCAGGGCTTTGGGGGGAAGGAGGTGTGCGCCCACAAAGCGCAGAGCGGGGCGTGCCCTCGGCGCCCCCGCGCCCCGCCCCCGCTCCGTATTAGCATGCGGGCTGCGGAGGGGCCGCCGGGCGGGAGGCGGCAGTGGGATCGCCGCGCAGGGCGCATTGTGGGCCGCGCTCGCCTCCGCGGGGGACCATCTGCTCGCTGTCAATGCATCACCTGCTCGTCTGGGCCGTCGCCGGAGCAACGGGGGGCGGAGGATTAAGGAGCGTGTGCGTCTCGGTCCGGGCCGAGGCGGCGGGGGCGGGGGCGGGGCTCTCCTCCTCCGCCCCCAGCCCCCGGACTGGTCCGCGGGGTGGAGGGGGCCGGCGACCACCGGGGCGGGCTCTGCAGCTCGCCGCCGCCAGCTCGACCTTCGCAAAGGCCCCGAGCCGCCTCCATTCTCAGAGGTGGCTGGAGTCCCCAGGAGGAGCCCAGAGCACAGGGTCGGGCTCTGACCTACCCACTTAGAGGGCGAGCCCGGCCACCCGCGCGTCTACCTGTAACTGCATGGGCCCTGTCCAGTGCGCGCCGCCCGCAGCCTCCTCCATCGGTGCTGGCGGATCCCTGGGGACGCGGCGCGGCTGGATTCTGAGAGTCCCGTAGTCGCCCGGCAACCACAATGGGGTTAGCATCACGGTAGACCCTCCCCCGCTCCAGCCACCAAAGTTGTGTATAACTTCCACACAAACCTCTCCTGACCTTCTGGTCTGCTACCCAGCGCCAAGCCCTGGGGAAGCCGTCAACGTAATAGGAGTGACAAATACCTGCTCTAAGGCGACTCCAAGGCGCAGGGGTGGGGTCCCGATATTTTATCAGACAGGCTGATTTTCCACGGAGGAGGGGGTTCTGGAGGTAGAAATCCTGACATTTCCATTCCACCTACTCCTCCCTGCACCCTAAATCTGATGCAGCCAACAGCAGAGGGCAGAGCTAGGCTGCAGACCAGAACGTCGCCCACTTGGGGACACTTTTGAGCCAAAGTCGTGCTCTCTGCTTAGAAACTTCTGGAAAATTCTGTCCTCCTCACTTCTCCACCCCTACCGGCAACTAGGCAAGGATTCTAGCTGCACCCAGGAGGGTGTTTCCCATCTGAGGATTCCATGGAACCAAACAAAGAAGGGCCAGTTGACGCCCCCTCAGACAGACAGACAAACACGCGCACACACACACACACACACACACACACACCCCTACCCCTCCCAGTCTTAGTACCAGGACCAGAAGAAAGTGAACATCCTTGGAGCATCCACACTTGAGCCCAGACTGAACCACATCTAAAGTATTTCCAGCCAAATAAAAATCCAAGCTTGTTTTTAAAAACCTCCCAGCAAAGAGAGGCTGAAGTCTTTCTTGTTAGATCTCATTTCAGGGTCTGGTCACTCTTGAAGAACCAACAGTCTAACTTAGTAGTTTCCTGCAGTTCTTCTTAAAAATAAATAAATAAATACACAAAAGAAAGAAAAAAATTGATCTCTTCAATTAAACTTTTTTATTGAAGAAATATTGTCTATTAACCTCAAATTTTCTCTTGTGCTTTATTCCAGTCATTTTTACTTTATTCTTTAACAAAAGCCTCTATTTAAAGCTGCACCAAAATACAAGTTTGTGATATTGACCCTATGTTCATCTTCTCCAACTAAGATCTCATGATCGTCAAGAAAACGCCCATCCTTGTATAGTTTCTAGATATGAACACCATGAATCAGATTAATTTCATGATTACAGACAAGTTTTTTAAATTTGCTGTTGCAGTTCAGCGAATGACAGTCCCACTAGTGTCACTTTCTTACTATCATTAATATGCAAGAGAAAAAAGTCAACTTTGACATAATACATGAAAGTGTTTGTATGTAAAAACCTGCTCAAAAGGTAAAGGAAATTCATAATACCCAAAACTACTTTTATTTTTTTACCAGTGTAATGTCTTTATTTGCATTAATTAGTGTAATATTTACAAACTTCCTATATGGTAAATGCTATTTTTTATTTGTTCTAATTAGTTATACATGATGGCAGAATGCATTTTATTGCATTGTACACAAATGGAGCACAATTTTTCATTTCTCTTGTACATGATGTAGAGTTGCATCATATATGCAGTCCTACATGTACCTAGGGTAATGATGTCCATCTCATTCCAACATTTTTCCTTCTCCCATTTCCCCAATCAAAGTTCCTCCATTCTCCCCGCCCCCATTATGGATCATCAGAAAGAACATTTGGCCTTTGATATTTTGGGATTGGCTTACTTCACTTAACATGATATTCTCCAACTCCATCCATTTACCTGCAAATGCCATAATTTTATTCTCTTTTAATGCTGAATTATATTCCATTGTATATACTACAGTTTCTTCATTCATTCATCTATTGGAGGGCATCTAGTTTGGTTCCACAGTTTAGCTATTGTAAACTGGGCTGCT
Organism: Marmota monax; assembly: GCF_021218885.2. NCBI lineage: Eukaryota > Metazoa > Chordata > Mammalia > Rodentia > Sciuridae > Marmota > Marmota monax. Next base: position 2,242,214 of record NW_026695202.1, read on the forward strand.
GTGAACATTGATGTGGCTGCATCACTATAGTAAGCTGATTTTAAGTCCTTTGGGTATAAACTGAGGAGTGGGATAGCTGGGTCAAATGATGGTTCCATTCCAAGTTTTCTAAGGAATCGCCATACTGCTTTCCAGAGTGGTTGTACCAATTTGCAGTCCCACAAGCAATGTATAAATGTACCTTCATCCCCACATCCTTGCCAACACTTATTATTGCTTGTATTCTTGATAATTGCCATTCTGACTGGAGTTAGATGGAATCTTAGAGTAGTTTTGATTTTCATTTGTCTAATTACTAGAGAAGTTGAACATTTTTCAATATATGTGTTGATCAATGGTATGTCTTCTTCTAAGAAGTGTCTGTTCAGTTCTTTAGCCCATATATTGATTGGGTTGGTTATTTATTTATTTACTTATTTATTTGTTGTTGAGTTTTTTGAGTTCTCTATATATCCTGGAAATTAAAGCTCTATCTGATGTACATATAGTAAAGATGTTCTCCCACTCTGTGGGCTCTCTCTTCATGTTATTGATTGCTTCCTTTGCTGAGAAAACGCTTTTTTTGTTTGAATCTACTTTTAATTGTGGCTTTTATAAAGTTGAGAATCCTGAAAAGTTGTCCTCTTTGTTCACAAGGTACTCCCATTACATAGAATCATGGTCTCATTCCCACTTAGAAAAGGGATGAGTATGATTCCTAAATAGCTTTAGGACTATGGATGAGGAAGCAAACATCCAATCTGATAAGTGCTTGGAAGTGCCAAGGGCTCTCTCAATTTCCCAGGGGTGTAGCTTTGCACACTTATGAACACTACCAAAGCCCTTTATCCACTCAATGATCTCCACTCCAGCAGCTACTGGCTTTGTCACCAGAAGGAGAACTAACTGCTCAGCTGTTAAACAATCTGAGACCTACCACACAGCAGGCAAAACAGAAGATTGCCATCCTCATGTTTAGGGGGGTAAACAGATTCTTTTAAAGAATACTACATTATATACTTGAAACATGCTAAGACAATAGAACTTAAGTGTTCTCAGGACCTCAACAGAAATAAAAGGTAATCATATCAGGTGATGGATGTGCTAGTTAGCTTGATTGTGGTGATCATTTCACAGTGTATTCTTATATCAGATAATCACGTTGTACACCTTACATTTATACAATTTGGTCAATTGTGCCTCAATAAGCTTGGGAAACAATTTGTTTTAAGAAAAGATATCCCACTGTGAACAAAAGTTCAGGGTCTCTCCTATATGTTTAAGGAATGAGAGTGAACGATTCATTGTGAGGCAACAATACCATGGAGAAGAAACAGGAAGATGCATACTGGTCTGGAGACTTGTTGAAAAGGGATTTGAGCAGCAAGCCAAGAATGTGGATTTTGTTCGGAGGACAACAGTATTTCAAAAGCCTTGCAAGAAACCCAAATAGAAAGGAACTGATCAGCACAGAGTTGTCCTAATTGAACAGGACAGGGCCTAACATCTTGCCCATTGTCTACAACCTTACCAAACAGGGAGTGCTGGGGTCCCTAGAACATCCCTTGGAGCACTGTCTGACCAGCATTGCCATGAGCATCATTATGAGACACAGAAGTAAGATTGGGATGAAAAGGAAAAGGGAGGAAGAGAAGGTAGGATGCTACTGAATTTGTTTAAGTGCAAAATAATGAGGATTTAAGTGAGATAAGCAACATTGGTAATGAAATGGAAAATAAAGAGATTTTGAAAATAGGGAAAATTACTTCCCCTGTGGGATATTTGGGTTGGACATTTTAAAATGATAATATATAACAGACCACAGCTTTGTAACTGTTACTATCAGCCTTGTAACTGTTACTATGGCCAACAAATCCCTACACTTAGAAAAGTTTATGGAAAAATGCAAATTCCTTTTCAACAAATGATGGCTTATGTGTCAGAATACAAGTTTTAGGATCCTAAGTTGAGCAAATGGAAGATAGAGAAAGATGGCCAAAACAAAGGGATGGATGAATTCTATCTAAAACATTTCATTCGCAAACCAGAGAACCAATTTTTGAGCAATGATCAAAGCAATCATAACCCTTTCCCCAAACTCCCTTAAATGTAAGCATTTACATGTTTTTCTTAAAAATCATAAAACCCATCATTACCCACTTACAAATAGATACTTTGGCCCATTAAAAGACCCTCCTGGATAGAAGGCATGTGCTTTAGGGAATCTGTGACACCCCCAGACTAGGTGAATCAAAGATATGCTTACCCAAACAAGCTGAAGGGAGAAGGTAGCAGAGGGTTCTGCAGAGCCAGGGAAATTCACGTGCTGAAAATACCTGGCATTTAGCCAAAAGTGAAGACTATAAATATTAATCAGATGAGAATCAGTGTCACTTTACTGCAAGAATGTTCTGTAATTAAAAGAGTGGGTATTGTGTTGTGCATGTTCGCACAAGTGCCACCAATAATATTGAATGCTAGTAGCTCCTGGGTGCTACTGTAAAAAAGATTCCTGAGGATGTCACTTAGCAGAAAGTGTAGCACACAAGTTAGGTGTCAAATTCAAATGATCCTTCAAAATAAAGGAGAAAGAAGTAACAAGGGCTTCCAAATTATGTTTCTGTCTTTAATAGACACAAAAGATCAAGGAAAGAAACATTTATTGGATATCCCTTATAAGCCAAGCATTTGCGAGACACTTTGCATATATCATGTCATTTAACTCTCACCTCAAACCTGCAGAAAAGTGACATTGCAGCCCCATTGTAAAGATGCAGCCATTCCAGTGTCCAGAATGTGTCGTGGTTGGAGAGTATATGAAGTGGAGCAGAAGGAACAGGTCTCTAAAGTTGGCAAAGTCACATGATCATGAGATTAGAATACTTAATGAATTGTCCGTGTGAAAATAGAGTGTCTCCAGAAGCTGATGGCCTTTGGGGTGGGTGGAAGGGCTGGGAAGAAGACACCAAAGCTCTCAACAGCAGCAACTCTACTCAGTGCTCAAGAAAAGGGGTTGGAGCAAGGACATGCCCAAGGTGTCAAAGGAGAGGGGATTATTGAAGATAAGAGGAGGGATGGATGGAAGTAGTCTGTCCCACTCCCTTTCCTCTATCCCTCACCTGGTGGCGATAAGGGAGGAAGAACAGCCTCCACTCTGGGAAGGCCAGAAGTCATCTCTTTAAATAAAAAGTAAGTTCTAGCTGGGTGCATTTGCCACACCTATAAATCCCAGTGACCCAGAGACTGGGGCAGGAAGATTGCCAAGTTTAAGGCCAGCTTTGGCAATTTAGTGACGCCTGTCTCAAAATAAAATAAAGGGGTTGGGGATATAGGTCACTTGGTAAAGCTTGCCTTACATACACAAGATCCTGGGTTCAATCACCAGAACTCAAAAAAACAAATAAATAAAATAAAGGACAGGGGATGTAGCTTAGAGGCAGAATACTCCTGGGTTAAATTGCAGTATTGAAAGGAAGGGGAGAATGTTTTCATTAGGTTCAGGAAGTGAAGGCACCTTTGAATGAAGATGCCTAAATGTAGAGAAGTTCTGACTGGATCATTCTCTTGTCTCGCCCTTGCCTATGGTCCAGAGCCCAAATCCTTAAAGGTTATTCAAGGCTTCCGTGATATGATCTCATCCAGTGGCATTCTAGTAAATGTTAATAACTCTAGAGTCAGATAAAGCTCTCATCTGTACCGTCTGCCAGCTTCCCTGGTGTGTATCTGCCCAGAAAGGCTGATTTCAAGCTATCATGTGACGATATTCACTGCGGAGCTCAGAAAAGATGAGTCAGTGCAGGTCGCTGCAGTGAGCCAACACCCTCCTCTATGACATATTTTACCACTACTTCTCACCTTCCGTTGTGGTTCAAAGATAGAGCTGCTAAAGGGAGCACAGCCCAACACTACTGCAGCCATCAGCCGCTGTTGACGTGCATGACAACGTGGCAATTGTCCTGTGGTTGGCCATGAAGGAAACCTTTCCCTAGCTGTACACAGGCAGCATTTGGATTGGTTGTCATGCCGTTCAAAGACCACAGACGGGAAATTACAAGCCAAATCCATCCCACAGACATCTTTTCTGTAGCCAACACTAAGTTTTTAATTTACTTGCCAGCAGTTAAAAACCAGGAGACAAAAAAATCCAAATTTCTCGATTTTCTGGGGAAAATTAGAGTAGGCGGGATTGCCTTTAAGACCATAACATATGGAAAGTACCTAGCCCTGGAACAAGGAAGTCATTCAAAAGATGCCAGTCTTCTTCAGCCCAACCCAGCTGATGTTTTGTACTCAATTTTTTTTTTTAAATCTGGATATTTTGGAAGCCATTTCATCTGGACTCTTCCTCTCCAGCTTCTCCCTCGTCTTCTCTGTTTTCTAGAGCAGTCTTTCCACTTTCAGGCCTTGCACTTGCAACTGTCCCTGAAACACACCCTACTCCACCCACTTTACCTGGCTAGCTCCTGCTCGTCCTCCCACTGCAGCTTAGACAGAGCCAAATAGCTTCCGGTGCCATTGTCCGCAGAGCAGTCAGAGTGATCTCTTCAAAACAAAAATCAGATCTGACAGCACAATTATAATGAGACACAACCTCTTGAAACGTCCCAAGCCAAATTTGAAAGCCACAACCAATAACTGAAATGCAATTCAGTTGACATAACACTGACAATATTATCTGTACCACTGCTGAGAAGCAATGTTAGCCCTCTCTGAAATGTCCCCTTTTCCCCACATAGTGAGGATCTATCCAAACACTATCTATCTATCTATCTATTTATTTATTTATTTCTATAAATTATCATTACTTATAAATATGTGTATCCTTCTGCACCACAGTTCCTTTAGGGCAGTATAATGTAGAAGGCCAATTACCTGGGTGAGGCAGGTGGAAACACTTGGTTACAAGTCCCAATTCAGCCACTTGCCAACTGCAAGGCCTTGTACACATTATGTGACATCTCTAAGTGTCAGTTTAGTCAGCCGTAAAAAGTTGGCCATCATTTAAGAAATAATAAAATATTTAATGTTTATTATGTCATGTGGGCACTAAGGCTTCTAAGCATTTAACATGGAATATTCTGGTCAACCTTCACTTGGAACACTTTGAGGGAGCTACTATTACCTGCCCTGTTTTACATATGAAGCAAACAGAGGCAGTAGCTTGCTGGAGGTCCCGCAGCCACTAGGAGATCAAGAGGGTATTCACACCCAACCCATCTGACACCAGGATGAGATAATGCTCGCAGAGTGCTCAGTTCAGTAGCTTTGTGCTTAGCATGATTTTTTCCACCCCAGGGTTTCCTCAACTGCCTCCCACAAGCCATTTGGTAGCATTAACCCTAGGTTACCTGGTGCTCTAATCATGCAATGGTTGTTACTGAAGAAGAGGGAAAAAATACAAATATAAGTATGCTAACTGTCTTGGTCCTTCTGAAATTAATCACTACCCCATTGGGAAACTCAACGAAGCATGATTTTCCTGGAAATTCTCCAAATTTGTCACTTATCCGGGAAAAAAAAATTATATCGCAGCTCCTGAGCCAAGCTTGAACACTTTTAGGCTGCCTTGAAATTGCAATTTAAACAACCAAAAAAAAAAAAAAAATATATATATATATATATATATATCCTTAAGTAAAATAAAGATGATATTGACAAAGATAGAAAATGATAAATCAAAATGAGCTTAACATTCTTTCCAAGCAAGCAGGTACTGGGTATTATGCAAGCCATGCTAACCCTAAGCCAACTCCTGGTTTTATTCTGAATTCTTGTTTGAGCAGTACAAGCCAGCTGGCTTTCAGAGGTCATTTTTTGTCCCACATATGGGACACACAAAAAATGTAACAGAAAGGCTTTCTCTTTTCTTCCCACATATTTGAGAACAATTTCCACATCCTGTTTCATCTTGGACCTTTATACTTTCTGAACCCAGGGAGTTCTGCCCTGGAGATATAATTTTCTTTAAATCCCTCTGATGCAATCATTTCATTTGGGTGCAATGATAAAATTACAGTATCCCACTGTCACCATGGTCTCATTTCCTTTGTAACGTGGGCTCTACCGAGGTCAGTGCAAAGATACTCAAGACGGGGAAACTTTAATGTGAAATCAATAATCCTGTGTTTTGCCCCTCTAATGGCTGCAATTTTGTTCTGTGCCCATCCTTAATCCCAGTGACATGCACCACACTCTGGCTTATATCCTGTCCTGCACATCAGATGCAGCCCCCTGGCCAGCTCACACAAAGGGACTACATGTCATTGGGTGACCCCCAAGCTATGCACAGAAAGACATTAGGCTCCCACATTGGAGAACTGTGGGCAGCTCCCCATCCCAGCTCCTCCCTTGAATCCAGGGGCAAGGTTGACCTTGCTCCTTGCTGGCTTGCAAGAGCTCACAGTGAAGCTCTGACACTAAAACCACCAAGCGAAGACCCCGAGGCCAGATAGGAACACAGTGCAGAAAAGAATTTCATTCAGCCAAGACACTTGTCTCTCCAAACTCACCATGTTGTATACATTAATATGTACTGATCTGGGGACGTAACCCAGGCCTTAGAAAGAGGTTTAATCCAAAAAGAAAAAAACAGATGCTAGTCTCCTTATGATCTTAAATTGGATCACAGTAAGAGTTGGAAAGTCTAAGTAAAAGAATCAAAATGAATTTTTATATATTTCATATATGTCATAAAGTTATATTTCCCAGTGAGGAATGACACTGGCCCAATGATATTGTGATATTGTGTGCATATACAAACATGTAACAATGAATCCCACCATTATGTACAATTATAATGTGAACCAATGAAAATATGGAAAAGTAGTTAGATCTTATATAATTTATAACATAACTATAGTATATATTTATATAATTCAGAAATAATTTATGGTTAATATGTTATAATATAAAAACTAGGATATACTTATACAGCTTACTATTTCAATACACTACAAAATATACATAATAAAATGACATACACTTTTGTATATATATAACACATATACATATATCATATGCATGTGATATATATGTGAATACACATATGACTATATATATATATCACATACACATATAAACTTGGGGTATAAAAAATATTGTCACACTATAAAAATACTCTTTAACCTTCATTTGGGGGCTTAAGTTACTCCAGGGGCACTCAACCACTGAGTCACATCCCCAGGCCTATTTTGTAATTTATTTAGAAAGAGGGTCTCACTGGGTTGCTTAGCGCCTCATCGTTGCTGAGGCTGGCTTTGAACTCGCCATCCTCCTGCCCCAGCCTCCCAAGCCACTGCAATTACAAGTGTGCGCCATGGCGCCCAGTTCCCATTCCATTTCTTAAACCCCCTTTTCCTTCCTCCTAACCCCACTCTTGTGCACTCTAGAGACATAGATAAAGGCATTCACTTCCTCAAAAGAGCCACTGACTGTTAGTGCATCTTGTTAAGGTTAGGACAAGTGGGAACAGAGCCCATTTTTTGTAGAATGTTCCTTGACCTCCAGCTGGCTGACACCAAGACATGCCTGGTGAGGTAGTGATCTGATGCCTCTTCAAACTGAAACCCTTTAAATATTTAAGATTTTTACACTCTTATGTCCATTTACATCAAACACTCTAAATGAATAAATGTAATTTTCAATTTGACTTTTTTTTCCTAGGAGAGGCACTGTGCTGTGTCACAGGGACAGGGAGGCTAGCCCCAGAATCCCTTCTGTATGGAGAAAGTGGAGCTCCTGTTGGCCACATGCTGTCATCAAGCTTTAAAACAGAAGCCCTGGAGGTCACCTGGCCCACTCTCTCTAGAGACCTGATGGGGAAATTTTTATAAAAGCTGATATTTGAGGCTGCTTCTTGGGAATCTTGGCCCCTTCTCAAATAGATTAGTCATATCTTCCTTCCTATCACTGTTGTATTCTTCTGAGAAGTTCTACAAATTGGACTCTCTACCTCTTATTACATTTCCAGGGATATTTTGGTTTCTCTTAAAGTATTTAGGGAAAATGGCCCAGGCAGCCCACCTACAACGAGGCCTTAGGAAGTGATAAAGACGCTGTCATCGGAGCTGGAGGTGAGATCAATCCTTAGCAAGGTAAGAGACACCCTTGCTCTGTTTGCTCAGCATTCATTCCTCCTCCTAGGTGATAAGTGCTGGTATCCTCCTCTTCCACTGACCATTCTTGTGGTTGCAGGGGAAAACATGTCCCATAACGGGCAGTAACTGGTTCAGAGAAAGACCCCTGACCCCAACCAGACCAAGGAGAGCCAGGATGTTTGCATTAACCCTGGGGGAAAGGAAATCTCCATGGGGCTTGCTAAGCTGGTAGAAGGAAAACATAGAGACATGCAGCTTTATGTGGACTTTTTTTTTTTTTTCAATCATCCCATGGAAAAAGAATGGAGCCGCAGGAAAAGAGAAGCAGAGAAGCAAGGAAGGAAAGGAAGGGCGGTTGGGAAAAGTACTATTAATAATTACACGGGGACAGATTGTCTTAAAATGCAGGCATATCTTCGATTACATCAATCATCAAATATCATCAATTAATTCAAAAAGTTTCGAGTGTGTGCGAGCATGCTAACTAGCATTCAACACACACTAATTAAACACTATAAGCAAATCACACAATCCTAGGGCAACCATGAGCCCCAAAATACCTCCAATGCTACGCAACTTCTCTTAACCAAAGAGCAGACATTGTCCTTCTCTGGTGGTTCTCTCCTTGTTAATGGCTGGACATCAGGGAATGGTGGAGTCAGTCCAGAGATGGACAGCAAGACAGCCAGTCTCACTGATGTCCTTGAAGCAAAACTCTTCAATGTGGCAGGTCCAGCAATTTAAATAAAGTTCCAAGTTGGTGGTGTACGTCGATGATTGGTTACACCCAGTGAAAGTCAATGTCCATTGGTTATGTCCAGTGAGGTGATGTAATTGCAACTGGGCATCTTCCTTGTGCATGTCCATGCTGAGCTCCCCATCAATTATAACCAGTCATTGCTAAGCATGTCTATGGCTAGTGCCCCTTATAGCTCTTTATCAATTGCAAGCAGATGTGACTAAGCAGTTCAATGGCTGCTGTTCCTTATGGCCAGCAACTCAGTGAGTCCCAGCATGTCCCAGCATGTCTGTGGCAGAGGAATTCTAAAAGACATGACTTCAAAGCTAGCTGATCTGGAATCTATACAGATGTGCCCCTGGATTTCAGTTATATGAATATGAAGCCAGATTTAAAGTTAGGTAGTCAGTGTAGTTAGATAAATCGGGTCTAATACCGAGTGAAATCTAAAATGGAGGCCATGCTGGCAATGATTCCGGGAAACGCAGGACAACTCATGGAATGTTAATGAGGTCCTGAAAAGGCCCTAGACCAAAGTCCATCCCAGAGAAGTGATAATCCCATTCCAAAAGGTGATAATTAAGCCCACCTGTGTCCCACCCCTCGGGCCTTCCCACCTACATTCCATCACTGAAAGAAACTATAAAATGGAGAGACAACCGCACTTCCACGGATTCCACCTCTTGGGTCCCCTTCTTCCTCCGGGAGAAGTCTTTTCTGCTGTCCTTTAATAAACTTCTAATTTCTACTCTGACCTTGCCTGGGCGTGCTTCTTTGGTGTTATTCTTCAACATTGGGGAAGCAAGGACTCGTCACCGGTCAACAGCGGTAACATATACATACCCCTCTCTTAAGCCCAGCTGAGTTTTTTTGTTCCTTACAATGTAAACAATTCTGATCATTCAAACCAGTCTATGATCAGGCTTCCCTTCAACCATTAAAACATAAGTATTTCCCCTGAGAGGAGGAGGTGGGGTCTTCCTCTGAGGATGGATTATAGCTCATCTCTGAGCCTGGAAGACTCTAATTTGAGGGGCGGGGAGTTAAGGCAAAGAATCCAAACCCAGTTTAACTACATTTACTAACAGAACGAGTATTCAATCCCTCAACAAGTATTTAAAAGGCACACTAGTTAAGTCATCGTGCCTGGCACTGGGGCTCAGCCATGACTTAGGAACCGTGTCTGCTCCATGATGCTCCCAATTCCAGCAGAAGGGAACAGAATATAAACTAGTGTGTCCCATGCTGCTCGGTGGCAAGTGTGTTGGGAAAAAACAAAGCAAGTTCAGAGGAACAGGGTATGGGGCATGGGCTGATGCCGGAGGCCTAGCGAGAGCCATCAGCTCTGAGGGAAAGGCTTTCCTGGCAGAGGGAAGGGTTAATGCAGAAGGTCTGAGGTGGCAGTGTGCAGAGCAGGGCCTGGGAGCCACAGGAAGACAAGTGTGACTAGCTATGTGGAGAAAGAGGCAGCCGAATCAGGAGGGAGGCTGGATCTGATGAGGCCCCAGAGGCATTGTGAGAACTTTGGACTTGCACTCTGGTGAAGTGGGCACCATTGGAGGATTGTGGGATGAGGAGACTTGTGATCTGACCTCGCTTTAAGGATTTCTCTAGTTGATGTATAGAATATTCAGTCGGTGTCGGGGGTAGGCAAGGACAGAAGCCGAGATGCTTTCCCTGGGCAAATCCACACGTCTTTTAATGAATTTAGCACAAAACCCTCTAAGTTCAAATAGTCTTTTAGAAGTCTCCCATCCGGGTACTTTTTGTGTGTGTGTGTGCTGGGGATTGAACGCAGGGCCTCATGCATCTAGGCAAGCACTTTACCACTGAGCTACATCCTCAGCCCTACAAGTCCACCATGTAAATGAAGAACCTTACCTGTGGAGAAGGAATTCAAAACCATAGTATACGAATAATTATTCTAGGTCCTCATAATTCTAGACCAGTGGTTCCCGATCAAGTACCATTTCACACCCACACCTCAGTGAGATATTTGGCAATGACTGGAGTTTTGTGTGTTTTTGGTTTTTGTTTGTTTGTTTGTTTGGTTGGTTGGTTGGTTGGTTGGTTGGTTGTCACAGCGTCACAGCAGTGGAGTAGTATAGGGAACCAGAAAGTGTTACCAGCATCCAGTACTTAGAAGCAGGGACGTATCAGACAGGCCCCCCAACAAAAAATTATTCAGCCCCAAATATCAATAGTGTTGAGGTTGGAAAACCCTACTCTGGATTAATATAAAGATTCATTGTTCTCAGAATTTATGTTCCTGACTCCTAAACTTACAATATGTAAATTCAGGGAAGCACAAACCGAGTTTGATTATCTTGGCTGATCATTTGAAAGGCAAAAATGATAGTTGCTATTTCGCATTTAAGAACAACTTATTGGAGAAAAATAATGAACAGTGGCCTCTGCTCTCAAGCCAAAGCAAGAGATCATGGTGGGGGGCAGATTGGGGGTGGGGAAGTGACATAAGAATGTTCCTGAGTTTGCAGGAAGATTTTTAAAAAAAAATTTTTAATATGAAAATGTCATTCTAGGGAAACAAAAGTACCTGGCACAGATTTTGCTTTGGGGAGGAAAATGCCTTTGAAAACCCAACTGGTTGTATAATTAAGTGATAATGAATGCAGAGCTGTACTTTGTATTCCATTCCAGCACATTGGAGTTGAATCTGAGCTTGAAATGCTAAATCCCTCAGTGCCCTGGCCTCTCATCAGTGAAGTGCAAATCAAGGCCTTTGACTGTTATAGAGGGCGGTTCCAAAAAAAAGTGAATTACAAATATTATGTTTTCAAACTGCCTGCTTTATGATGGCATGCTGAATTGTATGTGCAAGCTACATTTAATAAAAGAAATGTTTCATTGGAACAAGAAAGTGAGCTTCCATATGTGATGTTTTATGTGATGGTTTATGAGCAAGAGAAGGATCATCTATTTTTAAAAAGAAAGAAGAGCTGTTGATTTCTATTTTATGTGGAAACTAGGAATGCTTTGGGGATTTTTAGTTCCCCAGTGATTTCACTTAAAGAAAGATTAAACAATATTTTATAGGTATACTCTAGCCAATGTGATGTATAAGGAAGATGTGTGAGAGTGTATGTGTGCTAGACTGAGCCTTTTGCTTGTTAGAGATACAGCATGGTAGAGAGTATACGTGGAAGTTTGGTTTAACAAAAGTTGGAGAAACTTTTTTAACGTTACTGCATCAAAACCACAATAGAGGCCCTGCAAACACAAGAAATTAAGAGCTTCATGAGCTGTTTAGGCCTTTGTTGTCTTAATTAAAAGGTACAATATGATCAGCCTGCAGACAGTCATCCTTCTAAGAAACCACTATCGTTTAAACTTTTGAACTTGACGTTCCATAACAAAGAGACAGAAATTTGCTTTTGTTTCTATACAAATGGATATATTCTTAAAAAGGGACTAAAACATAAATTCCCCAAACCAAGAACTTAGGAGGAAAGTCCAATGGGAAGCAAAGTGGACCATATAATAAATATTGAAGTTCAAATAGCATTTTTATAAACAGGATTAGGAAAGCAAACAGATAACAAAAGCAATGAGGAACACACGGATGGACTCAACCCACCTGTCCCCCATGGGCACAACAGAGGGCACAGGTGCTGGCACAGCTTTGACCACAGGTACATGCTACCATGCAAGGAAATCTTGGAAGAAAACTGACAGGTCATCAAGGGACCATCAAGAAAGACCAGGACATGGGTCAAACAAGGCTGCCCAGACCAGGGTGGCTCATCACACTTCTCCTAGACTGTGATGATGATGTGTTAACAGAAGGAAGAACTGTGGGCAAACCAGGCTAGTGACGCAAGGAGGGAGCAGCTGGATTGGATGAAACACTGGGAGAGAGGTTTTATCTTTTGTAAACACACATACATCCAAGTTCATCTGCAGACAGCACTTGAGTTAAAATGGTTCAATTTAAGACTTTTCAGCTACACAATGGAGTGCAAGCAATACACATTCAGTAGAACTTATATTTTAAATTTTGAATTTTAATCTTTTCCTGGACTAGTAGTATGCAGTATAATACTCTCCTGATATTAGGCCGCTACAGGACAAGAAGGAACAACGGACTCTCTACAGTCCACTGTGCTGCTAAGCTGTGGTACTCAGTAGCTGAATCGTATTCAGTACATTTTGATTCATGATGTTTGCAATTTATGATGGGTTTATCAGATGTAACCCTGTCCTAAGTCAAGGTGCACCTGTACATGAAAACCTGGAGAAGGGAGGCAGGTAGCTGCTTCCACTCTCTGTGGTCAAGCCAGTATAGAAAATGAATCACTAAGCTCCGCATCCACAATGTCCCACTTCCCCACCCCACCCCACCCTCACCGTCAGTCCACATCCCTGCATGGACCAGACCATGAAAAAATTGAGAAGCTTGTGGCCTGCAGGCTGGATAGATCACCCAAGAGATTTTGGTGGAAAAGTCACCAGGGCCAGAAAACAAGATGATGAGGGTGGGCAGGATGTGAAACATGAGATGTAGTCAGGCTTCCAGGAGCGTGGGGTCATCCAACCGCTGGATGTGCCTCGAGTCAAACCAGATCATTTAGATCATTGCAGGTAAGTAGTTGGAGACTTAGAAGCATTAAAAACAACCTTTCTGATATCTTTGCAGTTAAACACACCAAAAGACATCCCAGCGGCACAAGAGAATGTCACCCTTGGGAGACGCAGTGCCTTGAGGAACACTTTGAATTATTATCTTCTAAACAGGAATGCCTTTTCTTTCAGGCTGGATTGTACATTTCTTATATTTCCCCATTTATCGTCCCATTCCACCATTTAACTTTCAATGAAAGCCTTTACCAAGGCCTAGCTCAGAGAAAAGAATAAAACTATAAAGTCATAGAGGACACTTTAAAGTTTGAAAGAAAACTCATCGAAAATAACAGTTTAAAGTAGTTTCTTCTGAAAGAAACCATAGGTTAATGGCATGTTTGTGAAATACAATTCCATGTATTTTTATTTTTCTTTTTAATCATCACACATCAGAAAGTGAAAAATGAGTAAGAATCAAAAGGTCGTAGAAATATTTTAATGCCATTGAAGGCCCAGCAGAAATTAAAACAGGGTGTCTGTGTTAAAGAGATCGTGAGGCATGAGGAAGATGCACAGGCATTACTCTGAACTTGAAGCCATACATTGGCCCACGAGCAGGCCACAGTTCACTAAATTGTCACAGTTTTTGGTTGCAAACAACAGAATCTACTTTAGCTGACTTAAGCAGAAAAGAAATTTGCTAAAAGATACCAGGTAACTCAGAATCTTTGAGGAGCGAGACCCTAAAACCATCTAGGCAGGACTCCCAGCCTTCCCATGAGATTCTTAAGTGAACTTTAATGTCACCACATGGGTTCAGCATCAATCTTGCTTGGAACCAGACACTAAAACTCTTCCACTGCACCCCAGAAGTAAACGCCATTGTCTGCACCATCCCAGAAGACTGACCCCCCATGCTGCCTCCAAAACTCACCCAAGACTCTTCTGAATAGAATCTTCCATGGTTGGGCCCAGGTGGTATGCTATGTGCAAGAGAGTCCAGGGGTGCAAAGCACTTGCCTTCAACCTTGGAAAGGACCCTATAAGGTAAGATATTTTCAAAGTGTATAGAGAAGTGTTCAAAGATGGCAAGCAGCCACGAATGACAAAAATCCACCATGTCTCCCAGTATACCCTTTTCATCCACATTTCTCTCCTACGCCAGGCAACCCCATGCCCTTACTATTCCCATTATTCTTTCAATCTTTACAATATGAGGCTTATTTAAATAACGTATGCACATAGCTACTTAAATAAAAATCTAGATTTGAACCCAAGTCCCTTCTGAGATCCAAACTCTGCAGCCCAGTCCCATGTTGAGAGAAGGTTTAAAGCCTAGAGTTTATACTGTAGAATAGACTTTATGTCACAAAGCACCATCTTCACTGACAAGCTACTTAATACCACATTCTAAGCACATAGTAATTTAATTCATCTCAACAGATATGTTTTTAATGCCTGGAATAGGATCTTTGCCCAACCACTTAGAAATTGTGAAACATTGGGCAAATTACTTAACCCTCTAAGTCTGTTTCTTTGTTCACAGAGCCTGAGTGACATGTTTCTCATAGAGTCGGTGTAATGACATTTTTAGAAATAGGAGTACAACCACAGGACCATCATAGGCACACAGTAAATAACAGACTCACACATAATGGGACATTGGAACAGGCCCTACAGGTCCTTATGCATCTATGAGGTACGAGGCAGCCTGTCTGTGGGTTTCCAAGGTCCTAGAAAGGCCCTGCCCCCTCCCCAATCAATCCCCAACACATTTGCACACAGTCTCCCGGCACTCATCTGCCCACTGATGGCTGACACCAGGTCAATGCTAGAATCCAGCCATGAGAAATTAGCCAGCAGGCCATGGATTAAAATCACCCCCATTGAAATGGAAGTGATCTTGTGAGGTCCTGTCCTGAGGGCAGATGTACAGGAAGAAGACAAAGGACACCAGACTTCCTGGTGGTGGCAGAGATGGGCACCACAGAGCACTGAGAGAAATAATGAGGGATAAGGCATCTGCTTGAGTGGCACAGACATTCCTTAAGGTGACAAATGACAAGCTCCCCCTAACCAATGTGAAGAGTGAGCAGCAAATATTAGGGACCCACAAAGACTCAGGATAGAAGGTCACAGAAGATAGAAAATCATGATGTATGAATTCCTGCATCCCCTTACAGGGAAACAAACCACCCACAACCCCCAGGCACAGGTGGCCCCAGGTAGGAGGAGAAGAGGAGGGGCAGCAGGGGTGACTTCAGTCTCCTGGGACCTCGGGGCAGGGTGCTGAATTCATCATACTGGCCCACACCCATTGAAGACCTCTATGTGTACCGCCTGGGTGTCCTAAATATAACCTTAAAATAAACATCCTTTCCAGAATAACTTTATTTCTTATAATCAATAATAAAGCTAACATAAAACCTGTTATGGTTTAGATATGAGATGTCCCCCAAAATCTCATGTGTGACACAGTGCAAGAAGGTTTAGAGGTGAAATGATTGGGTCATGGGAGCCTAATCAGTGAATAAATCAACTAATGGGGATTAACTGAGTGGTAACTGAAGGCCCGTAAGGTGTGGCTGGAGGAAGTGGACATTGGGAGCGTGCCTCTGGGGTATAAATTTTGTATCTGGTAAGTGGAGTCTCTCCTACTCTGCTTCCTGATCACCATACGAGCTACTTCCCTCTGCACACTCTTCCGCCATGATTTTCTGCTTCACTTGAGACCCAAGAAATGGAGACCCACTCTCCATGGACTAACCTTCTGAAATCGTGAGCCCCCAAATAAACTTTCCCTCCTCTAAAATTGGTTTTGTTAGGTCTTTTGGTCACAACAGCAAAAAACAACTGACTAAAACACTAACTTCAACTGTGGCCTAAGCGAGGAACCATTTAGGAAAGAATGGAAATGTGAAGAGCTCATGAGCATGCTCAGAGCAGACATGCTCTTTCGGCTGTCTCTGTCTTGTGCGAATGCCCTTTTGTGCTGTCACTACCTGATGGACTCCTATTCATCCTTCAAAACCCAGTTTACTTATCACCTTCTCTGTGAAGCCTTCACTCCAGGTCTCCATAGGGAATTAGTCACTCTCTCCTAAGCTGCAAGAGGCTTTGATGCTGACATCTACTACAGTGCTTGCCTGTCTTCCTACCAGAGAGTAACTCCTCCTAGACACATCATATTTCTGAATGTACCATGGGTTGTAAGCTTTCTCACTCCAGAGCCAACACAGGGTATGGTACTATTAAAATCATTAATCAGGAGTCCATTAGACTGAGGTGGCTGCAGTGTCTTGGAAGCAAACCAAAGCCCAGCTCAGAATAGAATGGCCATCGCCTTGGAAAATGAACTCTCAGAAACCCAAGCTTACCAGATCAGAAACTGCCCACCTACCTCTAACTAGAGACGTTCCACAAGTGTGGCTTGAGTGTTCCTCCAAAACACATGCTGGGGTTTAATTGCCAGCATAATCATATTGAGAGGTAAAACCTTTAAAGGGTGAACAGGTCACAGAGACATTGCTCCCATGGATGGATTGATGACACTTTTCAGGATGGGTCAGTTGTGTAGAGAGTGAACTCTGGATAAAAGATGAATTCAACCTCCATTCTACCTACACCTTGCATAGGCCCTCCCACCAGGTTATGATGTAGCAGGAAGGCCTTCCCCATATGCTGGTGCCATTCCTCCAGAACCATGAGCCAAATAAATTCCCATTGTTTGTCAGTTACCCAGCCTCTTGGGTTTTATTATTACAGCAGAAAATGAACTAAGATACCACTTTAACCAGTCAGATATATATATATATATATATTGGTCTAGTCTCATCAATGCCCTGCAAAAGTCTCACCCTCTCATTCCCTCAGAGGTGCCTGAATCAATTGCAGTTCTAGAACTGCCCAATTTGTGAATTGCTATCCCACTCAAACAAAACTCCAAAAATTTTAATGCACCCAAGCTTCTTTCTTAATAGCACAGAGTTGTACTCAAAAGACGTTGATGAGCCCTGGACCTTGGTTCTTAGTCCCCCCAGTTCTGTTTTGTCCCATGGTTGGAGCACTTCTTGTATGTTTTCAAGCTGATCTATTGAAGATGAAAGAACAGACTGACTATGGAATTTGGTCCCCAAATTCTAAAAAATGCTGTGCACTTGAATCTTAGTGGAGCCTCAGATGAGGGCTGGTTTGCAGCCTCCCATTTGCTTAGCTCACCTTTTGACATGGCGCCCCCTGTACCCAGGCTCTCTGACATCCTTGCAGGTCAGCTGCAGCCTGGTCTCTCCTGGTTCTTCAGCATAGACTGAACATGACACTCAAGCCAACCTGCAAGAAAGAGGGAGTTAACAACCCATGGGGCAACCCTCAACCATTGGAAGAGGGGAGTTGGTGGGGGAAGTCCCCTCCTTTTCCATGTCTGTGGAGAGAATCCGAGGGGCCATCTACAGTTCATCAGAGGGGCCTCAACAGGATGGCACCCCCAGCACCCTCAGCAGTAGCCCGCTAATGGTAATATATCCTCCGACTGGCTTTCACTCCTTCCATCAGAGAATGCTTTTCCAAAATATGCTGCCTGGATATTACCAAAAGTTCTCTATAGGTTTAATGCAATGCCAATCAAAATCCTAATGGCATTTCTTGTAGAAATAGAGAAAGCAATCATGAAATTCATATGGAAAAATAAAAGACCCAGAATAGCAAAAACAATGCTAAGCAGGAAGTGTGAATCAGGCGGTATAGCGATACCAGACTTCAAACTATACTACAGAGCAATAGTAACAAAAACAGCATGGTACTGGTACCAAAACAGGCGGGTGGACCAATGGTACAGAATAGAGGACACAGAAACCAATCCACAAAACTACAACTATCTTATATTTGATAAAGGGGCTAAAAGCATGCAATGGAGGAAGGATAGCATCTTCAACAAATGGTGCTGGGAAAACTGGAAATCCATATGCAACAAAATGAAACTGAATCCCTTTCTCTCGCCATGCACAAAAGTTAATTCAAAATGGATCAAGGAGCTT
Source organism: Marmota monax (assembly GCF_021218885.2). Taxonomy (NCBI): domain Eukaryota; kingdom Metazoa; phylum Chordata; class Mammalia; order Rodentia; family Sciuridae; genus Marmota; species Marmota monax. The sequence continues at coordinate 2,260,642 of NW_026695202.1, forward strand.
GATATCAAGTCAGAGACACGCCGTCTGATAGAAGAAAAAGTTGGTTACGATCTACATACGGTGGGGTCGGGCTCCAAATTCCTCAATAGGACACCCATAGCACAAAAGTTAATAACTAGAATCAACAAAAGGGACTTACTCAAACTAAAAAGTTTTTTCTCAGCAAAAGAAACAATAAAAGAGGTAAATAGGGAGCCTACATCCTGGGAACAAATCTTTACTCCTCACACTTCAGATAGAGCCCTAATATCCAGAGTATACAAAGAACTCAAAAAATTAGACAATAAGAGAACAAACAACCCAATCAACAAATGGGCCAAGGACCTGAACAGACACTTCTCAGAGGAGGACATACAATCAATCAACAAGTACATGAAAAAATGCTCACCATCTCTAGCAGTCAGAGAAATGCAAATCAAAACCACCCTAAGATACCATCTCACTCCAGTAAGATTAGCAGCCATTATGAAGTCAAACAACAACAAGTGCTGGCGAGGATGTGGGGAAAAGGGTACACTTGTACATTGCTGGTGGGACTGCAAATTGGTGCAGCCAATTTGGAAAGCAGTATGGAGATTTCTTGGAAAGCTGGGAATGGAGCCACCATTTGACCCAGCTATTCCCCTTCTCGGTCTATTCCCTAAAGACCTAAAAAGAGCATGCTACAGGGACACTGCTACATCGATGTTCATAGCAGCACAATTCACAATAGCAAGACTGTGGAACCAACCTAGATGCCCTTCAATAGACGAATGGATAAAAAAAATGTGGCATTTATACACAATGGAGTATTACTCTGCATTAAAAAATGACAAAATCATAGAATTTGCAGGGAAATGGATGGCATTAGAGCAGATTATGCTAAGTGAAGCTAGCCAATCCCTAAAAAACAAATGCCAAATGTCTTCTTTGATATAAGGAGAGTAACTAAGAACAGAGTAGGGACGAAGAGCAGGAGAAGAAGATTAACATTAAACAGGGATGAGAGGTGGGAGGGAAAGGGAGAGAGAAGGGAAATTGCATGGAAATGGAAGGAGACCCTCAGGGTTATACAAAAGTACATACAAGAGGAAGTGAGGGGAAAGGGAAAAATAATACAAGGGGGAGAAATGAATGACAGTAGAGGGGGTAGAGAGAGAAGAGGGGAGGGGAGGGGAGGGGAGGGGGGATAGTAGAGGATAGGAAAGGCAGCAGAACACAACAGACACTAGTATGGCAATATGTAAATCAATGGATGTGTAACAGATGTGATTCTGCAATCTGTATATGGGGTAAAAATGGGAGTTCATAACCCACTTGAATCAAAGTGTGAAATATGATATATCAAGAACTATGTAATGTTTTGAACAACCAACAATAAAAAATTTTTTTAAAAAATATGCTGCCTGCAAACAAGCCCTCATCTAAGGCTCCTCTAAGATTCAAGTGCACAGCATTTTTTAGAATTTGGGGTCCAAATTCCATAGTCAGTCTGTTCTTTCATCCCCAACAGATCAGCTTGAAAACACACTGATGGTTATCAGGATTGTGAAAGGAGACAGTATCTAGCATGCTTTTGTGGCTAGATAAGCACAAACTTATTAGTCCCAGAAAGGAGGAAAATATCCCAAGATTGTAAGATGTCTAAAGAGCCATCTCTGTGTAGCAAGGCCATCTCCTCCTTGTAAGTTAGTTCTGTACTAATAGCTAAGATACACGAGTCCTCTCTTATAGAGGCCCACCCATAGCCAGGGTTCCGTCTTTCACAGTGGCTCCAGATCACCTGGAGTTCTATGGGACTGTTGCAAAAGCCCTTAACTTAAGTGAGCCTCACAACCTGTCTGCAGAGGGAATAAATATAACATAATTTTCATTGGTTTTTCCTACATGTGTAGATGCTATTGCAATCAGTCAGATAGAAACTCATTCTAAAATGTTACTAAGTTTTAAAATAGCTTTTGGCCATTATGTCTCTTCTCCATTAATAATGCATATCCTAGCTTGAAGGGTGCTATGGTTTGAATATGAAGTGTCCCCCCACACACACAAAGCTCCTGTTAATGCAGAAATGTTCAGAGGTGAAATAATTGGATTATGAAAGCTGTGGCCTAATCAGGGGATTAATCCATTTAATGGATTAATCATTGGAAAGGCCTACTGCACTGCAGGGTTAACTGTAGGCAGGCGGGATGTGGCTGGAGGAGGTAGGTCACTGGGAGCATGCCCTTGGGGATTACATCTGGTTCCTCTCTCTTTCTCCCCTCCACCCATCCCCATTTATAGCCTCCCTGGCTGCCATACCCTTCCCCCATGACCTTCTGCCTCACCTTGGGTCCAGGGCATTGGAATCAGACAACTATATGCTGAACCTCCGATGCCATGGGCCAAAGTAAACTTTCCTCTTTTAAGTTGTTCTCAGTATCTTGGTCACAGGGTTGAAAATCTAACACAAAGGGTATCATGAAATTTTGTGAACATCATAAAGGGATGCTCATATTCCCAAAGCATGACAACTCCTATTTTAAGTGATTTTAAAATAAAATAAGAATTACTTAAAAAATAGCCTCTAAACTCGAATTCCTGCATATATTATCTTATGTTTCCCAACTACCCAGTAAAGAAGTATTTTTAATCCCGTTTTAAAGGTAGGAAACCAGATTTAGGATGGGCAAGGGTCTTGTCCAGGGCCAAAGAGATAATAAGCCACGGAGCTAAGATCAGGATCGAAGCCCATGAGACCTTCCTATCGCCATAATTCTTTCACCGAAAGGGGACATTTGGGGACGTGCCATGTGCTACATACTTTGGGCAAAGCGTTCTCATTATCTGACCTCCATCCTTGAAAATTTTTCCGTCTGCCAAGGTAATTCAATTATTCCGTCTCTCTGCTCAGCTTAAGCAGGTTTAGGGTGTAACCGAACCCAACCTTGTCCTCCTGTTTCTCTCTGCAGTCCCCAAGGCTGCCCTCTGCCTCTCCTTTTTCAAGGATTTCTTGCTCTTTTTATCATCGTTTGTTCTCCGGCCTTTAGCTCACCTACAAAGAAAGATGAAAGGGGAGACAAGCTCCGTCATTTAAGTCTCTCCAGCTGCCCCAATCCCCTCCTGTTGCCAGGGAAGAGAGCTGAGGTGTACAGAGAGGAATCAAAAAGCCAGAAAAAAATAAAACAGTCCCATGTTTGCAGCTGTTGCTTCCTTCAGGGGCAAAGTGGCGGCAAGAAAAAAAAACCTACGGTCTCATTTTCTAAGTGTCCCTTTGTTTCAAGATCAGGGAGACCCGCTTTCCAGACCTCCTCGCACCCTGCTCCGATTGCACCCAACCCAGCCATCCCCGGGCCAGGGCTCCCTTTCAAGTGCCAGTAATGAACAGACCAGCAACCCCAGGCAGCCGTCAACCCTGTCACTTATCAGAATGACTGTCAGCCCGGTGACACAGTAAGGCTGGACCAAATCAACTTTGGGCCAAGTGAATGCGTCATTCACTGAGCATATTTATCTGTCACAGTGCTGTGGGCCATTCCCTGACAGGGTGTTCCACAATGAATGGCCGCTAAGGGACCGAACAACAGGAGTAGTGTTCCCAGGTCCATCAGCAGATAGGACTGCGGGTAAATGCCAAGACAGCCACAGCACATCGCCAGGAAATGTTTCCAGGCATGCCTAGGACACCAGAGTGACAAGGGGAGCCGGCGTCACCGGGTCTGCTTCTCGCTGGGATCCCAGTGGTCTTCTCCTGACTCCAAGTCACGAAGCACACCTGGCCCCACAGCTAAATTAATTGGTGTTAGATGTTGCTCTGGAGCCCTAAAGAAACAGGTGTCGAATGCCCTTTGTCCCCGTAATTCAGCTCCTCGAGGAATCTGTCATAATGCTTGCCAAGATTTGGCTGTTCCTCACGGTGTTATTTATAGATGACGAAGATAACAGACCAGGTTTGGCCCTGGCTCTGTGCACTTCGTGGGTCTCTGCGTAGCAGCCCTTTGAGGCACAATGTTGTCATGATTATTATCATTATAATTAATAGTAACAGCCCTGTGAGGTAAAATATTATTAGAATGAGCATATTATTATTATTACCATGTTACCCGTGAGAAAACTGAAACTTGCAACGGTCACTATTAAAAGGCAGACTGACTTCAGGGACTGTTCTCTTAACCACTAGGCCAACTCCCAGAAACCGGCTCCCCTCGTGTGTTTCACCTTTCAACAGGGCAGAGCTTTCCATGTTACACCCTTCCGGCTTCAACCAATAATGACAAACAACCCGTATTCTTAGTCTTGTAACAAAGCTATAAGACAAGGCCATCATACCCAGGCAGATTAATGCACAGGATGGCTTTTCTACATTCCAGCTACTGTGGCTGTCAGAAACCACAACCTGATTCTTCAAATCAATAGACACCATAGAAAGTCAGGTGACCTTGGGAAGCTCCCATCATTGCTGCAGTTCTCCGATTTCAGCGGATGCCGTGAGGAGAACAGAATGTAAAATGGCGCAAGTCAAGGCTTCTGGGTGAGTGTGATCACATAAGCCGTTTAACTGAACCCCAGTGAGAATGAGAGGCGGGGTTTATGCTTGGCCCTGTTGGCAAGGGAGCAGAGAGAGGCTTAAAGAAGTCAAGTGACAAACTCCTAGTGTGACTGTACTTGCAGTAAGGAGGGATTAAGGTTCAAAGATGTCATAAGGGTGGGTCCCAATCCAACAAGGTTGGTGTTCTTATGAGAACAGACGTCAGAAAGCTGCCTCTCCTCTCCTCTCTCCCCTTCCCTTCTTCTCCTTCTCTCTCTCGTCTCTACTCACACACACAGAAGAAAGACCATATGAGGGAGAAGATGGCCATCTACATGCCAGAGGAAGAGCCCCCACCAGGAACTTAATCAGCTGGCACCCCAATCTGAGACTTAACAGCATTCAGAACTGTGGAAAAAAAATAAATTTCTGTTGTTTAAAAGACCTGGCCTGTGCCACTTTGTTACAGCAGCTGCAGCAGACTCATACATGCAAGGTCACATAGCTGTCAAACAGTAGAGCAGAATCTAAACCCAGGCCTTCTGCATTTCATCCAGCTGTTTGTATTTGACACCATTGGTTGCCACTCAACAGTACTTAATTTCTTTCTTGCCTACTCAGAACCCCAGTTGAATTCTAGCAGCATACACTCTGGTCTTGTGCTTCTTGTCACTGATGGGTTTAATTTCTTGGATGTCAAACATTTTGAGCAATGAGTTAGGAGAGCAAGTCTGCTGAAAGACATCTTTACAGAGAGACATTGAGGAAGAAACACTCTATCTTCAGCAACTGGACTTGAGCCTGTCTGCCCTTGAAAGCTAGAACTATGGCAGCCATCTTGTAAGCATGATTATGCTCAGGAACACAGAGTGACAAGAAATCTGGGTCCTTGTAGAGCCTGTTTATGCTGATCAGAAATCCAGCTTCCTGTGCTTGTTACCAACTGGTCCTGCTTCTACCCACTGAGCAAACATCATCTCTGTTATGTAACTTTTTAACTTGTTCACTGAAAGTCGGTCCAGAGTGAACTCCAGGTTAGAACATCAGGTGAATAAGATATGGACTTTGCCCAACTCATTGGGCTCATAATTTTGCTCATAATTCTCAAAAACATCCATCTAGACTCTTGAAGGCAGCTCTCTTACATTCTGCCCCCAAACTGCCAGATCCTCAAAGACACAAACTTTGTCTATACTTCTTTTGCAACATTGTCTTATTCCAAGCCTACAACAGATTCCATGGGGCGAACGAACGAACCAATGGTGGAAGAAATGGAATATGTAACGAATGCCAAACAGGGCCCGGTGTGTATATTACTCATGCAAGAAGCCGGGAAGAGACGTATATTGCAGCACAATTCAGAGTAGTCAAGTTGGGAAACCAGACCAGGTGCCCGTCAATAGATGAATGGATAAAGAAAATGGGGTATCTATACAAGACGGAGTTTTGTTCAGCCACAAAGAAGAATGAAATTATGTCATTGACAAGAATATAGGTGGAACTGGAGATCCCAGTTCTGAGCAGAATAATCTAGACTCAGAGACAAAAGTATGAAGGTTTTTCGTGTGGGGAAGCTAGAGGGAGAGAAATGGGGGGAAAGGAATGCCCCAGAAGTAGACGGACAACCAGAAGAATACAAGGAGAGGAGACGAGCAGGGAAGAGGCAGGGTGGGCGGGACTCGGGCATGAAGTCCACCAACCTGTGTTTCTCTGTATGTGAGAAAATGCCAAATGAAACCCACCATCCTGTACAATAGAGATGCAACAATAAAATAAAATAAAAAGCCAAGAAGAAAATATAGGCATAAAGAGAAAACAAGGGATAAAGTAAAACCAGTGTTGGGAACATTTAAAAATTTTAATGCTTCTAATACAAAGAAATGGTAGGTGTCTGAGGTGACAGAAAGGCCAATGACCCAGACCTGACCGTTACATTATGTGCTCATATATGAAAATGACACACTGTACCCTGGTAATACGTACAATTACTATGTGTCTATTGAAAATATGTATATTTAAAAGCTTAAAGTTCCACATGAAAGCATTACAACAAACAAAAATAAATAAGCAAAGAAAACAAGAGTGCCAAGCAGTGTCATACAGCTTATAAGCATTATTTGAGTCATGAATTTGTATGAAAGAGACTCTTTACAGTCAGAGGAAAACTAAATTCATTTAACAGTACTATGGCAATCCATTTTTCTGTCACTGTAATGGAATACTCGGGGAAATTAACTTATAAAGACAAAAGGTTTATTGTGGTTCGTGGTTTTGGAGGTTCCAGTCAAAGATCAGGAAGACCTATTGCTTTGGGCCTGTGGCAGGGATAACAGATGGCAATGACAAGAGGAAGAGGAAGAGACTTGGGGTCCTAAAATCTCCTTTATGGATATTCCCCCAATGACTTGAGGACTTTGCAAAAGGTCCCGCCTCCTAAAGGTGCATTGCATTTCCCCGATTGCACCACCCTGGGGATGAAGTCTTTATCCATGGACCTCTGGGGTTAGAGGTAGCATTTATTCAACCATAGCACTTATCTTGTGCCAAACACTCCCCTGGGTGTTTTAATAGGCATTTTTTCTTGTATTTAGCTCTCTATGAAAGGTATTATCAGCCTGTAGTTTAGATAGGAGGGAATCAGGACTCAGGGAAGTTCAGAAACATGTTCCAAGTCACACTGCGAGCAGGTGGTGGAGCCCAGCCAGAGCCAAACTTACTCATCCCCAAACCCACCTTCTTTCTGTCCTTCAATGTTCCCAGAGAGTATGAATTCGCACCTTTAAACAAAAAAACACCAACACAAGCCAAATTTAATCTGTATGCCATGGTCTTATAAAAAAAAAAAACCAGAAAGGCTTATCCTCCGGGGACCTGAAAACTTCGGTGACAGATAGGACCTAAAAATAGAGATTCTTCCTGTCCCCTGGCAGGCATCCAGCCTCAGCAAACTGCACAAGCTCCCCACCTTCGTCCTCCTCTACCTCGCTCATCTGCTCACTGCCATGAGCAGCCACAGGTATCCGGTTGTAGCAAAGTCCATCTCGTTCCTTTTAATCAACAAGGATCTAACTGGAAGGAGAATTTCCTCAGAATGCAATTCCTGCAATCTTTGCTATTTCTTGCTGCTCCGCGGATGCCGTGTAGCAGCTGGGCCTCAGAACCCCTCACAGCTAACTGCTCTTGTAGTTAATGAATGATTTCAACTGTGCTTTGGCTCATCCTCCGTTCTCAGGGTATTCGTCACCACGTAAACGCATCATTCTGAACAACACCATGGTACCCACAGGAGGTGCTGAATTAGCCCAGTAACACACAGGTCTGGGGCTGGCAGCAGGAGATAGTCAGGGATGGGGGATTTGCAAATCGGAGCTCTGCAGCCTGTTCAAGTTTCTCTGAGTGTATTAGAGGGTGTGCGTTCTGCTCCTAGGATCCCTGGCAGCTGTAATAAATGCATTTGCCCTGATCATTGCAACCTGCAATTTGCAGAAACCCGATTCCTTTTAGGAGGTTCGACCATTTCAGTGGTGACACAAGACCAACCTCACACACTTGGGCAGTGAATCCTCATCACTTTTAAATTCTGCTTTCCCCCCACCCCTTGAAAAGCAACTTCCAACATTTCCCTCTTCAGTCGCCCTTCTTCCCCACGCTTCACTGAGAGCAGTGCTCCCGGGAAACTGTCCAGTTTCTCCCCAGACCTCCCGAGAACGGGTCTGTTTCTTAAGAATCCATCTGCTCGGGGTCGCTTCAGTCAATGTGCTTAGGACGCAAGTCATCAAAACATGTGTTCCTGACTTGGCTTTAGGCATTGAAAATGCAAAGGGGTCTTTTCTTTACGCAGCTCCAGAAGATCCTGAAGATAACAAAGCCCAGAATGAGAAAATCTCCACGTCGTCGTCCTTTTCTTTGGCAATTCCTCCGAAATGAGAAGGTGAGCCACGCCAACACACAGACGTCCTCGGGAGGTGTCTGCAGAGGGCTCCTGGAGGCAGTTCCCTGGAACCTGACCTGTCAGTGGCACATGGGGCTGGCTGACTTATGAAGAGCGGGATGTGGGAGTGTTTGGTATTCTGCAAAGGCGGTGGCGCTGTGTTGGGGGCCAGGGCGTGCTGGAGACTTTGGGGTCTGCCAGGCTTTCATTCCCTCCAGATCGCTCCTGCCTCTCAGCGGGAGCTGACCCAGGCTTGGAAAAGGTTAACTAGCACAAACAGCCATCATTTGTGACGAGTGGGAAAGCCCATGTGTTGCCCCAGCTTCCCTTTATGAGGCATGAGGGGTGGGTCTTCTCTGCTGTCAGACGGTTGGCACAAGGGTCTGTCCCCAGCATGCTTCTGCTGGAGGGGCTGCAAGGGCCCCTCACCAGGCGAGCGTTCAGGAGGGTGAAAAAAAACCCCAAACCCTCCCGTGTCTAAAGTGGGAGAGGTGAGGGGTGAAGGAGGTAGGGAGAGGCGCTGGGGCAGGGTGACTGTCGGGCGGGCGCTGAATGCATGCGTTCACCTAGACCTAATCGGTTCAAACGCTCTGCTTCAGACCCCATCTGCTTATCTCCAGCGAAGTTTGGGGATCGGACGCCCGAGCTATTGTGAGGCCATCATTTTGCAGATCTATTCCCGGCAGAGCTCTCATTATAACAGATGTCAAGCAGAGCAATCGGAGCTGTCAGGGAACGGCCGGCCGTGAAAAGGAGGGGCAGGGGCAACAAGCCCAGCCAACAAAACCGCAGCCCCCACCCACAAGCGTAAACAGCAATGTTGGTCCCAATATTTTCCCACATCGCCCAACAATTCCAGGGGATGCATTTCAAAAAGGCAAGGGAGGGGGGAGGACCACGGTCATAAAGAGGCAGGATCCATCAAGTGTGTCTTCTCCAAGTTGAAAGATCTGTCACCTCATCCTAAAATAGCTTTTCTCTGAGACCAAAATTAATACTCTATGTTGATCCCCTACAAAAAAGAGTTTCTGGAGAGCATTAGCAGTGGCTTCCTGGCTGACTTTGAGGTTGGACTGCAATGCAAGAGTTCAAGATTCCCACTTTTTTTTTTTCCTTTGTCTTATGAACCTGCAAGATCCTGGGGTTTGGTCCACAAAAGTCTTAAGAGTTTGAACCTTTGTAGGAAGGAGCACACAAAGTCTAGCCAGAGTTAGGATGGTCCATGGGGCAGGGCTGCCCACAGTGGTAGGACCATCTCCTTTCTGAGAAGTTGATCTAAAGTGGAATTTTTGTTGTGAAAAGAAAGCAAAGAGTTGGATTTGGGAACTGGGGGGATGGAGATCATGGGATTTGCTCCCTGCTCAGGGTTTCAGAGGTTTTAAGTAGCAGATTCTTTTCACTACATTTTAGATAAAAAGCATATAACCTGGGAACTATGAAAAACTAGCATTCATCAAAACATATGAGTCCCTCGAAACCGGGAGTCTTCCCTCAATCCCCACCAAGTATGAAAACCTGTCAGAGGTTGTTTTGAAGACCAAAGCCCTTGTGCCATCTGCAGATCAGAGGTTCTAGGAGTCACCGGGATCCTTTGCTGAAAAGGTGACAAATCCCTAAAAAGAGATGTTGGTTCTTTACGAGTAGTATTTTAATCTTATCTTTTAAAAAGTTGAATTGCAAAGCATCACGTAACAGATTGTGATGTTTGCTGGGGGTTGGTCAGTGAAATTCACTTCACTCTCATGACTATACTTGAAGGCAGCCAGGCAAATGTTAGTATCCTCATTTTATGTTTGAGAAAATGGAGGCTTGGATTCAGTAAAGGCCTTCCTCGCATGCTTCCCCTAGACCTTATACAAGAAGCTTCATTGATTTCACACCCGTCCACATAATGGCATACCATGCAGTCATGAAAAATGTGTAAGAAAAGAATATGTATTAAAAATGGGGAAATATTTATAACATATAAAGTAGAAAAAACCCAGATGACAAAAGCATGTTTTGTGTGATTCCCAATGTGCTTTATAAGTAGACTTATTTTATATGCCTTGGTTAGAAATATGTACAAAAACATGAACTGTGCTGGTCATGGAATGGTGAGAATTTTACTTTCACTCCTCTACTGACTTTGTAAGTAAAATACTTTATGAAAGAAACACATAAAATAGCATTTTGTCTACCAGGAAAAAAAACAATGCACTTGACTGCTAGCAGCAAATTCACAATCATCAAGAATGTTCTAAATTAAACACAATTTAATAAGAAGGAATAATAGCTCTGTTCTGTTTTGTTTAATCCTCAACCTCTGACACAATTGCATAGAATACTTTTGACTCTCAGATCTCTGACCTCCACAGCAAAATCAAACATTGTCATCTGCCACTTGAATGGTATGCTTATTAAATGATCATTAGTATGTGTGACCTACTAACTATGTGACAGAACACAGAAAAATGAGGACAGCCGCCGTAACCATTGCTGTGGTGTCTGGTGCCAGCCTCCTCCTGCAGAGGAGGAGAGAGATGCAGAGGGAGGTCCTCCCAGAGGTCACATCCAACCACCCCTGCCCCACGGGCAAGGTGAAGCGCGGATCTCACCACAACGGGGAACTGTGTTCCGGCCCGCAGGACTGGAATCAATGCCAGGCACACCAGAAGCCAGCCCGAGGTTCAGTCGCTGACAAGACATGACTCTTTCAGACTGACTCAACTCACAGAGGGAGTCCCTGGGCATTTTCTGGCTGCATTTTTTAATGCTAACGATGTAAATGAACATTTATCGAGGATTTTCACTCTCTGCAACCGTGGTCCTCTACCATGTTGTACTTTCTGGATTCTCGAGTGATTTGTCATTGTTGAAAACAGCAAATTAGTTGGGGGAAACTTGAATTTTTTCGAATTATCTTTCCAGATTTAGCGTCAGGAACTCACTCTGACAGGGTAAAGTTTGATGTTTGCAGTCCCTCGAGAACCTTCGGCCAATCTGGTTTTCACTGGTGCAGTTGTGTTCAGAGGACATCGAGGTCTTCAATGTCACCCTTTTCCATTATATTTTAGTCCTCATGGAGCTTAGTTAAGCTTAGCTTCCTCGGGTCCCTGTTTTCCACAAAATAAAAGTCCTCTGGATGACCCCAAGGTCATATGAACAGTGAAACTGGGGCAGAGAGCCAACCATACATGGTACTCAGGGTGGTTAATAGTCCTGAAGCAACTTGTTTCAAGCAATATTCCTGAGATAATGTTTACAGCACATATTTTATGTTGAAATACACAAAATTGATGTTTCTGTCCGTTAAGAAGACGAAAATGTTAGCAGTCTGATTTTGTTGGATCACACACTTGTCACATTACAAATTTTCAAATCACAGGAACAGATAATGAGCCACCCAAATGTATAATATCGGTGGATATTCTTGTACCCATCCCCCTTCTCCATAATGAGAGCCAACACTGATACCGTTAAGGGCAAAGAAATGCTCTGTGCAGAGTTACTGCCTGGGTGTGAACATAGCCCAGCACTTCCTAACACTGTGGTCTTAGACAAGTCTTAATTTCTCTAAGCCTCAGTTTTTTCATCTGCAAAATGGAGATAATATAGTACCTGTCTCATGGGGTCACTGTGCAAATTAAATGAAGTATATTAAGTGCTTAGCCTCATGCCAGGGTATATTCGGGTGCTAAACAAATTTAAGTCTTCAATTCAATCAACAAAAAAAAAACATATTAAGAACCTATTGTCTCCAAAAACTATTTATCCTCATAGAATTTATATTACAAGTAGGCATTATTGTTTTATCAAAACACTTTGATGGCTAATTTTTTTTCTTGTGTTAGAAATGTCTGCCAGTCATCATCTTAGAAATAGAATCAATAATCAAATAATTATCAAAGAAATTGTTCTCAGGCTCTAGAGTACACATCTAGCTTACATGCTCTGGAAGATGGGGAAAGGAGACAGTAGGAATTTTCCACAATTGCCATTGTCTTCCTATTTGTGCAGTTATGCTCCTGAATACCTACCAAGCACAGCTCAAAAAATCAAAAAAACATCTATGACCCATTAAAAGAATCCCCAACACTGCTTTCCTGGTACTACTTTAGCCTTGGATAGGAAGAGTTAGATGTGGATTGATCACAACCTTATATCCCAAGTAGAAGAAGAAAATTCATTCATTCACCCATTTCCCAAATATTTGCTTCCATTTACTACAAGTTAATTACTCTCCTGGAGAAAGCTATGGAAAGAAACTGTCCCCCGCCCTCAAGAAACTTATGGTTCAAATGGAGAAAATACAAAATTTCAGTAAATAGATTTCAGTAAACTTTAATAAGTGATGTAACCCAATTCTCTATGGAGCTCTCTAATTTCTGCATGTGAATAGAAGCACAAATTGCCCTTTTTCTCAATCTTTTCAAGAATGTTTACATAGTCAACAGCCTTGGAACACAGAAATAGTATTTCCCTCCAGAGAAAAGGACAAATTTGTTTACTATTCAGGATGAGAAAGACAATGTCTGTCCCTGGAATAAAAGTCAGGTAAGTTTGCTTGCAATCCATTAGAAAAGATTCAGACTCTCTAAGCTCAGGATTCCTCTCTTGTATTACAATCCACTGTATGTGCAAGTATCACCTGTCCCTCATTACCTCATCTTTTGGAAACTGAGCTCAGGAAATCAGTTCAAAAAATATTAATACTCTAGTAACTGCTATTTCAGTGAGCAATAAGCTTTCCTTTGTCTGTGACCCGAGACTCTTGTGTCCTCCAACAGAATTTAGGAGGCTGTGGTTAAGGAAATGTTTTAGAGTAAAATCCCTCCTTTACAGAAGTAGGAGATAAGAAACCAAATCCTAAAGTCGTTGTAGAATTCACATATCAAAGAAGAAGAAAAGTCACCTCAGATGGAAATAATGGTCTGAACAATAGTCTAATGACAAGACTGGCGGGGGCAGTCCCATTTAGGGAATCGTGAGCTGTCCAAGGAGACTTGAGTTTAGGATATGAGAGCACAGAATGAGGCTAGAGAGGCTAGCAGATCGTGGGGCCTTGTGTACCAAGCCAAGGAGGCTAGATTTTATTGTAAGGACAAGAGAGAGCCTTAAAGAATTTTAAGTAAGAAGGCAATGTATCAGATTTATTCTTAAAAAAATAATCAGAATAGCTACCTCCTGCAAAATGGTTTGGAGAAAGGTGAGGCTAGAGGGTAAGAGAATGTAAGAAGCCATGGTAATAATTCAGGCAGGAGAAGAAGAGGGCCTGAATTCTGCAGAGAGCAGTGGAAATGAAGAGAATTGGACCTGAGAGATCACAAGGAATTCTTATCATCAATAGAACTTGGTGGTTGGCTGAATTAGATAGGGGGAGAATTGTTTAGATGTCAAGAATGGAAATCAGTGATGAAACTCAGCTTTCTCACTTGAGCATCTAAGTGAACAATGTGACCATTCTCTGAGAGGGCCTTTCTAGGACGATGAAAATGAGAGTAGCTGGTGGGGGCTGGGCAGGGTGATGCGTTCCCATGTCTGGTCTGTGGCTCTTTGAGTATTAATGTCTGAGAGGCAGGAATAAAGTATGGGTATCAATCTCAAGAAACACAGCTTATGGTTTGGATGTGAGCTATCCCCCCAAAAGCTCATTTGTGAGACAATGCAAGAAGGTTCAGAGGAGAAATGATTGGGTTATAATAGCCTTAACCTAATCAGTTAATTGATCACCTGATGGGATTGACTAGGTGGGGACTGGAGGCAGGTGGGGTGTAGCTGGAGGAAGTGGTTCACTGGGGCCTGGCTTTGGGGTTTATATTTGTATCTGGCCAGTGGAGACCTCGCTCCCTGCTTTATGATCATGCTGTGAGCTGCTTCCTTCTGCACCCTCTCCTGTTCTGCCTCACTTCATGCCTCGAGGAATGGAGCCTGCCTTCTATGGACTAAGACTTCTGAAACTGTGAGCTCTCAAATAAACTTTTCCTCCTCTACAATTGTGCTGGTCAGATCCTTTAGCCACAGCAGCGAAAAAGCTGACTAAAACATCTAAGTAGAGATTTAGATGTAGGACCCTTACACAGATAGATGTCACCTGAAACAATGGCCAGGAGCAAGACCAACCAGGCAAATACACAGGATGGAAAGACCACCGTGCAGAAGATTAAACTCTGGAGAGCAGCACTGACCACCATCTTCAGCTCTGAAACGTCTGAACCAACTTCATTATTCCTTCCTCCTCAATAAGGCCAGGATGCCCGAGTGACCCGCCCCCTAAGCTCCCACCCAAGTCAAGGCTTCCTCACCACAAGACCTTTCCTTAACACCCTCAAAATTCCAGTGTCTCTCATACTTTCTATCCTCACTTCCTTATTTTATTTTTCTCTATACTTTTTATCACTGTCTAAAATGCTATTAGTTTTACTTTTTAATTTGTCGATTGTCTCCTTCTGCTAAGATGGGAAATCCATGAAGCAGAGATTTTTACCTGTTACTATCTCCCCAGTAGGTAGTGCAGCGCCTGGTCCACAGCACATGCCTGATTAATATTTGTAGAATGAATAAATGAACAAATGAATCTGAAGAATACGATGTCTCCTTTTCATTAGAAATGGTATTTGGTATTTTTGACTTTGCTTTCTTTAGCAAAGACACCTTTTTATTTTTCTTTCTGGCTCTATTGCTGAAAAGAAAAAAAAATTGAATATTCCAGAAAATCTATAAAAGTATTCACCTCAAAAGGGATTAATGAGTGGTTCTTTTATCTAAGGAAATGACTGAATAGCAGAGAAGTTTGAGTTTCTAAAGTATATGGCAAAAAAAATTTAATGATCCCTAGTGAATCCCTTGGAAGGAAAATCAAATGGTAATGATTTTTGAAAGATTCCAGAACCAATCTAATCCAACATTTCTAGACCTGGAAGATATCAAGTGCTGGCTTGTGGGAGTTACATTCTCCCCAAACCATAGGCTGGGTTTCACAAACACAGCTGAAATCTCCTGGCCATTCCTGAGTCTCTGCTGTATAGAATTGCTGAACCATGGGTGTAGAGAAGCTTAAAAGGGGAGAATTTCCACCTTGGCAGCCAAAACCTGTAGAACCCTCATCCTCTTTAAGCTCTTGGCTCAGACAGACTGAACTCATCCTCCCTGGGTTCTCCGTAGAACCAATCTCCAGCAAAGATGACATAAGGTGCTATGGAACACTGGCACCCAGGGATTGAACAGTCACTAGATCTTCATAAGCCCTCACAACAGTTGGAGAAGCCATAGCTGGCAGCCTCAGGGGGAAATACATTAGACTTATTACTGAGGCATGAAGGGTCTTATTTGGCAAAGGAGGGTTTATGGCTATATTTCTACTGAAAGTTTGTGGAGGAATTAATACTAGGGGTTTTTTTAATAGAAGCTAAAGGAATAGACATTTTAATAAAGAAAGGCAACAGAATACATCAGACACTAGTATGGCAATATGTAAAACAGTGGATGTGTAACCGATGGGGGGAAAAAAAGAAGCTAAAGGAATAGACATTTTAATAAAAAGAGAGTGGTCAACAGTATCTAATTCTGTAGGGGAAAAACAACAACAACAGATTAAACAGTAAGAGATTTGTAGAACTTTTAGTCAAGTTCCCAGGGAGAGTGCAGGGCTGGAAGCCAAATTGAAAGGAGTTTTTAAAAAGGGTGGGGGAGAGGTAAGAAAGTGAACATGGACTATGCAGGCATTCTTTCCAAAAGAACTCTAGCAAAGTAGAAAAGATGAGAGATCTAATCTGGAAACCACAGGAGGAATTGGGGTCAAGAAAGCTTTGCTAAAGAGGAAAGAGGCTGGAGCATGTTTAAACACTAATGGGAAAGATCCGCTGGATGGGGACTCGGTATGTTAAACAGGCACTGTTTCATTTTTAATTAACAAGCAGAATATATCTCCAAACCTTCAGCGTTTTCCTTTATCTCAGGGACTAGAGGCCTGAGAAACTACATATCCCAGAATCCTTTAGAAAGGGTCCACTTGGATTCCACCAATGAAAGGCACTGGCACAAAATTGAAAAGGCAGAAGAGAAGCGGAAGCCATGACTGCCTCTGTAACAACAAAAGACTGCACATGGGCAGGCCTGAATCTCGCCCAGCATCTAGGCATCTTCCTGCAAATTGTCTACTTTGGTAATTCAGCAACTGAGATCATTGGCAGCAGTTTCCCAATGGCTAAATGTTCTGTTTTCCAGAAAACTAGTAAATCTTTGGCCTTTACCCACCCCCACACCCAACCTTTCCAATGGTTTTGGGAGCCTCCAATTCCTTGTATTCACTATTTTTCTGCTTGAAATACCTGGGGTGGTTTCTGTTTTCCTGGCCAAATCGTTGTCAATACAAAGAGATTGGAGAAGCACTGAGGGGGGGGGATTCGTACTCTGGGTGAAGGAGTGGGCCTTAAAATGGTGCAGAAGTACTTCGTTATTTATCTCAAAAGTGAAGGAAGCAAGCCTGACTCTGGTGAGATCAGAGTGAAACAGAGGGCAAGACCTCTAAAAGTTGTGATTTCACGGAAATAATGATAATAATTGCTCATATTTATTGATCCTCTAAGACATCCCAAACAATGATCTAAGGACTTTGAGTGTATGAGCTCACTTAATGTTCACCATAAGGTAAAAAGTGCAATTATTTTTACCTGCATATTCCAAAGGAGAGAACCAAAGTACAGAGAGATGGAAGGCAGAGCCAGAATTTAAACTTAGGCAGTCAGTCCATCTGACATCTCTAGCTATGACAGAAGATATTGTGTAGATGTATGTACGTGTATATTTGTGGAGAGATGGCATGCATGTGTATTCATATGTGTGTATTATGTATATTCAGTTGCACAGAATTAGATTCATATTGTCCTTGGTTCTTATTCATGTATTATCTTAATAAAGGAGGAAGCACCTATCCCCCTACCATATGCTGAACTCGGTTACTGGCAAGTTCCATCTGCCTGTGTGCTGCCCCAGTCCTGTTCCCATGCTTCTTTCCATCTAAAATAGTCACTATACTGAATCTGGTCTCCATCCTAACTCTACGTTTAAAACTATAGTCACATTGTAAATGTGTGTATTATTAAATACTGTAGGCTTAACTTTAATTTTTCTTAACTTCAATAAATATAATATAATGTGTCAAATGCATCTTATAGGACTTCTATTATTTCCTACTTTATTGAACATGAGATCATATTTATTATTTGCACTTTTCAGTTCCCCTACATTATCAGTGATGTGTTTTTCTACTTGATGTGTCAATAACTGAGGAGGGCTTACTTATTAAAATCTCCTTAGTACAATGGCAGATTTGGCACTTTCTCCTTGAGTTTGTTTTGGTATGGTGTATTTTGAAGGTGTGTTGCTGAGCAGAATTACCTTTACAGTTTATACATCTCCCTCGTACATGGAAGCCTTTCTCATTATGTAGTAACTGCCACTATTTCTCCTGGTGCTCCTTGCCTTCAAGGCTACAGTTATTAACATTGCTGAGTTGGCTTTCTTAGGACGAGTTTGCCTGCTGTATTATTTCCTAACCTTTTATTTTTCAATCTTTTTTGATGTCTTAAATTTGTCTCTTAAATAGCATTTGGCTGTATTTTGTAAAACCAATTCTGACCGTCTTTATATTTTAATTGAAACATTTATCACCTCATTTGCAACGATTAATAATCTGGATTTTCTTCTACCAAGTTATTTCCTACTTTTCACTCGTTCAGCTTCTCTGTTTACTTCCTTTGGATTGAATGAGTTTTCTTCTTTATTTCCCTTTCTCTTCTATTTTCTTTGAAGTTACATTCACTATTTCCATTATTTTAAGGATTCCTGTATAAATAAAGCATGCATATTTAAGTTGTCATAGTCTAAGATTAATCATATATTCATATTCTTCTCATGCAATACACAATACTTAAAACATATTAATCTAGTCATCTACTTGCCAATCTCCACGCTATTCTGTGTGTTAATTCTGTCTCAGTGTATCACCATATACATTTTATACAGTTAATGTTTTTTTTTTTTTGTGTGTGTGTGTGTGTGTGTTTACCTTCTTACTACGCATTTTCTCTTTTATGTAAGAAACTTCTATCTCAAAACAATTTTATTATTCCCCAAGTCCACCCTCTTAGGATTCTTGTAATAAGAATCTGCTGGTGGCAAAACTTCCCAGTTGTAACTCTTCCTAAAAAAATGTCTTTATTGTACTTTGACTATTAGAAGATTTTTGCCAGGTCATTTTAGGCTGACGGTTAATTTCTCTGTATATTCAAAACCTTCCACTATGGTTTTAGCTTTTCCACCACTGTGACTAAAAGTCCTGACAAGAACAATTTTAGAGGAGAAACAGTTTTCAGAGGTCTCAGTCCATAGACAGCCAACTTCCTTCCTCCAGGCTCAAGGTGAGGCTGAACATCATGGCAGAAGAGTGTGGCAGAGGAAAGCAGCTCACATGATGATCAGAAAGCAGAGAGAGAGACTAAGCTCAGCTCCCCAAATATATATCCCAAAGACGCGCCCCCAATGAACCACCTCCTCCAGCCACACCCTACCCACCTCCAGTTACCACTCACTTAATCCCATCAGGGGATTACGCATTGATTGGGTTAAGTCTCAATAACCCAATCATTTCTCATGGAAGCCTTCTTGCATTGTCTCACACATGAGCTTTGGGGGGACCCCTCTCTTCCAAACCATAGCTACTATCTTCTGGCTTTCATCAGAATTGCTGTTCAGAAATCAGTTCTACTTGACTTGCTATTGTTTAGTAGCTACCTAGATCTATATAGAGGAGCATACAGAAGATATGAAGGGCTCACGTGCAACTATTGCTTTGGCCACCTTAGAATGGCTAACAGAGGCAAGGCAGAGTGCCGCAGTCCGGCTGCAGCAAAATAACCGGGGGGGTGACCAGCAACTTGTGTAGACTGATACAGCAGGAGTGGGAGCCGTTTATTGTAGGACTGGAGGGGTATTTATACATTCCACACAGCTTATCTTAATTAACATAAACTAGATACAGCAGTCAACCAATAAGGAATCTCCACACTTAATGGCTCGCTGGCGTTACTTCACAAACCACTCCCTCTGCAAAATGCCAGGCGCCATCTTGACTTGTTTACAGACTCTAACAACAGAGAGTGGAAGAAAATAAGTGGGGGAAAGGCCCACATAAAGAGGGAAAATATACAAGTTAATGCAATGCTCAATACAATGTTCCCCTAAATGTGGGAAGGTTTGTTAAGTTCCTGGGCGAGGACTGAAAGGAAGCAGGACAGGTGTGTTCATGGTTCAGGTGTTACCTGCCCAGCAACAGAGGTTGACCAGATGGTCTCACACTGGCCCTTAAAATTGCCACTTATGTAGCCCTGAATTACCAGGGACCCACAGCACTCTCTTGCCTTTCCCAGACTCCCCTGAACCACTTCCGCTGCTTCCTTCTATACATTCTAGGTAATTCGTTCACAGTCCATGCCTTGACCTGCTTGTGAATTACTTCTTGTGTTTATGAACCTCCCTTGAGTCTTGATCCCAAAGCTCAATTTTGACAAACTTTACTATGCCTCTGACTTTCCATCTGGATATGGCTCCTCTAATATAGGAATAGGGACAACTAATACTTGTTGAGCATGTTCTGTGTTTCAGGCACCAAATGGATGTTTGCTGAACATCATTTTATTTGTCTTTACAACAAAGTTGTGAAGAGAAGTTCAAATGCTAAGCAAAGTATCAGAAGAGCATCTGATTAGTGAGGGAGGTCAGGGAAGCCATCCTGGGGAGATGTCCATGAAGCCAAGCACAAAAAGTCAGGCAGAACTATCCTGGTGGAGAGGTGGGACAGAAGTAGGAGCTCACCCCTTTGTCCTGTGAAGTCCTCCATCTCTTCACTGTCCCTCAAACCTGCACAAAACAGCCAGGCTTCACTGCTCCCTGAGGTCCTCATTTCTTCCTGGAAGCGCCAGGGTCATGTAAACCTTTTATTAAATAACATAAATAATATTAAGAGGGGATGTTTTTCGCCTGTAAATTTGTCTTTTGTTACAGAGCTCCACCTAAGCACTCAAGAGAGATGGAAGGAAAAGATTCTTCCTCCCCCACATGCCCAGGGTAGCAGCCACCAGCCACACACCACTGTTTAAATTAAACTAAAATAAATTGAAATTAAATTTCTTAGCCTCTTACTAGCCATATTTCAAGTGCTCAGTACATACCGGTGGATAACAGCTGGTGCACTGAACAGCTCAGGTTCAGAACATCTCCACTATTACAGAAGGTTCTATTGGACCGAGCTGAGGACTCTCAGAAAAGCCCTCTTTAGCGTCCTACATACATACAGATGCAACCTTCCTTGCGGGTTGTGGTTGTTTAATTTAAATGTCTTTACATTCTTTCTACCTCAGTACGCATTTTATTAAACCATCGTCTGCACGCCAGGCATTGTACCAACCACTGAGGGAACAGAAAAATGAATCAGACACAGCTACTACCTTCAAGAAGTTTATAACCTAAAGAGGGAGAAAGATATGTGAGCTATCTCTGGGGCTGGAAAAACTCTGGAAACTTCCTGGAGCGCCTATTCTTCCCAGGCAGGAGTTGTAAAAGGTACCATGTTGCAAAGTCTCCAATTTGTTTTAGTACCAGGGATTGAACCCCAGGGCACTTAACCACTGAGCCACATCCCCAGCCCCTTTTTTGTATTTTATTCAGAGACAGGATCTCACAGAATTGCTTAGGGCCTCACTAAGTTGCTGAGGCTGGCTTTGAACTCAACATCCTCCTGCCTCAGCCTCCCTAGCAGCTTACAGGTGTGCACCACTGCATCTGACAGTCTCCAATTTGAGTGTTGAACTAAAGGTTTCTGGAACTTTGGAGACAACAGAATAATAATTACATACTGCAATAGCAGAAGTCTCCAGAACTGAAGGGTTTTTTCCCAACTTTCTCCTCTGCCCCATTTTGAGAGTAGAAGGGCGCACGCTGGTGTGGTGTCATGTGGTACAAAAACGAAGTTTGCAAACCCCTCCAAGGAAGGAATGACTTGGCCTCGTTCCTCATTGGTAAAATGACCACTTGGGACTATTTTATTGCAGTATGAAAAGATCTTGTCTCAAAGACTTTTATGTACTTTCATCTGAAAATATAAGGGGAAAAATGGTGTTATGCCGATCTGAATGGACACTGGGCCCTTGCCTAGGGCCTGGGGCCAGGTGTCTGTGGTGACACCGAGTAAGCAAGGGATCCTGAGGGAGAGCGAGAGCTCCACAATGTGGATGCCCTGGGCTTCAGAGGAATGTGACACAGTCCTGCTGGGGGTCCAGGTGGTGGTGGAGAGGCTCTGTTAATTAAATAAGAAACTCTTCCACAATGCTTAAGTGGTTCAAATAAAACTCTACTGAAGAAAAGACAGACTAAGATAATGCAGATAATTCAGCTATGAGTTAAGTCCATGAAGCCATCAGTGTTTGATGAGTTTTACATCAAAAAAAAAAAAAAGCAACAGAATTTAGTTCAAACTCATACTTGCACACGAGGAAATGGTACTACTCTGAGTTCCAGTCACATTGGAAGACCTAAACAATGACCATCTAAGGAGACTTGACAGGAAGAGAGCCCAGCGAAGGCTACATTGTCAAGACCATTTGAAACATGAAGAAACATCCACTCCCTTGAACTTTGATGCTTGATGTAAAATACACTCCGCCTGCCTTGGGACAGAGCAAAGACGTCACCTGTGATTCCCTCACTCCGTCTTTACATCATCTTTTGAAATTTCTATTTGAAACATAATTTGTACTGAACGCAACGACTGAGCACAGCGGCGCCAATCAGGGTGCACGGTGATGTCATCGCCTCCATCAGGACCTGGACAATGACTTTGATGGAGATGGCTTAGGTTCTGCTGCCATCTAGTGGTGCAAGTGCTGTACCACACCTTTGAGAACAGTGTAGAGAACTGCTCTGAACCAGGGATCTCACACTTAAGAATCTGAACTCCTGTGTGACGACCTGGAAACTTCCCTGACTCAAACCAGACTCACATCAGGCCATGCAAACTCAGCAGGTAACTTCACCTCTTCGGACCTGTTGATTCATTGTCACCTGCAGATGATATTCCTACATTTGCTGAACTTCAAAAAACTCTTCCAGTTCTAAAACACCTGCAGTATTAACCAAGTGTCTCCATTCATACCAGCTTCCAAACCTATATTTATGTTCATTGTTTATTTCATGAAGAGCTGTAAAATCTCAGTAGTCCTTCCCTCTCCATTTCTATCCCATTGGTACTTTATAAGACTCCTTAAGTTAGGGGTTTTCCTTTATTTTTTTTTTTTAATTTTGAAACAATTGTAGATTCTCAGGAATTGCAAGAGTGAAAAGGAAGTGCCTGTGCATACTTCCCAGTGTCCCCGATGGTGGCATCTTGCCTGACTAGTAAGGATAAGATCAAAACCAGAGTCTATTCCGATTTCAGTTTTATATGCACTTATTTACATGTGGAGATTGGTTTTATGTCTCCATCATTTTAAAATCTTTGGTTCCTGGTACCACGCCTGGGAATATACTTTCCCTGTATGTTGGGGAGGGGAGGCAGGGAGGAAGGAATGAAGGGAGAGAAGGGAAGAAGTCAATATTTAAAACAACTGATAAATCAAAAGCAGTGAACACGTGAATTTTCTGGACATGTCAAAGCCCAGCTTTTCACTTAGAATTGCAGTCAGTATTTTTCTAAATTATTTGATATGTCAATCTGCAAGACACAAAGGGCATCCATACAAATTACTGAACTTCTTGGAGTTTTGAACTGCTAGATAGTTAATGAGGCCCCATCCAGAGCATTTTCTTTATTATTTTTTCTTCTTTTTTCTTAGCTATTTCAGAAGTGCCACTGAGGACTGCTTGGCTGTGGGCAGCGCACTCACTTTCTGAGGTTCAGTTTTTCCCTCTCAAACATTCTCCCTTTCAGAAATGCTAACCTAGTCATTCTGCAGTTCTGTGATATCAGAACTTTCTTTCTCTAAAACTACCCCTTTTGTTCCATCAGAAATATGTTGCTTGTTACAAAAACACCAAAAAATGTATGAAAAATAAAATAAAATCACCATAACCTCATCTGCTGATAACACAGTATTAATATTTTAAAGGATATCCTTTTACTTCAGCCCTTTCTACATCTGTTGGCCTAGTTTTGGGGGTACATATAAACATGCAAAGACACACAGGAAGAGAGCAGAGGATGCATTCACCTAACTTGGAATCAAACTGTACTCGGTCCTGGAGCTCAAAGACCCCTAGAAGCTGGAGTTCGGTGCCTTTCCCTGTTAAAAGTACCTTGAAAGATTCCTTTAGCTAAGCAGATACTTTTCCAATATTTGTCTTCATTCCGTCACTCTCATATACTGCTAGTTTACTTAATTGTTTTCCATATTGCTAGACATTTAGACTCTCCTCTTTTTTTCTATTTTGAATAAACCTGATGTTCATATGACATGTAAATAAACATGTTCATATGACTAATGACTCAAACTCTCTTCATTCCCTTAATGATCTTAACACAAGCCTGTAGTGACAAGTCATATTCTGAAAAGGTGTTTGCATCCATGACAAGTGCAAGCACATGCATTCATTA
Source organism: Marmota monax (assembly GCF_021218885.2). Taxonomy (NCBI): domain Eukaryota; kingdom Metazoa; phylum Chordata; class Mammalia; order Rodentia; family Sciuridae; genus Marmota; species Marmota monax. The sequence continues at coordinate 2,284,684 of NW_026695202.1, forward strand.
AAAATTTGCTAAAGCAAAGAATCATTTTTGAAACTTTTCCCCAAATCTTAAAAGTAAAAAATTAGGCCTTCACGTTTTTGCTTCTATTTTTGATAGCTAAAAAAGTTTACCTTGTGTATTTATCAAATAACATCATATATATCAAATAACATGGTGTTATATTTGTAGTTTGTTCTTGGCCCCATATTTCTATCAGGATATTATTGCTTTCTTACTGATGTCATAGTCATTAAAATGCTCTAGCTATAAACCCTGGTTATAGTTGTTGCAAACCGTTCTCAAATTATATAACTATAGTTTTCTAAATATTTCTTCTACTTCTTTTATTCATAGAAATTTACTCTCTAGAGTTGATTAAATATTTATGTATCTTTGACACTTACGATTTTATTTTTATATTGGAATTTGAACACCCAAGAACTTATTCCTATTTTGACTATGAGGTAAACTATTATAGTTTTATTTCTTCATAAGTCACTCCTCTTCTCAAGTAGTTAGAAATTAAGCTTCTGTTCATTTTCCCATTTTTTCTTTCTTGATCATAAATTATCAATCCATTACAGAAATTATTGGCTGATTCTGATTTTAATACCATATATCTTAAGTATCATGGCTCTAGAATATGTTTTGCTGCCCTGGACAATTGTTATTATTCTCTTTTTAACATTTACTGTGGATAGCACAACTGTTCCTTTTTTCAGGTACAATGAAAATAATAAGAATCCAGGCCTCAGCTCAGTTAGGGTAAAAAGCCCTCCATGTGAGGTCTGTCCTTAGTTTTTTATCATCATCAAATTGAGTCCTGGCTGGTTTATTTGCAAGAAACACTCCCCTGATTTCCTGAATATTTTTAAAACTTAGTGGGCTCTAATCTCTGACAAAATGAAAACTTGACCTTGAAGCTTTCTCATTTGAGTTTTACTATGGAGAATTGTATTTATTCACTGTGTTTATTATTATAAGAAATTCCCTGCCTTCCTTCTTCCTCCCTATTCTTCTCTCCTTCTCTCAGTTTTTATTTATCAGTTTATTCTGCATTTTTAACCAACATGTTAACTGGTTAAAGAAGATATTTTAATATCTTCTTGTGATGTATACACACAGGTGCACACGGGCACACACACGTACTCATGCACAGCACACAGAAAAGTCTCTATTCACTTATTTCAAGTAGGTCACTGATATACATTTATTTCTTTAAAAATCAAAAAGTACAGAATACGTTAAACAAAATAAAAAGTAAAATCTAGCCAGAAAAGCTTCCCTCGAATGAAACCCATGCATAGGGTGCTTAAATGAAATCTGGTTCACGGTGGCCAAGGGAGGTCTATCCTAGGGTCTGATAAAGCACAGCCAAAGTGCTGCAATCTGGCTGGGCACACAATCACGAGCCACCACACAGCTTGTAGATTCAAACAGCAACTCTTTATTCCCGAACTCACACCAGCCGTCTACAATCACGTTCTGGGGAAATCCACGTTCTCTGCCCTAATCCACACCCACTGGGCTTCTGTCTCCCAAAAAATACTGTCTGAATCCCGTGAGAACTCAAGGGGAACTCAGGCAGCAGCATACGCCCTATTCCCAGCAGGAATAACCTTAAACCTGGAACCACCCTAAACCCAGATAGTCCTAAACCGGGAACGCCCTAAACTCGGATCCGCCTTGGTCCTTGAGCAAGGTCACCTACATGCAATGTCACTGCAAAATGTCCTATTTCCACGAGTCCTTCCACTAAGCAACATGGGGTACGCTGGCAAGGAAATTGTCATACCTACTTGGCTAATGGCTCCCAGCATCTCCCCCCTTCTGATTAATTAAACAACAAGCAATGTGGCTTAAGGACCGTGCCTGGTAGGTTGTCCAATTCAACATATGGTTCTTACCCATCATCGGAAAACTGACCTTTAGGCGTCAGCCTCCTGTCTTAGGTCGATACCACTGCAATTGGATCATACCCGTCACTGACTACTGGTCCAGCATATAGCCATTGGCCCCCAAATTTTAGACCATCACTAGCAGAAGGGAGGAGGATACAGAAATGCCACGACACCAAGCCAATTGACGGCTCCTTGGGAAAAATTGCATCACTGGTGACACCATCAGCAAAGATATGCCAGCACTACCACAATTAACATGGGGTGCGCTGGCAAGGAAATAAAAATTGCATCACTGGTGACACCATTACCACAATTCGCTGCACCAAACGATAGTTACATAGTCCAGGCAAGTTCTGCAAGCAGTTCAAAGCGGAGGAATCTATCAATATGTCCATTTCCTCCCAAAGTAAGTTGACTCCTTGATTGAGTATTACTTGTTGAGTTATATTCATTGATGCATCAGTTTATACAGTTTACTGTGATAGCTATCATAGAAGCTGTAGTTTGGTTTTATCTTTGTCTTCACCGGCACTGGGATGAAGATAGGAATTCTGGCAATGATGTTAAAGAGACATTATCCTGAAAAGAATTATTAAATATAATGAAAAGGAAAGGTGAAAGTAAACAAACAGATCTGTTAACCTACTTTAAAAACAATCCTTAACAGCTGTTTACCTAATTTAAATTAAACCATTTAAATCACGTGAATAAAAAAAATAATAATAATTCGGATCCATTTTTTCATGAGCGCTCCTCATATAAGAAATATGGACATACGCACATACAGACATACAACACAAAACACAAATGTGCACACAAACGTACAACACATAAGACAATAGTAAAGGCCTTGTAGCTTTACCTAGGTGAAATCTCCATTGCAATGTTTAAAAACTCCACAGTCAAAAAAATAAAACTGATCAGAAAAACATTAACCTAGGTTTGTATGAGCTCAAAAAATAAAAATAGAACCTTATGATGTGGAAAAATGCAATAATAAAATAGCTATTGAAAAAAGCATCCTGGTTAATCACTGTCGCAGATGTAAGAATGGCCAAGCTGGAGTTCTGGATATCAGCTGTTATGGATTTGAGTCAAATCATCTTCTTTTCGATCTGTAGAAATTGTTTTGGTTAGTCTCTCTGGAATCCAAATCGGCTGCTGTTCTCCCTGTGGAAACACACAAACAAAACCCCGACTCCAGACAATCACTGGGTCAGGACCTTTCCATTGTCCTGTTAGAATATCTTTCCAAAGTACCTTAGGCTTATGTACATTTTTTGGATACATATGCCTTTCCGCAGCACTAAGTCCTGATGAATCCAAATTTTAAAAGTTTAGAGTAAAAAGGGTTATTTTAAGTTTATCTTTGGGGGATATATACCCCTTTCCAATTCCCTCTTTTTGCTTTAATAAGTATATGTCTGTATCTAATAGTTGTCTTAGCTTTTTGCATTTTCTATCTGTAATACCTTACTTGACATTTTCAACCATTTTTTATCTTATTTCTATCTTCTAGTTGTTTTTTTTTAAGGTTTGTACATTCACCCTTAGTTGCTTTTTTTTCCTCTTAGTTTTCTTGTTTCCTATTTTGTGGGTTTAAAATTATTGTCTTCCTACATCTTTTTTATCTTTCTACATCCTCTTTATCTTTTTTTTTTAACTTTCTATACTTCTGTCTTTAAAGTTTTTCACTTCAAATTTTTAATCTTTTTTATCTAAATATCTTTTATCCTATTATCTTCCCATTTCATGGTTTTTTTTTTTAAGTAATGCTTTTAAGATTAACTAGGCTTCGAATGATGCACTCTTTCCTCCACCATGAAGGCATCTTAACCACCTTCAATTTAACCTTTTAAAGCCTTTTGCAACTTACTTAGACATTTTACAACTTTTTACTTTATCACACAAAGATTATCTCATCTAAAAACATTTCTTTTAACCTTCCATATTAAAATATATTTCCACATCTTGAATCTTTTTCTATCTCTTTTTTAACCGTTAACCCTTTTTATAAATTCACATTCTGAAACAACTCTTATAAAATTTCTGATTTAGACAAATTACTCCACTTTAATAAGATGAAAGACTTTCATGTTTTTTATGATACTATAATACTATAATTGAAACCCAACTGAAAATTTTTCTACTCTTTGTATATAAATTACACATGATAGAATCTTAACACTTAGTAACCTTGTTTCAGCAAAGACACAGACCAAAGCAATATTAAACCTTTTTTCCATTTACCAATTTATGAAAACACACATAATGTTTATATTACCTTATGGAACTTAACAAGTAAAGAGTACTTGATTTCATATTTAGTGGTTGATATTTTAACACTTTAGCTTTGTAAATTAATCAGATGTCTGTAAAAACCAAGATCTTAGACAAATGTAGTAAACAGAACTAGCCATCTCTTTCTTGTTGAAGAAAAATCTTTCTACAGGATACCATGATGGTCCCATTGATATACTTAATAACTCGTCTTTAAAAAGCCATGGGCTACATTTTTTATTGTATCAACATATGTCCTAATTGTTCTTGGTCTTACTGGGGTGCCTCTTTCCTCTAACAATTTTTCTTGCTCGGAGGCGAACAACTTCAAACCTTGAGTCAACCATTTTCCCCAGTTTGCCTGAGAAAGTTCTAGGAACAGGCAACTTGAAATAAAAACAAAATAAATCAAAACAATAACACATTGTTTTTTGAAATGTTCACCCATTCTTTCTCTCTTCCTCAAGGGTGAGAAATTTCACTTACCTCTAAGCTTCAGAAGTTCCCCGCACGGGACGCCAAATGCCGCAGTCTGGCTGGGCACACAATCACGAGCCACCACACAGCTTGTAGATTCAAACAGCAACTCTTTATTCCCGAACTCACACCAGCCGTCTACAATCACGTTCTGGGGAAATCCACGTTCTCTGCCCTAATCCACACCCACTGGGCTTCTGTCTCCCAAAAAATACTGTCTGAATCCCGTGAGAACTCAAGGGGAACTCAGGCAGCAGCATACGCCCTATTCCCAGCAGGAATAACCTTAAACCTGGAACCACCCTAAACCCAGATAGTCCTAAACCGGGAACGCCCTAAACTCGGATCCGCCTTGGTCCTTGAGCAAGGTCACCTACATGCAATGTCACTGCAAAATGTCCTATTTCCACGAGTCCTTCCACTAAGCAACATGGGGTACGCTGGCAAGGAAATTGTCATACCTACTTGGCTAATGGCTCCCGGCACCGAAGGATAACTGTTTCTGGGCTAATATAATTGGTTAAAAGACCAATAAGGAAGAGCAAATCATAGTGCTACTCCAAGGCAGTGAACCACACATAGGCCAACTTCAAAATCACAGCAATAGATGGCAGTTCTGAGGGGGCGCTGTCTGCAGAGCAGGAGGCCTATGAGGTTCACAGCCCACGCCTGAAATCAGGCCTTCTGTTTAACATTTGGTGCCAGTGGAAAAAATTCTATGACCTCTCTGAACCTCAATCACTTCATTTATAAAATGGGGATAATGATCACCCCTAACTCTCAATATTTAATAAGAGCTGCTGAAGATAGTAATGTGAAGGTACTTTATACACCACAGGGAATCAAATGCACTTAAAATTTTTTAGACACCTTTTAACAATTTCTAATATCCCATTGGCTTTCCTACTGCTGTTCAATATTCAGCTAGTGGAAAAATAATTCCCAAGATGGTTTTTTCTCTACCCTTTGTTTATGATTTTGGAATTTTGCCTCTAAGTCAGAATAAAATGCTGATTTATTAAACTACTTTTGTAAGTGATCAGGGTCATATAAAAGTTATTCCAAATCCTCTAAAGCAGTAACAATGCTCCTTAATTTAATGTCATCACCAAATGTGATGACTGTGTTCTTGATTCCTTTCCCAGGTTTATTCGATCTTTTAGCTTCTCTGCCTCCTTTCACTTTCTAAATGAAAAGATCTGGCCCTCTTCTAAGAAAAAGGAGAAAAAATAAATTGTATTTGTTAGGTCATATGTTGTAGTAAAACAGTCTTAAATGGGCACAAAAAAACTGCTACAGACTGTTACTCTCCATCTAGAACATCTCCAGGTTGGCTCTGGAACCTCCCCCAGTATCAGAGGCTCATTCTTTCATTAGTCAAAGAGCTTTAAATCCTTTGCCTTTTTCCCTTCAGGACTATCTGAGAATAAACTTAGTGATGCTATCAGACCCATGTATAAAAAAAGCCACCATACTGAATTTTCATTCAATAGTAACATTAAGAAGACTCATTGACAGGAACAAAAGACAAATAGGTAGTTGCCAGAGAGTGCAATTGGTGAATAGGTAGTTGCCAGAGAGTGCAATTGGTGCCACAAGAGGGGCCAGAGCTTGTCAAAAGGGAAGGATGAAAAAGAGATACCTCTATGGGGACCAACTGAAATTTGTGGAATTTTCATGGAAGAAAACACGAGGTAGGAATATTGGGCATTGGGTACAAATTCTGGATTCACTTACACTACAAATGTGATGGATGAGCACACGGGTCTGATCCAGGGCTTCTCAACCCCAGTGCTAATGCTATTTGGGGCTAGATAATTCATCCCTGCAGCGACTGTACCGTGCATGGCCGATGCTTAGCAGCGTCCCTGGCCTCACCCCACCAGGTGCCAGGAGCACACGTCCTCTCACTTGTGAAAACCAGAATTGTCTCCAAACATGGCCGAAGATCATGGGGCAAACACTAACCTTTGAGAACCTCTGGTCTAACCCTCTCTCTTCTCTGACAGCGAAAAACTCAAAGTTCAGAGAAGCACCAAGATAAGAAAGCCACCAGACAGGATCCGTAAGTAAATGGCATTGCTAGGCTCCCAGAAGTTCTGCTAAACAAACGTCACCGTGATGGTGGCCAGTAATTATGCAATCTAGATAAACAGCTATCCACGCTGGAGTGCAGCAGCCGACCCTGAGCCCAGGCTCAAGTGCAAATCTTTTGCTAGGGAGGTAATAGGAAATGTTCTTAGGGAGTGAGGCAAGGAAGGGGAGGTGGGCAAAAATGGGGTGCTTTTCAGGCCACTAGTTCTGTTGGCTTAACCCCACAAGGAAGCTCAGAAAATAAAACAAAGCAGAAAATTTGAGTGTGCATTAGAATCACCTAGGGGTTTTGGAAAAGCGTGGTTTCCTGGGACCCAAGAATTAGCATTTTTTGCAAACTCCTGATACCTGCCTCTGCTGGTCTGAGGATCCCACTTTGAGCAGGTCTGATTCAAAGAGGACCAACAGCCCGAGTGTCACCTGGGATCTGGTGAAGAACATGGAACTTCAGGTCCCACCCCAAACCTACAAAATCAGGATATGATTCTGAACAAAGCCCAGGTGTTTGTATGCACATGAAGGCTTAAGAAGCCCTGGCACAGAACAAGCGCCTCAGAATTATACCTCGGGAAAGCTAGGGTGATCGTGCACCAACAATCACCAGGCGGTGGTTGAGGTTTCCTGGGCCAAGAATGGTTACTAGCTCACCCCCACCTACCACCAGTCCTTCCATACTTCCCACCAGTCCTGCGTGCAGCAGAGCAGACACAGGTACTTTGCAGAAAGCCACCAGCTGGAAATCAGCCCTCCCAGTGATGTGGTGAGACCCAGGGACCCAAAGTATATCACCTACAAGATCAGCTGCAACCTAACAAAGCATCCTGTATTGTCCTAAGGTGCAGCATGAAATGGTGAGATGAGCTCAAGTTTTGCAGTCACACAGCCCTGGGGCCACAGCCTGACTGTCACATTTCAGATATCTGATGTTAGAGCTCACCTGACACTTGTGATTTTCAGTCTTCCTCTGAAAATGGGGATGTCCAAGTCTTCCTTGATTTCTTATTGTCTGGAACAATATAAACACTCAAAGATAAATCCTATTACTATTATTATCCCTGACAAAATAGGAATGTTGAAGTATGAACTTCTCACAGTATATCCCTCAACACTGAAATCTCATAAGCTAAAAATCAGGGCACAGTCATGAATGAATATCAAGGACTGGATGCAGGAAAACTATGTCAGCAAAATGATCTCCAAGAACTTGACTTTGAGTATTACTTTATCACAGGCATTTTTTCCTGTTTGGAACATGTCAATCAGTATTTTGGAGCAATGATTCTTTTTTTCTTCTTTTTTTATTATTATAAGTGACAGTAGAATGTATTTTGATATATCATACATACATGGACTGTAACTTCCCATTTTTGTGATTATACAAGATGTGGAGTTACAGCAGTCATATATTCATATGAACATAGGAAAGTTATGTCTGATTCATTCTACTGTGTTTCCTACTCCCATCCCCCCCTCCATTCCCTTCATTCCCCTTTGTCTAATCCAGTGAACTTCTATTTTTCTCTCCCACACACACACTTATAATGGGTTAGCACCCACATATCAGAGGGAATATTCAGCCTTTGGTTTTCTGGGATTGGCTTATTTCACTTAGCATGATAGTCTCCAATTCCATCCATTTACTGGCAAATGCCATCATTTCATTCTTCTTTATGGCTGAGTAATATTCCATTATGTATATGTACCACATTTTCTTTATCCATTCATCTGTTGAAGAGCACCTAGGTTGGTTCCATAGTTTAGCTATTGTGAATTGAGCTGCTATAAACACTGATGTGACAGCATCACTATAGTATGCTGATTTTAGGTCCTTTGGGTATTTGCCAAGGAGTGAGAAAACTGGGTCAAATGGTGGTCCCATTCCAAGTTTTCTGTTGGAGCAATAATTCTGAAGAAGACAGAGAGAGAGCAGCCTAACAGAATCAACCTGATTATGAAGAGATCATGCCAATCAATCCTGAAAAGTATGCATTAGCTCTGTTTAGGTGAGAACTTTTGGCCCGGGCACATGTGAAAGGGTTTAAATTAACAAATATCACAGGTCTGTAGTGGCTGATCTGAATGGATGCCCCCACCCCCCAAAAAAACAAGTTATCCCCAACACCTGTGAGTGTGAACTTATTTAGACAAAGAATCTTTGCAGATGTAATTAAGTTAAAGATCTTGAGGGGAGATCATCTTGGCTTATCCAGATGGCCCCCCAATCCAATGACAAGCGTCCTCATTGGAGACACACAGAGAAAAGACACAAGAAGAGTCTGTGTGAAGATGGACACAGAGACTGCCACTATGAAATCACAATCAAAACACACCTGGGAGAGGCAAGGCGGGCTTCTCCCCTGGAGACTCGGGAGGGAGCGTGGCCCTGCCCACACCTCGAGTTCACATTCTGGCTCCAGAATTGAAATTTGTATTCTTGAAAGCCACCATGCCTGGAACTTCATAGGGATAATGGGTGCTGATAATGGGTGAATGAACAAAAACCCAAAGAAGTCAGAGCTTACTGTAGGTTCTATGATGAAATTTAATAGAATGTGATGCTATAAAATTACCCAGTGGAGTATGTGAGAGACGTTGGCATGATGGAGGAGACCCTTTGAGGAGCTCTGACAGACGAGGAGGGATCAGACACCCACAGATTCTGGGTAAAGTATCTGAAAAGAGGGGGAGAGCAAGCCTCTAAGCCTGGACGCTAGAGAAGGTGGATCCATCTCTAGAAACCAAGAGGACAGGGAGCTTCCTGGAGCAAACTGGTGTGAAGGATGGTGACTTAAATAGAAGGCGGAAAAGTGATTCTGGTCAAGAGAAAGCACTGGGATTTCATTGTTCAGTGCAATGAAAATTTAATTTCCACAAAGGAAGTGACACCAATTTGTGTTCCAAACTAATTTGCATAGTGGCTCCGTGAGGGTCAGGAGTGGAAGCAGGAGTGGACCAATGGGAAGGCTGCCGTGAGAGCCCAGCAAATGTGACCAGTCTAGCAGGAGACAGCTAGGGACGGCAGTGGGGATGGAGAGTGGTGGACGGATCTGAAACACACGTGGAGTCGGAACTCACCTCTTGAAGGAGGCCTGGGCTGTGGCTGAGAAGCACAAAAGAGGAGTTCTATAGTTCAGTGTGCGTGTTCTTGGAGTCAACGTGGCAGGCGTGGAAGTCAAACAGGCTGATTTCACATTTTAGATCTTTTTTGTTACGGCTTTGCTGTGAGGGAGTCCCTGAAAGTCCAGGTGTTAGGTAATGCAGGGACGTTCAGAGGTTAAATGATTAGAGCCATAATCTCATTGGTGGTCTGATCCATGTGATGGATTAATGATTCGAATGGACTCCTGGGTGGTAGCTGGAGGCAGGTGGGGTGTGCATGGAAAAAGTAGGTCAATGGGTGCCTGCTTTGGGGGTCTCTCTCTCTCTCTCTCTCTCTCTCTCTCTCCATACACACACACACACACACACACACACACCTGCTTCCTGGCTGCCATGTGAACCGCTTTCCTCTGCTCCGCCCTTCAGGCTTAGAGCAATGGAGTCAGACAACCACGGACCAGGACCTCTGAAACTATCAACACAGAATGAACTTTTCTATCTCTGACTTGTTGTTCTTGGGTATTCTGGTCACAGTGACCAAAAGCTGATGAACATAATTCTTTAGTGTTCCGCCCCAGATGCCCAGAGGACTAGTCTGCTCCACGTGGGTGCCTCTCTTCCTGTCTCCTTTTCCCCATTTCCCTACACTGTCTCCCCTCCCAGGCCCAGGTGCGGGAGGTACACAGGGAACCAAACCAGAAATGGACTTCCCTGATTCAGGAAGAGAGTTTAATGAAAGAGACAGATGTTAAAATAAATCCTTTAAAAGTCAGAATGCAGTGAGACCCTGAACTAGAAAAATAAGGCCTAGTTAAGGAAGGAGTCCCCCAAGGAGGTAAAAACTGAGCTGAGGGCCTAGGCAGGAAGGGGTTAATTCATCAGCCCTTGGTTGTCCAATCCCTGCACATTCCCATGAAAGGTCTGTCTTCAAGACTGTCCTGGAAAAGGAGCTCCAGTCCCTTAGAATGTCCTGCCTGATAAAAATCCTTCTGAACGCCCAAAGTCTCGGCCCGTGTTGCGCCAGTCTGATCCCAGAGTTCACACTAACGACGTGGTTTGTGATGAATGCCTGTGTTGGCCCTGAGAGGCAGAAGAGGGAAGAGCGGAGGTGGGTCCTGCAGGCACTGCTGCTGATGTGACTGACCTAGGAGCCCTGACACTCAGGCGTGGGGCTCCTGGTCCACAGCACTTACTCATCCTTACTGGAGAATGAAGCATGGCTCTGGGTGGCTCTCTGGGTGACGACACCTGCAAACTTGGGCCTGATTTCTCCTGGATTTGGTCCCAGGTGCCTTTCCCCCTTTTGATTTTAATCTGTATTCTTTCACTGTAATAAACTGTAACCATGAGGAGGACAAGCAGAGTCCTGTGAGTGCTGTTAAATCACCCAGCCCGAGGTCAGTCTCGAGGGGCCCTGACCCAGGCCAAAGACTGTGAAAGGCAAAGGAAACAGCACTGAGCAGCCCTACAGCCCGAGCAGAACGTGAGCGATGTCACAACGCCAGCCAGGTGGGAGCGGAAGAGCAAGCAGGAGTGTGAGCAGCTCTGTCGAGGGGACATCAACCACGCTTTCTCACTATGGTGTCACTAGCATATGCCATATTGCTTAGCATGTCAGAGATGGCCCAAGATTATTTGATAAATAAATGGACAATAAATAAACCATCAAATAAATGAGAAGATGGATGGATGGATGGATGGATGGATGGATGTGGACTATTTTACAGCAAAAGTAATTATTACTGATAATTGCTAGTCAAAATCATCTCGTAATAACTCACTCTTGGTTACTCAACTGTCATTACTTGGATAACACCACTGTAGCACATCAGTCAAAACTCTAGGGGAATAAAACATTTCAAGTCAAAAAACTTTCAGATCATTTTCTGAATTTATTACAGTAATATATGGAAAATGTAGAATTTATCTTCAGGAAAAACTTTAAATTTGTGCAAATGATAAAAGTCCTTGATAACTACTCAAACCCTGTGAATCAAGTATTCTGGTCATCAATGTCTCTACTTTATAGATGAAAAACTTCAAGTTGACTGCTTTGTTGGAAGTCACAGCACATTAGTGGTAGAGCAAAGATGACAATTTGGCTAAATGATCTTGGAATGGAGCCCATTACCTCCAGGGAAAAGCAACTTGGAGGAGAGGAAAGAGGTGAAACACCCAGGGTTACAAGATCAGGCTCTGACACTTAGTAGCTGAGTGACATGGGATACATCCCTGGACCCTGGAAAACCTCACCTCAATGTCTTCATCTATTAAATACAGATAATAAGATTATATCTCAAAGGACCAGTCTTTGATCTTGGGGATAATGTACTTCTGGCTGCCCTGGATGAACTTCCGGAACTCCACAAAACTGCAAGCAAAATTCATCTTTTAAGTTCACGTGTCCACAAAAATATGACTGATTTGCAAGCTGAAGTCCATCTGGATTCATCCACATCATTTCCATCTCTCCTTCGTGGCTCTGATTCAAGCCCTGCCCGTCTTTCAGTGATCACTGTCTCTCTGGAATCCTCAGTAGGCACTGATGCTACTGCAAACGTGCATCTGGTTTCTCCTGGTGCCAACATGACTTAAGACCCTTAGGCCTTGGCCTAAAGCAGAGGTCTTTGCACTGTACTCCAAGGGGACTCTTCAGGGGTCGTGAGGAGGAAGGAGCTCCTGCCACTCTTACTTGACCCAAAGAGGGCCAGGCTCTATGGATCTTGTACCTTAGGCTTCCTTCCAGTTTGAGAAATGGTTTACTTAGGTTGGGTGGCCACACCAAATTGTCACAGACTAGGTGACTTAAGCAACAAACATTTATTCCTCACAATTCTGGAGGCTGGAAGTCTGAGGTTGGGGTGCCAACAGGGTCAGGATCGGATAAGGTCCTCTTCCAGGGAGCAGATGGCCAAGTTCTCTTTGTATCCTCACAGGGCAGAAATGGAGCACCCTAACTCTCTGACCTCTTCTCACAGAGGGGCCGATCCCATTCAACCTACCCACCTCCCAAAGGCCCACCTCCACATACCGCCACATTGGAATTAGGATCCAACATGCGAATTTGGAAAGGACATAAACAATGGACTGCATGACCTAAAATATAGGACAGACAAACAGATAACTTCCCCCACAACCCTTTGGAAAACAGAGTGAAAGTTGCTGGGTACCATTGCAAATGGCGCCAGCTGCATCTTTGTGTGGCTCACTAGTTTGCTTCTCTCCCCTCTGCTTCTGTCACTAAGCTGGCTGACCTGGGACAGTCAGTACTTTCCAAATGTGTTGGTCTCAGGCCCCTTTCATGTTTAAAAAGCATTTTACCTTGTGCTTACCCTCGTGCTTTACTTCCTGTTACTGCTGAAACAAAGGGCACAAATCTGTGCCTTATACAGACTTTATCCGATGGTACAGACAGAAGTCCAAGACTGGTCAGCAGGTGTTGTCCATCTAGAGACCCCAAAGCAAGTAATTATTATACGTTCTGAGTCAGGCTGTGCAAAATTCACTTTGTTACTTTAAAAGCCTCTTTTTTATGGAGCTACACGTAAATCATTTTAATTCCACCTTCTCCAAGTGTCTCATGCTATTAAAAGACTCAATTTCTGTTCCCTATCAGGGCTGCTCTGTTTTCCTCCCTTTCTTATTCTAGCAGTTGGATTAACCAAAAGCTGACCCCTCTGAACTGCTGCTGAGGTCATTTGGTTCTCTGGAAGGTGGGCTCTAACAATGGCTCTCACCCGAGGCATTTCCTGCACACCCTACCCTGCCTGCCTTAGCACATCCAGTACTGTCTCCTTGGGGCCTCACAGCAACACCGTGCCAAGGAACTCTCACTACCCTCTTCCTACCCGTGGAAAGGGGACACAGAGAAGTCACTTGACTTGCCAGTGCACACAGTGAGAACACGGGCTTTGCTGACTCCAGAGGAATCATCTACCACACCCAGCTCTTTCTCCACTCCTGGGAGCCCAAAGTTCAGCATCCAGCACCAACATCACTTCATTATTTTAGAAATTTCTTGCTCAATAAGATGATGATCCAAATAACTGTGTAGGTTTTTTTTTTTTTCAGGAATGCTCTGAAAATCCATTTATCCAAACAACAAACTATTCAACAAGCCCACAGCAGGGCAAGGGGTGCTTCCCGGAACCCTTGAGGACACTGTTTACTCTTCAAGGCTCACTCCAAACCTAACATTGCCATCAATCCCACAGCTTCCGATCACACGTGTCCATGCTCAGTCTCCTGCTTTGGAAAACCCATTCTCCAGACCCCTAAAACATGGTGAAGGTCCTGCCTTTGACCCCAGGCCTTCCCTTCTGCAATGCTCTTACGTCAACAAGCAAGGGATTTGGTATCACCAGCTGGCGGGGCTGGCGATATGAACGGGATTCAGAGGAGCTGGCTGTATCAATAACTAAGAAGATGGCGGAGAAACCACACAGCACACAGCACAGAAACCACATCTGCTGATGACCCCAGTTCCAGTGCTGGAGGGACTGGAACTTCTATTTATTGGTGGGGGAAAGACATTGAGAAAGTTCCACCCAAATAGGGCAAGGGATTTGGCTTCAGGGGTTGCTTGGTGGTGTCTTGTGGTCAGCAGATTGACTGACACCTTGGAAAGCCACACCCATCTCAGGTGTCATGTGGGATCACGAGCAGAGCAAGAAGAAAGGGCACACGTGTGTCACATAGCCCAAAGAGCACACAATGACAGGCCAGTCCTCCCACACGCTCAAATGCGTGTAGCTCACACACACAGCTCCTGGATGGCTCACGACAATTTGGACTCCCTTGATCAGCAGATTATTTTGACATAGTTCACAGTCAGTCCCAGCTTTCCCACATACCCAGTGTGTGCTCCCAATGGGCATCAATAATTTCTTCAGGTCCTTTGAATAAGTAAATCTTCCCCGGTCCCTGCCAACCACAACTCACCTGTGAGTGAGTCTCTGGGACTCCGGCCTCAAGGCCAGTCTGTTCCTGGTTTAGGCACAGGAGTGTGTACTCTGGGCTAATTCCTATTCTCTGGTACCCTCGACAGTTACTGTCACACATATGGACAAAGGAGAGGCAAAGGACCAGGACCAAATGATGGCCTCCCTCTAGACCTCCACCTCATAGTCAGGCTCCCATGTAGCTCCCCATAAAAAGTAGGTCCATCTACAACATTCACCCTCCAGGTTTTGATTTTATGAAGAATTCGCTCAACAAATCAATAAAAGAAAGCAGACCTTCCATTTCTTAAGACTTCTTACTCCTATCAGACAGGTGCCAAGTTCTATCTACTGTTTTTTATCTCTGACACTTTTGTTGGTCTTTTTTACAAGAACCACAAGACAGGAACATACAAAATGGGGCCTGCAGAGGGAGCCTCGTGGTCTGTAGAAGCCTTTCTTTAGTGCATTCAATGTTACTTTTCCCATCAAAGTGACCATCTTGGATGAAGAGCATCTTTCCCCAATTTCCTCATCAGCCCCCTGGTCTCCATCTCTTAGTCAATGTTGTATGTTAGGAAAAGTACAGGTTTTGAGTGCAGAGGTCCTCCACTTAGTCACTTAAAACCCATTTGCCCTGGGACAAGTCACATCATATCTCTGAGACCTAACTCGATCACCCACCCAGGTAGATGTCCAGAGGACCATCAGGGAGGTGAAAGGTGACAAGTCTACAGAAAGTACCACAACTATCTGACCCCTTCCCACATTTCCTCCCTTCTCCACAAGGAGGGGCCAGGGAAAAAAAATATTAGAAATAGGAAGAGCAGATCATCAAGAATTGCATATAAGAGAGATCATAAATCAAAGTAGCACACACACACACACACACACACCAAAAAAAATTATGTTGGGCTCCAATAACTAAAAATCCAGGGGTAGATCTTGCTAAAGATCTTGGAAATAAGACCCATGCCTTTCTCTTTATCTCCTCACCCTACTTCTCCCTATATTTCTATGAGGCATGGGCTCTCTTAAGAGTGGCTTCTGGGGCTCCAAGCCCTCCCCTCAGCACTCCAAGTCCAGTGGAAATCCTGCCATGAGAGGTCAGGAAGCCAGAACAGCAAAGGCCTGCTTCTCCAAAGGTAGAGCTGCCAGATAAAACAATAAGATCACAGTCTTACTGAATTTGAATTTCAGGTAGACAATAAATTGGGTTTTTTTTAAGTATTAGTATGTCCCAAATGTTACATGGGATATACTTACACTAAAAATGATTTGTTGTTTATCTGAAATTCAAATTTAACCAGGTATCTTATGCTGTTATTTGCTACACCTCACCACTCCTCAGAGAGGAAAATGACACTTCTTTTAACAGAAGACAGAATTCCCTCTGAGACACACACAGAAAAGAAGCAGGTAAGTGACAAAGAGGACCTGGTGGTCATTCTGTCTCACACTCCCAGTTCAGTCCTGAGACGCCGGCCATTGCCAACTCTACGAATGTTGCTGGACAGAGGAGAACGTGCTTGCCCCTTCTTCACTGCTAAGGCCATTCACCTGTGGTCCTAAGTGTTTAGAACCAAAAAAGAATCTAAAATTCATGGCCATCAACTGTCACTATTCAACAAATCAGAGTACTGGGATCCAGTTTAAAAAGATCAATCCAACTGTCAGAGTTCTTCAGAACCGAATTGACTCTCAAATTCAGATTTTTCTAAGACCTCATCATTGCAGTTTCCACTATTTCCCTGATAATCTTTACTAGAGCATCTTTAAAAAAAAATAAAAATAATCACTTGGGACAGATTTGTGTCTGTCTGAGGAGAGAGAGAAGTCCCTCTCACTGCATGGGACTCAAACTGTATCCCCTATCAGAAACAGACAATGCGTTCACAAAGAGACTTGGAGGGCCAAGGATCTCCCCCGATCCTGTGCACGACCCAGAACAGCCCATTTGCAAAATCCAGGAGAATTCATCCTGGGCACCCGCGATGAGTGGAGCCCTCACCCGCGAGAGCCAACGCCTCTCAAGCCAGCCTGCCTGGCTCCTGCTCAGAGGGCGTCCTTTTGTTGCCAGCTGAGCAACTCTTTTGAGCCACACAACAAAAAGAGGCAGCTTTCAAGACCTAATCTATGTGTAGGACCTTCCCCCCCCCCCTGCATGCGGGGTGGCTGTCAGCTGTCGGCCACGGGGCACATTCCAGGGTGGAGTGGCAGCCCTGTGCCCTCTGCCCAGAGCCACCCCAGCTCAGCCTGATAAAGACCCACTCTGAGTCCCTGGGGCGACATTCCTCTGCAGAGCAGCTGCACCGAGGTTTGAACACGTCCCATTGTGCTGTTGATTGAATGAGGCCCCTTGGGCACCGTGTGCAAATGACAGTCATCGTATAATGCCAAACCTCCAGAGATACCAACATCTTGTGTTCTGCCATCCCAGACATTTGAACCATTAAAAAGAAAAAAATAAATAAACAAAAATTATATATATATATATATATAAAATACATATATGTATTTATTTATTTAATTTAAAAATAAGATACAACCATAATAAAATCTACTTTACTGCCACGTGGATTTTACTCATTCTCCTCTGGTCCAAACCAGACACTATAGCAAATAAGAACATCAACTTTGGAGACCAAAGCAAGTCCCAGCGCCACCCTGGCTGGCTGCCACGAGTTATTGAACCCCTGGGAGTTCCAGTTTTCTCAGCTGTAAAATGAATATAAAAATCACACCTTCCCCAAAGAGCTACCAAGAGGCTGGATAAAACAATAAATAGATGATGCTTAGTTTGGTCCTGGTATCTGGGAAGAGCCCAACAAATATTAGGAATTATTTATTTGACTGAAACATATGTCATTTTGGAAAACAAAAGCCAAAAATTGTTTTTATATTGCTATTACCTGAATCCGCTCTGTATTGGGTTTTCCTCCTTTTCTCTCCCAAGTCAGAGAAAACGAGTTTACTATTTGGAACATGACAGGAACAGTGATGGGCAGGTGATAAACAATATCTCATTTTCAGCTATTAATATTATTAAACAAGAAGTGAAACACAGAGCCTCTGGAACAGGAATTCAATCAACTTGACGCATTGATTTTCTACTCTGAAATTTTGAGAGGAAACGTGAGATGAAATCTTCCAAGGGGTGGAGATGCAATACGATTAGAATTCAGGGTAAGCACGAGTGGACAAAAGGACACCCACATGGAATATCCTGCCCAACAGCCGTTTTTATAAATCACAAATAAAACATAACCCACTCATTTGCTTACATATGGCTTGGAGCTACTTTTGCATTTTAACAATACAGTTGAGTAGCTGTCAGTGAGATTTATGACCTACAAAGCCTAAAATATTTACTCTCTGGCCTGTTACAGAGAAAATGTTCTGATCCCAAGACTAGAGAGGATGAAATGGGTCTACAACCACATCTGGCACATTAGTAGGTCATCGGTAAATATTTGTTGGAAAAAAAATGAATCAACTGAATAAATGAAGAGGTGGGAAGTAACTCATTTATTGTTGGTCCTAGTCAATGAGGTCTTCTTGAAGTCACAACCACTTTGTACTGACAGGGTGGCTCTCTAATGGTCCTGGGGAATGGTTTGAGCCTTTGGAAACCACACAGGACAGAAATCACACAGTATGAGGTTCCTGCCAGCCGGTTCCAAGTGTTCTATGCTATACCTCGTTCAAGCAGGGGAGGAAGGGAGGAAGCTAGTAACTGCAGAAAATTCACTGAATTTTATATTGAAATAATCTGGACAAAGAGAGCAAAGGGCAGAGACTCAAAAAATGGTAAAGTTATCTCTAGTTGTACAAAGAAGACAGATGAGTCTTATTCCTGGTCCTGCTGAACTCCACAGAGTGTAATCATAAATGAGAACCTTTATTGGCAGAGGGGTCAATGAACGAGCACAGTCATTTTTAGAACAAAAACTAGATAAAAGCTAAAGTTTATATTTGGTTAGGGTCTGGATCGGACAACATTATTGAATTGGAAACTAATTATCTGCTAAAACTTCTGCCAAAGTTCCTAGTCTAAAGGTGAATCCTGAGTCATCCTCCATGGAATGTGGGCAGACCCAGGTTCATCTCTGACCTCTGTGTCTACCCACAGAGCCCAGTACTTTGCCCAGGGAACAGGGGTCCTTGGGCAAGAGCAGGTGAATAAGCAACTGGAGCAAGGCCTCCGAGAAGGGGTAGACCAGCTGTCCCAGAACACCCTGGGTGGTAAATCCAACACCCAAGGATGCCCTTGGTTAAGAGGTCTGTAGTGAGACTCTTGGCTCCACCACTGCCTTCATAATGTGTCATTGGTTGCCCCACATCTCCTTCATGTCTTGTATTAGTAATCTGAACTTCCTCTGAGAAACCATTCCTTCCCCATTCTTAGCCACGCAGTTTAACTGATGACCTCGATTCCAAGCCCCAGAGACAGATTCCAATTGGTTTCTATATATCCTAACTCTCTAGCCACATCAGCAGTCTGTGTTATAAAGAAAACTCCCAAATCTCATGCCTTTAATAAAATAGGAGTTTATTTCTTGTTCACGTGAGTGGATTCCTAATGGGTGAATGGCCTCCCTTCATGCAGTGATTCAGGTACTCAGGTTCTTTCTGTTGGGCTGATATACCTTTCTTAAGCACATGGTTGTTTCCAAGAGTTCCCTGGGAGTCCTCTCCATTCCAGTAAGTCAAGAAAGCAAGCAAGCATCAGGATCATGTCAATTCTGCCCATTATCAGCCAGAATTGTACCACTACAAAGAAGTTGGATAAGTGTGGCCTTACTGTTGACACAGAAGAAAGAGAAGCTTGATTTGGTAAACAATGAGCTAGTCTCTGCAACAGATAGACATTTAAGTCCCTCACAGTTGATGGTACGTGGAGATTGGTTTTCTGGGAATTCTGAGGAAAAGATACACCATGTCCCATTGATTATGTATTGTGGAGAAGTGTTCCAACCTAGAAGGAGCAGAGGTAAGACATGGTTTCTTAGTGCATTCTGTGCTGCTATAACAAAACATCTGAGACTGGGTAATTTATCATGAACAGAAATTTATTGGTTCACAGTTCTAAAGGCTGAGAAGTCCAATAACAAGGTACGAGCATCGGGTGAGCACCCTCTTACTATGTCATTCCATGGCAGAAAATGAGAGCAAGAGGGGGCCACACTCACCCTTTTAAATGACACCAGTTAGCCCTCATGGCCTATTTACTTTTCAGGCATCCCACCTCTTATCACTGTTACAAGCGCAAGTAAATTTCAACATGAGTTTTGGAGGGAACAAATGTTCAAACCGTAGCACATGGATCCTGGGGACTTCATTCCAATTCTGAATCAAGCCATGCCTGACAGTATTTTTTAAGAGTAGGATTAATGTCAGATCTTTGCTTTTTCAATAACCAGAGGGATTCCCCCCACCCCCATTCTCCCTTCCTTATTTCCTATTTTTTTCACTCTCTTTGCCCTCTTGTTCTTCTATTTCTTGCTACCTTGATTTTTGGCCATATTAAACTGAAATATTTTAATCACTGGATGTATTAAACAAAATATAATGTTCCCGGGTATGAACAGCTTCAGTAGAACATTTTTCTACATAAAAGACACAAAATACCAAACTAAGAAACTGTAAGAGCTCAGCCCAGAAAATTCAGGGGGAAAAAAAAAAAAAAAAACAGGGAAAGTTTCATGACATTGGATTTAGAAATAATTTCTTGGGTATCATGCCAAAAGCAGAGGCAAGAAAAAGAAAAATAAACTTTATCAAAATTAAAAACTTTTGTGCATCAAAGAACATTATTAACAGGGGAAAGGCAAGCCATGAAATGAGAGAAAATATTGGTAAATCATATACCCAATCATGGATTAGTACCCATAATATATATAAAGAATTTCTACAACTCAGCATCAAAAACAGCCCCATGTGAAAATAAATGACTTGACTAGATATTTCTCCTAAGAAAATAAACAAATGGTCAATAAGTGCATAAAAAAGATGTTCAGTATCATTGATCATTAGGTAAATATAAATTCAAAGCTACAGAGAAATGTCATTTCACATCCATTAGAATGGGTGCTAGTTCATTTTAAAATAACAAAAAAGAAAAAAGTAAATGAGGAGGTAAAGAAATAGGAATGCTTGAGCACAGTTGGTGGGAATATAAAATAATACAACATCTACGGAAAAGTGTACAGCCTTCCTCAAAAAATTAAACACAGAACTACCCTATGATCCATCAATTCCATTTCTGGATATGTGTCCAAAAAGACTTAAAATCAGGAACTCACACCTCCCTTTATACAACCAGTTCATAGCAGTATTATTCACAATAGTCAAAAGGTAGTAGGAACCCAAGCTCATCAACAGATGAGCTGTTAAACAAAATGTGCTGTACCTATACACTGGAAAGTTAATTAGGCTTAGCAAGGGAAGAAACTCCAACACACCCTACAACATGGAGTGGGCCTGAAAAATGTTCTACCAAGTGAAATGGGCCAGCACAAAAAGATATTAACAGTATGTTTCCCATGGAAATTTTTAGAAGATTCAATAACATGCAAGGACAGAGTACACAGCAGACACTTGAAAATTCATTCACAACAATGTACTGGTCGCCTACTGTGTATCAGACGCTGTTCTAGGCACTGGGGGGACCTGATATTCCAGTGGGGGAAAGACAGAAGCAAACAAGATACCATCCTGTGGAATGAGTATCCTGCAGGAACAAAAATGGAGTAGTGTGATAAAATGACTTAATGGCCATGTGGGCTTGGGTGGCCAGAGGTGTCTTCTCAGTGAAATGTCTTATGTCATTTAAATGAGAACAGATTGCAAGAAAGAATCCATCCTGCAAACATCAGAGGCAAGAGAATTCCAGGCAGGAAACACCCCAGCAGAGAAAACAGCTAGTTAAAATGCTGAAGATGGAAACTAACTTTGAGAGCTCAGGTCTTTAGGAACCAAAGCCACCAACCAGTAAGGGGCTAGTGTGCCATCCCAAGCCAGGGAAGAGTTTTAAGCTGGGAACACTTGGTCACACACGATTAAAAGAGAACTCTGACTTCTGCTTGCAGAAGGGATTGTAGGGGGCCAAAGTGGAAGGCTGGAGATCAAGTAGGATGCCTCTCAAATAATGTAAGCAAGAGATCATGGTGGCTTGAAGCGAGGAGAGAGCAGTGGGAACTGGGAGAAAAGGGTGGGTTCATGGTAGGATTCTGTGGACCTTGTCTGTAGGAACCGCTGATGTTGCTGGCGAGGAAAAAGGGAAAAAACAAAAATCACCCTTGGGCTGCTGGGTGGAGACATGTCCCCTCTGACTACGTAAGTGCCACATAATTCATCTCAGTCCACCATGAAATAACATCCTAGCCAGAAAGGTGTCCTGGGTCTGGTGAGCGCCCCGAGATGTGGATGGATGGGATAAATGAATGAATGGGGGAGGGGAGTGCAGAAGGGAAGTGGGGGGAGGGGCAGGGAGCTAAAAGAAACTTTGCCTACTTTACAGTTTTGCCTGGAGCAGGACCTGCTGACTGGTTTCCCCAAAAAGGAAAAACAAAAAAAAAAAAAAAATCACACACACACAAAAAGGAAAGTTTGCTGTGTGGAAAGATTTAAACGGACAGAGGAAAAGGAAAGGGCCGCAGGGCAGGGGTGCACGTGTTGGTCACATCCGCAGCTTGGAAAGCTGGCTCCTAGGGGCCAGGATCTGATGGAGGTGCAGGAAACCGGGGCCTCCGCAGTTCCTCAGAACCCCAGGGCGCCGTGCAGAGGGACCAGGAAGGGTGCACCGGCCAGGTGAGGGCGTGGACATTGGGCCTTGGCTGGTTCCCCTTCTTTGCAGGGTGGAAGAGGTACAGAGAGGCAGCACCTCAGCCCCAGTGGGCATCCTTCCCAGAGGCACAGACATTCCAACTGAACCTGGCAGTCTCTAGATCCCTGGTATCCTGGTAACTCTCCTAAAAAAAAGCCAGTCCCTGAGAAATGGCCCTGGGCTAAAAGAGTCCTTGTCTATGCAGATTAAATATGGCCAGGCACTGTGGTGCATGCCTCTAATCCCAGGCTGGGGAGGCTGAGACAGGAGGATTGCCAGTTCAAAGGCAGCCTCAGCAACTTAGCAGGCTCTAAGCAACTTAGTGATACCCTGTCTCTAAATAAAATATATATTAAAAGGTGGGGGTGTGGCTCCGTAGTTAAGTTCCCCTGGCTTCAATTCATGATACCAAAAAAAAAAAACAAATGTGCATAAATGAGGTACAATTTACTTACACAGTGTGATATTTCAATACATGTACCCATCAACCCAGAGTGCTTATCATCTCCTTATCATCACTTTATGTTTGGTAACTTTGAGCTCCTCTCTTCTAGTTCCATACACAAAAATAAATATAATTAATCCATGTCTTTTGAGGATGGTGGAATTTTGCCTGAATTGTTCAATCTGCTTGTCTATACAGCTGGGGGATTTTCACTTCAGTCACCCCTCGTTTTTTGGTGAGTGCTAACTCAGCCTCAGGCACCCTTCCAGGAATCTGAGACACATCAACTCACTAAGCAGAAAGAAAGCCCTGCCCTCAAGGAGCATGCATTCTAACTGGGGGGTCAGGCCGGGTTTGTGTTCACGACTAAAAGGCTCAGGGGTCACTCCAGTTGAACTGGGCTAACTGGGCTGCGCAAAATAACCACACAAGAGACACAAATACCTTTTTCTTTGGGGTCCCTGTGATGGCTCCTCTGACCTTAAGGGTCCGCAGGAAGAGAGAGAGGGAGAGCATGCGCTGACCCCTTTTATTGAGGAGAAGCTATTCAAATGAGGCAAGGGGTCAGGTTTCAGGGGGCTGAGTCTATCTTCATGATGTCCACTGTCAGCAGGTTGACGGACACCTGGGTAGGCCACACCCAAGGGCACAGTAAGAGAAGGGGACACACACAAGGCACTTCCATGGAAGATTCTATCCTAAACGGGGCAAGGGGTTATACTACAAAGGAACAGGTGAGCATAGCTTCACTCATGGGGCTGTAGCAAGACACACCATGCACGAGAGAGCGACCCTCGCACCCAAGAAGGGTGGGGAAAGCTCTGCCACATTTCTGCGACTGAGCACCTCAGCACCCAGCCAGGGCATGTGACTCAGTCAAGTGCAAGGTTGGTCTCCCACAGGGACAGATACCAGACAGTAAGCCTAATAAGCCAGGGAATGACTTGGTCACTTAGAACACGATATGTGCCAAGGAAAAAAGAGTCAGGAGGCACCAGTGGGAGGGGAGGGGTGCAGGCTGAGCTTCGTGAACAGAGCAGGTTCTGCTGAAAGGGACAGGTCTCGTTGAGAGGGTGGATTCCCACAAGGGCTTGAAGGAAATGGAGCTGGTCAAGTGGCTGTTTAAAGAAAGAGTTTTCCAGACCTTGGCAAGACACTCAGGCAGAGGGGTGTCCACTGGGGGTGTGCCTCAGCAGTTCTGTAGAGCGGGTGCACACCAGGCTAGCACAGGGCTGTGTGCTTCAACATAAAACTTGAAGCCTCAGTTGTCCCTGTTGTGCTACGTGGAGATGACAAGACCCATAGGCTGAGCCACATACCCCTGGGAATCGGTGACCCAGCTTTCTTCCCTCCCTCCAAGCACACCTATAGTGGTGAGCATCCCAACCATGGTTTTCATATATGTTCTTCGGGACTTCTGTGGCCACAGTTTTGTCTCAGTGTGACAACAGATGACACCCAGTTCAGGTTAGCATTTTAATGACTGAGTGAGAAGGACTTGGGGTACCCCACTCATTAGCTCAGGCATCAGATACCAGAATGGTGGTCTGTCATCGAAGACAGGACACAGGACCGGAGCAGGACTACCTGATATCTATTAATGTCCACGTCACATCGTACCTTACTGGCCCTGAATAAATCACTCAATTCCTTTATATCTCCATTTTCACACCTGCCAATCAAGAAAACATTCCTTGCCCATTCTCTTTCACAAAGTTGTTTTAAGTGAGATAATATATCTCACTTAAGATAATATATGCAAAAGGATGGTGGAACCTGTACTGCACAGCCAGCTCGGCTCCCTACCTCCGTGTGCTCAGAACCCAGCACAGTGTCCGGCTCTCTGTAAATGTGAGTTGCATGAATAAGAGAAATTTATAATGCAATAACAACCAAGAAAAAAAAAATCTCTCGTTACATATGACCTGAGTCTACACAATCAAAGAAAAGCAAGGTATTTAGAATAGCTACCTATATAAACAAGGCCAAACAAAATATTATTTAGATTCTCACTTGAAGACATTTTAAATAGAGGTCGTTACAAAACATGATAGAAAACTGTAGACTATTCTCAGTGTAGTTTGCTATGCATGTCCTTTGACCTAGAAAAATGTAAGATATTCTTACTCAAAGTCAGGAGGAAAGAAGAACAAAAAGAAGAAGGAGGAGGAGGAAGAGGAGGAGAAAGAGGAGGAGGAAGAGGAGGAGGAGGAGGAGGAGGAGGAGGAGGAGGAGGAAATACTGCTCAGCAGATCAGTGTAAGTGAGATTTAAAAGGAAGAAAGAGGTGAATTCCTTTCTTTTTATTAATTTCTATGTTTGGAATAAAAGTAGCCACTGAATTGTTTCAGTCCCTCTGGCCAGATGTTTCCAAAAAAAGGTGCCAAGAATTCTGCCCAATGAGAAAATGCCCAGCTGATTAATAAAACTGGATTCCACTGAAAATGCCCACTCGGTGCAAAATTTTCAAGCTTGGGCCAAAAAACCCATCTCTTCCCCGAGAGACCACTTTTAACTCTGCTTGGAACCATGAGTCGTGATTTCCAGAGCCTTGCGTGGAGAGCTGTGCTGGCTGCACCTCGGCCAGAATCTGCAGTTCATGGAGGAACACAGCGGTGGTGGAAGGGCGGGGTGGAAGTAGGGTACATCCGCAGTAGTTTCCAACAAGTTCTCTTACTGAAAGTCCCTCAGGGACTTTTATAAAATGAGCACTCCCCATGAAAGGAAATTTTTCAAAATTTCTTTTGAAAAAATTCTGGGAGCTCTTGAATCTGTTCAAACTATGTACAAGAACTTTTTCAGTTTTCCAGACAGATGTTCAAAAAAGAACAATATTGAGCTGCTGTTCTGAGATATGTTTCTTCTTCAGGTTCACAAAAGCTAACAAGGGAATG
Organism: Marmota monax; assembly: GCF_021218885.2. Lineage (NCBI taxonomy): Eukaryota > Metazoa > Chordata > Mammalia > Rodentia > Sciuridae > Marmota > Marmota monax. Next base: position 2,310,620 of record NW_026695202.1, read on the forward strand.
AAAAATAAATAAATAAATTCTAACCAGAAATACCCAGCCCTTTTTTTGTATTTTATTTAGAGACAGGTTTTCGCTGAGTTGCCAAGTACCTCACCAAGTTGCTGAGGCTGGCTTTGAACTAGCGATCCTCCTGCCTCGGCCTCCCAAGTCTCTGGGATTACAGGTATGCACCACCGCTCCTGGCTCAAAGCGGTTTTGAGACAAAGATTTTAATCCGCAAAGACAAAGATTTTAATTAGAATCCCAATTTCTGACCTTTTATTTGTTTTCCTCCGTTTTCGTCAGCTGTTTTGTTTCTGTGACTAAAAAGCCTGACCAGAAAAATTGTGAAGAGGAAAAGTATTGTGGGACTCATAGTTTCAGAGGTCTCAATCCATAGACAGCAGCCTCCATTTCTTGGGGCTCCAAGTGAGGCAGAACATCATGGCGGAAGAGTATGCAGAGGGAAGCAGCTCACATGATGACCAGGAAGCAGAGAGAGACTTCACTAGCCAGATGCAAAATATATGCCCCAAAGGCACGCCCCCAGTGACCCACCTCTTCCTGCGTTCCCTACCCTCCTTCAGTTATCACTCAGTTCATCCCATCAGGGGACTGGTTCACTGATTGGGTTGAGGCTTTCATGACCCAATCATTTCACCTCTGAATGCTCCTGTATTGTTTTACACGTGAACTTTTGGGAGACACCTCACATCCAAACCATAACACCCCCGCTAAGCAAAAGATACTGTGATCCCCATCTGGTCAGTCAGGCTTGTTCTACTTCATCAGCACAACTCTAACCCTGTGGGCCACCTCCCGGGGTCCAGAATGACTGGTTCATGGAGGTGCGTGGAGGACCCCGCGGATCAAGGGGATATATCAGCATCGACCTTGGCTCCTGGCTTCAAATCCCTGCCCACCTCTTCCTAGCTGTGTGACCCAAGACAAGGTATTCATTCCTTGCTCTGCCTCAGTCTTCTCTCCTGCAAAATGAGAATAATAGCAATATTTGTACAGCAGGTTTAAGGCAAATGCTCAAAAAATCAAATTCAATCATTTAAATTTAAATAAATACTTAAGTTTATTACCTCAATATGAAGAGACAATTAAGCTTACCTGAATGATTAAATAAGTCACATGAATTCATGATTCAAAGGGGCCTGACACAGGATGAATGCTGTGGGTGAGTTTGCCATAAGGATGATGATGAAGAGGTGACAATCCCCTTTCTTGGAAGACACACAAAACATGTTCTTATCCCAAGTGACTAAGACTGAAAACTCGGTAACAAGCCTGCCCCAGAGCAAGGACGTCAACACCACAGTTGAACATGATCTACCAGAAGCCAGAGGCTGCAGGGATGCTCCCCACTGTTACCCAGGAGCGTCCTGTCCCCAATGCCAACACCATTTTTTTTCTTTTTTCAGAGTGAAAAGAATCTCTTTGGACTGCACTCAGATTCCTCTTTTCACCCGAGGAAAGCACCCCAGGTCTTAAAGGGACTGTCCACACACCATGGGAGCCATGGGAGGGAGCAGCTGCCTGTAAATAGTGAGGACTAAAACCTTTGTCTCATAACCACTTTGAGCCAGGAGCGATGGCGCACACCTGTAATCCCAGTGACTCAGGAGGCTGAGGCAGGAGGATTGTGAGTTCAAAGCCAGCCTCAGCAACTTGGTGAGGCACTACATAACGCAGTGAGAACCTGTCTCTAAATAAAATATATTAAAAGGGCTGGGGGGCTGGGGTTGTGGCTCAGTGGTAGAGCACTTGCCCCGCATACGAGAGGCACTCAGTTTGATCCTCAGCACCACATAAAAATAAACAAATAAAGATATTGTGTCCACCTACAACTAAAAATATATATTTTAAAAAAAGAGCTGGGGATGTGTGGTCCAGTGGTTAAGCATCCCTGGAATCAACCCCAGGTACCCCCCACAAAAAAAATACTTTGAATGAAGTGGGACAGCGATTCCAGCAATCTGCAAAAAGTAATGTGAATCACAGTGAGGAAACTGACACCCTGACATCAAAGACACGCGGGTCTGTAAAACTGCAACAACCAAGGGCAGGGGAAGTCCAGTGCACCTCCGAGCTAGCTGTGAAAAGCATGGAGATCTGTGTAACTGTTGTTGTCTATAACATCTGCAGATTGAATGATGGTAGTGATCAGAGGTGACAGCAGCCACGATGTGCCAGGCACCATCCTGATCAGCTGCAGACATATTTGGGGGAAGGATGGTCAGGATAACTTGAAGAGTCTCCATTCACAGCAGTCAAAAGAATCTCAGAAACGATTAATTAGCGCAACTATCTAGGCAATTTCTGAACAATACCATGTGAGCTATAAATGTCTTTTTTTAATGCATATAATTGCTAAAATCTATGCATAGGTCCTAGAGAAGCTAAATTATTCATCCTGTGAATTTAAAAGTAAAATATTCTGCCTGCTGAACTCTAAGGCAGCTTTTCCCTAAGAGAAACCATCAGAACGCAAGATCTAGAAGTTGCTGACATGAATTTCCAGAGGGAGAAAGCATCCCTTGGTCTCAGAAGTTGGGGAAACACTGTCTTAAACAGCGTTGAACAGCTTTTGTTGGGTTTGTTATGTTGTTCCACCACAGGACTTCTCAGAACCTTAACTGGCCTCATGAGCATGGTTGATCCATTAGGACAACTTTCCCAAATCATCTGGTGAAAGAATTCTCCCCCCGCACCCCTAGAGCATCTCCTAGAACTAAATAGTGTTTCTTGAACACTATCTAGGAAATGCCGATATGGGTTTGATTCATCATTTCACTTGGGATCTAATCCACTCAAGCCCCAGGAATTTCTTTACATCCTTCTGGAAGAAAAGAGTCAGAAAGAAGCTTCAGCTGATTTCCCCTGTGTGCTTTCTAAGGTGACACAGCTGCTGTGACACGTGAACGGCTAAATCTCTTGGGTGTCACACACAGTAATCAGTTTCCCTCCTGCAGCAGTCAGGGCCACTGAAACTGCCCAGGAAGCCTTGAAGACTCCTCTCTGTCCCCTCCCAGGAGCTCTGGAGCAGGGCCAGGGGTCAGGATCCCAGCTGTCCGGCTTTCTGATGCACAGCCATGGTTGAGACCCACTGATCCTCCGGGGGCCATAAGGACATTCTCTTCCAGCTTCTTTCCATTTGGACCTCTGGTTCGCCTTTGAAGGGCCGATGCTGGAAAAGTTTCTTAAATTACTGGTCAACATCACATTGTTTCAAAAGTTGACATGAGAAACTTTGTAGGGAAAGAGGATTATTCAACCAAAACTACCATCTAATATGAGTCTCCCGGTGAGTTTACCATCCCGTGCCTGTTTCAGAGACAAGCGCAGACTTGATCCTGCCTAACCCTGGGTCTGACACTTTCCCGTTGTGGCTTCAGTGGACTGGAACACCACCTGCTCGTGAGCCATTACAGCTCTGGGCAGTAGAGGGTAGTGACCAGCGATACTGGCTCCGGAGCCACAGTTTGAATTCTGGATTCAGCACCCACTAGCTAAGCCACCAGGAGAAGCTGACCAACGTCTCTGTCTTAGTTTCCTCTTGTGTAAGTGAAGGACAGATAATCCCCACTGTTTCACCAAGTGCCATGAGGATTAAGCAAGCAGATCCATGGGGAGGTCTACAGTAGTGACTGGCGCACAGTAAGTTTTCAGAAAGTGGTGACTATCATTATGTGTGTGTGTGTGTGTGTGTGTGTGTGTGTGGTGCTGGGGATTGAACCCAGGGCCTTGTGCATGCGAGGCAAGCACTCTTCCAACAGAGCTGGATATATTCCCAGCTCCGACTATTATTATCATTTTTATTCTTTTCTAGCAGAATTCTCTGCTCTAAGGCTTGGAGGGGTACAGAGAAGTTGAAGGTTACGCTTCCACCCTTGAGGAATTCATTCACAACTGGGCCTGAGAGACAGACAGACAGATGGATCATGACAGATGTGACGGCTTTCACAGTATCGTGTGCAAAATTCTGGGAGGGTCTCCAGCAGTGTGGAGGATCAGGACAGGAAGGCTTCCTGGAAGAGGTGGCATTAGACTGTGCCCTGAAAGGCAAGATTGGACCTATAGATTCTGTCACTTGCTACTTGAGAGAACTCAAGAGAAGAAAGAATGGATCAAAATATCCAACTGTCGGCATTACAAGGAGTGTGTCGGCCATGTGGGCAAAGCCACCGCCCTCTTCCAGGGCACCCAGGCTTGTGACATTCCCTCCATCCCTGGGGTTGTGCCCATTTATGGGTGGTCCAGCGGACAGTCCCAACAGAGGGTTCAGGCCTTTGCATTTAGACAGAAAGGCCAGGCATCCTCCACGGAGCAGTTGGGAACAAGCACAGGGCAGTGGGCAGGCCCCGGGGCAGGGGAGGCAGGACGGTGGGGAGGCAGCAACTGTCTGTGTCTTTCACAGGCCACAAAATCCCAGGTCCTGTCTCTGCCTCAGCCCCTCCAGGAAATCCTGTCATTCAGCCAGGACATATATACAGTTCAGAGGGACCAATTTTCACCAAGATCCTGGATTCGCCACTTTTCCTGTCTAGAGGCAGCTCTCTCGCCTCTTCTGGTTCAATCCAGGAAAACGAAAGGGAAGACTTTGAAAGTAAACACTGAAATGCGAAAGAATCTGCTGGGCTAAGTTCAAATAGCAGAGCCCTCTGACAGGTGCCTGGCACCAGGAGGAGCGAGCACTTCCTCAACATGCTACCGCTAAGGATGGTTTTGCTTGGGTTGATTGGACAGACTTTCTGCTCCCTGGCTGAAACCACGGGACAGGTAAGATGGAACTTTCATATATTTTTGATTTGTTAATTTTTATGATGTGTTCAAAAGCTTTTCATGTTCCCTTATGGTCCTGGGTAAAGGGTCCTGCTCTGGACTCCATAAATCCAGAGAATGCTGGTGAGAATGTTGGGGTGCTACCCAGTGGCTCTATTTCACATTCCACCTCCACGTCGGAATCTCTGATGTCATTGCCAGCCTTCCTATTCCCATGGAGGATTTCGGTGTGGTAGTTTTTGTTTATTTTAATCATCTCATCCCCTACCATCTCATCTTTCCAAGTTAAAAAAAAAAAAACTATGAGTGTGGAGAGATGTTTCTGGGGAATTCCAGGGTGGGTGACATTTTGAAGAGGAACACAAATATCAAATATCTGCAAGAGTCACCAGGAATTCACCCATCCTTCCACCTTCCACAGCTGTGGTGGAAGTTTCGAGGGCTACCTTCCTGGTAGCCCTTGTTCAATACATCAGCACATCAGGACCTGGAGCAGGCTCACAGCTGTCCCAGCAAAGTGACACTAGATCAGTGAGCACCAATCTGGGGTGATTGATTTCAAATGCACTTCGCAATCTCTAACTTCCGATTAAGAAAGAAAATTTAAATATGACTGTGCCTCTGCACCGGGCAAATTTTTGCCAATGAGTTTACTCCAATTGACCGTCTCCTGATTCTTCCTCTCATGAAAACCTGGGAGGATGCCTGACATCCACATTCCAGCTGGGAAGTAGGGGAGGGTGAGTTTGAACTGTGGCTTTTATCTATCTGTTTAACAGATATTTCAGAGATGAGTCAGGATGCTGCACAGTTTACAACTGTTCAACTGAGAAAATAACTTAATTTCAGGAAGCTCAGCCCCTCCCCTGATGGTGCCCCATGAGTGACGGGAATTATCAGCACCCTGATTTTCACCAAGAGCTTGCTTTTGTAGACCTGGTTCTTGCAAAAACAATCAGTGTCTAAATTGTGTAAAGCTGAATTTGCTTTTGCAGAGGGAATGAGTTTATAAATACTGAATGAGAGGTACATGAGTCATTCCATTTAAAAAAAAAATGGGTAATTGGAAGGTCAAGGGATTTCCTAAGTAGAGAGTAATAAATCCAGCCTGCTAAAACAGAAAAGTCAAAGTAATGTCACCCAATATAGCCATTTAAGAAAAAGACTGCCCTTAAAAATACATTCTGGTGTTGTGACAGTTAGAAGGGATTAATTCACATTGTATCTAAGGGTGGCTTTTATCATCATTCCACAAAGAACATTCCAGAAATATTTGGGTTCCTAAGGATCACCCCATGAAAGCTTCTAATTAAAACAGGTTTTATTGTGCCACTTGGGTACAAGTGAAAGGGCCAATGAAGGAACTAAAGGACTAATAACTCACAGTGTGACCTCCAGCCAGTCAGGCACTGTGTCTCACCTCAGTTCCCCTACCCTAAAACGAGGAGGAGGATGATATTCACCCCCACTATCCCTAGAGTGGTAAAGTTCTAATACAGTGACCCCTTTAGAAGTGCACATCACCCTATCTTGTTCTGCACACGTAAGGTTTCTTCTTATGCAGGCCTTGCCTATTTCAATGACCTGGGAAGTAGCAACGGGGGTTCTATACCTTACCGTGCTGGGCTCATAGCATGAGCCATGGGACAACAAGATGTCTGGGATGTCGTCCTGTCCTACAAGGGGCTTTTAAGTGGAGAGTCAAGACTGACCTAGTGGGCTCCACTGGGCCAGCCAGAGGAAGAGTTGAAAAAGGAAAAGAGATGACTGTGCGTTAGGGGCCACGATGGTGTTGGTAGGGCCCTGCAGGGTGCGGGCTGGGTAGCTGAGGGGCCAGAACAGAACACTCCTGTGAGGACAGACACCAGGCCAGGCACAGAGGTGGGATGGAGGAGTCTTCCAGAGCCAGCATGTACTACTGGCCACTCCAGACTGTGTGTCAGGCAGCAAGCTCCTGTTACACCATGGAAAGTTCTCCATAACCTCAGGAGTGGCTATTGATATCTCCCTCCACAGGCGATGGCATGGGGTAAGGAGTTCGTTCAAGATTGCACACTTGAGAAGATACAAAGCTTGCCTCCAAAGCTAGGTCTCTTGACTCCCAGGTTCAATTTGTCTTTGTTACACAAAGATGCTTCATCTTCAACTTGATGGAGGGCTGAAGGAAACTTGAGAAAAGGGGGAAATCCACACGAGAGTCAGCCCCAGCATCAGGAGCAATGGGAGGCAGGCCCAAAGTGGGTCTGTTTTAGCAGTTAATTCTGTGCCACTTTGCGTGGCTAAACAACTATCCCTGGTGGGCCTGCCTGGTGTCCCCAATTTGTTCGTTTAATCAGCAAGTGTAACTGGGTATCACTGTGCATTAGACACTATTTAGGGGCTCAGGCGACAGCAATGGACATGACAGAGCAGTATCTCTGTTCTCATAGAGACTACTTTCCAGTCAGATTGTAATCTAAAGGTCGCAGGAGCTATAGCCCCCATAGTTCTCAGCACAGTGCAGCCTAGAGCTGCCACTCCTACGGAGTCAATGCTGAAGAATACCCGTGAGGCCTGTCCTTCTGTGACCAACTGATCTTGATAACCTACTTTCCCATTCAAAACAGATATTCTGGGATATATTTCAGGTTTCTCCTTTGGATAAATGTGAGTAGTGATATGAGGTTACCTTGCAGGACTCCACACTCTAGATCAGGGATGGCAAGTCAGTACCCCTTCCTTTACCCACAGCCATGGCAGACATTGCTTGTGGATCCCAACACTCTAGCCAGTCGTTTTCAATCAACCTCATTACCATCCTTGACTTTCCATTCAGATGAAGCCAAGGGAGAAGATTGGCCAAGCCAGCTGTTGTGCAAGATTCTGATCACGGACATTGATATTTGTTGTTATGTTTGCACAGGCAAAAAGATGCGATAAGGAATCTCTTCTAACAATTAAGACCGAGTGCCTATCCTGCTCAATTAATTTTGGAGTTGAGTGCCCGGCTGGTTATACCAAAATAACCAACAACTCTGTAGGAGTTCGGGATTGCAGGTACTCACTATGAGAAAACAAGCAAGCCTGAGTCTCAGAATTGGGACTCCAAATTGAAGCTCCCTGTCTCGAAAACTGCAAAGTATTGCCATGATTATTCTCTAACACAATTTTGGACCCAAACTTAGGCAACTCACAACTTATGAACTTGGGTCTAAAGCACCTATTATCATTGATTCATATTGTCATACAAAATTGACTACCCTGATTTGCATATAAACATTCTCCCTTCCTCTTTCCCCTCCTATTTTTTAATATCTGGGGTTTTGTTTCATTTAGAAAGCGTTCCAGTTTGAACTTTTTAAAGGCCTTGGGTCTGGTAGTCATCTCACTAACAAGCTAGGGACCCAGATCCTAATGAGGACCCAAAGAAAGGGGACAAATGAATTTTAGCATGGTTGAATTCTCTGTGATGTTGCATTCTCAAAGATCTCTCATGATTTAAAATATTCATAGGATGATAAGTGGCTCTGCTTGCTGGGCAAAGGGTGCAGCCGTGAGGCTCAAGTACAAATGCAACTTTTTATTTATTCAGTTTACTAACTTAGAAATTAAACTTTACTGCTCACACCTGTAATCCCAGCTGCTCTAGATGCTAAGGCAGGAAGATCACAAGTTCAAAGCCAGCCTCAGCAAAAGCAAGGTGCTAAGCAACTCAGTGAGACCCTGTCTCCTAAATTAAATACAAAATAGGGCTGGGGATGTAGCTCAGTGGTCAAGTGCCCCTGAGTTCAATCCCTGGTACCCCCCCCCCAAAAAAAAAAGAAAAAAGAAATTAAACTTTACTCAATGAGTTAATTTTTAATTCAGAATAAAGAATGAATATTTTTTTTATTTTGTATGAAATGAAATCCTAATACTGTTATATAACACTATTTTAAATTCATATTTGTTTAATGTGACCACATGACATTCTAAAACCCAAATCACCATTTTTAATACAAATGCACATTTTGTAGCATATATTTTTAAGTTAACATTATTGTTAACTATAGGTACATCCTGGACAGTAGTTCCCTAGGACTTACTCATCTTGCATAATGAAAGCTTTGTGTCTCTTTGACCAAGCCCTCATTTCAACTTCCCTCCAACCTCTGTCAGCCAACATTTTACTGATCTATGAGTTTAATTCCTTATATAAGTTGGATCCTGTAGTATTTGTCCTTATGTGTCTGACCTAAGTCACTAGGTATAATATCCTCCAGGTGAACCCATGTTGCATACAAATTACAAGATCTCCTTCTTTTCTAAGGCTCAATAATATTCTAATATTTCATTGTGTGTATTTGTATATTATTTATGATCCACCCCCCATTTTCATTGTTTCTTGATTTTTCAATTTCTAACAATTAAAAATAATTCATGATTGTTATTCTATCTAGAAAACCAGATTCGTTCAATCTATATATTTTTAAACATAGGTAGGCATAAGCATCTAAATAAAAATATAGAGTAATCCCACCACCTAGAGTTAATCGCATTGCTGTGATCCTGGGTTAAGGGTTAATGTCCTCTCTCTACTCTCCAAGGTACACCTTTGAGATCAGAACATACTCTCTGCTTCTTCCTGGATGCCGTCATATTTGCAGGAAAAACTACCTCGAACCTGAGTGTTGTCCAGGTCACTGGGGCCCAGACTGCATGGGTAAGAGACACAATCTTTGCACTTTGGTACTTGCTTCTCAATGTTCTAGCATAGAAAATCGAGATGAAGGCAGCCAAATAAAAGGAGAATGTAAGCATCTTTTTCTAGAAATTCCATTAGTCTATATGTTAAGACTCTTTCTTATTCCATCAGTAAAGCAATCTACTGTAGTTAGAGATCTAGGTTTTAGAAAATTCATTTTTAAGTCAGGGAAAGGGACAATTGAAAGGTTATCTATTTTAAAAAAAAGATAACTGGTCAAAGAGAAGAAATGAGAATGGTGGTTAATTTCTTTAGGAAGAAACATCTCAAAGACCATAGTTATTGTTTGGCAACCAAAATAATCAATAAATAGCATAAAAATTGAAGTCCCAGGCTGGGGCTGGGGCTCGGTGGTAGAGCACTTGCCTGGCATGTGCAAGGTACTGGGTTCAATTCTCAGCACCACATATAAATAAAAGTCCATCAACAGCTAAAAAAAATTTAAGTCCTTTAGGATGGAATGTCAAACTCTGTAGTATTAAATTTATATACCTTAGTTTAAAGAAATTATGTAAAGTTGGGCTGGGGTTGTGGCTCAGTGGTAGAGCGCTTGCCTAGCATGTGTGAGGCACTGGGTTCCATTCTCAGCACCACATATGAATAAATAAAATAAAGGTCTATTAAAACCTACAAAATATTTTTTAAAAAAGAAAGAAAGCATGTACAGTTAACTGTATAAAGTTATATGCAAATATATGTGTATTTAAAAATTAATTCTGATCAGGTTCCACAGTATGAAAACTACCAATAAAGTTTCAGTCAATAATATGCCCAGACTCCAATGAACAAGCATAGCATTTTGCCAGCTGGAACTGAACTTTTACCCTGATTATTATAGACATTAATACTCAAACAGTGACTGAGTTCTTGCTGTGATGTGCAATTATGTGAAATCTCCCTTTTTTTGGTAGTCAAAAATCATAAATTTTATGATTTTTCATGAGTTTGTCACTTAGTCCCTATCTTCCATGATGTAATGAAAATATCTCCTTATGGTTCATTAAAAGGGTGAAATGTGTTCTCTTGCTTTTTCTTTCTGATTGAAGTAATCTAAGTACCATTTGTGAAGTTTAGAAAGGTCCAAAGAAAGAAAAAATACCAACTCATGCTCTGATTCTGCCATACATAGGCAACCCTAAATATTTTGGCTTATTTCAATCTTGGTCTTTTTTCCATAATCTTCTAAATAGTTGAGCCTATATGGTATGTATTATGTTGCCTCCTGACTTTTTTTTTCCTTAACTAATGGTTAAATGACTAATTGCTTCCATCTATTCAACATTCCTGGCATTAAGTACTAGTGAGGTTCTTGGCTTTTTTTATTTTCTGATACAATTCCTAAAATAAACCTTTCAGTTAGTTTTATCTCCATTTGCCTATGAGGGATCAGATATTTGGAGATTATCTCTTGCCCGTTCCTTTTGGGATGATAAGCGATAAGTAAGTTCAAGTTCAGGGCTTCCTGGTACCTAAGGCTGCTCTCTTTCCACCTCTCTTTCCCACTGCCTAAAGCAGAGCTCAGGAGAGAGAGAGCCTCAACGCACCTTTCTGATTCCTCTCTCTGTTGGTAGGTCCTTCCAGCCTGCAGTACACTCCTGGCCTTGGGAAGGTCAAGGTTAGGGATTTAGGTATCTGTTAACTGCTCTGTGCTGAGTTTCACCCAGCAAATTGGCGTATATTTCTAAAACTCTAGCCCACCAGAATCAAGGGTCCAGATTCAGTGTCTTTACCCAGACTTTCAGATTTCAGAGTCTTCTTTTCAGGTTAAAAGTGGTCATGACTGCAGCCGACTCTCACAGACATCCTGGTACAAGACAAAGAACTTTTATATTTGCCTTCCTCTTTCCAACCTGTGAAAACTAATCTGATGTTAAGGTATTAATCAGATGCACTGTAGAAAATAAAAAGCTTTGTCTAAGATGCATTATGAAAGTCAGCATGTCCAACAGAATGAGTGGCAGACCCAACCATAGGGGCAGAACCACACAGGACCTGCAACCCCAAGTTTTAGGTGTGAACTTAGTTGGATCAGGGGCGCCAATGACTTTCCACTTATGCCTCAATCTCCTTCTGTGCCAAATGGGGGTAACAAGTCCTGCTTTAGGAAACTATGATAGAGGTTTGCAAACAATAATCTAGGGGAAAGGAAGGAGTTGGCAAGTGTATGACACAACACAGGCACTTTAGAAATGTTCTGTGACTAAATGAATGCATGAATGGCAATCCGCAGACCCCTAATCATGAAGAGAGAATGGAATGAATGGTGCTCTTTCTCCGAGCCCTTGTTTGAAGGGTGGGTCATTTTGAAAACACACACAGGAAAAAAGGATTCAAAATCTTCAGCAGGTTTCATAGCATTGCTTTGTGCTCTGTGGGGCAAAGTGGCAGGGCTCACATCTATGATCAGAAAAATCAGAAAGGATTCTCTGAATGCTCAGCCATTTCCTTTAGACAGGTGTTCAGGCCAGAGAAGCAAAACACAAGAAAACCAGAGTCTGGACATTATTTCTGTTGTCCTCTCATTGGGGCAAAAGGGTACTTCCCTTTATCTTAATATTCCAAACATACTAAAAGTTACAAAAGGCTTCCTTCCGTCAGCTCCGGGAGAAGATAAACCCTCCCCGTGGCTGCATATTTCACCTCTCACGTTTTGGGTGATGACAGGCAAGGTCCTGTCTATCACTTTACATTTCCGCAAGGACAAAGCCATTTCTGAGCTGCTGACACGAGTCCACCCTCTTTTTTGAGGAAGCACATTCCCAAGCTCCAGAGTGACCTTGTATCCTAAGCAAACGGGCACTCACTTCCTTTGTAATACAACAACAGATTCACTGGTTCTCAACACCTCTGGGGACTTTGAAGATTATTTCAATAGTGTCTTACTCAGATTAGGAAATAACTGTTCGATCAACACTGAAAACTTAGAAAACACAGAAAAACACAATGATAAAAAAAAAATGACCCATCATCTCCTATCATGATAAAAGATGGTGTGGATTCTCACCTGGGGGAAAGAAATATCATCCTGACATAAGGAAGGTATTTTTACTTGAATTGAACTTGCTTGTCCCTAATTAAAATTTGTACTGCTTCATCAAGCATGCATAGGAAAATTTTCTCACTGACACAGAAATGTATTTTTAACTTTGAAACTTCATCATATTTGAACAGACAATATTCTGCTTGAGAGGAAACAGAATTTTCTTTATCTGTACATTTCACCAGGAATGTGATTGATTTGTGCAGCCACCCAAAGTAATGGAAGAGGCATGTAGGCAGAAAGGTCATGGCTAAGCTTGATCACGGCCAGAACAGCCTAAGAGAAATGGGGTATTTGGGGGGGTTTCTTTCTTAGGTCAATTTCACCAAATTCATTGACTTTTCTTTTTTCTGGACCTCTTTTTATTTTCCACTTCATGTTCGTTGCCATTCACTGCACAGGTTGCAAATAATGAAATAAGGGGCTGTATGGATTTGAAACCACTCTTGAAGAAAAAGGCTTTTTTTTTTTTTGGCTTTGAGTGATAAATGATGCTGAGTCCACATTAAGGACATATTTTGCTTTGTGCTTTGGTCTCCCAGGCAGATAAGACCAACCAGCTATCCATGGAATATGAGGAGATATTTTCTGCTAACCCTGAGCACCAAGTTTTTAAACAAAGGTGGTGACATGGAATAGGCACCTCTAGAGCCTCTTAGCAGAGAAAGTTACTGGGAGGTCCTTGGCCTCTGGTTGGGCAGGAAGTTGATTATCTTCCTTTTAAAGAAACAGTTCAGCTAATGATTTGCTGACAGTTTATAATGGCCCCATCTCCTGTGTGAGAAAAGTCATGATACAGGAGACCACCAGAGTAGTAGTCACCCAAAGGAAATGCGATAATGACTTAAAGTAGCCTTATCAGCTACTTCAGCCTCACAATGCGTCAGAAATATGCCCTCGTAGCAAATTCTGTAATATCTCTCTTCAAGCATGGTTGCTGAGACTGTCAGTTTTACTGTATGTATTATTTAGAGGGGCCCAAGGTGAAAGAAAAATGATTTGAGAAGCAGGAAATAAATTTATACTTTTGCCTTAAAATTTTTAACTAAAAGCCAAATAAGTTTTCAAATCAGGACCCCTAAAACCCACACACTCTTGCTACCTTTTTTTCCTAAGTTCCTTCCAGGATTGGCCAACTCATAAAAATCAAGTATTTATTGAGCACTTGATATATGCTACACATAATCACATATATGATAGGATCTATTCCAGTCGTGCATATAATAGGTCCCTAATCCCAAGAAGTTGACAGATTAATGAGAGATGGACACAAAAGCAATAGTACATTGTACTGTGAGCCCAGGCGTGGATGCTGGGATTTTGAAGAGTCTGGCAGCTCACCCTGTTTGCCTGCTCAACTAAACCAAACCACCCCGCAAAGGTCCCGCCTCCAGATACCATGGCACTGGGAGTCAGGGCCCATGTGTGGATTTGCAGAAGATACAAACATCAAGTCCTAATAATAAGTACTCACCCTGACCCTTGGCCCACTGAGTCCCAAGGCCCTGGGAGATGGGCTGGGCCAGGATGGAGCACTTCCTACAGAGAAAAATCTTCCATCCCCTGCAGATGAGACTCAGGAAAATCCCTAGGAGACAGAAATTTCCAACCAGCCTTCACCCTTAGCACACCTACAGGCAAACATCAGATGGCCCTGAGTGGCTAGAAGGCCACTCATTTCAGAAAAGGATGTGTTGGGGTCTCACCTCTTCAGAAATAAACCCCAAGGCCGGCCTCACTGGTCCCTTCCTGACCACAGCAAGAAGCACACAGCCTCCTTTCTGTGCTGGCTGGGCTTCATTTTACATTCTCATCAAGGTACAAAGGGAAATAACTGTGGCAGCTTTGAAAATAACAGCAGGGAATCAATGAATGTCAAACAAATCCATCAATTCAATGAACGGCTCATGGACATAAACCACTAAATACTATAAGCAATCCATACAAAGAAGCACAAGTTCAAGACTTTCCAGTCAGGCAGAACTGGGTGAGAATCCTCTGGATCTAAGGACTATGTGACCTTGTTACCCAGCCTGTGTATGCCTGAGTTTCTCTTAGGTAAAGCAGAGATCATAGCCCTTCACAGGGCTAAGGGTGAGGACTAAATATACTGAGCTAGTACATGCAATGGGCCAGTCATTCTATCCAGGATCTAGATTGCTCATAAGAACAACCACAGCGACAAAAATGAAAGATCAGGCAGCAGACGATGAACAAAGAGGAGTCGGGAAACCTTTTTAAGACCAACATCTGGTCCCTGGAACATGATTTGCTAAATGGATATCTGGACCTGAAGAATGTTCCTTGAACATTGCAACTACCCTAAAGCACCCAAATGAGAAAATTTAGAGATTGGGGCTTTACATCTAGGTCTATTATCCATTTCAAGTGAACTTGGACATATGGTTTAAGGGATAGATCAAGGTTCATTTCTTTTGTATGTAGATAATAATTCCAATAATTCCAGCAACGTTTCTTAAAAAGACTGTCCTCTCTCCATTGAATTGCCTTTGCATCACTGTAGAAAATGAGCTCATATTCTGTGTCTTATTGATCTGTGTGTCTGTCCCTTCACCACTCCCACTGTCTTGACTGCTACTGCTTTATAGCAAGTCCTGGAATCAGACAGTAGAAGTCTTCCAACTTGGCCTTTTCAACATTATTTTAGTTATTTCAGTCCCTTTTCTTTGCCATATAAGTATAGAATCACCTTATCAGTTTCTACCAAGAAATATAAATCCTGCTAGTATGTAATTTTAATTTTAGTACATTATAGTTACACAGAATTGTGGGGTTCCTTTTACCATATTCATAAATGCATCTAACAATTGACTCCATCCTGTAGGATGAAATTATATTGAATCTATAGATCAGTTGAGGGAGGACTAACATCTGAAAATATTGAATATTCTGATTCATATCCACAGTATTGTGCTGCATTTACTTAGGGCTTCTTTAGTTCATCAGTATTTTGTACATTTCAGCTTACAGATTCTATACTATTTTTGATACTTAAGATATTCATGGTTGTTGGTTCTATTTTAATGAATTTTTACATTTTCAATTGTTAATTATTCATGGTTACTGTATAGAAATGCAATCAGTTTCCATATATTGACCTTGAATCCTGAGAACTTACTAGTATTAGTTCTAATAATTTTTTGAAAATTCTTTGTAATTTTCCCCCATAGATAATTAGTTGACTGAAAATAGAAACCATTGTATTTCTTCCTCACCAAACTGAATGCAATTTATGTTGTTGTTTCTTTTAACCTTTAGTTACTGACCTGGTGTTTTCTCTGTTTTGTGTATTGCTGGGATTCAGTTGGCTAAAATTTTGTTAATAATTGTTGGGTCTAGTGGGCTGGGCTATGTAGCTCAGTGGTAGAGCACTTACCTCAAATGTGTGAAGCACTGGGTTCGATTCCAGCACCACAAATAAATAATAAATAAAATAAAGACCCATCAGCAACTAATATACACATATAAATTGTTGCGTCTATGCTCCTCAGAGATCTGGATCTATAATTTTCTTTGCTTCTTATATATTTGTCTGACTTTGCAATCAGGGTAATAATGTTCTACATATGAAGTGTGCTGGAACATGTTCTCTCTTCTTCAACTTCCTAGAAGGGTTTTTGTAAAATTGGTATCATTTTTTCCTTAAATGTGAGATATAATTCACCAATGAACCATTAGGATAGAATATTTTTTGCAAAGGATTTTAATTTCAAATTCTTAAGCATAAGGATATTCATGTTATCTAGTTTCTTCTTCAGTGAGCTTTAGTAGTTTTTCACTTTCAGTAAATTTGCCTATTTTGTCTATATTGTCACATTTATTGGCATCAAGTCAATCTTATTATGTTAGTTAGCTTTTCATTACCGTGACCGAAATACCTGACAAGAACAACTTAGAGGAGGAAAGTTTATTTGGGGCTCACAGTTTCAGAGGTTCCGTCCATGGTTGGCTGATTCCATGGCTCTGGGTCCAACAAGAAGCAGAGCATCATGGCGGAAGGGGGAAGCAGAGGAAAGCTACAGTAGCCAGGAAGTAGAAAGACAGAAAACAAATGCTAGGGACAAAATATAAACCCCAAAGGCACACCCCCAGTGCCCTACTTCCTGCAGCCCTACCCACCTGCCTGCAGTTACCACACCGTAGTATTGTGTTAATCTGTCTAATTATTAATCTATCAAATGGTTTCACATGCTGCTTGGGCTGCATGTCTCATATTGGAATCCTTTCACCTCTAAGCATCCCTGCACCGACTCCCGACCATAGCAATAATAGGGATTAGTTATCCCTTTCATGCTCTTAGGCTGGTGGTGAGGTTCCTTCCCTTATTCCTGCAATTGGTCCTTCTCCGCTTCTCCCCCGCCCCCCTCACCTTTCTGTAGATCCAGATTTATATCTGATTTCATTCTGTTTCTTCCAGATCCATTTCCTTGATCTTTTAGCTTTTGTGTTTGTCTGGGAAAAATCTTTATCGTAACTTGGTTTTTGAAAGATGTCGTTGTTGGAACATAGAATTCTAAATCGCCATTTCTGTTGGTTTTGGTACCCTGAAGATGCTGTCCCCTCCTCTAGCTTGCGTTGGAGGTCCCTTGTTAGACATGTCATTGTACCTGTGTCCTCACAACAGTGTCAAAAATCTTTTCCCTTTGGCTGTTGTTAAGATTTTCTCTTTTTCGCTGATTTTACGGAATTTTTGTGGTGTGCAGTTTTCTTTTTGATGCCTTTGCTGAAGGTTCTCTGAGCTCTTGGGACTGTGAGTTCACACATTGCATCAAATTTGGAAATTTTTGGCCATAAATTTTTCAAGCTGTTTTTCCTTTTCTCTCTTCAGAGACTCCGAGTTCACCTACATTAAGGTGCTTGACGGTGTCCCACGACTCTCTCACACTCTACTCCTTGTTTCTCAGTTTTTCTGTTTCATTTCTTTTCCATTGAAGTTCACTGAATCTTTTTCCTCGATGCTTAAACTGGTATTAATTCTACATAGTATGTTTTTTAAAAAATAAATTTCTAGTTGTAGACAGACACGATACCTTTATTTATTTGTTTATTTTTATGTGGTGTTGAGCATCAGACCCAGTGCCTCACGTGTGCTAGGCAAGTACACTACCACCGAGCCACAACCCCAGCCCTACATAGTATGTTTTTTTTATCTCAGTTATAATATTTTCGCTAAAAATTTCAAGTTATGTTTTATTTATATCTCTCCCTTCTATAACATGCTTCTCCTCTCTTCTGGAATACAGAGAATACAGTTATGACTGTTTTTGAACCTCTGCTGATCATGCGTGTAATTTCTGGGTGGCTTTAGTTTTTTCTCTTCATTATTCAGGCCTAGGACATTTTTTTATTTAATGCAGACACTGCAAATTTTACTTTGGTTTGGTGTTTGATATACTTGCATTTTATTAAAATACTCCTTCCCTAACACAATGTAACACACATGCACACACACACACACACACACACACACACACATTCTTAAGCTTTGTTCTAGAACAAACAAAACTACAGTAATCAGAGGCTGGAGATGCAGCTCCAGCATAGAGCTTTTGCCTAGCATGCATAAAACCCTGGGTTTGATTCCTTCACTGGAAAAAAAAAAAAGAGGAAGTAAAGAAGAAAGCAGCATAAAGGTACATTATAATCTAATTTCTGGGACACAGATTATTTGGAAAGTGTTTGAACCTGCTTTTAGGTTTTGTTGGATGAGACTAGAGCAGCCTTTAGTCTAGGGCTGACTATTCCACCAGAGAGGTGGCATCCTTCTGTGTCTGCTTCCCAGTGCCCCGTGTCGTCCAAGGTTTTCTGCTCCGAGTGAGGGAACACCTAATACCCCTGACCTGTGTGAGCGGGGTCTTAGCCCTTTATTCTCCCTGAAACTCCCCCTTCCCCTAGTCATTGGGATTGAACCCAGGGAGCTCTACCACTGAGCTACATCCCCAGCCCTTCTCATTTGGTTTTTGAGATAGGGTCTCACAAAGTCTCCTTGACCTTGCGATTCTCCTGCCTCAGCCTCCCAGGTCACTGCTGGAATCATAAGCAATGAGCCACTGCCTCCAACCGCCCCACACTCTCCGGCGGTTCCTTCCTGATTCAGGTTGTTTCCTGTCTGCCACATCAGTTCTCAGTGGTATGGAGAGAGGAGCACCTTGCCGGGCTCCAGAGCTTGCTCACCCCCTCTCTGGACAGCTCACTCACCTCTGGTTCTGCCCCGTGGGATCCAGCAAAATTCACCAAATTCCCCAAACTCCATCTCCCAACTGAGGGTACCACTGGGCTCCATCTAGGCTCCATCTGTTGAGACCAAATCCAAGCCGATTGGTCCATTCAGGATTAGGTCATTTTGGGTAAATGTTGAAAGCATCCAGTAGAGGGAGCTAGGAGGGTTCTGGTATTCTTCCTTTATCTCAGGATGTAAACCAGTATTATTTGGTTTTCCTTACTAGACTGGCAGGGCCATGGAGACAGGGACCAGCTCTGTGTGCCCCACTTATATACCCAAGACCTTACATCAGTCCCACCACCTCCCAGTACCACCACACTGGGGCCCAAACCTGCAGCATGTGAACCTTTAAGGAACACACTACACCATGTCCCAACATTGCACCCTGAAGCTCACGTATTGAAATCTAATCTCCAATGTGATGATATTGCATCTGCGATGAGATTATGACATGAGAGCAGAGCCTTGTGACTGGAATTAGTGTCCTTATAGAAGAAGTCCCAAAGAGCTCCCTGCCCCTTGCACCCATGTGAGGACACAGCAAAAGGCACCCTCTATGAACCAGGAAATGGTCTCCACCAGACACTGAAGTTCTCAGCGCCTGGATCTTTCCACCTGTACTTCCCAGCCTCAGGGACGAACACATTTCTGTTGTTTCTAAGCCACCCAGTCTGAGGTACCTTGTCATGGCAGCCCGAACCAACCAAGATAACGGCTTTTTCATTTTCTGTGAATGCTGATTCTATGACAGGAGGAGGGTGGATAGCAGAACACGCTGTGGCTCAGGGAAGCTTGGGGCAAAGATCTTTTATGATGGGAGTAAAAAGTCGGGGAGCAGGAAGGTAGGCACTTCCAGGAGAGGCTGGCAAATGAGTCTCTTATTACCGCTTCCAGCTGGGTGACTTTAGACAGGTCATTTAACCACTCTGTGCCTGTTGCTTATCTAGAAAGTGGACTTGAAATATAATTTCAGGGCATTTCTGTGAGCCGTGCACACACACATACGTTATTATTATCTATAACTCTGTCATTAGCTGTTTTGTGGAAGACACTTTTTCTTGCGTGGAATAATATTTGATCCTGCCTCCTTCACATAAACATATTTTGTGGTCATGGCGTGACTTCAGCATGGCGCTTGCAGATCCAGATACCTTATTTAAACAGGAAGAACCTAAACTGTCACTGAACCCATGTCAACTCACAGTGTGGACCAATACCAAGTATATGAAGAAAATAGAATTTTATTTTTATCCTCATTGCAGTAGTACCTTGAGTTTCTGTTGCTTATTTTAACTTCTCTGATTTTGGGCATCACAGTGTCTGACTGTCTTGCTAAATGCCCCTCTGTCTCAGCATGAAATTTAATGCTTAGCACATAGTAGGAATTCCCTGAACATTTAGTGAATACCTATGAGACCTTCTAATAAATGTTGGTAAATGCTCCGTTCCAGGTCTAGTTCAATTGAGAAGTGCAAAATGCATCCTTCTTTGGAATCAGCATGTGGGTGAACTCGAAATATCTTTGCTTATCGTACTAAGCACTTTATTAACTAGCCCCAGCCATCCATTTTACCCTCTCAGCCACCCACCACTCCCACCGGGCAGATTCCAAGTTCCATCCCCAACAAACTCATATCATTCCCAGTGCAGCCCACGGCCTTTTGCAACTCTGAAACTGTCCTTGCTTCTCTCTTCCTGAAACGCCCCTCCCTTCAAAGCATAACCAACTCCTACTGCACCTTCAAAACCCCAGCCTAAATGACTTCTCCTTGGGGATGCCTCTCAGATTCTCCAAGGAGCACAAATAGCTCCCTTTCCTGGGCCACCTCAGTTCCCTGCCCAGCACACTGATTCAAGGGCCTGGCTTAGGGTTCTGTGAGGGCTACTCTAAATTTCCAGCTGCGCAACTAAAAATGGTAAGACCCTGGGCAAGCCATGTGATCTCTATTCCAGTCTCCTCATCTGCTAACCAGCAGCACTAGCAGGCACCCCTACAGGTTGCAGGGGGATTGACTTAACTAGATCATTGCAAAGTGTTAGCAAAGTCTCAAGAAGAAATGACAGAAGGCGGTGGCTTCTGTTCGAGCACCTGACTGCACTGACAGTCACCCACATTCCTGTCTTCCTCCCCCATGAAGCCCTAGATGACACCAAAAGGGTCTGCAAATATTTCTTGTCTCTGGAACTAGCACACTTGCTAGCACATAGTAGGTGCTTTGTGCATCATTGCAGAATGCTCCTGAGAAGTCTTGAAAGGATGACTCTGAGCTGTTTGACTTCCTAGAGTGCCCAGGAGGAGCAGAGTCACCCTGTAGCGGCAGGGGCCGTTGTGCTGACGGCATAGAAAGAGACGGGAGCTGCTCCTGCCAGGTGAGTAGAACATCTTCTCCCTCTCCCTGGAACCCGGGAGCCTCCTTAAACACGGGCACACGTGGTGGTGTATCTGAGGGGCAGCAGTGTTCATAAAAGACTATGCCATCTGCAACAAAGTCACCTCTTAGAGGCTGGGGACCCTCTGGTGAGTTAATTAACTGCTCAGCCTTAACCATATACATCTGTAAAATGGGTCTGAAATAAGATCTATGCAATATCAAAGAAGTCAAGTGTGATCACATGTGCAATGCTCTTTGGTGACAGTCTCCAGGGCTATAGGAGGGTTGTTACTATTAATAATCCCAGCTGTTCACCAACTGCCCTTTACCGCTTCCTCAGCATCCTTCGCCACCCCCTGCATCTGCTGATGGAAGAGTTTCTTTATCTCATGAAAGTGACTCTTTGCCAGTTTCAAGTCTTAGAGGTTTTTAAACACAAAGAAATGTTTCTGAAAGGATGGAGCTCAATGCCTTCAGAAATGCAAAACCAAGAGCCTTCTCTCCGCACCCTCGGGTGAAACTGTTTGTGGCTGTTCGCTTGCTGCCTATTTATATCTTTGGGACTGACAGAGCAGCTTTATTCTGCAGATCTCCATACCCTTAGCAAAAAGACAACCCAGGTCCTCATGCCAGCATCATCACAAAATAAGAAAGGTGCTGGAGAGGAGCTTGGGGACAGGCCCCAGGGAGGAGATATCTGAGAAAAAAACACTAAACCAGTCCACGGTGAGAAGCCCCTGGGTTCCCTGGGTACCGAAGGTCACCTTGGGTCTGATATCATCCTGGTGGTTCTGCAGGAGGGGTTTGGTGGAACAGCCTGTGAAACCTGCGCTGATGACACTTTATTTGGACCCACCTGTTCGGAAGGTAGGTCGGTTTTTGTGTAATCAATGCACTTGTAAGGGTCCAGAGAGCCTGTTTAATAAGGGAAAACTCAGAACATGTAGCCAGGATGTAGTTGCATGTAGCCAGGTCTACAAAGGGAAAGCCAAAGTTGACAGTGAATGTAATAAATGGGGAGGGGGGAGAGAGAGAGAGAGAGCGAGAGAGCACACTTCAAGTGGCCCCTCACCAGGATGCCTTCCGGCCTGCTTGGGAGGCATGTGGATTCTGTTCCCTGGTAGGGCTTTTCTCTGAGGTCTTTCTGAATCCTGGTCTCAATATAGATCCAGGGACTCTTAAATCTACCATAGGTCCCCCCACATTCTAATATGCCCCTTCCTTTTGGGAATTCACAATTTTAACTGCCTGCAGCGATCAGAGATGATTGATTCCGTAGTCAGCACACAAACCTGAGACCTGCTTATCCAACCTCTCATTTTTATTATCCTCAGAAGTGGCCCTTGAGGCAAGGGTTTGAGTACAAGTTATTTATTTGGCAGGTGATCCCAAGAAGCACTTCCCTGAGAGAGTGACATGGGGTAATAAAAGCTATACCATCTTGCAGTTATTTCTCTTATCCACAATGGGGTGGGAGCAATGCCTATCCAAAGATGCCCACACCACATCCTAATCTCTGATGCCTAATCTCTGCTACCTTGCATGGCAAAAGGGAATGAAGGTAGCAGATAGAATTAAGGTTGCTGATCAGCTGATCTTCAGAAGGTGTCCTGAATTATCTGGGTGGGCCCAACGTAATCCCAAGGTCCTTCAATGTGTAGGAAGGGGACAGGGGACTCAGTGTCAGAGCAATGCAAAGTGAGAAAGACTCAGCCAGCCATCACTGGCTATGGAGATGGAAGTGGGCCAGGAGCCATGGAAACACAGGCAGCCTCTAGAAGTTGGCTAAGGCAAGGAAACACATTCTTTCCTAGAGCCTCCAATAAGGACCAACCTTGCCAACATCTTGATTTTCGTGCATTGATTTTGGATTTGGATTTCAGAAATGTAAAACAATAGATCTGTGGTGTTTTCAGAGAGTAAATGTCTTTGTTCATTTTCTATTGCTATAACAAAATACTTGAGGCTGAATAGTGTGTAAAGAAAAGACATTTATGCAGCTCACAATTTTGGAGATGAAAAGTCCAAACAGCATAGTGCTAGCTCTGGCAAGGACCCCCCTGACTGCCTTACACCATGGTAGATGTGTGCGAGAGAGAGAGAAAGATCACATGCCAAGATAGGAAGCCAGAGGGAGGAGAGAGGCCAGTCTTGCTCTTTTACAACAACCCCTCTCTCAGGCCCCAACTGGAATCCCAAGGGAACTACATCAGTCTCTTCCAAGGACACACCCCAGTAACCTAATTACCTCCCAGTAAGCCCCATCTCTTAATGGTCCCACCACCTCTTACCATCATCACACTGAGGACCAAGCCTCCAACATATAAACCCTTGAGGGATAAATGCAAACCATCGCACTAAGTTTGTGGTGATTTGTTACAGCGGCAATAAGAAACTGATACACACAATCATCAGGGGAGAGCTGTCAATTCCTTGGCTCTTTCAGCATCAGTGAATGCTCAGTCTGAACAGCCATCTTAAGCCTCACACCAGACTCCCAGGCAAAGAGCTGTAGGTGCTGGAAGTTGACCGAGATGCATGGAATCAGCAAGACCCAGGGAATGTAGGTGTGGTAGGGACAATGTCTTCCAGAGCCATTGCTCCCAAAAGGAGCATACTGGGTGCCCTTTCTATAATACCACTTTGGTTCTAGTTCTATGGGAAAAAATTAGGTTTGGTAGACCACTTTGATTTAAATGTTTGGAAGAAAATCTACACATACATACACACACACACACACACACACACACACACACACCCAACCCCATAAGTTCGCCCACTCTGTAGTGGAGGCATTGCTTCATTCCAATCCATACCTTGAAGGTAAGACACTCTTGTGTCTTCATCTCCTGTACCTTCCACAGAGCTGCCCACAGGGTAGACTCTCACAGCTTTAGTTGGTTGGATGAATGAATGAGTGAGTAAGTGAATGAATGAATATCTAATTCACTGCAGCAATGGCATGATTTCAGGAGGTAGCACGTGGAGGGCTGGAGCCTCGGCCTTACAGACAGACTGGGCCTCAGCTCCAGGGCTACTAATTGTAGAAACCTAGATGATTTCTATTTCTGGATACTTTGGCAAATTTTTATGAAGATTTTTTAAAATTTAAATAAATAAATCTTAAATTTTTATTAAGATAAAAAAATTTAAGCCCACTCCTCAGACCTAATTTAAATTAGCTTTCATGATAGAATAAAGGTGTGGATCAAAGAATGGCAGCCAATGTGACTAACTAAGATCCAATTTGTCTTTCATGACACTCTCTCATGCTGTTTGTGTATTTTTTTATCTAAAAAATAGAAATAATATTGCCTCCTTCAGGGAGTACATAATGAGATTATCAGTGCACAATAAATATTAGTTATTATTATTATTATTACTGCCTAGTTTCCTAATCTAATTTCTTCACCAACAACTCCACATAAGATTATTTCATATGGGTATTAGAAAAAGCACAGATATTTGTATTCTGTATGTTTTTAGTATTAACATTACATTAAGGGTCAGTAACTAAAATATAACCAACCGTTTATTGAGAAACAAAATGTTTCCTTTCACATTGGCCCTTCCTTACCATACTACTAGAATTTGAATTATATATGCCAAATAAACACTAGATAAATACTATACCATAATATACTATACATAATATACACAATTAGTAGCCCCGGAGCTGAGGCCCAGTCTGTCTGTAACCCTCCATGTGTTACCTCCTATACCAAATAAATCATAAATGAAGGAAGAAAGAAAATATGCAAAAAAACTGAACAACTGGGAATGAAAAATTAGGAAGATGAACCATGTACCTCCAAGAAACTAGTGTGTGATAGGCACAGATGTACATGGAAATTCCTCCATATAAAGGAAGTAGCCTCCCTTCACACTTATTTGTGCAATGGAGAAAGCACAAGTGAAAAGAATAAAAATGGTTTGGAAACCTAAAATATTAAGGAAGAAGATTGGAAACTTAACCAGGATGCAGGAAAAAAAAAAAAAACTCCATATTCTAAAATCCAGTAGAACTTTCTGTGATGATGGAAATGTTCTATTTTTGCACTATTTGATACAGTCGTTAACCACCTGAAATGTGGCTAATAACTGAGGAACTGAATTTTAAATTTCAGTTCACATGACTTAACTTAAATTTAAGTACCATGCATGGCCAGTGGCCGCCATATTGAACAGAGCAGCTCCAGAAGATGGTGGTTAAGAGAAGAGGCTTTGAAGTCAGACTGGCCTGAGTGTGAAATCACCCCCAACTGCTTTGTGTCCCAGGGAAAACTATTTAACCTCCTTCAGCCTTCCTCCTCTGTAAAACAAGAGTAGTATTTATATCATGGAGTTTCCAGCAAAGCAAAGCTCCATGCAGCATGTCACAGACACGAGCAATGGAAGCAAGTATCAAGTGAGGACAAAACCAATCCAACACTGAGCAAGCCACCAAAGAATGAATGGATGATAGATGGATGAATGACTCGAAGGCTGCTCCAGTGGCAAGGACCGGGAGCACTTGCAAGCCCTTTCAGCCAGGCGTCCACTGGGTGCCACTGTCGTTCCATCCAGCGTGGTGTTGGTCCTGGGGAAGTGGAAGCAGGCCAGCTGTTGGGTACAGTCTATTTTTAACGCTGACTTTCCCCTGCTGCCAGAGCACTCTCCTTCCAGGCCACTTATTGGTTAGGGATGATTCAGAGCTGCTCCAGCCAAGGGCTTTCACTCAGCTGCCAGTGCCCTCGGCACTCAGTGCTCCCAGGGAGGGCAGAAGGCAAAGCCCTTGACATGACTCCCGAGTCAACACCACATTGTTAATGAGTGGCTAGCATTTACTGAGCACCTACTGTGTACCAGGCAGTATGGATTGAGGTCTCACATACACACTCCCTTTGGAGCCTCAGTACACCTCGAATTAGTGTCCTCATGCTGCAGATGAAGGAGCAGAGGTCATCTGAGGCCACGCTGCATTATGGGGGCAGAGGCAGGATTCAAGCCAGGTGTCTGGCTGATTTAACCCCTTACAGCTGGATTTTGTCCTCACTGAGCACTGCACCCATCTGCCCCTGGTGAGCATTAGACCCCAGGTAGGTGATGGGGATCATAGAGATAAGATTAGGTCCCTATCCCCAAGGAGCTGAAAATGAGAGCAACAATTATACACTGGGAACACAGGAGATGGAGCAGCTCATCCCACCATGGGAGATGTCTGCACCCTCCCTCTGGCCAGAGTGGCCTTAGCTTTGACCACCTTAAGGTCATACCACCTGAGTTTCATGTGTCTCTAGAGATTTGCTGAGGCCCATTCACAGAGCACCAAGGGCTTTCAGCAATCATCTGGGAATCCCTGGGCCACGTACTTCTCCTTCCCAAGGACACTCTCTTGGCACTGGCTGGTGGCTCTGTACTGTGGCGTCAGTGGTTTTGGAAGGCTGCCTGTGCCAGGTCAGTTGATCTAGTGCAGAGGCGGCAGTGGGAGATAGGAGGAGGGGCAGGCTCGCGCCAGGATCCAGGGCTCAGGGCATACAGCCAGGAGGGCAAGTGAACCAGGGAGGACAACACGTGGGGCTAGGACCTGAGTCACCATTGCACCCACCTCCTGTGCTCCACCCTCCTCCACTGGCTAGTGGCAGCCTTGGCACAAAGATCATCCCTGTATCCCCCAGGGTCTGGATCCCCAGAGGCATATTTATATACTTAGTGCCTAGTACAATGCCACCAGGTGGGAGCTGGGTCAATTTTTTTTTATTGAATTGAATACAATTGCATCAAGTCCCTCCTAGTCCACCCCTGTCCCCACTCCAGTCATCTCCAGAGCCAATATGACTTCTCTCTAGGGCTTATCTATTCTAAAAACTACAGCCCCGGGCAACATCGAAGTGTTTTGCTAAAACAGAAACCGTGGCACACGGATTTTGAAGGGAGGCTGACAATTGCAAAACAATTTAATTCTCCAGTTCTTTGAGTAAGACCTTAATCTGGCTCTCTCCCATTTTTTCTAATCTGTATATACAAGGGTATTAATGACACCTACCTCACACAGTGCTGTGAGCATTATATTAGATAATGCATGCAAAGCACTTGGCAAAAGGCCTGCTAGATAGTAAGTGCTCAATAAAAGGAAGGATAGACCCAGGCCTAAGGTGAGGTGCGAGGGGGACATACCTCAAATGCAGAATTCAAGAAGGAACCAAAAAACCCCATCAGTCATCAAGACAGATAACCACATTAGTTTCCCCAGGTTACTGAAACAAAAGCTCCTCACACTGGGTGGCTTATGGTCTCCCTTCTCCAAGCTAGAAGTTCAAAATCAAGGTGCTGGCAGGCCATGCTCCTTTTAGAGCTTCTAGAAGGTTCCTCCCCACCTCTTCCAGCTTCTGGTAGCTCCGGGTGTTCCTGGACTGTGGCAACCTCACTCCCCCTCGGCTTCCATCTTCCCAAGGCCTCCTCCTCTGGTGGGTCTTCATCTTCTCTTCTCAGAAGGACACAGGTCACATTGGATGAAGCGCCCACCTCTTCCAGAATGACTCATCTCAACTAATTACAGATGCAGAATTCTATTTCCAAATAGGGTCATTCTGAGGTCCTGAGGTTTAAGACTCCACCATATTGTTTGGGGAGACAAAATCAGCCGAGAGCAGTGATCACATAAAATTCCTGAACAAAACATCAAACTGTTCTAGGCAAGATTCGACTCTCCACTTGTGCCACCCTGCCTCACCCTCCCCATCCTAATCCCGGCCCTGCCAGATGTGTCCTTCTTTAAACTGTAGTCATATAGTTGATCCCGCCAGTTACCCGGTGACGAGTTCTGCTCCCTCACATGTTGAAGTATAATATCAGAGAAGCAGGTGGAGGCAAGCATATAAAGCAGGGTTTATTTAAAAAGGGGTAACATGGACTTCTGCCTCTCCCGGGAGGGAGAAGGGGGCCATGGCTGGTATCCTGGTATCCCAAGAAGCGAGGTGTTTAGCCTTTGGATGTCTTAGGCTTTCTTTGTTCTCCTGCCCTCTTCCCCCTGATCCTTATCCTTCCTGCATTTGTGACTAGGCCCAGGAAATGCTCGGTGGGGTGGCCAAAGGGTGGGAAACAGGTGGGCTGATGGGAAGGGCAGGATGGAGCAGCCCAGGACACATTAACAACTTTTACAACTCAATGTAGGGAGGGACAATTCCTGGGACAGGTTACCTTAACCAAAGGTTGGAGAGGGGCAGGTTATCTCCATAGGGTGGAGGAAGGGCTCTGAAGGCTTTCAGTCCCCCAGGGGGCAGTCTCCAACTTCCCAGCCTCACTCAAATTGGCCTCCTTGATCTGACCTGACTCGATTTGCCTGTCTATACCGACTGCCTGTCTGATTCTGGCTTCATAGTTATGGCATTGTCCTAAGAAACTGTAAAAGATACTGTGAGGCTGTGATGTTCCCCTGCTGACCGGAAGCATTTCACAAATGTCACCACCAGACAAAGACTCACAACAGAAATCCTAGGCTTCATTACCTGCATGCAGTACAGTGAAAAATGGAAGGAAAGATGAAGCCGAGGTTCAAACTAGTGTCTCAGGAACTTCAAACCCACGGTTCCCTCCACCTGCCTAAAAACACGACCTTCGCAGAGTCTGTATATCCGATCACGAGACTCGCCCCTTTTCTGCCTGCAGTGTGCAACTGTGTGCATGGCGTGTGCAACAGGGGACTGGAGGGCGACGGGACCTGCGAGTGCTACTCTGCCTACACTGGCCCCAGCTGTGACCAACGTAAGCACTGCCAGCTTCCTTAAGGCTGCGCCAGACCAAAGGGGCACCGGTGAGGTGTACACGGTCCAAGTTTGCATCCATTACTGGGGTTCTGGGGGGGGGGGTGGCGTGGCACAGCACCACGTCTCACTGGAGGAAACCAAACTTGAAAAAGGGAAGCGCCCAGGGAAGAGAAGAGAAGAAGAAAGGAGCTGAGGGTGGGAAGGGGAGGGGAAGAGCACTGACCAGTGGTCCAGGAGGTGGAGCTACAGGAGAGGGTGGAGGAGAGAACAGAGAGGGAGGCCTTCTCCAGGCAGGGAATCCAGCAGAGGCCATTGCTACAAGCTACTCAGCTAGTAAAGGAGATGAGGCAGAGAGTCTCAAGGGCAAAATACATTCGCCACCAAAGGGGGAGGAGACAGAGGCTCCCCAAGGCCAAGTGACCCGTCAAAGGTCACGGAACTAGTAGAGAAGTGGGATTCCCATTGTTTGAATCCACAGGAAATTCTCTAGACAGGCTATTACACTGGGTCCCCTTAGGAGAGAGAAGCCACGGGGCCATTGAAACAAGGGAAGCTGACTATGAAAATTAGTAAATTCTGGTAGAAGAGTAGCTGTAGAAAAAAAGATCTCTAGGGGTGCTGGGGCATAACAAAGATCGGAGAAACTTGGAGAGAGGTGGCCATCAGCAAGCCTGGAGTCACACCTTGTTGAAGAGGGTATGGTAGCAGAAAAGTTGGCTGTTTGGCCCAGGCCAGCATTCCACCAGTCACCTAGCAGCTAGCAGGCACAGCAGGGCACTGGTGAGCTGAGGCTGGTGGGCTAGGGTGCAGAGGAAGTGGGGGGTGTGGCCTGGAAGAGCAGGGTCTCTGTGGGAGGGCCAGGGGAGGTGGTCGCTGGGTCCAGGCCAAGAATGCGAGGTCACCAAGAAACGGTGCAGGCTGGGTGCACAGCTAGGGCAGAGCATCCTTGAACAGAGGATGCAGCTGCAGCAGTCGCAGCACAGCTCTGCGCCCCGCATCAAGAAGAGGACCAACTGCCTCCGGCTATGTCCCGCCAGCGCCCTCTACTGGCAAAGCTTAACATCTATAAAGGAGAAGCCCACAGGATGGCAGAGCAGGTTCTGAAGGGTAAATGTGGAGCTGAGAGGTTAAGCACTCAGGCTGACCACTTACCTTATCCACTGGATTTTATCATATAAATTTATATTTATATTTAGAATTTATATTTATGATATAAAATTCCTCCTATAAAGTGGAAGCCTCAGACAAGGTTGGAATTCAACAACTGCAAACTAATTAAGCCGCGGTAACAAGGTGAGTAAAAGCCAGCCTATGCAATCTCAGGGGGAAGGTGCCTTGCTCTGGCCTGGCGGCCTCCCTGCCCACTGCTCCTGTCACTGTCCAGTGAGATGAGCAGAGATCTTCTCAGTAAGACAGAGACCCAGCCAGAAGGCAGCCTAACAGAGAACACTCTCTAATTTGCCTCCCAGTGCAAAATTATTTCTGTCAGGTCAAAAGATAAACAAGAGACTGAGACAAAAATATTTGCAATTCACATGACAGCTGAAGTTTTATAATAATATGAATTCTATGAGCCAATTTTGAAAATAGGTCTAAGAGCAGTTAACACTCAGAATATAAAATGAAAACCAGCAATAAACATTTAAAGGATCATTAACCCCCAAGAAATCCCACGATACAAATTAAAGCCATATTGAAATAGAGAGGACGTTCTGGAGGTTCTGTCTGGGTTTGGTTTCAATTGTTTCCCAATGTAGGTTAATCTATTCTATGCCTATGAGAAAAGTGACATTGGCAGTGTGGATTCCTACAACCTATGGGGTTGCGTTCTAGGCATGCTTGTAGGATGGTAGGCTAGCTTGCATTCTAAGGCATGCTTATAGGATGCTGCTGTGGATTTACCCTGGAGGAAAAGGAGGGCTGTGTACATATGCATACAGGGGAAGAATATATGTTCAGAGAAATTCATGGCAGTATTGTTTGTAAAAAAAAAATAAACAAACTGGGGATAACTTGAATATTGAAATCAGTTGAATAAATTCTGATACATCCATTACTAGTTAGGATAATGCCAGTTGCTATAAGAAATAAACACGAAAGTTCAGTGGCTTAACACTATGGCTCCAAGATTACACACCAAGGTGCCCCTATATATCAAATGTAGTGTCCTGGTCACCATTGAAGATTTTAAATTGTTGAGGGGAATACAGTTATATGTCTGCTGGATGCCACAGGATCTTCTAGCTTGAGTCAATTAGTGATTCCAACTTTTGGTCACACTCCATTTCTTTCTATGACATTATGTGCCTGTTCGATGGATACTATGATTTTTTAAAAAGTGCCAGGTAAACATCAAAGATGAGAATGAGAATGTTGGTTAAGTCTGATGCCAAGGTTTGAGAAATTGTGCAAGAGGCCCAACAGATTCATTTTCAGTTGTTTAGGAATGAAATGGAGATAGTTTCTTTTCTATTTATCATATTACTTTTCACAATGGCTACTAAGTTCTCAGGACATAAAGAGTTACTGAGTTCTTTGGTTCTGGGCTTCATCAACAGAGCTGGATTTTATAATATAAATTTATATTTATATTTAAAATTTATATTTATAATATAAAATTCCTCCTATAAAGGTCACCAAGAAACGGTGCAGGCTGGGTGCACAGCTAGGGCAGAGCATCCTTGAACAGAGGATGCAGTAGAGGCATCACCCACAATTATTGAGGCACTAAAGACACCATGAGTGGAAACACTGGGGAACCTCTGGCTGAATACAACAGAGACAAAGTTGTCAACCTGTGACTAATGTGGGTGACCTCGCTGGTGCCAGCTTGCCACCACATAGTGATTGGGGCTCAGATCTTTCCATCTTGGGATTCTTCCATTCTCTGACTCCTCTGAGAGCTTTGCCTCCAGCCAGAGAAAGGAAAGAAGAGAGTGAAGTGCAGAAAAATATCTAAAACTTCCACTCATTATCCCATCCATGCAAACGAGTCACATGAGCCCATCTGGATGCAAAGGAGGGAGGAAAGTGTCATCCCACGGGGGAAGCCACTTCTGGGTACTATTTCTCAGGATATGCTCTGAGCCTGTGGTTCAACAGGCTGCTAATGGGAGACAGGTCTCCAGAGTCCCACATCTGGGCGCATCTTGAGAGCAACACGCTGGCTACCCTTCATTCCAATCATCTTTTCCAAAATATTAGTATATTGAAATCCAATGTTTTAGCCTGCTCAGTGATAATGAAGATGGACTTCACCAATATTTCTCCTTTTGCTAATCAGCAAGATATGGAGGCTTAGCAATAGAGGGTGCCAGAGGAACAGTGGAGGAGCGGTTTTCTTTTCTTGCTTCTGGTTTAGCTCATTGTCCTGAAGAACAACTTTTCTCCTTCACTCGGTCCCATACAGATTCTCCAGTGCCAGGTCACTGCAGAGATCAGCTTTCTCCAGCACTTGGACACTGAGCATCGTCCATTGCTTGATTCAGGCAATGATGGCACAGCCAGGAGCCCCAGACAGCACAGGCCCGGGCCCAGCTCAGGGTGTCCTGCACCCACTCTCCTCAGCCTCATGCACACCCAGGGGTCTGCAGAGCTGGCCACCTAGAAAGCCAGTCACACGCCTTCATGGTCCAGAGCTGCCCAAGCCACACATCGGTGTACAGTACACTTCAGGGAAGGTGGCTTCATAGTTCCTAGTTTCAGTAGCACCAATGGCCAGTAGTTTTCCTGGGAACTTAATGAATTATGAAGCTTGGTTTTTCTAAGAGGACAGTATTCCTGGTGCCCAAAAAGGCAGATTTCCAATAAGTCTCATAATTAAAGAACTTCAGAAACTTCTTCTGGCAGTGACCAAGGCCATGCCCTTTCCAGTGACATCTGGATCTCAGCCCTAGAAGGAGGGAAGTTCCCCCTCAGGTACTCATCTTAGTCCTAGGAAAGTAGTTTCTGCCATTCCTTTATTCCTTAGAATTCTTTTTTAACTCTTACTGTCTAATTTTTCATGACTCCAACTCTTCATTCATAAATTGTTATAGTAAAACTTCTCCATTTCAAATCATTATGTGTCTAAGCCCTAAATAATACATGGCCATTATTTTAAAAAATAATAATAATAATAACAACAACAACTCAGAACCTCTCCTGTAAACAAAATTCATTCCATGTTTGATGTCAATCTGACCCTCTTTGTGTCGCCCCGAGGGAACTGGGCTTGGATAAACTACTGAGACTGGCTACTGCTCTTGATATGAGTAATACCTGTCCTTCATCTCTGACCCAGGAGTCTCTTATCTTCTACCAGCATCCAGGACACTGTGTCAGCCCAACTTGTTAGCCTTGCAAGTTGGCCAATATGTCAGCCTCTTCATAGTCCTCAACAGCCATCTATGTTACACTTGTTTTATGAAATATTATACAGTTATTAGAGATTAAGGTAGATCCTTAAAGACTTCCACAATGTGTTGTTGAGTTAAAAATAAGGTTGCTAAGTATTTTAACAGGATTACATAAATCATGTAAATAAGTTTATTTTAAAATGTGCTTATATTGGCCATTCATATTGGTGCCTTTGGGAGTGGGACTGGAGAGAAAGAATTTTTGGAAAAAAAAAAAATTAGTTCCCAGCAGCTCAGGAGGCTGAGGTAGGAGAATCACAAGTTCAAATTCAGTTTTAGCAACTTAGCAAGGCCTTTAAGCCACTTAGTGAAACCCTGTCTGAAAATAAAAAATTAAACAAGAGTTGGGGATATGGCTTAGTGGTAAGGCACCTCTGGGTTCAATCCCCAGTAACAGGAAAGAAAATTAGTTTTTACTTTGTGTTTTCTGTATTTTAAAAATTATTGCAGTGAGTCTGCATTACTTTAATAGAAGGAAGCACTGAAGATTGGGATTTTCTGAACTGGTTCTTCTACTCATGCAAGTGCCTCAACAATCTTTCTGTCCAGCCATCCCTGAGTGTGCGGCTTTACTGTGCCCAGAAAATTCCAGATGTGCACCTTCCGACGAAGACGAAACCAAACTAGAATGCAAATGCCTTCCTAATTACAGAGGCGACGGCAAGAGCTGCGAGCGTGAGTAGACTCTCAATCCACTGGCTCTTTGGCTGCGATGTTTGGGTGACTTAACAGGAAAACAAAAACCTCACAGCCTCCTCCATATTAACACAGCCACCACTTCTACTTCTCCCGTGTAGCTCAGTGTCATTTATAAAGAGCACCAGGCAAAAAAGTCACACATGGTAGAAATTCCCTTTGATAAAACACAATTTCTCCTATTATCCAAGCCTATTTATAAATTTTCAGATTTTTTTAGATCAATACTAGTGTAAGATGTAGTGCTTCTTTTTCTAATTTTTCTTCACGTGCCTATTTTGCATACAGGAGGCTGATTGTATACCTGTTTAGAAGACGAGCTCCACAGCCAGGCTGCCTGGGTTCAAATCCTAGATCTGCCTTTCACTGACTACCTGACTGTTAACCTGCTTATGCCTCAGTATCTCTATCCACCCAAAGCAAGTGATAATGGTCCCTTCTTTAGGAGATTGGTGCAAAGATTAAATGAGTTACTATGTGGCAGATGCCTTGAACAGGACCCAGGGCTTACTATAAATTTTACGAGCATTAGTGTTATCTTTCCTGCTGTTTTATATTTAATTTCACACTTAATATGGCATTAACATTATATTAGTCCACCTCTGGAGTTGCAATTTCTGATGGTCATATGTAAATCTATCTGGTGGAGGAGGGGAGGGCAGAAGGATGAGATGAATGTTTCTCTCTTAAAACTGCTTGAATTTCCTGCGTGGCTCTGACACCCTGTGACCCACAGCACCCTCCCAGCTCAGTTTTCCTTCTGCACCCCAATGTGCTCACTGCCTCTCATTTTGTCATTCCCTCTCAAGCCATCAATCCGTGTTTACAAAACGTCTGCCATCCTCATGCTGATTGCACATACCTGGCACCAAATCAGCACAGCTGTACCTGCAAAGACGGCTACCACGGGGATGGCCACGTGTGCTTACCGGTGGACCCCTGTCAAACTAATTTTGGAAACTGCCCTATCAAATCCACGGTGTGCAAATACGACGGGCCAGGACAGGTGAGCTGTAGGCACATGGAACTGATGTGTCTAGAAATGGGGCAACCCACCCAAGGTAGCCCTGTGCCATTGGTTTATTTGTCTTTCATGCTTCTGTTTCTCCCTTTGATGCTAAATTTGGGCTTCTTCTCCAGACAGTCCTCAGTGTGCTCAGGGGCTGATCCCGGCGATTCCCCACCTAGTCTACCCTCCATACTCAGGCTTTCCCAGTTCCCAGTGCCCTGTGCTCTCATTCATCACAGTCCTAGATGGTGATTGACAAAATAAGCACATAATTCAAAGTTAGATTAACAAGCCCACCTTAATTAACCAAGACTTGTGGGCGTGTGATTGACTTTCACCTTCAATCATCCATCCTATGTCTTTTTAAGTTAAAGGGGGCTCTCAGAGCCAAAAATACTCTGTTGCAAAAGAGGTTAAAACTGATCAAATGTTGACGGCACTGGCAGCTGCAGGGAGCATTGGGACATCCTAGGGTGAGATGTTGCCCTATAAATCACATTGCAACCTTGACTGACAAAAATTGTCCTCGTTAGGAGATCTTGGCAAAGCATTCCAGTTGAAAGAGTCCTATCCCTCATACCTCAAATACTTGATGGGTGTCTCCTGTGTCCAGGGCTACAAATCCAGTCCTCAACACAGAAGGATATTGCTGCTCAGGAAAGAGGGAAGGTTCTGTGTCCAGCCCAAACACAGCCATGGTCCCCTGCAGTCCACCAGCACCCCATAAGAATGTACCTGGAATTCTCTACAGAGAATTTGCCATCTCTCTCCTCCAGGGAGAAAGAAGGTGTCATATAACAATTTCACTAATGATTTCTGAGGCAGGTTTACAGAGAAATTCAAGGGGCTAAATCCTTATTCTCAAAATGAGAACCTTTATAGAAAAAGGCATGTTATGTCATGAATGACAGGACCTTGGGAGTGAGATTGAAAATGTGCCTTGTCTCTTCAAAAATGGGTCCCAAGGTAGATCTTCAAGTCTTAGAAGCTCTCTGTTCTCCACCCATGGTTACAGAGAAGCACAGTGATATTTCAATCTGCATAATTCTTTTTTGGGTTGTGGGGTGGCTCTGCATATTCTAGACTGTTTAACAGCATCCTTGGTCTCTAGAAACTCCATCCTCCTCCCCATGTGACAATCAAAAAATGTCTCCAGACATTGCCATTGCTATTTGAGTCGGAGTCAAAAGACTCCAGGTTTTATTCTCCAGATATTATTCTAGAACAATAATACCTCCCATTTGATTGCCAATCTCCACTCATCTATAGATAATCAAAAAATAGTGATTATGTAGCCAGAGATGTCAAGGGTAAGAAAATTGAAGAGCTTTATACACAAGATCATACACAAGGGGTATGATCTTCCCAACAGGTAAGATATATAAACATGATTTCTATTTCTGGATACTTTGGCAAATTTTTATGAAGATTTTTTAAAATTTAAATAAATAAATCTTAAATTTTTATTAAGATAAAAAAATTTAAGCCCACTCCTCAGACCTAATTTAAATTAGCTTTCATGATAGAATAAAGGTGTGGATCAAAGAGTGGCAGCCAATGTGACTAACTAAGATCCAATTTGTCTTTCTCTCCCTGCCTACTGAAGTCTCACTGCGAGTGTAAGGAACATTACCAGAATTTTGTGCCTGGAGTGGGGTGCAGTATGATCAACATCTGTGAATCAAATAACCCCTGTCACAGGAATGCAAACTGCACCACCGTCGCACCAGGCCAAACCGAGTAAGTCTTCTCAGTTCCACCACCATCTTTTCCAAGTCATGAAGGTGGTAGCCATTCGATTCAGTAAATCTGTGTTTAGTCAAAAAAAAAAATCATTCAATGATTATTTCCTTGATAATGACCATAAGAACATTCCAGAATGTTGACCTGGCCTGATACCATGGTAGGAAGTGGTCAGAACAGAAGAGAAGAAAATCACTATGACTGGGATACAAATGGCTATTGAGCTCGCAGGAATCTGACCTCTGTGCGCGTGCCTGTTTCCTCGCATGTGAGATATTACATGTTAGTAGAGCAGAATGAGGACTTTGGAAAGCAAATAAGCATGACAGGTGTTTCCCAGCCTCTGGGTTTCAGAAGAAGGGTTTTGCTGTGGTGAGGGCATTTCTGTGAAAGTTCCCGATGCACCTACCAGATGTGTGACCTTGAAAAAATGGCACCTACCAGATGTGAGGCCTTGAGAAAATGGCACCTTCTCTCTGGGCTGTTCCTCCTTGTACAAAATGGACATGGTGATACCCACTCCTGAAGGTGCTGTGTTGATTGCTGGAGAGGATGTTGATGTGGAAACAGCTGGGCAGATGTGTCATGAACGGAGGCTGGGACCAAATCTTCTGACCCAGCCTGAGGGTTCTCTCTCCAGGCCACTTCAGCTGTCATTGCATCAGGGTCTGTGAGGGGTTTGTGCTGCCAATGTTGCCATTTTGATTTTTACTAAGAAGCACAAATAGCTTCGTGCCTGTTACGGTGGCACCTCATTATCTTACTCACTAGAAGAGGTGGGAAGCGAGGGGAAAGAGAGGAGAAGGGCATCACTTTCATTTAACTCCACTTGGCTGAAGGGAAATGGGCCCAGGCTGAGCAGGCAGATGGTAAACAGCATGGCTTACATTCCAACCGCATACAAGCACAGTAAGCAGCAGTGAAGTGTAGGCTCTTGGGATGGTAGTGACATTGGTGACATCCGATATTTTTGAAGGTCTGTACAGTTCAGGAGGCTGGAAGGCTGAGATGGGCATGGTCAGATTCTGGCGAGGGCCCTCGTCCAGGTTGCAGATGGCCACCTGCATATTCATGGCCTCCTCACATGGTGCAAAGAGATGGAGAGTCCTCTGGGGTCCCTTTTATAAAGATGATAATTCCATTCACAACCTGATTCATTACCTTCCCAGGTCCTGAAACCATCACATTGAGGACTAGGATTTCAACATGTGACTTTAGTAAGAAATGCAAACAACCAGTTCGTTGCACCAGTCTTCACATGTGCCAGGGTATTCCCAGCCCCGCCCCTTATGTGTGCTCTTTCTTCTCCTTAGAATATCCTCCAACACATATACCTGCCTCCTGTGAGTGAGGCGAACACATTCTTCAACCCTGAGTTTGAGTTAGCCCCTCTTCTAGGATGCCTCCCCTGTCCACCCATTTGCTCCCTCTGGGCTCCCAGAGCAGCCCGGGATGCTTCTCTCCAGAACTGTGATACAAACACAGGCTCCGGCTCTGCCCCGAGAGGCTGCATGTTCATGAGATTCTCTGCCTTTGTGTCCTCATCTAAAATGAGGTTCAGAACACAAGTGCAGCTTGTTAAATAAGATACTATAGTGAGACCCTTAGATGAATGCCTGGCATAGGAGCTACTTACTAATAAATGTCAGCCCCTTGTTGTCATCACTGATCTCGGTCCCCAACTAGAATACAAGGATCCTAGAGGTCCATGTCTTGTTCATCTTTGTTGTTGCCGGTTAAAACAATGAAAAAAGTGAGAGTTCGGAGGAACCTCTGAATCAATGAAGATGAACTGACCAATTATACACTAACTAGATCTCCTCCAGCACAAAATGAAATTAATTCCAACTCGTAACTTATGAAATGCCAATGGCTTACAGGTGTTCTTAAAGCCTTATGACAGCAGACACTGTGAATGAAAATCCACTTTACAAAGGAGGCCGAACTGTGAATATTCCCTGGTCCAGCTGAGAATGTTCAAGTCAGAACGCAGCCTCGTAAAACCTCAGACTTTGGACTGAGATTTAAAATTGAAAATATTTATGTCTCTCATGCATTCCCTTCAGCATTAAGGCCATTGAAATAGATTTCCCACTTTACACAAAACAGACCACAGGCCTCATGACAACTGAAGATACTGGCCTCATACTTTGTGGTTGTAACCTTTGGTAAAGGTTACAAGTCTCAATGTTCACGGTCGTCTTCAAGTGCAGCTTACGTAATTTATACTAGGATTCGCTTTCAGTGGTGACAAATAGATTGCTCCCAGAGTTGCCAATCTCCTCTTCCCTTTATGCCTTAAATTAGCTTAGGGCAGAACTTATAGAGAAGGTTGACATCTAAGTGAGAAACCGTTTTTATATTAAACAGAGTGTTTCCCAGATTACTGCACCTTGGCAGTGGCTCACAGCAAGATTTCAGTCTCAACAGAATAGATGTTTCTGGCAGGACAATCCTTTGTTGTGGGCAGCCGGCCTCTGCCCTGTTGATATTTAGAAGCTTCCCAGCCTCTACTGACCAAATACCAAGAGATCGCCATCCCCACGTGGCAACAAAAACTGTCTCTAGGCCTTGCCAAATCTTGCCTGGGGAGCAAAGTTGCCCCTGGTTTAGAGTCACTTCTTTATAAAAGCCCTGAGGTCTAAATCAGTAAATAATTTCCCAATTATTCGTCCATCTGAGAGACTCATAGGTGTCCTTCCAGAACTAACATGAATATTACTTTCTCCTAGAGGTGTCCCTGAATTAGTCCCTCCATCCCCCATAGCATCTATTCAATCATCACCAGACTTGAGGGCAGAGAAACCAATTAGGATACCCCTGCAGCAATCCAGGCAGAGGTTGATAGGCCTCTCAGAGATCGGTTCCATGAACTTGTTGAAAATAGATTTGCCACGGGACCATATTTAGAAGCACGGTTGGGTTAGTGAGCTTGTCGTCATTTTTTGGAACACTCTTCTACACATGAGTCACATCCGTGGTATGGTTTGGCTGGTTCTCTATTTAATTTGATTCCTACGGATTGTACAACTATTAACTAAGCACCTATTATGGATCTGGTCCTTTGCTACATTCCTGAGATTACAACTATGAATCATGAACAAATACCGAAAAAAGCCCTTACCCATGCTTTTTTCTCAAACTAGGTAGGTAAGCAGATGTTGATCACATAACCAGATAAGGATAAAATTGCAGGTGCTATTGCCTCTATAGAGAAGAGCTACAGGGTACCCTGAACCTATACTTAAGGGGACCCTGATCTATGGGGGAGAGAGGGTCATTGAGAAATCTCAGCTAGGAAGGGAGTAGGGGAAATGTATTCTAAGGAGATCAACAGTTCTGAGCCTTCACTGTCCTATAAACTTTGGTAGCTTTTTCCAATTTAGGGGTTGAGCAGTGGGACCCTAGAATCTCTATCCACAGGAAACACCCCAAGTGAAACAGGGTTCATGTTCTCTTGATCACACTTTGAAAAATACTGAGACAAAGCATGTGAAGATATCTAGTGTTTGCAGACATGCATAATGTATTAAAGACTCCGTTCTGGAAGGCCCCTGGATGTTAGGGGCTGCACTTGAGTACTGTCTCATGTTTGCGTCCTTCCTGGTCTCTTCCCAGTCCACATCTGTGACATGAGGTGTTGGACTGTGTGATCTCCACAGTTCATGGCTCTGACCCTGAGGACGTGTTTTCATCCTCTCTGCAGATGCACTTGCCGGAAAGGTTACGTGGGCGACGGCTCGACGTGTTATGGAAACATCATGGAGAGACTCCAAGAACTCAACACTGAACCCAGAGGAAAATGGCAAGGAAGGCTCACGTCTTTCATCTCACTCCTGGGTACGCAGTGATGGCTACGGATGCTCCATGACAGCTGTCATTTGGGAAGGACACCTTCGAGACATACGCATGCCTAAGGGAATAGGCAATGCCTAAGGGAATAGGTCCCAGGAGACCAGCCCCTTAGCGAGGGGTCACACATGTGAGAGAGTAGGAGCAGACAGCTACTTCCAAGGAGGTGGCTCTTTGCCAAGAGATCTAGCAATGCAAGAATTAGCAGGTGAAAAGCTGAGGCTAGGGTTCTGGGGTCACCATAGAGTGACTGACCTGCAATAACAGGGAAAGCCACTGATTTCCTTGACTTTATGCCTCCTTTAAGTAGGAACAAAGGTTATCAGGCATCACTGGGGATAGAGAGTGAGCCCCAGAGGCAGCATCCATAATCCTTAGTGGAGATGGCATTTGAATTTTGGAACAGTCATGGTTATACCCACCCTCAGCCCAGAAGCCACTAATTGCCTATAGTGACCAATCCTCCCCCAGACTCCCAGGTGGGGTGGCAGTCTACAACACCCTCATGCATTTGCAAATGCTTTCTAGTTACTATTACCCCACGTCCCCTTGGGAGTTAACTATTATAGCTAACCGCAGATTGGCTTCCAGTTAAACACCAGTTTGGCCAATCAATGAAAATAAAAAAACAGACTTGAACAACCAACAGAAACCTTCAAATATCAGCATTTATATTAGAATTTACCAGTCCTAGAAAGAACACAACTGAAGAAGTAAGTATCATGGATGGGTCAGTGCTGCACTCATAAATCTTAGTGTGACTCCTGCATAAATGTCCTGCTCTCTCCAAGGCCCACAGGGAGTCCAGCTGACTGTCATGACTTGGGCTTCTTCTAAGGACTCTTAGACTCTCAAGTGGAGCAGATAGGGTATCAGAGTGTCCTTTTCGGACTGGGCCCTCAAATGTCACCCTGAACAGAGTCCTGCTCACCTCTCACCTTCCCCATTACAAAGTGCTAATCCACGCTGCCTCCTGGGCGAGAACACAGAGCTTATCCAGATGTCCCAACATCCCCAGGGTGGTGGATGCAGGCTGGCTACGAAATTTACAGGGCCCAGTGTAAAATGAAAACCTGAGGTCCTTGGCTCAAATAGTAAGCATTTCAGGATGACAAAGACAGAACATGAAACTGGCATGGAGCTCTTCTGAGATGACCCTAGATAGAGACAAAGGTTCGTTTTTGCTCACTGAGGTGACAACAGGTCAGAAAGCCCAGAGAGGAGGCAGGGGCCTTGGGGTTGTCAGAGGGTCTTACCATGCCTGACCCGCTCCTCCCAGATACCCTTGAAGTTCTTAGGGGCTGTATAGGGGACAAGGCTTCATGGCGCCTTGCATTTGCTTAGAAAGGGCTGTCACAACAATGAGAACAGGGAAGGGCCAGGGTGGACCAGTCAGGGCACAGGCCCACGGCATGATTTACCCTCCATGTGCCCCTGACCCACTTGGTGTTTTCTTTCTTTGAACATTTCTTCTCCTAAGACAAAGCTTATGCCTGGCCACTGAGTAACCTGGGACCTTTCACCGTGCTGTT
Organism: Marmota monax; assembly: GCF_021218885.2. Lineage (NCBI taxonomy): Eukaryota > Metazoa > Chordata > Mammalia > Rodentia > Sciuridae > Marmota > Marmota monax. The sequence continues at coordinate 2,352,743 of NW_026695202.1, forward strand.
GCCCTCAGACAAGGGCCTGAAAGGATTCAATGTGAGTATTTGAAAGAACCTGACCCTGAAGGTTGATCGCGGGAAGCCTGAATAGGCAGTGTCTTCTTCGATTGAAGTGGGAAACCTCGATTAAAATTAAACCTACTAGAGAGGACCATGGTGGTTTGGGGTAAAAATATTTTTTTATTTTTAACTGATGCATAATATTTGTACATATGTATGGAGTACAGCGCAATCATACTTGGGTATGTGTGTATAATACATAAGAATCAAATCAGGGCAATTAAAATTTCCATCTCTTTCAACATTTATTATTTGTTTGTCCTGCAAAGCTTTAGATTCCTCTCTCCCAGGTTTTTAGAAAATATTCTAAATTGCCATCAACTCTAGTCATCCTACTATGCTGGAGAACACTAGAACTTTTCCTCCTAGCTGACTGTATTTGGGTACCCATCATCCAACCTCCCTGTACTCCACTGCCCTCTACCCTTTCTAGCTTCTAGACAGCACCATCGTGAACTTCCACATATTAATGAGAACATGTAATATTGGATAGATTTCTTAGTGAGGGATCCTTACAGAAAACACACAAATTGTAAGTATACAACTCAATGAATTTTCTCAAAGTGAAAGTACTTGTACATGCAGAGAGACAATGACCAGCCTTCCAAAGGTCTCCCTGGGCCCCCCATTCCTATCATTACCCCTCAAGATAATCCCCAAAGACTCTTCAATGTAGTCATGCAAGAAAAAAAGAAAGAGTTCTATAATGCAAAACTGCTCATGTCCTGTAGGAAGAGGACAAGCATTCGTTAGGTATTTGTGTTCTTTTAAAATCATCATAAGTGGTAACAGGGGTAGGAGAAAATGAAGAAAAATTCAATGTGAGCAGCTATTATTTGAGTTAATGTCATTCAGTGGAGCTGGTTGGAGGGGCCCTATCATGCCTGATGCTACCAATGAACTACTTCTATTTGGTTTAATGTAAGTAATGAACTTGCTGAGTTGGATAAAAATTAGGTTATCTTAATCCAAGATGTTTCACAATAATAATTTTTGCTGCGTTGAATCAAACACGAGTAAGTTCCAGGCCCCCTTCCCCTGACACCATCAGCGCTCACCCGTGTGAGATAAGTCTGTCTACTCCTGACCTCCAGAGGTGTCCTCATGTCTCCTCTGTTGGAGAGTGGAGCTGGTGAAGATGGCGTGCTGGCCACTGTGCAGCTGGTCTCTCTTTTAATACAGAAAGTTTGCACAGAGGTAATAAAAAATTGTATCTGCTGGTTAACTGTTAACTGTGTAGTAGTGACAAGATATAGATTTGGTCTGGTGGGCTTCAGAAATCTTTACTGTTCAAATGCATCCTCAATCCTGCTTACTCTCTTCGGTCTCTCATGCCTGTCCTCTTCTTGGAGGTAGATTCCTTGGTCCCTGTCACCAAACTGCTCCTCCTGGTCCAGCTGACATTCTTTTCCCACCATGTCAGTTTCAGGCCAGGAGCAGCCTCCCAGGTTTGGTAGTATACTGGGCATGACCCCTGACTCTCCCAATCACCATTGTCTTTGAGGGCTGGCCTGGGGTGGCCGTGCTCACGAAAGGTCATCTGTGTCTGAAAGAGCCCAGGGTGCATGTTAGGTGCACTGGCTTTGATATCTTTGGTTCTGAGGAAGGCCCAGCATGCATATCAAACTCCTTTTCTCCTTCAAATGACAGTCAAAAGGTCCCCTTTTCTTAGGTGAAAGAGCTTTTGATGGATATCAAGGCTGCTCGGTATTTTGTAAAACTGCACGTCATCGCTGGGCAGATGAGCACAGAGCATTTGAACAACACAGACACCTTCTACACCTTGACCGGGGCGTCGGGGGAAATCTTCAACAGGGATAAGGTAAGAATGTCTCTGAGTTTCACGCACAGAACTCAATTGTCCTCCAAGCCAACGCCCGTGGGCTTCTTGTTCTTTGTGTTTGGGATTTGTGAAAGGTTACAAGAACGCCTTCCTTGTCCTTGTTTGTCTTCCTATGTAGGAAGAAGAGGACACCCTGGTCAGGAAGGAAGGGGTGGGCTGCTTTGTAAAGGGGGAGGCAAAGGGTTTGATTTTGGTCTGGTCCAATTTAGTTTTCGAGGCCCTCATCATTCAGCTGCCAGCAGGAAGACAAACTGCCGTCAACCTGTTTTCCAGAAACATAATCACAGAGCCCCATCAGCATTCCTCTTACGAAGGAAACGGGCTGTTTGTTTTAGATTGCTGGGATTCATCCATCTTTTCCAGCTTGGCATGCTGTCTCTCAATGCTATTAGTTCTGGGGTTCTTTAGTTTTGTTTTGTTTTGTTTGTTTAACAAAACCACCCTGTCCCCGTCACAAATAACTCTTTTTGTGAATCCACTTAGTGGGAGTAGTGGGGGAGGTGATGAATCGACAGAATGTGTGTGGGGGGGCTGTGACCTGTTTTACATTCACATAATGTCAACAGTCAGTGGATCACTGAGAGTTCTTTCCACACTAAGCACAGGGATGAATCTTTATTGGTGTTGCATAAGGCTCACGACAACCTTGTGGGAGAGGTCCTAGCCTAATCCCTGTTCTACTTGTGGGAAAGTAGAGAGATCACACAGTAAGCATCAGAACCAGAGGTTCACATGTGGTTCTGCCAGACTCCAAAGCCCACAATCTTAACCAGACTACAGTGTAAAGATGGATGGGTGGGTGGATGGATGGATGGATGGATGGATGGTAGGTAGATGGTGGAATAGATAGAGTGATATATAAATAACACATATGAAGAGGTGGCTTCCTTTCTCACATGGACATGCATCATTCATTTTTTTTCAAAAAATATTTACTAAGTCTGTAACTTATAGGAATCATATGGAAGAAGGAATGAGCTTTAGTTATTCATTCAACAAATATTTTTATTGTGCACCTTCTCTGTGCAACATACTAAAGTAAATGATACATTTACAGTAAATTGCTTAGTGGATGACAGCCAGCAGCTGCTTCAGAACACAGGTTTAAGCTACTGTTTAAATAACGAATATTTGCATAATGATGTGGTTGATATTGCAGTTTATTGGAGGAAAGCATGATAATACCTTATCCACATTAGCCTGTGATTATCACCAATGATTTCACGTTATCTCATTTTATCTTAACAAAAGCCTCCACTAGATCAACCAAGCAGATACATCTGCCCCATGTTAGGTTATGTGACTTATCCAAAGTCTCACAGCCAATAAATGGCAGGACCCAAGGACTTGGGACTTCTATTCCAGTGCTTACTCCTCCCAGAACACTACATCCTTTATCTTTCTTTGGAATTTTAGGACAATCAACTAAAGCTTAAACTTTACCGAGGCAAAAAGAAAGTAAAAATTATTCAGGGGAACATAATCGCTTCCAACGGGCTGGTGCACATCCTCGACAGAGCCATGGACAAGATAGAGCCCACATTTGAGAGCAACACCCAGGTGAGCCATTCCAGGTAAAAGTGGTGTCAGCCCAAATGCAATCCTCTGTCTCCCTGGAGAGTCACCTCCAAGAAGAAAGTGTCACTCAGCGCTATGTGCTTGTCCTTCATTCTACTAGAAGGATCTCAGCAAAGAGAGGATGGGATGACGTGTCTGTTTGCAATAGAATACTGAGTGTTTCTGCAGAGAGACAGAAAGGCAGGAAGTATGTATATAGGGAAAATCTTGATTTTTTTTTTTGCCTCTTTTATGGTAAAAACATCAATCAGCTCAGTGCATGGAAATGTATTCCTCATTCATTACAGAGAAGAGCAGTTATTGTCATGATGAAATTTATTCCTTTTGGCCTGTCTGACGATGGACAGAAGTTGCTTCAGAATACAAAGGAGCAACTATTGAAATAACCATAAACATTTGCAGAGTGTATGGCAGTTGACCATGTGTGTCCACACTTACACATAAACTGTAATCCATCTCTTAATGTTAGGATTTATATTTCCTAAACCTCTTTATTATTTTTTTTTACTAATTTGTAAACAAAACGTCTCCTTCCAGCAAACCATAATGACAATGCTGCAACCAAGATACAGCAAGTTCAGATCTTTGTTGGAGGTATGTCCCTATAGTGACTTTCCAAAAACCATTAAGTCCTCTGTCAAATTAACCAGGATCTCAACTATAAATGCTTTCTAAAGAATTGCTTTCAATATTTTTCTGAGCTAGGTCACGGATACAAAATTTCATTTCTCAAATGCAGGAAACCAATGTGGGACAGGCCTTAGACAAGGATGGAGTTGGTGGACCATACACCATTTTTGTTCCAAATAATGAAGCACTGGATAACATGAAGGAAGGCACGCTCGATTACCTCCTTTCTCCAGAGGTATCGTATCCTACTTACGCTGATAGCATCGTGTCAGTATCACTGTCCCAGTCTGTATCCAGACAGACTTTTTCTAAACTGGGGGTAGCTAAAACGTAGCACATGTATGCCTACCACCCTCCCACAACCAAAGCAGACATCACTAATCAACCACAGCACCCCGGAACTGATTCTGGATGTGGCTTTAGTCTCCTCAGTAGAATTTCAATTAACTATGCTCAGTCCATTTAACTCAACAAGGGAAATAAAATCTACTGCCAACCCCGGGTCTAAATGAAAGTTTGATTTGTCCTGGCTTTTCTAATGTTTCTCAGTAGTAAAATCAAGACTTTAAGTTCCCCATAATTCTAAAATCACAGAGAGCATGATGCCTAAAGTAGCCATTCAGGCCTAGGCCAAACAGTAAATGTTATTTTTTTGGTGGAACAGCCTTACCTTTTTCTTGCATTCCTCTCTCTCCAGCATAATCCTTTCATGACATACGCCGGCCTTCAATTTGTTACTGGAGGTTAAGAGCTGGGCGGTAATCTTAGGTCCTTGGGTGTGATGCCTGGGATCAGGGCAATTCCCGGGCAAAGGAACAGAGTTCAGCAGGCAGCGATGGCAGTTAGAGCAGCTGTATTGAATGAAGGCAGGGAAAAGAGAAGTGAGATACCTGTCAGAGAGAGGGGCAGGAGGATGGGCCAGGGAGCAAGATGAGTCAAAATGATTAGGCTTTGGGCTTTTGTTAGGGTAGAGGTGGAGCTTTCAGTGCACAAAACCTTGGAGTGCAGGTAGCCATGGAAACTCTTTGGGCCCTGGGCTTGGGCAGCAGCTGCCTCTCTAGGAGAAACTATATGCCTGCACTGGGTAAAAACTGGGGGCATGCACCTGCATACTTCTGGCCTTTCTGGCTTAGCACCCCTGGTAGAAAGTCAAATAATGGTCAACTGGCCCTTGAGCAGCTTGTGGGTACATGGGCGACTTTGAGAGCACAAGTCTTTTTTTTTTTTTTTTTTTTTAATAATGCTTAGTGAGGTGGAGCTATTTTTCTTTAATACCTTTATATGATTTATATGTGGTGCTGAGGCTCCAACCCAGTGCTCACACATGCTAGGCAAGCATTCTACCATGGAGCCACAACCCCAGCCCAGCATAAGTCTATGGAGATGGGAGATGGGTCCTCTTTATGGAATGTGGGATGGGAGGAGACTGTGGTGCCATTTGGTGGCTCTGAGCATTCTTCCCTCTTTTCTAAGATGAACGTCTTCCATAGCCCCACCCACACAAGGGGAGAGGGGTGATGTCCTTACAGCATTCCACGATGGGCACTGAGTCCTCTGGGTCCATTACCTGTCAGCAGCCCTTTCACAGCTGCCCCTGCCTCTTGTCCCCCACCCTTCTCCCATCCTGGCTTCCCTCTGGCTAACCGCCTACACCAACAAACACAGTCACATTTCCCTCTGGAAGGAGACTATTGACTTCTTTACATAAGGGTATGGGTGATGGAAACCATGAGAGCATTTCCTCTCCCAGGAATAACAGCTATATCCTGAGGAGAAGGAGAGCTGGCTATGGAAGTTTGTTCATTGGACGACAAGTGGTGGAATTACAGGCAGGGCCACAGACTTCCTTCCAGGGCCCTGAAATCATGCCGCCATCTTGGCAAAGGGGTCAGACTTCTCTACTTCATATAGATTGATGCTGATTATAAAGAATGGGAATGGAGAGGGCTCTCCAGACTTTCACAGTCATGACTGAGTGTTATGGTGACCTTAGTGCAGTTAGGAATCACCTATGGAGCTTGTTAAGGAAGCTGGTTCCACAGTCTCACTTCAAGCACTTTGACTAGTGACACCAGAAAGAGGCCCAGAAAGAGACCTGCTGGTAAAAACCCGTATAATTGCAAAAATAGATCCTGTCTATGCTGTTTTTGCACCCTGAAATTTGTTTCCTTTTTTGGTTTGAAGGTCTAGTATTCTTTCTAGAATACTTTCAGATATCTACAAGGATATCTCGCTTTCAGAAAATTTGAAATTTAAAATATATATAGGTAGGAAGGTAGGTAGATAGATGGGTAGATAGATGATAGATAGAGGGGATAATCCGAAGGTGTTTCTAACATTGCCAACAAGGGCTCACCACATGAAAGGATTTTCTGTGAGTTTCCATTGAGAAAGTCAAATCTCCCCAGGGCCTTCCATGGGATGTTATTTGAAATAAATAATTCACACTCAAGTTTTCTGAGACCTTACCATTGCTGAAAAACTGTTACACCTCTCTCTAAAACTCACACTCAATTTAAAGTGAGCTAAAAAAGTAATATTGCTCTCCTGGGAAATTTATTAAAATTCTGTAGTTATATGACCTCCTTGATGTGGCATTTTTAAAATAATAAAAATAATAGATGGAGTTTAAAAGGCATCTAATCCAGTACACTTAAAGTTAAAATAAAACCTTTTATCTAGAACAGAAAAAATTACCCTTCCTTCTTTTCTGTTAGGGTTCTTTGTTCAGAAAGTTCTTCTCCTCCTTCCTTGAAACTGCTTCCTGGTTCTTGCAGGCTCTCAAGGATGAATTGTGTGTCTCTCGTTCCAGCTCTGTTCAGTGAGATCACATTGGTAGCTTCCGTGGGAATATTTACACCACAGAAATTGGCCAACATGCACCACTGCTCCTAGCTCTCAGCAAGGTTTTTCTCAAAGGCAGTATCTTTCTGCCTACGAAGCTTATAAAACTCCAGGCCTCTTTGTTCTGAGTCAGAACAGGTTTCCCACTTGGTTTCTAAGTAAGGAGTGGAATGCTTATTTCTATCTCTTCCTTGGCTCCAGAGCCTGCATGGGTTAAAATTTCTCAGCCTGTGGGAAGCTCCTTCTCTCTCCATCCTCTTAATACACCCTTTAGTTTTATCTTCAAGGAGGAACCTCAGTGGGAGCCAGTAAAATGCCCCATCAGCTCTACCAATGAAATGCAAAGTAAACTGCTTTCATTAGAAAGAGAGTTTCTGATTCTGATTTTGGAATGCTGTATTTCCAGTGTATATTTCTCCCTGAAGCACAATTTCAGTCTGGAAACCATCCCATTCCTGCAGAGAACACGGTCACTGACTACAAGCCCTGGTTCATTCTCATCTCAGAACTAGACAGAAATAAATGCAAAGGGAGCCAGAGGCTTGCCTTTCCAAATTCACAGACTCCTGCAAGTAAAATAAAGGGAGACAAATTTACAAAGTTCTAGAACATACTAATAACATGGTAGAAGAGCTCTTCTCTGCCTCTGGCATCAAAGGACTTGGGGTTTATTTTACCTAAAACAGCAGGAGGAAGTGAGTGTCCTCATAAGGGATCTAATGCCTGGTACCAAAAAAGCTCTTGGACAATGGCAGGTAGAAGCATATTGTCAACTTGAGCTGGGTGGCACTGACGGCCCCAGCCAGGCAAAGCCCCAGGCACACACAGGGGTGGAAGTAATGCTGATTGATTCCTTTGGTCCTTTTATTCTTCTCTTCCTTGTAAAATGGACTCAACACCAATGAATTCTTGGGACTTTAAAAGTGGATTATTCCATTGATAAATTCTTTCTTATAGAAACAGAGGACTAGAAGGGACCCACACCAGTCCCTTTATTTTGCAGGCAAAATTGAGACTCAGAGATTAAATGACTTACTCAAGGTCATACAGAAACAGAATTCAGGTTTCTAAGGTCCAGCTCAGAGGGCTGGATTCAGCTGGACAGGACACCTCCCTCCCCTTTTCATTTATTGGCAGAAGAGCTTACTGTGTGCCCCCACTGTGCTGGCTGGGAGCAGGGAGATGATGAGCTCAACACACCCAAGTTCCTGCCTCTCAGGAGTTTGCAGTCTACCGTAGTCAGACATTTCTCAGTACTGCCCATTGTGTCTCACCCTTTCTGCCATGGGACACTGGAGCTTGAAATAACACTGCTTCTGCCTGGAAGCCCCATTTCTGGGTACTGCGGAGTAGCTGTATGGAGAAGTTGAGAGTCAAGCTGACACGATCAAGGTCACATAGTTACAGAATGAGAGCTACAGAAAGCATCGCTTCCAGAGCTGGCTAATTGGGGTCCATTTCAGCATTCTTATTGGTGACCCCATCCTGTTTCTGATGTTATTGGCGCATATATATATATGGCAGCCATATCATTTATCCTCCACACCAGTGCTCTTTTGAGAGTGAATAAAGCTACCAGGACAATAGGCATAAACCAGGGTTGTGCCAGACAAACCAGGCTATGTGGTCACATACATATTTTAGTCAGCTGTGTCTCTGTGACTAATATGCCCAGCAAGAACAACGTAGAGGAAGAAAAGTTTATTTTGCTCAAGGTTTCAGAGGTTCAGTCCAGGTCAATAGACTCCATAGCTCTGGGCCCAAGGTGAGGTAGAACATCATGGTGGACGGGCACGGTGGAGGAGAGCAGCTCTGCACATAGCCAACCAGGAAGCAGAGAGAGAGCTTCACTCACCAGGGACAAAATATAAACTCCAAGGGCAAGCCCCCAGTAACCTACCTCCTCCAGCCACACCCTACCTGCCAGTCCCCCAGTTAATCCATTCAAGTGGCTTAATCCACTGATTAGGTTGCAGCTCTCATAATCTTTTCACCTCTGAGCCTGCTTGCATTGCTCATACGTGAGCTTTTGTGAGACTCTGCATATCCGAATCGTAACACACGTCTTACAGGTGACTCCCTGGCACAGTGACCAGAGGCGGTCTGAGTGAGGGGAACCTGAGGTCAGCAGGGCTTTCCTTTAACCTGGTCTTCATGGTGTGGGAACATGTCCCTAGAAGGTCAACCTCCTGGCAGTGAGTAGGATCTTGGATTTGTGATCCTTCGCCTGTCCGAGTCAGAATGACTGTACTATGTCACTTAAGGAGCTTATCACTCCCAGCTTCAGCTCAGCTGGGAGAGTGAGACAGGCTGTAGGATGTCACCACTACTGCTGCCTTCCTCCCCCAACAGTGGTCCCCTACTCCATAGCCTTCCTCCAGGGCCCAGGACTGTTGATCCTGCCTTGGTCCCCTCTGTGTGCCCTCTTTTTTCTCCACTGTTACTTTAGTTTTCTGAAACAAGAGAAACCTTGGAAAGGACTTGGACAGGGGATGACCTTCCTGTGGAAGGAAAGGGCGATCAGGAACCCTGGGGTCATATATTCCAGAATGGCCATTACGTGGCCTGACAAGCAGCAGTTTATTTATGGAGCAAGTGAGAGACTCATAAATGGAGGTCTGCCTCAGAAAATGCAGAACGTAACTTTCAACATTCAGAAAGGTAGTAGAGCAGGATGACTGAGACCTTGGACTAATTCTTAGTCTCATAACCTGAGAGCTACGGCGGGACCTTCGACGTGTCCTTGAAACTCAGTATTATCACATATAAAATGGGCCAGTAGCAGCCCCTGCCTCTCAGGGCTGTTGGAAGATGAAATGAAGCATGCAAATTTCTATTTTTAGATCAGCCCCTGTCCTACCTGAAGGTCTGGGGAATGTTAGGTATCTGGGAGATGGCATTATTCTCATCCTGGATTTCCCAATAAAGGGATTATGAATCATTTATTTTTATGATCAAGTCATTTAAAAGACTCCCACAAGAGTAGGAGTGGAATGATTTCCTTATTAACTAAAGAAGTATTTTGGTTCCCTTACAGGGCTCTCGGAAGCTTCTGGAACTCGTCAGATACCACATTGTCCCGTTTACCCAGGTTGGCCCTACTCTTCCTGCCGCTACTTTTCCCTGCTTTCAAAACATCTGGCCCTAGTCTTGAATTCCAATATGTTGGCACTAGAGGGTTTTTGATGTGTATTCTTCCTCTTTCTTTAGCTCTGAGTGAACACTCAGTCATGAATAATGAGTCTGATATCAAAGAAATCTTCAAAGCCACAAAAACTCATGACATCAAAGCTGCTGTTATTCATTTTGTAAACTTTTAAGGATCCTTTTCTTTTTAAAGACTGTGAGAAATCAGGACTGTGCATTTGCTCCACATGTCTCCATTGTTGTCTGCTTGTTGCAGCTTGAAGTGGCCAATCTGGTTTCCACCCCTCACATCAGAAGCATGGCCAACCAGTTCATACGGTTCAACACCACCAGCAACGTAAGTGAGCAGCCTACGGCAGGCACCTACCACCCCCCACACACACTCTTGCTCTGGGAATGATTGTTCATGAGGATGGCATTACCCTGCTTCTGCGCCAACGCACAGGTTTAAGATCTTTATCACTATTTCACCTTTCAGCAAATATCTGCTGAGCAGCTGTGTGTGTGATGGTGTGTCCTAGATACCGGGGATAAAGAAGTGAAAAAGACCATCTGTGCCAGCAAGGAAAACAGGCTTTGAGCAACTCGTTAGGCAATCAGCAGATTATTTAATTGCAATGAATGCCAGCCAGAGGGATTGCAGAAGGCTGTGAAAGTCCATGACAGGAAGGTCTGAGACAGGCAGCAAGTTAAGGACCCTTGGGGAGGTGGTGATGCTTGGGCCACTCCTTGGAGGATGAGTAGGATGAACTTGGTAGAATGAGGAGAAGAGGCTCCTGACTGAAGAGAGAACATTGGCAAAGGCCCTGAGGTGAAGGAATCATGACTTATTTAAAAAACAGTGGTGCACGCCTATAATCTCAGCAGCTCTAGAGACTAAGGCAGGAGGATCGCAAGTTCAAGGCCAGCCTCAGCAATTTATCGAGGCCCTAAGCAACTTAGCAAGACTCTGTCTCAAAATAAAAAGGGCTGAGGATGTGGCTCAGTCGTTAAGCACTCCTGGGTTCAATCCTTGGTACCAAAAAAGAAAAGAGAGAAACTCAAAGAAGGTAGTGTTATTCCATTAACCCTTTGGGGGTTGTAACATCAGCAAAGTCGGCCAGCATAGAGTCATTGTTGCCCATCAATTTACCACTGTTGGTGATCGTGACCACCTGAGCCTTTCAACAGGAATCTACTGAGTGCTGCCCATGTTCCAGCCACAGTTCTAGGTCCTGAAGATAGATCAATGAGCAAGCCGACCAAAGTCCTGGTTGCATGGAACTTTCACTCTGGTAAACAGGGAGACAGTCAAGGAAAATGTTTGAAAAGCAAGGCGACTGGCAGAGTGGCAAGGAGGAAAGCAGCAAAGCCAGGAAAGGAAGAGGAAGTGGGGAAGGGACTGATGTATTAAATAAAGTGACAGAAAGTCATCACCAAGAAGAAAACATCAGAGCCAAGCCTTGAGGGAAGTAGGGGAACCGCAGTGACTTAGGGAAAGAACATTCCAGAGAGAGGAGGAAACACAAGTGTAAAGCCACAGGGCAAAGAGCACGCCCGAGCTGTTGAAGAACAGTGAGGCAGGGTGACAGGACAGAGGAGCAAATGGGAGGGGGCGGGGCTTGTGTGGAGGAGGTGGGGCTTTCTGAGGGAAGAGGCGGGGCCTTCTAGTGGAGGCGGGGCCAGGGAAGTCACATGGCCTGTGAAGTCAGGGAAAGAAGGCCAACTCTCTCTGATTGACATGAGAAGCAATTGGAGAATTGTGAGCAGAGGAATGATGACATCAGACATACATTTTTGGGAGACTGGTTAAGATTTGATGACAATAATGCAGCCAAGAATAAAGGTGACTCAGCCCAGGGTAGCAGCGGGGACATGGTAAGAAGTGGTTGAATGATGAATGCATTTTGAAGAGAGGTAGACCCAATAAAATTGGCTAATAGACTGGATGGGTGATGAAGACAGAGAAAGCTAAGGATGACCCCTGGCTTTTTGACTTGAGTCATCAGAAGGATGAATGAAGTCGCCATTAATCCTGCCAGGGGAGCAGGTCTAGAGAAGGTGGAGATCAGAAATCTTTGCTAATTTGTTTATCTTCTGCTGCCTCCACCAGAACCTAAGCAGGAACTTGTCTATTTACTGATGCATCCCCAGTGTCTAAAACTGACCAGAGATCATTCAAGGTCAATAAGTGTATTTGAGTGGGTGGATCTTCATTTCACCAGAGAGGTCACACAGTTCACCCAGAGCACATAGGCTGTAGAGCTGGGACAGCTGAGGACAGAGCTCTGTCCCAGCTCAGCGCCTGCAGGGACCACTCTGCAAGGATATCCCTGCCCGGTGTTAGTCAAGAATTAGCTTAACAGATTCAGTGTTTCCTGATAGCCAACCTCTCCAGCTAAGCATCCTTCCCTCCACTAAAAAGTTCAGCGACATAGAGGACTTTCAAGTGAGGCTTTACCATTCACACCTACCTAGGGACCGCTGGCCCTCCTGCCACACAGAACAAAAGATGTTATCACCTCTTTCCAGGGACAGCTTCTGGCAAACGATGTGGCCATGGAAGAAATCGAGGTCGCTGCCAAAAATGGCCGGATTTACACCCTGACGGGAGTGCTCATTCCTCCCTCCATCGTCCCCATTCTGCCCCATCGATGCGATGGAACCAAGAGAGAGATGAGGCTGGTAAGAGAATTGGGAAAATGCAGCCGAGCAGCCAGTGCTGCACAAAATTCAGAGACTGACAAGGAGCACATTGGGAGCCCTGTCCCTGGGGGTTCTGTCTCTGTGAAGAGGCAGTAAACCTGAGGTCCATGGAAACCACTCTGCACACGTTTCCAAGGAGGAGTTCATGAAAGATGCTGCACAGGTGTGTTGGGATCCTAGTGCTGCCGTAATGGGCTGCCACACACTGGTGGCTTAACGCAGCAGTCATTTATTCTCCCACAGTTCTGGAAGCCAGGAGTCTGAAATCACAAGTCATGCTTCCATTGGAGGCTCAGGACCATGCTTCCTTTGCAGGCTCTGGACTCCCCGCAGTCCCCGCCCTTCTTTGGCTATCTCTATTTCCATCTTCAGGTGGCCTTCATCTCTGTGTGTCCTCTCCTTTTATAAGAATACTAGCTGGGTGTGGTGGTGCACGCCTGTAATCCTAGCAGCTCAGCGGGGCTAAGGCAGAGTGGTCACAAGTTCAAAGGCAGCCTTAGCAAAAGCAAGGCGCTAAACAACTCAGTGAGACCTTGTTGCTAAATAAAATACAAAGTAGGGCTGGGGATGTGGCTCAGTGGTCAAGTGCCCCTGGGTTCAATTCCCAGAACCAAAAAAAAAAAACCACTAGTCTTTGGATTTAAGGACCACCTTAGTTCAGTGTGACCTCATTGTAGCCCAACTAATTACATCTGTAAACGCCCTATTTCTAAGTAAGTTCACATTCTGTGGCTTGTGGGGGGGGGGGCACATGAATTTTTAGAGAGACTCTATTCAACTTACTAAACCACAACTGGGGTCAGCTCAGGGTCTTTTCCTCCATGAGATTCAGGATCCATTTCCGTCCTTCCCCCACCCGGGTCACCTGGAACCACCCTGTTCCATGCCCATAGTTTCTCTAAAAGGAACTTAAGGTGAAATTTCCTCACAGGTGGATGCTCTGGTCTGGTGAATCAACTCTCTTTCTGTAGTTCTTTTCAAATACCAGAATGTCGGTTTCCCTGTGAGCTTCTCTGTGCCCTCTAATGGCCTTTCCTGTTTCCATAGCAACTTTTGGCTCAGTCTGTTTTAATCAAAGCACCCCAAATTCCAACACTGCTCTGTGTAACATCTTTAAGTTCCTATGGAGACCGTAACCCCCAAATAGTTACAATACTGGGCATTTTCAGGACACTTCAATAATACTTCAGTGATTGTCCTCATGAAGTATTTGGAACATAGGACTGAACAAGGAAAAATGGCCTCATTTTATTTTATTTCATCTTATTGTCTTCTTGATAAAGACTAGAAATAGCTAGCTAAGAACTTGGCGTGGGATTGTGGTGATTTTTTTTTTTTTTTATTTTGGAGTTCTTAATTAAGGTAATGACTGGTATGTTTTAGGCTCCTGAGCAGAGGCTGTACCAGTTAGATACCAAGAGGGGGATTTTACCCCATTCTGGTCACCCCTTTTTAACAGAGGTTATCAACAGGGTCGGTCTCCTAGCCAGTTCCTGACAGTGATTTCTGTTTGGTTCATTCTTTGGAAATAAGCAATAGCAGGTCATCATCTGGCTACTGGGCGAGGATCCAAACAGGCCAGAGAAAGTGGTCTCATCTCCTAAGAAATAAATGAAAAAGGGAGTAGGAATCAATAATTTCAAGGGTTCTCGGAGCCCTCCCCAAGCAGCTGCCATTCAAGTTCCGGACAGGAAGTGTGTGGAAGGGCAATGGCAGCCCCACTGCCCACCTTGTCGCAGAGATGTTCTGTTTCAGATTGTTCAAAAGCTTATTCTCCATGTCCCTGATGGACAGAATGAAGCTGTGGGTTTAAGCTACAACCCAAGGAACTGTGGCTAAAGGAAAAGAACTCCTCAGAGTCGGCCTTAGAAAGAAGTTTCCCCTACTGTTTCCTGTTAGCTCTAGTCCTAACATTAATTCTGTCTGTTCCGAGTTTAGGGTGGTTTTTATTGGATCTATTATACATCCAAACAGACTCTCAGGAAAGTGTGTACTAAGGACTAGCAAAGAGAAGGAGCAGCTGGAACCTTCTAGAAGTCTCAGTTTTCACCAGGCTGAACTCATAGCTACCTTCACACATGTGTGTTTGGACTTCAGAGGTTTAATAAATATCATGCTCCTAGTTAGGGTCCCTGTGGGGAACAGAATTCATCCCAGAGCCCACTGCAGAGCTGTGGACAGGGCCAAGGACAAGTTATGCTGGGAAATCCAGGGAGGAGCACTGGTGGGCCACCATGTCCACCAGGACCCAGGAGCCCAGGGGCAGGGTACAGAGTTACCAGAACCCAGTGAGAACCAGAAGAGTGGAAGTGGTGATGTCTGTCAGGATGTCTCAGAGGGATGGGGCAGAGCAGAGGGGCAACAGGGAAGAAGTCCTTGATCTTGCTTTATTCTACCCACCAGTCCCCTGCTGGTACCTCCCATTAGCCAAGCCAGTTGGAAGCTGGCAAAGATTCAAGAGGCCATTTTTTTGGTGTGGTCAACTCACTGGGGCAAAGCCAGGTAGAGAAGATCAGAGAACAAATCTGGAGACGTGGCTGCCAACACCCCATTTTGTCCCACCTGAATTGAGAACCAATGGAGGAGAATCCAGGGGACTGACGGGCAGAGTGTCCGTGTTCAACCTTGTACTGCTAAGCCCACTAGAGAACATGGCCCCGAGTCTGCGGCCAGTGGTAACACTTTGTCCCTCGGAGGGATCAGAAAGCTGGGCCTGTGGACAGGCTGGTTCTATCCAGAAAGAGGCAGTGGAAAGGGCTACTCTAGCAGGGTCTGCTTCTTCCTCCAAACACCCCTCCCCAGCACTGACTTCCCTCCTTCTCCCCTGGGGAACTATAGTGAGTGGAACCCCCTTCACAAAGAGAGAATCCGAGTCCAGAGATGGAGCTGTCCCCCTGTCCCCCTTAAAGGGACACCAGTACTGACCTGCTGTCTTTCCTTTCAGGGCTCTTGTGTGAGCTGTTCCCTGGTGTATTGGAGCAAATGTCCTCCCAACTCTGAACCCACAGTGAGTGTGACAGTTTCGTGAAACCACAGATCACCAAAGGAACCCAGTGGTGTGGTTTCTCACCCTTTCTACCTTCCTTCTTTAAAAGATGTTGATGCAACTAGGGTAACAGAAACTAGCTCTTAGCCTGCTATGTGGGGTGCTAGGCAGAGACCCCACAGATCTGTGTGTGAATCTAAGCTCACTGACCCCAGGCAAGTTGTTTCAGTCAGCATTTTCACTACTATAACTAAATATCTGACCAGAACAATTTTAGAGGGGGAAAAGTTTATTTGGGGGCTCACGATATCAGAGGTCTTAGTCCATAGAAGACCACCTTCATCCCTTGGGGCTTGAGGTAAGGCAGGACATCATGGTGGAAGAGTGTAGCAGAGGGAAGCAGCTCACATGGTGATCAGTAAGCACAGAGAGAGAGAGAGACTCTACTCTCCAAATACAAATATATAGCCCCCAAAGCATGCCCCAATTCCCACCTCCTCCAGCCACACCCAACACTTCAGTTACCACGCAGTTAATCCTTATCAAGGGATTAATTCACTGATTGGGTTAAGACTCATAATCTAATCATTTCTCCTCTGAACCTTCTTGCATTGTCTCACATGTGAACTTTTGGGGGACACCTCACGTAAGTATTTAACCATCTTGCTCTATTTTCTTCATCTGTAAGTAATAATAATAACAGTATTAGAATAAATAAAACCCAAGCACAATATCAAAATCAACCAGCCTCTTAGGAAAGGTTCTTCTCTGCTTCGACCTCTTAAATAAATCCCAGTGTTTAAATTTGCTATTTTTAATGTTTGTTTATGATCCTAAGCCTTATTATGGAGAGAAAAAAAATAAATGAAAGAAATGTCCAGAAATGTACACTGTTTTAGTTAGACAGGAGGAATAAGTTCTCTAGTGAATACAGAGGTTAGGCACAGCATGGCAATTATAGCTAATAATAATTAACTGTATATCTCAAAATTGCTAAGAGTAGATTTTAAATGTTCTCCCCACAAAGAAATGACAGATGAGAGGTAGCAGATATGATAATTAACTTGTTTAATCATTCCACAATGTGGAATACATCATACTGTACTGCATAAATATGTATAGTTATTATGCATCAATTTTAAATAAAATAAATATCAGGGGAAAGAACCTGGAGAGACCAGAAGCTTTTCAAGCTTGATTGAATTCTGCACATGTTTATTGAGGGTCGATCCGATATTAGACATAGTGTTCTGGGATGTAAAGATGAGTAGGATCTAGTTTTGTTTTTATCTTGAGAAACTCAGTCTAAAAATGAAAACAGAGAGTTGTGCAGTGACCTGTAGCTCATATACCAAGTGCTTTATTGGTGGCAAAAAGCAGAGTGTTCTAAGGTAAAAATGATGATGAAAATTTCTGCCTCCAAGTTCATTATAAGAAAGAATTTCTCAACCAGAAATATCATTCATCCTTGGGACAGATTATTATAGAAGTTGACAAGCTTATCAATGTAATCTTATTGTGAACTATTTAATAAAGCCAAACATCAAAATTAAATAGGTGCAGGTATTTGTTTTGCTTAATGAAGCTGTCACCTCTGAGCTCTTCAGTGCTGTTGGGGACAGGGAGGGAGGAGGAGAGGAAACCTGGTTGGCTGGTGTCACCCTGGTTGCTATGTATGGATGGACACGGACATTGTCCTGGATGCTCTGTGCAGCAGCACAGAAGCAAGTACACTTGCAGCACCCCTCTGTGTGCCTGGGAACCAATCCAGAACACACAGAGCCGGCATTGCTGGTGGTCATGATCTGGGCTCTGTGTAACCACCGTCCTGCCCGCCGTGGCCCAGCAAAAGAGGAGAAAGGGATTGCATGAGTGAGAGCCAAAGAGTCCCCAAATCACCCCTCCCGTGATCCATGTTGTCCTGAGATCCCAAGAAGGCTGGAATGTTCCTTCCTCAGGGGCCTTGGAATTCCTTTAAATAGCTAAGACTGTAGGATTTTATAGCCTGAGAAGTTCTCATGGTTCTTAAGCGGGAGCCTCAGAGGAAGAGAGAAACTTGATAGGAGAAGCATTTATCTCATGAAGAATTTGAGCCAGCAACTAAATTCCTATGGTGAAGCTAGTTATCAGCGTTATTGTGGCAGGTTGGACAGCTGAGACCTAGAGACTAGGGGCTTTGCCTCTGATCCTAAAGTTAATAGGTTATGAGACTCATTCTCTGGACCTGACGCTTATGAGTGAACAAGACAGTGATTTCTCCTGTGTAGTCCTCAGTTTCCTTATCTATTTTAAAAAAAAAGGCACAAAAACATTCACAGGAAGCTGAAGACTGATGACTTCAGAGGTGTGATATGTGTGGCCTCATGTAAGTTCTCGACAGGTGGTAGTTCTGGATGCTTATGGGTGGACATCAAAGGTTTAAGAATGAGTGCCAGAAGGCATTGAAATCTTCCCGCTCCAAAGAGGACAGCTCAGGCTGTTGATATTTTTGCTGGTGGATCTTTGCACAAAATAGCAATGAACTCCAAAATGTCTGTATGAGGAGCTTGGGGTGGTTAGATCAGAAAAGGGAGCTAGGCCATATCCAGGGCTTATTAGGAAGTGCTCCCTGATCAGTTAGAGGCGTCTGCCCTGGCGTGAGCAGAGGCAGAGAGATACATGTGCCAGGACTGTGCAGACCCTGGCCTGGAGTCTGCCAACCAGGAAGCAAGCCAAAGGAGAGCGACTGAGCTCTGACCTGGACCAGGTGTGCTGGGGAAGCCTGTGCTCTGACATCAGCAGAAAAACGGAATAGAATGGCATGCATCTGTAGCAGCGGTGTGATGCCCAGAGGACGGGGCTATGGACCCTGATATGCTCTGCCCACTGCCTGTCTTCCAGGCTCTCTTCACACAAAAATGCATCTACAGGGGCAGAATGGGCCTGAAGAGCGGCTGCACCCGATACTGTAATGCTACTGTGCAGGTAAGGGGGGTGTGGCCAGGGCCCTCATCCAGGCCACCAAAGGCGAGGCAGATCCAAGGCCACACTCTTGGGCCCATAGTCACAGGTGGCCTGTGGGACTTTGCAAGGGAACCTCCTCATGGCGACCAGGTCACCCCCTCCCTGCATCACATCTCCCTGAAACCCCAATTTCTCTTCACTGAGCCCACTCTTGCCTGAGTCTCCTGCCTGTCTCTCACCCACCTTCCTGCCTCAGAGCATCCACACCTGCCATTCCGCTCTCCAGACGCTCTTCCAGATTTTCTGGGGCTAAGTCATCTTTCAAGTCTGCACATCACTGTCACCTTCTCTGTCACTGCCTGATCCACAGTGGCCTGCCCATTTTCCCCCGACCCCAGCCTCCACTGCCACCACCGGATCACAGTACTCTGTTTTCCCAGCACAAACCATTCTCTGAAAGACCTTTTGCTTTTTTAAATTTCCTTATGGACTCTTCCCTGATTGCCACGGAGCCTCCGTGGGGCACCAGTCCTCATCTGTCCTGCTCACTGCCCTGGGGCCAGGCTGGCACCCACGGTAGGTACTCAGTGGGTTTGTGGTGACCAGATGGCTGAGCATTAGCCATGTCATCATGCACCAAAGTGAAAAGCCAAGCTCATAGGGGGTCCCCGATGCAGTTTATTATAATAATGGAAATTAAAACATGTCTCCTTTGAGGAATCCGCCCTCTTCTTGGGCTTTCGAGGGACAACACACCTTTTGCTTCTCAGGTACCAAAGTGCTGCAGAGGCTTCTACGGGCCCGACTGCAGCCCATGTCCAGGAGGCTTCTCCAATCCATGCTCTGGCAATGGACAGGTGAGAGGACAGACCTCTGAGACACGGACACAGTTTCACAAATGCTGAACTCGAGGGTCACAATAATTTCCCAAAACTGCTGAACGAAAAATAAAATAAAAAAAAAAGAGCACAATGTGGTCACTGTTCCCAGGAAGTAAAAGAAATGGATTTTACTAGGAAAAAAGAAAAAAGAAAAACAGCACTTTCCTCCCATGGGAGATGTCACGGTCTAAGACTTCATGATATTTTTTTAAAATTTGATAATGTTGCCCAGTGACTGCTTTGTTGTGAACCCATCTACCAAACCTAGTGAGGTGTACAGGCCAAAACTCAACTCATTTCAGTTGGAGGCCAAAGGTAAAAGTAGCCATGAAGCATGTGGGGAAATTATAGACCAGAGCATTTAATGGTCCACATCTAAAATACGGTCTTGTAAGGGGAAAGAGGACCACTCAGCCACGAGTGGGGACCTTACGCAGAAGGGAGGAATGGGGAGCGGCCAGTGCTCCTGACAGTGGCCAGGTGGTTGGGAAGGCAGACCGTGCTGGACTCTGACATGTGTCCCTCTACACATCTGGCCTTGCCGGGCCTGGGCAGGCGGGAGGCAGACATGTTCACACTGAGGAGTCACAGAGCTGAGCAAGGGAGCGTGGGGGGCAAGAAGGGCCGGGCACTCATCTGAAGGTCCCGTATTAGCACTGCCATCTTTTAAATGTCATGTGAAGGTTTCCAGTTCATCCTTGTGGTCCCCCCCTTGAAGGAGATCCCTTCACGGTCACTGTTTTATTGTCCTATCTGATACCAAGATGACCGCACTTCCCACAAGGAGTCCCAAAGAGTCATTCCAAGTGGGAGGGAACCCGAGTTCACAGCGAGGCCATGAAACATGGGTGCCTGTGACTCCTTGGCCGGTGTGTGTCCTGACGACCCACCGGGCCTGCCCTCGCCCCCAGTGTGCAGATGGCAGCAGTGGCAATGGGACATGCGTGTGTGACGACGGCTTCCAAGGCTCCCGGTGCCAGTTCTGCTCCGATCCCAGTAAATACGGACCTCGCTGTAACAAAAGTAAGTGTCACTTCAGGGTCTCCTTCTGCCGGACCCTCTTACACAAAGCCAGCCAGCGCACAGGCCTGGCGGTAATTAGGAGGTAATTTTGCTTGCCGTATGTCATTGTCACAGGCATTTTTTTCCTTATGTTCCTATTAGTGCCTATAGTTGTCCATAACAGGGGAGTTCATCTTGCTATTCTTCCTTCTGATTTCATGAGATTCCCCCATTGATCCAAAAGAACTAAAATACAGACATAAGAATGTTTATAGCAGCACAGCTCACAACAGCCAAGTTATGGATAGATAAAGAGAGGTGTATCTCCACAATGGAGTATTATCCAGCCATAAAGAATGAAATTATAACATCTGCTTGTAATGTCCTCCAGTAGTGGAACTGGAGGTCATCATACTAAGTGAAATAAGCCAGGCTCAGAAAGTCAGGGTTGAATACTCTCTCTCTCTCATATGTGAAAGCTAGAGAGAAATGAGGAACAAGAAGGGATCTCATGCAAATAGAAAACAGTGGAGCTGAAGAAGGGGGTTGAGGAGGAGGGAGAAGGAATGGGAAAGGGGAGGAACTTCAGAATGAACCTGATCAAACTGTGCTGCATGGAGGTAGGAATGAATCACGAGGAATTCCACTTTGACATATAACTATAAGGCACCAATTTCTAAAATCGCAGGCATCTGTTAAGTGCTGCTTCTCAAGTGGTAGCAGGTGCCAAAGACTCGGCCCCACCTGCAGAGTTCCTGACTCATTAGGCCTAGGAAGGGGCCTGAGAATGTGCATTTTTAACAAGTTCCCAGGGGATGCCAAAGGGGAGGCACCCTTTGAAAACTGCACATCCCTGCAGCAGTCGTGGGTCTGCATCAAGGAACAGGCTTGCTCTCAAGCAGTCCTCTTCTTTCAGCTCCTCTGTTTGCAAGACGTATGACCTTAAGCAAGTTATTACACCTCTCTAGGCCACCAGGTCTTCATTTGTAAATAATGGTAACACTAGTAAGTAGTAACTCGCAAGGTTAGTGCCACTTACAATTGGAAAGTTCTTCTCTTAGAGCAATGCTTAGCAGATGCTATGTGCTAAGTTAGCCTATGATTAGGCTATTACTATCATCTCTCTTTTTTTTTTAGTTGTCAGTGGACCTTTATTTTATATATTGTTATGTGGTGCTGAGAATCAAACCCAGTGCCTCACACATGCAAGGCAAGCTCTCTACCACTGAACCACAATCCCAGTCCTACTATTATCTCTTATTGTCATTGCTGCTGTTGCTTTTATCCTAAGTGCAGTGGTATAAGAATCAAGAAGCTTGCAGAACATGTTAGAAAGTTCCAAACTATGAATATTGAAAAAAAATCGGACACAATTTGAGAAAAAGGTATGAGGCTTTTAAAAATGACATCCTGTGTATATTTAAATATATGCATTTAAAATACATATTTCTAAGCAAAGGTTAGAAATGAACAACAAAGTGAAACAAATAGATAAGAATTTTCCATGCAGTCTAGACAACTGGAAGTTAAGTCCTCCACCTGCAATTTACTGACTGTATTACCTAAAGAAATGTCTCTCCATTTCTACACATACCAAATGAAGATAATATTGTTACAGTTGTCCCTCAGTATCCTTGAGGAGCTGATTCTATGACCCCCATGGATAATAAGATCTATGGATGCACAAATCTATGCAGCATTTGCATATCTTCTCATTAAACCATTCCTAGCTTACTTATGATGCCAAAATACAATGTAAAAGCTATATAAACAAACTGTTGTTGTAGTGCATTATTTAGAGAATAATGATAAGAAGAAAAGTCTTATATTTTCAGGATAAATACAATTTTTTTTTTTTTTTTTTTTTTTTTTTGGTCCCAGGGATTGAACTCAGGGGCACTTAACCACTGAACCACATTACCAGCCCTGTCTTGGATTTTATTTAGAGACAGGGTCTCACTGAGTGATGCAAATTTTTTCAGAAAATTTCTAATCCAAGGGTGGTTGAACCCATGGATGCAGAATCTGACTGTTGAGAGGAGAGAGTGAGATCATAATTTGGAGATTTTTAACACAGAGCTTGCACCCATAAGTAATCCATAAGCAAAGCCACACTCATTGCCAACACAACTAACCCCACACATCAGATACAAAGCACACGACCTTCCCCTCCCCCCTTACTTTAACCATTTTCACAAACACCCTCAAGACAACAGAAACCAGAGCACAGCACAGTCAGGGCTGTTGAATCCTATTTTATTGTTCTTTTTTTTTTTCAAATATTGTGGTGGGGTTATTTTTTTTCCTATGTTCTGAGATGAAAAAGAGACATTTATTGAAGAGATTCAATGTGGGCATTTGTCTGAGGCCTTTGGGACAGGGGGTGGGGGCTAGGGCTAGGGCTGGGCTTCCAGTTCCAGTGCCTCTCATCCTAGGTCTGTGGCTGCCCACAGCCTCCCAGGGGGATCTTGTTCCTTAAAGGTTCAGCCTGGCTTACTTAAAATTTTTTAAGTAATATTTTGTTTTAAATCCAGCTGTGGTTTTCCAGAGCCCCTTGCTTGTATCTTTCTTCCCTTTCCTGGTGGTGGCTGCTGATTCCTATCCCATCAGTTCTTTCTGGGACAAAGTCCTGAATCCTTGGCCGCTTCCTTGGAGAATCTCCATGTCCCTCCTTCTCACTTACATTTGCACAGGCTCCAGAGTCTGATGAGCTGGGTCACGTTGCAATTGTCAAGACCTCTACTCAAAGGAAGCAGCTGAAGTTTAAAATGATAGCAGAGATGCAGAAATGCCCGTGAATGTAATAGAAATAGACTTTGGACACCCGGGTTCAAGTCCCTGCTTGGGGACTTGAATCGTTAGTGGCAATCTGAACGATTTTGTTCACCTCTCTGGGCCTCAGTTTCTGCATCTAGAAAATGGGGTTATGAGGGTGCTTACTTCCTGGGGCCGGTGACTGTTTATGACATGGTACATGCAGAAGGCTGGGCCCATGCCTCAGATAAAGTCAGGGCCCAAATATTAACCACTGGTTATCATGGATTTCTGAGATCGAGAGTGACACTCAAGCCCATCTGGGGCTCTGCCAGCCTGAAAAATCACTATTATTTATTCTAGAATGTCTTCAGGAGAAGGTGAGAAATTTCTTGGCTAAACTCCCCACCCACAGAGGGGTTGAAGATGAAGTTCCTTGGCCTCTTTCCCAGCAATATAAGCCACTTCCTCCCCACCTCCCCACATGGATGTATAAAGTACCCTGGGGACCAGGTTCTCCTCCTAGGTGGGACGGCTGGGCTCCCTGGGCTCAAGGTGGCCTGAAAAATAGTGAGGCACTAAGAAACTGCAGCCGGTGGCTTCCCTGCATTCAGGAGAGGCCCTGCTGTGACAGGAGAGGGAGGCCAGAGGAGGGGCGCCCTGCCCTGGGGTGCCCCAGGCTGAGCATCTCCAAGCCGTGAGTGTCCCCATTCCTTCTCTTCAGAATGTCTGTGTGTCCACGGAACCTGCGACAACAGGATAGACAGCGACGGTGCCTGCCTTGCTGGGACGTGCACAGATGGCTCCACGGGGAGATTCTGTGACAAGCAGACATCAGCCTGTGGGCCCTACATGCAGTTCTGTCACATCCATGCCACCTGTGAATTTAGCAATGGGACAGCCAGGTAGGTCTGAGAAGGAAGACCCCTGACAACCCATAGTCTCAGTGCCACCGTTAGATGGAGACAGCCCATATCTAATTCTTGTGCATAAAGGCTTGTTCTCTCCGGCTGATGTGTGGCTTTTGTGGAAGAATGTCAGACTGAGCTGGGTTCAAATTGAAGCATTCTCTGCTTTGAAACATACCAGGTATGTGACCTTAGGCAAGTCACTTAATCTCTCTGAGCCTCACTTCTCTCATTAATACTAATACCTGCTTAACAGGGCAATGGTGGAGATTAGAAGAACTGAATGTAAACCACCCAGCATCAGGGCTAGCCCATTATAGATGTCACCTGGTGACAAACTGTAATTAAGATCACACATGTGAAAGCAATGAAGATTTGCTACCAAATTCCAACCTTCGAAGGCACCTTTACCTTTCCTAAGGCTGTTAATAATTGCTCTCCTGTTAAAGGTATCTGGCATGAAATGGAATCTTTTGTCAATGGATTGCCATTTATTTCTTTAATACTGCCTAAAACCTCCTTGGGCTCAGGGCATGAGAAATGTCAAAGGGACATTTTCTGTCTGGAGATATGCGGTTCCAAGGCAGTCACCCCCCAAAACATCGTGGGGAATGCAGAGGCTGTCTGGAATTCCTGACCCTGTTCTTATACCACTTCTTTTAATTCATATTTTCATAGTTTTTTGCTTACTTGTTTTGATCTGTCTTCCCCACTAGACTGTAGGCTACCTGAGGCCAGAGACTGGACTTTGCCTTTTCCACAATTGTTCTATAGAACCTCTTCCTGAGGCCTTAGCATCTGCATCAGTGCATAAGGCAAACATCGCCTGTAATCAAAGACCCTTTAAAAGTTAGCCTGAGAATCTGATATTGAGATCAATAGTAATAACCTCTTCAGTCACCCACAGAGGTCTGTCTGTGTGTACCATGTTACCTTGGGTAGGTCAAAGACCTTGGAAAGGAGCAAACTATTTCTTCATCTGGACGCCAGATGAAGTGCACAGCTCCTCTAGGAACCTTGATATAGGAGAAATATTTTTGTTAACTTTGGAGAGCCCCTCTGAGTAAGTTATAGTGGGACATGGTGGAATCATGGAGCCATGGTGTCTGCTGCATCTGTCACAGAGCTGTCAATAGATATTGGTTAATTGAACAAATGGCCTGCAAAACGTGTCCGTGTGGAACATCTTGAGAGGAAGCATTAATGGGTCAGGAAACTATGTCGGCTCAGAGAATGAGGCACCTGGGAATGTTGTTTGGAAAAAAAGAAATATCTGAGGGACCCAATGGGGGAAGAGAAGTTTCATCTGTCACTTTCAAACATTTCAAGAACTGTCAGAAGAGAAGGCAGAGCTGTTCTCTGCTGGACGAGAGGGAATAACTAGCGTTGAGCTGGGGTTGCAAAGAGGCAAGTTCTGGTTCAATAGGAGCAGAAAAGCTGGGTCACACAGCTGCTAGGAGGGGGGCCTGGATTCCCACCCAGGTATGTCTCACTCTAGACCCCAGAAGTACCCTGGCCACCTTCACATGCTGCCTTTCTCCACGAGAGTCAGCTGGCCACCTGCCTGGCCACAGTGGCACACCCCTGGCTGGCGGGCCCTGTCTTGGGTGGCCGGTGCTCCTCACTCCAGGGCTGATTTTGTGCATTCTTCTTTGCAGCTGTGTTTGCAAGGAAGGATATGAAGGAGATGGGGTGCTGTGTTCCGAGAGGGACCCTTGCATGGGATCAACCCCAGGAGGCTGCAGCCGCAATGTGAGTGTTGGTCTTCATTTCCAACCCGCCCGGGTTTTTAGGAAATCATGAGGGAATGCATTCTGAAAGGCAGTGTCTGGCCGGGCGCAGTGGCACACACCTGTAATCTCATTAGCTTGGGAGACTGAGGCAGGAGGATTGCAAGTTCAAAGCCAGACTCAGCAACAGTGAAGTACTAAGCAACTCATTGAGGCCCTGTCTCTAAATAAAATACAAGATAGAACTGGGGATGTGGGTCAGTGGTCAAGTGGTCCTGAGTCTAATCTCACCACCTCCCAAAAAACGGACAGTGTCTGATTGCCCTTCCTATGCACAAAGCACTTGTGGTTGAGGTTGAATTTTAAAGATGGCTGCCATAGGCTTGCTGAGAACTTTCACTCCCTAAATCAAATATGCAGGAAGCTTTAGATCCTTTAAAAGTTAGCCTGAGAATTAGATATTCAGATCAATAGTAATAACTCTTGATTTAAACTTCCCAGCTTATAAGGGACCTTAATGTACCTGATCTCATTTACTCCTCCCTCCAACCCAGTGAAGTAGGCATTGTTATCCCCATTTCACTAATAAGAAACTGAGAGAGGGGACATTAAGTGACTTGCCCTAATTGTTTTCAGGGGTGTAGCCAGAAGCCACCAATGCTTTCACTAATACTTTAGGAATGTCCCCACCACCCGGCCCTAGTCATCTCCACTCTTTAACTAGCACCCTCGTTTCCTCTCCTGCTGCTCACAATACATGCCCCCCCCCAACCAGAGTGGCTTAAAGTGAATCCGATCTTTTCCCCAGGCTGCAGCCCCTTCAGTAACTCCCCCAGGCTCTGAGGACGAAATCTAGACCCAACTGCCTGGTCCCAGCCACCAGGCTCTTCTAGAGCAAACCCACCTGCCTCAGACAGCCCATCTCAACCACTTAGGTGCCTTTCCCTCTCCCACCTGTCCTTCAGCCTCTGCTGTGGTCATCCCCAGAAATCAGGGGTTGGCATAGTGATTAGAGACCTGGGTTCCTGCCCCTTTGTAGCTGTGTGACCTTGGGCAACACCTGTCTCCCCATCTGAAAAATAAAGACCATATCAGGACGATTATTTACACCTTCCAACCAAAGAAAACACTACTGGCTTAACCAACAACACAGGGACGTGAGCAGCGGTGGCCATTAGCAGGCCAGCTCCAAGCAATTCTGTTCTCTAAATCTTCTTTCCATGGACGTTCATGCAAATAAGCATCTCAATTATTTCCATCGCACTCCTTGTGAATTTGTGTTTCTAGAACATACCTCTGGGTCCCTCTTGACTTTTGCAGTCGCTTGGCTGGGCTGGGGTTCAGGGTCTTGCTACATCTCTTCCTCCTGCAGGCAGAGTGCATCAAAACCAGCACGGGGACCCACACCTGCGTGTGCCAGCAGGGTTGGACGGGGAACGGAAGAGACTGCGTGGAGGTCAACAACTGCCTACTGCCAGGCCGAGGCGGCTGCCACAATAACGCAACCTGTTTGTACGTAGGCCCTGGACAGGTAGGTTGGCCTCGGAAACAGAGAGGAAGCAGGCTTCCTGTGGTGACTTCTTCTCCTGGCCACTGAAGTACTTTGGCTAGAAGTTACTGTGGCTTTCTTCTATCATGTGTGGCGGTGAGAATGCATGGTCACAACAAACCTATGACCTAGGTTTCATTATTATCCCATCTTATCAAAAGGAATTGATGCACCAGGAGGCTAATTTGATCACATCACCTAGAAAATTAAATCATGTGAGATTTGCACCCAGAGAGATTGGCCCCAGAGCTGCCCTCGTAGTCACCACGCTGGACCACACTTTATATGTGTGATTGCTCTACAGCTTACTGACCATTTCTACTTGGCTTCGTTTCATGGAGACCAAGGCAGGGCAGGCTACTGCAAGGGTTGTACAACAAGAAGATAGTCAATGTCACTCAACTGCAAACTTAAAAACTTTAAAATGATCACTTTTGCCATGCATATTCTAGTAGAATTCTTTAAAAGAGGAAAAGATAAAATTCAATTCAAATTGATTTAAAAAGCAAAGGGACTATTTTGGCTCACACAACTATAAAGTCCATGCACAGGTGTGGCTGCAGCATGATTCAGGGCTCAGCAAGCAGCGTGAAGGAGCCACACCTTGACCCTGCTGCTTCTCAGGCTCCTGGGTGAGGGATGGTCTCCTGCAGCTTCAGACTTACACCATCACAACACTGAGAAGAACAGAGAACATTTTCTAGTAACTTCCACCTCAAATCCAGGATTCGTTCTCTTTCACTGGCTCAAAATGAGTGTGTTCACCACCCTGCTCGTCTGACACTCCCCTGAGCACAGCTCCAGAAATTGTGGCCAGGCTGTGGGTTGTAATGACAAGCCCGAATTCAAGTCCTGTGCTCCCACCCTTGGCTGGAGGAATCAGAAAAGTATTTTATTATGTAGACCAAGAAAAAGGGGGAGGATATCCCCAAAGTCAAAGCAGAGTACAGTTTCCAGGAGAGAGAACAGATGTGGGCTGACAAAATAAATTCCCTCCCTCTTTGATCCAGGGCTTCTCGGTGCCTACTCTGGTTCAGTCAATAGGCTCAGTGCTGGGGACAAGAGATTACCAGGGCCAGGGCTCTCAGCCAGCCCCAGAGAAATACAGTCTGGTGCCAGGTGACAGACAAACATAGGAAAAATAAAGTGATAGGGGCTGGGGTTGTGGCTCAGTGGTAGAGCACTCGCTTAGCATGCGTGAGGCCCTGGGTTCGATCCTCATCACCACGTAAAAATGAAATAAAGATATTGTGTGTCCACCTTCAACTAAAAAGTAAGATTAAAAAAAATTAAAAAATTAAGTGACAAATGCTGCAAGATCTGTGCAGAGGGAGTCCCACGGTCTGGTTGTTCCACAGCGTCTGGAAGCTGGTTTCCTACTGATCCTTCTCCTTTCTCTGACAGCAGCCGCTGCTCCTGGGTCTGCAGTCAATGAGCTTTCAAATGAAGCCGCAGGAATCCTAATGGAAGAGCTCACTGCAGTCTCATATCTCGCTGAGCATTTAGTTAATGATTGCATTAGTTTTAGATTCCTCACTCAAATTGCCAAACTGCACTTAAGCAAAGAAAAAAAAAATGTCTTGATGTCTGTATTTGTTTTTAGAGCTATTGTAACAAAGCAGCACACACAGGGTGGCATAGAACAACAAGAGTATCATCTCACATTTATGGAGGCTGGAGGTCTGAGGTCAATTGTCATCAGGATTGATTCCTTCTGACGGCTGTGAGGGAGAATCTGTCCCTTGCCTCTCCCCTAGCTTCAGGTGGCTTGATGGCCATCTTCTTCGTTCCTGGGCTTGTAGACACATCACCCTGATCTTCACCTTCATGTTCATGTGATGTTCTCCCTGGGTACATGTCTGTCTCAAAGTCCTCCTTTTTATATAAGGACACTGGTCAGATTGGGTTCTGGTCTTTTCCAGCATGACCCCATCTTAACTAATTACAGAAGAGCAACCCCATTTTCAAAAAAGGGAGTCAGAACTTCAACATATGAACTTGAGGTTGAGGGGACACAATTCGACCCCCACAGTATGGATCCCCTCTGTGCTGCAGATAAATGTGAAAATCATCCCGATGGGGGCAGGGGAGAGGGAGACAGAGACAGGGAAGGTTTCTTTATGACATATATAAGAAACAGAATAGACCATATATAAAACTGCCCTCAGTTAGGACTAGTTGGCTTGAAAAGTTTGGGTCATACCAAATAGATACTAACCTGCATGTGCTTCTGTATCCTGTATAATTGTATATATGATATACATACTTACCTTGTAAAGCACACATACCAGATAATACTTGTGCTTTTAAAGATAACGATTCATAAATGGAAGTTCTGTTCACTTCTTTCCTCAGCCTAAGGGGTTGTCTTGTGCCGCCTCTGGGGTGCATGTATCTGCTTCTGATACTAATCCCCAAGTAATTTTCCACCAAACACATGCACACCTTCCCACCTGTATTCAGTTCTCCTGACATTTGCCCTCAGCTTGAATGACCTCTGCACCTCTCTTTGTCCTCTACCAAGGATCAGTCATGTCTCACTTTCCAGAACATTCCCAACCCATCCTGCCTCCTCTGAATGATAGCAATCCCATCACATAAGCACCTCATGTGCCAGTGAAGCCACAAAACTTCTAGTATCTCTTTTTTAGTGTTTATTAAGGTTGGATCCTTCTTATTTATTTTTATGTACTTATGCTTTGCCTTCCTCTAGGTATATTGTGGGCTCCATAATAGTTCCCAATACCTGTTTTTTTTTTAATCCATTAAAATAATTGCTCCTTTTTACAATTATGTTTTAAATTCAAAGATATGGAATGACGATGGAAAACATTTTGGAAAATAGAAAAGGAGGGGAAAATTAAGACCACTCACAATGTCCCCACAATCACCATTGATATGTTGGTGTGTTTGGTTTTTCTGGTCTTTTGGCGGGGGCAGGGTTTTTTTTTTTTTTTTTTAGTTTCCTCTAATTTCTGTAATCACAGTTTTGCTGGTTCCTTATCTATATTGAACCCAAGCATTTCCTCATTTTGTCACATGGCCCATCATCTTCATCAAAGGTACTTAATAGCATGATCAGGGCCACTGCTTATATAGCATAGCTTCTGTACAGCACAAAGTACCTAATCTGTGGGGAAGTGGGGGCTGAAAGGCAGACGGCACCCTGCCACCAAATCCTGCATCCCAGTGTGGGACTAAACCTTCACAGAGGAAGGGGCACTTTATTTGCATGAAGGTGCAATTCACCTGTAGAGCCAGGTGCCTATGGGTTGTCTATGTGGGTTGTCTTTGCCTTACTCAAATTTACCTACTATGGAAGGAGACCTTTTCTAGATTGAACAAGGTGTCCTCTAGGCTAACAATAGCTCTGTGCATGAATCTCCACCAAGTTGATACCCCATGGCTTGCCCTTTCTCTCCCAGGTATGGGGGCCAACTTTTACAATGTGATGCTAGTAGGCTCTAAATTCTCTCCAAGACTATCTACACAGGCCCTTCTAGGGTCAAGTATTCAAAAAGAAAGTACCAGGGAGCTATACGACTGGGAGATGTAGTGCAGAACGTGTAGACTAACAGCTCTAAAATCTGATATCAAACAAAAGACATCATCAGTATTCTCTAGGAGGGCTGAGCAACGATGGTTTCCTTTATTTATTTTCCAGTGCCTTGGGAAGGCAAAGGCTTGGAAACCACTTGCTTTCAACAATCCCCTTTAACTATGTCTTTGGAATTGTAGAATGAATGTGAGTGCAAGAAAGGATTTCGAGGAAATGGGATTGACTGTGAACCAATAATTTCATGCTTGGAACAAACTGGGAAATGTCATCCTCTGGTGAGTTACTTGACTTTTTGTCATTACTTAAAAAAAAAAGAGCTTGAGAAAGAAAGAAATTAGATTATTTCTTATCAGAATCCCTCGTGCTCCCAAAGGGAGCCCCTAAGCAGAATATGAACAGTTATTGCAATTTTCACTCCATTTCAAAGTTTGGAAGAACGGATGTAGGGTTGCCAGATGAAATACAGGACACCCAGTTGGATTTGAATCTCTGATACAAAAAGAATAAGTTTTCAGCAAAATTATAGCCAAAATAATGCATAAGGAAAGCTTGTACTAAAACTTATTCATCATTCATCTGAAACTCGAATTTAACTGTGCCTTGTATCTTTCATTTTCTAAATCTGGCAGAGAACAAAAGTAAGATTTTATTTTTAAAAATGTTTTCATTGGTGCATGATAGTTATACATAATGGTGAGGTTCATTCTGACATAATTATAGATGCATGGAGTATAATTTGCTCCACTTCAGGACTCAGTACTTCCTTTTTCATCCCCTTCTCCCTCCCCTCATTCTCTTCCTTATTCTACTGGTCTTCCTTCTATTTATGTATTATTTTTAATTGGTGCTTTTGTAGATATACATATATGTGGAAATCACTGTGGTGTATTCACATAAGTACATAGCATCATTTGGTCAATTTTATTCCTCCCATTCTCTACCCCTCTTTCCTCCCCCTCAATGCCCTTCCTCTATTCCACAGATCTCCCCTGTATTTTCATGGAATCCCTCTTTTTCTTCTCCCTTATTTTGCTCTAGTTTCCACATATGAGAGAAAACCTTCAAGCCTTGACTTGCTGGGTCTGGCTTATTTCGCTTAACACGATATCCTCCAGTTCTATCCATTTACCAGCAAATGCCATCATTTCATTCTTCAAAGAAAGAATTTCAATGTGGTTAAATAAGAGCTGTGCCTGCCATACAGACAGGAGCCTTTCCCCGCAACACTGATGGGTCAGTGGGTCCCTCCCACCCTCTTTCAGCCCACATGTGTGGATCTCACCGTAGACGGAACACATTGTCTCACCGACTTAATTCAGGTGTAACGTTCAGCTAGAAAACAAAACATGTCCTTCACCTTGGTTTCATCAGGCAACCTGTCAGTTTGCTTCTGCTGGTGTCTGGAGCTGTGTTTGTCAAGAGGGTTATGAAGGAGATGGCCTCCTGTGCTATGGAAATGCAGCCATGGTAAGTCATTGGTGAGGGACTCAAGTACGGAATGAAGACAAACCCTAAGGAGGGCTGGGGATGTAGTTCAGTGACAGAGCTCTTGCCTCGCATGTGTGAGGCTCTGGGTTCCATCCCCCATACCACAAAAGAAACACGACAACAACACAGGGCAAATAAACCTCTTAAGAGCTCTCCTTGAACATGCTCTATCTACACATTCTTTGCTCCAGGAGATTTTATATGAGGCAAGGTGCTTCTCACAGAAGCCATACAGGCTCTGTGGCATTTTTCATGAGCTGCAGGGAGTTAACTTTTATTTGGCACCTTCTGGATGCCAAGTAGTCCTGACTCCTCTTTCTTGCTAATTTGTCTCTTCTTCCCACGTCCCAAATGAACGACTGACTGGCCTGGCTAAGCTGCCTGGTCTGTCCTGCCTACACAGAGTCTCTCCCACAGGTACCCAGAGCACCCTGGCTTACCGCTGTCAGAAGTGTGTGTGTGTGAGTGTGTGTGTGTGTGCGTGTGTGTGTGTGCATGTGTGTGGGTGCATGGGTGTGAACTTTGTATCAGGCATTTTACTAAGTTCTAAACGTGCCACAGTATTTCATTTAAACCTCACAACAACCCTCAACAATAGTTTGATGCTATTAGTGCCCATCTTACAGGTGAGGAAACTGAGAGGCTAAGCAAACTTGCCTGCGGTCAGTGACCATCTAAGTGCAGAGACACTTAACTGCCGATGTAGAGTATTCTATCCATACAGTCAGGGTCACACCAAGTCGTCACTGTCCCTGCATTGGTCCATCTCCTCCAGCCCTGAAAAATAAACTCCTGAGGGAAGGTCTCCATCTTGTTTCCTAAGCCACTCATGTTGCTTGCAAATATGTGTCTGAATGCGACATTTTCTCATCACTTCCCATTGCTATTTAGGTCCCCTTCCTCCTCTCTCCATGGGCACACCAACCCCCCAGGGTCAGCCTCCTGAACTGAGAGCCCTGCTCCACTGCTGGTCCCTGGAGATGCCATGGCATCCAACAGGCAGGATGCTGTTCAGGACTGGTCCCGCTCAGATCAGGCCAAGCAGCTAACTAGACACCCTGGCACAGAGCTCAGACTCCCACACTTTTTCTGTGCTGTCCATGGGCCACATTGCTTAAGACCCTAAAATTCTCCTCTCACCTTGTCCCTCACCTTCTGTGGAAAATAAGGTGGGCCCTGCCATCAGTCAGGGCCCATCCCCTCAAAACTTCCCCTCTAAGGGATTATTCAAGCATCTCAGTTCTCATGCTAGTTAACTTTCTAAACTTTTTAACAAGTGTTTACTAATTTATTAAATAGCCTCAGCTGCCTTCAAACAGGAATTGAACTCTGAGATTTATTGTCTTGATGTAAATCGGCATATAATATTGCTCTTGCACTTCAGTGATAAAAAATTGAGTTTTTTTAAGTGTCATCATTCACATTATCTGATTTTCTTAATCCCAGGAGGAAAGCCTTGTCAGATTCAATTTTCAGATAAGACACTTGTGTTCTCAGAGAGAGTAAGTGGCTTTCCCAAGATCACACAGCTGGTAAATTGCAAACCCAAGATTTGAGACCTGTCTTTTTTAAAACAAAGTCTAGAGTTGTTGTTGTTCACACCTTCAAATGTCACTGATGACCAGCAGTGTTGGTTATTTTTATAAGTCTTTTCTTTTCCTCCAAACAAATACAAGCTACAGAAGGACAGACCTTACCTTTGCCCTTCCCTATCCTGCTTCCTTTCTTCATTCCATCCCAGTGCCCTTGTGGTGGCTCCAATAGTTAACAAATTTTGCAGTGAATAAATTTAAAACAAGTGACTAAAACTTATGAGAATTGACTGCATGCCAGCCTCTATTCTAAGCCCTTTAGAAACATTAACGCCTCTATTTCTCACACCAACCCTATGAGTTGGAACTTTTATTATCCCCATTTTATAGATGAGAAAAAAATTGAGGTGCATTAAATACCTTACCCAGGAAACTAGGAAATGGCTGAATCGAATGAACATGCAAGTGGTTTGAATCCGTGCTCCACGCCACCCCTCAGCATAGGCTCTGAAAGGGCCTATTTGCTGAGCTTTGTGGCCCACCCTTAGGGTCTACATAGCCATGTTCTAAATTCAGGTTGTTGCTTTACTTGGAGTTTCTGGAATTAATTCTTTACCTCAATCTGGAGGATAATCAAGCCCCCTAAGTGTGAAGGTGCAACTCTGGCCACATGGAAATTCAGCTAGCTTGGGCACCCATCCATGTCAGTGTCAGGGAGGTGGCCCAGAAAACACGCCCCGCCCTTGAGGGCCAAGTACAGGCTGCCTAGAAATGCTTCTCATTGTTTCTTCTCTTGTGTTCTCTCTCCTCTCTCCCGCCCTCCTTGCCTGCAATGAATAAGGAATTGTCATTCCTCTCAGAAGCAGCTATATTTAACCAATGGATAAATGTGAGTACCCTCCTTGCAATTTAGTATTGGCAACCTATGTGATTTTAGAAATCTGGAACGTATATGATAGAAAATTGAAAATTCAGCTGATAAGGAGGGAGGGGGGTTTGTCCTGAACAGTGGTTCTCAACCCTGACTGTGCTTGAGAGTCACAGGGAACACATTTTTACACACACACACACACACACACACATATATATGTATATATACGCACCTTTGCTTGGAACCCCCCCACACCCTGCCAAGACTCTGATCTGCTAGGTCAGAGGCTTGCCCTGGGCATCAGTATATTTTCAAAGCTGCCCAGGTGACGCTGGCATATAGCTGGGACTAGGAATTTATGGTCTATGGTAAGCTGGGGTGGTCAACCTTTCAACCAATTCAAATATATATGAATAGACTTGTTCATTAGATAGATTTTTTTTTAAATTAATATCATTCATGTTGTAGGTCACCAAGTTAGATTTGGATAACTGCTACCAGGGATATTTCATATGTGCCTAGCTCTCAGCTCAACGTGCCCAGAAGAGCTTGTCCTTCGCCCCTGGAAAGTATCATAATAATGAATCCAGTCCCACCCTAGCCAGCTA
This sequence comes from Marmota monax, assembly GCF_021218885.2. Classification (NCBI taxonomy): domain Eukaryota; kingdom Metazoa; phylum Chordata; class Mammalia; order Rodentia; family Sciuridae; genus Marmota; species Marmota monax. The sequence continues at coordinate 2,388,335 of NW_026695202.1, forward strand.
TCAGAATCTCTGTCCCCTCTGAATGCACCTAGGTGGCTGTTCCAGCCAGCCATCCTGATCAATGGTTTAACCCCTTTCAATTAGCACAAGCAGGATGGGTCCTGCCTGGTCAGCACCCACTCTGGGACAGCTCCCTGTTGCTTCTGTACAGAGCTGTTCCAATCGCCCTCCCCCTATGGGCAAAGAGGGAATTGAGAGCCCTCTTCTGAGCGCACTGATTTCCACCTAGACCTGTCACCCACGCGGCCACCCATGTGCACACACCTGCCCCGTGCTGTGCCTGATCCCACTCTGACTAGCTCACAAGAGCTGACTGCACATTTTTTTACAACTCCACTTTCAATGCTGTCACGTTGCTTGCTTGAAATTAGCCCCAATGGGAATATTTACACCTGAGAAGTCAGCAAATGCTACAAACCAAAGTGTCTCCCCTCCCCATCCTAGAGATCCAGATGTTACTCATAACCATGACACTGCTTCTACCCAGAGCTGGTTCTCTAGCAAGAACAAAATGTCGGTGACGATCAATCTCAGGTTTCCATTCTCTTCCATGTTGAAACTGTTCCTATAATCTCCCCACCATCCTCACTGGAAAGATTTTCCAGAATTTTCATGGTTTTTTTTTTATGTGTCTGCATACACACACACACACACAGAGAGAGAGAGAGAGAGAGAGAGAGAGAGAAAGAGAGAGAGAGAGAGAGTGTTCTATCAGGACCATTTCTTTAGCTCTTCATTTACACTACAGTGTAAAGTACCTATAGCAACTCAAAGTGTGACCTGTTCAGGAAAAGTTGTGTTTTGACAAGACAATAGAATGAGTCTCAAAAGATAATATGAATCATCAACCAGTGGTTAGGATGGATTTGGAGACGGACCTAGGAGGACCTCGCCAGTATCCCTGGAATTACATCACATGCAATATTGTCACCTCTGCCAGGTATTCCAGTATTCAAGTATTCCATTAGTCCCCTAACATGAGTCTCTTTTTTTTCCTGGCATGACTCAGAATGCTTCTCTACGGCTCATGTTGTCCACCACCTCGAACCTCACTGTCCTTGTGCCCTCCCACCAAGCTATCGAGAACATGGACCAAGACGAGAAAACCTTCTGGCTGTCCCAGAGCCACATTCCAGCCTTGATAAAGTGAGAGCTCTTTATTTTACTCACCAGGACCTCTGACGGGCATCCGTGGGAACATAGAAGATTGATGTAGGGAAGCCACATGGTCCTTCACATCCTTCAACTGAGCCTCCTCCCTGCCCTCTGCCCTAGGACAGTAAGCTGGCATTATTGACAGGCAGCTCTGTGCCATGCACTGTTCTGCTTTGCATAAGACTTTCAGTTCAGCCACCCCCCCCCCAGCAACAATCCGAAGAAACGGGTGTTATAATTATTCTTATTTTACAGATGTGGAAACTGAGGCACTGGGTGGTTAAGTAACTAACTCAAGCCAACACTGATACCTGCAGAGGGAATTTGAAATTTGAATATGGCCATCTGGCTCCAGAGCTTATTCTCCTGACTTCTCAGTGATAGCGCCTTGCACCTGGATATTTCATTCTAACCCTGTGGTCTGTTGTTTTAGATACCACACGCTCCTAGGCACGTATGGAGTGGCAGATCTGCAGAACCTGTCATCTTCTGACATGCTGGCAACATCTTTGCAGGGCAACTTCCTTCACCTGGAGAAGGTGGATGGGGTAAGAGAGCTCTTTAATTTGTTTGCTTGAAACATAGATAGCATCTGTGTTCATATTGTACTTTTTAAATTTTTGTGATGTGAAAATTTCCTAGTATGTGTGAAAATGGAGCCCCAGGTGGACATCACCCAGCCTCAACAATCAGCACATATTCACACACATGTGCAGGTGTGCACACACATACACATACACACGCTACCCTATGAAATGTGGCCATGTTTATATTGATTGGCCACAGGCTCCTCCTGGCAGACACAGATGGATACAGAGAGGATGAAGGATGTACAATTCCACAACTTCTTTTTTTTTTTTTTTTGCATCTGGCTAACTAAGAACTGGTTATTAGTAACTAACTAATGGCGTCAGCAAAGATCATTAAAACTTTACAGGAAGTGAGAGGCCTGCAACAATACCTACTGAGCACCTACTATGCACAGGCCTGGATCTCAGTGCTGGAGGTCAGGCAGCACCCAAGGGAGAGCCCAGCCCCAGGGAAGCTCATCGTCTGGCAGTCCTAGAGAGTGTCCAGGACTCTGATTTCAAATCCCAGGAGGAAACCTGGTTGCCTGGCTGCATGTGACAGTGTTTTAAAGCTCTTTCCATGAATTACACCGATAAGACAAGGGTTCTGCCAGCAACAACTGCTACACAGGGCATCACGGCCACAGTCAAAACCGCCTGAGAATCGCTGCTGTGGAGTGTCCCTGCGTCCTGCCCAGCAGTGAGCACTGGGGCAAGGACCCGTTCAGTTTAGAAAGTAGACAACACCTACATATGGTCCTGTGGATATTTTTGTGTGTCTTGTTCTGATAATTCCAGTGATGCTCGTGTTATTTTCTGAGTTTTTAGAATAAAAATTTGAGGTGCAAAGACACAGCTGGGCTGGAGGGATAAGTTCCAGTGTACTGCCACACAGAAGGGACAATATTGAAGCATATAAATCAAATAGCTAGAAGAGAGGCTTTTGAATATTCTCATAACAAAGAAATAAATTATTAAGGTGATGGGTAACCTAAGTATACAGAATTAATCATTACCCAATGTATACATGCACTAAAATATCACACTGTGACCCACAGTATATACAATTATCTATCAACTAGAAGATAAGTTTTAAAAAATTGTATCTATTTAAAGTGTGCAGCATGATGTTTTCATGTACACATGCATTATGAAATGGTTACTGCAGTCATGCTAATGTGTTGGTGTTTTAATTCATTGATTCTCTTAGCAACATTAACTGAACATCCACCCTGGGCAGGCATATCCCAGGCTCTAGAGATTCAAAATCCATCAAGGCCCCTGACCTAGACAGGCTAAATGTCAAAGACACGTTTTTTTATTTGTTTATTTTTTTTTCCTCCCTGAATATATACATACAGGGAGTATAACTCCCCATTTTTGTGGTTGTATGTGATGTGGAGTTACTCTGGCTGTGTCTTCATATATGAACATAGGAAGTTGTGTCCCATTCATTCTACTGTCTTTCCCATTTCCATCACCCTCCCCCCCACTGCCCTGTCCAATCCAGTGAACCTCCCTCCTCCTTCCCCTCTCCCCACCTATTGTGAGTCAGCTCTGCATATCAGAGAGAACATTCAGACTTTGGTTTTGGGTCTTGGCTTATTTCACTTAGCATGGCAGTCTCCAGTTTCATCCATTTACCAGCAAATGTCATAATTTCATTCTTTTAATGGCTGAGTAATATTCCATTGTGTTTATGTACCACATTTTTTAATCCATTCATCTGTTGAAGGGCATCTAGGAAGATTCCATAGCTTAGCTATTGTGAATTGAGTTGCTATATACATTGTTGTGGCTGTGTCACAGAAGTATTGCTGATATTAAGTCCTTTGGTTATATGCCAAGGAATGAGATAACTGGATCAAATGGTGGTTCCGTTCCAAGTTTTCTGAGGAATCTCCATACTGCCTTTTAGAGTGGTTGCACCAATTTACAGTCTCATCAGCAACATATGAGTGTACCTTTCCCCTACATCCCCACCAACATTTATTGTTACTTATTTTCTTAATAATTGCCATCTTAACTGGAGTGAGGTAAAATCTCAATGTAGTTTTAATTTGTATTTCTCTAATTGCTAAAGATGTTTTTTATATATATTTGTTGATCAATTGTATTTCTTCTTCTGTGAAGTGTCTATTCAGTTCCATAGCCAATTGATTCCATATAGGAATCAATTGCGTTCCTATACATGATGTATAGGAATGCAATTGATTTATGGGTGTTAATTTTATAACTTATAAGTTCTAGAAGTTTTCTAGTGGAGTTTTTGGATCTTCTAAATATAGAGTCATGTCATCAGCAAATAGTGATTGGGTGATTTGGGTTTTTTGGTGTTAAGTGTTTTGAGTTCTTTATATATCCTGGAGATTAATGCTTTATCTGAGGTGCATGTGGCACAAATTTTCTCCCATTCTGTAGGCTCTCTCTTCACATTCTTGATTGTTCCTTTATTGAGAAGAAGCTTGTCAGTTTGAATCCATCCCATTTATTGATTCCTGATTTTACTTCTTGTGCTTTATAAGTCTTGTCAGTAAGTAAAGTCAGTTCCTAAGCTGACATGGTGAAGATTTGGGCCTACTTTTTCTTCTATTAGGCACAAGGTCTCTGTTCTAGTCCTTGATCCACTAAGTCCTTGATCCACTTTGAGTTGATTTTTGTGCAGGGTGAGAGATAGAAGTTTAGTTTCATTTTGCTACATATTGATTTCCAGTTTTCCCAGTACCATTTGTTGAAGAGGCTATCTTTTCTCCAATTAAAGTTTGGGGCACCTTTGTTTAGTATGAAATAACTATATTTATGTGGGTTTGTCTCTGTGTCCTTTATTCTGTACCATTGGTCACCATGTCTGTTTTCATTCCAATACCATGCTGTTTTTGTGACTATGGCTCTGTAGTATAGTTTAAGGTCTGGTATTATGATGCCTCCTGCTTAACTTTTCTTGCTAGGGATTGTTTTAGCTATATTGGGTCTTTTGTTTTTCCAAATGAATTTCATGATTGATTTTTCTAGTTCTATGAAGAATGTCATTGGAATTTTAGTAGGAATTGTATTAAATCTGTATAATGCTTTTGGTAGTTTGGCCATTTTGACAATATTAATTCTGCCTATCCAAGAACATGGGAGGTCTTTCCATCTTCTAAGATCTTTTTCAATTTCTTTCTTTAGAGTTCTGTAGTTTTCATTGTAGAGGTCTTTCACCTCTTTTGTTAAATTGATTCCCAGAAAATTTTTTAGACTATTGTAAATAGAATAGTTTTCTTAATTTCTTTTTCAGTTTATTCACTGATGTATAGGAATGCAATTGATTTATGGGTGTTAATTTTATATCCTGCTGTTTTGCTGAATTCACTTATAAGTTCTAGAAGTTTTCTAGTGGAGTTTTTGGATCTTCTAAATATAGAGTCATGTCATCAGCAAATAGTGATAGTTTGAGATCTTCTTTTCCTATTTGTATCCCTTTAATTTCTTTCTTTTGCCTAATTTCTCTAGCTAACGTTTCCAGGAATATGTTAAATAGAAGTGGTGAAAGAGGACATCCCTGTCTTGTTCCAGTTTTTTTTTTTTTTATTGTTGGTTGTTCAAAACATTACATAGTTCTTGTTCCAGTTTTTAGAGGGAGTGCTTCTAATTTTTCTCCATTTAGAATGATGTTGGCCTTGGGCTTAGCATAGATAGCTTTTACAATGCTAGGTGTGTTCTTACTGTACCTAGTTTTCCTAGTGGTTTGAACATGAAAGGGTGCTGTATTTTGTCAAATGCTTTTTCTGCATCTATTGAGATGATCATATGATTTTTGTCTTTAAGTCTATTGATGTGATGAATTATGTTTATTTATTTCTGTATGTTGAACCAACTTTTTTCTCTGGGATGAACTCCGTTTGATCATAGTGCACTATGTTTTTAATATGTTTTTGTATGTGATCTGCCAAGACTTTATTAAGAATTTTTGCATCTGTGTTCATCAGGCATATTGGTCTGAAATTTTCTTGCCTTGATGTATCTTTGTCTGATTTTGGTATCAGGGTGATACTAGCTTCATAAAGTGAGTTTGGACGGGTTCCCTCTTTTTCTGTTTCATGGAATAACTGAGGAGGATTGGTGTTAGTTCTTCCAAAGTCATGTTTTTAATGAGTTTATTCCTATACCTAATATAAATATCTCTTTAACCAAGAGAGATGTACACAGTGGCCACTGCTCAGGGAACTTGGGAGCTGCCCAAAGTGAGAAAAGTCTCCGTCACCCAGGGCTCCCAGGAGGAATTTCAAATAAAGGGTCACGATGACTAGGTGTGGTGGCGCATGCCTGTAATCTTAGTAGCTGGAAGGCTGAGGCAGGAGAATCACAAGTTCAAAGCCAGCCTCAGCAACTCAGCAAGGCCCTAAGTAATTCAGTGAGAACCTATCTCTAAATAAAATATTAAAAAGGGCTGGGAGTGTGGCTCAGTGATTAAGTTCTCTGGGTTCCATTCCCAGAACCAGTACCAAAGAGGGAGGGGGATCACGATGAGGAGAAGAAGAGGGTGGAGCTCAGTTGCTCTACCTGGCTGGTGGCTGGCTGGGTAGCTCGGGTTTTACTTAGCCACACTTCTAAATAATTGATAGTCCTAAAAAGTGGTTAGATTCTGACCAGAAAATTCAGCTTCTGTCTGTATCAATTTTCTGGGGCTGTTATAACAACAGAAATGTACTGTCTTGTGGTTCTGATGGTCGGAGTCCAACATGAAGGTGTTGGCAGAGTAGGGTCCTTCTGAGGCTGGGAGGGAAGGCACAGCTGCAGGCCCGCATCCTGGGCTGGCAGCTGTCATGCTGATTGATCACATGGCGTCTCCCTGGGTAGCAGTCTCCGTGCAAACTCCCCCTATTTGTAAGGACACCTGTCGTGTTGGATTAGGGCCCACTATAAAGGCTTAATTTTAACTGGAGTATGTCCTAAGTACCCTACTTATTTAAATAAGATCACAATCTGAGGTCCTGGAGGTTAGGGCCTCAATGCATGAATTGTGGGGTTAGGGTACTCAGTACTATCTGCATTTTTTTTCAAACTGTGGGGTCACCTTATCATTAAGGTAAACTCACCCAGTACTTTTTTTAGTGAAATAAAATAGAATGAAATAGAATTGATAACAGTGAACTCCTGCATAGTAGGGGAAAATACCCTTTCATTTTTTTGTGTGTGTGATGTCTAATAAGTCACAATTCAAAGGTATTTCTTACTCTGGGTGTAAAGTGTTAAGGTCACTGCTGTTCAAGGAGTGCAAAACCCAGAGATAATTTGTACCGTCCTCTGTCCAGTTTTAAGAGGACAGTGGAACAAGTTGCCAACAGACCAAAGAAGACAAGATGTAAGACAAGGTTTATGGAGAAATGCTTATGGGAAGATCCAGGGGCAACAGGCTGGTCAGGTGCTTCACCAGGAAGTACAGTGGTGACAGGCTGGGCAGGTGCACCTCCTCACAAGGCTTTGTCCAGGGGAGGCCAGCTAGATGAGGTCTCTCTCTGTGGTGCTCTGATCTGCACCAGTTACCACAGGGAGGGACTTTACAGGTTGGGTTCAGAAGCAGCAGCATCTTGTCTTGCTTTGTCCACCGGATGACCACAGTCTCAAGCCAGCATGCAAGAAAGTAGCTTCCTACACATAACCCTAACTTGTCCTGGTTCCCAGTCTGCACCAGAGAAAGCCCATGTCCTTGGGGACAATGTTCATCTGCGCATTCTCACCCAGACTCGCTGATATTGTTCCCTGTCCCAAAGCCAGGTGCTTAGGAATGGCAAGAGGCATTTTAGGGACCAGGCGTTTTACTGTCCTCCTTTTCTCCAAGGATGACACATAGTTCAATCCTGAGGTTGGCTGTGTAAACACTCACCTCCCCACTGGGGTTTACATTTGCAGAATATCACCATCGAAGGAGCGTCCATTGTTGATGGGGACAATGTGGCCACCAATGGAGTGATACACATCATCAGCAAGGTGAGGGCTTCCGCTCTGTACACACTCAGCGTCCCCCCTCTTTGTCATCTGTCCTTCTGTATGGTATCGTTTTGGGAAAATTAAACATGCTCGGTCTTATTATAAAAGAAACCTGTCTTGTGCTTCATCTTAAAGCCATTTAGAGTCAGACTCAGCCACCCTTTCCCCAGCCTGTGCTCCACCACAAGCCCTCTGTCAAATGCAGCCACAAATATCATCTTTCCTGAGTATAGAAAGGTCGTAACAGGCCTGTGAGCCTCCTAGCATCGGGAGTCTCATAATCGAGAACTAGGGGAGGAGGCCAGGGGTGCGATCCAAAAGGTTCTAAGGGAAAAAAATAAAAAGCGGTAGAAAAAGTATGATTAGATTTTCATTTTCTGCTAAGTCTCAATTCAACAGCTTTCAAAGGTATGACATGGAAAAAAATAGGAAACGGAGTTGTGAGCTACCCTATCATTTTCAGTTACTATATTAGGATCTTCATTCAAACTGAAAGAACACACTTTCAGAAGGTAGAAGATGAGGAGAGACAATTAACCCATTGCATTTTAACTAAAATTATTCTCACTTGGCAATTATATACTCACTTTTTTATTTGAAGCTGTTGAAAAAGTCCACTGTTCCTGTTCAGAAGAGAAAGGGTATTTGTTAGAATCCTGGGTCTACAATTTTGCAAAGATCTTGCAGCCTCCTGAGTTCCCAAGAGGCCGTAAGAAGCACATTTTAAGCATGTGATTCACTACTGGCAGGAAACTGGGACTTCATGTAATACAAAGCAACATCACCTAACAGGGGTGTTTCTCTTGTCCACCCCTGGCTTTCCAAAATACTGAAATGACTTTTAAAAACATCAAATTATCTCTTGTCCCTTCCTCCTTTTTTTGAATGGATGCAACCTTCCTTAGTAGAGTGGCACCCCAAATCATCTCCTACACTGACCCTATTACCATGGGGCCAGTCCACATCTCACCCCCTCTCGGGAGTCCTCCCTAATCCAAGCAGCCCAAATTACTGAGGATAAATTCTAAAGTGTCAAGAGGATAAATTCTAAAGTCATACGGAGTCTGGGCTGGGAAACTTGTCTGTTGTGTGACCTTGGGCAAGTCACATAACTTCTCTGAGCCTTGTTTTTCTTCCACATGAGGATTAAATAACTGTCTATCTTTATGCCTGCTGCCGAGTAGACCATCAATAAATATTAATTTCATCCCCTTCTTCTTCCTCTGAAATTCCCTGGGAGCTTTACATAGTATGTATTTGGCTAGCTATCAATTTTCTCATGTTGATAATTATTTCTTATGGTGTAGGTCATGAACCCCTCTAGTGATGGCATGTCCCTCTGCATGTCCTGCCCAGTTCTTTGCTTAGACTCTGGTTGCCTGAACCCTACTGGGCTCCTGCAGTATCTGTCCTCTGGCATCAAGATCCCTTTATCAGAACTGCCATGTACAGTTGTGCAAATTGTGCCCTGAACAAAGGAGCCTGGCCAAGGGGTGGAGTGGAGTTCCAAACTCCAGCCCACAGCACTTGCTATGATTTGTGCCCATTTAGGGTTCTGGAGAAAGGGGTACCTCTTTTAAAAATGGCAGTGGCCTTCTTAATCACGTATGATTATGTGACATGGACATAGAAACCAAGTCTATCACACCATTGCCTCATAGCTCTCAAACCTGTCACTTCCCTTCTAAGCAACTCAAGTCCTTCCTCCCCCTGGAGCTCCAGAAACTCAGAAGTGTCTCATCTTCCTGTGACCCAGAGACTGGCAACTTCCTCTGTGAATATCCAGATTGTGACTATTTGACTTTGCAGCTCATTTGGTCTCTGTCACAACCATTCAATTCTACCATTGTCACGCAAAATCAGTCTTAGACAACGTGTCCACGAATGTGCATGGCTGTGCTCCAGTCAACTTGATTTTCAAATATGGCAGCACACTGGACCAGGCCGACTCCAGTAATATGGATGTCGGTTCCCCGGGGCAGGACACAGGCCTCAGTCACATTTGTCTATCTGTGCCTGGCTCATGGTATTGGCTGAAGATGACAGGATGAGAGAAACATTCCAGTGGCAGGTTCTTCCACCTGAAAAGGTTCTAGATAGAATGAGAAGATGGAAATTGTTTTCTTGCCCAGAAGGTCAGCCATACCAACTTTACACATGCAAATGCCTGTATGGACCAGATGGGTGAGGAAATGAGCAGGGGGAAGGCCCTAGGGAGAGGTGGAGACCTTAACCAAGGCGGCTGCTGCCACTCTCTGCACGTGCTCTTATCAGTGGGCTTGCTGACGGATATTTTTAAAGTCAGGAATCTACATCTTTATGTAAAAATTCCCTTTGTTTATCACACTGCCTGAGCCAAGAAGAACATTTGTACAAGGCAGATTCAGGCTCCTGGGTTACAGTAGACTTCAGGCTTCTGGAAAGAAATGAAATTTCTTGAAGAATAAGCAAAAGGACAAGAAATAAAGGATTTTAGCTGCAGCCTGTTGTAGGTCAGTTAGATTTTAATCTACTCCAGACGGAGTAGATTAAAGAAAGTTAGAATGGATTCCTCAGGGGGAGCCAGGAACTCTTCTATGTGAGATGAAATTTTCTCTAATTAGGGGGACCTGCCTACAGGCAAGACATAAAACTGAACTAATAACATCTCCAAATTCTCTCTGCCTCGTTGCTCTGCATCCTTAAAATAATTTTATTCTGGGAGAAATCAAAACATTTTCAATGTCACTTCCTTTGTCTAGAGAACTTAACAGGACGTCCTTGTGTATCAGTGAAGCAGCAAATGCTACCAACATGTGCTAAACAGAATTCTGGGGTTTTCTTTCCCAGGTGCTGGTCCCCCAAAGAGGACTAACTGGCTCCTTACCAAACCTGCTCACCAGGCTGGACCAAATGCCTGACTATTCCATCTTCCGGGGCTACATCATTGCAAGTACCATGTTCTCTGCGTGACCGCCTTGCTCAGGTCACCTGGGAACAAGGAATCCCTCATGGGCTCTTGTTTCCTTCCTTCACAGCAATATAATCTGGCAAGCGCAATTGAGGCTGCTGATGCTTACACGGTGTTTGCTCCAAACAATGATGCCATCGAGAATTACATCAGGGAGAGGAAGGTCACAACTCTGGTAGGTATCGGGAACAAAGAGGAAATTCAAAGCCTCAGTCACGTGCCGTTTCTCACCTTCCTCAAGGCCTGCCTGCCCATGCCGTGCTTAGAATAGATTCATGCAGAGATTCCCCCGTGCACAATCCCCCCTATGCCAGAGCTGCCGTATACTTAGGGCATATCTCTGGAATCACACACTCCAGGCACCCTGGAACCTGGCAGGATCCTTATGGTCATCCGTTGACCCCTTCCCTGGCCTGTCCTAGGTCCTAAGCAGCTGAGATGCCAGCAGCAGTGACCAGCAAGGGTGGATCTTATTTTTTTTTCCTTCTTTCCCTCCTCCCCACATGTTCCCTGACTCCTAACATCCGGGGTTGAACAGTCCCGCTTTATCAAAGGATTTAGTGAATTAATTCAAAAGACTCAATCCTGGTACTCAATCCTGGTGCTCTCTGGCTTAAAACCCCTGGGTGGATTCCATTTCATTCAGACTCTACCCAAACTACCTCCTCAGCTACTAAGCCCTCCTTTCACAGGCCACCGTTTCTCTCGGGTTCCATGGTGGTCCCAGGATTCTCATTCTCGAGGAGCCTGGTGCTGCTCCGATCCCAGCTGCACATGGGAGAATGTGTTTAAGCTGGATTTGCACACACAAGCCTGCTGTTTTCACTCATATCTGTAGGCAGCGTGGCTGAGATGAAGATGCTAAAAATCTCAAAGTCCCACTAAGCTACTACGGGACCACTGCTGCGTACAGCCTGTGCTTTGGGAAAACCATGTGGTCTAACCCAAGTGATGGTCTCATAGAGCCTCAACATGTCAGAGACACACCTGGTGCCATTGTTCCTGTACACACACACACACACACACACACGCACACACACACACACGCGCAGACTGCCCCCCTCCAGAGTCCTCCCTGCCTGGTCTTCCTGTCCAGGCCCACATCCTCAGGGACACTGACTCCGGCCACAGCCGCACACGCTCCCTCCTGCCATGGCTCCCCCTCAGCACCTAGCACAAACCCTGGATTAATGAATGGACTTTCCAAGGCAGCGTCCTGAGCTCTCCAACTAGGTTACAACCTCTGTCAACTCCTATAGCGGCCGTGCTGGAAACGCAGGACTCTTGGATGGAATCAGACACCATCCTGAGCCTGTCCAATCCTGTCCCTTGAAACCTGTTCAGTGGAATATTCTTTTCCTGCCTTGGGATGAGGCATCAGGCCATCTCAGTGCCTGTCTGCCTCCCCCGGTAGTCCCCTTGTCACTTTAAGCCATAAACACCGTCTCAATTGTTTTAGTCAATTCTTTTCATGGCTGTGACCAAAAGTCCTGACAAGAAAAACCGAGGAGAGGAAGTCTATTTGGAGCTCACGGTTTCAGAGGGCTGAGTCCCTAGATGGCTGACTCCATAGCTCTGGGGCCGAGGTGAGGCAGAACACCGTGACAGGAGAGTAGGGCAGAAGCAAGCAGCTCGGGACATGGCCAGCAGGAACAGGGAGAGCTCCATTGACCAGAGGAAAACATCAACCCCAAAGCCATGCCCCCAGTGACCTATCTCCTCGTGGCCCACCTGCCTTCAGTTACCACCCAGTTAATCCATATCAGTGGATTAATCCACTCTTGGGTTGCAACACTCATCATGGAATCATTTCACCCCTGAACCTTCTTGCATTGCCTCACATGTGAGGTTTCGGAAGACAGCTCATATCTAAACCATAACATCAATTCAATAAAATAATAATGATAAAAATTCAGCCTCCCATTATTTGGATATGGTTTAAGTGTGTCCCCCACCCTTTCATGTGCTGGAGCCTTAGTGCTGGGTCTGGCGATATTGGGAAGAGGTGAACTTTTAGTAGCTGGGGTTTGGTGCAAGGTAACCAGGTCACTGGGGTTACTAACCTCAGAAAGGATTGACTTTGATCCCATGGAGTAAGTTGTGAGTTGTTCTCATCAGATGCACCCCGCTCCCTGGCTTCCTGTCTCTCCCTGTGATCACTCTTACACATGTTCCCACCATTGTGATGCCATCAGCAATGAGGCCCTCACCAAATAAATGGGGCCACTCAATCTTGTATGTTCAGTCTCCAAAACTGTGGCTAAATAAACTTCTTTTCTTTATGAAATATCCAACCTCAAATATTTTGTTATAGCAACAGAAAACTGACTAATACACAGTGCAGCTAAGTGCAGGCAGGAAGGTAGAGAAGAAGGCGCGGTCCTTGAATCAATCAGGGCCTTTGGGAGACACAAATCGTACCACTCAGTTGAAGAAAGATAATTTAATAACATGAATTGTTTATTGAGTATAAAATCAGATGAATATAATTCCAAGGTGGAAAAGAGAGAGGGAGAGATCACACAGATAGCAACTGCAGGAAGCATGTAAGACCCCTAAGGCTGAAGGATCAAAAGGAAGAGATTAAAATTATTAAAGCTTGGAAACTTAGAGGAGGAACCTGCTGGAGCTGACACTCAGACCTCTGAGTAGGAGCTGGTGTCTCTGAGCTTGGAGAAGGGTTTCCTGGGCCCAAGTCTCAGTTCTGCAGGAGGGTGTCACCCCTCTGGGGTCTCAGAGGTGGGAAAGCTGTGATAAAATTGGTTCTTCAAGTGGTAGAAAGTGGCCATCCAGACTCAGCTTCCACAGCAGGAGAACAGTAGTGAGAGGAGCAGGGAGCAGGTCTCCCTGCCCTTCCCAATGCCAGAGCCTGACAGGGGCCACTAGCCAAGGAGAAATGGAGGTCACAGCCCAGCCCCCCAGTCAGCACACAGGACGGTGGCTTTGGAGCAGAGTCAGTAACCTAGCAACCCTCTTCCCTCCTTCCCCATTAAATTCAGTTTGGGTTCCACCAGGTTTTGTCGAGGGGCAGGAAGTGTTGGTGGCTAGGAAGAGACATAGAGAGAACAGGGCGGTGGTTAGGAGGGAGGGAGAGGGGGAGAAAGACCCTAGGAATCCAGAGCCTACCTCCAGCTTTCCCTGGGGACAGGGTGGGGGAAGCCTGTCTGTCCACACCCCCACCCCCTCTGGCCACCTTGGACAATTCCAGAAGCACCAGCTCACAGTCACGGCCCCACATCTGCACCAGAGACCCCCACTCTCTTGTCCCAAGCCAGCTCTGCATGTGTGGGTCTTTCCCAATGCAGCTCACCTGCAGTCCCTGGCTTAGGAGATTGCCCAGGACTGAGTCGGACCCCAGTGCCACAGGCCACCCTATCTTCAGGGCACCCAGGCCAAATGCCCCATGGACCTCCTCTCGTGATCCCTGGGGTGAAAGGAAGCTGGGTGTGGGGGCTCTGTTCTCCCAGCTCTGCCCAAAGGAATCGTCTTTAAAATCCACCCCCAGCTATCAACCCTCCCTCTGGGTTTTAGTCACTGGAAGCTCCCAAGCATCCCACCTGGGAACGCCGCCAGGTCTCTCGGGTGCTCTCATTCACAACCCACTTATTATGGGGTGCCTTTGTGTTTTGATGCCTTGGTCAAAACTCCAACAAGCTGTCATGCCTGTTTGTCACTCCGGCCCCGGTGCTGGCACAACCTGTAACTGACAGCCCGATTGTTGACTGACTCTCTCTTCTGTGCCCTGCAGGAGGAGGACGTCCTGCGGTACCACGTGGTCCCCGAGGAGAAGCTCCTGAAGAATGAACTGCACCAGGGCATGCACCGGGAGACCATGCTGGGCTTCTCCTACCCCCTCGGCTTCTTTCTCCACAATGGCCAGGTGTGACGCTGTTGCGTAAGCCCAGGGACAGGGGGCTTAGCTCCTATGACCCCCATCTCTTCCATATTGGAATAATCTCACCGCTGCTTCCTAAGCCTTAGCAGCCCAAAACAGTTCCAAGCCAGATCATGGAACTCCCAGTCACCTGCCCCGAGGTCAGCCTGCAGGTAGGAAGGTGGCCTTAGGAATTGTGGTATTCGAGTCCCCAGCAGTCACAGGTGACCCTCAGCACCAGTACAGCAAACCTGACACTGAGTGCCTCAGGTGGTCTCCAAGGTGGAATGGCACCTGGGAGCTCAGCCGAGTCCCAGGATTGGCAGCAGCTCCAGGACATAAGGAGCCCAGAGACATACGCAGGACACAGCAGCCAAATGAATCATGTCATCATCACTCCATGCTGATAGAGATGAGTCTCAAGACTGAGCACCACACTGAGATTCCAGCATTTATCTCACACTCTCCTGAAATATTTAAATGATTAGAACTCATTAAAAAAAAAGAACTAGTAGACTAAGTGTTTAATATATTTCAAATATAAAAATTCTATTCATGTATTTCAAATACCAAGTTAAAAAAAAAATTAAGGGGACTAACTATGGAATGAATCTAATAGAATCATGGTATATACATATATAAATGAATGAAAGGGGATTTCTCCTTCACGTATACATAGAAAGAGGGCTGGGGCTGGGGCTCAGTGGTAGAGTGCTCGCCTAGCACCCGTGAGGCCCTGGGTTCAAAACTCAGCACCACATAAAATTAAAAAAAAAAAAGTATTGTGTCCACCTACAACTAAATAATATATATTAAAAATAAACAAATAAAGGAGTGAAAGGAAGATCAGTAGAGTAGAAAGGGAGGAAAAGGGGAAGAAAAAAGAGGGGGAGTAAGGATTGAAGTCAAATTCCTTGTGTGTGTAATTTTGCCAAAAGGAACCCAAATACTATGTATAATTAAAATGCTCTAATAAAAAATATATATATATTAGAAAGTTGAATCTATGAAAACTTAACAAGAACCTCACAAAAGAATTCTAAAATTCTCACAAGAAAAGTTAATATAAACAAATTGTTAAAGAGACACTACAGGTGTGGTGGCACACACCTGCAATCCCAGCAATTTGGGAGGCTGAAGCAGGAGAATCACAAATTCAAGGCCAGCTTCAGCAACTTCTTGAGGCCCTAAGCCACTTAGTAAGATTTTGTCTCAAAATAAAAAAATAAGAAGGGTCAGGGACATGGCTCAGTGGTAAAGCCCCAGGTTCAATCCCCAGTACCAAGAGAAAAAAAAAGATAGAGAAACACAACAGACTGTATTAAAATGAAAGTTTAATTTCAAAAGCTTTTAAGTAATAATAATTTGATTCTCTTTAAAAAGTGTAATCTTAAAAACAATTTTTTTCAGTGGTGTCATCATTGAATCACAAGTAACTTTTTATGTAAAATCCTTTTATCTGGAGATAAATGAGATCCTTTGTACTCTTTATTATTTGGAGACTAATCTAACTCCAAATATTTTTCTCTGACTCCCACAAATAGTTCAATGGTGATAACTTTGAGGAAAACTTTTAAATATATAATCTTATCTTTGCAATATTGTCAACTATGTTGTGGATAGAGAGCTCTCAATTCTGGTCTCTTTTCCATCCGTCATCTTTCATTTCCTTGTGTAGAAATGAACATTCCCGAGCACTTAGTTGACTCAGTTATAGTGCTTTTGTGTTCATTTTCCATTTGTCTAGAAATGGAGCAAGAGCTGTTCATACAGTAGAGGTTTTGCTCTTACTGGTGGTCATTGACTTTCTCTTATGACAATGGACATGCGTGAAAATGTTTTCAAATGAGGAGGCAACGTTTAGATCAAAACCTTAACTTCTCTGAATATATTTCATGATAGAAGTGATTCAGACTTATTTTCTTCATGCCAAATTAAGCAACATGGCAACTTCAAATGCTCTGCTATTTTGGGTACCTAAAAACAGCTCAGCATCTTGGAATTCTGGAAATTTGTGCTGTAATCACTATTTGAGACTAAATAAGGTTTCTTGGTGGTTTTCCCAGTGTATACAGACCTGGAACATGTCTATGGAACTCAGCTATGATTTATCTCAACATTCAAATAGAAATTCATTTGGGCTACAAGTAAATCTTAAAGGATGTTAATATTCAGTGGAAATGCAAATCTATGCACCTAGTTGGGTCATCTTAATATTGCCAAGGGGAATGCCTAAGGATGTTATTTTATGTATTACTTGGTGAATTTAAAACCCTTATGAGATAATGGGATTTGGGGGTATTGTAATGAGGTTTTCCTTTTCTCTCAACCTTAGCCCAGCTGTCTCTACACACACACACCATTCCAAACACGTCATTCTTAAAACTCTTTTCTAGTTGTCTTAATTCTTTGCTAAATGCCATTTAACCTTTCCAAGAGTCATCTGCAAATTAAACACAGAGCAGAAACGTGCTGAAAGGACAGTCCTAGCCCACGTGTCTTGGTGGTAGAAGGCATTCACACCCCCAAGACCACCAGGCCACAGCCCAGCTGAGCACGTCCACACCGCCATCTTGCCAGCAGACCTGATATAAGGATCACAAGGCAGTATATTTCCCAAGAATGTAAAACAATTGTTTTGAGTGATGGAGAGGTATCCCAGAGCTCAGCTAGAACAACCTCTTTCCTCTACAAAAGAGAACACTGAAGTTCAGGAAGGGAAAACAACAGGCCCAAATCACTCAACTAGATGGTGCCAGATACAGTACTATAGTCAGACTCCCCTCTCCTAGCCAGAGCTCTGTCCTGTCCACCGTGGTATGCCACCTTCCACGTGCATAGTGGAATAGCTCCTGGGCTGCTGTCCTATTGACAGCCCCCATTCCCATCTTCCCCATCTCCCTTCAATTTAGCATAATATTTAGTCCTCTTGCTCACAGCTCTATGTAAACGAGGCTCCAATAAACTACACCAATGTTGCCACTGACAAGGGAGTGATCCACGGCCTGGGGAAAGTTCTGGAAATTCAGAGGAATCGATGTGATATTAATGACACCATTATTGTACAGGTAAGTTATATCCAGAACCAAGACACAAGGAATGGGTGATGACTTATTTTTTATAATTTTAATTTTTTAAGCTTAAGAATTTTCTTTTAAGATATCTCAGTCCAAAAACAACTCAGTGAGCATCTCTGATGTATGTGCCCAGGAACACATGGGCTGTGGTTCTGCAGAGATAAATAAGATGTGAGCTTTGTCCCTGACGGGCTCATGATCTAGTGCAACAGGGTGCTCCTTGGGTGCCTGAGAAAGGCCACCTGGAGGCCGTGTTGAGCAGGAGCCTGAAGCCACAGCTCTCCTCCAAGGGAAAATGTGCAGGGGGGGCTCTGGGGTGCACCTGTGGTGGGTATTGGCTAAGCCTGGTCTACTAGAAGAGAAATTAGGAATGGATGATTTCAGTGTATTATGGGATGCTCAAATGGAGGCTTTCCACCTCAGTCCATGGGACAGCGGAGGATCCTTTACTAACAGTAATAACTGCTGGTGTTGATTAAGTACTCTCTGTGTGTCAGGGGCTGCTCTAAACTTCCCCACAACACGTACAAAGTAGGTACTCTCACTGTACCCATTTCACAGATGGGAAAATGAACCACAGCAAGATTAATAATGCACCCAGGCTCACACATTAGCAAACAGCAGCCCCAGAGCCAGAATTCTGAATAACCACACTATACCACCCAGTAGGTACCAAGTTAAGAACCAGATACACAGGCAGGCCTCTTTCTATTTTAGGAGTAGGTTGCACTTGAGTATTTTAACATCTGCATTTTAACATCTGCCCTTCATAGGTGTTATTTCTTTGGAGTATCCTGACTCTGTGCCCCTCAGCTAGACCAGGTCTAGCTCCTGAGGTTGGGCACATGTGTAACACGTTGGTGGTCTCTGAATCTGGCCCAATCTCACGGTTTTTCGGTAAATCAGGGTTATTGTTAAAGGAATTTGGATTTAAATGAGTTGAGACCTCCACACCTTAAAAAGTTATTAGAGTCAGAAGAACATTATGGGGGAAAAATGATCCTCAAACATGCAAACCATAGAGCAGTTCATGTGTTTGTCTCAAAGAACATTAAAGAGGTTGACCAGATGATCTTCACCAATTTTCATCTATTTATTTTATTTTCCTTCATTTTCAATTCCTCAGCTCCAAGCTCTAGAAAACATTTGCAGCCTCGTTTTGCACTAAAATTAATAATCTTGAAATTTCTCCTTTGTTTCTGTTTTACCAAGGGCAAGTGTGGAAAGTGTCCCCAGAAACCAATCTGCCCATTAGGAACCAAACCACTAGTAAGTATTTTGTCTGCTCCAGATCTGTGGGTGTCCAGACTGAAAAATCAGACCTCGTTTTCCTTCCTTCATTCCTTTCCCTGGTTGTAAATGCATTCTTTGTTATCCTGTATACATCTTCATCAAGGCTTAAGTGCATTTTTAAAGGAACCAAGGCAAGATTTCATTAATAACTAAATAGAAGTGGGTTCATACATCAACACATTGCTGGACGGGATTGTTCACTTTCTGCATCTTTCACAGTAGCCAGTGGAGGACCACAGCAAGAAATCTTATCAGAGAGGACAGACTCCATGTCCAAAACCAGATCCAGCCTGCTGTGTTCCCCCTGACTGATTTCCTTTGATACTTGTAGTTATAGCTAACTTCCTCAAAAAAGCAGAGTCAGACCGAGGAGAGGTAGATATGTTTGGAGATTAATTCCCAGCTTGTAGCTCTTTTTGATAATAGCTACTTTTATTTGTTTGTTTGTTTGTTTGTTTGTTTTATACTGGAGAGTGAATCCAAGGGCACTTACCCACTGAGCCACATCCCCAGCCTTTTTTTTTTTTAATTTATTTAGAGACAGGGTCTCACTGAGTTGCTTAGCACCTCACTTTTGATGAGGCTCCTCCTGCTTCGGCCTCCAGAGCTGCTGAGATTACATACTTGGTAATAATAGCTATTTCTGATAGGACTGTTATGAAGTATGAACACTTGTGCATCTTCCACAGCATGATGATGATAATTTATGGTAACAATAATGAATGCTGATTTTTCTCACTTGAGTTTTAATTTCGTTTTGTATATTTATAAATGTTTATAAGCAAAAAAAAATCTTTTCTTGGGCCAAGGGAAAATAGAAATCAATAAAAATAGAAATGCAGGTTTAGGTCAATGAATATACAGGATTGCAAAGATGCTATCAGAATTGTTCTACAATTCTTCTGAAGTTGAGTTGGTTTCTAGAGGAGTGTTCTTTTTGGGGGGTATTACCTCCCAGTGTAATTATTTGGATTTTTCCACCTGGCCTTCTGTAGCAGCATAGTGTCTTTATGTTTTCTTGCTCTGAACCCATAAGAGAAGCCACACCCTCTCTGTCCAAAACACACTGGTCAGAAAGACAGAAACATCTCACCCACTTACACGCCTTTAGAGAATGAAAAACTTCTTAACTAAAAAGTCAACAGAATCTTTACTATTTTGTAGGGCTATGAGACAAAGAAATGCATCTATTCCATTTATTTCATGGGAAAGCGGTCCATGTTCTTTGGGTGTCGGCCCAAGTGTGTGAAGATGACCATCGTGAGTATAATGCTGTCGTTGTTCTTCTCATCCCTCCAACACTGGGAAACTCAATCTCAGGTCAGACTTCCAAAATGCGCGTACTCTGCCCATCTCCTCTTCCCCCCTGCCCATCTTTGTCCTCGTCAAATGATAGCGGTAGCAATGAAACAGCAGCCCTGCCAATCAAAAAATGGGTAAAAGCCACCACATTCGATTGTACAGTGAAGAAATCGATATTCTGAGAGGCAAGAGCAAAAAGAGACAGAAGACGTGGCTGCCACCAAGGCAAGACGAGGTGCCCCTGGTCATTTAGAAAATGGGACCCCAAAGCTAAGGGTTTCTGGGGGTCATTTATAACGTCCAACCTGCTTCTTTCCCAGAACACTAGACATGCCCTCTTCTGTTTTAGCAAAGACCAGCTGGTTTGGCCCTTAAGCTACAGAGCTCGGGGCTGGAAAAATTTTTATGTTTTAATGCACTAAGCAAAAAAGACAGGCCAAACCCAAATGGTCATCCTCCAGGGCTCCCCTGAACTCTAGGAGATCCTCTCATAAAAGGCCAGAGGCCTCCTCCACAGAGGCCTCCCCTCCTTCAGTAGGACATGAAGTAGCATTTGATGTGAGGGGCCCTCGTTTGGAGATGGCGACGGCCTGCGGGTCTCAATCCTCTGCCTCATACCAGGGAAGTTCCGGGGCTCCACCTCCGTCCCCCATGAGCCTGGGGTCAAAGAGACAGGCAACCCTGGAGTGCCACCGAGGGACACGCGCACTCAGCCTGTCCTTGTGTTTCAGACCAGAGCGTGCTGCGCTGGCTTCTTCGGTCCCCAGTGCCAGGCCTGCCCTGGGAGACCCCAGAACGTCTGCTTCGGGAATGGCATCTGTTTGGACGGTGTGAACGGCACGGGCGCGTGTGAGTGTGGCCAGGGCTTCAGCGGGACGGCCTGCGAGACCTGCACCGAGGGCAAGTATGGCATCCACTGTGACCAAGGTGCGCACCCACCTCCGCAGGCCAGGCCCCAGGCTGCAGGGACTAACCAGCCAAGGCGAGGAGAGAGCCAGCCCTCCCCCGCTCCCTCAGCCCTCTCTCCAGGCAGACTCGGACCCGCCTGTGTTGCTATCATGGATTGTAAGACTGTGTGTGTCATATGCACAGGGCAGCGTTTCTAAACATTGACCTGGACCTACCAACCTACGCTGATATTCCCAGGCCTACACACTAGTTATCATCGTTAACATTTCATGATGGACATCGCTCAACAGTTTGAAAGGCAGACTTGTGCACATTATCTCATTTAATCCATACAGGAGCAACCTTACATACTTGGGGATTGCTGTGCCCATTTTGCAGATGAGGATGTTGACTTTCCCCAAGGCCATAGCTGATGAGAAACAGGACTGAGATAGAAAGGCACACTTTGCTTGACTCCAAAGCCTGGCTCTTAAATCAAGCACATCCTTTTTGAAAAGATCACTCTACTGATTTGCCATCAGCAAGCTCTGTGCTTTGTTTTTGCAAAAATGGTGCTGAGTTGGAGCTAAGTCATCTGCATGTTCGCACCCTAGCTTCTTTGTGCCCAGGGAAACACACCTGTGAGAGGGAAGGAGAAAGTTCCTACTCCATGATTATAAAACAAATCCTTGTTTTACCTGGTACTAAAAACCAGGAACTGAGCTGTCACTGTCTTCTCATTAGCTGCTCTAAGGCGGGCAAAATAAATAAATAACAAATTGAATCACTACAATATGGCCATATAATAGGCCATTGAAATTAGAGTACTTACATTTTTTCCTGGATTGTTTGGAAGAACTGTGTGTTTGCACTTGTGCAGGAGTTCCAAACCTAAAGCCACAGGGACAGTCATGGAGTCCAACAAACCCTTTTGAGGGGGAAGGAACCCCTAGCTGTCATCCAGTTCTCAAAGAGAAGGTTGGTAGGTCCAGGTCAATGTTTAGAAACGCTTCCCTGTGCACATGACACACACAGTCTTACAATCCATGATAGCAACACCCACGTTCCTGAAAAACATGGCGGTGCACACAGGTTCTTGTGAACCCAGAATCAAATGAATGGGCTTCTTTAGAGTCCAGTCTTTGGAAATAAACATGATTCTGTGCCAAGGGGCCCCACATAACCTGGATCCTCAGATAACCTTGGCCGAGGCACTCAACGCTAGTTGGGTCACTATGGTGCTACAGGGCCCCAAGCTGGGGTGTGAGCTGCTGTGTTGGAGCATGACCTGGCTCACCTTGAACCTGCGTCCCTGCCACCTGTGCTCCGCCCTCATTCTGACTGTAGCCCCCTCCATAAAAGACAATGGTATCCTAGAATAGGCTGCAGTAAATGATAAGCAAGGTGTTGGACGTGGGTCGGAATCTGACTGTTTTCAGGCATCTTTCCACTTAGCGTGTCCTTGTGTCCACGGGAGATGCAACCAAGGACCCTCAGGTGACGGCTCCTGTGAATGTGACGTTGGATGGCGAGGCGTGAGATGCGACAGCGGTAAGAGCGAGCCCTTCATGTTTATCTTCTATTCCTAGCTCCACTTCTTGGCTGCTACATACTGTTCTTTTAAATTATAAATGACACCTTTATTGCTTCTTTTGGCAATAATCATACTGCCTTCTTGCAGCACAAAGTTTGTAAAATAAAGAAAAGAAAAGAAACATTACTCACCCTCCCAGGGCAGGAAAACACTGTCACTGACATTCTGTACCAGCCTCTGAGCCGTGTCCAGGAGTGTAGAGTGTACAGGGGACCGGAGGCTTCAGGCTGTTCTACAATCTCCCTTTTTCACTTTGCAATAGATAATAGACATTTTTCCATGTGAATAAATGTAGATAAATGTCATTAATTTTTAATTTCAACTGTCCCAGGGCAAAAAGAAAGGAGAAGACAGTGGGGAAAACAAGCAAACAAACCAAAAATCAGTCACATAGGGCTGGGAGATAGCTCAGTTGGTAGAGTGCTTGCCTCATGTGCACAAAGCCCTGGGTTCAATCCCCAGCACCACAAAAAGAAGAAAAAAAAAATAGTCATGTAGATGAGTCCCAACAAGATTGGTTGGGATCAGGAAATCTTACTACCCTGGGTTTTTTGCTTTGTTTTGTCATTTTGTTTTGTTCTGTTCTGTGCTGTAGTGCTGGGGCTCAACCCAGGGCCTCATGCGTGCTGAGCAAGCGCTCTACCACTGAGCCCCAGCCCCAGCCCAACTACAAAACAAGGCCACATGAGCACACCCCGTGCGCATCTTTCTGCATTTGTCTGATTAATCTATTTGGTTAAATTCCAAGAGATGAGGGCCTCTGAGTCAGAAGTAGCACTCTGGGGGGAGGTCTAGCCATCTGTCCTCCAGGGATGGTGTCAGCTTATTGTCCCACCAGGGTCTGGGAAGGGCCTTCTCTCTGGCCTCACCACTTTGCACGGGTTCTTGCTGTGCTCCAGGTGAGTCGTGAGAGGGAAGAGAAGGCCAAGCTGAAGAAATCGCACGGGAGAGAACAAAGGTGTGGGCAAGCTGTGCACCTTTAGGGGATCAAAGGATTGCAGAATGAGGGGTGCATGGTGCCGGGGTCCAAGGAGTGGGGTCCAAGGAGTCCTGAAGGATGAGTGGCATTGGCAAAAAGGATGAGACAGGAGTCGCTCCGTTGGAGCAATCTTCAGAGAGTGCTGTCACACAGCTTTCTCTGGGTCATCTTTTATTGCAATTTTTCTCATCATTATAGATTCAGAATACGTCATTGATCTTACAATGTCAAAACTTTGCCAAGACATGAAATTTCCTTAACCATCATTAGGGGTATAGAAAAATGTAACATCAATTTACATTTTTCCAGGATGTGACCTTTAGTTATCAATTATTAAAGGTACAGAATCATTAATAAAATGCATCACTAATTCACATTTTTCAGATTTTCCCAAGATGTACTGTTTTTCCCAAGATATGCTATTTTCTTATTGACTAATGCCAAACTACGTAACCAGACACTAAGTCTCCTAACCTATCATTAACCTTCAAGTTTAAAGTACACCTGCACCTTATTGCTAATCTAAAATTCCCATCTAAAGAAGTCCCTTTAAATCTTATACTTAAAATACCCTAAAGTTTATAAACCATACTTCTTAAAGCATATCAGAAACCCATACAACTAAAAACTTAAGAATTCTAAACCCAAGAATCTAAATAAAATAATGTTTCTAAAAATTTCTAGAATAATTTTAATTATTCTAAAAATGTCTTATAACTATGCTCATCATAAGTCCCTATGTGAAGTAAAAGAGGGTTTATAGAAAAGAGGAGAATGTATCTTTATATGTCTTAACTTTCCTAAGTTAAATCCTTAATCAAAATAAAACTACTATGGTGGGCTTTGTATAATAGCATAATGATTAGGCTTCCTAAGAGGCTGGAAATATGGGCTTGGGTTTTTAGTTGATATACTCAATGTGGTGCCTAAAATTCTTGTGACCTTTTGGAGAATGATTGTTGTCCGTTATCAGTTTTCTCCTCAATGTACTGAGATAGAGGAGCAGCCTTCTATTTTGTTCTCGACATGCTGACGGGTAGTAGAACAGCCTTCAAGGCATGAACTACCTGTTATGTCCTAGCCACCTGAAATTTAATTTGGTTTGGCATTTAACATACTCATGCCTCCTGTCAGGAACATGAGCAGGAAAATGAAAAGTCCCAATTACATAAAAAAGGGTCTCATGGTTTTGGTTTCCCAGCAACCAGCACGGCTTTGCCAGCACTCATCCTCACTGTGACCTTGTCAAGACAGTGGGAGGGGGAGCGCCTTCACCACATGGGGGCAGAGGATTGCTGGGTGGAGAAGGTACTGAGGCGGGCAAAGCTAGATCACCAAAGACCAAAGATAGAAAATCCAAATCCTTCTCCAAAGGGCCCACCGTGGAGTCACTGCCAATTTATCAAAGACTTAGAGCCCGTTCCAGAGAGAACTAAAAGACGATTGGGATTTCAGTAGGTAGAGAATGGAAAGAAAGGAGTTTTTAAGTTTAAGGAAACACACAAACTGGGCATGGTTGCGCACATCTATAATCCCAGTGGCTCAGGAGGCTGAGACAGGAGGATCGTGAGTTCAAAGCCAGCCTCAGCAACATCGAGGTGCTAAGCAACTCAGTGAGACCCTGTCTCTAAATAAAATACAAAATAGGGCTGGGGGTGTGGCTCAGTGGTTGAGTGCCCCCAAGTTCAATCCCTGGTACCCCCCCCCCAAAAAAAAGAAAAAGAAAACACACAAAAGCACACACTTCCATTGCACCCATTTGAGTGTATAAATATTCCCTCTAACATAAAGCAGATCACCTTTAGAGCCAGGTCTGTGTTTCAGGACCTGCATGATAAGGCCAAGGCTAATGAGATTTTTACTCCAAAAGCTCTCAGCATGAGCATCCTGCATGAGGGGTACTCTTTTCTCCTCTCTAATGATTTCTTTCAGGATTCTTCCCTGCCAGGGAATATCAATTATTCTAATAGCTGGACTATCTGGACATCCAAGGGCAATAACCCTCACTGTGTCCATGAAATTTAGCAATAATGCAAGTGATGATTGAGTGCCTGCTGTGTCTCAGGCCCTGGGCTATTTCTACACACGCAAATATCAAATTAGTTGTTTGTCGAGTTTGCTTGTTTGTATCAGTGCATCACAAAATGATGAAAAACTAGAAAGAATAGCATGAGAAGTAGATATACAAGTAGAAAATCAAAACCCAGGGTGGGGAGGGGGATGCACATCGACACCTAGGTTGATGCTCCATGAGTCTGTAGTTACACTCAAGGGAGGATCCTGCGTTTGACTCATCCCTGTAACCTCCCTGCCTAGCACAGAGGCCAGCAATCAGGAGACACTCCATGAGTATATCTGACCTTCATATATGGCTTGAGCTCCCTGGCAGCCAAATGTAAAAGAGGACTTACATGGTCACATGGATTCCCACAGTGAACACGATGCATACCAGCTACTTCTGAGGAACTGCCTCTTTTCCTAGCACCAGCTGCTAAAAGAAAATTCTCATGTGAAGACTAACACAGCAACTGGGTTTTCTTTTTCAGCGATCACAGTAGACAACTGCAATCGGATGTGCCACACCAGTGCCAAGTAGGTACCCTCCGGCCTTCTTTGGGGATAATGCAAAGGGGATTGTTTCCCAGTTGCACCCCAGGCTCAGTCCTCAAGGAATGAGTTTCCTGACAGCATTTCTGAGGACTTAGGATAAATTTAACTATGAAACTGAAAAGGTCTTTAACGAGGCCACCATCAGCCTGCCAGATCCAGCCCTTTCAACAAGCTGTCCTCTGACTCACTGGGTACTTTTGACACCAATGCCAGTTGTTGTCCCTGGTCAAGCCACCAGGACTCTCCCACAGAAGCAAGGAGGAGCGAGTTTGCCTCAGTAGGCTTGCCTCCTGATTTACAGCCAAGCCTGCTGGCCTCCTCCCTCCAATGGGGCTCACACTTCCCACTTCCAGAGAGTTTAGTGAGGACATTAAGAACCCATCAGCTGGAGTTAGACCTGATCTCATAGTCAGCCTCTGTCACTGTCACTGTTGCATGACCTCCCGTCAATTGCTTATTCTAAATTTCAGTTTCTTTATCTGAAAATGGAAGTAATAGTAATTCCCTCTTGCTGGGGTTATGGGATAATGCGTAGATGACACAAGACAAGGCTTGAAGCTCAGCTGCTTGCATGTCGGTCACTTTCTGAAGATCAGTAGCCACTCTCTTTATTCCTGGGCTGACATCTACGTAGGTATTGGACAGTCTGCCTGATTCATGGCTGCAGTCTTCGCTGTTTGTGATGGAGACACACCAGCAGTGGAGTCTCCTCCCACCCCTAGACTGACCTCCAAGGGCCTCCTGCAGGCAGGGGCTGGGATGTGGGGACAACAGGGTAATGTGAGTCATGTGGAGGAGGTTGAGTATCTTCCTACCATCTACCGTTCCTCGCCACAGCTGCCTTCTCAACCCGGATGGTACAGCCTCATGCAAATGTGCAGCAGGATTCCAAGGCAACGGGACGGTCTGCACAGGTGAGTGAAGAGGGGTTTGCTGGGGACCAGATAGGCTCCTCTGGCCTCTTGAGAGTCTGCATTGCTGAGCATTAATGGGCCCCAGCAGCTGGTGCCAGCCATGGGTGGTGAGTTACATGAACTGGCAGCTGGTTATACCAGCGATGGGAAACCCACTGTTCTTGGATGGGCTTGCAGGAATGGGCAGCAGTTGTTCCACGCTCAGAGCAGAGGTGCACTGCCTTGAGGGCAAGTGCAGCTTTGGAAACCATGGCTTTAATTGGCCAAGGGCATGGTTGGGTCATCAGGACCCTAAAATGGGCCATAATGGGCACTAGGCCCTGATTCCCCCTCCTATGAGCCCTGTGGTCTTGGATGGGTCCTTTAACTGCTGTGAGCCCTGTTAACATGTTCATAAAGTCAACTTCAAACTACCTTCCGTGCAGAGTGCTGTTGAGGCTAAGTGGCCTCTCTGTCCATGCAGCTGTTGACACCCCAGTCTCTCCTTAGACTCCCTGGGTTTGAATCTGAGTTACCTTGGGAAAGTTGCCTGTTCTTTATCCAATTATTTTCTCTCCAAATTGTGGATAATGAGAGGCTTCCTCTTGGGTTGTTCAATGTAACCCAGATTCATATCTCCAAAGTGCTAAGAAAGGTGAGCTATTATTCTTATGGTGGCCTGAGCACACATTTAGCACTAGAAAAACAGCAATGCTAAAATGTCACTTTGCTCTTGAGCACCACGTCCTGGCAGCCTGGGGTCCACAGTCTGGCAGAGCTGAACAATGATCCATCCAACAACTGCCTCCTGATCCCCTTACCCCCAGGAATTTTCCCAGGATGCCAGGTGCCATGCCCCTAGTCGCCAGATGTTTCCTGCAGCAGGACATGTAGCCCCTGTTAGCAAAAGAGCTGGACAGGGCGAATAGCCGGAGTGTTTTTCTTGCCCTCTGTTCTGGGGAATCCGCCATATTTAATCCCATGCCTGCTGGAGTCGTTTCAAAGTCTCTTCTGTTTCTTCGTTGACTTAAGTAAAAGGCATCAGTACATCTTCTGCCCTCTCCCTCCTCTTCTGTGTTATCTCCCTCCTCCACAGCCATCAACGCCTGTGAGACCAGCAACGGAGGATGTTCTGCCAACGCCATCTGCAAAAGAACCACCCCCGGAAGCCGGGTGTGCGTGTGCAAGGAGGGCTATACAGGCGACGGCATCGTGTGCCTTGGTAGGTGACAGCCTCAGCCATCCGGTGGAAGTGGTGTGAGAGTCAGAGCCCTACTAAGTGAGACTGATGTGTGGGGAGCGGTGATGTGATTCGGGTGTCTGATTGCCTCGTGGTTGTGGTGCATTTGTGCTGGGATCCCCCTGTGCAAAAGTACAGTTGCCTGTGGCCCCGTTGCTATGGTGACACTGGGTGTATGGGGACACTTCGGGTTAACGCTCAGAGTTATCAGTTTCAAACCTTGAAATGCAGAAGCTGAGTCCCAGGGATAGAGAATTCTGAGCATAGTGACAGAACCACAATGTCTCGTCCGCACTGTGACCTTCCAGCCTGCCTGCTTTGCAGAAACTTAACCACAAATAACCTTTTGATGATAAAACGGATAGGATAAACATGCGGAGCCCGCATGGTGCTGTTCTCAGAGTTCAGTTTCCCACCTGATCTCGCTTTTCTCTCTAAATGTTTGTGTGTTTTTCTTAATGCCCCATCGCCCCTTGCCAGTTTCTGAATTGATGGCTGGTCGGGGCACTGATGCGTGGCCTTGTACTCTGCACACACACAGCTGCTGGGGTCCTTATTCGGTTTGCCTTAGCGGGAAAGCAGGAGGGTGGGAAATGCTGCGGCCACAGGGGTATGGAGGCCTGCGATGTCCAGACACCAGAGGTTTCCAATTAAAAATAAGGGAGGTGCCTGAACTTCTAAATTTCCATATATATATATATACACACACACATACATACACACACACACACACATATATATACAAGTAGCATTTTCTTACTGAATAATTATTTCAGAAGGCTTATAGGCTTGAAGGCAAAATTCTGTAAATAACTTCTCTCAGGCTAGGAAGTACCTCCGAGGAAAGCGCCTACCTGTCATGCAGGATGCCCTGTATTTGATCCCCAATACTGAAAACAGAAAGCATAGCCACTACCGGGGTGCAATGGTGCACGCCTGTAATCCCAGCAGCTCAGGAGGCTGAGGCAGGAAGATGGCGAATTCAAAGCCAGCCTCAGCAAAATGTGAGGCACTAAGCAACTCAGTGCCTCTAAATAAAATACAAGAAATAGGACTGGAGATGTGGTTCAGTGGTTAAGTGCCCCTGGGTTCAATCTCTGGTACCAAAGTAAGTAAAACATCAAAATAAAACCTTGAAAAAAAAAAAAGGACAGATACCTTCTACTTTTATATTACTCCACTTTTCTATGTACACTTTTACTGTTTAACAAAAATAATGTCTCATGTTATACAGGGTGTTCTATGCATAGAATAACTTTCCCCAAAAATATACATACTGCTGCACACAGTTCTGCTATGAAGGTATATGGTAGTGATTTGTCTGAATTTTCACTTTTTAGTTGGGAAAAAAAAATCTCACGAAGAAGCGTTGCAACAGTAATACAAATAAGACCCACCTGCTTTTATCTACGTTCACCCATTAACATTTTACCCCATTTGCTTTATCATTTGTTCCCTTTCTAGATATACATATTTCTTAAGCATTAGAGAATGATCTGCATATATCATATCCCATTTATCCCTAATAATTATGTATTTCCTAAGGATATGTGCAGTCTCCTCTATAAGAGCAGTTATCAACCTCACTAAGCTTATTACTGATATTTTTATTGGTATTTAATACTTTTGTCTAGTTACATTTATATTCTAATTGACAAAATTAGAATGCGTATTTAATACTAAAGTATTAAATATCAGGACTTCTCTCTAGTTACATTCATATTCTAATTTTGTCAATTGTCCCAATAATGTGCTTTTTGACATTTTTTTCCCACAGTTCAGGATCCAGCCTGAGGTTAGTTCTTGCATTTAGTTGTCACCTTTCTTTGGTCCCCTGGAATCTGGGATAGTTCCTCAGCCTTGGTTTGTCTTTCATGACATTGACATTTAGGAAGAACATCGTCCACCACCCTTTTTTTCTTTGACATCTTGTCCTTGCTTGGTGTTTGTCTGAGATTAAGTTTGTGCGTTCCAGGCCCAAATGTCACCGTGTAGTTATTCCTTCCCCTTTGCTATCAATAAGCAATCAGTGGAGAAGAGATTCTTTAGCACCAAGAAAAACCTTGCTCCTCATCAAATGTCTTCTTAAGTTCAGCCTCCGCTGGATTCTTCTCTGAACCAATCTGTGTTGTGATGGTAGCAAGGTCAGACTCCAGGATTGTGTGGTTTCAAGTTCTTGGCTGCAAATGCTCACGTTCCGTCCACAGAGGGACAGCCTGCAGGCTGTGCTTCTGCTGGAATTAGCCCTTCCCAGGGGAGCTGATTTTGGAAAAACCATATCTGGTACCCTCCCCGATGGGTGACTGCTGCCTGTGAATTATCAGAAGCTGAGTCACACTCTGAGTCACACTGCCGCTCTTGGTCAGTCAGCCATCCTAGCATCCAGCAAGTTCCTCGGGGTGCCTTCCTGGCAAGCAAGGCTCACGCTCACGACAGATGTTGGCTTTTGTTTTAAAGGAATCAACCCATGTTTGGAGAACAACGGTGGCTGTGACAAGAACGCAGAGTGCACACAGACGGGACCCAACCAGGTGAGCGCACCTCCCTTTGCTTTCCTAGTAGGAAAACTGGATCTTAGAAGCAGGAAAAAAGAGGCTGAGAACAGACCTCTGCTGAGCTAATGGCAAAAATAGCTTAGGTGAAATGGTAACTGGGCAAGAGGCCATTCTTCAGAAGTGAGAAATGTGGGAGACCAAGGGGGCAAGGAGAAAGGGCTTCCCCAGCAGGAAGAAGTGGACATCTGCAAGCACCACATGATCCAGAAGGATCTAGAAGGTTCCCCCATGTGCTGCCCTTCCTTCCAGCTTTCAGATCCTCAGAATCCCACACCTTTTTCTTTGGCTCAAGGCTCTGATATGCATGTCCCACAGCAAAAGGGCACACTCCTCCCTCCACCTGTCTCGTGGTCAGCGCCCCTCTGAGGAGCAGAGTTAGGAAGGTGGGGGAAATACAAGGACCCATCAAGGATGAGGATGGGGGTCGGGGTGTGAGAGACCCTGGAGGGAGCTGAGGCCCATGCTCTGCCTCCCTTAGTCTCAGTCACCCGGGGAACACACACATGGCCAGGAGGAAAGGTCACACATCTGAAATCAGATGACAAAGTAGAGTCCCTAATGCACATCCTACAGATCTTGCTGAGCCATTCAGGGACCTGAAGACCAGGTTTCTTTTTGGGTAAAACAAGCAAATGCCTGAAGTGCTCAAAAATAAGAAAAATATATATATATACTCAAGTGTGTGTGTGTGTGTGTGTGTGTGTGTGTGTACACACCAAGGGAAAAATCAGATCAGTCAGCATTGGGCGTTTTATACAGTTAGGGGTCAGTAGAGTTTTTATTTTAAACCATTCGTGGGGTGGGGAACCTATCAGCTTTTTGGTGCTTATGGCCTGTAGAGTAAGTGGCCCTGCCGACCTAGAAGGCAGAGAAGGGAGAACTGAATAAGACCTTAACTGGGAAGGGATAGCTGAGGGGCGTCTGGGTAAAGATTCAGGTGGGGTTGAAGCCCCTCGTGAAGAAAGAAGAGGAGGAATGTTGACAACCCACCCTGGCTGTCCCCACTGATAAGTTCAAGTTCTAACAGACAGAAATCAGACCAGGAATCTGCCACCACCTAGGAGGCTGGTGTGTGAATTAGGAAAGCTACCCCTTGGGAAGCCACACTGGAAGCTCACAGCCCGTGAAGGAAAGGGGGCTGGGTCGTAGCCCTGTACCCAGGCACTGCTAAGAAGAGCACCTGTGACTTGGAGGCCCTGTGCCCAACGACCTGTAGAGAGTGCCCCTCCCTCAACTTGAAGCCTGCCCAACTTCCCTGGCCAACCCATGAGTTTGATCGATAACCCTCACATGGCACCTGGGTGGGCTGCAAAGCCCTCTTCTTAGCACCTCCTGGCACGGGGGCCTTTGAACTCAGCAGGGGTGGAGATGACCGAGCAGTGGGTATAATGGGAGCAGAGGGTAGCCTCTCTTCCTTTCAAAGTGAACCTTCTACCATCCAGAGAGAAGAGGTGAGGACCTGAAGGCAGGGGACCAAGTAGGGTAAGAAAGTTTTTAAAAAGTAGTCATCTTGGCAGTAAAGACAGGCCCTGCATGAGATCCAATATCCAAGCGAAGCGTGTGAATGTGCTGAAATAGAAGAGGAGAATCATCACTTAGAACGGATATCACCGGTAACCGGTGCAGGCTCCTCTAACATTGCCATTATGGGATGGAACTCGAGTCTGAGAGCCAGCACACACAGCCAGGACAGACCTGATCTAAAATGACCACCTTTGCCTCTGCCCCTGGACAGGCTGCCTGTAACTGTTTGCCAAAGTACACTGGGGATGGCAAGACCTGCACGCTCATCAACATCTGCTTAACCGTGAGTATGCCCCCCCACACACACCGCCTGGGACAGAGCCTCGGAGCCTGAGGCGCCTCCTGCCCACCCTCTAGGGGATGCAGAGGGGACCTCCCGTGGAGGGCCTTAGGGCTGCTTCTGGCCTTAAAACCCCTTTCTCTCTCATGTCCCATTGTCACGTTGGGGAGAGAGAAGAGAAGGGATAGTCTGCCAACCTGTCCCCCTTGGACACAGGATCCCAAGGGGACGCAGGTGAGGAATTTGCCTAAATGCGGGCCCAGAGCCAGCTGGATTATCAGTCTCCCAAAAGCAGGCCACAGCAGGGTGTCCGCCTGCTTCCTATGCTCTGACATAATACCTAGGAAAACAGCTTCGTGCAGGAAAGACTTGTTTTGGCTCCCAGTGTCAGAGATGCCAGTCGTTGGTCCCCTTGCTGTGGACTTGTGACGAGAAAGAACGTCACGGAGGGCAACATGTGGGGGAGCATAACTGCCCAGTTTATAGCAGAAGAGAGAAAGAGAGAGAGAGAGAGGGAGGGGCCAGGGACAAGATATGCCCTTCCTGGGCACCCCCCAGTGACCCACCTCCTCCAACTAGCCCCGCCTCCTACAGCGTCCCGCCTCCCAGTAGCCCATTCAATCATAGCTTCATCAGTGGATTAATCCACTAATGAAATCAGAACCTTCACGATCCAGTCACCTCCCTCAGCCCTGCCACTGATCTGGGTTATACTGGGAACCAAGACTTCAATGCCTGAGGCTTTGGGGGACATTCCAGATCAAAGTCATGACAGGCACCCAGAGCCAGTTCTGGCTGAATAAGCCCTCATGGGTTGGTGGACCACCAAGCTTTCTCCCAGACTGAACTCGAGTCCCTGATCCGTCATGAGGATGAGGCAATTGGGGGCTGGGGTCATCACCTGGGTGGGTTGGGTTTTTTAACTCTCTACTTCCCTAATGGGGAGGAGGAGGAGACCTCAGCTGAAAACTAACGTGGCAGAGTGTTGGAATGTTCTGTTCTTCAAAGGGCCAAATGTGGAGACAGTAAAAGTTCAGCAGTCACCAGGGGCCAGGAGGGAGGTGAAGGGGGTGGTGCACAGAGGATTTGAGGACAGTGACGGTGTGTGCGTGCTGCAATAAGGCTGGACCCGTGGCGTGACACACTGTCAAGACTCCCAGGACACACCCCACAGTGAACCCTAGTGTAAACCCGGACCTTAGCACCAGGGTCATCAGTTCTATCATCAGTTCTATCGAATGTGCCATTCCAGCACGTGATGCTAATAAAGTGGGAAAGTGAGAGAGTGGAGGGGCTTCCAGGGAGCTCGGTCCTTTCTGCTTGATTTTCCGGCAGACCTAAAACTACTCTTGAAAAGAATCTATTGGTTTAAAAAAAAGAAAAAATAAACTCAGAGAAGCTAGTGGTCAGTTCTCCCATCTTCTGTAACGTGTGTGTGCACGTGCGCAGTTTCTGCTATTCCAATACTCCAGGTTGTTTTTTTTTTTTCCCCAGCTTACATGATCTGCTGTCATAAGAGGAATGTGCCCAGCATAGTACAGTTTCTTAAACAGGACATTATTTATCTCAGATATATATTTTTTTCCTTCATCCATAGAAATCTGGAGAAATCTCAGGACCCAGGAGCATGAATTTCATGACCTCTTTATAAACAGGTCAACCACATTTTCTCAGCTCAGCTACAGTCATTGAGCCAAGTCTACCCACTAGCTTATTCCCCATACTGTGAGTTCTTGTTAAGGAAATTCCTCTCCCAAGCATAGTTTTCACCGCTGAGATGAGGCTCGAGACCCGCCTCCCCAGGAAGCCTTCCTAGATCAACCCCATAGCTCTGTTCTGGTCCCCTTGCATTGAGCAGGAGTTGGTAACGGCTGGAGGCACCTCTTCCCCCAGCTCCATGCACACACCATCCATTCTTCCCATTCTTCCCACTAAGGCACACAGGGAGGCAGCCATCGGCATCTCGAGGGCTGCCACATGACAGAAGCATTGATCTTGTTCTCTGAAAGCCCAAGGAGGGGGACCAGGGTCGGGGAGATGTGGAAGAAAACAAACGTCTCTCAGCTCAAGACAAAACATTAGAACTCTGCAGAGACAGAGTGTTGTTTCAAGAAGTAATGAGCTTATCATAACTCAAAGTATTGAACCCCAGGAATAAAGCGACAGGTGGGTACCTAACTGGACAACCATGGAGACCCCTCCCAACCCTGACTGTGTGACTTTGGGCTGCTTGCTGCTTGGGGCGTGTATCCCTGGAGTCCCTTTCAGTGCATCAGCAGCAGACTGTTGACAGGCTTTCCCTCACTGTCCTCATGGCCATCCTGGTGGGAGCAGACTCCCCGGAACACATCTGCCCATTCTCTTACCTATCATTTAAAATAATTACCATCATTTAAAAATTGGGGAAATGTATATAAAAATTCATAAAAACTTGCATTTCGACCAGCCCCATGTTGTGCAAACCCAGCGGGAGCTCACTCAGCAAGTCTGAACCTGGACAAGCTCACTACTGCTGCTCAGAGCCTAACTATCCCAGCCTCACACTCCACAGGGATAAAATGTCCCGTAAACCTGGTGTCCTAGCGTGTCACATCTGGGGCCCTGGGTCTGGTCCAGGGAGGTCTCTAAGGTCCCACGTCAAACTGACATTCCTGGGGTGGCCAAACGTCAGGTACTGTGCTGGGGTTCCGAGTGCATTCTCCCACTTAATTCCAGTTACAACTGGATGAAAGAATTATTATCGTTCCCAACTTACCAAGGGCAGAGACTCCATCTGACGATGATTTTCCTAGGGCTGCTGTTAACAATTACCACAAAGTGAGTACAGAAATTTACTTTCTCAAATTTCAAAATCCACAATCAGGGTGTCGGCCAGGATGCGTTCCTTTTGGGGTCTCCAGGGGAGCATCCTTCCGTGCTCCTGCCAGCTTCTGGTGGCTCCAGGCTCCCCTGGCTACGGCCGCACCCCTCCAGTCTCTGCCTCCGTCTTCACTTGGCCCTCCCCCCTGTGTCTGTCTCCTCTCCTTTCATAAGAACACTTGTGGCCTTAAGGTCATCCTCTTAATCGCAGATGACCTCATCTCAAAATCCTTAATTATATTTATAGAAACTTTTTTCTAAATAAGGTCACATTTACAGGTACTGGAGCTCAGGACTTGGATATATCTTTTGGGGAACCACAATTCAACCCCCTACAGACTGGCGGGAATGAAAGTCCTCTCCCGGGATCTCAGAGCACTCCGTTTTATTTTCTGTGTTTTGTTGTTGTTGTTGTTGTTGTTGTTGTTGTTGTTGTTGTTATTTGGGGTGCATTATGACTGTACACAATGGTGGGGTTTGTTGTTACATATTCATACCTGCACACAAAGTAACAATGTGATCCGGCCCATATCATTCCCCAGTATTTTCACTTTCCCTTCCCACCTCTCTCCCTTGGGTCCCCCCTTTTTTTTTTACTATCTCCCTTCAATTTTCATGAGACACCCCCCCACACACCTTTCTTTTCCTTTTCCTCTCTACTTCCGCATATGAGAAGAAACATAACCCTTGACCTTCTGAGTCTGGTTTATTTTACTTAACATAATGTTCTCAAGTTCCATCCATTTTCCTGCAAATGACAAAACTTCATTTTTCTTTATGGCTAAATAAAACTGATTATATATATATATA
Source organism: Marmota monax (assembly GCF_021218885.2). NCBI lineage: Eukaryota > Metazoa > Chordata > Mammalia > Rodentia > Sciuridae > Marmota > Marmota monax. The sequence continues at coordinate 2,424,757 of NW_026695202.1, forward strand.
TATATATATATATATATATATATATATATATCACATTTTCTTTATCCATTCATCCATGGATGGACATCTAGGCTGGTTCCATAGTTTGGCTCCTGTGAATTATGCTGCTATAAACATGGGTATGCATGTCTCTTACCCATAGACAACATTCAACCTTGTGTTGGTTCAAAGACTTACAGCACAGCTGACCTGGTAGATCTGGGGGGGCTCGTTGCTACCCTCTCAACTGCACAGGCTCTTAGGAATTAACTTTCTATTCCAAGGTCAGCAGAGGCCACCATGCCCTAAAGAGCCAGGCACAGAACATCAGTAGGAAGGCAAAAGCCTAAGGCTGTTCTAAAGGGGAACCTTCTGCACTGGGTGCCAGTTCCCTCTTGCTCTGAGCAGCTCCAGCCCATGGCTGGCCACCCTTCTGATTTTTTTAAGAGAGATGCAAGTTTTTATATACATTTTTCCAATTTTTAAATGATGGTAATTAATTTAATGAACAAATATTTTTTAAAAAACATATTGTTTGGGCTGGGGATGTGGCTCAAGCAGTAGCGCGCTCGCCTGGCATGCGTGCTGCCCGGGTTCGATCCTCAGCACCACATACAAACAATGATGTTGTGTCTGCCGAAAACTAAAAAATAAATATTAAAAAATTCCCTCTCTCTCTCTCTCTCTCTCTCTCTCTAAAAAAAAAAATACACTTCTAAAAAAAAAAACATATTGTGAACATTGAACTATAACAACAACAAAAAAAAACGTACTCCTGGGGCCCAAGAACCGCCAATTTCTGCCCAATTCCCATCACCAGGGTCCATGAAATGGTGCCTGTGCTGAATTAGTTCTCTGTTTTAAACTGCCTTCCTTCCTTCTGTGCTGCTAGAACAGAATACTGAGACTGGGTCACCTCTGATGGGCAGGTGTTTCTTTCTCAGGGTATAGAGGCTGGGAAGTCCAAGGTCAAGGCACCCGCATCTGGCACAGGCCTTCCTTCTTGCTGTGTCATAATATGGAGGAAGGCATCGTGGGGCAGAGGGAGAACAGCAAGGGAGAGTGACTGCAAGAGGGAGAAGGAGAAGAGGGAGACGAGGGCCAATCTCATCCTTATATGGAGACTCACCCCTGCATAACGTCACTAGCCCATCCTTGAGGTCAGAGCCCTTGTGTCTAACCACCCCTCAAATGTTACCTTCTTTACATTGTTACAATGGCCACTCGATTTCAATATGCCGGGACATTCAAACCTCAGCACGAAGCCCTCAGCTGTGCTTGCTTCAAGGACACAGCCCATTATCCTGGCTGCAGGTTCCACTTGGAATCCGATCCAGTCTTCTTCCACCCCACCCTCGCTGGCACCCAAAGGCCCCCTGGGTGCAGAGTCAGGCCTGGGTTGGAATCCTGGCTCTTCCACTTAGGGGCTGGAAAGCATCTTGATTTCTCTGTGCCTTTGCTTCCTCCTCTGTAAATCAAGATAGTATTTTCTCGGGCTGGGGATGTGGCTCAAGCGGTAGCACGCTCGCCTAGCATGTGCGCGGTGGCGCTGGGTTCGATCCTCAGCACCACATACAAACAAAGATGTTGTGTCCGCCGGAAAAAAAAAATAGTATTTTCTCATTCAGGGAATTACTGTGGGGATTAAAGAAGCTAATATGTATAAACTGATGTTTTCAGTCTTCCAGTAAATTCTATCTTTTGTTATGGTTACAGATATGATTCAAATTACTCAGTCAAACTCCCAAACACCTCAGGCTGGAACATCCCGCCTCTCCAACCCCTGCCCAGCCCCTGCCATGCAGCTTCCTCTGAGATGCCATGGCTGCCAGTTCTAGTTCATGGAAACATCTGTGTTTATCGACCTACCATGGCCGCTCTTGTTGGACTCATTCACAGGCATCTGCTTCACGCAGCCCATTAATCAACTTGACAATGTCTGGCCTTCTGGACAGATGGTTAGTTTTTGAAGACAGTGACTGAATGTAGTTCTAGGAAACCAGTGGAAATCTTGCAGGGTTACACATATCTAGGTCAGTGGGAACTCCAGTGAGTACTGTTCTAGGCACTGGGAATTCATCAGTAATTTATAGCAAAGTCCTTCTCCTTAAGGAACTCACATTTAGGAGGAAGAAATAAATAGTAAGTGTGTAAACAAATGATAGTTTAAAAGATAGTTTTAGGTAGTGACAACTTCCATAAGGGAGAGAGGTGTTTGGGCTACTGTAACAAAATACCATAAACTGGGCAGCTTAGAAACAACAGAAATTTATTGCTTACAGTTCTAGAGGCTGGTAGATCCAAGATCAAGGCCCTGGAAGATGCCATCTGGTGAGAACCTGCTTCCTTGTTGCCAGATGGTGTCTTTTGTCTGTCCGCTCTTGGTGGAGGGGATGACTGCGTTTCCTCGGGGTTCTTTTTTCCACTCACAGGGACTTTGCATTCGCGACCTAATTATCTCCAAAAGGCCTCTCCTAACATCACCACCTTAGGCATTAGGATTTCAACATAGGAATCTGGGAAGGATGCCAACATTCAGACCCCAGCAGGAGACAAAGCAGGTGGTGGGATGGAGCCTGTGGGGTAGGAGAGGGCAGGGCTCCTTAGCTAGGTGGTCAGATGGGGCCTTTCTGCACAGGTGACTAGCTCCTGAGTGTTGAGAAGGAGCAGCCCCATGGAGACTTTGGGAGGAATTTACAAGCAGAAGGAGCAGCAGGCCAAAGGTGCTGGGTGAGACAGCCCTTGTCATGTCCTGGGTACTGAGGAGAAGGCCAGCATGACTGGAGACGGGGGACAAAAGAGGTGATAAGAGGGACTGGATCGCTTTGGACCATGTAGGCCACGGTAGTAAGCTTCTGTGTCACTCTAGCTATGGTTGGGACGTCCTCGGGGGATCCTACAGACTGAGCCAGTGCCTGATTGGCCTCCCTGTGAGCGCATTCTGGCTGCTGGGCTGACTGAACCACAGGGTTCAAGAGCAGAGGCCAGAAGACCACTTAGGAGGCTGGTGGAGCAGACCAGGAAACGTGGACTTGTAGCAGGAGGGACAACGGAAGTCACTGGACGGGCGCATTTTGAAGGTAGCCAATGAGTTGCCAGAACACTGGACATAGGTAACGTGGGGAGAAGGAGTTAAGGATGCTGTCTAGGTGTTTCGCTGAGACATGCTCATTCCACCTACAGAGGCAGGGATGGCTTAGAGAGGACAGCACTTGGATTTAGATATCACCTGGTCTGTTTTGTTTGTTGAGTTGAGTTGCTTTGTCTCCCCAGCTAAGATGCCCTTAACCCGGGCGTGTAACTCTGGAGGCATGGAGAGAGGTCAGGACGGACATATAAATTGGGGATCATAGACACAGAGATGGCACTTAAGCCCAGGGCACTTCTTGGCTGGATAATTAGAGAAGTCAGAAGGCAGAGAGAGGGGCCTGAATATTGAGCCATTTGGCAGAGGAAAGGGAGCCTGAAGAGAAAACCCCAGGGAACAGCCTGTGACATAGAAGGACAACCTCCTGTAATGTCAACGGAGACCCAGAGAAGAGAGAGTTTCAAGAAGGGAGAGTGATCAGACTGCAGGATGTTGAGATGTCAAGTGTGTTGAGAGAAGAGAGCCAATCACTGCCTTTGCCAAGACGTCAATCACCGGAGACCCAGACCAGGGATGGAGAAGTGTGGGGCAGAGGGACCAGGAGTCTAGGAAGGAGGTTGGCAGGAAACTGGGAACAAGGAAAGTGGAAATAGAAGCCGCATTGGCAAGAACCTTGTGTAATAAGTGGGTAGCAAATCAGTGGGGTGGTTCATGGAGAAGGATGAGGAGGAAAGAGATGGCTGTTTATTTTTTACCATTTTGCTCTGGAAATTGTCAAACGTACATGAAATTAAAGCAGCTAATACAACGAATCCCCTGTACCTGACATTCAGTGACAAGACTCATGAAATCACTGTCAGTCTTTTTTGTCTAGAACCTCAGCTGCCACCACCCACTGGGTTCTAAAAAAAAAAAAAAAAGTTTGGGTTTGTTGAAGATGAATAATATTAAGGCATGTTTTTGAGCTGGTGAGTATGATCCCCTGGAAGAGGAAACTCCTAGGGAAGGGAAGAAGCAGGTAATCCCAGGACAGCTCACGGCTGGGAGACGGAGGTCGGGGGGGAGCCGGGCAGTGACGCTGCCTTAGTTGGCCACCTAGCTGCCTAGCTAGCCAGTGAGAGTCCACGAACTGTCCAGTCACTTAGTTAATTGGTAGCTGGTTGCTAGTGAGTTGATTAAAAGAGGAGGATACGGTCTGGGAATTGGGGCCCACGCAGATGGTGGGCTCAGGGCTGGAGAAGGAGGTGGTTCTTGTCCACCTGTCCGTCTTCTCTGTAGGTCTGAGTCCAGCTCATCAACTGAGAGTGAGCGGAGCAGTGAGGGGTGAAGTGGCGTCTCCAGAGAGAGGGAAGTTAAATGTAGTGGAAAAGCATAGATGTTGGGTGCACGGAGCTGGAAAGGGGAGCCCAGACAACGCCACGGGGGACTCTCAGGCAGGGCCCCTCCAGACTGCGCAGAACCAGAGCAGAGTCAGGCCCAGATGGCCCATGGATTGGCCAAGCTACTGTGACAGAGGAAGAGAGAGTGATGAAGGGGCCACGTGTTCCTCCTTGCCAGCTGGGCTGGGGGCCAAGTGACCCAAGGGGCAGGTGGGAAGTAGGAAGAAGAAAACTCAAAGGAGGGAGGCCCTGTGGGTCAGAGGAGGCGTCAGAGGAGGTGATGGTAAAGTCAGTACCAGCGCAGGATGCAGGCGTCAGAGGAGGTAATGGTAAAGTCAGTACCAGTGCAGGATGCAGAGGAGGTGATGGTAAAGTCAGTACCAGTGCAGGATGCAGGCATCAGAGGAGGTGATGGTAAAGTCAGTACCAGTGCAGGATGCAGAGGAGGTGATGGTAAAGTCAGTACCAGTGCAGGATGCAGGCGTCAGAGGAGGTGATGGTAAAGTCAGTACCAGTGCAGGATGCAGAGGAGGTGATGGTAAAGTCAGTACCAGTGCAGGATACAGGGGGGAGGCCCTGTGGGTCAGAGGAGGCATCAGAGCAGGTGATGGTAAAGTCAGTACCATGCACAGGGCCGCATGGTGAGAACCAACCTGGAGTTGACTGAGATCTGGAGTTGGCAGGAGTGTGGGGTCTTGAGTGTGCTGGATATTGGGACAGTTGAAGTCCAGCATATTTAGCTGGGAGATGGTTGAAGACCCTGGGGGTCCTTGAGTGCAGGCCACTTTAATGTCCATTACAAAGTTGGGGTGACCAAGGAGGTGGGAACCATTGACAGGGATGTGGATGCGGCTAAGGATGGGAAAGAGACACAGTGACCCAGGCACCATCATCATGACCAAAGAGGAGAATCTGGTGGGGCTGCAGATGCCATGTGCTTCCCGGAGCCGGGCTCAGTGAAGCCCAGGGAGTAGAAGTGACAGGAAGTGGCTACAAGCAGTGAGAAAGACCCTGTCCCGGCCCCAGGCAGTGAAGCAAGGCAGGTACCTGAGGGAAATGGAGCGTCACTTGAGGGGCCGGTGGCAAGTTTCAGGAAGTGAAGAAAAGGGTTTGTGGGGACAGGAAACAGCGGCTACATGGTCAGAGAGTGGGTGTCCTGAGCGACACGGAGGGGAAGGGCCATATGGCAAGGGCCAACCTGGAGTTGACTGAGCTCTGGAGTTGGCAGGAGTGTGGGACGAGAGGGGGCTCACCTGGTGGTCTTGCGTGTGCTGGGAGTTGGGACAGTTGAAGTCCAGCATATTTAGCTGGGAGATGGTTGAAGACCCTGGGGGTCAGCTTCTTAAACAGTGTGCTGGGCTGAGTCAGCTTGGGGCAAGTTCTGGGCTGGTCAGTCCCTCCTGGGCCAGAGTGTTGTACTCCACAATACTTCTGGAAAGAGTGTGGGTGGGAAGGAGGATTTTTACAGCACTCTGCTGACTTCCTTCCCTGCTCGTCTACGTCGGATTTTTCTCCCTGGGCTTTGCAATTTTCCTCCCCATTTGAAGAGGTCGCTCCTGATGCAGAGCCCTGGCTGGTGTTCCCATGGATGCAGGCTTGACTGTGCCTCTGTTTGAGTTCCTGTCTCGACTTCCATAGCTTATGGGCTCCTTGGGGACAGGGGCAATGTGCTCCATTTTTGTATTGGCTGCCTTCTGTGTGGTGGCTGGCACCTTTTCTATGATCAAATCAGAGTGTAGCTTAAAGATAGGAATTGTCAAACAAGATTGGTGTCTTTCCCACTAATCCCCAGGGGCTGAGAAATTTCCGATTTGACAACTCTGGGTTTATCTTCGGAAGGCTGAAGATCTGTTCAGATGGACCTGCTATTTTAGGATACAAGGCCAAGTGAATAAGATGACCTTGACTTCCATAAAGAATTGAAAAACAAGTTCAAGAAAAGACAAATAATGCCAAATCATCTAAGTTAAAAAATAAGACCAAAAAAAATGTGGTGTGTGTGTGTGTGTGTGTTGGGGATACAACCCAGGGCCTCAGACATACAAAGCAAACCCTCTATGCTGAGCTACAACCCAGTCCTCAAAAACTAAATTTCAACACACAATTGCTTGGCAAAGTTGGCAAACTCACCGACCCTATTCCCCACACCTCGGTAATTCCAACAGAATAACGGCGGCTGTAGTCCCTTTGCCATCTGCAATCACATTGCAAAAGATGAAAGGACATGTACCTGCAAGGAGAACTACACCGGGGATGGATTTACCTGCCGTGGTAACATCTACCAGGTAACACAAGACATGTCTCCACGAAGTAAACTCTACTTCCCTAGGTGTGCCGAGAACCCAGGCTGCTCAGGGAGGTGCAAGAGTTTTGTAAAATGGAAAGCTCTATAAAAATGTGACAGGAGCCCAGCACGGTGGCACATGCCTGTAATCCCAGTGGCTTGGGAGGCTGGGCAGCAGGATCTCAAGTTCAAAGCCAGCCTCAGCAACAGCGAGGCTAAGTAACTCAGTACAAAATAGGATGTGACTCAATGCTTGAGTGCCCCTGAATTCAGTCCCAAGTACCAAAAGAAAAAAATGTGACAGAGTATTTTTTATATAACTTGGCAATGAAAAAAGTTGAGCCTACCTCCAATTCACTTGACCTGGGAAAGAGTGAGGTGCTGGTTAAGATTGGCCATTACAAAGTTGGGGTGACCAAGGAGGTGGGAACCATTGACAGGTTTCTGGAGCCAAAAACCTGGGTCTGAATTCACATCTGCAGGGTAGGTAGCAACATTGCAACTCTGAGCATAGTATATCACCTTTGTGTATCAAAGGTAAAAGAAAATAATGATGGTACCAGCCCTTTCCAGTTATTATAAGAATTAAATACAATAATGTGCACACAGGACACAGCATAGTAACTAAAAAGGATTAACATGACATGGATTGCTCTGTGTGTTTCTTTGTGTGTCCCCACCCATGCACCTGTACCAGACCTAGAGAATGAGACAGGACCATACATGCTGGCTTCTACCTGGCTGATCAAACATTCATGCTAATTGAGAAGCCAAATCTGTCATAAATGTTTAACTGATGTTTTTAAATATTTCAACTATATTTGAAACATTTTTGTAAATATCTGAGTATTATTTTTAAATTTTTCTCAAAGTTCAGTTGCTTTTGGAAATGGCTGAATCTTTCTTTGACAAATCAGACATTGATTTCAGAAAGTTTTGGGGACAACAGTGTGTCCATATGGTCATTCTGAACTTCAGCTGTAAGCCCACATATGAGGCTCCAAAGAGAGCCATTGGCACAGGTTCCCAGCAGAAGGGATAGCGGATACTTGCAACCTGAGAAAAATCATCTCAAAACAACTCTGTGTTATTCCTGTATGTGAGTCACAGGCCTAAAGCAAAATTCCCATGTCTTTGTTTGCAGGAGCTTCCCAAGAACCCAAAAACCTCCCAGTATTTCTTCCAGATTCAGGTAAGAATGTGTCGAGTTGGGGCAGGGCTGGGGTGTGGCTCAGTGATAGGGTGCTCGCCTAGCATGCGCCGGGCCCTGGGTTCCACCCCAGCACTACAAAAGAAAAAAATTTAATTATGGAAGTTGGATCTCAAGCCAAATACAGGATAAAGTTGTAGCCTTCAGTTGGTGGAGGTGGAAGAAAGTCTCGGACCCTGGATTTCTGGGATGGGCCCTGTTTGTCATTTGTGAGCTGCATCTCTCGGGCCTCAGGTGAGCAGCATGTAAGAAAGGGGTGAACGCTCACAGACACAGTTCTACACGGAAGAACGCAGCACCATTATGTGGCACGGGGACACCTCGTGCACAGTGATCTCTGAAGATCATAATGGAGGGCTGGGGTTGTGGCTCAGTGGTAGAGTGCTCGCCTCACAAGCATAAGGCACTGGGTTCAATCCTCAGCACCTCATAAAAATAAAAGTATTGTGTTCATCTACAACTAAATATATATTTTTTTAAAAGATCATAATGGAGCTGACAATTTTCAATCACCTGGTGACTTCATAGCCGTTGTGATGGCATAGGGTGACATCATAGCCATTGACTATGGTGATGTCATAGCCATTATGGTGTCACAGAGTGACATCATAGACATTAGCTATAGTGGTGTCACAGAGTGACATCATAGACATTGGCTATAGTGATGTCACAGCCATTGTGATGTCATAGGGTGGCATCATAGCCATTGTGATGTGTAGAGTGACGCATCACTCTAATGTTTGCAGTGATGCTGGTGTGAACAAACATGGGCTGGCATGTGTGTTTGTGTCTTGGTTTTTCACAAGTGTTTAAAAACCAAAAATAGAAAAATTCTTATAACAAATGAATGTAAGGTAGAAAATTGTTGTGTGCACCCGTGCAAATTGGTGCATTTTAAATTGCATTATTACAAGAGTCCAAAAATTTTTTATAGAGTTTAAATGTAAATGTAAAAAGTAGGAAAAAAAAGTGTTTATAAAGTTTAAATGTAAATGTAAAAAGTAGAAAAATTGCAGTAAGTGAACTTATTATTGAAGAAAAAGACTTTTTATGTATTTAGCATGGCCTGAGTTCAATAGCATCCTCACTGTCACCTCATTCCCCAACCCATCTCGGGTCTCTCATTCGGTCTTCCCTCCACTCTGCCAGCACCCACTCTCTCTGGTCTTTGTTTGAACCCTGCCGATGTCGTGTCAGGAGGAATTCTCTTACCTGTATTGTGGAAGTGAGTGACAGACGGCTCCACTTTCCCCCGACAGATGCATGTCATTCGAGAGCTGGCTGGGCCTGGGCCCTTCACTCTATTTGTACCTTTGTCTACAGCCTTTGACAAGGAACCCCGGGTAAGCTTGCGGCTGTGGGCGGGTAGGGGAGGTTCGGGGCTGGAATGTGCTTTGAGGACCTTGCACTGGGACCAACAGTGGTGACCTTTCTGGTCAGGAGACCTAGGACCAGGTGGAGTAGAATGGCAATAGAAGGGACTGTTTCTCAGCATAGGGACCCCTGTCGAGAGAAGCAAGGACATTTGTGATACAGAGCAGAAAGCCGGAGAAAATTAACAAGTCTCCATGATCTGAACCTCTACCAGAAGGAAAGAAGGGAGGGAGGGAGGGAGGGAGGGAGGGAGGTTGGTTCTCTTTGAGGAGCAGGTCGTGGGGCTCGGGAGGTAACCATGTTGTGAGGGGCTGGGCCAGAGGCCCATGAGGCCCCTCCACTCTGTGAGTCCACAGTGAGACACAGAAGGAACCTGGCCTCTTCCTGCCTCCTACCTGGACGGCCTCTGCCTGTGGCCCTGACACAAACCACACCTGACACCCACTGCCCAGAGTCTGGGAGGGAGGAGATGTGGGGAATCATGGAGGAGAGCAGGGCAGAAGACAATCTGCAGCAAAAGGCCCTGCCTCTGGCCCGAGCCCTCTGACCTTCTATGACAGATTAAAGACTGGGACAAACAGGGCCTCATGCCCCAGATTCTTCGCTATCATGTGATCGCCTGCCAGCAGCTGCTGCTGGAGAACCTGAAGTTGACCCCCAATGCTACTTCCCTCCAAGGAGAGCAGATTGTCATCTCCGTCTCTCAGGTAAGAGCGTCCGCCTGCCCTCCCCAAGGCCTGCCTCTCCTCCTTTTCCTTACAAAAAACCAGCGATGGGGACAGCTAACCTATGGTGAGTGGTTTCCACACACAGACGCTGTTCTAAGTATTTTATATGTACTAACTCATTTAACTCTCAAAACAGCACCGCTATATAAAATATTATTATTAACCCCAATTTCTAAATAAGAAAACTGAGCTCAGACAGGTTAAAGTAACTTGCCCAAGGTCACGCAGCAAGGAAAAATCACTGAGCTGAAATTCAAACTCAGAAGCCGAGAAGCCCCAGGCAGGCAAAGAGGGGAAGAAATAAGGATAATATGGATAAAATGTATTAAAAAGAAGTGAATTCTGAACTACTTGTTTATTTCAAATTTCAGAATTACGTGACTGTTTTGTTTGATTATATATTATTTGCTATTGGTTTCTCCAGATGAAAATTAGATTCCCGTATTGGTTTCTTTTTATAATCATGATTTTAAAATGTGTTCAAGTAACTTGACCTTTGGACTCTGCTCCTGATGATTTGACATGTTAGAGAAGCATTCTGTGAGAAGCTGTTTTGTGTGTATCTCTCTTTGTGTTCATCTCTTTTTTCTTTTCTGGTTGATTTCAGGATACAGTATACTTAAACAAAAAGGCTAAGATCATATCCAGCGATATCATCACCACTAATGGAATCGTCCATATCATAGACAAATTACTGTCTCCCCAAAACTTGCTTATCACCCCCAGAGATGCCTCCGGAAAGATTCTGGTAGGTGAACTTGCCATCAGTTCCCGGGCACAGGTGATTCAATACGCCACCATCTTCGTGCTGACTCAGCATCTCTTTGAAACGGTTTAGCTGTGCTGCTTCAATCTCAAACTATCATTAAAAGTCTAGTAAACATTATTCTTAGGAGATAAAAACAAGTAAAGGTCTATTTTAAATCAACACATGGATTTTATAAGTTTTTATTTAGTGTCTGCAAGGGCAAGTAGGTAAATAGGTAGGAGACAGATGATAGATGTTAAATATCACTAAACTAAATCTGGAGTAAAACTCCTTCTCAGTGGACATAAAAAAAAAACCACTTTAACTCTTATTTTTATTTATTAGTATCGATCTGGGTCCTTCATTGCAGACCAAATAATCTACTTCTTAAGATTCTAGGTACAGCTAGACATGGTGGCACGTGCTTATAATCCCAGCAGCTTGGGAGGCTGAGGCAGGAGGATCACAAATTTGAGGCTAGTCTCAGCAATTTACTGAGACCCTGAGCAACTTAGTGAGACCCTGTCTCAAAGATAAATAAATAAATAAAAGGGATGGAGATGTAGCTCAGTGGTTAAGCACCCCTGAGTTCAATACCTGGTATCAAAAAAAAATTAGGTCCATCACCAAAATTCTTGGAAGTCTGAAGCCTAATTTGCATGCTGGGCAGTGGGGAACAGCCTAGGGCTGCTCTAGCTGTAAGAGCTTTTTAAATTTCAGTCTCTCCTCCAAGGACATTGGAAACTGGACAGCAAATGCCCCCACCTTCAGAAGGTCCCATGTCCCTGCTCACAGCCATTACCACCTCACATTATTCCTTTCCACTAAGTTTTCCCGGTGCTTCTGCTGGGTGGACCCTGCAGCTCTAGCTGCAAGGGAGTCTGGTGAAATGCAAGGATTAGCCCTCCAGCCTCTAAGATGCAGAAAGGCCTGGGCAGAAGAGAGCAGCAGGGGGCGCTGATGAGCCCAGGCAGCCCCACGCCCACCCACCCTACACATTCCAACCAGCTGTGGTTAAAGCACCTTCTGAACAGTACACCGGAAGCTTCCATGTCCCGTTCTTGTCTTTGCAGCAAAATCTTACAACAGTGGCAGCAACCCACGGCTACAACAGATTTATGAAGCTAATACAGGTAAACACCTGGAGGCAAATGGCTCAGGAGAAACCGCCCAAAGTTGTTTTGCATCTCAGTTGCTGTTTAGGTCACAGCTGTTGCCGCCTCTAATTGGGGACACCTAATTTTCTGGAGTGCAAAGTCGCTCTCTGCCACTCTACTCCCAAAATGTTGTACGGTTTGTTGAGCTATGCGACCCTAGTTTGGCAGGGTTAGACTTTGGGGTACTTGTGGCTGGGGATGGGGAGGAAGGCAGGATGTTCTAGGTGTTCCACATCTGGGATCACCGACTGCACCGTACAAATGGGGAGGCTGAGCTGGAGATCTGGGGGGGTCGGGGTGGGGGGCATGCCAGGAGGCAGCTAGAAACTGAATTTAAAATTACATCTTTCTGACTTCAGAAACTGTTCCCAAGTTTTGCATAGACCCTTCTTGTTCAAACAAAGGATCACAGAGGAGAACTGGGGACCCCAAAGGGCTCCAAGAACTCTGTTGTCCCCCATAGCACAATGTATACATCTCAGAATTATCCCAGTGATTCCCCCAAAAGATCTGGGTCTCAGACTCACAAGGGTGCTTGATAGAAATGGGGATTTCAAGACATTCAAAATGAAAAATCTCCAAAGATATTATAGGAAAGCCCCTACCCATGCCTAAAACTTATAGCCACCCTCCCCTGTTCACCAGGGTCTGGTTGAACACAGACTTTTATGGAAAGTTAGAAAACCTCTCTGGGGCTCCATAAAATAAAATGATAAAGCCTATCTCATGGTGTTGCTAGAAAAATTAAAATTAAAATTAAAAAGTGTCCCATGGTGCACCTACGTTGTAGAAGGCTCTCAAAATGATTCCTCCACATTCATCTCCCAATTTCTTCTTGGGACATATATGATCTAGGAATCTTATAAATGTGTGGGATTACCTCACTGTCCTATAGGTTTTGCTTTTTAAATGGAATATGAGAAAAAAGTTTAGCTGGTCCTTCAGAAATTAAGATGTTCGGGCAAAAGTTGTGTCAAAAAAAAAGATGTTTACTAAAATATAACTTTATTTGCCTATTCATGAAAACCTAGAATTTGACTTTCTGACTTGCTTTGTAAGGAAATGTGGGTCAGAATAGTTGGGATTTCATAAGCCCATAGTTTCTGTCTGTGTCACTCTTGAGCCATGTGGAGTCCTGGTCGGCATCAGTGCAGCTCAGACAGGACTGTTCAGAGAGGTCCTCCTCCTATGTGGTAGGGCCTGGTTGCACAGCACGTGCTCATACCAGTGAGGGGCTGACTCCCTGTGTTTCAGGATTCAGACTTGATGAGTGTCATCACTGACCCCATTCACACCCCCGTCACTCTCTTCTGGCCCACGGACCAAGCCCTGCAAGCCCTGGCCCCTGAACAACAGAATTTCCTATTCAACCAAGTCAACAAGGAGAAGCTGAAGGAGTACTTGAAGTTCCATGTGATCCGAGATTCCAGGGTACAGTTGTCTCCCACTTACCCATGTTTTCACTTTCCTGAGTTTCAGTTACCCAGAGTCAACCATCATCTCAACATATTAAGTGGAAAATTCCAGAAGTAAACAATTCATATTTTAAATTGGGCACCATTCTTGGTAACATTATGGAACCCCTCATCATCCTGCTCCATCCTGCCTGAAATGTGAATCATTCCTTTGTACAGTGTATCCATGCTATATATGCTACCTGCCCGTTAGTCACCAAGTCACCATCTTGGTCATCAGAGCAGCTTTTGCATAATTGTAGTGCTTATGTTCAGGTGACCCTTATTTTACTTAATAATGATCCCAAAACACAGGAGTAGTGCTGCTGAGTGTTTTACTACAACACATTATTATAATTATTTTATTAATAGTTGTTTAATCTCTTAGTATGCCTAATTTATAAATTGAACTTTCTCGTAGGTACATATGTATTGAAGAAAACAAAGCGCATGTAGGGTTTAGTATTAGCCATGTTTCTGGCATCCCCTGGGGGTCTTGGAGGGTATCCCCACATATAAAGGGGGACTACTGCATTTGTTAAATGCAGGAGTGACTTCAGGAATGTCCCCAGGGATGATAAAGTCCAGTTCTGAGGCACTGCTGTCCAGGAACTACTGGTGTGTCCTAGGCTCCGTGATGGGAAGGAGACCCTCACCTCCCTGACCCACGGTGTCCTCCCCTGACCCACTCCGGTTAGTTGCATCCTGAAGTACACCACCTGTGGTTCTCTTCCTTGGACCTGTCATTATTTTGATCTTTTTTGAGCAGGGGGTGGGGGGCATGAATTTTAAATTTTAGCCAATACCAAGGAGCTTCTTTCCTTTCTTGGACTGCAAACCAGCCTTTCCCCTTCCGGATTCACATGGCAGAATGGCTGCTGACAACATGTCCCTGGGTTTTCCAAATGGGTTCTTTCTCTATCCCAATTCCAAAATGTCTGGCAAGCAACTGGCTAGTCTTTGGGGTTTTTTTTTTTTTGTTGTTGTTGTTGTTTTGTTTTGTTTTGGGGTGTTTGTTTGTTTTGTTGGTTTGTTCCAGGGTTTTTTTTTGTAGTTTTTTGGGTTTGTTTTTGTTTTTTGTTTTTGTACCAGGGATTAAACTCAGGGGCACCTAAGCACTGAGCCACATCCCCAGCCCTTTTTTGTATTTTATTTAGAGACAGGGTCTCACTAGTTACTTAGGGTCTTGCTAAGTTGCTGAGGCTAGCTTTGAACTCACAATCCTCCTGACTCAGCCTCCCAAGCCACTGGGATTACAGGCGTGCTAGTCTTGATATAATCAGCCATTGATCCCTGAACCAATAAGAGAAGCCAGATCCATAGGAACATAGCAGCCTCAGCCAGGACTCCTATTTCTCACCAGGGCTGAGCCGTCCACTCCAAGAAGGCGAAATGCCCTGACCTTGGTCCATTCATAGCATCTGGAGTACGTTCCTAGGACTGTGTAGCAAGTCACCGTAGATGGGATGGCTTGGAACAGCAGTTATTCCCTCCAAATTTCAGAGGCCAGACGTGTGTAAGAGAGGTGCTAGCGGGGTCCTTCCTTCTGAGGGTGCAGGGGAGAGCAGTTCCGAGCTTCCCGCCTGGGTCCTAGTGGTTCCTAGCACTCTCTGGTGTTCCCTGACCAGAGCCCACGTCCCTCCGGTCTCTGCCTCCGTCTCACAAGGCCGTCCCCTCCCTGCGTGTCTGTATCTTCAGATGGCATTCTCCTCTCCTGTCTTCTCTCACCGCCCCACCTGAGCCCACCCTGTTCCAGAATCACCTCCTCTGACCTAATCACACCTACAATAACCCTGATTGCAAATAAGATGACATTGTGAGGTCCTAGGGACCAAGACTTCCACGTGACCTTCTGAGGGGTGTAGCACAGCCCATAATGGCACCCGAAGCCCTTTCCCAGCCTAACCCAAGACAGTCCCTCAGCCTTTCATTGGCCTCATACACCCAGATGGCATCTTCCCGGACCCCCAAGCATAGCCGTGGGGCAGCCGGGGCTGGCCGAGACTTTTCAGTCACATCACTGTCGTCTGAAATCCGAAATTATTTGAACTTGTGCAAAAACTTTTGCACCTGAATTTAGCTTATTGGCAAAGCTCCTTCCTGCCCTTCGTCAGCCCAAAGGCAGCTATTCATATGGCACTTTTCTCCCTCAGATTTCAGCTGCGGACCTGCCCCGAAGGGCCTGGAATACCCTGCAAGGTTCCGAGCTCAGTGTCAAGTGTGGAACTGACCGTGACGTCGTGAGTATCATCCCCAGGAGCTAGAAACCCGTTAACAGCCAGCCTCGCTCCAGCCACCTCCCTGTCGAGAGATGCCGGTCTCTTCCCTCCACAGGCAGCAAGCTCCTTGGTGCATTCAGGAGTCCTCTCCCTGGGAGGGCAAGGTGGATACAAGAGACCTGGTCAGTCCTGGCCAGCCCGGCCCTCGTGGCTGGTGGCAGGAAGCCCCCTATCTGGAGGACAGCAGGTTCCAATTGATTTTTTTTTTTTTAATTCTTCCATAAGCTAGAAGATGCACTACTAGTCCTGTTCCTTCCTTCCCAGCCTCCCTGCGGCCTCACCTCTAGCCCTCTGATAGAGGTCAAGGCCAGCCTGGGCCGCACTCCCTACATCAGCCAACAGAGAGAAGGTCTGCCATTTTTACCCGCCCAGGCTACTTCCTGAAAAATTCTACCTTCTGTAATTCCATATAATGCCTAGATCTGATAGGATTAAACTGCATATAAAGGGAAATAAAAAATAACAGTGGAGGCTGGGGTTGAGGCTCAGTGGTGGAGCGCTCGCCTAGCATATGCGAGGCACTGGGTTTGATTCTCAGCACCACATATAAATAAATAAGATCCATCAACAACTAATAATTTTTTTTAAATGACAGTGGATTAAATATATAAGAATGTATTCTCTTGTAAAAGAAATCTGGAGGTGGCCAATCCAGAGCTAGTGGGAGAGGTCTTTTTCTTTCTCCCCTCCAGCTCGTAGTTCTGGCTCTAAGTCACCTCAAGGTCCAACACGGCTGCTGGAACTCCAGCAACTGTGTCCACTTCCCAGGAAGGAGGAAGGGAAAAAGAGATGCATCTCCCAGTTGAGTTGATTCCTTTTCAGGAGCTTTTCAACACGTTCCATCCTGCTTACATCTTATGGCCCGAGTCTGTTTGGCATTTGAATTGCAATTGCATTAACATTTATAACTGAGTTTGAGAAACGCTAGCATCTTTTCACTCCAGTTTTTGGAAGAGTATCTCAGTGTCCTTACACTCCTGAAGGAATCCACCCGATCTCCAAAGTGGACACCCGTCCAGAAGGACAAGACCTGAAACA
This sequence comes from Marmota monax, assembly GCF_021218885.2. Taxonomy (NCBI): domain Eukaryota; kingdom Metazoa; phylum Chordata; class Mammalia; order Rodentia; family Sciuridae; genus Marmota; species Marmota monax. The sequence continues at coordinate 2,441,475 of NW_026695202.1, forward strand.
GACTGGCTCAGGACTGATCCCAAGGCACACTCCAAGGCATAAGCAGATTCATTGTCAGGCCCCTGATGGGCTGCTCTGCAGAGACAGACAGAGAGACAAAGAGAGAAAGAGAGAGAGAGCGAGCAGCGGCAAGCGAGGGGGGAGAGCCGCAGCAACTCCCCATGCAGCATGAACTTTTATAGGCCAGAATCATGGCCGCCCACTAGGGGGGTTTAGCCCTGGTGACTGGCCTAGCAAGCTTCACCTGATTTTGCAGAAGGCAAGTTACTGTTTCTTGAGAACAGAGAAGAGCAGCTGTTTACCTCTCAAGGAGAGAACAGAGCCCAGCAAGTTGCTATCTCTTGAGAATAAGAACAGCATTCATAAAGTGGGGATGGGGAGGAAGATGGAGGTAGTTATGCCAACAGGAACACCCCCGCTTGCTCAGTGGGCTGATATTGCTTTCAGAGAACTTTGTGATAGTGACTGTTGATAATAGCACAACCCTATGGATTGGGAATCATTAACTATTTACTTGGTGAAAAAAAAACTGAACCTCAGAGAAGCTTAGTGATTTGGCCATGGTCACACAGCACAGGAGTACATAGCTCTAACCACAGTTTTTTGGTGTTCCTTCCACTGAATCCCACTCTTTCTATCCCATCCATAGATGTGGATATTTATCTTTTCTCACAGAACTTTCTAAAAGCAGTTTACATCTCGGAGGAATCAATTTAGTAGCTAAGGCATCCTTGGGGAGGGAGGTCTTAGGATAGTCAGGAGCATGAAATGAAATGATGTGTCTCGGGACGGTTTCAAGGATGCTGGGACCTGTGCAGGAGGAGATAGCATTATCATTATAAAGTCAAAGCCCACCACTTGCATCTCCTGGAGAGGAAGTTGAACCAGCACTTTGCTAGATGCTGGTGCTAAAGAAGAAACTCAGTGACCGACCTGAAGCAGCCATGTCAGCAAAGGGTACCCTGAGCCACAGCAACGTCACCACTGCTCCACCCCAGCTCCCCTTGCCTGTGCATCTACCATGTGGGTTCAGCAGTGTGAGGGGCCGATAGAGCAGGCTCCCAGATGCCCACGCTGCCATATATGCTGTGTGACCTTGAGCAAGTCACTGAACCTCTCACTGCCATAGTTTCCTTGTCTGCAAACAGAAGTGGTAACAGTAGCTACATCCTAGGGTTGTTGCTAAGATTAAAAGAGTTTGCACAGTAAAAGGCTTAGAACAGAACCTGGCACGTGGTATGTGCTGTTTGAGAGATGCACAGGTGACGGGTAGATCGATAATAGATGGTGGAAGATGGATGGATGGTCCGTGGATGATACCTGGATGGATGGATAGGTATTTTCCCCCTCTCACAGGTGTAGGCCACATTATATGGCCTGGGAAGAAGGAAGTCTTGACTGTCCCCCTCTCTCTCAGGGCGAGCTCATTCTAAATGACCAAATGTGCAGAGTCGTGCAGCGGGAGCTCCTCTTCGACCTGGGTGTGGCCTATGGCATTGACTGTCTGCTGATGGACCCCACCCTAGGAGGCCGCTGTGACACCTTTACCACTTTCAATGTCTCGGTCAGTCCTAAAACACCACTGTGGTAAGAGCACCTTGGGCCAAAGAGCAGCCCTGTGATCCCGCGGAAGCCCTGCCCCAAACCCAGGTGGACCAGCACCAAGAGAGCTGGGGTCCACGGGGTGGAATTCTTCAAATTCAGAATCCACAGCCTCTTCCTAGCCCGGCCCAGGCCTTGAACATCCCTGCTCATCTGCCCACCCAGCAGGCCAGCCTTCATCCCCTCACTGTTTAGAAAACAGCCCACTTTGCTCAGTGCTCATCAGACCCCACCAAAACCTAACAATGGGAGTGGTCACCACCAACTCCACTGTGTGGACTTGGAAACTGAGTCTCCAAGAGGGGGGGCGACGTAGCAAAGGTATCAGTGTTTGGCATCAGTGCCTGGCATCTCATAGGCATGCACTAACTATCCCACAATAGGGGGGTACCAATCAAAGTAGGAAATCAAACCGATTGTCCTTTCTACAATAAGAGGCGGTGGCTTCCTAAGTTCCAAGGTCTGTTCACGCACATTTCTCCAGCTAATGATTTTCTCTCGCCAATGCCCTGAAGACCAAGTAGCAGCAAGAATTTTTACCTCTACTTTTTACACATCATAAAGGTAAAGATCAGGGCGTGGAGGGGTGCTAAAGGTGTCACCGCTAGCTTAAAATGGAGGTGCACCTGCATCCACTACCCCCAGGCACCTGGTCACGCAGCCCAGGGCCAGCTCTGGGTAACAGAGGCTTTGTTCAGAGAACCCAACCAAAGATTTGAGGTCCAAGACAGACCTTCAGAATTCTCCATGGCCAAGCTAGGGTGTGTCTGTTTATATCTTCTTGATCAGAGGCAGAATCTTAATGGGTATGAACAAGTTCTTAATCCGCCCATCCAGGTGGTAAGCAGGGACATTGCCTGGTGTTTTCCAGTATGCTTGACCTGAGAGTCTCTCTTCTTGCACGCTAGGGGGACTGTGGGAGCTGTGTCAATACTCCCAGATGCCCACGGTGGAGCAAACCGAAGGTAATCATGAATGCAATGTTGGGAAAGCCACGGCAGGTTCATTATCAGACCTCAGGCTTCTGGGGTGTGTGAGCACGTGTGCTCTGGAGGGGTCTGTGTGTGTGTGTGAAGTGAATGCCACCTGTCATTCCTCAACCACCCAGCAAGTGGGATAAGGGATGTACACGCTCAGGCAGCCTGTTGACCTACTACGCATCTTCTAGGAACTGTCTAGAAAACTCCTGGGGTTACAGATCTGCAGGAGAATTTAAAAAATGGTTATAATGTTAACTGCTGTGCTTTGTTGGCTGCTGTCTACCATGCCCTACGCTCTCTGCTGGGTCCTTTAGATACTGATGATCCTTATTCCTCATCATAAGACCTGTAGGAAGGTCATTTTACATCCACTTCACCCATGAGAAAATGGATCAGAGAGGGCACACAATGAGCCCTCGACCACACAAGAAGCAAGGAGCAAAGGTAGGATTCAGCCCAGAAACCCATATAGAGTCTTAGTAAGGCCAATGAATTTTGGAGTCCACTGACCTGGAGTGAAATTCCACTGATCTTTGGCAAGTTACGGGGTCTATCAGTTTTGCTCTGTAAAATGGAGCTGAGAACGATTCTATACTTGGCTCTTGGAAAAAAATCTATATTAGTAGATTCTTTTTTTCTTTTTTTTTTTTTCTTAGTACCGAGAATTGAACCCAGGGGCACTCAACAACTGAGCCACATCCCCAGTCCTTTTTTTAAATATTTTACTTAGAGGCAAGGCTGCACTGAGTTGCTCAGGGCCTCTCTAAGTTGCTGAGACTGGCTTTGAACTCACAATCCTCCTGCCTCAGCCTCCCAAGCCACTGGGATTATAGACATGCACCACCACGCCCAGAAAAATATCTATTTTAAAATAGGGGCACATTTAAGTGTCTGACACATAGTAAGTGCCGATTAAATATTGGTGGGGTTTTTTTTATTTCTACTCTACACCTGAAACCCCTAACAAAATCACCTCTGCAAAACAAAATGTAATGTGCACTCTTGCTGGGGATCTGGGTCTCTTCAAACACCTTCCATGATGGGAAACTACCTCTCCCTGAACCCCCCCCCTCTGGGCTACAATGACATTTGCAAAGGGCTCCTAGCGTCAGAAAGGCCTTCCTCTCCAGAAGGGGACGAATCCTGCCCTGCTGCGGGCTCTGCCTGCTCCTTGGCCTATGGCGCGGCCAGTCCCCGGCAGTACCGGGATCCTCCAGTGGGGGGCGGGCGAGAGCCCCAGCCTGGGCGGAAGGCGGTGGCGTAATGTGGTCCTCTCTCTTCCTTTAGGGAGTGAAGCAGAAGTGTCTCTACAATCTGCTGCCGTTCAAGAGGAACCTGGATGGCTGCCAGCAGCAGTGCATGCTGGTGATCCAGCTCCCCAGGTGCTGCAAGGGCTACTTCCTGCCCGACTGCCAGGGTGAGGGCCTCTTCCTTCAGGGGCTGCTCTGAAGGTGTGCAGCCTCACTGCCCAGTTTCTGAGGGGACCGAGCCACGAGGAGGTGCCAGAGCACCTTCCTTGTGATCCCCAGGCCCCAAAGGAGCGCTCTGAGGAGTCGTGCGTGTGTCTCGTTTATTCGTTTGCCTACTTTGCGTTTTACTGAGTTGAGATTCCACCATCACATATTCCACTTGTCTGCCTCTTTGCTTGACCTACAGCAGAGGTATTTCCCCTGGTGCTAAAGACACTGCGTAGTTAATTTTTTGATGCTCTGCGGCATCCATGATATGGATAAGCTTGTCTGGGTACATGCATTTGATAGGATTCTACCCTTGAGAGATGATATCCTGTTATGGCACATCTAGACCATAATCTCCTGGAAATCCCCCATTATGGACTATCTAGCATTTTCCTCCCTCCTGTAGCTCCATGACAAAGGGCCTTTGGGCCCATCCTGAAACCCAGTGTCTAGATATGACTTCTAGTGAATAATACAGCCATGACATAACGGTGGCCCAGTCCGGCATATTGTCAAGTACATATTGCACAAGTCAGGGTATTTAATCTTGGCTCTCCAAGGGAGCAGTTCCACCGTTGATCCCATTTAATAGATGAGAAAATATTTGTTCACTGCTTTAGATTTCCAAAATGCTCTCAGCTATAATACTTCATGTGAGACTCACAATAATAATGTGACAAGGTCACGCAGGCGCTGTAGCGTGATCGTTATTGTCACCATCTTCCTTTGGAGCTAAGAAAACCAAAACTCAGAGCAAGTTCATTTCTCAACCCACATCTCCTCCTCCGCAGGTCTCCTGACTCCCAAACTCAGTGCACAATTCCGCCTGTTGTCCTGCCAGCGTAGAATCCTCTCAGATGCATGGACCCTCATGTCCCGTGGGCCAGTGGCCTGCCCTCAGTGTCCACTGACACCCAGAGCCACTTCCTGGATGTCAGAATCCATAGCACGTTCTAGAAGGCGCTGAGCTGCCCTAGTTTGGGGACTGGGAGTCACCACTGTTCCTCTCTTCCAGCCTGCCCTGGAGGACCAGATGCCCCGTGTAATAACAGGGGTGTCTGCCTCGAAGAGTACTCGGCCACGGGACAGTGCCAATGCAACATCGGCTTCAACGGGACCGCGTGCGAGCTGTGCTGGCCAGGGAGATTCGGGCCTGAATGCCAGCGTAGGTGGCCGCCTCCCTGATGTTCCCCTCTCCATCCTCATCCACGCCTTCCGCCTTCTCCCACCATCCACCTCCATCTGCCTTTTTTCCTTCTCCCAGTTTTCATCCCCAGTCACCTTCACCCCTAGAGCCGCAGCCACCAAGACAAGCTGTGGCTGAACAAAATCCACTCTCAGTCATTCAACCTACAAGCACCTATTGAGTTCTTACTGATGTTGAGTGCCTACTATGTGCCTGGCATATGTTGTCCCATCTAACCCTAACCCTGACCCTCTGAAGCAGGCCCTGTTATTATCAGCAGCAGGCAGATCAAGAAACCCAGGCACAAAGAGTTCAAGGGGTTTTCTCAACAGCAGGAATTGTCCTAAGGCTGGGGATACAGTGGTGGGAGGGGCACAGAGCCAAGTCCCAGCTCTCAAACAAAAATAGTTATAAAGGCTGAGAAGACAAAAGGCAGGCATAGGGATGGAGGAGGAAAAAAAAAACAAAAAAAACCTGTGGCAGGTGTGGTGGCACACGCCTCAAATCCCAGCGGCTCTGGAGGCTGAGGCAGGAGGATTGGGAGCCAGCCTCAGCCCTAGATAATTTAGTAAGACCCTGTATCCAAATGAAAAATAAAAAGCTGAGCTGGGACTCTGGCTCAGTAGTTAAGCACCCCTGGGTTCAATCACCAGTACCAAAAAAAAAAAGAAGAAGAAAAGGATGAAAGGCTCTGTTTTAGAAGACATCCCACACCAGGAGTGCTTGAGTAGAGACCCGTCAGGGGTCATGGGAATATCAAGAGCAGGTCGACCAAACAGAGAGCAATGCTAGAAAGGTTCTGTGACTCCACTGTTCAGGATGGAAGCCACCAGCCACGTGGGCTATGGAGCACTCAAAATGTGTGACTGAGGAGCTGGACTTTTTTTTTTTAAGAGAGAGAGAATTTTAATATTTATTTTTTTCTAGTTTTCGGCGGACACAACATCTTTGTTTGTATGTGGTGCTGAGGATCGAACCCAGGCCGCACGCATGCCAGGCGAGCGCGCTACCGCTTGAGCCACATCCCCAGCCCCTGGACTTTTTAAATAGCTTAAATTTAAATAGCCGCATGTAGCTAGTGGCTACTGCAGTGAGCAGAGGCGTGGCTTTCCTGAAGGAGAGATTAGCAAGTGCAGAGGCCCTGATCCAGGAGGGCTTGGCATGCAGGACAGCCAGGAGGCCAGGCCAGCTGAGCAGAGTGGGCAAAGAAGAGGAAAGGAAGGAAACGAAATCTGAAGGCCACCAGGGCCAGCTCCCACAGGCGCTCTCAGCCAGCTGATGGTCAAGAGCATCTCAGGGTGAGGGCGGAGGAGTGTCATGAGCAGATGGCCTCCCAGCTCCCTGCGGAGGGTTACAGAAGCAGGGCCACCACCACCGGGGAGGTGAACAGCAGTCTCAGCAGGAGTCCATGGTGACTTGGGCTGGCATGGTCACGCTGCAGGGGGTAAGAAGGGAGGAAGTGGCCCATCTCAGATTAGACCTTTCACTAGATTTCTCCATCAGGAGGCCCCAGGTGAGGTTCTGTCCCCCTAACTGTTCTATCATGACTCTGTCCCCCATGATGCTCTGCACTTCTGCGATCAGAACATTGGCCACATTCATAGTCGCACGCTCAACAGCCTTGTTACTCCTAGACCCCAGGGTGAGACCCCTGAAGACGAGAAGCTTCTCTCTGACGTTTTCCCTGTAACCTCACCGCCCCGTAGTGCCTGGATAAGTCACCTCCTGAACGTGTGGATAAATGAATGGGCCCCTGTGACATAGCACAGTGCGTCCCAGGCCAGAAGCTCACAGCCAGTGGGTGCTCAGGGGGCCGGCAGGTGGGATCCCAGCCCTGATGGCCCATTCCCAAACACTCTCTGATCTGCCTTTCAGCCTGCAGCTGCTCAGAGCACGGACGGTGTGACGATGGAATCGCCGGCTCCGGTCAGTGTGTGTGTGAATCGGGGTGGACCGGCCGCTTCTGCGACGTTCAGGCAGGTCTGTCATGGGAAGGGCCAGCCGCTGGCAGCACCCGACTGAAAGGGTCCTAGTGAGGGTGGGGGTCTGGTGGCCTGAATGACAAAGCCAGTCTTTCTGTGTCTGCACTGTGATCTGGATAAACTGGCAGAGGTGTCTTCACGTAGAAGACTGATTCTAGAATCTCCGAGTCGCCAGGCTGGGAAGGACCGTAGCAAGTGGCCCCGTGCTCCTGCCCCGTGGGGGTTCTTACGGGCCACAGATGATGCTCGGGGGAGTCTTGGGGACTCACAGGTGGCCCCAGCTCCTCACACCTGGTGCGGGACCGTGGTGGCCTCTGTCTTTGCAGAGCTGGCCCCTGTGTGCACGCCTCCTTGCTCTGCCCATGCCACCTGTGTGGAGAACAACACGTGTGAGTGTGACCTGGGCTATGAAGGCGACGGGGTTACCTGCACAGGTGAGACCGCTCTCTGTACCTGGGAAACAGCGGCTCGGTGCTGGACAGGAGCAGGACCGGGTCAGGGTGCCTGCGCCTGTCCCGGCTCTTCTGCCTCCTGCCGGCCTCCTCACCCAACCCACCCTCCCTCCGCTCGGCTCCCTCACGGGGTCTGCCCGGGGCTCGCTGCCCACCTCCCACGCCAAGGTTTTGGAATCGTTTGGAAAAGCAGGATGCACTTTATTGTAGAGTGTTTTCCTAACTCTAGGAGTCAGTCAGTCTTACTTCAAAAACTCCAGGTGCTACAGTATTAAAAAAAAAAAAAATACATCTATCATCCTGTGACCTCCCATGAGAAGCACTGTGGACACTGTGAAATCTGTCCTTGGGAGCTAAGATGTCACCCAGCCATAGAGAGTCTCAAATGAACCGGGTGTAAACGAGGCAGGTGTTTATTTCTGTCTCGTATAACAGTTTGAATTTCACCTGAATGGTCACCCTGAAGGGTTGTGGCCCACGTGGCCACCAACGTGAGCACACCCCAGCAGCAGATGAGAGAGGGAGTGGATGAGGCAAACCTTCCCTTTAAGACCATGGCCTCGCGGCTGCTGAACTCAGACCTGCTCCCCTCCCAAGACTGGCACCTCACCTTCTGCCAAGAGCCAGGGAAATGGGGTGTTTTCTTAGCCCGCCTCCAGATCCATTTCCTATTAGGAAACAAAGAGCCTGGGCACCGGGGAGAAGCCAGCAGTCAGTCTCATGCACTGCCTGATTCCTTTTTCATGGCTAAATAAACATCCACATGGAGAGGTGAACTTCCCCTGCAGTCATTAAGTCTCCCTGTACCTGCAGCATGGGGACAGCTCCAGGGCATTCCAGAGGGCTCCGTGCTCAGCAGTGGCAGCACCGGTCACCCTCTCCTCCCTGCCGCTCTTAGGTAGGGCTTGGGTCCTCAGGATCTCAAGAGGCTGCCGCAGACCCCAGCACACAGGAAAACTCAGCCAGCTTTCCCGCTGTGCTGAGGCGATAACCAGACTATGGGGGGAGTGTGAAAACCAAGGTCCTAAGAGCCAGCACAACACAGGGGGCCAAACCACCCCGGGTTCGAATCCCAGCCCTGCCATGTCCTAGGCTGTTTTACCTCTGCCAGGTGAGGGAAGCTCTCTGGTCCTCAGTTTGTTCATCTGTGGAATGGGGTCAACAATGCCTGTCCAACAAGGTGGTTCCTGTTGCACTAACCCCCCCCACACACACACCTTTATTCTAACATTAAAAACCCAAACGTATTCTGAAATCGACTACCAAAGTGAGCCTAGAGGTATGTGACCTGCAGGGGACCCGGCGTGGGGGAGTGGACAGAGGTCACCAGGACTGGTCCATGAGCGTTTCACAGTGTCTAAGTGTTGCAAAGGCTCTCCGAGAGACCGCAGTGCTGGGCTCTGCTGCCCCCCACCCAGCGTGCTGGCGGGTGCAGGTCACCGGCAGCCCTAGCCCGAAGCCCCGGGTTCAGAGGGTGGTCAGCGGAGCCTCTCTCCCCCTCCTCCAGCCGTGGACTTCTGCAAACAGAACAACGGGGGCTGTGCCAAGGCCGCCAAGTGCTCCCAGAAGGGCACCAAGGTCTCCTGCAGCTGCCTGAAGGGCTACAGGGGAGATGGCCACAGCTGCGTGGAGATAGACCCCTGTGCCGACGGCCTCAATGGCGGGTGTCACGAGCACGCCACCTGCAGGATGACCGGCCCGGTGAGCCCGCTCCCTCACACCCTGCCTCCCTTGAGCCTCCTCCCCACTTTCTGCCCACTTCTGTTGCTTGTTGAAAGTCAGTGGATGAGTGTCATTGTCCTCCTCAACAGAAGGGGGACTTCAGTGGGAAGTCTGGTGAAACCTACGCAGAGTCTATTATTTAGTAAGGAAAATGACATTAATTTCTTAATTTTGACAAGGGGACGATGCTTCGATAAGATGGTGACATTAGGAGACACCTGGTGGGCTGCAGCGGGCAGCTCTCTCTGCTGCCTTTGTAACTTTCCTATGAATCTAAAATTATTCAAAGCTTAAGGTGTATTCAGGGAGTCGATAGCCGGGCACAGTGGCGCACACCTGTAATCCCAGCAGCTCAGGAGGCTGAGGCAGGAGGATGGCAAGTTCAAAGCCAGCCTCAGCAACTTAGTGAGGCTCTAAGCAACTTGGCGAGACCCTGTCTCTAAATAAAAACTTTAAAAAAGGGCTGGGGATGTGGCTCAGTGGTTAATGCCCCTGGGTTCAATCCCTGGTGCCAAAACAAAGAGAAGCCAGAGTGTAATGAGTGGCACTCAGTCAGTCTTTGGGGGATGGAATCAGGCCCTGTTTCTCTGGTGGGAAGAGCAGAGTGGGAGATGATGCCCAGTGCTGGTCACACACACAGACCAAGAGTCAGCCAGCCTGTGAGACTCAGCTCCTGGACTTATCGACTTCGAGGCCTGGCCCTGGCTACTTAATGGCTCTGAGCCTCAGCTTTCTCCTCTGTAAAATGGGCCTCACCGTCACGTAGACTTCACAGGGTTGCTGTGGGAATTAGATGAGATAATCCACTGATTCCACCAGCAGTCACCAGGCACCTACCATGGGCTATGCAGGGGCTGGGGTACGGCATTAGAGACAGGCAGGTCCCCTGCGTCCCTGGAGCCTGCAAACCAGGAGAAGGAAGGGGCAGGGCTTGCTACATGAACTCCTTTCAGACCAGGCCAATGTGCAGAGCAGCTGGACTTGGGGGACTCTCCGAGGAAGGGGCACTCAGGCCGAGATGAGATGGAGGCCGAGGTTTGACTGTGAGCCTGTACCAGAGCAAGATGTCGCCCTTACCCATCCCCGCCAGACAGGAGGTGCCTTCTCCTGGTCCTTCCAACACCTCCCAGGCCGGATGCGGGTCCCCAGGGCACTTGGGGTCCTGGGATCCTGGGGTCCTAGAGAGTCTTTTTCATCTTGGCCCACTCTCTTCCCACAGGGCAAGCACAAGTGTGAATGTAAGAGTCACTACGTGGGGGACGGGCTGGACTGCGAGCCAGAGCAGCTGCCCCTGGACCGCTGCTTGCAGGACAACGGGCAGTGCCACGCGGACGCCGAGTGCACCGACCTCCACTTCCAGGGTCGGTATAGCTGGGCGCCATGGCCCAAAGCACCTTTCTGTTCGGGCTTGGGGAAGGGACCTTCAGAAGAGGAAAAAGAGAAACAAAGCGTAATTTAAACAGACCAAAGCGTCCTTACATTGCCCAGACCCAGTGTGGGCAGGAGGCGGGCAGAGGAAACTCAGGATTGGCCCCTGAGCCGCTAGGAGCAGGATGGACCTCCAAGGCCGTCTGTCCCGAGTTTTCCCGAGCTTACTTTTCCCCATCACTTAGAAACCCATCAGCTGTTGATTGCAACTGAATCCCAGAAGCCCGGCTCAGGGTCAAGAATCAAAGACTCATATTGCAGAAGCAATTTGCTTAATAGTTGTTTTGATGATAGCGCATCGATTGGCACTTACCCCGGGCACTTCCAAGCATGATTTGAGTGGCTTATAACAAACTCACAGGCACACTCCCAGGCTCCCCACGCTCAGGAGGAAGTGCCTACTCACACGGGTCAGAGGAGAGCAAACTGGTACAGCACTTAGAGCCACGGGAGTGGCCATGTGTCCGTCAGATGGACTCAGGGTTGGGGATCTTCATTCCTATAGAAATCTAGGAATTGAATGAAGATAAACACACTCAACCCAGCATTAATGAAAATCACCAAAAATTAGAAATACCCTCGATATTTCACGTAAAGGACAATCAAATACACTGCCACACATCTACCCGAAGGCACTGTGAGGTCTTGGCAAGGAGACAGGACAACATATTTCCAGACATCTCCAAGCTGTGTGGCCAGCAAGATGGCAGGACCTACATCTAGGGATTGTACTGCTGGGCTGTGGGCGGTCAGGAAAAACTGAAATTAGCCTTTTTTTCAGTGAGAAAGAGTCCTTTAATGACATTTTATAATGAACTTATAAACAATATAAAACTGGGACTCGGTTCTTGAACTATTTCTGGTCTATGTCCTCGAAATATTTGAAAAGATACTAGCTACAAACAAATGATAAAAATTACCCAGTATCTTGGGGAGAACATCGAATTTTTTAAAACTTTTTTAAATGGCGTAGCAGTGATACAGAGCCCTTGGCAGAAGTTCCACTTTAAGATATATTTTTTTTCCTAGTTGTAAAAGTCATCAAAAAGATTCAATTTTAAGTATTATGGGCTGGGTACAGTGGCAGATACCTTTAGTCCCAGCCACAGAGGAGGCTGAGGCAGGGGGTGTCAAGTTCAAGGCCAGTCTGAGCAAGTCAGTGAGATGCCATCTCAAAATAAAAAAGGGCTGGGGATGTAGCTCAATGGTAGAACACTTGCCTAGCATGTGCAAGGCCCTGGGTCCAACCCCAGCACTACCAAAAACAAAAACAAAAAAAACAACTATTAGAGGGAAAAAAATCATATTACCATAATATTGGCAAATAATCATGTTTCAATGTTAAATTTAAAAAGACTTCTGAAATCTGCAGTATGCCATCACATTTATAATATTTGTGGCATATAAAATAATTGGAAAAAAACCTGGAAGGATATGGAATTATATCAGACTTAAAAGTCACCCCCCCAAAAAAGTAAAATCTAGAAGAAAGTATACTGAAATGTTAGCTGGGGAGCAAGGATTGTTTCCTCTAAATAGGGTTATAAGTGAGTATTATTTTTTTTTTTTTACTTTTCTCTGTGGACCCAATTCCTCTGATGAAAATATCCTTTTTATTTCATTTTAATTGGCACATAATAATTGTATCTATTTCTGGAGGAGAGTGTGATGTTTCCACATATGTCCACATTGTGAAATAAGTAAGTCAGGATATTTAGCATATCCATACCTCTCACATTGATCATTTATTTGTGGTGAAAATATTCAAAATCCTCTCTTCTTGCTATTTTGAAATATTCAATACAGTTTTATTAACCAAAGTCACCATACTATGCAAGACACACAGAACTTCCTCGTCCTGTATGTAATGTTGTACCTGTGGACCAATCTCTTCCTATCCGCCTCCCTCTACCGACCCGTCCTCTGGAGCCCACTATTCTGCTCCCTGATTGTACAAGATCAACTTCTGTAGATCCCATGTGTGAGGGAGAACCTATGGTGTCTGGTCTTTATCATTTATATAGTATACTCCAGGTTCAGCCATGTTGCTGCAAATGACAGGATTTCATTCTTTTTATGGCTGGTTAGTTTCGTGTGTGTGTGTGTATGTGTGTGTGTGTGTGTGTGTGTGTGTGACGTTTTCTTTATCCATCTCTTGGTGGACACTCGGGCTGATGTCAAATCACAGATGTTGTCTTTAGTGCTGCAGTAAGCACGGGCATGCTGGTGTTTCTTTGACATACTGATTTCATTTCCTTGGGGTGTGTTGGGGGAGTGGGATCAGTGGATCATAGGGTAATTTTATGTTTGATTTTTAAGAATCTCCCTACAATGGCCTTCCTAATTTGCATTCCCACCAACAGAGTTCTCTTTTCTCTGCATCCACACCAACATTTATTATTCTCTGTCTTTTTGATAATAGCCATTCTAATTGGGTAGGTGATATTTCGTTGAATAGATGCTATTTTTATAATTAGAAAAGAAATGAATATTTTCAGTGATGTGCTTGGACACACATGGAAGTGGCTTCTGAAGACACCCTGGGGGACAGCTGGCCTTCTACTTTGAAAGTCCTTCAAAGTCCTTTGCTGGAAGCCGGGCCAACCAGGTGGGCTGACCATTTGGTTCGTCTCCTTCCTCCTGCAGACACCACTGTTGGGGTGTTCCATCTCCGCTCCCCGCTGGGCCAGTACAGGCTGACCTTTGCCAAAGCCAGAGAGGCCTGTGCCAACGAAGCTGCCACCATGGCCACCTACAACCAGCTGTCCTATGCCCAGAAGGTGGGTCCCAGGAAATGGAAACTGTGCAGGCGGCGTCTACAGGGGAGGGTGTGCACGCAGCCTCCTCTTCAGGTGGGGTGACAGGCTGTTGCCTTGCGGGAAGTGAGTACAGAAGCTTCTTGGGCGATAATGAGCCATCACACCCAATGCCAGGTATCTGCTATGTGTCACACAGTGCATTGACTTTATTATCCATCCTTACACCATCCCTGAAGGTAGGTGTTACTTCCCCCCCACCTTTGGTCCCAGGGATTGAACCCATGGGTGCTAACCCACAGAGCCACATCCTCAGATCCCCAGCCCTTTTGATTTTTTTTTTTTTTTATTTTGAGACAAGGTCTTGCTGAGTTACCTAGGGCCTCACTAAGTTGATGAGGCTGGCTTTGAACTTGCAATTCTCCTGCCTCTGCCTCCCGAGTTGCTGGGATGACCGGCATGCATCACCACACCCGGCATCACCATTCCCATTTTTCAGATAGGGAAACTGAGGCTTGGGAAGGTTAAGTAAAATATCCAATGTCCCCCAGCCAGGAGGTGGTAGGTCCGGGGTTCACAAGCAGCCCTGACTCCGAAAGTCTCTTCTCAACCATAACTTCCCACTGCCAAAGCAGAGGCAGAGACTCAAAATGCACCCCTCATAGCTGGAGACCAGAGGATCCATAATCACATGCCTCGTAGGATCTCCCTGAACCCACAGGGCAGTTGAGGTTCCCTGGAAGAGCTGGAGCTCTATGGCTGAAATGAGGTGCAGGGAATCGGGGGGGGGGGGTGCCCAAGCTCCTGTATCCAGCAGGGAGGAACCGGGCTCTCTGGTCAGGGCCACTCTTACCCTCTGAAGCAGAGCCCTGTCCATTTGGAAAAGCCACCACCTTGGAGCTACCTGCTGGTGGCTTCTCACTGGGAACAGAGGAATGGCTGCCTGATGTCATGACCTGTCCACATCTACCCACGCTGTCTACTGCCTTCAGACCCGAGAGGGCTTCACCAAGGAGCAAAGCCTTTGATTCCAGGGCCCAGCCTCCTGAAGGCTCTGCATCTCTGCTCTCCTTGGGGGGTTTTTGGCTATGATCAAACCACTGAAACCTCTGTCCTACCTGGCACATTGGTGTAAGAACTAAAGGTAACATGGCATGCCGTAGGAACTCAGTTTTTATGTTTATTAAGAGATCTGAAATAGATGGCTTGGGTTAAATCTGCTACCTGCTGACTGTATGACTTGGGCAAGTTTCTTAACTTCTCTTTGCCTCAATTATCTCAACTAGATGATAAGGATTTTAAAAGTTCTTACCTCCGCAGGGCACAGTGGCACACACCTGTAATCCCAGAGGCTCGGGAGGCTGAGACAAGAGGATCATGAGTTCAAAGCCAGCCTCAGCAAAAGCAAGGCACTAAGCAACTCAGTGAGACCCTGTCTCTAAATAAAATACAAAATAGGGCTGGGGATGTGGCTCTGTGGTTGAGTGCCCCTGAGCTCAATCCCTGGTACAAAAAAAAAAAAAAAGTTCCTACCTCCTAGGATTGATATGAGAGTGAAAGGGGTTTACACATGAGAAGCCCTGAACCTGGCCCTGGATAAGCTCTCAGTCAGTGTCATGATGACAGTGGTGGGGGTGTAGATGGTGGTAGGGGTGACAATGGAGATGATGATGATGATGATGATGATGCAGAAGAATATTTGAGCTCTATCACCAATAAGTTAAGATCTGTTAACCCATAAGATGAAGAATTTGCAGCAGGGGTAACTGGTAGCGAATTCCTTCTCAAGAGCAGAGAGAACCAAAATGAGTATGAATGACCTGGCCACCTACAAGAAAGAGACCACTTGCATTCCACCAGTGGCTTAATCCACAAAAATGTAGGGACCACCGACTGTGTTTCAGGCACAAGAGAACAACTAGCAAAGTGGATCTAACTCTGTGGAGTTTGTGGTCTGATGGGGGAATCATAAATTAACCAGGGGCAGCTGGGGGTCCAGAGATAGCCTTGGAGTAGGGACTGTGGCAATACAAGGGGACCCGGTTGCAGTGATTGCAGGGCTGACGAGAAACGACTAGCATCCTGTGGAACCAAAGTAGAATTTATAAGAACATAATGGACAGAGAAGAGAAAACCTATGGCGGCTATTGTATGTCAAACTGATATCTTCTGATGGTCATGAATTTATTGTAAAAAGAGAACTGCACTAATATCAGGAATAATAAAAGCCATGTTGAGTGGCCCAAGTCAGTTTGCCGAAAATGAAACCAATGAGGTCAATTTTAGAGTGATCCCTTCACGCCTATATGCAGGTATTTTACCCACAGGGTTCGCTACACTAACAGCTCCCCCAAGATTTCTGAATTCCCAATTGCACTTGAAATTGCACTGGAACTGCTGATAGCTGCAAATTTCCTAGATTGTTCAGTAAAATAAATTATAAAAACTGTTGATTTTTTTCAGTATTTGATACCTGTAATTCAGTTAGTAATTTTTTCATGTAGAGCTTGTTGCCTTATGCCATTGAGCTACAAATTTAATTGCAAAGCAAATTTTCTTCTGTGCTTTTGCATAGCAATCAGAGTTGAAATTTGTTTCCTACATCAAAAAATTAAGGACATTTTCACAAACTGAGAAATAAACAACTATGCCAATTTGTAGGTGGTTTTTGCTCATTCTTTGGATGTGACTTTTACAATTAGAACAATGATAATATAATAAATGCTGAAATATAGGCATAAATGAACATGTTCTACAGGTAAATAATGGGGCTGTGTATTTTTGTTGTTGTTGTTTATTCTGATCTATAGCCACTGATAGCATTACTAGAGTTATGCAAAAAATTACATGAGAAACATTTTTATAACTTAGCCAAAAGTTGATTTTTATAATTCGAAGAATAAGAGTTAAAATTTCTTATGTTTTTTGATAAACCACAATATTATTTAAAAAAAACAACAAGAAGAAGAAGAAGATAAAGAAGAAATTAACTGAATGATTCCACAGTGAGTATGAGCTTGCAGTGGGTCTCTGATCTTGCCTCTGTCCCTGCAGGCCAGGTACCACCTGTGTTCGGCTGGCTGGCTGGACAGTGGGCGGGTCGCCTACCCCACAGCCTACTCCTCCCAGAACTGCGGTTCTGGAGTTGTTGGGATCGTGGACTATGGACCCAGACCCAACAAGAGCGAGATGTGGGACGTCTTCTGTTATCGCATGAAAGGTAACTGCCCCACCTACCCCGGGTCTGGGCCACGTAACTGCTGGACAGTCCTCAGCTGGCCAGCCAGGCTCCAAGGTTGAGCAGGGCAGGCAGGCCCCTGCCCCACTGGGCGCGGGACCCTGTGTGCCTCTGCTCTCCAGATGTGAACTGCACCTGCAAGACAGGCTACGTGGGCGATGGCTTCTCGTGCAGTGGGAACCTGCTGCAGGTCCTGATGTCCTTCCCCTCGCTCACAAACTTCCTGACGGTATGTCCCACGCCTGCTTGGTTCCACTTTGGGCAGGGAGTGTCACCTTGAAGCAGCTGTAAGAGGGGTGAGTTCCTGATAGAAGCTAAAGGCTCTAGTGATGGTTAGGAGCAGGAGTGTTGGGCCACCTTGTCTGAATCTGAGCCTGGGGTTTGCATCACTCTAAACAGGTTACTTTCCTCTCTGAACCTCACCTGTAAAGTGGAGGTGATAATAGCATTTGCCTCGTGAGATCACTGTGATCTTTCAATGAGTTGATATTTGTCAAACACTTAGACCTCTTGTCGGCTCATGGAAAATTCTCCATTGTTGTTAAAGCTGGGATTATTATCTCTGCATGTGGAGCACTTTAAGACTCTGGTCTGCAGGGATGAGAGAGACACTCTTTTGTCTTTGTGGACAGTTACCTAAGCCTGCTCTGGTGATCACCCAAATTAACCTGAACTCAATTGGCATTTTACGCCACACTTAAAGTCCCATGAATATTTTATACACTACATCCAACAAAGAGAAAGCCCCATTTTGGAGGATTTAGTGTTGACCGATCAAAGAACTTAATTGTTAATAATGATAATGATTATAATAACTAGCATTTTTTGAGCATTTTCCTTCCCCTGGGCACTATTCTAAGCCCTTTGGTCCAAGAACGTATGCTTCATACAGCGGGATTGTTCCTGCTTCAACTACCAGGGTATCCCCAGAATCTCAGCAGCTCAGCAAGTACTTGTTAGAAGGAACAAATCCTCACATGGTTATGTAAGGTCACTACGATTTTGGAATCCATTTTTTAGATGAAGACATTGAGACTTACAAGGTCAAGGTCATAGCCTAACACTCCATAACTGGGCCCAAACTCAGGCTGCCTGGGACCAGCCTCCCCCTCACCTCCCATGGTGGGGAAACAGGACTGAGCTTCTGTTCCCAGCAGAATTGACAGTGACCTCAGGAGGGTAGGAGGCTGACCACTAAAGGTGTCCATCTAGTTGATCTAATGGTCAAGGTTTCCAGCCAGATGTGGTGGCGCATGACTATAATCCTAGCAACTGGGGAGTCTGAAACAGGAGGATTACAAGTTCAAAGCCAACCTCAGCAATTTAGCAAGGTCAAGCAACTTAGCGAGACCTTGTCTCAAAATTAAAAAATAAAAAGGGCTGGGGACGTAGCTCAGTAGTTAAGTACCCCTGGGCCAATTTCCAGTACCAAAAAAAAATTTTTTTAAATTTAAAATAAATAAAAGTCAAGATTTCCATAAATATGCCAAAGATAAACACTAAAATCATTTCTGCTGCTTGGCTTATGATAGCATTTCAGAGGGGGAAAAAAAAAAAAACAGCATCAGAATGAAATACTTTAAGCAAATTACTTACCTTCTCTGGGCCTGAGTAGCCAGGCCTGCCTGGGCAAGACAGAGCTGAACTGGGTAGGGCAAATTCTTAAAATTCATTCAGTGAACATTTATTGAGAACTTACTAGGTGCTTGAAGTCTATCAGGGAACAAAACGGGCACTAAACAGAACAAATAAATAGGGCAGGATGCAGGAGGGCAGTGTAGATTATGGAAAAAGAAAATGTCCAGGAGGGGCCAAATGTTTTGGGCCTCGTGATCTGATTAAAAGATAGACTTTTCCTCTGAGTAAACAGGGACTTTGCAGGGTTTTCAGAAGAAGAGACAAGATTCAATTTCCACATCAGAGGCCTGTTCTGGGTCCATGTTGAGAATGGCCTAAGAGGTGGCCACGTCTTGGGACCACAGGATTGGCTGAGGAATGGATACATCTAGAACCCTCCAAGGGACAGTGAGAAGAAACAGCAGAGGAGTGCCAGCCTGACTCAGGGCTGAAGTCAGGACCTGCCACCCTCTGCAGTCACCCCAGGCCTACAACAGGGCTGACCAGCTAATGGTTCCTTCCTCCCCCCAGGAAGTCCTGGCCTACTCCAACAGCTCAGCCCGAGGCCAGGCGTTCCTGAAACACCTGACTGACCTGTCGATCCGTGGCACCCTCTTTGTGCCACAGAACAGTGAGCTGGGGGAAAATGAGGTGAGTCCGGTCCCCGATGCCTACCCTTTAGACTAAAGTGAGTTATCTGTCACCACAAAAATGCTGTGTCACAAGTAACCCCAAAACTCAGCAACTGGACTGTTATTTAGCCCGTATATCTGCAAATGTGTTGTCACCTGTGATCTTGACATGCTCTGATCTATAGCCCACCCCAACTGGGCTCCCCCCAGGCTGGCGGGTTGGCCGCTCTGCTCTACGGGGCGCTCAGGCGTCGGCAGGGTAGTGCGGGCATGTTCTCGAGGCAGTGCAGGGACCGAGAGTGACAGGCACCCAGTCCCACCAGTGCTCTCCAAGCCTCTGGCCATATTCACTCTGACTCATTTGGGCCCCAAGTCAGAGTAAGAAGCAAGGTTCATGGCCCAGGGCAAGGGTTCAGGAAGGGGAAGAACTCAGAAATTGGCCAAATTTATTCGACCATGGCAGAGGGTTGTCCTGCAGGCCCTGTAGCCCCAGCCACCCAAGGTCCTGGAGGAGCCACATCTCTGCCCCCCTGTTACCACCCCAGACCGACTCTTTCCAGGACACCTCTGGGAAGCTTCCAATCCCACATCCTAGCTATGGGTGAGCCTCTGGAAGAGCCTAGAAAACCAAACGCCTGAGAAAAACTCGATAATGCCCACTATCGCTCAGCCTTTGTCTCCTTTCCTCTCAGATCCTGTCTGGGCGGGACATCGAGCACCACTTCACCCATGTCAGCATCTTACTTTACAATGATCTTGTCAATGGTACCATGGTGCAGACGAGGCTGGGAAGCCAGCTACTCATCACTTCTGGCTACAACCAGCTCCAAATGGTATGACAAGTCTTCTGGGCTCATCGGGAACACTGGATGTAATACATGCACAATTGGTGGCATGCAGTAGGTGCTCATAGATGGCAACTGTTGTAACGTCAAAGTAAACTCTTAACCTACAGATAGGGGGTGGTATAAAGAAGTGCCGTTGCCCATCATATTGACAGGCGGCCCCCACCTCTTGGGAAATGGGCCATCATCTGAAGCTGCTAGTGAGAAATATCGAAGGAAACCACTTTAAAGTTGCTTGGTTCTCGACCTTTGTTTCTGTCCAAATGTCAGTCCTAGCCTGGGCCTTCACCTGTGAGCTTTGAAGTCAAATGAATGACCCTGTTGTGGATGAATCCCAGTCCTGCCACTTGCTAGCTGTAAGAGCTTAGGTTATCCAACTTCTCTGTGCCTTGGATTCCTCATCTGATAAATACAGATGCTGGAGACAGGGGAATGATGTTGGTGGTGATGGTGGTGATTATTTTTGATAATGCTGATGTTGGGAAGGAAGACCTTTCTTCTACCAACTTAGAATCTGACTAGTGTCGGAGACCAGCTCCAACAGGGGGTCTTAGGAGACGAACGGATGGTGAGGAGTCGGCTAAAGAGGGGTGGAGAAACAACACAGACACCAAAGTGAAGGTGCTGAATCCCCATCTTTACTTGTGAAGTTGATCATATATACTTTTCATTTTGGCAGGCTCACAGTACTTTGTGGTTACAAAACAGGAATCATTATTCAAAGAAACAAAATATTACGTAGCTACAATTAGAATAGAAGAATGTATCTTGGCTTATGCATAAGCAAGCATTTTTCCTTTCAGTTCGCGTTTTGCTTTGAGCTGTTTCTGTTTAGTTAACTTTTAATAATAGTTAGAAATGTCCCAACTATTGGCCTATACCTTGACTATTCTTTCTTTACTTACTGACTGGAACTGGTGCCATGGTTACGGCAAGTGCTTAACTTGTTATTAATTTTAATCAAACAAGAGTAAGAGCACAAACCATTGTGCACAGGAACAAGAACAAGTTTCCCAGTACCAAGCACTAATCTGTCTTCTTAACATTAATTCTTCTTCTCTAGATTTTAATTTATTTTCTCAAAAACTTCCTTGACAGGAATACAGGGAGTTTTTCATTAGACATTAACAATTTACGCTCCACAGCTGAATCATTGCATTTAGAGCAAACAGATCTATTCTTAGAAGTAGTTGCATGAATTGGGAAAGTCATGTTTTTTCCCTCATACTTAATGGTCATATGAGAAATCGCAACTATACTTATTAAAGGAAAACAAACCAGCCCATTCCCAGAAACATACTGCGCTCCTCCAAAGGATGGACGCCTTGCACCATCCACCTCAGTAGGGCCTTGCCATTGCCTGAGTCAGGGGAGGGGCGCAGCAGACTAGGCCTGAGAACCACTGGTATAAGACACATTCACAAGAGAAAAGCCTACAAGTGTTACTTAACATTTGATGTGCCCAAGGGAGTGTCCCTAAGGAAAATGGAGACCCACCAAACTTAAGACTGAAAGCGTATGTGCTTTTCCAACAACACATGGTGGAGAAGCAATAAAAGGGAGGAGCTGGGGCTAAGAACAGTAAATCGTGGCACAGTGACCAGGAATCGATGGGGGAAACACCAGGAAGGTGAGGATTGTTCTAGTAGGTTTGTGTACAGGTCCATTTTGGTGTTGACCCCAGCCTCTGGTGGTAAGAATGTTCTTTTTCTCCTGGTCCAGGAGGGCTTCTTTCTCAAAGGAAGGTTTATGATGGCTGTTAGGGAGAAAGGGGTGCTCAGGGAGCCCTCCCTGACTCTGTTATTTCTCAAGTGCCATTAACTCAAAAAACATCACTATGCCCAACTGGCATATTTTGAGGTGTAATGTGATGGTGGTGATGAGAATGGTGATTATATGGATGATGATGATGATGGTGATGATGGTGTTGTGAGGATGATGGTGTTGGTGATGGTGTTGGTGATGATGATGGTGATGGTAATGGTGACTGATGGTGGCACTGATGATGTTGATGACCACAGTGATCATATCTAAATTACACATTGTTGTAGGATTTAGCAATTCCAAGCTTGTGACCCACAAAGCAGTACCCAGCATGCAGAGAGTGCTAAATAAGTCTAATTTTTTTTTTCATTTTTACCTGATAATATACTTCTGTTACTGGAAATCAGTCATTGACTAGTGCGTCTTAAGTTTCAGCATGCCCTTGAATCACCTGGGTGTTTGTTCAAATGCAGACTATGGTTCAGCGGGTGGGGTGTGGGGCCTATTTGCCCACACCACGAGTTGGTGGGTCACACTGGGATTAGAACATTTAGAAGTCCCTTTTTAGCAGTGTGACGTCCAGAGGTATGGACCTCAGTCCAGAGCATGGGGTTTACTACCCACCACCTGGGTGATCTACCACCAGCCATTGTCCTTCTGATAGCCCATCTGTCATACAAGTGGGTTGGAGAAATGCCCCTGCCCGCCCCTGGGAGGTCTCTGAAGCCCTAGGTCGTCTTTCTGGGAAGACGGCAGCAAGTGTGTTCTGGGCTGTGCAGACAGTGAACAGGAAGTGGAGACAGGTGGACACTGAGGCTCCAGGGCCTCGGGGAGGCTGAACACCTGCTCTCCACAGAAGTGTCCCACATGGACGGGGGCGGGAAGGCCAGATGGACACAAATTCCTCTCACCCTCCTCGCCTGTCCCTAGAATGAGACCAGGTTTGTGGATGGAAGAGCCATTCTGCAGTGGGATATCGTTGCCTCCAATGGAGTCATCCACGTCATATCCAGGCCTTTAAAGGCACCCCCCACACCTGCGGTGAGTGCTTAGGGATCCTGGTGAGGGAAGAGCCCGGTGTCCATTCCCCAGGGGCCAAACAGTACAGGAAGCCCTGTCTGCCACCTTCCTCCTGAGGAGCCATGAGGAGGCTCCCAACTCTAAGCCAGCCGACGGTGGGACACCAGCCCGGGCTCGCCCAGTCCCCACTCCTGCCACCATCTGTGCTCCTTGCATGAAAGGGAGGGATGGGCCAGTGGAGGGGGAGGGAGAAGCCCTGAGCTCTGGTCTGTCCCTCCACCCTGTAGAGGGCTAGATCTGGGGGAAGGCTGTGGATTAAGAAATGTGAAAGCTGAGAACACGTGGTCCGGGCTGTAGAGAAGCTGGCTGTAACTGATGTTGGTATGCTAACTTTTTTCCCCAGGCATGAGGGACGGTGAGCTGCTAGCTGCTGGAATGTTCTACAGCATAGTGGTTAGGCACAGAAGCTCCAAAGCCAGACTGGCTCAAAGCTCAAAGCCCTACCTGCTAGCTAGCTGTGGGAATCTGGGCAAGGCCTCAAGCCTCTGTGCTTCAGTTCCCCACCTGAAACACGGGAACAATCATGACTGCCCCTGCCTCTGTGGGTTAGTGTAACACTGAGACTGGTTCTTTTATATAAGAGGCTTGGAGCAGACCCTGACGGCAGTAAGAGCTAGTTAGATGTTAACGTATCTTTATTTTTATCTTAATTCCTCCAGGATGCCTGGGGAGGGGTAATCTCGAATTAGTGTTCCTCTGGGGGAAATCAGCAGTATGAAGAACTGACCCTCTCCTTTCTGTGTTCAGACATCAACCCACACTGGCCTGGGGACAGGGATCTTCTTTGGCATCATCCTGGTCATTGGAGCAATTGCTTCAGCTGCCTATTCCTACTTCCGGCTAAACCGGAGAACAGTTGGCTTCCAGCATTTTGAGGTAAAGGGAAAAAAAAAAAAACTGGGAACGTAATGGTGGGAGTTACCTTAGTTTATTCTTTATTGTTCTAACAGAATACCTGAGACTGGATGGTTTTTAAAGAATAGAGGGTATGCATGCCAGTAATCCCAGCTATTTGGGAGGCTAAGGCAGGGGGATAACAAGTTCGAGGCCAGCCTCTGCAACTTAGCGAGATCTTCCACGACTTAGTGAGACTCTCTCCAAATAAAAATAAAAAGGGCTGGGGATGTGGCTCAGTGGTTAAGCACCCCTAGGTTGAATCCCCAGTACCAAAAATAAAGAAAGAAAGAAGAGAAGTTTATTCGGGTCCATGGACTTTGGCCTGGGAGGCTCAAGAGCATGGCGCCAGCATCTGCTCAGCTTCTGGTAGGGCCTCGTGCTACTTCCACTCACGGTGGGAAGCCGAGTCGCAGGCAGGTGTGTGGAAGAAACAAAACCCAAGCGCCCGCCTCACTTCATAACACGCCAGTGTCCGCTGCCCAGGTAAGTAATTTAGTCCTGCGGAAGTGAGGACTCGCTACCTCCAGGAAGACATCAGCCCCTCTCCGTGACCTCATCTCCTGGGAAAGGCCTCACCTCAACAAAAACAGCAATGCAGTTTCAAAACGAGATCTGGAGGGGACACTCCAAATTCTGGCTCCTGCTCTAGGCTCTTCCAGCTGCTACAGAGGCCTCACCCAGGAACAGGCAGCAGAAGGAGCCGCCACCCCACCCCATGCTTCCTGCCTCTGGGGTGGGTCTCTGTCCCTAGAAGGACTGGTGGCGGCGGCAGTCCCAAGCCCTCTTCTTGGCTGACACAGGGCCTGAGGAGGAGCAGGAGGAGCTGCCCAGGAATTGGCCTGAGGAGAATTCACCAGGGGGTCACATTCACCTGGGAGGATTCACTAGACAGTGCTTGGGCCTCCGGAATGGCCCTGAGGGTTAAGGAATAGGGTCAGGGACCCACACAGCCAGAGGCCTCACATTGCAGCCAGCAAACTTCATTTCGCTCTATTTGAACAGCTGAGCCACCTCAGGTAAGCAGCAAGCTCCTGAATTGTCACATGATCACCCTATGTGCCAGTCCAATTTCTGTTACTGTGACAAAATACCTGAGATCATCAGCCTACAAGGAGGAAAGGTTTGTTTGGGCTCATGGTTTCAGTCATGGTTGCTTGGCGCCATGGCCTTTGGCCTATGGCAGCAGTGTGTGGCAGAGGACCCTGCTCGGTTCCTGGCAGCCAGGAAACAGAAGAAGAGGAGTGGTCCCAGTATCTCCTTGAAGGGCACATCCCCAATGGCTTAGCTTCCTTCCCCTAGACCTCACCTCCTAATCATGCCGTGGACTGAGGACCAAGCCTTCAACACACAGTCCCCGGGGGAGCTGGGTTGGGCAGCAGCACAGGAGTGTATTCCACTCCTCCCTGGCCCGTGCTCTCCTGTGTGCCCTCCAAACATGCCTGGTAAGGGCAGCAGCTTCCTGTCTTCTGGAAGATAACTTGGCTATTTCTCTTTTTTTCCTTCCTTTTCCTTGTTTTGCAGTGTTGCATATTGAACCCAGGGCTTGAGCCCACTAGGCTGGAGCGCCACCAGTGAGCCAATCCCCAGCCCAGACTTGCTTATGTATAAGCACAGGGGCAAACCTCAAAGCCTCTTGGTTCATTTTGTATTGCTATAACTGGATGCCACCAACTAGGTAACTTGTAAAGAACAGAGGTTTATTCAGCTGAGAGATCCAGGTCAGACAGCCCCCTCTGGCCAGGGCCTGCTTGCTAGTGGGGACTCTGTAGAATCCTGAGGCAGAACAGTGCATCACACGGTGAGACAGGGTCTCCTCCTCCTCCTCTTCTTTTTCTTTTTTTTTTTTTTTGGTACCGGGATTAAACCCAGGGTCATTCAGCCACATCCCCAGCCGTTCTTCTTATTTTGAGATAGGGTTTTGTTAAGTTGTTTAGGGCCTCAATAGATTCCTGAGATTAGTCCTGAACTTGTGAGCCTCCTGCCTCAGCCTCCCAAGTAACTGGGATTACATGTGCCACCGCACCAGAGAGCCTCTTCTTCTTCTTATAAAGCTGCAGTCCCATTGGATGATGGCCTCCTTTATCCTTAAATACTTTACAAAGGTCCCACCTCCAAATATCCCAGTTGAATTAAGTTTATACCGCTTAATACCTCACAGTGGGGATTAAATTCCATGAGGAGTTTTGGTGAGGACATTTAAACTATAGCAACATTATTTTTAGCAAAAGTGTCCATGTTGTGTGACTCCTTGATATCAAGTTCAAGGTCAGGCCGCAGCACTCTGGGGTGGTTATCCTGGGTAGTGAGAGAGTACTGTTGGGCACAGAGCACGGGGCCTTCCTGGGAGGATGAAAGTGCCTTATGAGCTGATTTGGATGGTGGTCACACCCAGGGACACGTGTGTGCAGTGTCACTGAGCTGAACCTTGAGATTGGTGCATTTATTACCTGTCAATCGTATCTGAACATGTACTGTTCAAAGGGAAAGGTTCCCAAGAGGCAGAGGGTGGCTTGCTGTACCTGCCAAGGGAGGTGAAGCGCTCCTGTCTTGGGACACAGTCCTGGCTCTCAGCCTTGTGCTTGTCTTTCTGAACAGTCAGAAGAGGACATCGACGTTGCGGCCTTCGGCAAGCCTGAGAACATCTCAAACCCCATGTATGAGAGCGCGACCTCGGCGCCCCCAGAGCCTTCCTGCGACCCCTTTGCCGTGAGTGTGCACTTTGATCTCAGAAAGGGTCCAGTTGGGCTGCAGAAGAATGGTGTCTCTCAGCAAAGCTTGGCGGACAGCAGCACGCAAAGGAGAGCTCCCTTCTAGAATGTGCCGTGGTCTGTGAGCCGGAAAGCCAGTTGTGCAAGCTCCTGAAGGCAGTGTGGCCCGTTGGGCAGGCGGTAGAAGCCTAAGTCAGAGTAGAGGAGAACTAAAGGTTGTCCAAGCCCCATCTCGTGACCAGGGGGGATGCCTTTGGTCTTGGACTGGGGCCTGCTCCAAATATTTTTCAGATAGCGGGTGCAACATAAGACATCAGGCCTTAGAAGATGCATTTTGCCTTTAGCTCTCCTTTAAACTTTTATTTACATTGATTTTTCTGCCCGTTGTCAGAACTGCTTCTTGCTTTGGGAGCTACTTTTCTTGGATGAGGCCTTTATCTGGATGGTGGTCTGCTCTGGTCTGCTAAGAAGGAACCATTTATTTCTATTGTTAGTGACAGCTGAGCTTATTATGGGGCCTCCATTGACTGCAGCCCAGGGGACTCAAGGCAAGAAATGGTCTGAAGTTCCCAAATGCAGAAGGTGCACTGGTGTGTGGTTATTAACAGTTCAGACCGAGGAGCTAGGGAAACGACTTCATTGTTTCCTCTTATGTAACAATCACAGCCACCCATAGCCAGTGTCCTGAATGTCCTTGTTTACCCAGCAGACTGAGCTGGTGACATTCCTCAGGTCCAGGGAAATACTCAAGTCTTGGTTGGTGTGAGCCCACACCCTCCTTCAGTATTAACCAAGGCCACGCAGCTGCTGTCACTGTTCAGTGCACCTATCTATGTTATTTCCCCCAAGACCACACTACAGTTATTGAATTTTTATAAGTGAGCATTGAAACATTCCAAAAAAATGTTTTCTTGCAACATTTTGGAGCTTGTCTAATGCAATGATATTATTCTTCTTCTTATGGCTCTTAGTGCCTGTGGTAGCAGATCTTGGCAATAAATTGAAACAGAATCAGATCCCAAATCTTACTTTGGATTTTAATCTAACCCATATAAAATTTCAAGGTTGAAGTCCAGCTCAGTTGCAATGATTGACTGGTGGGAGTTTATTCCTGTGACCCTTGTGATACTGATGTCCACATTATTTAAAAAGCAGAAGACAGTCACACCTGTGTAGCACACGCACATCTTCCCAGGTGTTTGTCCAACTCCAGGGGTTCCTTCAGCTCTGTGCACCTGAGGCAGGTGAGAGACAATCCTAGAAACAGCTACACCTGCTATAAAGAACAGGTGACAAAATGCTCCAGTATGAGAAATCCTAAGTGTAGAACACCAGCCCCAAAGTGACGTGCTAGGTTCTCATGCCTTTGGTACTAAAGGGCGTACGATATTTGTCATCGGTCCAGACATCTCAAACACCACCAACGCCACCCATAAGAAGCCTTTGCTCATGCGCATTATGCTTCTTAGCAGAGGCTGAAGAC
The DNA here is from genome assembly GCF_021218885.2 of Marmota monax. NCBI lineage: Eukaryota > Metazoa > Chordata > Mammalia > Rodentia > Sciuridae > Marmota > Marmota monax. The sequence goes on from NW_026695202.1 coordinate 2,469,304, forward strand.
CGCGGGAGGCATGGGGTGGCTGTCTCTGGAGCATGGCCTCCAATTCCCTCCCCCGGGAGCTCCAGAGCCAGCCCTGGTTTGAGCTGAATCTTCAACCTGAAAGGAGTTTTTTCTTATCACACGAACGGCCACCTTTGGTGGGTGCCTACACCTTGTTAAATCTCATGTCCAATCCTCACACCTCCCTGTGAGGTGAATATCACTAAGACCTTTTAGAGATGAGGAAATGACAGCAGAGTGATTTGTCGAGGGCCCCACAGCGGCCTCAGGCAGCAGACTGCATGAGCCCCAGAACAGGTGTCCTTAACCACCAGGCCACCCTACCTCCTGATGTGAGGCAGCCTCATGAACTGACGGGCATTCCCACCGCACGTGTGATCATGAGGAGAATCAGGTTTTAGGCCCCAGATCAGAGGCTAAAGGAGACGTTCCACCTAGAAGGACCCACCAGCAGGACAGTCCACACCCTGGTGAGTGTCTCACGGTCCCCTCTTTTCCAGGACTCTGGGGAGCCCCAGCTGGAGAGCGGTGACCCTCTGGGGGCGATGTGAGGAACTGACGTGAGCAGCCAGCCAGCAGCCCGGCCATGGGGGCCCACAGCCTTGTGAAGCCTCTCGACTGTGAATTCTGAGCACAGGATGCTTTGGGGAGCAGCGCTCCTTCACGCTGCAGACGATGAGGGTCTCAGAGCTGAACCTCATCTCCCCAGATGACCTGGGGTTACTTCCCCTCTCTGAGCCTCCCTTATATCTTTCGGATGACATTTCTCCTGTTCTCCCCTGGGTCCTGGGGAACTGTGATCTTATTTCCGTTAGACTGAGCTCCCGAAGGTAGGGACTCTCCTCACCCACCCTTGTATCCCAGCACCCACCGCTGTCCCTGGCTCATGAAATATGCTCAATAAATGTTTATGGGACAGAAACAGAGTCAACGGAACAAACCCAGTGGCTGGAAAAACAAAAATGCTGCCCCCAGAGAAGCCAAACTCAGAAGGCAAAACCCACTTCTTAGGGCCTGTCAGTCAGGCAACAACTGGATCCTCTCCGAATTCAGTTTCATTTGTGAGATCACCTTAGGGAGATGTGATGACACCCACCCACCCACCCCCTGCTGTGAGATGCCACTTCTCACCTACTAGGATGGCTGCATCCAAAAACCAGAGAGTAACAAGTGTTGGTGAGGATGTGGAGACACTGGAACCCCCACATGAAATCCCATTCCTTTGTATATACCTGAGAAATGAAAGCAGGTCCACACAAAAACTCATTTATACACACTCATAGTAGCATTTTCCCAACAGCCCCAAAGTGGATACAACCCAATGTTTGTCATCTGATGATGGGTGACCAAATTGTGGTATATCTACAAGATGGAATACTACTCAGCCCTAAACAGAAATGAAGTTCCACTGCATACAAAAGCATGGGTGAACCTGACGACATCATGCCAAGGTTCTTCTTGAGATGATTGGGGGACAGGATAAAGGTCCAGGAATGGGGAGGGATTGAAAAACACGAGTCCAACCTTCTATAGATGAGAAGTCAAGGCCCAGAGAAATCAGTAAGCTGCTGCCGGTGACAGTTATGACGAGGAACAGGGTAGAGGAACTGGTGTCCTTCTCCCTAGGCCTGGAGCTCTTCTTCCTCCCACAGGCCCTGGCACAGTGCCCACATGGCTCCTATCTATGGAGATTTCAACACCGGTGACATTTTGGGTCATTTCTCCCCACCCCTAGTGGAAGATCTCACATAACCTCTCCATGTTATCTAAGACCTTAAGCAGTCTGCACCATTTTATTGAAACTCGGCATAGAAAACTCACCGAACTTCCCTTAGCACTCCTGAGGGATAAAGTCGCCAACTAGAAAAACTTGCTTCATTAAAGTGTCTAAAGAAAGTCCAAGTCCTTCTGCCATGGGCCCTGGTGGAAAGCATAGCCCAGGCCGACGCCCTGAGCAGGCACCTCATGGGGAACAGCAGGCGGGGCAGGGCCAACAGAGGGAACAAGGAAAACCGTTTAGGAGAAGTTTGGATCTGGATGTGCCTCAAAGGCTTACGTGTCAGCCTGTGGCACCACCGGGAAGTCGATGCTGTGGGAGGTGGGGCCTGGTGGAAGGAAGTGAGGTCCTTGGGGGCATGCCTTTCTCTCTCATTGCTCTCTGACCACCATGAGCTGAACCGTCCTCTTCCACGTGCTCCCACCATGGAGTACTGTACCACCACAGGCCCAAAATAACAGGGCTAAGCACCTCTGAAATGGTGATCCAAAATAAACCTTTCCTTCCATTAAGTTGATTTTCCCAGGTATTTTGTCACAGCAATGAAAGCTAATGAGATTTTTACCATCAAGCTGCATCTTTATCTAAGGTAAATTACACCAGCATGTAGCCAAGCCTTGGGCTTAGAGAGAGCTCCCACAGATCCTTATTCATACAGTCCAGACCTGTCGCGTCACACGACTGAGTCATTCAAGTCACTCCAAGTGAACTGGGCTGGCACGAAATAACCACACTGAGACAGAGAAAAATGCCTTTTTCTTGGGATTCTTCAGTGATGGCCCCTCGTGCTGTGTGGAGATCATAGGCAGAGGGAACGAGAAGGACACATATGTCACCTGCCCCAACAGAGGGTCTCGTCAGTGCCCTCCACTCATGTACTCAAGCTCCTAGTTCACACACACACAGCCTGTGGCTGGCTTGCCACACAGATCTACATATTTTCTTGTTATTGTCTCAAGTTCCTCTTATCTGTGTCCATTTCTCAGTAGTACTGTTTACTGGGATTTTAGCCCTGGAAGGGGTACATGTGAGAGAAAGAGAGAGAGAGAGAGCAAGCGCGCACAGTATATATATATATATATTTTTTTTTTCTTTTTTTAAGAGAGAAAGGAGAGAGAGAATTTCAACATTTATTTTCTAGTTCTCGGCGGACACAACATCTTTGTTTGTATGTGGTGCTGAGGATCGAACCCGGGCCGCACGCATGCCAGGCGAGCGCACTACCGCCTGAGCCACATCCCCAGCCCCACAGTATATTTTCTTTAGAGACATCTGAGACTTAAAAATCTGAATAAGCTTAACACACTTACTGCCATGAATAACTAAAAAGAACAAATTAAAAGTTTTTTTAAAAAGAATAGGTTTGACTATAGTCTTCCTCACTAAAATCAACCTGGCAAGGGTGTCGAGATCGAATGCCAACTGCATGCAGACACGGCCAGGGCACTGGGGAGGACTCAGCTCAACCACAAGGGGTCGAACTGGTTTGTGTAACTGGAAGGCTCGGAAGTGGGGGCTTCAGGGCGGGTTCCTCCAGGGGATCAGTGACACCACTGAAGACAGCATCTTCCCACTGTGCCTTCTGAGGGGACAGATCATGCTCAGCAGGTCTGCTCAAAGGGATCAACGGGCCTCACTGTCCTCATCACACCCACACATGCACCACTCGGGAAAGTCACCTCCTCACAGAGCTGGCTCAGAAGAGAGGACGATGCCCTCCCGGCACTGCCCTAACCCACACGCAAGTCCCCCCCCCCGGGGTCAGGAAAGGGCATGAGCAACTGGCATAGGCAGAGGGATGGGTCACCCGGGCTGGCTTAGCCCAGAGGGGCCACCAGGTCAGCTCCTTCTGAAGCTGACCGCTCCCCCTCCAGTGCTCACTGCCCAGCAGCCCGTCCAATGGGGGCCTCAGGCCTCTGGATGGGGGAAGAGTCCACGGGTGTTAAACGCTTCCATCCTCCTCATCTCCACAACCTGGCCCTCCACTCTGGAGCCCTGGGCCAGATCACTCAGCTCCAAACGTGCCCTCCGTGGGGTCTTCACCTGCTGTGTCCAGTTCCCAGCATAGTGCTAGGCAGAGTAAGTCCTGGGGAAAGGTCTGCACAGTCGATGGAGCTTCAAAAAGTGAGGGGTCACTGGGACCCCCGCCAGGGATGCGGCAGGGCAAATCTGCTCTCGAGGCCCAGCCTCCCCTTGCTAGAGCAGGGCTGGTGGCCCCTGGGCACGGGGTGGGTGGGCCTGACAAGCCGACAGCTGATGGTGTCCCCAGGGGCTGGAGCTGATGTCCAGGGAACTATCATACGGGATATGGGATAAGCCTGTGAGCCTCTACCCAAAGTCTCTTCGGGCTTTTGTAGCAATGAGGGGAAAATAACCTCAGCCAACCACTTACAAAGAAAGTCTGGCACATTAACCAGGAGCTGTTGGCTTATGAATCACTATTCTAACTTAGAGGAAAAGGCATGTGAGAGGTGTGACCAGGGGTGATGATTTGCCTCTACTTCCCGTGCCCTGAGGGCTCTGCTTTGGAGAAGAATGCAGGGGATTTGGTGGCAGTGGGCTGAGCCTCATCAAAGCCTCCAGGAATCCTTGTGGGGTGGCCTCTTGCACACACAAGAGAGGCCAGCTCTCCAAAACTGCATCTTGACCCACAGCACCCTCTGCCTTAGTACCACACACCCAGACCCACAGAGAACACTGCCTACCATCATACACAACAATGTTCCTTTAGTTAATATACTGTCCCCAAACAAAGTAAGTTATAATACAGTAATAAATACTTGATTGGTAAGTTCTCATCTCAGGTTCAATTCCACTAAAAGAAGATAATGAAGATACTATAATTGCTTAAATTAAGTTCACATTTGAGAGGTGACACTATTTCACTTAAATAATGACATTTTTACAATTGGCATTTTTAAATAGGGGTTAATTCAGTGCAATGGTCTGGATGTTTGTCTCCCCCAAAATTCACATTTTGATATCCTAATCCCATGGTGATGGGACATAGGCCCTCGGGAAGTGATTGAGTCGGGAGGGCGAATCCTCATGATAGGATTAGCTCCCTCGACCCGCCACCATCTATTAACCAGGAGACAGGCCTCACCAGACACCAACTCTGCCAGCACCTCCACCTGGACTTCCCCATCTCTGCAACTGTAATACACTGTTCATAAGCCACCAGCCCACGGTATTTTGTTATAGCAGCCTGAATGGACTAAGACGGTAGGTCTACTCTTACAGATGTGCATCTGCAGGATCTCATTAAAATGACGACCACAAATGCAGGCTAACAGGTGTGTGTGTAACTATCAATTCAAGAGTGGCACTGTTGGGGCGGTGGGGGGTGAGGGGGCTTTTCTGAAACTGTGCATGATTCTTTACAAGGTTTTGAATATGGCAAAGATAAAATCCTCGGTGATTGATATATTGCTGCATTCCTAGAAAATTCAGTATGTCGAAGTCATGTCAAAAAATTCTTTCTGGTTACAGGTAAAACAGAATAAGGGTCTAAGCTTAGAAACAGGCTATTAGAGACACAGACAGGCTCCCCGTGCCCAGATGTCGGCAGGACCCTGAAGGATGTGTGGGCAGGGGCAGCTTTTCACTGTACTGGGCTCTTGGTACCATGTGCAAAGTTTAGGACAATTCAAAATGCCCAGATTTCACCCTGAAAAACCAGAATGCCCTCCCTTCACTGTGACAACCGAGCATCCTCCAGCCTACTTGCCACATATCTCCAAACTGTCCCCAGGGACACAGTGCAGACCTGGGTGGAGGGAAAGGCTGGCGTGAGCTGATCTGTCGCCTTCACAACCCCAACAACTTTACTCCCCATCACTGGGGTTCTGCTGAGCCAAGTCCAAGGCTCGGGAAGCCCCAGAGTCCTCTCCCAATTCCAGGAAAAGAAAAGAAGCCCCATGTCAAGCAGAGGGACAGCTGATCAAGAATTTTAAGATGTTAAATCCACACATACATACACATTTAAAAAGCATAAAACGTATCTTCAAATTTACCCAAAATGCCAAAGTGAACTGACTTCCTAATGCGAGCTCCTGATCCCTATTTCTTTTCCTGAAAACCTTCTTCCACTGTTGACTACAAACAGGCACGTGGACCCCCAGCTCCTGCTCCTTCTGGAGGAAGCAGTTCCATGGGGCCAGAAGTGGAGCCTCCTGCCCCACCCCAGGCTGCGCTCACATCCTGTCTGTCTGTATGAACAGCCCCCAAGCTCCAGAGGTATAAGGTAAGTTTGATCCTTCTCTCAGGGACAGCCCTGTAGGGATCCATGGGGGGGCGTGGTGCCGAGGCTGGAGCCCAGGTCCTCACAGGGAAGCACTCTACCATTCTACCACTGAGCCACATTCCCAGCCCAAGAATATTTTTTTTAACTACAAAAATTCTTCTATTTGAATCAAAGAGCATTCTGCTATCATGTATAACTGATCAAAATAAATTAATTAATTTTTAAAAAATTCTCCTATTTCTTTTACTAGAGATTATCTCAAATCTCATACAAAAGGCATGTTTAGAAAACAACGCTGTGACTGGGTACAGTGGCACACGCCTGTAATCCCCGTGGCTCGGAAGGCTGAGACAGGAGGATCCAGAGTTCAAAGCCAGCCTCAGTGAAAGTGAGACACTAAGCAACTCAATGAGATCCTGTCTCCAAATAAAATACAAAATAGGGCTGGGGTTGTGGCTCAGTGGTCCAGTGTCCCTGAGTTGAGTCCCTGGCACCCTCCCCGCCACAAGAAGAGAAAACAATGCTGTGGATCCACGAGAATCTCATAAGGCTTTGTCAGCATCAGTACAGAGGAGCGTGACTGAGCAACACACCAGGCGATACAATTCAAACTTTTATTTGACGTTGAGTTCAAAGTCACTAACACGTAAAATCGACATTCAGAATAAATAGCAAATTCACATTGAGAATAGTTACCTAATTTGCATTTCTTATGCCTGTTACTGTATAGGCACAGTTTGTCATTCCATTAAACAATTAGAAAAGGCTCCTAAGTTGGAGTTGAAGCTTTGTACTACTAAGTACAGGAGCACTGTCCCAGGTGGGTGCCCTGGAGGTGGGCGCTGCATGCAGGATCTGTGGGAAGGGGTGGAGGGGTTGCCGTTGACCTCGATGCAGGCTTGGCTGACCCCACTGAGAGGGGTGGAGCTGGGGAGATCTACAGGGTTGTCCCGGGTTGGGGAGGCCAGGCCTCCGTGCCTCCATGTGCAGCAGTCCAGAGGCCCCCAGGAAGGGGCCGTGATCTGGGGTGAGGCAAGGGAAATTCCTAGAGGTCTGACAGCTGTGAACAGGCAGCCAACAGCTCACCCTGTCATTGGAGAACTAAGTCCTTCAGTCAGAAAGGTCACCTGGGCAGCACAGCCCAGCACCCAAGAAGCACAATAACAAACGAGAGGTATCTCAGGTACCCGCCACAGAGCAATCTTGATATGTGCTAGAAACATCGCGTCTGACCACCAACCAGCCAGGAAACAGGCCCAGAAAGCAGCTCAGAAGGGAACTTGGCACCCCTACCTACCCAGAGAACGTCTTTCCAGACCTGCATCCAAAATTAGGTTATTCATCTGCACCTCTCAAGAGGGGAGTGTCACCCTTGAAACCAACACAATCCATTAGTGGGGGATGGCAAACCACAGCCCAGGGCCAAATCCAGCCCACAGCCTGTTTTGGTAGAGCCCCCATGCCCATGCCATTCCCACGAAATGCCCATGCCATGCCCATGTCTACAGGAGCAAAGCTGTACCTGTCTGGCCCTTTAAGGGAAAAGTTCTCTGACCCTTATTAGAGGAACTTCATTTCCCTCCCCTCCCCTCCCCTCCCCTCCCCCACTTCCCTTCCCTTAAACCAACAGTGGTGTCAAAGGTTAGTTCAACTTTGAATCCAGCTCCCAAATACTAAAGGAAAAAAAGTGTGGTACAAAAGGAAATCAATATTATTAAGAGGGAAAACAGGCAGATGAATAATCAGACAACCCTGCATCTGTCCAAATTTAGTCTTAAGAGTATTCTAGATATGGGGTCCCGTCTGGGCCTCTGGCAGCCAATGAGCATTGGGCTAAATAGAATTCAATGCCGCTTAAAAATCCTATTGAGAGGAGGACAGAGGAAAAGCCAAATTAGTAGGAGGCAAGATTGATTCTCACTTCTCCTTTGCAATAATCAAGAGGGCTGATGTACTGCTCAAAGCAACCAGTGATTCCGCCGAAGAGGCCAGAATCCACAGCAGGTGGCACACGATACGTGGAACTAATGGTGAGAGCAGAAAAGGGGCTCAAGAGTCAAATATGACAGGAGGAAGGGGGAAGAGAGAAGGAAGGCGTGGGGGGAGAGGGACAGGGAGGGGTGTTAGGAGAAAGTGGGAGCTGTAAGCCAAATACCTAAAATATTTTTAAAGCCAGGTCTCCTCTATAAAAGCGACTCTGGAGAAAACCCTCAGTGCTGTGCCTTCCCCAAGCACCTGCTATGGGTGCCACGAGCCTTGCCGGACTGTCACAGCTGGTGTGGACGCCCCTGGACTGTGAATTTTTGTTCTCATAATTCTTAGAAAATCAATCTAAGCAAGGTTAACAACAGTTTAAATGTTCAAACTAATTTTACGGTTTGCTTTACAAATTGATTCTCTTAAGTGGCGGAGAACAGTCACTTCTGATGCCCGCGCGCTTCCATCAGCGCACACACCACAGAACAAACGGGGAAGAACAAGCCGCACGGTGCAGCGGGCCAGGTCCCAGCTGAGTCGTGACGGTGACAGGCTGAAGCCTGCCCTGACTGAGCTGGAGGAGGAACAAGCGGGGAAATGCCCGGGCCCTGCTCTGGAGGCGCTCCCCAGAGCTGTGCTGCTGAGTCTGCCAGGCCCTCGTTTGGTGGCCCTGGTACAAGGGATGCCAGGCCTCTGCTACCTGGCAGATCTCTGGGCTGCCAGGCTCATGGCCCTGAAATGAAAACCCACCTCCCTGGGAATAATCTGTAAAATTCATTATTCATTCCCAGAAAATGTCCCCTGCCCCAAGGCTTAGGTCACCTAGCCCAGATATTCAAGAGAGCAGATTTTTTTAAAAAGGTCTACTTCACTCTTGAGTAAACAAAACACCCTGTTACCTGGCACCTCATCCGTATGCCACGGATGCTTCTCAGCCACCCCTGTGTCCTCTTCTGCTTCTCCAAAGCAGAAATCAAAAGCCAAGAGAAAGCACCAGCCCATCCTTTTGGGACCCCCAACTGAGCAGTTCTGAACATCACTTGCTGCCTTAAAAGCCAGACTCCAAAACACTGGTGGTGAAACACCTGGGTGACACCAACAACAATACGCCCACTGTCCCAAGACAGGGTCAGACTACTGTGCCCTATGGTGTTCATCCTACAGCACAGAAGGAATAGAAGCCTACCTGGGTCTAAAGCGTCACCTCCACCAGGACAGTTAAACAACCAAATACCAAAGTCAAACCGCATCACAATGAGCAGAGCCACAGGGTGCCACGTAACTCACTGGACTCCTGCATGTTGGCGGAAGCCCGTGCAATGCCAGGCGGGTGTTCAACACGTGCTAAATGAGCAAGTGCTCTCCACAGGCCCCCCAGGTTCCTGCCCATTCTCCAGATTTAAAGAGCAAGAGCCCAAGATGAGTCCCAGCAAGACTAGACAAGACCACCGGCCGGAAGCACACAGGCCACATCAGCAATGAAAACAGCACAGCCCTGAGGTGCTCAGAGAAAGATGCTACGAATACAGATTAATAACACGTTCTTCCCTCCAGAGGGGGAAGTAAGGAGAAGAACATGGCCATTTGCTTCCGTCTTAGAAATGAGAACAGCTCAGGACCCAGGTCTTCCTACTAACTTCGATGTCTCTCATCTTGTCCCACCTGAACCACCAAAAGGAAACCACCTGAACTCCCGGAGCCACTCAAATGGGGCAGGAACCAGAACTAAGCAAGGGCTGGAGGTGGCTGGGGGATGCCCCTTCCTCCTCCTTTGCCAAAGCGGCACCTCTCCCATGTGGTTGCTGTCGAGAGAGGAAGCCACCTTGTCTGTCCCCCCGCAGAGCAGGACAGTTTCTGGAAACACGCTCTAACAAGATTCCGGTTTAGCCTGGGGGTGCTGTGGTGTAGGACTTCAGTACAAGGGTCTTGTCTTGTTTCCATTTCGTTCCTTCGGTAAGTGCGAGAGACCAGTGCTTGGGCGCCGTTTCTGGGCTTCCTGTGGGTCTGGGGAACCTCCCACAAAGGCTGGGGTTCTTCTGCCCCACGGATGTCTCACAGCCTCGTTGGACAGTAGGCAGAGGTGCGGCCAACTGGAAGGTGACCGTAGCCAGAGCAGTGCCCTCGCCCTCATTCCCATCTCCTGTTGTACCAGATGTCCTGGCCTGGCCTGGGCTGGGTCACAGCAGCACACAATGAGGACAGCGTTCTTGTTCCTTCTCATCTAAGTCCTTCCAGGAGGCTGGGTTCTCTTGGACGCCGTACACCACAGGAAGGCCCGCCAGAGCCTCAGGACCAGAGACCGGGGCATCCTGCCATTCAGGGACCTTCTGCCACTCACAGCGGCACTGCCAGGAGCAGCTACTGAAGTGTCTGCCTGCTGCCGACGGGGCATCTCCATGCATCCTCAGGCCTGCAGCCCCCAAGGTGAACGGTGCAAGAGCCAGAGCAGCGTCTAAAGGACCTGCTGGCACAAGCGGTCTCACCTAACCCAGGTCAGTTCCAGGTCCTGGAGAACAAGGCGGAGTGGGACTTCCAGTACCAAGCTGCACCCGGGCCCCAAGAGGAGGGAGGCGCACCAGTGGGCGGCAGGCTCCTCTCAGCCTGGGGAGTCCTGTCCTTAAGGTGCAAAACGCATCAAAAGCCTACCGTGTCTCTTCAGAAAGCCACTGGGCCCACCCAGAGTCCACCCCATCCAGTGGACACGGGCTGCTTCTGGCCCTTTCCCCAGGGGGCCAGGGTTACTTGGCCTGTGCCTCCTGCAGGAGGGGCGCCCTGGAGGTGGTGGCCCTGTCGGACCACGCGGGCAGCTCGTGCTGCAGGGGAGTCCTCCTGGGGTAGAAGGTGTGGCTGACGTCGTAGTTCAAGAGGCAGCTCAGAGACGCCATGTAGATGTCCGCGAACCGCGACAGGCGCCTCAGGAAGTAGGTGGGGTTCTGGTCTGTGCGGAACAGGCTTCCGAACTGGGCGTTGAAGAAGCTCTTGGTCATCTCCCTAAAGCAAAAATAAACAAATAAATAAAAACGGAAACAGAGCAGCAGAGAAAGGTTTTTAAAGGTTTTTCAATTACTAAAATCAAAATCTCTTAATAAAAAAAAAAATGACAGGACTTGAAGTTAGAACAATCCTGACTTCCATTCAAGAAAACCATCCATCCATCCGACACCTCTGAGATGACTGATAACACTTCCCAATTACTGCAGCCTAAGAACCCCACTGTTGACCCTGAGACACAGCTTTAACCTCAGGGCCTCCTCCCAGCCCAGCCTAGCCCACAGCGGTTTGCACGGTCAAGGTCACAGCTCCACACAAGGCCCCAAATTCCTACAATGGACCCTCTGCCCCTCCGTGCATTTGTGTCTAAATCAACATCCCACACACAAGGACATGCATACCATCTTGTGGCTGGGAACCTTACAGAATATTCCAGAAAAATGGAATGTTGATAAATTAGTTAAATACAGCAAACAGTATAACTGTTTACACAACTGTGTGACTAAAGCCAGCAGTGGTGTCACCTGCCTGCCATCACTTGGCGACGACAGATGCAATAACCACCAAACAGCAGAACGTTAAAAGAACCCACCTGGGTCTCTGTGGGAGGAACAACCTAGATGGTTTTCCAACGTTTACTGAAGAATCTCGTTGAAATGTGAAGATATTAAATACTCAAAGTCAATGGTCCCTTTGTCTAGTAATCTGAGGTTCCTAGAAGTGAATGCCCCACGGAATGTGACCCAGGCCTGGCCTTCAAGTCACTCTGCTCCAAGCCTGCTCAAGTCACTCTGCCCCACATCTTCCTCTCAGGACACTTTATGATACAGGAAATCGTGTCAGAGCAAGCCCTAGCCAGCCAACAGCCTGCGGGAGGAGGAGGGACAGCGTGCACTACCACCCTGGCTCCCGCAGAGCCTGAGGCATGGACACTGTCCCCTCTCCACACCTTTCCCACTGCGCTCACGGACCCCCCCTGGAGCCAGGCTGCCCGCTGCTCAGAGGCTAGAATCCAGCAGCAGCCACTTTCCCAGACCTTAGACTGGACCCAGGGCCTGAGGAGGGCCAGGCTCTTCAGCGTTCCTGCCAAAAGCATCCACATACAAAGCACCCTTCGCAAGGAGCACGACTGTCAACAGGCCCCTCTGCAAACTGTCCACTAGGACACACACCTGCCAAACTTTTCTGACAGCAGAGGGGCTTCTAGAAACATTCTGATGACTGACTATGTGCATATTCCTGCAAGAGCCATAGGTACGAACGCACACCCAGGTGTAGGAGTCCTAAGATCTCACCGGGGCTCAGAGCCCTCCCCCATCACAGCCCCAACAGCCACACATGCTACCGGCTTTGGCAACACAGGGCCACCAGCACCCAGATGGAACAGTCAAGGAGGCGGGGAGGAGGAAGGAGAAGGAAGAGTCCCCTTCTCCCATGGCCCTGCAAGGGCAGGGGAAAAATGGAGGTCGCCGCTGGCCTATAAGAAATGCCACTGTCACCAACAGCAGACAGCTGATCCTGGAGACCTGGGAAGCCACATCTACACCTGGGAGCACACCACGGATGGTTCACGATCATGCCTCGGATGGCCTTGGGAGAACACGTGGGCTGAGCACACGCAGAACAGGTCACCGTCTTCAAAATAAGCCACTCTCACCTCATCTCCTTCCTCTCCTTTTTCCACTCCTCCAAGACCAGCTGCGACTCAGCATCTCTGTGAACCTGCACGACACAAGCCAGTTACTATGATAGTTTGGGTTTCAAACAAACTCATCAGAATTTTTTGATGGGCAGCTCTTGGAAGAATTATATGTCTTTAAGAGGCAGGTACTTGGGCTGGGGTTGTGGCTCAAGAGCTAGAGCACTTGCCTAGCATGCGTGAAACACTGGCTTTGATCCTCAGCACCACATAAAAATAAAGATATGGTGTCCACCTAAAACTAAAAAATAAATATTTTTTTAAATTAAAAAAAAAGAGAGAGAGGCAGGTACTTCAGTGAAGTAATACATTTTCAGATTCTCCAACTGAAACCCTGCCTTCTTCACTTACAAAATTAACACAGTAGCGCGCGCACGCGCACACACACACACACAGAGAGAGCACAGAGAGCTTTAAATATCCATCATTAGAAACCTGATTTAGCAAATTAAGAGGGGAATATTATGAAGATATTCCACTGTAATTAAAGGCTTGTATAAAAATAATGCATGTATGTCCATGTAAAAATATATGTGTAAACCCACATGTGCGATATACCCATTACATCTATTTATTATGTATATTAACATAGACTTCCCATGTACTAGCTACTTCATACATTACATGCATGTATATCAATATCACAGCAGTTAAGTTGAAACAGTGTGCATAATGGTACATCCACTAATTGTAAGCATGTGAAAATATGTGCTAGAAATTAACATAGAATTTTTAAAAAATTTGTGCAAGGGTAGGAGGACCATAAATGGTTCTGTTTTTTTTCTTTAATGTTACATCGCCTTATTAGATGTTTAACATCTGAAGAGGCAAAGGGCAACAAGATGACACATCTCAACGTGAGTGACGGAAGAGCAGGAGACTTTCTGGTAGGCCAAAATGTGAGTCAAAGACAAAAAGAAAATGACAGCTGCCCACAACCTCCCAGTGGAATCTCACAAGTCTCCCTCCAACGTTCTTGTGACTGAAGGGAACAGGGAGGACGGAGCTGGAGGCACATATGATCGCAGGGGACAGGTGGAGCTCACTGGGATCCCTGACCGCAGGGTAACCTCAGAGCTCAGAGGGAAAGGCCAAATGGGCAGACCATCTGCTTCTCAGGTGGGAGCCTGTGCTTGTCACATCTGCCTGGCCCACCAGGGTGACACCCGCAGCCGCCAGGCAGAGTCCGCACTCACACAAAGCTGTCTCGACTGGGCTTGGAATCTGGGCTTCTTGCTAATGTCAGGGGCTACCCGACTGGAAGCAGCTTCCATTTGAAAACCCACTGGCTGTGGGGCTGGGGCTGGGGCTCAGCGGTAGAGCACTTGCCTGCAGGCGTGAGGCACTGGGTTCGATCCTGAGCACCACATATAACTAAATGAATAAAATAAAGGTCCACCGATATCTAAAAAAAATAAAAGAAAGGAAACCCACCGGCTGGGTTCCAGGAGCACAGGCCGCTGGCCTCTCCTTGCTGGGAGTTCTGAAGCAGGTTCTGTGAGGACATTTTGAATTAGCTTTCACATTTGATATCAACAAGCTACTTACTCCAGAACCGAGCTCCAGGACATACAGGATTCAGACCAAATCCGAAGAAGTAAAATCTGCAGGCGCCACAGGGACCTTCACTGTATGAACGCGAGTTCCTTTTGCACCTCTGCCCGGCGGGGGAGGCCGAAGACACAAGAGGACGGGAATGGAGGCCCCCCTGGGGCAGACCAGGCCAACACAACGTGAGGCCACCTCTCCTCTGCCCACACCCACCTCCTGCCCTGTGAACTGGGCGCCCACTGCTCACACAAGCGGGAAGGAGCTCCCAGGCCCGCCCTCGGCGCATCATGGCCCGGGGTGCTGATGGCCCTCTGAGATTCCTAAGCAGAAATCCCAGCCTCCAGCGTGAGGGTATGGGGAGGTGACAAAATGATGAGGGTTGAGCCTCGAATGCGAAGAGTACCCTTATAAAAACGACCCCAAGAGAGCTCTCGGGCCACCTTCCAGCCATGCACGGCACCATGCAACGCTGGGCCCACCCAGACAAGAGCTCTGCTGGCTCCTGGACCTCAGATCCCAGTCTCCAGGACGGTGGGACATAAATGCTTCTGCTTTAAGCCACCAGTCTATGGTACAGTCACCATGGACTAAGAGAGTGGCGCCCCTGCAGGAGGGCACATTCACTGCCTGGTGACAGGGAGGAGGATGACCTAAGTCAATCTACTTGCTCTCCCTTCTCAAGCTAGCTGCTAGAGGCCGGGGGAGTTCTCTCCACTCCTGACCCTCGGGGAAACCCGCCCGAGGCGGCTCTGCCAACAGAAGAGCCAACGCAGATCTCCCAAGCTCAAGGCACGCTCTCTAACCTGGCTTCCCAGCCATGGAGCGGGTGGTGCACCCCACTCAGACTCCCACCCCTGGGTCTCTATGGTCCTGAATCTGGAGGGTGGCCAAGGATGAGGATGGAGCCTCTCCAACTTCTGCCCCAAGGCTGCCGAAGGGAAACGCAACGGAGGAAGGATCCGGAAAGCTGAGGCCAGGGCAGCAACACCACAGCAGGGACACTGGCTCTGAGGTCTGTGCTCACTCAGGAGCCTACAAATAGGCTTGGAGGGGGACAGATGGGGGGGGGGCAAAAGGAGAATAATTTCATGACACGTGAAAGTAAATGAACTCATATTTCAGTGTCCACCGGAGTTCAGCAGGACAAGCCACAACCGCTCACTCACACACGGTCCATGGCTGCTTCTGTTAGGAAAGCTGAGCAGCCGTGACAGAATCCAAGCCCACACAGCCCTAAACATCTACCATCAGGCCCTCCGCAGAAGTTTGCTAGCCCCAGCCAGCCCCCCCACTGGCCAGCCCCACCACCACTAACTGTGGCCACTGTGGAGCGCACTTCAAGGCTAGCTAGCAACATGATTCTTTAAAGTCACTGTTTAGAAAGCAAAAAATCATATGCTTCTATTTAATTTATCAGACTCGGCTCCAAATGATACTGTTACCCCTGCCCCAAATCAAACCCAGTCTCGAAGGAAAATTTTCTCTCTTCATAAATAATTGAGAGTTCTAGAAATGTGCCACAGGATCAGTGGAAAAATGACTACCTTTCCAGGTGAACCCTGAGGGAGCGGGGGCAGTGGGGGGACAGGGAGGACAGTTAGGATGGACACTCTCTGGGATATTTAAAATTATCAGCCATACTCCTCTAACCTGGTGCCGCTGACCCAACATCATATAAAGCGTCAGAGCCCGAGGTGGCGCAGTGCGGAGGCAGAGACCAGGGCACCCAAGCCCAGGCCAGTGCCACCCCAGGCCTGAGCAAGGTGTTTTTCCTCTGTGCTCAGATTCTTCATCTATAAAACGCAAGTGACGCTCTCGGTGCTCTGGAAGTCACGAGGGTGAAATGAACACAAGGCCCAAGTGCCCAGCGCAGAGAAGACCTGCTACATTCAGCAGGGCCCGGTGCCCACCACTGACTCTGTGATGCCGGAAGTCACTCATCTCTCGGCCTCGGCCTTCTCTCCCGTGAAACAGAGTGCACCGTAAAGGCTCATTCCCTTTTCCTACTCCCCGACCTATGCCTTGTATAACTGATCCTCCAAGTCCCAGAAATATCTCCAACACCTCCTTTCTCTGAGTCACACTCTTTTTTTTTTTTTGAGAGAGAGAATTTTTTTAATATTTATTTTTAGTTTTCGGTGGACACAACATCTTTTTTATTTTTTATTTTTTTATGTGGTGCTGAGGATCAAACCCAGTGCCTCGCACACGCTTGAGCCACATCCCCAGCCCCTGAGTTACACTCTTAACTGTCAAACTTGTTTTTACAGGTCAGAGAGGAAAACAAAACAAAGACTGTTCCCAAAGCAGTGAAGTCATCCACACACAGGTTGTTTGCATATCTGATGAGCAGCTGCTGTCACTGGATTCCAACTAAGGCGAGGTCACACACACACAAACACCCCTGCACTCAGCCCTCAGGGGATGCCTGAACTGGGGTAACACCAAGTCCAGAGTCTGCTGTTTTTCCTCTGTGTACATACCTATGACAAAGTCTATCTTATAAAATTAGGCAAAGTAAGAGATTAATAATAGTAATTAATAACAGAACAATAACAACAAGGTAATAAAAGTTATTTTAAAATTTGTGAATTATTTCTGGAATTTTCCATTTAATATTTTCAGAACCAAGTTGACTACAGTTAAACTAAGACCCACAGAAAGATAAACTGCAAATAAGACAAGGTAAAGCCTCTGGCTCCACCTGAGACCCCTGAACCAGCAGGCACTAGGATGGTGCTCAAGGGCCCGGATATGGGCATCCCAAGGTCTGGGTTCAAGGCTTGCTCTGTCATTTAGGACCTTGGACATGTCACTAACCTCTTGAAACCCAGGTTTCCTATTCTGAAATGGAAAATCTGCACCTACCTGCACGGGACAACTTTATTAAGTGAGCATCGTGTATACAGCAAGCACTCAAGGTGTGGCTGGCACACAGGAAAGAACAGCTGCTGTTGTGTGACATGCAAACTCTCGGCTACATTAGCCCAGAATCGACTCCTTATGTGTTTAGAAAATCATCTCACAGGCAAGCACAGTAGAAGTAGCAAAATAAAGCCTCACCAGAGAAGAGCCAAGGACCAGGACAGACAGGGAACACCGGAAACCAGCCTGGCGGACGTGCAGGGGCTCACGCTTTGGAACAAGTGGCCTGCGAGAGGACCTGGCCTGCCTCTCCCCACGGCTCTGCCTGAGCTCAGCGCCCAGCCACCTCAACACGGGCTGCCAATTAGGGCAGCGAGGCAGTTCTTCGCCCATTTCCAAAGCCACCGATGGGCTAAACAGGCTGTGCCAGAGCTGAAGTGTCAGCCAAGACATCAGGCATCTGTGCCCGTAATCTCCAAGAGTCAGCTCGGTGCACAGGGCAAGCTCTCAGCACAGTGGCTGGCATGCAGATTAACCATCAGTACTCTGTGACACATGCACAGAGTCCTGGCTACCTCCACCCTGCCAGGAGGACAGCAGCCCAGGCCAGCCGGACCAGGGAGAAAGTGAGGTGCCTGGTGAGTGCAGGAGGGGGACTGGGGGTCACAGTTGCAACAGAGGAGCAGCTCCCACAGGCCAGGATGTGACCAATAAAAAGGACATTCCTCTCTAACTGTCCCAAACTGGACCACATAATTTACAGAAAGAAGTTAACTGCCACCAAACTCCAGAAGGCCAGAAACCACGGGTATTTTCTTCAAAATCAGATTGAGGCTGGACCCAGAGATCCTGACTCTGGCTTTGTGACACTTTCCAGCAAGCTTAGACTGAAGTGCACATTCCACAGGACCTTACAGACAGGGAAACCGAGGCCCAGGATAGAGAAGTCCCACAGCAGGCTGACGGATGAGGAAAGACTGAAACGCAGCACTAGCAGAGCTGCTCAAATCAGCACCCCACAGGACAGCCCTGGTGTGACTCAGGGTGAAAGTAAGGGCCCCATTTCCACTGACAGAGGATCATAAATACCTGCATTTGTGCAGGCTCTGCAAACACTCTCCAAATGACTGCACATTTTTTTTTAATGGTCTCTTTAGGGAAAATGACAAATTGCCTCAGCAGCAAAATAACCCCAGATGTTATTCTACGGCCTACTGAGGACAGCTTAAACCTCATACTTTATAACCACAATTAAACTGAAAATATGTGAAATAACTCGGACCAGCAGACAAGCCAGAAGCTTAAAGGAAAAAGTGAGGTGGTGGGGGAGGGACATCCCAACCTGCATCTGCTCCAACAAGCCAGTCAAGGTCTGCAGCCAGGTCATGGTCTGAATGTACTGCTCCGTGTTCATGATTTTGAGCTCCGACCTTAACTCGGGGATGATTGCACCAGTCCGCCAGCCATGCTTCAGGGTCAAATCCTAATCACAGCGATCACAGAAAGGCAACATCAGTCTCAACAGAACCCAAACATTTCATTACCTTTGCCAGACACAAGAAGCATTCATTTAAATTACTTTTTAATTCCAATGGTTAGTTTTTAACCAAGTTGCATTCAATGAATTACACTTAATTAAACCAATTTGGCCCCAAGCTTTGACGATTCCACCCTAAGAAAGTTTCTGTTCTGGAAATAATTGCTGTGAATCACAGCGCCTGCAGAAACACAGGGAGTGGAATCATTAACCAGGGTCTGGCGGGAGAGGGTGGGGGGAACCCATGTGGCCAGGGAGAGGTTCAACCTGAAGGCCAAAACATCCAGACATAGCAACAGTGGAGGTGGCAGGAGCCACGACCCTCACGTTACCCACTTGCCTTTGAGCTCTGGGAATCATGCAAGGAGAGACCTGCCATCACTCAACAAAGAAACCTCGTTCCACAAGGAACCAAGGATGGTAGCCAATACAACAACCCAGACTTGTTCTCAGTGTAGGCTAAATCCTAACTCCCATCACACCCAGGGTCAAGAAAAGCCTCGGTGGCACAGGGTGGCTGTTTCCTGGGAGTGACCGGCTGGCCAGAGCTGGACTGAGGCTTTCGAGCTTTTATGCTCCATCTTTAATGTTTCATGATGTACTGATAAAAAAGAAAAGTTAACAAGGGCATTCATTTCTTATCATTATTTAAATGGAAATTTTTTTTATCAACTCTTTGCATACATTTTCAATTGCCCTCATAAGAATTTATCCTTTGCACAATTCGGAACCATCCTGTTCTGTAAAAGGCAGACATTTAAAAAATGTGGCCTACTCCAGGTTCTTAGGAAAGGATTAAAATGACCTTCTAAACAAAAAAGAAATGGGACTAATACACCTGTCCCCCAACAAATTGAGGAGAAAAGGTGCTGCTCACCGCCAGGTCACTGTATATGTGGTCCCCGAAATACAGCACTCTGGAGCCTCTCCACCCAGTGAGCTTCAAAAATTCATACAAATTGCCCTGCAATAAGAGGAAAACAGACAGTATATCATATGACAGAGATGGTCCCAAATATTTTTTAAATATCTAAAAAATTGGTTTTTCTTTTATAGTTTATTTGAAATACCAAAAAAATAAAAGCACCTTCAGAGAAAATATATTTTGGACTTCTATACTAAATGCATTTTTCGAGTCTTCATATTGTAAACATCACTTTACAACTATCTTTCTTTTTCTTTCTCAGTACTGGAGATCAAACCCAGGGCCTCACATATGTGAGGCAACCACTCTACACATAAGTCATATCCTCAGCCCTGTAACTATCTTTTATATTTAACATGCTATGATCAACTTTCCAACTCAAAAAATATTTTTAAAAATATTTTTTTAGTTGTAGAGGTACATGATATCTTTATTTTATTTATTTATTTTTACGTGGTACTGAGGATTGAACCCAGTGTCTCATGCATGCTAGGTAAGCGCTCTATCACTGAGCTACAACTCCAGCCCCAAATCAATAAATATTAATCTCAATGTGATTACAATAGCTGTGAAACACCTTGATTCCTTTTACCAGTGCCCTAATGTTGAACGCTTACACCATTATCAATTTTGTAAGTTACTTCATAATAAACATTCTTATAGCAAGGCTTCATGGTGTAAGTCTTAATTTTCTTAGGCTAACTCCCTAGACGTGAGATGGCTACACTTGGACTGGAGATGTGGCTCAAGCAGTAGTGCGCTCGCCTGGCATGTGTGCGGCCCGGGTTCGATCCTCAGCACCACATACAAAGATGTTGTGTCTGCCGAAAACTAAAAAATAAATATTAAAAATCCTCTCTCTCTCTCTCTTTAAAAAAAAAAAAAAAAAAAAAGAAATGGCTAAATGGCTACACTAAATCTAATTTTTTCAAGGCCTGGAAAATATACTTATTGTCAAATCTGGAAGGTTGTTGCATACCCACCAAGAACGTATCAGTATGTAAGGAAAAAAAATAACTTCAATAACATAATAATATTGGGTCAGCCAGTCAATCATTCATTCAAACCCTTGAAAGCCTTATAAATACGTTGAGACTGTACAGAAAAACGTATCTCATCAGGAAATAATTATCAATTTGGGTTAGTAATACGCCATGATTAATGCTCCTTAACAAGAAATCTCTAAGATTTACCACTGGCATCTTAAATTTTATGTGCCGTGTAATGCTTTAAAGTTTGTTTTTAAAAACAATTCAACTTTGAGTTAATTTAGATACTAGCATTTTGAAAATACATTCAGCCTAAGTTTTACCACCGAGTTAATAAGCAGTCAATTCAAGGGATCGAACTGTGCCGGGCACCCGGCAAGCCTCAGTAAACGTCAGCCATTGATTATCGTGACTGCTGGCCACAAAGCAAAGCAACACAGACGACAAACTGATCAAGAGATACCTGCTTGTAAATCTGGCCTTTCTGCAACTTGTGGATTTTATCCCAGAGTAAGACACCTTTCTCATTCACCTTTCGGAAAGGTCTAACAACAGAAATGGGAAACATTACATGTGATGACAGTTCAGGCCACCTGCTCCCGGAGATACTTCAGACACCTCCTGATGACAGGAAGCAGCTCCCTCGATGCACCTGACACATCCCTGAGCCCAAAACTCCACCACAATCCCTGCCTGTGCAACGTGCCCCAGGCCATGTGAACCACCATCCACCTAAGGTGATTCAGAAAGGAAAAAACAAAAAAAAAGGAAATCCAGGAAACACTACACACTGCCTATGTCCCTCTTAAAAAGTTACTGAGAGCTCTGAAACAAGTCCTGCTCTAAATATACTTTCTAAACATTTCCCAAATTTATTTGGTCATGCAGAAAACCTGTTTCACACACACACACACACACACAAAAAAAAAAAAAGTTTGTGGAAATATTGCCTTAGTACATTCATCCACTAAATTGAGTCACTCTGGATAGAAAACAAGTCGAAGGACCAGAAGTACTATTTCATGATGAAAAATGGACCACAGAGATAAGGCCTCATCCCTGAGACTGGCACCCTCAGGACGTGGGTGCCTGTCTAACTTTCTTTTTTTTTTTTTAAGTAACACTTATTGAGATTATTTTCCCAATTAAAAGAAAAACTCACTATAGAAAATGCAGAAAAGGGAAGTGACCCTAAGGCCAGTACCCAGGTAGAAACACTTCACATGTCAATATGTCAGTATGTCTTTCAGTTTTTACATAAAATCAGTTTCCTTTTTTTTTTTCTTTCTGTTAAAACTGGGGATCGAACCCAAGGCCTTATATATGTGGGCAAGCACTCTTCCCCTGAGCTACATCCCCAGCCCTTTTGAGAGAGGGTCTCTCAAAGTTGCTTCAAACCTGCAGTCCTCCTGCCTCAGCCTCCTGAGTAGCTGGGCTTACTGGTATGTACCACCATACCTGACTGTTTTCCCTGTTTTTATGAACATAAAATGAAGCTCAAGGTCACTTTGTGCACACTGATTTACATCTCTTTTTCTTTAATTTGTGAGCAATTTCTCACGTGATGACATATTCTTAAATACATCATTTTTTACAGTAATAAAACATGCCCACTTCTTTCTTTTCCCTGGTTATGTGTGTGTTTGTTTTGGGGACGGGGTCTCTCTATGTTGCCAAGGCTGGCCTTGTGCTTGTAATTCTCCTGCTTTGGCCTCCCCAACAGCTGGGACTACAGGTGCACACTACCAAGCCCCGTTCTAAATACAACAATTTTAACGAGTGCCTAACATCCCCTCACATGGTTGCTCTGAATTATTCAAACTACCATCCCCTACTGTTGGAAGTCTAGGTTACCAGTTTCTGACTTCTCAATGTTATGAAAGGATGGATACAGATGGAGGGTCACTTAGCATTTATTCCAGGCATTCAGAACAAAGGCAAAATAAATAAATGGTGCACCGAAGGGAGGGGAGTACTCTACGGACACCCCTCACCTCCAGGTATAGCCCAGGACCCCAGCCCTCCACTGAATGAATACCACAGAGGAGAGGAGGTTCCTGGCCAAGGGAGAGCCGCCTTCTCCTGACCACAGCAGGAATCTAGGGAGGAACGCAGGAGTGTTCTTGTTGTGTCTGTGGTGCTGGGGAGTGAACCCAGGGCCTCCTGCATGCCTGGCAAGCGCTCCACCACAGAGCTGCAGCTATGCCCCAGGCCCAGTGACAGCATTCTATCAGTGGCCAAGCAGCAAGCCCACGTTGATGTCCGTCTGATCACACTCTAGTTTTTCCTTCATTCTCAACTGCTGCCCCACGGTTTTCAGTCTCTACATGTGGTTTTGGGTTTTTTTCCCTCTTCCTCTGGGAGTCACAGTGACACTCAAAAAACTGGAACTTGGCATCACAAGAAGAATGCAGCGAATCCAGTACTAACTGCAAGTCCCCGCGTGAGGACACCTTCTAACACCTGGCAGATGCTGCTGGTCACCAGCCACGGACTACACAAAGGTAGGTAAAGTGTTTCAAAATTAGGCCATCACACAAACACATTAGGGTCATTTTTAGAACCCTAACGTAGGAATTCCCAACAACACGGACATTTAGCAGGGCAACTAGTCTGTTCCTGGTTAAAAGATATTTTAATACCCCTGACTTCCACCCACTACATAGCAACAGCACTCCCCAGTCACTGTCATAACCCAAAACATCCCCACTCCCCCATCTCTAAGGCTGCTGTGGCAGGAAGACACACTAAGACATGGTAGAGATTTACTCCACTTGATACAAAGCCTGGGTCGCAGAAGTTTTGCAAGATCCAACCACAATTTTAAATGCACCAACGGGAGCTCTATTTAAAGATACCTGCCCCATAGTTTTCTTACGCTTCACAACGCATCTGTACCCAAAGACCTAGTTTACTATGTGACATAAAGTTTGATTTTTCAGCACTGTTATCATTTTCTTAAAACTGGGTTCACAGCCCTGATGTAGCACAAGCCAAACAGGAACCATCTCAGCACAAAGCTGCCTGCTGAGTGCTAATCCCACCTCCCTAGATCACTTGCTGGAAGGGCTACAAGCTATCGCCTCAGATGCTCAGAATTTTGTCACTACACATCCATTTACAATAGCAATGGAATAAAATTGAGTCCCCAGGGAAAACGATCACTCACCTCCGCTTATCATTGAAGAAGTTTGGCTTCTCGGCCTGAACTATGACCACATCGAACAGATCCCTCCAGTCTTTCCCAACAATATACCTCATCCCTTTGTCCCTAGAAGAATAAGTCGGCCAGGTTAGTTGAACATCAAAGGATGAAATACTTTTGCAACTATTTCTTTCCAACTACTAAAATAAATGGCATCGGGCTAGGGCTGGGGCTCAGCGGTAGAGCACTTGCCTAGCACACATGAGGCACCAGGTTTGATCCTCGGCACCACATAAAAATAAAAGTTTTTGTATCCATCTATAACTAAAAAACAAATATTTTTTTAAAAAAGAGAAACAAAACCAGAAATGGTATATATACGAAGTGAGCCAGAAGCAAGGGAGGAAACAGAAAAACTTACACGAAGCTACTGGGACTGTTGGTGATGAGAAACATCTTCTTGCCATGATCAGCCAGTTTGGCCAATACTGCACGGGTCTGCTCAGCATAGCAAATGTACTTTTCTAAGAGCAAGAGAAAAATTCACACTCAGAGTCAGCATGAAATCAGCCTGTCTGCAAACACTTACTAAATGGGGCACCTGGGCCCAGGACTGCCCCAGCCACGGTGGGGAAGAAAAGTCTTAAGGAAGCTTGGTTCAGGGTGGGGTACGAATGCCCAGTGCATCAGTCACAAAGACCCTGCCTCCTACATCTGCAGCTGCCAGCTGCTCCACTTTTGAGTCAGAATGAGGTCAAGCTGGGGGTCAGAGTCCTTATTTGGCACTCAGAAAGGTACATGCAGCCCCTGCTCAGGCCCTGGCATGCAAAGTAAAATGCCTACCCAGTAACACAACACACGGGCCCTGCCAAGTACATACCAATGTCTGCTTCGATTGCTCTGTACATTATCCCTTTGATGTGAACATC
This sequence comes from Marmota monax, assembly GCF_021218885.2. Lineage (NCBI taxonomy): Eukaryota > Metazoa > Chordata > Mammalia > Rodentia > Sciuridae > Marmota > Marmota monax. Next base: position 2,493,935 of record NW_026695202.1, read on the forward strand.
CCGAATTGAATCCTGTCCAAAGACACATTTTGAATCAGTGAAAGTGGGACTGGGCCAGCCAGGGTGACAGTCCAAGTGTAACAGCACTGGTGTTGACTTCTGCCTTTATAAGACCGGCAATCCAGGCCCTAAACCAAATCCAAACCTAGTGCATTTATGTCTGGTGGTTCCTTGGGAAGAAAAGGAAGCTTCTGAGATGACAGAAGCGATTTCCAATGCAGTTTTCAAAAGGTTTGCCTGGAAGAGGCAGTCTGTGCAATTCAAAATAAAGTCTCAAAACTTTAAATTAGTCATAAACACAGAATTAAAATATTTTCGTGAGTAAGTATGTGTCTTTTAAAAACAAATATTTTAGGCCCAGTGTGGTGGCGTACATCCCAGCTACTTCGAAGGCTGAGGAGGGAGGATCACTAGGAGTTTCAGATCAGCTGGACAACACAGTGAGACCCCACCTCAAAATTAAGTAATTAGTAAAACATCTGCTACATGCATATGCATAAGTTTACATTATAAATGTATATCAAATAAAGATTTTAAGTATTGATAAAGTTCACATGGCTCAGTGAATGTGTGTAAATGTAATTATCAACATAAATTATAATACATAAATCTATAAATCACATGTACAGATGCATGTAAAGATTCCTATCTATGTCCCTATGTCCCCCTCTCCTGGATTCCTGCAGGGCTTTGGCAGGGCCTCAAACAGCCATATGGAACTTCAGTGGGCAAGAGGGAAAAAAAAAACCCTTTTATCCAATCTCTCACACCCCCCAGAACTGTGCATCTTTATGGGGTACAGTGTGCACCCCACAAAAATGTACAATTTTAAACTATCAATTTAAGAATGAAACTTTAGGGCTGGGGCTGTAGCTCAGTGGCAGAGCACTTGCCTAGCACTTATGAGGCACTGGGTTCGATCCTCAGCACCACATAAAAATACGCAAAATAAAGGCATGCTGTCCATCCACAACTACAGTCAATCAATCAATCGATCGATCAATCAATAAAAAGAATAAAACTTTAAAACACCCCCATCACTTCAGCAGCCCAGGCCCACAGTAGAGAATGTGAATAGCAGGTCTTTGGGCCCCAGGCCCAGAGGGAACAGGTCCAGGCTGCCCCTGTGGCTGGGTGCCCTGGCCTTTTGGTCAGAAAGGACCAGAAACCCAGACATCAACGTGAGGCCCTTCTTGCTTTAACAAAAACCTGGTCTCCACTTCCCCTGATGCAGCAGATCTTTATCAGTGTCTTGTAAACTATAAACAAAAGCAATCCCAGCAAAGAGACCGAGTCACACCCCCGACCCCCGACCTGGAAAGAGGGCCACCGCCTGCCGCCTCCTCAGGCTGAAAGCGCGGCTTCTCCACACACCTTGACGTCCTTGTACAGGTGCACGGGCTCGTAGTCGATGTTGTTCTTCAGAAAGTGCTCGTTCACACAGGACAGCAGGGTCATCTCTGGCAGGGAGAAGATGTCCATGAACTGCTTCATGGTGTTGCCGTGGGAGCTCTGCAGAGGGGGACGCGTTAGAAGAGGGGCCCACCTTGGCAAGGCTCCTCGGTGACAACCTCGGTGTCCACCTGAGAGTCCTCGTCACAAAAAGGAGGCGGTCCCAGCAATCAGAGTGTCTGCCTTGCTCCTTATCCTTCACAGTGGTGTCTCACGCTGGGCACAAGGAGGACGTCCATGGCAGTCCATGGCTGCCTCTCCCAGCCCCACCACCCTGCCCGCCCCACCCTCCCGTGCGCTGAGTCCAACTTCCTGCTCCACTCAGGAAAGAGGACCCCAGAAGCCAGAGCGGCAGAGGTTTCCCGCTGGGGACAGGTGGTGGGCAGCTGGCAGTGTGACAGATGCAGGGTGGCCACTGCTGCTGCGCCAACAGCCCATGGTTCACTCAGAAAGCAGGGACATGCCTGGAGGTGGGGCGGGTGGAGCCTCCCAGGTGGGGAGAGCGCGGTTAAGGAGAACCATGGGGGAAGCCGGGGTGGTGCCCTCCCCAGCCTCCCTCAGCTCAGCAGATCCGCACACCCCCTCAGGGTCCCCTGCCAGCTCCACAGGGGCAGCGGGGAGCCCTTGGAGGCCATGTGCCAGGGAAAGACCAAGGCTTCACGAAGACAATGCCTGTTACCTTTCCGTAGAAGTCGCTCATCTGCTCCAGGGGCACGTGGGACCCCTCGTACATTTCAATGACTTCCTCATCGGGGACCACGCTGAGGCCTCTGGAAAAGCCAGATGGGGCCTTAGAGAGCGGGCAGGAAAGCGGCGACTCCCAACCCTCCGCCCACCGCTGAGACTTCACCCAGGGCGGAGACACTGTCGGAGCCACGAGGTGCCACGTTCCACGGTCAGTGCCACAAACAACAGGCCCTCAGAGGCACTGCTGCGATGACCCCACTGCTGCCACCACCAGGTAACAGAAGGGCAGCAGCAGCTAGCGCTATCTGGCCCCACTATGCGCCACACAGGAAGACGCCTGGCCAGTCACCTGTCCCTCAGCCCCCGTAGGAGGGAGGCACTGTGGTTATCCCTGCTTCCAGGTGGGGCCACTGAGGCAAAGTAGGTCACTTTGTCCAAAGTAGAAAGTGGTGGGTCAGGATTACAGCCAAGGTCTCTGCGGCTCTAGGGCCCAGGCTCCTAAACCCGGGGACAGGAAGCTTCCGAAGGACTTGCTCTGGGTGGAGCTTTTCCCTCTTAATGTCTTTAACACTTTAGGGCAGAGGAAAACTGGATTCCCCTCCATCGCAGCCATCTTCCTGCCCTCTGACGCGCTTCCCTGAGATGGATGAGAGACACAGGGCACAGGAGGGAGGAAGCTTGGTGACACCTCTGCAGAGGGAAGGACCACCCTGACATGTGCCTTGGAAGGCCAGTTTCTTAGATGTGAAAGAGGAAGATCCGCCCCTCCCTGCCTCTGGCATCTGCACATGAATCCAGTCCCTTCACCTCCAGGGAAGAAAATGAGTTCTGGAGGCCCCAGCTCCGCCACGGTGACTAGAGCAGGTGCCACCTGCCCAGCTGGGCTTGACACCCTAGAGTGACACAGGGGAACATCTGTTCCTCTACCCCTTCCCCTGAGAAATAAACACTGGTCCTTAGGAAACCGGACAGGCAGAGGCCGAGACACACTACGCCACAAGAGCCAAGTCACACCTGAGAATTTTATCACTAACACGCACAGGCTGTCCAGCATGTGACACCACCAGACCAACCCTGAAATGCACATCCGACACAGCTTCTGGCCTGCCGTGCAACACACTGGAAATACCACGGCCCTCTCTCCCCTCATCTCCATCCTGCACTGCACTCAAACACACTCGAGTGGATTCATCTATACTCTGCCTCTGATCCTGACGACCTGCTGCAGCTGCCGGCCTTCGAAAGCAAAAGGAGCCATGTACTTCTACTCTGCTCCAGAAATCAGGTAAGACCTCGGTGCCAAACTGGATCGTTCTAGACAGTGACCTTGAAGGAGCAGCAGGCAGGAGTCCAGCTGCTGTGGCTCCAACCTTAGAAAGGAAAGCCACTACGCTGGGTGACAGCGAATGCCCTGTCCCCAGATGCAGCCCCAGCCTGGTCCTTTGGATGCTACTAAGACACTCGCACAGGTGTGTGGCAACAGGCAGCGTCCACCAGTCTGCTCAGAAGTGGTGAAATCGCGGGCTGCAGTCAGCTGAGCCCCTGCAGACAGCCCGCTGGAGCAGACCGCGCGTGGGGACCACTTAGCCCTGCTGGAACCCTGTGGCCCAACCAGTGAAATCAAAACGAAAGCCCCTCCCCCAGCCCCATGCCAGGCGATGAGGAAGCACAGATGTGAACACATCTGCCCGGGTGCAAATCCCTGCTCCCTAAACCCCTGGGGTGTCCCGTGGCACAGGAACAGGCCTTTTACTCTTAGGCTGCAGCACGAGGAAGGCGCCAGGCAGGGGACAGACACCGACTCTGACTCTAAGGAGGAAGGCGCGCGGCCTTCCTGGACTCTGCAGGTACCAGGGCCAGTTCTTCCTGCAGGTGGCACCCAGAGGCAGAGCTGCAGGGGCGCCTGAGCTCCTCTTCCCCTGTGAGGCGGGACTCTGCTCGGGGCTGCGGGTGCTCACCGTGCTGACACGGCAGGGGTTGCTGTGGGGCATGGCGTGATGATGTGACTGTCCTACACACACATCTGCCTCTCCCACCTGGATGGCGTTTGCTCTTTTTCATCTGGGAAACCTCCTGATTGGGTTTTGGAGCAGGAAAGATCACTGCCTTGCCTCACTGGGTTTGGGGGTTTCTTGGCGGGGGGAGGAGTAGGAGGTATACCAGGGATTGAACTCAGGGGCACTGGACCATTGAGCCCCAGCCCAGCCCTTTTTTATATTCTATTTAGAGACAGAGACTCACTGAGTGGCTTAGCGCCTTGCTTTTGCTGAGGCTGGCTTTGAACTTGCCATCCTCCTGTCTCAGCCTCCCAAGCCACTAGGATTACAGGTGTGTGCCACTGCTCCCGGCTGAGTTTGGGTTTTTTTTGTTCTTTTGTTTATAACTTCATTTATTTATTTTTGTACGTGGTGCTGAGGATTGAACCAGTGCCTCATGCATGGGTTTTTTTTTTTTTTTTTAAAGAGAGAGAGAGAGAATTTTTTTAAATATTTTTATTTTTTTTTTTAAGTTTTCGGCAGACACAACATCTTTGTTTGTATGTGGTGCTGAGGATTGAACCTGGGCCGCACACATGCCAGGCGAGCCCGCTACCGCTTGAGCCACAACCCCAGCCCATGGGTTTGGTTTTAATGACCTTATTTTTCCTGGCTCTGGCCTCTTGGTGTCTCTGTGACCACCAAACCTTCGAAAGCTGAGGTGACCTGCCAACATCCCAGCTCCTGGTGTGTTGATTCACAGTCATGGAGACTGGTCTAATTTTTAATTCCTTATTTCTTAATCCCATAAGACCAAGGATGAGCTTAGCTATCTCAGGGGAATTACTGGAGAAGTCATTTCCTCTCTTTGGGGCTCATGTTCTTCATTCTGTAAGTGGGAATGACGTGGCTGCCTCCTGGACAGTGGTATTACCAAAAAGGCTAAATGAGCAACTATATAAAAAAACAGCTGGCACAGGAAAGCACTGCCCTGCAGAAAAGTACAATCGCCCAGGAGAGAAGGGTGCGTGTCTAAACCAGGAGGCGGCCACAGAAACAGAGACGGAGGCTCCAAGTCAAAAGATCTGGTGGGGATTTTCACAACCACGGACCTGGCCTCACCTTCCTCCCCCCCTCCCTCCCACACCGCTGCTGTGTAATCTGAGACAAACATCAGGAGCTTTTAGCAAAGGAGTCTAGGAATCAACGTGTAAACATTAAGTGGTTTCAAGAAAGAGAAGTTAAAATGGGAATATTTTACGTGAAAGAACAACTTTAAACTTAAAAGTTTGCTAAGTGTGGTACCATCTTTCTGAGGTCAATTAAGCCATTTCAAAAGCCTTAGAATGACTACATTTGCCCAGCAATTTTACTTCTAATAAAACAATACACAAAAATATACAAGTATAACAATATTATTTATAAAATAAAGGAAAAGATCATTTTTAATAGTACAGCTTAAAGGAGATTTCACAATCGAAAGTGAAGACAGAGGTGCTCTGAGGGGCCTTCACACAAGGCCACACAGCATGGTAGCCAAGAACAGACTCGGCAGTCACAAGGTTTAGGTCTGAATTCCAGTCAAGACATTTTTTTGCTGTAACCTTGGGAAAGGTTCTTAACATCTCTCAGACTAAGGACAGTGCCTACCACATGAGGTCATTCTGAAGATCAAATGGGTTTACGCAAATGAAGCCCTTGTTTTGGGCTGGGGATGTAGCTCAGGGTTAGGGTGCTTCCCTTGCATGTATAAAGCTGTGGTTCAATCCCAGGCACCACACACACACACACACACACACACACACACGCATGCATGCCTTATTTTAAAACAGTGCCTATTCACAGCAAGACTCAATATTTGTTAGCCATTATTTAATGTCAGCAACATTATAGTTGTTACCACCAACCACCACCCCGTCTTCCTCCTGAAACACTATTAAAATGACAAAAAAAAAAAAAAAAAAAAGCCCAAGAAAATGAGAGCAAAGATGTCAACAGATCCGACATTTCAACACCGGAAAACCAACAGTGGATGTGAAGGAGGTACCTGAACTACCAACCAGGGGGGCAGAGGCACTCAAGGGGACACCGACAAAATGACTCGCCCCCACAGAGCTCCAGAAAGGCTGTCACTAGAAGGTGCCAGGAAGCTAGTGCAGGATGTACTCCAGCAAAATGAGGGAGTCAAGGCAGAAAGAGGAACAGATGGAAACTAAAAAGGGGGCAAAGGGAGGGAAGTCCTAGGAAAGGAACCGAATGGGATCAGAGCAAGAGGGAGAAGGGAGGGAAAGGAAGGAAACACTAAGCAAGCAAGAGATCATGTTCAACCCATGCTTGACATGGGAGAGGACGCTTGAAAAAGTGGGAACACCTATGCATAAAACCAAACAAAAACGAGGTTCCTGAGTCTCATGAGAAAAACCATACATGGTACAAGAAGAAAATGATCAAAGGACACGACTTGGCCCAAGAGTGAACACACAAGACCTGCAGAGTCACAATGTAAACAAGGACTGGTGTAGCAATGGAGCCCTTAGTGAGGGTCAAAGGATGAGACTGGAAAAGGAGGGGGCAGGGAGCCAGGAGGCAAGGTCCTCCTCTAACTCCACATGGACAATGTCCACAACCTTAAGTTACCTACAGATAGTGAGGGAAAACACCAGTGCCTGGTGGGGAGGGGAGGACACAGGGCTGCTACTGCCCCCTACGAAGCTCTAATGCTACAACCTACATGCATGTTTCACTTTCCGAATCAGTGACTACCTCTGGGAGGGGCATCTTAATATCAAACCATGGTCCCAGGAATACTATCCCCTCTCCCCAACAGCCCACTCCCTCCAAAGCCCTCGCCAGGACCCTCCCTCAGCTCCCAGCCTCTGCCTCCAAAGCCGCTCCTCCCGCACATTCCCCAAAGGACTCCCCCTGGAAGCCCGAGTGCATTTCCGCCATGAGCCCTGCACTCTGGGGTACAGTGGTTCACTCCTGAGGTTCCACCCACACCCCAGCTCCTGGAGAGCAGCCTAGTGGGCCAAACCCCCAGCATCTAGCATGGCAGTCTCGATGAATTTTCTGGAACAAGAGTGAATGAACGGATCATAATACACACCCCACAGCCCTCCTGTCACCGCACAGTCAGGGGGCCCTGAAACCCAAGTCACTTGGCTGCTGTGGGTGAATGACATTTATCTCCTCGTGCTCTTACCTGTAGACAGTCCCCAGCTGGATGTAATGAAAAGCATCAATCTTCATCAACACTGCCTTTAAAAATACAAACACACGCACGTGTAAATAACGTGCACCAATTTGCACATGCAATGAGCAGCCCAGGTGTCCTCATGACTCCTCCCCACATCAGGACGCCCTGCAAGGAGGCAGATTCTGAAAGGCTGGCTTGTTCTTTCTAAGGAAATGGTTTATCAGCAAAAGAGAAAAAGAAAAATAAGTACAGCAAGTGGCTCCTCCTCCAAACACCAAAAAAATGACTCCTGGAACCCAGCTGCGCTCCCACCGCAATGGCGGGCAAGCTTCTCCAAGAGAGTCACTTCAGAAAGATCTTACCCAAGTATGTCTGCATCGCCTTGTTCTGCAGCCTCAATGAACATGATTTAAAGCTGATTTACCCCTCAGCAAAGAACGGCCCCAAGAGCACCACCTCACTAAGGACCATTTTCTTTGCAAAGACCGCGACACTGCAGGAAAGCGGGGAATGCCACCTACCCGCTGCACGTCGTAATGCAGTCCGCGGATGGCGAAGTTGGGGTCGTACTCGTATTTCCTGATTTCCATGGGATACTGTGAGGAAGAAAGGAACATGTTTCAGCTAACGAGGTCCTGCCTTCAGGGTCGCGTCCAGATCAGGACTTGTACAAAGATGGGGGCGGGGGGGGGGGGAAGCACTCTGGCAGGAAGGCGGGTCAGAGGGACGAATCACAGCTTGCTCCTCTGTGCCTCCTGCCACAGGCAGAGCCCTGGGTCCTGCCCAGCACCCTATTTACCTGTCCAAGCAGGGTCAAGCTTCACCCCCCTCCTTCATCTTCTCTCACGTGAACTCTGTCCCCACTTTCCCTGTTCTCTGCCACCAGGCTCCCAGATCTCTAAGGACCCTGAAACCCATCTGCCTCTCCCTGCCCCACCACCTCCTCCCCTTGCGTGTATGGCTGCCGAGGTGGGGGGACTGGAATGACCCCTCAAACACACCGTCTGCCTCCGTTCAGCTCCTGACACCAGGAAACCTCATGGACCCACCACCCAGTTGCAGGCAGAGACACAGATGAGACCTTTCCGAGGGGACCTTCCACTCAGCTTCCATCGCTCTCCTCTGGACGGTCAGGCGCGGCCAACCTCCCTGCTGAGAACCCAGAGCTGGGGGTGCGGCCCCTCCCTGCACCTGCACCAGGGGGCCCCTTGCTCAGCACGCGGCTCCTGCTCACCCCTGTCTCAGAACACACAGGACCTCTGAAAGCAGCCCACTCCCCAGGTGCTTCCTAGTTATGAAGTGACTCCTTGTTCCATGGAAAGATGCTGGCGGCCACTCTGCCATACTGGACACCTCAGTCCTTTAGTCTGTTTGCAGATCTCAGATCTAGAACAGCAGACCCCAGGCCCTGTGTCTGCGGCTGCTGCCACAGCGGATCCTGCCACACCGTCTTACAGAGGGGACATCAGAGGCACCATGAAACCCAGCCCAGGTCACCCAGCTGGGGCAACAGGGCAGGGAGTCAGGTTCAGCCTCCGCCCCACACTCCCATAGCCCCTGGGCCCTCAAGCACAGACAAGTCACCACTCTCCCATCAGGATGTAAACTGAAGGAGTAAAAACCCAGACAACATCAGAACTCCCAGGAAACCTTTCTGTGGCCACACTGCCACCTGTTCACGGCCAGGGTCACATGTGTATGAGAACATTTCCTGGTACCACCAGGCTGAACACACGAGACATATTTTTAAGTCAAGCTCCAAGAAGCACTGACTCAAATGTCACATTTGGGCTCATTTATCTAACGCCTACCACTTGTGCCAAGAAATTACCAAACTGATATTTCCACGGGTGGGCGTTTCCAAGGATTCTGAACACCATGTCCGGATCTGCATCTTTATGGACACACCTGACATGGCCCACGCTGAACCTAGCCCTGGTGACACAGTTCTGCTTATCAAAGGGAAGCCAAAGGACCTCAGCACCTCTGAAACCTCCTTCCAAACTGGGGAGTGATGAAGGAGAAAGGTCAGACAGGAAAGATGCATTTAAAATGTCACGGAAAGACACCCAGGCTGAGCATCTGCTGTGCTGCACACAGACCAGACATCCTGACTCCACGCCTTGCCACACCAGCAGGAAGGAGACAGACGCCCCTGCCTGATCTCCTGGTGAAGAATCCGAGGATCAGAGTCAAAGAACTTGCCTGGGGTCACCTGGGGCCAAGTCACACCGAAGTCCACCCGTCACCACCGCCTAATCAATTCTGAACCCCATCCCGGCTTCTACACTGGACACTCGTCACTTCCTGGTGACAGCAGAGCCGGCCAGCTCCGAGGGCTCACCAAGCTGCTGGAAGGACTCCCGGCCGCAAAGAGAAGGATCTGAGCTGATCCAGGACACCGCCCCTGCTGACATGTCTGGTGGCACTGTCTTTGAACAAGGCTTCTCTGGGCGCCCTGGCTGGGCGCGGCCCCTCACAGGCTCCTGTTGCCCCAGCCTCTCCACTCACTGGGTGATTCTTGGGGAGCCCCTTCTAATAGACAGTTTTCAAGTGGTCCAAAGACAATAACTGTCAGCGACCTCGAGAGACGCAGCCCCGAGAGGACAAGGTCTTCAAGGGGAACACGGGCTGAGAGGAGGCTCCAAATCCTGGGCCACCATGTGCTAGCAGGTGACCTTGGGCAGGGTCCTCTCCTGGTCTTCTCACCTACAGAGTCAAGACAGCAAGAGCTGTGGAGGTGCAGAAGTTCACGTCCAGAAACACCTGTGGGGAGTCAGCGTAGAGCCTGGCACAGAGCAAGTGCTCAGGAAAACGGAGCTACCTCCGCGGGCTGCGACCGGCAGGCGGGGACAGACCACTCTCCCGCCTCCGCTGCCCTCCAGCAGCCCTTAAGACAAGTCCTCCCCTCCCCACGTCTGCAAAACGAAATGGCTGGACGAGGGTGATTTCTAGGCTCTGCTTCTGCTCCTGTGTTGTGATCTCCTCATACAACGGGTCAATTCAAAAACACTCTCACAATCAGCCCCTTTCCAATACGAGTGCACATGTGTATGGGTGGGTGCGCGCGTGCGCACACACACACACACACACACACACACACACAGCTTTCCTGGGAACAACGGCAAACAGTAACATCAAGCCCAGGAAGCCAGAACTGTGCCAGAGCCTGGGAACGCCACAGCCAACAAAATGACAGTCTCTGTCCCTAAGGAAGTCCACCCTGCTGTGGTGAGGCAGGTCATAGCACACGCGCACACACACACACACACACACAATGCCTCACAGTGATTCCTACTGTAAAGAACGTGCAGTATGAGGGTTACAGACCCACTGGGAATGGGGAGCCAGCCTCGGGCTGTCAGGGGGCAGGATGGGCATTCCAGGGCAGAGGAAAGAGCAAGCACAAGGCCCAAAGGTGGCAGCACAAGGCTGGTGTCGCGGAGCAGAGCGAGAGGCAGGCTCTGGAAGGCGCCTACTTCATGCCCAGGGTGATGGGAAGGCTGGGGAAGGCTGGAGGTGACCGAGTGCAAGGGTGGCGTGACCAGGTCTGAAGGCTCACTCTGGCAGTGGGACACAGGTGACAGAGAAGCAGAGAAGCCAGGCAGGAGGCCACTGCGCCAGGGCGGCAGCCGCACAGGAGGGGAGGAGCGGCGTGAGGACACACACCAGGAGGACCTTACAAAGGAGTAAAAGGAGCCGCAGCTGTGCAGTGACTTCCTCCCAACAGCACAGTGTGGAAAGGGACAAAGTGGGAAAGTGGGAGCAACTATAACATGGCAGAAGCTCCTCAGCGGGGACCCCACCCCGCCCCGCGGTCTTCCTCCCCCACCACAGCCCAGTTTAATCATGAGGAAAACCTGGGACAAACCTGAGAAGCCACCCCAGAACACTGACTTCACACTCAAGGGGGGTCAGAGGAACTGCAGAGCCCAGAGGGGCCTAAGGAGACGGCCAACTGCAACACAGGTCCTCCCGGGGTCCGGGGCAGGAAAAGGACGCTGCGTAAAGACTAAGGAAGTGTGAATAAGGCAGGGACTTCAGCTGGACTCATCAACATGGACTCTCCAGCTGGGACGACGTACCATGGTGACATAAAACGTTGCCATCAGGGAACCTGGGCACACACGGGGTACGTACACAGGAAGTCGGTCTTATCTTTGCAACTTTTCCATAAACCAAAGACTGTCCTGAAGCTAAAAGTTTATTTTAAAGAGAGAGACTCATTTTAAGGAGAGATCTGACATGGAACACAGAGCACAAGGAGCCAGAGGGGACATCAGGCTCTGCATCTGAACAAGCAGGTGACCACAGGTGCCCACTAATGAGAAGACGATGCTCACGAGGTGTGCACTGGAGAGACAAAATCAAGAGCCCTTCTCGCACCCCCAGTTCCTTGGTGGAAATGAAAATGCAGGCACAGCAATGACCCAATTTTTTGATTTCCATTTTTTATAAAAATCTGTTCTTGTTCCCCCCCAAAGAAGAAAACAGGATAATTACAAAGAAGCTGGAACTTTTTTACATTTGCTTTTTGGAAAGATGCTAAATTGAAAATCTACTGTTCTGTCACCGTGTGTCTCAAAAGCAGATGTCTCCACCTCGGCAAGCACACGCCGTGCCTCAGCGCTGGCAGCAGAATGGCACCAGCTCACTGTGTCTTAGAAGAATTATTTTGCTTAATCAGAGCAAGACCAAATCTGCATAAGCATAAATGGCTCTATTAATATGCCTGATATAATTAGTACTATATCATTCTTTTTGTCAAAGCAACAGACATAATGAGAATGAAATTTCAATGATCTTCAATCTAGAGGCTTTTCAATCACAACTCCACCTTTAATATTATCCATCTATTTCATCTCTCTTCCCCCCAAACTGCATAAGTGTTTTATGTTCATAAATTTTTTATTATCATGAATATTTTAGTTTCATCTGAACAAAAACCCACAGGGTACACAGGTGTCATTAACCCTTTAAGGGGCAGCACACAGTAGAGAGCACATAAGTCACCCAGAAACCAACGGACCCGAGTTTGAATTCTGGTTCTGACTCTCACTGACCTGTGGTTTTGAGACAGTAGCTCAAATCTGAGTCAGAATTTTCTCTAATGTATACAGAGACAACCTGTTTGTGCCGGGCAGCGTCAAAATAATATTATCAGTAACAGCGGGCACTTCCTGGACTTTTCTGTGCCAGGTGCTCTACATACATTAACTCATTTAATTTTCACAGTTGCACTGTGGGGAATTCTACAGAGGAGGAAACTAAGTCCAAAGAAATTGGGTGAGTGGATCAGGATTATGCAGGAAGTGAGTGATGACAGCAGGATATGCAGCCAGCGGTCACTCTCAGGAACCTGGACACTTCCAGCCCTCAGCAGACAATCAATGAACAGAACTGTCAGGGTAACGCCCTGCACTTCACAAACGGCATCAAAGCCAACCAAATGTACCCATGCAGTGCCCTTCAGCTCCACCCCCCCGGGGGCGGGGACAGATGGTGGAAGGCACAATCAAAAACCTGGGCCAAACCACCTAGTTACTCTGCTTCTGTCCTCACGCTCCTGGGAGAGGACCACAGTTCAGACGGACGAGAAGCTCTTGAACAAATGGAGAAACCCAGTTGTCAAAGTGGCCAGAACTAAAGAAAGCTGCAGCTGGCTCGATGCGAAAAGGAAAGGTTACTTTTGCCAAAGGCCATTTCTGCACTTTGGATTAGGCTTAAATCCACTGATACCCAAATATACAGGCCGAATGGTCAGGATCCAAAACTAACGGGAACTGGGCTGCACTAGCAGAAGCCAGGCATCGGGAGCAGGGAGGTGGCAGTCTCCTGGTTCCACACTTCACACCGCCGCCAGCCACACCTGCAGACCAGGGCTCCGCCTGTGAGCGGGACACACCAGAGCACACACAAAGTGGGCACCAGGACAGCGAAAAGGGAAGAGGGCCAATGAGAACCGCTGAAAGAACACCACGGTCACCTAGGGAGAGAGAAGTCTTGGCAGGTAAATGGCTGGTCTTCGTCACACCCAGGCCACTGCACGTCCCCTGTGCTTGGTCCATGTATACATCCATTCTCATGTTCCGGGGTTCGTAGGCTACCCAGGCCCACCCACTCCTCCCACCCCAGCCCACCTCTGCCTGCAAACAGGGCCACAGCACCAGCCTCTGGTTTCTCCACTCCCTGAGGCAGAGGAAGCATCCCCCCTCCCCACGGCCTCGGCTCCCTGTAGGTGTACAGGCCTCCACCAGGTTCATGTGTGTGTGATGGACTCCCCAAGGGCCAGCTGGGTCCTACTCATCATTACCCTCTGGACATCTAAGGCAAGGCAGGGCTCAGAGGAGGCAGAACAAAGATTTATGAAATGTTGGAAAGAAGGGAGGGAGGGAGGGAGGGAGGGAGGGAGGGAGGGAAGGAGAACGGAGAGATGGATGGTGAGAGGCTGACGAAGGCAGACTTGTTCAACCTGTGGGAGAACTTGCCAGAATTAGAAAGAAACCCCGGAGCTACACACTCCAGTCCAAGAAGATTCTGGCCACACATCTCAGGAGGGCATGGGGGCTTCTCAAAGTGAACTGGCCTTGACCAGCTCTGCAAGGCTTCTCTTCCCCACTGTGGAAGCATCCCCACTCCAGACTAGGAAGAAGAACGTTAGGTGCCCAGTGTTTTCTTCTCATTAAAAGCTCTCAAAACACCGTGCATCAGAGGGCATTCTTCACCTAAGAAAGCAATTCAAACCAGCAGGAGGTGAACCTCGCCCACTGTTGAGGAGTCAGCCAGAACTTAACAGGCTGCCTCCCTCCTCCCAAGCACTGGCAAAAGCCATGCTGCTACCTTGCAACAGCAAGGTGCAAACAGCCACAGCCATGTCCGGACTGACGCTCGCTCCTTTCCAAAGAGACATCAGAACTTTTTTTTTTTTTTTTTAAATACAACTATCTAGATAAGGTCACTTGGAAATCTGGGATGGAAGGACAGCTACACATTTATTCAGAAAAATTTACTAAACTACTTCTAAGCACTAGACCTGGGGCATATCCACTCAAGGCTGTTTGCTCTTCAAGTATCTAAGGGAAAAAAGAGAAAGGAGACTGAAAAGTCCCTGTGACCTCACCCGGTGTTCGTTGATGAGAAGGTCCCGAGCGGCATTAAATATCAGCGTGTGGAGGTGCTTGGAGTAGAACACCAGGGTGTAATCGTAATCGAAGCCGTAGATCTCGATGTCCGACAGGCTCATTTCATTGTTGGAGAAAATGGCATCTGGATTCAGCAAGTTGCTCATAATCGAAGGAACCAATTCTATGAGGAAAGAACACTTGTTAGCCATGTATCAAAACCCAGCAAAACGGGTGAATTGACACAAGGTCACCATTACATCACAATGAAAGCATTTTAAAAAAAAAACACTAACTTCAACATCACAAAAAACATTTGCTGTGTCCAAAAACTCACAGGCTAGTTATAGACCGCAGAAGATAAAAGTAGAGATAATGACATTTAAAAATTACATATCTCACCACGATGGGTTGCTACCGATATTTTGATATATTTTCACACAGCTGATCTCACACTATATACACTGGTTTGTATTATACTCTCTAAACTTAATATTCACCATGACCCTATTCTCATAAACTCTGAACTACTATGAGACCTTGGCACACTGCTGGGCCATAACTACCCTCTGACTGTGTCACACACTTATCTTCTTTCCCATTTAGTAATCATAACCTAGCAATGAGCACTGTGTCCACCTGTGCCTGCCTTTCAGATCACCTCCTTCCCCTGGTTTACTGGAAGCATGACTGCCCCGGCTAACAGCAGGGCCCACCCATCTAATTAGTTTCTTTCTGTAGCTATCCTACCTATTTGTGGGAATTGCTAGATTGTGACTTGGAGATCTTCCAAGAATTCATTCTACCTTGTTATTTCCCTGAGTTCTTTGGACCCTTTTAAAAATCTGACACACCAGCATGGGGTGTAGCTCAGTGTTTGAGCGGACATGCTTGGGCCTGGGTTCGATCCTAGCACCACCACTCACACAAAAAAGAAATGGGAAAATGACAGGTGACCCTTAAGACGTGCAACGGTGAGGTAAGCCAGCACCATGACATCATCCTTCGGCGCTCACGGCTTAGTTTTCAAGAGGGTATGAAAGAAGTCTTTGCAGTCATGTTCATAGGTTCCATGGAGGATTTGTAATTGTCCCCAACAAAAACAGCAAAAAACGAAATGAAATGAAATTTAAAAGCAGCAGCAAGTGGGCTGAGCCAGGAGCCATTTCATAGTTATGATAAAAGTCACATGTGACTTCAGGGAGGCAGAGAGCAGTTCTCAAGTTCAAGGGTGATGACAAAATTGACCATGTAGGTGAAATCTCAGACCATGAGGTTCCCAGGAGCACATCCTCTGTGAAGTTAGGATCAAAGACTGAACGATATATTAGCAAAAAAAAAAAAAAAAGGAAATGTGATATTCTTATCCAGGAAATCATTGAACAGGTACTCAATACTCATTGAAGAGGACGAATTTCATGTGTGTATTTTGTAACAAAAACAAAGTCCCATTTTGCTAAAGGATATGTGACAGTATTCTTTCACCTTTTATGATGTTTATGCATCAAAATCTGCTTGAAATGGCTCTTAAGTAAACAAATGTTAAAGGCAAGAGCCTTTTTGGCGGCAGGGGCCAAACAGCTCTCACACACACATAAACATAGAGCAGTACCTCCCTACTCCCTGCGTTCCTAAGGACAAACACCCAGCTCCAGCAGAACAGCTGATGTCATTTTTGAGATGGGGTCTCAGTATGTTGCCTGGGCTGGCCCGAACTCCTCAGCTCATTTGATCCTCCTGCCTCAGTAGCTGGGACCACAGGTATGTTCCCCTGTGCCCGGCAAATGGCTGCTATTGAAAAGGTACCTACCATGCACCACCAAGTGGCAGACCTGGAATCTGAACCTGGCAAGTCTGGCTCCAGAATCTACGTTCTTGGCTCCCCCCCGAGGTGCCAGGGAACCCAGCAGCACTGTGTAGGGTGCATTAATTCTAAAATAAAATGGAGTCTACCCATCATCTCTCGGGGTTTTGTCTGTTCTCAGTACTGGGGATTGAACCCAGGGGCACCTTACCACTAAGCCACATCCCCAGCCCTTTTTAGTTTTTATTTTTAGACAGGGTCTTGCTGAGTGGCTGAAGCTGGCCTGGAACTTGCAATGCTCCCGCCTCAGCCTCCTGAGTCACTGGGATTACAGACGTAGGTCACCGTGCCCCACAACAGCCCATCAGTTCTGAGCTTCCTCTTTCCTTTCTGCTCATGTCTTTCTCTGAATGGCCACGGTTTCTACATCTGCTCTGAAGAGCCACCTGGGATACTCTGTATGCACTGCTCTCTCCCAGTGACAGCCTCAATCAGGGACCAAGGCCCCAATCATGGGGCACAGGGTCCCACCGTAGTGAGATATCCTGAGCATTTCACAAGGCTCCTTAAAAGCTTAGGGACAAGGATACCTTTGAAAACCTTAACAGGAGCTATGGAATCCTCTCCCTAGAAAAATGCAGGCTCTGCAAAAACTTCAGGGGGTTTGTCCCCAGAAGCCTATTCCTGACCCCATGACACCTACTTGAAGCCAGACTTTCATGTGCCTCCTCAGAATTTCTAGACCACAGAAGGTAAATGTATAAATGCACAACTTAGTTTCACGCATGCTGACAATCTACAACGACTGGGTCGACTGAAAACCCAGTCAATATTCACGGACAACTCCATTTCTTCATCAGTTTCTTTTGTCCAGAGCCATGAGACAACAGCCTTGGCTTTTGTTTTTTGTCTTCATTTGCAAAGAACACAGACCTGAGGAAGCAAAGAGACTGACACTGTGGCAGACCTGGAGGCAGGCAGTGCCCAAGGACCAGCCCCAGGACGGGGAGCACCAGGCGCCCCAGCTCCTCTGCACCAACACTGATGATCCTCTGCCTTACGTAACCCCCAGGCGCCGCAGACCGTGCTATTTTCTGAATGTGACCACACAGCAGCATCCATATGATATATGATGCAGTGACGCAGGATCACTTACAGAGTGACCAAAAGCTCCTCTGTCACGAACAACCTTTGCAAGGGAAGTTCTAACAGCCTGTCTTGATTAACGTTTATATTTAGAAACGGTGTTGGCAAGAAAGCGGATCTGCGTTCCTACCCCCTGAGAAGACTAGGCGGAGGCCTCAAGGAAAGGCCAACATGCTGGAAAGTCCCCATGGCCGGCATGTCCCTGGAGGCTGCAGGGGATGAGGCAGTGTCCCTCAGGTGGACACCACACCCTAAGGACTGGGCTTACTGTGTCATCCCCAAGACAGGCACGAAGAGCACCAGCAGATGCTGGAACACACCGGCCACCACCAACAACCCAGAGCTGGGAGCGAACGTGATCAGTGACGAGGCCAAGGAAAGAACGCCACCACTCCCGAGAAGAGAAGCCGGCTCCAAACCTCAAACCGAGGAGCAAAGGCCCCGACTGGCCAGCCCCGCACCTGCCCAAAGGAGAATCCAGGGTGCGTTCAAATTTAGAAAGCAAATTCCTTTTGTGTGTGATGGATGGTGACAACAAGGTTACGTCATTGGCACAGAGAAGCGGCAAGGTCCAACCAGAACTCGGTTCCAAGAGCCACGCCGACCGGGAGGCCGTGTGTCTACAGGCAAAACTCTCACGTTTTCTGTTTTGATTAGAGTTTGGGGCATTTTTGATATTGTGGCACAATATACATTCTTATGCTGGCAACCATTTTTAAGTCATCTTCAGTGACATTAGGTCCATTCAGCGTGTTGTGCCACCGTCACCACCAGCCACCTCCAGAACTCTTCATCTTGCAAAACTGAACCTTCGTACCCATCAAACAGTGACTCTCCCTGACTCTCCCCACTGCCACCCTTCTCCTCTCTGTGAACCTGGCCTTGCCAGCACCTGGCAGACCCGGAGCCACACTGTATCTGTCCATCTCTCTGCGTGACACCGTCCAGGTTCAGTGAAGGGGTGCGGGCAGTTCCTCCTGAGGCCGAATAACACTCCGCTGCCCACCACGCTTTGCTCATCCATTCATCTACCGATGGACACAGGGTGGCTGCTACCTTGTGACCATGTGAACAACGCTGCCATGGACACGTGTGTGCAAGTGCCCACTCACGGCCCATTTCCCGTCCTTTTGGATATACACCCGGAGGTGGAACTGCTGGCTCACGTGGTAACTCTATTTTTAATGTTTCTGAAGAGCTGCCCTATTGTTTTTTTAATAGCAGCTACATCATTTTTCTATTTTGCTTTTTTAAAATTTTTTTAGTTGTAGATAGACACAATATATTTATTTATGTATTTTTATATGGTGCTGAGGATCGAACCCAGATCTCACACCTGCGAGGCAAGTGCTCTGCCACTGAGCTACAGCCTCAGCCCCCTTGTTTTGCGTTTTTAAAGAAGCCTCAGAATACCATTTTTTGCCTGAATTCTACTGATAGGAATAGAAAATGGATGAATTCAGAACTCAGGCACAAAAGTCAGTCATCTTCCCCCAATTCAAAGAAAATTAAACTGTGCAGAGACCTGAGCTTGGGAAATACAGCTTTTGCCAGTGACCTCCTTAACGTTCAGGAATACTAAATGACTCTCCCTTAAGCCCAGCACCATCTGTCACAGAACAGTGTTTGGGGACAGTGCCAACAAATTCATGGCCAGAGTCGTGACAAGGGAGATTCCTAATGTCTTCAGAAGGGCGGCTCTCATTTGTCCTTGGGGCACAGCCTGGAAAGCTCCCAAGCTGACCAGATGCATTACTTCCTCACGGCATTGTCCCAGGAAGTGTCAAAGGAAGGTTTAAAGGACGGGGTGACAAACTTAGGCTGCCTGTGATAAGCCGTGCTGTGGGCCCTGGTTGCTTGTGCTCACCCAGTGGGGCTGCTCCATCCATCTCAGGCTCACTCTATCCCCTGGGCTCCTCTTCCAAGCACATGGGGAGCATGGCTAATCTCCCTCCCTCTCCCCACCTTCCCACCTCCCCACACCTAGCTCTGGCCAACGAATCGTGGCTGAAGTGATGAGTGACATGTGTCACTGCCTAAGCAGCACATGAGCACACGTGATACGGAAACTACAAGATGAAGAAGCTTGGAAGGCTAAGCCACAGAGGCTGGCTGCCCTGGAAGAGCTGCCGGAAGCCCCTGAAGTCTTACCATGAGTGACAAGTGAACTCTGGTTACAGCTGTCTGTAGTAAGCCACTGAGATGTGTTGTTGCTTGTCACTGCTGCATAACCCAGCCTAACCTGACTCTGCCTTCCATTCCTCCAGTACCCTGAATTCCTTTGGGAAGGCCCCTAACCCCCCGTAATGGATGGTCTCAGTTCAGTTCCATTCCTGCCTCCAGGAGGACAGCAGGTGGCCCAGGCCTAGCATTCCCTTACCAACACTGATTAGCCTGGAGCAGGCTGAGGACCCCCCACCTTCCCCGCAATCATCCTCAGACTTTCCTGGCAGCCCAAGTGACAGAGTCCATCAAGTCAATTTCTGGATCTACAAGGGATTTCAAGGACGAAATACTCTTCTTCCAAATGTGGACCTAAAAGGACATAAATCTGGAGCTGTGAGTGGCCACTACTAAAAATCTGAAAAAGACACCAACAGAAAAGAGAGAAAGGCCAAGAGACAGAGGGAAACCACCCCGTGACATCATCTGAACTCCGGGATCAAGTCATGCATGGAATGAGTACTTCTGAATTTTTCAAAAATCTGAGCCCATAAAAATTTCTTTTTTTATTTTTTTGCGGGGCGGGGAGGCACAGTAACCAGGGATTATTGAATCAGGGGTGCTTAACCATTGAGCTACATCCCCAGCCTTTTTTATTTGAAGGCAGGGTCTCGCCAAGTTGCTAAGGCTGGCCTCAAACTTGTGAGCCTCCTGACTCTGCCTCCCAAGTTGCTGTGGTTACAGGCCCACACCACCATACCCAGCTCTTCTTTTTAATTTATTTTGCTCAAGTTAAATCCATTTGAATTGTGTTTTCTACTGCTAGCCGTCAAAGGAATCCTAAGTTCATTTTAAGAATACTTAGCCACACAAAATTCTGACTGACCACATATTTCAACTTTATAAAGTGGGATCAAAGGGCATTCCCCATTTATACTTTAATCCATATCTACAACCCTAAATTCTTCATGTGCCCTATTTTCAACAATATGGGTGATCCTCCAACACATACTGTCACTGGTACCAACTGGAGTCAAACCTGCCCCAGAGTCTCACGTTCTGTACCTAAACACTGGCCAGCTACATGGAAAGACTGCCACACAGGACTTTCCCTCCCACGTGCCACAAAACAAACACATGTGAACCAAAGAGTTAAAAAAGATTAACATCAAAAACGCAGAAAAAATTAGCCGGGCACGGTGGCACACATCTGTAATCCCAGAGACTCAGGACGCTTTGGCAGGAGGATCATGAGTTCAAAACCAGCCTCAGAAACTCAGCAAGGCCCTAAGCAACTCAGCAAGACCCTGTCTCTAAATAAAATATTAAAAAGGGCTGAGCATTGAGGGGGCTGGGGCTGTAGCTCTGTGGTAAAGTGTTTGCCTCACATGTGTGAGGCACTGGGTTCGATCCTCAGCACCACATAAACATAAAGATATCCTGTGTCTTTCTACACCTAAAAAACATTTTTAAAAAGCAGGGAAGGGTTGGAGGTGTTGCTCAGTGGTTAAGCACCCCTGGGCTCAATCCCTGGTACTAAAAGAAAAAAATATAGATAACGATTTATCTCTGAATAGAAAATAACTTTCTAATATCAAAAATGGCAACAGAATAAATTGTGAAAAGTACTGACAGATCTCTCATGTAAAAATTTTAAACCTGTGAATCCAAAAGCATCAAAAACAGCCATTTGGAAGAAAGGATCTATTTGACAAAAAAATAAAAGCAACAGCAACAAAGGACTAATATCGTTAATATACATACAAAAGAAATTAAATGGCTAATAACCGTTCAACCACTTTTTAAAATATTCTTAGTTGTAGAAGGACACATATCTTTATTTTGTGTATTTTTATGTGGTGCTGAGGATCAAACCCAGTGCCTCACATGTGCCAGGTGAGCGCTTTACCACTGAGCCACAACCCCAGCCCCAACGCTCGACCCTATTAAAAAAAAAAAAAAAAAGCAAATTAAGACAGCTTCAGTTAACAGAAGCCATCTCTGAGAAGTGGCCTCGCAAATGGCCCCACTATCTCCTGTGCACGCTTTTCCCAGTGCGCGTGTGTCCCTTGGCTACAGAACGAGGACGCCCTCCTGCTGCTCCCTCCTGTGTGTCCTTTGGGGTTCCTCCTGATGACAGGACCCAGAGTGGCAGCGTGCAGGAGCTGGGCGCCTGGCTCCCGCCCGGGAAGGGTATAAATCAAGGCAGTGCACACCTTCTGGAAAGCAGCTTGGCATTAGGCACCTAGAGTCTCAAAAATATCCACGCCTCCTGACCCTGTAACCCTCCTTCCAAGAATCTACGCTAGGGAACTATCCAGAGACGTGGACAGCGATGTACAGATGAAGACTTTCATACAGTGTTAATAATGCAGAAAGTGGGGCGCAACAAGCTCACCTCGGATGCTGGAGCTCAGGAACCACAATGTGTTAAGAAGGTATCAAACACAGAAGCCCAAATCCCAGGAAAACCCCAGGGCTCCACTTTTTAATGCAAACTACAATCCCAGATATGTGAAGGTGACATTTTTCCTTCTTTAAAGTTATGATTTAACTTTCTGAATAACCGTCTTGGGTACGTAGCTGTGATTTTTACTTTGGGTAAAAGTAGGCTTCAAGCTGTTTTCCTAGAGAAGAGACTACAGATGAGAAGGAGGAAGGAGGGCGGAGAGGAAGACAGACAACTCTTTCCCCAGAGAACTCCAGGGACGTCCCCACTGTCCCACACACCACACCAAGCTTTCCACAGGTCCTCCAGCGCTCGAGGGGCCACCGAGTTACTCCAGCGGCTCATAATGACTTTCAACTTCTGTTTATATTTCACGATATTCACAAATTTCACAAATTACTCATAAATCTTCCAAATATTTTATTATTTCATATTTACTTAACACGGGTTCAAAGTCTTTTATTACATGCATCTTGAAAACAGCAAGGTTTCAAAATGTCCTTTCAAAGGATACAAACAGACGGAAAACATAAAAACGAGAACCGGTACTTCTTGTTTCTGAGCTGTACAGCAAGCTCTCTCCAGCACCGTCTCCACTCAGAGTGAACTCAAGGTCTGACACCCAAAGTTCAAAGCTTTAAACTTCGCATCTGTAACTGCCAGTGAAAATGACCAAAAAAAAAAAAAAAATTCTCCTTTAGCAACCTAACCATGCTCCAGCTCCCATGGATCAGGCCAGGCTAGGGCACAGGCAGCAGTCGGTTCCACAATTAATGCTTGTCTGAAAACTGTGAATTCATCCTTATTGCTGTGTCAGGGAACACAATGCACGTTTGCAGTGTGCTCTGCCTAGTGCCAACAAGGGCTACTGGTCACAGCTGTGTCTACTTAATATCCTTCGGCTAATGATTAGTTACAGTAAGAGAATCAGAGTTGAACAGACAGTAGGGCATTGAAGGCTGAGGCTGACATACAGACATTTAAATAAAAATATTTTTAGCAGAAACTTCTTTTAAAATTATCTCCATTTGTTCCAATAACCATCAGGTCATAAACCATTTTTAGGGAGGGGGGATAAGGAAAGGTGGGTTAATCGGTGCAGAATCACAGTCAGGTAAGAGGCATGCATTCTAGTGCTCCATTGCACAGTAGGGTGACTACAGTTAACAATAATTGACTGGAAAGTTGGGCACAGTGGCACACATATATAATTCCAGCAACCTGAGAGGCTGGGGCAGGAGGATTGCAGGTTTGAGGCCAGCCTAGACAACTGAGTGAGACCTTGTCTCAAAATAAAATTTAAAAAGGGCTGGGGATGTAGCTCAGGGGTACAGCACTTGCCCAGCTTGTGCCAACCGCTGGCTCTGACAATGGATATTTCAAAATAGAAAGGATTTTGACTGTTCTCATCACAAAGAAATAAAAATTTTTTGAAGTGATATATGAGTCCATATATTTGATCATTGCATTTTGTATACGTGAATTCAAAAATCACACTGTATCCCAGAAATATGTACAATTATGTGCCAATTAAAATGCTCCATAATAAGAGAAAAACTGTTTCTGCTTCTATAGGCATCCAATAATAGACGCCAAGATTAAACAAAGTACTAAGATTTTTTTTTTCCTTTTCATAATGAAGGTGAACATTTACAAGGCCACCTGCCCAGCACACTTCGACCTTTTATAGAAATAGACCTTCCCACCTCTACACACACCCAATCCAGGTTCTCCTGGGACCTGCCCCACCAGCCACAGCTGTGGGTCCAGGGAAGAACGCCTTAGTCAGGAGGCACCCTCCTAGGGCCCTCCTCCTGGCTGGGCACCTGCCTTAAGCCAGACTAAACAAGAATTTTTCCCTTATTTGTTCTTTTTTTAGAGCGAGGGATACAAATGAGGTGGAAGAAACTGCACACAAAGCGTCCCGTCTGATGAGGTACGATATCTACGTATATGCCCGAGAAGCCAGCACGGCAATTAAACCGTGAGCCCCCCGACATCTTCTCACCCCCCCTTAAATCTTAGCCCTCCTTCCTTCTGCCCCTGACAACCCCCAAGCTACTACTGATCTTGATCAGATTTGTTTGCACCTTCTGGAATTTTATATAAATAGGATCATGCAGCACGTAGTATTTTGTAACCTGGTTTTCCCACTTAACTGAACTATCAGTGTGTTTTCAATAAGCACCCATCAGACACACTGTCAGGAGACACTGCACAGGGCTCCACACAGGGATTACAAATAAATCATGAAGCACGGGCTCTGAGATGAGCAAATCACAGGCCCAGAGATCAACAAAAAATACCCCACCCACAGGAGAAAGGAATTCCAAAAAGGGCCAGCAACGCCCCAGAAGGAGGAAGTGATTCAGTAGTTGTCTTTTATTGCTTCTATAAATTTAAAAAGAATTTTTCATTTTTCCAGGAGGGTACATATTTTGCACCATCCCCAGAGAAAAGCAATCATGACAAACAGAATTAGTCATCTGAAAAATTAATAATGCACATGACATTTATACTACTCCCACCGCAAGTTAAAATTACACCTTATTACCCTGCAAGTAACACCTGTAATTCTCACTACTCCCCTGAAACCCATCAAGCTAAAGTTCCAAAAATAAAACCACATACTGGGCTGGGGTGGTGACTCAGTGGTAGAGCACTTCCCTAGCATGTGTGAGGCACTGGGCTCGATTCTCAGCATATAAATAAATATATAAATAAGTGAGTAAAGTACAGGTCCATCGACATCTAAAAAAAATATTAAAAAAAATAAAACCATATACAACTGCACTTGAAGATTAAATATAATAATGGGGGGCTGGGATTGTGGCTCAGTGGTGCAGCGCTCGCCTAGCACAGGCGGGACCCGAGTTCGATCCTCAGCACCACATAAAAAAATAAAGGCATTGTGTTGTGTCCATCTACACCTAAAAAATAAATATTTTAAAAAATATATAATAAAAATAAATATAACAATGGCTTAATGACAACCTAATCTTACATCATTAATAAAAAACAAACTTAACTGTTCAAAAGAAAGGAACCTTTATTTAGCTTCAACAGAAAATGTTCTTAGAGAAAGAAAACTGAGCCCCATCTGAAGAGCAGGCTCGTGGCAACCTTTGGAGAATGTCTCGCTGGAGGGCGCAGGAAGCAGGAAAGGGACAAATGCCAGCGCCTCCCCATGCCACCACTGGGGACTTCTTGGTCATCGCTTCAATGACCACCACTGGAGTTCCATGAGTAAATACTGCTGGCCCCACCTGCAGATGAGGGAGATGAGGCTGAGAGGAAAAGCCACAGGGCCCAAGTCACACACCGACTGACCCTGACAACACGCACAACCCCCAGCACCCCTGGTGCTTCACGGGCGTCAGCCCCTTCTCCCCAGGCCCTTCCTGTTCCTCCCACTCAACAAGTACTTTTCCTGGGTCAAGAGTGATTGGCACGACCCAGGAACCGCCCTCTCTTCCAGGGGATCTCTGACCCAGCAGGCCGAGCAGCGGCTCCCCAAAGTCCTCCACCCTCCTCCCTAACACCTGGGACTTCCTTACTGTGACAGCAGAGGAACTGAGGCTGTGGGTCAGCTGCCTTTGGCCCGAACACAGCGCCCTGAATACCAGGTGGGCCAGCTGCCATCACAAAGGTCCTTAAGTGCAAAAAAGGCAGAGGACTCGCCAGGCACCTGTAATCCCAGCGGCTCGGGAGGCTGAGACAGGAGAACTGTGAGTTCAAAGCCAGCCTCAGCAAGGGCGAGGCGCTGAGCAACTCGGGGAGACCCTGACTCTAAATCTAATACAAGGTAGGACTGGGATGTGGCTCTGGTTGAGTGTCCCTGAGTCTGATCCTTGGTACCGGAAAAAAGAAAAGGCAGAGGACTCACGGGGGAGAGGAGACTGAGGAAGACTCCAGCCCCTGCTGGCTTTGACAATGAGAGGGGCTGCGGAGAACACTGGAGCCTCTGGAAGCTGAAAAGGGCAAGGAAGCCTTCTCCCAGAAGGGAAGGTCGCCCTGCCAGGACCTTGACTTCAGCCAGGGAGACCCGCCCGGAATTTAAGGCCAATACATTTTTGTTGATTTAAGTCACTCAATTTGTGGTAACTTGTTACCAGAGCAACATGAATCTAACACAGATGTCGTCTGCCTGCTTCACTCTCAGCACACCGCGGAGCTTCCCAGGCCCGGGGAGGTCCGCGTAAAACAGACTGAATGCAGAATCAACCCAGAGCCCAGATCCCTCCGGTTAATCCAAACACCAAAGCAATGTGCAAGACCATGACGTTCACCCACAGTTGTTGGAAAGCAGTCATGTTTCATAAAAAGTAAACCATTTATGTTTAAGAGGTCACAGACTTAACATTATTCTTTTAAATAAATTAATATGTCCACACTGTTTAAATTTCTGCTTTAATTTCTAAATACAGTCATCAATATAATCTATATGAACAAAACCTCTGGGATCTTTAAGACTTACTAGTGTATAAAAAAAATACTGAGGGCAAAAGGGTGAAAACTGCCACCTTAGGTGTGCCTACCTTGCTGTTTTTCAGTAAGTAACCAGAACACAGATGGTAGTCAAAAATATTTGTTAAACTGGGCATGGTGACACACACCTATAACCCCAGCAGCTTAGGAGGCTGAGGCAGGAGGATCACAAGTTCAAGGCCAGCCTCAGAAACTTAGAGAAGCCCTAGCAACTTAGCAAGACTTTGTCCCAAAATAAACAATAAAAAGCACCACTGGGTTCAATCCCCAGTATCAAGGGGAGGAAAAAAAAAACCCTAGGAAACTAAAAAAGATGTTTCTCAAAGTTAAGAATCAACTCATTAAACTAGAAAATTTTTCTATAAAACCCAGCCTGATCCATCAGCTACCCCCTCCCCTTCCCGACCTGACCTCTGCAACACCTGGCTGTAAACACACGGAGCACGGCGGGCTTCTTCCAGGCGCTGGCCAACGCCTGACACACTGGAGGAAGCCCTGCTGCTCCCTCCCAGCCAAATGCATGTTTTTTGACATGTGGGAAATCATAAAGCTTTTTATGTTTTCTTCTCTGTTTTTCTTTCTCTCAAAGATACCTTCTCAATTCAGGAAGCGGAGTCAGGATTTAGCTGACCACAACCTTGACAGGAACCCACCCAGGGCTGACCTCCGGGGCTTTCTAACAGGAGGGGGATGCTCATGCTCACTGGGGCAGAGGCGATGCCTCCCTCCACTCTGAACCAGTCAGACCACCGACTCCCTGCGGTCAGGACCAAAGGGCTGGCTTTCCAGGGGACAGGGACAATCTAGACTGAATGCCAAGCTGAAGTGCCACAGTCATGAAGTCAAAGGGTCACACTGATGACGCGTGGCTGGCATCTTCACATTTAACCAACCGTGACATACACAAAAGGGGACTCAGAACCACTCAACTCGGCCACACGAACGAAGCTGGCAGCCTCGTGATCACATGACAAACTCGCAGGTCCCAGATGGCCACTAACCAGGGCTGTGGGCAAAGGAGTTTCTTCTTTGAGCAGGAGACTATACTCCGTGACCCAGGACCCTCGCCAGGTGCCAGGTTCTCTCCTATCGCAGCCATTTCTTTCCTATCTGAAAACGTGACGATTAGCATGCGGTACGTCCCTCCCTGAAGTCCTTTTGAAGCTACTTTTCCTTATGGCTACAGGATCGCCAAGGCCCTCTGCCTAAATAAAGGACCACTCTTGGAGAACACATCAAGCTATTTGTAAGACAGAAAGAAAGGTACAAAGGCAATAAGAACACCGGTCCCCACCATCCAGCTACAAAACAAACCCCTCGGGGAAGCACTGGAGAAGGCTCCCTTTCCTCCAGGGCTCACGTGCCTGCCTTGCATCATCCAAAAGTGCTTCTCTGGCGCTGGCCTGTCATCCCAGCAACTCGGGAGGCTGAGGCAGGAGGACTGCAAGTTCAAAACCAGCCTTAGCAAGTCAGTGAGGCCCTAAGCAAGACCCTGTTTCAGAACAAAAAATAAAAATGGACTAGGGATATAGCTTTGTGGTGGAGTATCCCTGGGTTCAATTCCTAGTACCCCACCCCCACTACCCAAAAAAACGTGCTGAGAAGAAAAATGATCATATTTTACTATATTTTTTTAAGTGCATGCTACAGTTAAGATAGTTAAGAGAGCCAGTGGCCGATGGATGGGTTTTTTTTTAGGGAATGTTTCTCGTTTCTTGAGTTGGCCTTCAATTTTGAGTAGCTCAATAGTGAATAACCAGTCTCCTGCCTCAACCTCCCAACAACCCTCACTTCGGTGTCTCCCACTCTCCTGCTTTACTTTATAGAGCTTCACAATGCACATACATATCCCAACGAGGAATTTACAGTATTTTTATGTGTTTCCAAACCTTTTATAACTGGTATAAGTCTGCCACTTGCATTTTTTTTTTTTTAACTTGACATTATTTCTGTGAGACTCAGCGTAGTTCTGCCATTGGCTGCTGGGGTGTGTGTATGCAGATCTAGTTCAGAAATTAGCATTCGTTTTCTAAAAGGGGCCAGTTAGTAAACATTTTAGGCTCTGCGGGTCAGACAATCTCTGCTGCACTACTCAACTCTGATGTCTGCACAAAGACCTTGCCAGAGAGAGAGAGAGAGAGAGGGGGGTAGCTATAGTTCCCAAAAAAAGCTGCATATGCAAACAGAGACAGCAGGCTAGAATTGGCCCATGAACTGTAGTTTGCAAAGCTTCCTGCTTCCTGTAGTTAACAGTATTTCCTTTTTCTAATACCATTTCAATAGTTGTTGGATACTGCTCACTTACTGGTTCCCTTTGATTGGCATTTCCCATTCTATTAATCCCAACCTTTCTACCTCTTTGTTCTAGGATGTATTTCTTATAAGCAGCATCCAGCTGGACTTGGTTTCCTGTATCTGCTCTGTCAGTGCATCTTCATCTAAGCTTACCATGATTACTGAGATCTTCAATTATTTCACTGGGATATTTTGTGCTATTTCTTGCTTCTGTTGTTCCTTTTATCTGCCCTGTTTTGGCCTGATTTCTCTGTGTTGTCAACATTTGTTTAGATTTATTCCATATCTAACAATTTATTTCTTCTCCATTTTCTTCTGCATTTTAGATGCTGATTTGGGATAACCTCTACCCCCTGCCCCCAAACACATATATAGGTTGAGAATCCCTTATCTGAAATACTTGGGACCAGGACATTTTCAGATTTTAGAATGTAAACACATACATCATAATGAATGTCTTGGGGATGGGACCCAAGCCTAAACATGAAATCCACTTATGTTTCAGGTATACCTCACACACAGCAGTTGAAGATAATTTAATTCATTATTTGTAGTATGCAGGAGTTTTGACTGTGACCCACTGCGTGAAATCAGGTATGGAATTTTCTACTTGCAGCTTCGCGTTCAAGCTCAACAAGTTTCAGATTTTGGAGCATTTCAGATTTGGGATCTTCAGGTTAGAGATGTTCAACCTGAAGATGTTCAGAAGTTGCTTTATTGATTTCTTTTGGTAGCAAACTTTGGGTTTTATCTAAAAATTTCTTCGTTCTCAAATGATGATTTAGATGGGCACACGATTCTAAATTTGACATTTTTCTCTCAACACTTAGAAGTAATTTACTGTCTTGAAGTTTCCACTAGGGCAGTTCACAAGCCTGCTATCAGTGGTCTCCTACTCCTTTGCAGCAGTAATAATAACAGCCGTTGACACTTACATTGGGTTCGCTATATTCCAGGCACTATTTTAAGAACTCTACATATATTAACACATTAAAATCTAACAATCCTAGAAAATAGGTAATATTATTATCCCCATTTTACAAAGGAGAAAACTGAGGTCCATAGAAGTCACATAGCTTATAAGTTATAAAGTCAGAATTTGAACAGACATTCTTGCCCTAACCCTAACCCTAACCCTATTGTGCTTTTGGATCTTTCTGGCTGCTTCTAGGATATTCTCTTTGTTTTTTTAATATATTACTCCTTATTAACCATGTTTGAGATGTACTGTGTTTCCTAAAATCGGAGAATTCTTTCATTAGTTCTAGAAAAGTCTTAGCAATTATTCCTTTCCCAATTCTCTATCTTTTGCTGGAACTCCAATTACACATTACTCATCTCATTCTATTATTCAATAAACTGCTTTCCTAATATCCATCTCTTTGTTAAATGCTGGGCAACTTTCTCAGATTTATCATCTTTCAATTTGTCTAATCTTCCAGTTAAAATCATTCCACTGATTTTTTTTATTTCAAAAATTAAAAATTTTAGAGATTCTATTTGATTTTTCTTAAAATCTGCCTGATAATCTTAGTAGTTCTCATAATTCCTGCTTACATTTTCAATCTCACCTTTTATTTCTCCAACAGTTTTAAACATTATCAGATGCCACTATATATAATCTTTACCTGATAACCCAAATTTCTGAAGACTTACTCATACTAATTCTGCTGTTTGCTAATCCACCTGATTCTCACTTATGCTGGTTCATCTGTGCATTTTTAAATTTTGGATTGTGAGCTCATTTCTGGTCAATCTTGAGAATCCTGGGCACGTGAATTTCCATCATCCAGGGAGTTGGTGTTTGTTTCTACCAGGAGTCCCAGGTCACTATCACTCACTTCTAGTTAAATTCTCAGTTTGGGGTTACTAAACCAAATGTTTTAAGTCAGCTTTTTGTTGCTGTGACCAAAGTATCTGACAAGAACCACCTAGAGGAAGAAAACTTCAATTTTGGGCTCAACAGCTTCAGAGGTCTCAGCCCATGGCCAGTAGACTCCACTGCTCTGAGCCTGAAGTGGGCAGCAGTCATGGCGGAAGAGAGCAGTGGAGGAGAGCTGCTCTGCTCAAGGCAGTCAGGAAGCAGAGGGAGAAAAGGGAAAGGGAACACGCAGAAGATGCCCCCTTCCAGGATACACCCCACCTTCTCCAGCCACAGCCCACCTGCCCACAGTTACCATTCAGTTAGTCCATTCAAACTAGGATGAACTGATTCTTTTACAGATCTCAAATCCAATTATTTCATCTCGGAATATTCCTGCATTGACACGGGAACTTTCAGGGGGACACCCTCTTGTACAAACTATAACACCCTACCAGCACAATAAATTCAATCTCGAACCTATGGGAGACTTCCACAAACGCATCACACACAGGAAAAAAGTCAAGAGAGACAAAGGTCCCTATTGTCTCCCTGCAGGGAAGGAAACATTTTACTACAGCCACCAAATTTACAAGAGCATCTCAAACAGTATGTGTGAGTGAGCCCAAGGCCAGTCTTCCCTGCCAGCAGCAGACCCCGGGAAGCCCAGCACAACCCCCAGGCCAGCAGCTCGCTGGCCTGCTCACCATTCTGGCTTCAGCCCCCTCTTCACTGTTAATCCCTAGAATTTCTCTCCACTATCTCAAAGTTCAGTTAGACACTTAAAAAAAGGTCCTTTGGATTTTTTTCAGCATGTAAAAAGGTTTTTGGACTAGCTAGCTTACCATACTGCTAGAAGGCAAAGTTCTAAGGAGGACTTCTGATGGGAAGAGGATACATGTTTCCACATATTTTTAAGAGTTCAATAAAGGATTAGTTTCTAAATCCAGCTTATAAAAACACAGATTCCTGGGCCCTGCCCCAAACCTTATGAAGCAGATTGCCAGGGTCAGGGTCTTGGAATCTTCATTTTTAAACAAGCTTATCCCAATGTGTCACCAAGTTGGAGAACCATTCGATTTTTTAAAAATTCTTCTTTGCTTCAAAGGGTGACAACAAAAATATCATTGAATCTCCTTTTTACATTTTACCTCCCTTGGATTCCTCTTTCACTAGGGCATAAATCCTGGATAGTGTAGAGAAGAAAATGAATTCTATATCTCAACTAGTAATCCCCCTGCCATCTCCACAACAGTTTCAGAAAACCATGACCCTCGGCAGCCAGTCAGGTCAAGGATGGATTGATATTCTGCCTGAGCAGGCTTCTTGATATTAGGTGCAATTTTTAATCTCGAAGACTGTCTCCAGCCGAGTTCTTCCTGCACAAGCATGCCAGCACCTCTCAGTCCTTCATCCTTCCAGGGTAACAGAGGGACCACATGAGACGTGGGACATCAGGAGAAAGAAATGCTCCAGGTCCCCCTGAAATCATGTGCAAAACAGTGTGTGCATGGAAGTGTGATGTGTGATAGTGCAAATGTGTCTATTCTAGAGAGAGCACACACAGCTTCTCCAGATTCTCACAGGGTGCTGACTCCATTATCCTGTGGCACAGAAGCATATTTCAGCATCATTACCATACATTCTTGTCGATGCATTAAAACTTCCCAAGTATATTCTTTAGAACCTCAAAATAGAGTTAGTGCCCCCAAAAAGTGGCTCCATGATTAAACTGATCTATATTCTCCCTCTTGAAGAGTCACTATACTAAAGCTGGTGCTGAGAAGACCAACTATAATGGAATTTTAGTGTATAGCTTCTGCTTTCTTTAACTACATTTCTCAGAAGATGGTAGGATATAGTCTGTGAAAAAACTGGTTGAATTTTCAAATTATCCCAAGAGTACCTTTTTAACTCACTGCAGTTCTTGAGAAATTTATGCTTACTACCATTTTTTTATTATATTATATGACTATTACCCCTGCGTGTCATGCTTATTTTATATATGATGCCTTTTTGTCACTGTGTCCTCACTAGGTATACATTTTTTACTCAATATTAAACACTCTCAACCCAGAACTTTGAAACCCTTCAGCCCCCTTCAATACTTAAAAAAGCCAAAACTCCACACTAATTGTCAGACTTTTTCCCACATGCCATGGCCTCGGGCAATTAACCAAATAATCTAAAGCACCCAGTCTCTGAGGTTATTTCTATATATATATATAATCTCCAAATATAAAACCGGAGCAGCCCCTCTTGGAGAAGCAGGGATGCTTCATTCTGTACGTACCCAGCCAGGCTAGGTATCTAATGAGCACACACGGAAGGCCTGGGATTACACTACAAGAATACATATACGTGCCAGTGCAGTAGCACACATCTGTAATCCCAGCGACTCAGAAGGCTGAAGCAGGAGGATTGCAAATTCAAGGCCAGCCTCAGCAACCTAGTGAGACCTTGTCTCAAATTAAAAACTAAAAAGGGCTGGTGATGTGGCTTAGTGGTGGAGGGCCCATGGGTTCAATCCCCAGTGGTGGTGGTGCTGCTGGTGGTAGTGATAGTGATAGTGAAGAGGAGGAGGAGGAGACAGAGGAAGAGGAGGAGGAAGACGACGACCATCACCACACATAGAGCATAAGAGAACACATATTCAGCCCTTTAAATTTTAGGCACCCAGCAATTTCTTAGAACTTGCACTTTAGAACAGGGTTCTTCAACCTTGGCACTGTTGACATTTGGAGCCAAATGACATTTGAAGATAAATTGACATTTGGAGATCAGTCTGTTATGGAACTTTCTCCTACACACAGTGGATATTCAGCAGCTTCTCTGGTCTCGACCCACCAGAGGCTGGCAGCACACACAGCCCTCCCTCAGTTGTGACAAATTAAAAGTTCCCCAGGTCTCCAGACATCATCAAATATCCTCTGGGGGGGCTCAGTGGTAGAGCACTCATCTGGCATGTGTCAGGCACTAGGTTCGATCCTCAGCGCCACATAAAATAATAAATAAATAAAGGTATTAGTTCCATCTACAATTAAAAAAATATTTTTAAAAAAATCCTCTGGGGTGAGGAGGGTCACAAAACTATCCCGTGTGCCACTGAAAACCACTGTCCTAGTGAAGCATCTACCACTTTTGCTAGAGGCTAAAAAGCAATTTCCTCTCCTAAAATACAAAGAACCTTTCTTTTGGGCTGAGTCTGAAATATGCATAAACATCTTTAACTACATAAACATGATACTCAGGAAAGTCTCAAGGTAAAATCAACAGGAGCCAGGCATGGTGGCACACGCCTGTAATTCCAGCTACTTGGGAGGCTGAGGCAGGAGAAACTCAAGTTCAAGGCCAGCCTGGGCAGCTCAGTGAGACCTTGTCTCAAAATAAAAAGGCCTGGGAATGCGGCTCAGTGGTAGAGTGTCACTGGGTTCAATCTCTAGTACCAAAAAAGAAAAAAAGAAAAAGAAAAAGAAAAAAATTAGAAGAAATTCCAATTGAGGGACTTTTTTACAGTGTGTGACCAATTCTCCTTAAAACTGTAAAGGTCCTTAACTAGTCCAAAGAGCCTAAGGAGACATGATAACTAAATGAAGTCCTGGATGGGATCCTAGAACAGAAAAAGGACACTCAAGTAAATATAGAAAATCTGAATCAACTATGGGTAATGTATCGATATTGGCAGTGATCACAAACACACACACCACAGTAAAGTGAGAGATAGACAACAGGGGAAGTGAGCGCAGGGTTTACAGGAGCCAGACATTTTATCTGTAAATCCAGAACAATCTAAAAAAATAAAGTTATTTTAAAATAATTTTTTAAATGGGTAAACAGGAGAATGGGAGAGAAGGGGTTAAAACAAAAAGAAAAAAGTGGTCCTCGGCTGCCTGGCTTCCTTCTGGAAACCCTCCAAAGGAAGACACCTGAACGGGCTATGGCTTAGGGGAAGAGATGGGATGGCCAGAAAGAGAGTCAGAAAATAAATTTCTATTGTCAGAATAAGGAAGAAAATAAAACTGTTTTGTCTTCTTGTAACTTGGGGGGAAAAAGAATTGCTATGTTTCTATATGAATTTTGATATGAATATCAGTATGCCTTCTGACCTCTTCTTCCTTGAAGACACAACTCAAGGGTCAGCTTCAGGAAGAGGGAAGCATTCCCTGCATCTCGAAGGACACAGGCCCTACCTAGGCCCCTGGCTGTCACTCATCTGTTGACAGACTCACCATCCTTCCAACACTGGTCTACCACTGGGCCCAGGCAGGTACTCAGCCACTGGGGCCCTCTGACTCGCCCATCTGTGAATCAACAACCTTTAAACCCACTGCTGGCTGCTAAATAAATGGTAAGTGAATGGACTCAAGCCGGGGGCACGTAGGTTCACGCAGACTTCAGCTGGAGGAGGCTAGGAATGGTACAGCCCCAGACAGCACAAAGAAGGAAAACAAGTTCATGGCCCTGTGTGCAGGTGCTGGGGGCCTGAAGAGAGGATGAGGTACATCATAACATACCTGCAACACTTGAAGAAACTTAGTGTTCATCCAGTGGCCTTGTTTTACAGAGAAACCAAAGCCAAGAGAGGTTAAGTCACTGGTTCAAGGTCACAGAGCCAAAGGAGACTAGAACCCAGAGCTAAATTACCCACCTCCATCTGTATCTATGACCAATAGATATTTAATAATAATAGCTACTCTCCACTGAGCACCTGATGGGAGCCAAGCCCAAGCTAAACCCCGCCCCCTTCAACCTCCCTACTGCAGCTGAGGAAACTACTGTTAGGGAAGAGAGTACTCAGGCTGTCACCCTCCAACACGCCCGTGGATCATCACACCAGAGCCCAAACTCTGGTCCCATGCTCATCTTTATCATCCAATGCTTCAGCTGCAGGCACTACTCTGAACACCCTTCTCAGATGGACTAATTTATTCCTCACCAGAACCCTAGCACAGATGAAGAAACCGCAGCTTCATGACCTCTTCAGTTCTCACAGGCAGCAAGCAGCTAACTTTGTTCTTATAAAAACTAAAGATGCAATTATTATTCAACCCAGCAATTGTACTCTTGGGCACTAAGAAAAATGAAAAATGTATGT
Source organism: Marmota monax (assembly GCF_021218885.2). Classification (NCBI taxonomy): domain Eukaryota; kingdom Metazoa; phylum Chordata; class Mammalia; order Rodentia; family Sciuridae; genus Marmota; species Marmota monax. The sequence goes on from NW_026695202.1 coordinate 2,529,668, forward strand.
TCACACAAAAAACCCTACATGATATTTACAGTTTATATTTACAATTATATTTAAATTTACAATTGCTTTATTTATACTGCCACAGACTGGGGGCAAGTCAGGTGTCCTTTGGACAAGCAAACTATGGTTAAACAGTTTATTGTGCTTAAACAAATGGTTAACCTGTGGTACACACATAGCATGAACTACTATTCAGCATTAACAAGGAGTGTGTCATTGCCACAGTTCACACAACCGCCTGGATAAAACTGAGGGGACTGCCAGGCGCAGCGGAGCACGCCTTTAATCCCTGCAGCTGGGAGGCTAAGGCAGGAGGACGGCGAGTTCAAAGCCAGCCTCAGCAAAAGCAAGGCGCTAAGCAACTCAGCAAGACCCTGTCTCTAAATAAAATACAAAATAGGGCTGGGGATGTGACTCAGTGGTTAAGGGCCCCTGTATTCAATCCTTGGTACAAAAAAAAAAAATTGTGGGGATTATATTGGGGGGGGGGGGGGCAATCAGTCCCAAAAGATTACATACTCTATGATTCCATCTAAGTGAACTTTTTCAAGTGACAAAAACAGAAATGGAGAACAGTAAATACTCCAGGGGCTGGGGACAAGGCAGCATCAGGAGGGAAGACAATATAAAGGATTCTTATGAACTGTTCTGTACCTTGATTGTGATGGTGGAGACAAAAACCTACCTGTGACAAACTATTACTCACACATACTAGTAAGAATAACCTGTGGGCTATCAGTATATACTCCCTATGATGCTGTACTGTCCTTTTATAGAATGTTACCATTGGAAGAAACCAGGTGAAGGGTATGCCAGATCTCTTTGTATTAACTCTTAAAACTACATGATATTTCCATAAAAACTCCAATTAAAAAAAAATCTTGCCTATCTCAAAGCTGGGCTGGATGATATTCTATATTTCTTTCATCTCTAAGAGCTGTAATTCCCAATGTCCCCAAAGTGAGTCCTCTTTCCATCACACCATACTACAGCTTCAAAGCCAAAGCAAAATTTGGCAAAAGGAAACTTTAAAAATCTTCATTAACTACTTCAAATTCACTCTGAAAATTATTCCAAATGGGTTTTATTTCCCTAAACTGACTTCTGGCCAAAAGATGGAAAATATGATCCCATAAAATGTTCTTTTGTGCCACCTCCACTGCCGCCTCTCAAATAATCAATATTTAATATCAATTCGGAATCTTCCCTGAAAGCAACAACGCAGGTGGATTATCACTGGTCCTTTAAACCAGTTTCCAAGTGGCCAGTGGCTACTGGAAATCAGCGCAGCATAGGAGACAGGACAGTGGTTTAGGGACTGAGACAGACCCTTGGTCAAAGCATCACCTTGGCCTGGCGTCTTAAACGTGAGATTCGCCTTTCCCATCTATAGATGGGATGTGGGCACCTCAATCAACCTCCACGCCTGGCACTCTGGTCCCCTTTTCCTGCGCTCCCGGTTTCCCTTAGTAACAACTCAAGCTCACTCCACGTTCACCTGGCCACAAACCGCTCATTCACTCCCCTTCCTCAATGAGGTTAGTAGATAACCCGACCCGACCCTCCCAGGTCAGACAGAACATCCGTCCCCCCCACACCCCACCCCACCCCACCCCACCCCCGCCCCCGCAGGAGGAAAGCGATCAGCCTCCAGATCCTGCCACCTGCCCGCAGCCCGGCTCCAGGGCCGCCCGGCGCCGGCCAGGCTCGGGCTGCTGCCACTGTCACTTCTGGTCAATAACAATACCCAGCGGTGTGGGGAGGGGTGGCTGTCCCCCACCGGATGGCTTGGACTCCACCGGGCAGCCCAAAGGGCTACCGATGCAGATTCCTAGCTAAAAATCCCAGGAAAAACACAAAACATCTTTCCCGACAGAAAGGGAAGAGTTGCGAAGTTTCTGGAGTGGCATTTTTCCACGTTCCCCGAAGCCGCTGGGCAGAGACGATGCTGCCCGCAGCCGGGGGTACGGTGGGGGTACGAGGATCACGATGCCCAGGAGGTCAGCGGCGGGAGCCGCCGCGTGCGAGCTGGCCCGCTTCCCAGCGGCGGGCGGGGAGGTACCCCGAGCTGCAGGGCAGCGGGGCGCCGCCGCACTCACCGTCCGTGCTCCTCTTCGCCTCCTGGTAGCGCTCCCACAGGTAGCGCTTCATGTCCGGGGCGGTCCCGGGCGCGGTGCACAAGGGCCGAGCGGGGCCCGAGCGCTGCCGCCTCCCGGCCGCAGTCCCGCCGCCACCGCCCCACAGGGCCGCCACGGCCGCCGCCCTCACCCCGGCACCGCGGGTCACCGCCGCCGCCGCCGCAGTGGTCATGCCTGCGGCTGCCGCGCTGCAAGTGGCGCGGCGGGACCAGCCTGGGTCGGCGCTCGGCCCTGGGGCGGGCCGCTCCCTACGTGGAAGCACGTGGCGGCGCGGCCCCGCCCTCCGGCGGCCGCGGGCAGGGGACCTGGGCGGGGCGGAGTCAGGGGCGGGGCGCGACCGCAGCTGCCCCGGCTCTGCGCCCAGCCTGCCACGGTCACTTCCTGACCCTGCGGCGTGTGGAGGTGGCCGAGCAGTGGTGTGGAGGCCACATGAAAGGTGATGACTCGTCGCCGACCCCGGGCCACGAGATAGGACCCCAGTGCTGCCCGCCGCGCTCCACTGCACCTCCTTCCTGCCTTCTGTGGAGGTCCCCCAAATCTAGCTATACGGATAGTGTAACCCCCACCCCCATCTGCTCTGTCCCTGTCCTGAAGGTGACCTTCCTCCGCCTTCTTGGCCTCTTAAGTCTAGACCTCCCTTAGATCGTGGAGGCCACCGAGGACAAGCCCTCATTCCCAGCTTGGATCCATCCAGGCCCGCCCTTTAAGGGGTGGCTGGCCAGAGGCCCCACACATTCCAGCCCCTTAAATCCCTACGTTTGAAGGGCACCCCATTGCCCTGAGGATGCTTGGCCTGGAAGGCCGGTGCCTCACCCTAGATTTGCACTTAGAGAGAGGTCCTCTGGACACATCATCCAGCTCCAGCCCACGCTTACATCCTAATGCCTGCTCTGCTTCTGGGCTTAGCTGCACCTGTTCAGTGCCTTGTGGTTCCACAGAAGCCCAATAAACCGTAACCTCCCCACCAGGTGCGTTTCTACGTGGACTGACTCAAGACTCTACTCCTGCAGAACAGACCTGTGTCGCCCTGGACTTCCCTGGATTTCCCAAGCTACCCATGTGACCACTAAGCCAGACGCTAGGGGCTGGGGGAAGGGGAGAAAACTCAAGGCTGGCACTCTGCCAGGGAGACAGTACTACCATATGTGAAATAGGTGGGGCACAGTTTAAGAAAAACCAAGGCCTTAGTGTATGCTCACAAGAGGGCTGATGGAATGGGGAGATGTTTCATGGAAAAAGGTAAAACCTCTACGGAGTTAGTGACAATAATAACTGCCATTAACCGAAGATGTTCTCTGCCTTCTCGCATGCATTCCCCTCAGTAATCTTGAGGAATACGTGCCATAATTTCATTTTACAAATAATCAAACAGAAGCTAAAAGAGGTAAAATAAATTGCCTAAAGTCACAAAGCTAAGCCCCCTTCCAGATGCTTCCTAACTCTGTAGGTAGGTTTTATTTGTTTGATAGGAGTGAAGGGGCCAGTTACTGGTTAATGTTTTACAAATCACTGATAAAATGGAGGAGAATAAAATGCTCAAAATAAATATAACAAATCCATGGGCTCAGTACTTTAAACTCTGTTTTTAATGTGTAAACTGGAATACTTTTCTTATGTTGGATAAAAAGGTATGATGATAGCAATTACAAATTTTGTTTAGATGAAAAATCCATAAATTCAAAATGAGTAAACTATAGCAATGTGAAAATAACACAATTAGAACTTTAATAACATTGCTTCTATATTTTTAGATATGGGACCCTGTGAGATCAGTATGAGATCAATACCATAGAAATATAAATCACTTAAAAACTGTTCTTTCAGTTAAAATTAGTTAAAATATTTCGAGGGGTTTAAAAAAAATCAAATCTCTAGGCCTTGATTATTATTACTCCTAAGTGTCTTAGAAGAAAATATACAATTAAAAGTACTTAAGTGGGAAAAGATTACACAAAGAACCCACAATGTTTTGTTTTGGTTTGTTTTTATTCCTTATTAGTTGAGTTCTTCAACGATTTTGTTTCTGCTTGAGATTTTCTCTTCAAAATACTCTTTGGAGGAGTCCAGTTGTAATCTGGATTATGAAAAAGCCACTTTTCTGATATGAGCTCAGACATGGAGTGCCAGGAATCATTTGTGGTAAATGGCCCTAGTAGGGGAGAATGGTAAATTGTAGTGACATGGCCTTCACCACTCGTACCTTCATCAGACAAAATCCTCTGCTTTGAAAGGTTTACTAAGCCACTCTTTTTACCCAAAGGTAAAACCTCTACGGTATAATCTTTCTTTTTCTTTGATGCTTCCTTTCTTGGGCTATTCCATATTTCAACATTATTCTGTGCCTTCTCTTGGGTCTTTTTCCCAGCAGAAATACAAATAATGGGACTGGAGATCTTTTTCCTTATAGCATACTTTGATTTATCCGAAATCTGATGTGGTGCTAACTGCAAGCTCTTAGCCCTTGTTAACTTAGCTGCATTGATGCACATCGCGGAGCTTACTGTGTCAGAACTCTGAGCACTGTGGTAGTCTAATTTAAGCAGGTGTTCCCATAATAAGGAGCCATTCTTAGAATCCTCAGGAGATTGCTGTAACATGCCTAGAGGCCAAAATCTCCTACTGCGGGTCCGCTCAATTTCCTTCAGAAGGCTGCAAAAGATCAAAAGTTGTCAAGAGGTCACTACACAATGTTAATAATCAGAAGTATATTTATTTATGAAATGTGAAACAAACTCACTGCATGATTCCATGGATGGATGAATGAGAAGGTCCCAGATAGGTCTCCCTTAAATCAAGTGACCTGTACAAATAGCCTATTGCCTCAATCATGACATGATGACAAGAGTCACTTGTCAATAAATAACCTGCTGGATATATAAAAATAAGAATATTAGAATTTTTTAAATTTTTAAAAAGATTTCAAAAAATTTATCTTAGGTAGAATTGGAATGTTACCTGTGGTAATATTCTGCCAAAACCATTTAACCTGGTAATAATCATAAAGATGTAATAAGAAGCTGGTGATATGGCTCAATGATAGAGCACTTGCCTAAAAATGCACAAGGCCGTGGGTTTCTTCCTCCCCAGCAAATATATATAATTCTGTATCAAAAAGTAAGCAGCTATGGGGGCTGGGCTGTAGCTCAGTGGTAAAGCACTTGCCTAGCATGTTGTGAGGCACTGGGTTTGATCCTCGGCACCCCATAAAAATAAATAAAGATACTGTGTGTTCATCTACAACTAAATATTTTTTTAAAAAAAGTAAACAGCTATAAAGGACAGTACTAGGATACATGGGAAATATGGATATGGACTATAGAGTAGATAAAAGCCTTATGTAGTAGTCAAATTTCCTGGATTTGATTATTATATCATGGCTATGTAGGGGAATGTCTTTGTACCCAGAAGACACATGCTAAAGTATGTAGAGATAAAAGTGTTATGCTTGAAACTTTCAGATGTGTGGGGGAACTGTGTGTATGTATGTGTATGTGTGTGTGTGTGTGTGTATTTTAAAAATGCAAATGTAGCAAAATGTTAACAAATTGGTGAAGCCGGGCACAGTGGTGCACGCCTGTAATCCCAGCAGCTTCAGAGGCTGAGGCTGAGACAGGAGAATCTCGAGGTCAAAGCCAGCCTCAGCAAAAGTGAGGTGCTAAGCAACTCAGTGAGACTCTGTCTCTAAATAAAATACAAAAAGGGCTGGGGATGTGGCTCAGTGGTCAAGTGCCCCTGAGTTCAATCCCTGGTACAAAAAAAAAAAATGGTGAATATAGGTGAAGGTTATACAGTGGAGTTTTTGTTTGTTTAATCAGTCTTAAAACCTCTCAACAGGTTTAAATTAAAAAAAAAAATCCCCTGAAATTTGAGTTGTGGATGGGAATACGAGAGATGGTCTCTCTCTTGAAAATCTGTTCTCAGAGTCCTCTAGCAGCTCCCCTGTCAACCCCTGGAGCATGGTAGACAAGATTTTCCATGCCCTGGGCTTCCCTATTTCTCCAATGTCACCTGCAAACCTCCCCATTCCAGAGTTTCATATAACCTGATTCATTTTTCCTTGCCTTTGTTCATGCTGATCCTTCTTGGTTAAAACACTCTTCTTGACCTTCATCAGGCACTAGTCAGGACTCACAGTCAAGTCACTATCTAGAAGGTCTTCCTGATTGCCCCTCATGTGCTTCCCCACGCCCTCGCCAGTGTCTGTCACAGTGCAGAGCCCATTGGATCGCAGCCATCTTTATGTGCCTGTCTCCCCAATGAGTTGCCAAACTTCAACAGCCCACAGATGGTGGTAAAGGCTTGGGATTTGGACTCAGAGGACTGGATCCCACGCCCTAAGTCTCCTACTTAGTAGTTTTGAGGTTTGAGGATATCACCTGGTCATTGTGAGCCTCAGCAATATAATTTCAAATTCACAATTATCTGATCAAATATACTGGGGTAAGTCATATGGTCTATATCTGCTATTTCCTCAACTTCAAATTAAGTCAGTGTGATCTCTAGAGTCCCTTTCCAGTGTTAAAAGTTATCTAAGCTGCCGCAGTCCGGCTGCAGCAAAATAACAGGGGGGGGGGGGCGGTGATGAGCAACTTGTGTACATTGATACAGCAGGAGTGGGAGCCGTTTATTGTAGGACAGGAGGGGTATATATACATTATACACAGCTTATCTTAATTAACATAAACTAGATACAGCAGTCAACCAATAAGAAATCTCCACACTTAATGGCTCGCTGGAGTTACTTCACAAACCACTCCCTCTGGCAAAATGCCAGGCGCCATCCTGACTTGTTTACAGACCCTAACACTAAGCTTTTGAGGGCTATTTAACATTTTTCTGCTATAAATAGCATTTACAAACTTACAACACATTGAAAAGGATTGAGCCTACATAACAAGTAAAAGGAAGCTCTGTTGACCGAGTAAACTGGCTTGCTTAATCAACTAGGGCCCTCTACTTCCTCTTTTAAAACATACTCTCCCTCACCCTGAGCTGCTAGGCTTTTTGCTACTTGTACACCTGATCCCAACAGCTGGGTTCTAGATGACCCAGAGTCAGCTGGGCTCATTAGTCTAATTAGGCAATTAAATTAAGTAAAATACTAATAAGATATGCATGTGAAGTGAAAGGAGTTTTTTTTTTTCTGAAAAATCAGACTAAATACTTTGGAAAGACTCAATGCCATGAGCTGCTAAAACAATTTTCTTTAAATATGAGTGGGCAAGACAACCATAAAAGATTGAGGGGAAATAAAGCAGCATTGTGGAAGGATCCTGCGCATAGATGCTTCACAATTGTTCTCACTCTGCAGCAACCAGAACTAGAAATTGTGAGTAATGTGTTTTGAAAAAGATGATGTCTAATTCCAGAGGGCCCACAAAAGAGAATTGATTTGACATTTAAAGGCATCAGGGGGCATTTATATCTAAGTTAAAATTAAATTGTAAGTTTTGTATTTATTACTTACCTACTTTGTGATTGAGGGACCAACTGCTATAGAAAAGAGGGTTCTGGCTGAGTTGAGCGTTTTTAAATTAAATGATGAAAAGGGACTGACTCACCCCATTGAGAGTCACCCACCGGTGCCTTTGTTTAATTTCCTCCTTCTAAACTTGACTGAGATGGTTGGCATTTCTTTTTTAAAAGAATTCCAAGGACAGGGAAGTAACATAATGTTCATCTACCATGCTGCATCCAAAATAAACAATTCAGTTCAGAACACTCTGTGTGACAGAACAGAATATGAAAAGCCACATTTCTGTCCCTTTCTCCCCCTAAAATCGTTTCTCAATAGGCAGATTTAAAACACTTATCAAAGAAGGGAAGCAGTAAGATTGCTCTGTGCCAGGGATAGCATGGAACATAAATCACAAAAGCCCTCTTTTCAAGTCAGGATTCCTACCAAAATCACTAGGATTAACAGTTTTATTATGTCAAGGTTTCTACTGGGAACGGGATCAAAGTTGTGAGGGGATGAGCTATGAAGGACATGCTAAACAAAAAGAGAGCTCATTAAAAAAATAAAACAAAAATGTTCAACCCATGTTCTATTTCAGTGCCAATAAAATTTCAGAAGACAGAGAGAGAGAGAGAGAGAGAGAGAGAGAGAGAGAGTTCATTTAAGAATAAATGCCAAAATTCAGGAGGCTGAGGCAGGAGGATGATGAGTTCAAAGCCAATCTCAGCAAAAAGCAAGGTGCTAAAAGCAACTCAGTGACACCCTGTCTATAAATAAAATACAAAATAGGGCTGGGGATGTGGTTCAGTGGTTGAGTGCTCTTGAGTTCAATCCCCAGTACCAAAAGAAAAAAAAAAAAAGAATAAGTGCCAAAATTTAGAATTTGTTACTCTCTTACAAACCCTCCATTTTAATACATGCTTATTATAATCTCCTGCACAAAAATCTTGTTACAATTTAAAATCTTAACTCTCAAAAATTCCTTGAAGCCCACTGTTCTCAGTGGAAGTACGCTGTATCTTACCTGTTGATCAACTGTACTAGTAAAAGACTAAGAGAAAGTGCCAGGACATTCACGCTAACAAATATCATTGTTAACTTGTAATCTAAAATGAAATCTGGAAAGTCAACTCGGATCCTCTTTTCCACAGGCTAAAAGTACAGTTTGTGCCGTTTCCTTGGGTGCTGGGGGCCTGGAGTAGAGCCAGGTTTCTGTTGGGCAGCCCAAGGCAAGCAGTGTGAATCCCAAGAAGGCGCCTGCTTCACCCGCTGCCTTAGCCTGCCTGCGTTGATCGAGCAGTCTGCACTATTCCAAGGCTTTGGGGATAGGAAGAATAAGTGATAAGACGCCTGCCTGCCCCTGGGAATTCAGTCTGCAGAGAACTCAAAACACACACCATGGAAAGACACAGAAAATCAGTGTTGAAGTGTCCCTCACGCTCCTTCATGCTGGGGGAACGACTCTGGGTTTCCACCTGCTCTGCAAAAGCCTTGCACTGGGCTTTCATTCACTCCTATGATAACAGTCCAAATCCTGCCTGGTCCAGGAGGCCTGGGATCCACCCCACTCCTCTCCCATACTCCCCTGCTGTCCCCCACCACATTGCTCCCACACTGGGTGCACAGGCCTCTTCAGCTCCTTCCAGTCTTGAACGTCCAGTTCCTGCTGCCTGGAGGACTCTTCCCTCTGCCCTATTTTTACCTGGTGAGCAAAGTCTCATCCTGCACATTCCGTTTTTTAGCAATGCTTCCTGAGAAGTGTCCCCCACCTGTCCCCCTCCACCAAAGACATGAAGGTTTCCTGAGAGCACTTGTATTTTCTCATGATGGCACTGTCCCAACTGCACTTAAGCCATTGTATATTTAGTGTTCCAACTATCATCTCCATAATAACACTTGCTACAATCGCAGTTAAACAATTTTGTATTTAGTTGTCTGACAGTCGTCTCCCCTAACATGAACCTAAAAAAAGCAATGTTGGTTTCCATCTGTCCTTTTTGCTGCCATCTCTACAGCAACTAAAATAGACTGTCACCTAAAAGGTGCAGCAAATATTTGTTGAATGAATTAATGAATGATTGAGTAAATTCTATAAGAGTACAAGAAGACATTAACTTTCAAATGCCCTTAATAATTATACTTGCTTTACCAAAATGAGAAGGCAAATCAGAATTAGCTAAGCATTTCCTCCATCATTCATTCCCTCAGCAAATGTTCATTGAGCACCTACAATGTGACAGCTCCTGTCCTAAAAGCCAAGTATACCATGATGGAGAATATAAATCAGCAGATCATCATCATCATCATCATCATATAAATATCTAATTTTAGGTTGTAATTTACTATGTAAAGTACTATGAAGAAAAACAAAGATAAGAGAAGAGAAAGTGGTTAGGGTGCTGGGCACAGTGGCACATGCCTGTAATCCCAGCAACTTGAGGCTGAGGCAGAAGTTTTGCAAGTTCAAGGCCAACCTCAACAATTTAGTGAGGCCCTAAGCAATGGGCAAGACCCCATCTCAAAATGAAAAAATATAAAGGGCCGGGGATATGGCTCAGTGGTAAAAGTACCTCTGGTTTTAATCCCCAGTTTTAAAAAAGACGAGAGGGGAAGGGGAGGGGAGGAGAAAAGAAAGAAAAAGAAGGAAGGAAGGAAGGAAGGAAGGAAGGAAGGAAGGAAGGAAGGAAGGAAGGAAGGAAGGAAGGAAGGAGGGAGGGAGGGAGGGAGGAGGGAGGGAAAAGCAAGAAAGAAAGTGTGTAGGGGGATAAAAAGATGGCAGTGAAGTTACATAAGATGGACAGGGAATTCTTCCCTGTGACCAGTAGACAGACTAGGTAGCCTTGATGAGCTCAAAATAATTTGAAGAGTTTCCAAAACAATGTCCTAAACAAAAGGAGCCATGAGAGGATCACTGGCCCCAGCCTTCTTCAGCCTCCTCTCCACTTGCCCACAGGACAAGATTCCCTCTGCTGCAGAGCAAGACCAGCCTGCAGAACTTAAATAGCCAGCAGGTTCTCAGGCGCCAGTCCTTACAACCCTGCAAGAAGGATTTTGTCCAAGTCACACAGAGTAGCAAGCAGGAGTTTATTAGAAGGGATAGGAAAAGAGAAAGGGGGATGCTCTTAAAGGAGAGAGGGAGAGAATGGATCCTTCCAGAGAGGAAAGGGACAGCATTCCCCTCTGCCCTCCACTTTTACTGGGAATCCCAGGGAAGTTTCCAGAGAGTCCTGCCCAGGTCCAGCTCTCGATTTTGACTTTTGGCAGCAGGATTGCATCGGACTTTCAAGTCTCCATTGCACATGGTCTTACCCCATGGAGGGGAGATTTTACTATTTTCATAACATACTAAAGATCCAAGTTCGGGCTGGGGTTGTGACTCAGTGGTAGAGTGCTGGCCTAGCATGTGTGAGGCACTGGGTTCAATTCTCAGCACCACGTATAAATAAACAAATAAATAAATGCCCATTGACAACTAAAAAATATTTAAAAAGAAAAAAGAAAAGAAAATCCAGTTCTTGCTCTTACAGATTTTATGATTGGTGGATTTTGCTTGCAATTATCTTCTCCCTGGGCCCTGGGATTTTCAGGACTGTATGAACGTCACAACAGTGCCCTCTTTGGGATGACTTGTGTTCCTATGGGCAGGGAGGGGTCTTCAGGCCTGCATTTCTCCTGCAGATAGCAGGCTGTTTGCAGAGGAATGTAGCATGGCCTCTTGACATAAGCCAGGCAGGGTTAAATTGCTTTTAAAAGAAAGCATAGGGGGTAAGCACAGTAGGTCCAGTCCACAAAATTATACCTGCAACCTCATAGTCCCACTCCTCCCATCTGTACCACTTCAGTGGGTGCACCACCTGGACTCGCCCCTCAAACTGCCTGTGCTCCTGCTTCTTCACTCCCCCCAACCCTCACCTCGACGCCCTTCCTGACGGCTCTGGATGTCTCCTCCACGCCTTGTCTATTCCCCTCAGGGCCCAGCAGTCCCCCACATATAAGTGTTGCCTTTTCTCTGACAACTTATACCCTCCACTTCCTTAAGGGCCCCTCTCAAGAGATGATCCTTGAAAAGCCTCCTGCCCCTGATCGGACTGTCTTCCTTTATATTTAAACATAGAATAGTAACTCTGATGGAGATTGAGTTACTTAAATAACTCAATACCTCATTTTACAGATTGAGACCCAGAGACTGGCGACCCTGGGCCAGAAAGGTTGGAACTTGCCAGAGGTTCACACAACTATTTATGGCCAATCTAAAATCAAAACCCACTTCTGATTTTTTTTTTCTTTTCTGGTACCAGAGATTGAACCCAGAGCCACGTAACCACGGACTCATATCCCCAACGCTTTTTTAATGTTTTATTTTGAGTCAGGGTCTTGCTAAGTCCTTAGGACCTTGCTAAGTTGCTGAGGTTGGTCTTGAACTTGCAATCCTCCTGCCTCAGCCTCCTGAATCCATGGGATTACAGGCAAGCCACTGCACCTGGCTCCAAAACCCACTTCTGACCTCTCCAACCAAACATTGCTTTAAGTCCTTAGTGTGCTTTATTTTTTGTAATACGTTTGTCTCACCTCATAACAAAACGATAAACTGCTCGAAGGCAGGAGTTCTCCTGCAGAACACTTGGTACAGACCCTGAGTGGGGAGCCTAGCTTTCCATCTGTCACTGCATCCAAAAAAGACAACAGACTTTCACCAAATTTAAAGGATATGTTTGAGATAACTGGAATTGAAATATAGGCCACATGACATTCATAAACGTCACTGTGGGGGACCCAGGAAACACTTCAAAAGTGACAGGTAGATGCCCTGCAGAGCACCCAAGGATGATCTGCCCCACAAGGGTGACAAGATAACAAAGGTGACAAATGAAACAAACAGCACTTTTGTACCTGAGCCCTCCCTCCCACATCCAAAGTCACCAACTTGGATGCAAACACTGATTAGCAATGGAGCCGCCCTCCACATCCACAGGGGCAGCTCCCCTCTGTGCTTCAAGGAAGAAGGCGGGGGTTTAGAGGTGTTTTTTTTTTTTTCTTTATGGGGTGAATCATTCTCCCAAAGTACCCCAATCTACAAACTAGTCAGGTAAAATAATAGAACCTTATAATTCTGTCATGCATTACAGTGTATAAAATAAAGGTATAAATAAAGGTTTGCAGGATTCAGACTGTAATCCCCTGCCCCCAGTCCTTCCCCTCCCCCGTTAGCACAGCCCTTGACTTCAAAGAGAACTGCTCTGATGAATCATGTTCAGGAACAGTTTTACCAGGGTCTACAGAACTTCTTTTAAAATGATGGATGATCAGGAGGCCCAACCACAGGAGGTTCTGGCTTATTTCTTCTTTTATGGAGTTCACTCAGGCCCATTTCCATTTAGATAGGAAATTTCCATAAAAGGCAGGAAAGTTAAAAATACCTGTTATATCTGGGCATATGGTGCACACCCGAGTTCCCAGCAAGTCAGGAGGCTGAGACAAGAGGATCAAAAGTTCAAGGCCAGCCTAACCAACTTGGTGAGACTCTTACTCAAAAATAAAAAGGATGGGGATTTAGTGGGTTCAATCCCTAGTACCAAAAAAAGAAGAAGAAAAAGTTCTCATATATTGAAGGACAACTGATTCAAACAGTCCACTTTCCCTCCCAACACTGGTGTCATCATGCACTGAAGATACTAGTCTGACCTTATCATCACTACATAAAGCAAAAGCACAAGACCCTCCCACTAATGGTCTTAATCATTTACAGTGTTCCTGCGAGTCAGAGTGCATCTTACATCAAACCAATCAACTTCAACAGTAGGAGACAAGGCAGCAAGAAAGGAATACCACCACTGCCAAATGGTAGCAAGAAATGACTCCTTACAGAAAAATACTTGATTGGAACTGGGGAATGGAGCTCAGTGATAGAGCACTTTAGCATGTGTGAGGCCCTGGGTTCAATCCCCAGCATCATTAAATAAATAAATAGCCCTGTTGAAAACTGACCACAAATCTGAATTTGTTTTTCCCCTTGGTGATACTGGGGACTGAACCCAAGGGTGCTCTACCTCTGAGCTACATTCTCCACCTTTTTTTTTTTTACTTTCTTATTTTTGAGACAGAGTCTTGCTAAATTGCCCTTGCTGGCCTCAAATTTGCAATCCTCCTTCTGTAGCCTCTGAAGTTCCTGGGATTACAGGCATGCACCACTGCACCTGGTAAATTTGAAACTTTTTCTAAAGACTTAAGAAGTCATAGAATCACTGCAATTGCTACTATTACAGATGTTATCTTCTCTGAAAGTAAGTGAACAGTGTTCTACTTCCATCTTCCATCATAGACTAGAAACCAAAACTGTTATGTAACAGTATATGAAGCAACCAGAATAAACTAGGTCTTTTTCCATAAATTTTCTCTATTTTTGCATCTACATTTTCTGTTTGTAAATAAAATGCTCACGCGCTCAGCCTGGAAACCTTTTGGAAGAACAGTTTGTGCGTGTCCATGCATGCTCACGCATTCCTAAATCTAGGCACTGAAAATATTCTTTCACTGCAGATAGCAGGTATTTTAGTCCTTTTTCCTCTTCAGTAAGTGACTCGGGTGAAACCAAAACAAACGATGAGCACACAGGCTGGAGGAAGTGGCTGGTTTAGATTAGGTTTTTCAGCCGGGCACTGCTGACACTTAGGACTAGTTCTATTTTGTGGTGGGGGTGCCCGGGGCACTGGAAAATGTTCAGAGGCCTCCCAGGCCTCCGCCCTCTGCATGACAGTAGCACTCCCGTCCCCCACCCCACTGCAAAAATGAAGTTTCTCTAGACTTTTGTACTGGGGGCAAAATTTGAAAATTGCTTGTTCAGGTTAAAATATAAATTGTGCCCAGTGGCAACCAGACATCAGGACCCCTGACAATGTCTCAAAATATTTCTAGCTGTGGCATTTACATAAAATGAGATTCCCTGGGGAGCATATTGAAATAAGGGAAGCTACCCAAGGTTAGCAACCAGCAAGCCAGGGCGCCACCCTGCCCAGCTGCCCATGTCCAACAGAGGCCTCTGTTGGACACACAGTAACCCACTCAGTCAAGGACAGGATGAAAAGCTCTGCCTGTGGGCCTCTGCCCTGACCACCTCCTGGCTGCCCACCCACCTCCAGCTGGGTGAGGCTGTCTCAGCTCCTGTCCTGGCACTGTTGGCCGTCTCCCGTCAACTCTCCACTCTCCCCATTCCCCAGGTTGACAGCAACACTCCAGGCAAAATGACAGAAGCCACAGAATGGTCACTATTTGCAAAACAAGCTCACAGGCTACAGGGCCAAATAGGAACCAAGGCAGCTGAAGGTGAGGTCTGGCACTCCAATGCCTGGCAGTGTCCTAGAAGGAAGGCTCCCCCTCTCGGGGTCCCTCCACAGCAATGCTCAAAGGCTGCCCTAACATGGAAACAAGCTCCGCTTCCCTCAGCTGGGACCACTGAGGAAGCAGGCTGTCAAGGTCCCTCGGGCCTTGTCCTGCTTCTCCCTCACAACCCCCAAACACAAGGCCAGGCTTTCTGCGAAGTCCCCTTATCTGCTTAAAGTCCTGACTGGCCAAAGAAGACACAGATTACCTCTGGCCTAAGAGCTTCTCTTAACTACTCACATCCCAGGAAGGAAGACTGAAGTCGGCCGCCGACGCACCTGACAGGATTGGATCCCACACCATTGTCCTCTTTTTCTGTCCCATTGAGAAACAGCATAATCCATTGTCTGTTCTCTGGGCCCAGTGGTCTCTGCCCCAGGTCACTGTGTTCTCCAAGCCCACCGAGTATCACAAAAAATAATTGACTGTTCTCCTAAAATTTGCACCATCCTGCCCTCCCCCTAGAGGAAAGAGAGTAGTTAAGTTTCTGAACTGTGTTGAACAAGAGGGTCATGCACACTCCTATGACACACTCCCTTTCCCATGTTAAGAAGTTTATGAATCTTTTTTGTTTTTCCTATTTCCTCTCCCTGTGTCAGCTTACTCCAGTGAACGTTGAGGTTAGCAGGGAAGTGCCCCTTCTTCTATTACTCCTAACAGTAAGACTGAAATCCAAAATTTTGAACTTTGATTTCATTTTAGGTTTTTGATTTGATTTTGTGTTACTGGAGATAGAATCCAGGGCCTCCCACAAGCTAGGCAGGTGCTCTACCAATGAGCTACACCCAGGTCTCATTTTAAGTTTTTATCTTTTTTTAATATTTATTTTTTAGTTTTAGGTGGACACAACATCTTTATTTTTGTTTTTTTAATGTGGTGCTGAGAATCGAACCCAGTGCCTCATGCATGCTAGGGGAGCACACTACCACTTGAGCCACATCCCCAGCCCTTAATTTTTATCTTTAACCAGAAAGTTACTTCAAGCCACTGGGCCAGGTATGATTAGACGTAAGTCCTACATCTAAAATTGAGGGTGAGGCCTCTGTGAAAAGCCATTTTTTAAATTGATAGAAGAGGGGTGTGTTCCAGCATAATGCTCAGTCTATGAAAGAATGAGAAATGGTATGGAAACAACTCTTTTTTCCAGGGGTGCTCAACCACTGAGCCACATTCCAGCCCTTTTTTTAAAATAACTTTATTTTTATTTGTTTATTTTTATGTGGTGCTGAGGATTAAACCCAGGGTCTCACGCGTGCAAGGCAAGCGCTCTACCACTGAGCTACAACCCCAGTCTCATCCCAGTATTATATTTAGAGATAGGGTTTCACTCAGCTGTTTAGCACCTCACTTTTGCTGAGGCTGGCTTTGAACTCACAATCCTCCTGCCTCGGCCTCCTGAGCCACGGGGATTATAGGAAGAAGTTGAAAGCATAAGGAACAGGAGTTGCTTCAAAAATGAGGACATTGTTATGTGTCATCATCATCATTTCAGCCCTGGGGATTAACCCAGGGGCACTCCACCACTGAGCTACAGCCTCAGCCCTTTTTATTTTAACTTTTTATGTTGAATTAAATTGCCCAGACTGGCCTTGAACTTGCAATGTCCCTGCCTTAGCCTCATGAGGTGCTGGGTTACAGACGCGTGTCACCACACCCAGCAAGACATTTTTAAAACAAGCCAAGTATGCAGATGGAATAGAGAGGAAATTCGTCTGCTTATACAAGAACTAGATTAGAGCAATTACCTAATTTACACAAGGTATCACTGAGGCTGATGCTTAGCTGCTTCCTGACAAGTGAGGAGTTGGCCAAAGCGTCTGCATTTTCCTTTATTTTTATCACTTGTTTATAATATTCAATTACTTGCTTCCTTTGGAGTCTAGAAAACATAAATTGAATTAAAGGTTTACACTGAAGAAACATGGCGTCTGTTCACACCCCATTCAGCGTTCCCCGGGTGCTGCTCCTGGAAGGCTAACCCTTGCCTTTGGAGATGCCCTAGGTAGCAGGGGAGTCTGGAGAGTGAAGCAGGGGTCCACTCATGAAAGACTCTTCTAGTGCAAACTTAAGGCTTTGACACTTACATGGAAGGGTTTTCATTAAGAGGAGAAGATGAAATTTACATTGTAGGACCTGCATGGTGGTGAACACCTGTAATCCCAGCAGCTCAGGAGGCTGAGGCAAGAGGATCCAACATTAGAGGCCAGCCTCAGCAACCGAGCAAGGCCCCAAGCAACTTAGGAAGACTGTCTCAAAATAAAAAATAAAAAGGATTGGGGATGTGGCTGAGTGGTTAAGTACCCCGTGCATTCCTGGTTTAAAAAAAAAAATTACATTTCAGAAAATTCACCTGGGTAAAAGTGTGGAGGCTAAACTGAAGCAGGTGAGATTAATGGCCATGAGACCAGTTAGTCCAGAGGAAGGACCCTGAAGGTCTGAGCTCCCACAGAGGCCATGGATATGAAAGGACACTTATTAAGCAAAAGTCTTGGACTTGCCTTGGACCTGGTGGTGCTGATGCTGGGCTGTTGGGGCCTCTATACTGCTGCAGAGTGACCAGGGTTCAAGCTTTGACATCATTCAGATGTGGTGATGGGCCCCAGGGTCCAGGCCCAGAGGCTCTTCACTGAGACCTATCAGGGGCTAATGGTGGCTCCACTCCTTAAAAGTTGGGCAAATATCTTGCCCTCCTAAGCCTCGGCCTTCCCATGCTCAAAATGAGATAAGAGTTGTTGTGAGGATTAAAAGGGAAAATGTAGGTAAAGTATGTGGAGAGCAGTGCCTGAGATGGGGGTCTCTGATGACCTCATGGCTGTGGCATGTTTGGTGCTTGGGAAAGTTTCTGGGTAAAGGTGCAGGATGCCTAGCTGCTGTGGTAATGCCCTTCATGAGGAAGCTCTTGACCTTGATCTCAGGCACACACAGCCCCTGGAAATAAAGGAAATTCCTCCCTCCCTCCCTCCCTCCCTTCCTTCCTATTGAACCCAGGGCGGTGTGCATGCAGAGCAAACACTTTACGGACTGAGCTATATCCCCAGCCCTATAGGAACTTTCTTGCTAGACAACCACAGTGTTTCACCAGCTCTGCTGCTCCTGGACCTGCCCACATAACAGTAAATGGACTTTCTTGAGAGCTCTATAAAGCGGTATCATGTTGCTAACTCTGGAACTTTCATGAACACAAAGAATAATTTTTACATAGTCTTTAATCTGATTAATGAGACGTGTATATAAATAAAGATTGCTGGTGAATTCTTTAGACCTGCTTCTCCATCAGAGAGCAGCCCTCCACCTGACCCCAGCTTTATCTTCAAATCTGAGTCCGTGAGTCTTTATCTGTTTTATCCCCCTCCGCTCCTTGCCGGAACCTGCTGGATTGGCCGCAATGGTCGTGACAAAAGTGTTTAGCCTGGTGACCAATTAAAACAGCATTAAGATGATGCCACTGTGTTTGCACAGACAGGAGGAACAGGGAGCAAGGGGGACATGTCCAGTCCTGAGTGCCCAGGGAATACTCCACTGGAGAGATCCAATCTACAGATGAAGGCCCCTCTGTCACCAATGACAAAGATCTGAGAGGTGGTGACAACAAGCCATCCCCTTATGGAGTGATGCTGAAGCCCTCGGCATGTGTGAGGTCAAGGTGCTGAGACTGAATAAGCACAGAGCCTCAGAACCGAGCTCAAGAGAAGGCTGACATTGGCACAAGAGGAAGGGAGAGAAGGCGGAACCCCGAACACGGCAGAGAAGCACCATCAGAGAAAGGATGGCCATGAGGGAGGGCGCCGAGAAGCCACGAGAGGAGAGCTGCAGGAAGGGAAAGGGCAGACACTGATGATTTGAATATGAGGTGTCCCCCTGTGTTAAGGTAGAAACCTTCAGAGGTAAAATGATCAGGTTCTGAGAGCTCTAACCCAACAGCCCAATTAACCTAGTTTGAGTGGACCGACTGGGTAGTACCTGCAGGAGGAGCTGGGTCACTGGGGGCAGGCCCTGGACAGGTTAGAATCTTCCCTGTGGCCGCTGCCCCTCCCTCTCTGCTTTCTGGCTGCCATGAATACAGCAGCCCTCCTCCCCTCACCCTCCCGCCAGGATGTCCTGCCTCACGCTGGGCCCAGAGAGAGGGACTAAACCTCAAGCATGGACTAAACCTCTGAGCCGAAATCAACTTTTCCTTCTCTAAATTAGGCCCAGGTGAAAAGCTGAAAACCAAAAGAGAAGAACAACCAGATGAAAAGCCCAGGGGCACTCGGTTTGCGATGATTTTTATAAGCGTGGACTAGTACGCAAAGGGTGTGGGGTGGGGCTGCATGACCAAGGACGGTGACTGGGAAGTGAGGAAGCAACGCACCCAGTGCTCACCAGCGGGAAGTAGCTGCTGACAAACGGCTGAACAGCAGAGAAAGAGCTGGTAGTTATTCCACCACGGTCTCTGTTCACTGTTCCTCTGAAGACACTCTGTTCCTTCTTCTCTGTTGTGTTTTCTTAATAAATTTTTTGACTTTTCAGGTTGACCTCATCTGCCTGTTCCCCACCACCACCAATCTACAAAGCCCTGAGCATCCCCTGAATCGTTTCCTAGAACATCAGAGGTGTCTCAAGGGCCTCTGGTCACCAGGGCAAAGGATCTACACTTGTTTGAGAGATGATTAAGGTCACACAGCAAAATGTCTCTGACTCTTAACCATAGTAGTCACCTGAGGACAACTTAAACAAGGGAAAAGATTTCTCCATTGTTTGGGAAGGTGGGCCACTAATAGTAAGGCCCAGGAAGAAGGCATCCACGTCCGGTCAGGTCCCCCGCATGCAGGCCACCCCTGGGGCATGGTCCAACAGGATTAAACGTCTCATGGCTCATGCCCCACCAGCTCTGGATCTGTGGGGGGTCTCCTGGGCAGAAGAGGACCCAGCCAGCATTCTGTGTGTTTAGATTTTTCTTTTACAAGGCAATGTCTCTGTAGCAAGCTCTGTGCTTCTCTAAAGAAAGTCCAGTCTCTGCTCACAGTGCTGGTGTGATGATGAATAAGAGGTGGTCAGGTGGTGCCAAATGCTCCAGCCAATCACCCACTGGGGAGCAAAATAATCATACTAATCACTCAGGGTATTGAACTTTTTTAGTATGTGCCAGGAATTCTGACAGCTCTTTTCACATGGGATCTCCTAATCCTCAATGATCCTGGGAAGATTCGGTTACTAGTCATTTTACTAACAAGGAAGTGGATGAGACACCAAGATGTTCCTGTCTAGTTTCTCACTGTTACTAAGTGGCAGAAACAAAATTTGAACCCCGCCGACAGGCCCAGTCCCACCACCTCCCACTGCTACGTGGCCTCTGCTACTTTCCCCTCTGAGCCTCCCTTCTTGGGCCACTCTTTAGAAAGGGTCAGGGCTGACTTACACTCAAGTGTTAGGGATTACCAATGTCACATTCTTCCTGGGAGCAAAACCAAGAAAAGTCACCTGTTGGTGAAGAGTAAGAGGAAAACGACCTCAGGGAATGTGGAAAACTGATATGGGAAAGCAAGCCAGGCAACAGAAAGGAAGCACCCCAAAACAAAGCTTAGCAATGCCACCATTTAGCCTCCAGCCCCTGCCCTTTCCGTCAGCTGCATATACCGTGGAAGGGCAGTGCTGGGCGGAGTGAAGCCCGAGCCCGGCTCCCTGTGGCTTCAAAAAGAACCTTCTTCACACCAAGCTGTTGGGAGAAGCCCTTGGACCTGGCCGATGTGGACACTAATTACAGCTGGAGGGTAATCCCCACCACCCTCTTTTAAACTGAGATATGCGGGGAGCTAAGGAAAGTGCCACCTCACAAAAACACAAGAGGGCTTCCCAAGAGAGAAGGAGCCACAGTGAGCATGGCCTGAGACACCACAAGCTCTGGCCTTGGCCTTAAGAAGTCACGGGCCAGTGAGAGCCCACACACAGTGGCCATGGCTGAGGCCCGCGCAGAGACCCTGAGGTAAGGACAGCTCCCTCCCAGGCCTGCAAGTGATGTCGGGAACCACTCAACGACAACATCAAATTCCTCTGTCCCTTCCCTACACCAAAACCTCTATGCCACTTCTGGGCCCAAACCTCCCTTTGAATACCTGATGATCAGTGTCCTGACTGAGCAGAACAGAAGGCTCAGCAGAGTGAAGCCCAGGACCAGAGACGAAGGAGTGAGACACCCGATGGGCAACCCCAGACCCCCCCCAACCCCCGACACTGGTGGATTTTTTTTTTTTTTTTTTGGTGGGGGTAGGCAGGAGACACATTTCTCGAAATATTTCATAAAAACTTACTTTTCATTATCTGTTAGTAAAAAAAACAGTAAATCTGCTAAAATTTCCATAATTTCTCCAACTAGCATGTTTTTCTCTCAAACAAACTTCTCCTGATTCTTAAGCACTCTTGAAACTTCATTTTTGCAAGATAAGTGTTTCCATCAACCAACCTGAAAATAAAATACATGCGTGGGACTTACTAAGCATGATAAATGTTGGCTATATTCATTGCACTATCAAAAATATTTCTCATAGATATCCTTTATTTTATACAAAAACCAATCCTAGAAAATACAAAAAAAAAAACAAAAAGACCACTTCATAATAATAGAGGTTCAGGAATGGCAACATCATTTATAAGAACATTGTATGTGCGTGTTAGGGACCGAACCCAGGGCCTTGTGCATGCTGGGCAAGTACTATACCACTGAGCTACATCCCAGCAATATCTTTATAAACTATTTTCGTGTGTGTGTGTGTGTTACTCAGCCTTAAAGAAGAATGAAATTATGGCATTTGTTGGTAAATGGATGGAGCTGGAGAATATCATGCAAAGCAAAATAAACCAATCCCAAAAAACCATAGGCAGAACGTTTTTCTCTGATACGTACGCTAATTCACAGTGGAGGGGGGCGCAGGGAAAATAGGGTTACTTTAGGTTAGGTAGGGGGAGTGAAGGGAGGGGAGGGGGTGTGGGGGTAGGAAGATAGTAGAAAGAAACAGACATTATTACCTTAAGTACATATATAACTATGACCAGTGGGATTCTATATCATGTATAACCAGAAGAATGAGAAATTATACTCCATTATATATGATGTATCAAAGTGCATTCTATTGTTATGAACAGCTAATTAAAACAAATTTTAAAAATTTAAGAAAAAAGAAACTATTTTCAAATTCAGCACTGCTGACATTTGGGCTGGATAATCCCTGGTTGGGGGCTGTCCTGGGCACTGGATGGTTAGCAGCAACCTGGCCTCTACCCACTAGATGCCAACAACCCCTCCCCCACAGTCATGACAACCAGAAATGTCTCTAGACATTACCACGAGTGTCACTAGCGAAAGGGGTAGGGCCCAAATAATTCCCTGGTTGAAAACCATTTTAAGCTCAAGAATGCAAATGCTAAAAGTCAGCATTTCTTAGCCAAATCAGTGAGGTGGGAAATGGATTCATAGGTGTGGGTTAAGTACATTAATCATAAGATTGAACACTAATCCAGAAAACAAAACAAAACAAAAACTGAAATGCCTGTTTACATGAGGACACCTTCGGTGTATTTCATGGTAGCTTGATCATGGGGGATGTTGTCCACCAGCTTGGAAACCTCAGTGGCGTATTCCAACACGTGGTTTTCTTTTAGGTACTCCTCAGATGCTGACTTGGCCAGGTTGTTCAGCACTCTGACTGCAGGGAATACATGTCAGTAAAGAGTTTGATCCCTATGGGTTTTTTTCAACAAAAGAGTTAAGATGCCCAAAGGCCTAGCATTTAACATCATTTCTTCATCAGTGCCAACAGCTAGGTTTTTCCTTGATAAATCAACTACTGACCCATATAGCATGGGGCTGGTTTTCATAAAGCCATTTGAATGTGCATATCAGTTATAGGACCAAGGAGGTAAGATGACAGATTGAAACCAAAGACTGAGTCTGTTTTGCAAATGAACAGGTCAGTAATAGAGTGAGAGTACGGATATAGACTAGGCAGTCATCCTTTTGGTAATGGAGTTTGACAGAAGGTAGTCGGTACAGTCTTTCAATAAGATACAGTGAAGGAATGCAGCCTGATGATAAGAAGCACACAAATATTTCCCACAAACCCAATTAATACATGGCAGGCTGTACCTAGATACCCTCTGCCGTGGACACCCACTCTGTTCAGAAGGCTGACAATTTTGCTCCTTTATTGAATTATATATTTTGACAATAGTACATACTTTTAAAAAGTATCAAGTTATCTTCTAAACTATATTTTGTTATGTGAATAAGGAAAACACAGTAACTGTTTGAGCTGAATTTTATTCCCAAAACCTGTATGTTGAAGTCCAATTCTTAATACCTCAGAATGTGACTATATTTGCATAGAGTTTCTTTAAAGAACTAAGAATAAAATGAGGTAATTAGGGTGGGCCTCAATCCAAAAATGTAGTGTCCTTATAAGAAGGGGAGACGATAACACATATGCAGAAGACCATGTGAAGGAGACAGGGAGCTGGTGGCCATCTGCAAGCCAAAGAGAGAGTCTCAGGAGAAATCAACCCTACTGACACCTTGACCTTGGACTTCTAGCTCCAGAACTGTCAG
The DNA here is from genome assembly GCF_021218885.2 of Marmota monax. Taxonomy (NCBI): domain Eukaryota; kingdom Metazoa; phylum Chordata; class Mammalia; order Rodentia; family Sciuridae; genus Marmota; species Marmota monax. The sequence continues at coordinate 2,553,219 of NW_026695202.1, forward strand.
AAAAAAAAGTATCTTCTCTTTAAGCCTTCCAGCCTGTGGCACATTGTTACAGCAGCTCTAGCAAACTAAGACAGTGGAATTCTGAGAAGGCATTGCCAGAAGCAGAGTTGACTCCCTGTGCTATGGAAGTTAGACTTCAGCAGGATTACTGTAGGATTCCCCAGGATACCACTCAGGCACCAAGAAGCACCTCCTATCACACCCCTTCCTACGCCCCCACCCTGGGCCTTGTGGATTGCACATGAGAGTAGGAGAGCCACATAACTGGTCTCCTGGTGTCCATTCTTTTTTTTTAACCTTTTTTTTTTCAGTTGTAGTTGGATACAATACCTTTATTTCATTTATTTATTTTATTTTATGTGGTGCTGAGGATTGGACCCAGCACTTTGCAAGTGCTAGGAAAGCACTCTACTACTGAGCTACCACCCCAGCCCTCCTGTGTCCATTCTTACACACCAGGAAACCTCTTTTCTATACAGGAGCAAAAGTCATCACAAAATAGAAACCAAGAGAGCATGGTGGTATAACTTGTAATCTCAGCAGCTTGGGAGGCTGAGGCAGGAGGTTTTGAGTTCAAAGCCAGCCTCAGCAACTTAGCAAGTCCCTAAGCGACTTACCAAGACCCTGTCTCTAAATAAAATACTTTTTAAAAGCTGGGATGTGGCTCAGTGGTTCAGTGCCCCAATACCAAAAACAAGCAAACAAACAAAAACCTGAACTGGAAATGTAGCTCAGTGGTAGAGTGCTTGCCTAACATGCAGGAGGTCCTGGGTCCCATCCCTGGTACAAAAAAACTACTCTAACTCCCTGCAATGACTCCCCCCTTGCACTTAGACTAAAATTCAAATGCCACCCAACACCCTGCGCAGTCTGGGTCCTGCTGCCTCCTGCCCTTTGCTCACTGAGGCATCACTTCATTCCCAGGACAGGCCCATCCTCCCACATACTGTTCCTCGGCCAGGAGCCACGGTCCTGCTGTCCGTTAAGTCCCAGCTTCATAGCTCTCTTCCCCAAAAGGTATTTGGTCACCATTTGCAGGTGGGCCATGCCCAACTCCCATCTCTTACTGCATCTGCTACAGCCTCTAAGCATTTCATGTGCTGGCTAAACCCCACCCCCCATATCAAGACATGAATAAAGCAGGGGACTTCCTGTGGCTCATCAAATGCAGCAGAAAGGCATATTGTATCAGCTCTGAGCTTAGGCCTGGGCTCCTGCTCCTCCTCCAGGAATCCTGCCAAGTGACCAGTCCTGGGCAATCCTCCTGAGGAATAAGGAACACTGGCCCAGTCACCCCTGTCACCTAGCTAGGTAACCACCAGCCAGCCCCATCAGCCCTGCCAGCTAATTTCAGGCACTTTCATGATTGTTTCATTCTCCTGTATTTGATATCTGAGGCCACTGTGGTGCCACTGGTATGAGATAGGCAAAGGATGCTTACTAAACCAAGGTACAGGTTGAACATCCATAACCCAAAATCCAAAACACTCTACAATTAATATGATGCTCAGTTTTGGATTTTGGAGCATTTTGGATTTTAGATTCTTTTTTTTAAATATTTTTATTAGTTGTAGATAAACACACAGTATCTTTATTTATTTTTATGTGGTGCTGAGGATTGAACCCAGGGCCTCACACATGCAAGGCAGGCGCTCTACCACTGAGCCACAGCCCCAGCCCATCTTCTTTTTTTTTTTTTTACTTTTTTAAAATATTTTGTTTGTTTGTTTTAAGTGGACACAATATCTTTATTTATTTTTTGTGGTGCTGAGGATCGAACCCAGTGCCTCGCGCATGCCAAGCCAGTGCTCTACCACTTGAGCCACATCCCCAGCCCCAATTTTAGATTCTTCAATCTAAAATTAAATCTGCTGAGCCCACCCAGCACCAGCAGAATCACTCATCTGACCCAGAGACATGTGGGCAAAACCAAATGTTGTTTTAAGCCAACAAGTTCTGGGGTGGTTTGCTATGCAACAAAAGCTAAATGCGATAGCCATGGCAGTATGAACAAGTTGAGAGTCCTTCAATCTGACTGTGATTCAGAGGGTCAAAATTGTTTAATACAGGTTCAGTATTTCTTGTCAAAAATGCTTGGGACCAAAAGAGTTTCAGATTTTGGAGATTTTTTGGATATGGGAATATTTTCAGCCTTTATATGGTTGAGCATCCCTAACCCCAAAATCCAAAATCTAATCTGCTCCAAAGCCTAAAACTTTTTGAGCATCACGTTGACTCTCAAAAAGTTTTCAATTTTACAGCATGTCAAATTTTGTGTTTTTGGATTATGGATGCTTAACTTGTGCCTGGGTTCGTAAACATCCTTTGTCTCTGTTACATCAGTGGCACCACAGTGGACTCAGGAATCAAATACCAGAGAATAAAATTATCAGTGAGGACTTCAGCATGCGCCACGTAGCATTCTGGGTACTTTACAGCCTGGGAACTTTCTCGGTCTCACAATTATAAGAAATTTTATATAGGTGCTTTTTTTTATCCCACCTTAGAAACACGAAAACTGTGACTCCCAAAAGCTTAAGGCACAACGGACACGGTGGCGTATGCCTGTAATCCCAGTGGCTTTGGAGGCTGAGGCAGGAGGATCACGAGTTCAAAGCCAGCCTCAGTAACACAGAGGCACTAAGTAACTCAGTAAGACCCTGTCTCTAAATAAAAAATACAAAATAGGGCTGGGGATGTGGCTCAGTGGTTCAGTGCCTCCAAGTTCAATTCTCAGTATGGGTGACCACCCCCACAAAAAAGGAAAGGGAGCACTTCATGTTCAAACCTCATGTACTTGGAAGCCTTTCAAAAAAATAAGCCAATAAAGTCCATGATCCATTTCCCTTTTTCTATGGATGGGAGTGGCCTGGGAGGAATTGAACTCTAGAATACAGGGGTAATTCCCTCTGTAGGTGTCTACATACCTTTCTGCTTCATCAAGTTCCAGTTGTCTTTTAAGTCACTGAGTGGCAAGCACTGCAGGTTTGACCACGCCTTCTGGAAATACTTGAACCCTTCCTGGGTGTTCCCGATTTCAACATACAGTTCTCCAATGGCATTCTGAGCTTTGAGAAGCATTTCTTTTGTGGACTGGCTCTGTACAAAAGGAGAAAGGGAACCAACAACTCCTGAAGGAGTTGGACAGATACCGCAGCTGGACACCTGCCCAGGAAAGGCTCATGTCATAAAAACCTGTATTATATCATTTCTCAGGGAATTTTAGGCATTTATAAAATATTTATTGGGAGACAATGCAAATTAAAAATGCATTTTGGATAATTGATCTCATAGGTTCAGTAAACATTCTTTGGCAGTTAGTAGTAATAAAATTTTTGAGGAATAACCTGACAATGTCTCACACATAATAAGTGTTCCAAGGAAGGTAGTATCAAGATTCTAATGAATATCTAGAATGTTGCTTGAATACAAACACCACCAGGGAGCTGGTGACTTTATGTCTGACATGTTTTTTAAGAAACTTGTATTAAATTCTCCTTACTGGTCTAGAATATTTATTTCAGGGTATTCAACTTCATTAACTTAAATCACTTCTCAACCAACACCTTATCAATGCATAAGAATATACTAGTTGGCTAAAGTTTTTTTTTAAATGTCCAATCTAAGAAATTAGAGTTAGTGATGAGTTATTTTACTGTTAATAATAAGTTTTCAAAAATGCATTATACAGGATAATATAATAAGATTATACAGGAAGTGTCCAGTAACTAATAAAGCACCGTAGAATGGATGGCATTGCAATGTTGTTGGCCACTTAATACTTTACATTGTACCACAATGTTAGCCTAGGAGAGTATTGACTGAGCTGGGCTCCCTGCTATAAGTTGAAAGAATAAGTGTTTCTATTCTCCTGCACATATTAAAAGTGCCCCTCTGTGTTAAATGACCTTTGTTTTAGATTTTTTTTTTAGTTATAGGTGGATATAATACCTTTATTTTATTTTTATGTGGTGCTGAGGATCAAACTCAGTGCCTCAGGCAATGCTAGGTGGGTACTCTTCCTCTGACCCACAATCCTAGCCCTTAACTGATCTTTTGAAACAAAGCTTTTGGACAGTTGTCTTGAAAATAGTTTACATGTGCTCTGAGATACTGATTTCCCTGGATTTGGAAGGAGTCTGGTTTGGTATAGGAGTCTGGTGTGATATAGGAGTCTGGTGTGGTATGTGCCTGTGGTTCTTTTGCACACCCCTTGGGAATATATTTAGAATTCTCAGCATCTATTCTAGACCTTATCTTTGCTGCTCATCCTTCCAATCCTCCACTTCAAAGGTGTCCTCCATTCTGACTTTTCTGAGCTCAAATATTGCTAAGAGACTGACTTCAAATATTGGGTAAGATTAGGATGACTATGAATAACAAAGAACCCCAAATTAACAATAGCTTAATTTCTCTTATACAAGAGTCAGGATCTAGGTGGCCCAGGGCTGCACACATTCTACAAAGTCAGAGTCTAGCTATTTTTATCTCATCCTGTGCCCTTGCCTGACTTCCATTCTCAAGGATACCACCTGATGTACAATGGCTGCTCTGACTTCAAATCATATTCACAATTCAATCAGCAGAAAGAAGGAAAGTTATTAAAAACTGAATGTGTCCCTTCTAAATTCATATGTTGAAACCCTAATTCTCAATGTGATGGAGTTAGGAGGTGGGATATTTGTGAAGTGATCAGGTCATGAGGGTGGAGCCCTCACAAATGGGATTAGTGCCCTTGTAAAAGAGGCCCCAGGGATCTCTCTCATTCCTTTCCTCTATCCAGACACAGCAAAAGATGGCTGTGCCTGGACCAGGATGCAGACACCAACTCTGCTGGCACCTTGATCTTGGGTCCACCAGCCTCCAGAACCAAGAGAAACAAGCCTTTGTTTAAGCCACCAGACTTCAGATTCTTTGTTAGAGCCGTCCAGCTAAGACAGGGCAGAACCAGGAACACCTTCACTTCCCGAAACTTCCATTTACATCTCATTGGCCAAAACGTTGGTTCCTAAGGAAACCTGGGAAATGCAGTTTTCTTCTACACAGCCATTTTCTGAGAGGGCACATTACTTTAATAAATGTCAGAACAATATTGGGGAATTATAGTCTCTTTTCTATACCTCTTTTACCTTTCTTTTAAATTTTTAATTAGCAGAGTTTTAACTCAATTTCTTCCCTCACACCTATTTCAGAGGAAGCGGAGCCCAACTCCCTTCCCAAGGACCTGCCCTGTCCCTGAGTTCTGTGTCCTTCCCTCCAGCCCTCTCACAGAGTCTCTGCCAGCATCTCTAATCTGCCTGTTTATTTCCTGCTCCACGTAAACACATATACCCTGGATCAAACTTGACCTGAACCTCATATTCTCCTAACTTTTCAACTTTCTCCTTTCACCAACAAACTTTTCAAACAAGCCTGCCTACGTGCATCTTCTCCGTTTCATTACCACCCCCACCTCCTAAAGCCCTGCCTCTTGCTCCTCCCACATGCCCTGCCTCCTCAGTGGCGGTCACTGGCCCCATGCACCAGACCTCTGGGCCTTCTTTCCGTCCTTAGTTGCCCAGACCTCTAGCGGGCATTTGATGCCGTTAGCCACTCCCTCCTTGGTTTGGGGAAAACTAGGACATCCTGACTCTTTCCCAATCTTTGCCTTCTTCACAGCTTCATTTACTTTTCTCCCTCCGAATATCAGCAGTTCGCCCCACCCGTTCCCAATATTGCTTGGGGACCTGGCTTCCTCTGGTGGTTTTGGCTTTTGCAGATGTCGCCTTGTCTCTCTCCAGATTCCAGTGCTCCGTGGCCTCAGCTGGCTGACTGCTCCGCTTGGGTGCGACCGTCACCTTCCCGGCACCCGCTGCTCCTTCAGATTCCCTCTACCCATGAAGCTCCGATTCTGGGCGTTTCTTTGATTCCTGTGCACATCACAGACGTGTTTCCAGTGAGTCCGACAGGGAGGCAGAAGCCCCGTCACAGGCCCTCACCAGGCCACGGTGGTCCTCCCACCTCCGGGTCCCAGTGCCCACGCTGCCACTCGAGGGACTGGACTTGTTGGGTGTGGCCTCAGTGTCCGCTTCCTCGTTATGAATCCTTGGCTTTTCTTCCCCTCTTCCCACTCCAGACTGTTCCTTGAGGGCAGAGACTCCACGACCAAGCCCTGGGCTCCATGTTTCATGGGCGTTCAGGACACAGGTGCTGGTGGCCAGTGACGGTGCCACCGTCTCGGCAGCTCTGGCTGAGCCAAGCTCTCGCCGGGCACGACCTCCCTGGAAGGGAGCGCTTATCACTCCTCTTTACAGGTAGGGAGACCAGAACTCAGTGAGGGGAACACATGCCCCAGCCCCATGGCTACCCAGTAGGAGGGCAGGGGGTCCTCCCAGGCCTGCTGGACTCCAAAACACCGCTCTGTACGTTTTCTTAAGAAGTCAAGTCTCTGATGCAGAAACAGAAGAAGTTCACAAATGGATCCTCTGGTTTTCTTGCTACCTGGTGTACCTCCTGTGAAATACTAAGGAGGAGGCAAATGAGACCCACTGTCTAACAAACGAGCCTTCTAATTCAGAGTTTTTCAACCTCCCGAACATTGGCATTTGGGGCAGGGTGACCCCGTGCTGTGGGGCTGTCCTGTGCACTACAGGGTGTGCAGCAGCATACCCCCTCTACCCAGCAGATGCCAGGAGCACTTCTCCCCCAAGTTGTGGCAACCAAAAGTGTCTTCAGCATTGCTAAATGTTCCCTAGGGGACAAAACTGCCCCCAGTTGCATTGAAATTTAAAACTATCTTATCTGAAGCCCCAGCTGGGGCTGGGGCTCAGTGGTGGAGCGAGCGCCTAGAATGCATGAGACACTGGGTTCGATCCTCAGCACCACATAAAAATAAAAAATAAAGGTATTGTGTCCACCTAAAACTAAAAAAATAAATATTAAAAAAAAAAGAAATTACAAAAGCAGTACAATACAGAATGAATACATCACAAATAACAGGATCTTTCAGCCCAAGAAAGTCAGGCACATATTTCAAAAAAGATGTTACTGCCCAAAATAGTTACAAACTTCTCTTTTAGAAATTATCTTCAGAGCCTAAAGAACTCCTTTTAATAGTCTCTGTGGTGACTCGTCCCAAGCAACTGTTGCAAAATATTGAGAATAAAAATATTTTTATTGTTATTATTGTTCTTATTTTTATGGTTGCAAATATTAAGAATAAATCATAAGATGGATGCCTGCAGGAGCCCTCAGAAGCAACCAAGTCTGTCAGCATGCCTCCTCCAAGTGCCTCACCCTTCACCATTCCACAGTTGGACTTCATTGCTGAACCGCTGCAGATGCCCGCAGCGACGTCCAGCTGGACTAGGAGCTCCACCAGGGCAGAAACCAGCTGCCTTGCTCGCTGCCGTCACCCCACCTCCTGCCAGTGCTCAGGCTAGGCAAGGCCCTGAGCGAATGTTAGCAAGTGAATGAACATAGCGTGCACAGGGAATAACTGCAGACAGGTGTTCAGTGGTTACCTAGTAAAATAACTGGTGCCAGACAGACACCTGTCAGCAGTAGGAAACGTGCACCTCCCCATGGGGGCAAAGAATTGGGGTGGGGGATCCCATGGTCATAATGGGAAGCACAGAATCCCTGCTGTGCTGCTCCCTAAATGATGGAAGAGAGTTGAATGACCATTAGTCAAACCCTCTTACTTCCAGCCCACGCCTGTTACTTTATAACCCCAAGGAGTAGGGACAAACCAGCCACCAGTAATCAATATCTCACTGTGCACCAGATACTGTGGAAAGGGTGTTGTGCACTTCCTTACTTGATCCTGTTAACAGCCCCATGAGATAAGATATTAGAACCCCCAGATGAGAACTCACTGGGGCAGAGGTTAGAATTCTTACCAAGGTCATACAAGCACAGGAGGTGGCAATGCTGGGTTTTAAATCTGGGTCAGTCTGAAAATGGCCCATGCTCTATTCACTACTTTGGGCTACTTTCTAAGGACACAGAGGAATTTGCACATTCAAATGGATTTATTGATTGATTTGTTACATTTGTTTTATTAAGCACCCATGGGGCATAATATACCATGGAGATACAAAAATTGATAAATGACATTGTCTGTGCCATAAAGGGTGTTGCATTTTTGAGTTTTATAAATCGCACTAGATGGCATTCCTTCTGTCTATATATTAATGGAGGCAGGGGTAATGTCTCAGGAAATTGTGAAGGTGTTGTTTTCAAACAAAATGCTTTGTTTCAGATTATTCTGCCCTTAGTCTACAAAAATCTATTGAAAACAGTGAAATTCATAACTATTATTAAAATGGCAATTAAGTGTCATCTAAAACATAGTAACAATTATGAGTGAAGCTTCCATTATATTCAGTAAAGTCAAAAGTTCATTTTTTAGAAAAAGCAAATCAATCACCTAACATGGGCCCTTGTACATGCTGGGCAAGTGCTCTACTGCTGAGCGGTATCACAGGCCTTCCTGAAAGTTACAGCCAAGTCTTTAACCAATTTTTTATTAATTCATTTCAACCTACCACTACAATTCACTTTTCAAATTTTACAAACACTTCTTTTTTTCCTCCCAAGTGACACCTATCTGCATTCACTCCTTTAATGACCCCTATCTCTCTCTCTTTTTTTTTTTTTTTTTTGGTAGTGGTGCTGTAGATCGAACCCAGGGCCTTGTACGTGGGAGGCAAGCACTCTACCAACTGAGCTATGTCCCCAGCCCTAATGACTCCTATTCTCTTTAGTGATCATTATTAATGTCCAGTATGGGGCATGCATTAAAATCACAGCTTCCTCACTGATGAACAAATTAATTAATTCCTCTGTTTATAGACTAAGTTAAGAAGGAACAAAGGTAAATATCTGAAAATATCTAACACAAAAAGAATCAGGTTTGAAGGTTTCTGTTTTTTGTACTTTACCTGCATTAATATGTCCTCAGTACTCAAGAACAGCTCTTTTGCTTCTCTGATCTTGCCCATAAGTTTCAAAAAACTCCCAATGCAGAACATCAGTCGGCATTTGTCAGTGGCAGTGACATTAGAAAGCTTGCATTCCAGCACTAGAATGAAAAGTCAATGACCCTAAAGCACAGGAAGTAACCCACACCGGAGGCTTAATCCTCATTTAAGAACTAGCCAGAGTTAGTTTCTTGTTCGAGAGATCTGCACTTTGCTTTTATTAAGGTTTACATATATTACCAAGTACTTTAGACTATGACATAAAAAATAATGAAAATACTATTAAATAACCTTGGTAAATTTTGAAAATTAAAGGGCCAAGAGTGCTTATGTAGCTCAATCCATGCACTGTTATTGTGTTTTACAGTGATTTTCAGGTAAAAAGAAAATGATGCTCCTATCTGTTACACAATTCTGCCCTCTGTTGCAACTAGCTTGAATTGCTGGCCTCAACAGAAGGAAAATGTTAAAAGAACAAAATTAGGGAGGGAGAAAAAGAGGGAGGCAGGCAGGGAGAGAAGTTATTCTTCATACACAAGTGAAAATATATCGAATTTTTTTAGCTTAAAGATCCAATTAAGCACATGGTATTACAAAGTTGTCATTTTTAGAATTTCTCTTTTCAGATGTTCTCCTATCTACATTTCCTTGTTGGTTGCACTTGAAATGATTGGTTCTACACTGTTGGTCACAAACAATCCCTCGTACTCCTCTGCTCTCTTGCCCCTACCAGAGGCCACCACAACATGTGGACTCTCCTCTTTCTCTTTGCCCACGTTTCTGTGGATCACAGTCATGTATAAAATAAGCATGCATTGAGCACCTACTGTGTGCAGTCTAGCCTCCAAGCAAGGCTGCCACCCTCAGCACTGCAGGGAGGCTGGGAGCTAGGGTGTTTGGGTCAGATGGCAAAAAAACAAAAACAGAGCCAAGGGAGAGAGAAAGCTGAACACCAAGGTTCAAGACCTTCGTCCAAAGTGATCATGCAAGTAAAAGGGCTGGAGGCAGGAATGGAACCAAAGGGAAGGATCAGGAGACAGGGATACCTCAGAGCCATAAGCAGCTGCTCAGAGCAGGCAAACAAGGGTGTCTGGAGGAAGAGTGGAGGGATGGGCTTCTGCCCAGCACAGGGCGTTTGCACATCCCAGGAGGATTATTGGTTCCAGATTCCTGTCGAGGGCTCAGGTTGGAATGGGTACTATCCATCACTGCTTCTGGTATTCAACTCACTCACCTCACTTGCTCTGAGAAACCTTCATTCATGAACCCTGGCTCCACCATGTGTGACCACACCCTCAGATTCACTCTCTTGGCACCAATAGAGTTAACATTGATGAGGAAACAGTTTTCTTGTTGTAAAATTAATATGTGTATATTATAGAAAATATAGAAAATTACAAAGAATAACAAAGACTACGCATAACTGCACCAAAGATAATCTCTACTAATACATGGCTGATTGGACACACACACACACACTTTTCTAGAATTAAAATTTGGATCATCCTACTCATGCCACACATCATACACTACGTTGTTACTTTCTTATTCAACAAAATATCAGTCCTGTGCAAGATTTTGAATGTATATCAAGTACAATCTACATGGCTCCTGCTCTCATGGAGTTTAGTCTACTAAAAACATAGTATGAACATTTTTCCATATCTTAAATATTTTTTAATATTTTTTTAGTTGTTGATGGAACTTTATTTTATTTATTTATATGTGGTGCTGAGAATCGAACCCAGTGCCTCACACATGCTATGCAAGCACTCTACCACTGAGCCACAGCCCCAGCTCTTAAATATTCTTTAAGAATACACATATTTATAACCAGATTGTATTCCATTTTATGGATTACCATTAGTGAGTCAATTTCTCACTATCATAAAACGTTATATAATGGAAAATATTGGCAAAATCTTCTCAAACATCCAAGATTTTTTCCTTAGAATATTTTTTCAAAATAAAAGCCACAGAATATTAATATTTTTAAGGATTTGAATACATATTGCCAAATCTCTCCAGAAAGATTGGCCCAATATAAACTCTTACCTATAGCATGTAAAAGACCCATTTTCTCACATCTGTGCCAGTATTATTATGGGTTGTTTTTTTTTTAATCATTGCAAAAAAAATCATTTACAATGTGACACCTGATAAATAGTATCCCACTATTGTTTTAACTTGCATTTCTTTGATTACTACTAAGATAAAATATCCTAATATATTTGTTTAAATTTTATACTGTTTTTTTAATCCACTCTCAGATGCCAGCAACTACAAGATGCATCCTTATTTCAGAAATGTTGTTAAACCTACATCTTAGAACCAGTTAAGTGTAGTATTTTTTTTTTTTTAATGAATCCGTGATGCCAGTAGCCACTTATGAGCAACTTCCAAGAACCAGGCACTGTCCTGAGTACAGAGACAAAAGATGAGCTCAATCAGACCTAGGCCCTGACTCTTGGGCTGTCAGAAAAATAAGGGAGGCAGTTCATCCAGTAATCTTATAAATGAATATAAAATTAAAACTATGAATATAACCATAAAAGAGGTGATGATACAAACTTAAGGAGATTTCTCTATATAAGTGACATTGAACTGAGAGTTAAATAAAGAATAGGAGATTCTGAGACAAAATGGTTGCAGAACAGAATATGTAAAGATTCAAGAACAGGAAAGAGTGGGGAGCCAAGAGAACTGAAAGGAGGAGACAGAAGAGCAGAGAGAGCAAGGGTGTTTGGGTCAAGAGAAGAATGGAGGCAAAGTAGGCACTGACTCTGTGTTGGGATGTAACAATGGCCAAGACAGGAAGGATCCTGTTCCCAGGAACTCATATTCTGGTGGGTGGAAGGTCTGGAACAGGGGACAGAAAGCAGAGTTAGACAATTAAAAGAAAAGAAATATCAGGTAGCAGAAAAAGCTATGCAGAGAATTTAAACAAATTAACACGATAAAGAATGACTGAATATAGCATTCATTGAGGAAGTAACTCTTCAGCTGAGATCTGCATAACCAAAAAGAACTGGCACCACAATTATCAATAGAAAGAACATTCCTGGCATAGGGAACAGCTGGTACTAAAGCCCAAAGGCAGAAATACTTTAAGGACAGAAAGAAGGCCAGTGTGTCTGACATGAAGAGGTCAAGAGGATGAATCCTATAAGATAATGCTACCCAGGCATAGAGGGGCCCAAGTATATTAGGCGTCAGGGTAGGCTGAAGAGTTTTATTTTAAATGCTATAGCAAGCCATTGGAGTGGTCCTAATCTGGGAAATGAGATGATCCGGTTTACTTTCTTAAATTTTCATTCTGGCTACCACGTAGACAATGGACTTTATAGGAACAAAAGCTAAAGTAGGAAGTCCAGTAATGGGGTTGTTACAGCAGGACAGGTAGAGATGATAACAATGGTGGGCTCACCAGAGTGGCGCCAGTGAAGAGTTGAAGCTGGAATATTCTCACTCACCACTCCTATTCAACATTGCACTAGGAATTCCAGCTACTGCCATAAGACAAGAAAAGTAAATAAAAGATATACATATTGAGAAGGAAAAAAAAATAAAAACAGACTTTGCAGGCTGGGGTTGTGGCTCAGTGGTGGCGTGCTTGCCTAGCATGCATGGGGCACTGGGTTCGATTCTCAGCACTATAGACAAATAATTTCAAAAAATAAATAAATAAAGGTCCATCAACAACTAAAAAAATATTTAAAAAATAAAAACAGACTTTGCTCACAAGTGGTATATATAATTATCTATAGAAAATCCCAAAGAGGGGGATCCAAGACGGGGGGCTAGAGGGAGGCTGCATTCCTTGTCGCTCTGTGGCCTAGAATTCAAGCAGTGGGAATACTATTCCTCTGCAAGTTATTAGAAGACCCCTGACAGCTGCTCCCATGCAGGAATCCCAGCTGCTTGCCCATGCAGGACCCTGGCAGCCATGCTGAGCAGGACCCCCAGCATCAGTGTCCGTGCAGGACCCCCAGCCACCGCTCCCTTGTAGACCCCCAACTACCAACGTGGGGCTCCCCTAGTTGCCTCCATCTTGGGAATCTGCAACCGCTGCCACAGTCCCTTCCACATGGCAGCCTGCTCCTGGGGACACCAGACAGGGTCTGGAGACAGCTGCGTGACACAGAGCAATGCTACATGCCACTGAGTTTCATCTCCAAACACACCACCCAATGCCATTGCTGGGCTGACCCTGACATCCCATCTCTGAAAGCAGCCACCTCCATCTTGGGACACCTTTGATGCCATCTTGGGTTATCCTTGCTACCTCCATCATTGACTTTAGTTGGGGCAACTCCCAGCTTGGGACACCAGTTGAAGCCTAGAAGCAATATCAAGGTACCCATAGCCCCCAACCCCCCACTCTCCCTGCAGCCACTAACCCAGCACAGCACTTATAGCTATGTGGCCAGTCTGTAGCTCCCAAAGCCTGGCCCTGAACTGCCTGATACAAAACAGCTCTCCACACAGCAGGTGCACAGCCCCCAGAGCGCAGCCCACAAGAGTCTGGAGAGAGAGGGAGGGGTGAGTGAGACACAGTTTAGAGACTAAATTGGAGACCAAGATTGTGAGGTCTGCAGGCAATATAAGGGGATAAGACCAGGTGCCCACATCACACAAGCGGGCCCCAAAGGAGATCCTTGGGGTGCAGTCTCCCATGGGGGACCAGCAAGTGCTATACCCCACCTCCAGCTCCATCCTCAAGACAAACCCTCCACCCTAATAGCCTTCACCATCCTGAGGTAGGGATACCAGCAAACCACAGACAACCCCACCTACTGGATGATAAGAGAAGCAAGAAAGATACTGAACTCCAACAAAACAATCCTTTAATTTTCCTTTGAGATTTTTTTTCTTTTTTTTCTCTCTTTTTTTTTTTTCTTTATCTTTTTTTCTCTCTCTCTTTTCCCACCCTCATATCCCCAACATTTGGGAAACCAAGTACTTTCCATGCATTAGGCTACTGAGGACTGGGATTTCTGAATAGTATATTACAGTTGTTTTTATATTCTTTTTAATTTTTACATTTTTTTTCTTAATTTTTATGTTTGTTTGTTTTTTGTACTCTATTGTCTTCCTACTTACTTGACTCCCCAAAATCTCTTTCCCTCTTTTCTCCTGCTACTAGCCAACATCTTTCGATTCCTTCCTCACTCTTCCTAAGATCCAATAACTCTATGTCCTCACCTCCTACCTCCTTAACATCTCATCCTACAGTCCACCTCCAGTTCTCTCTTTGTCCACCATCAGAAACTGTAGACCCCAAGCCGGGGTTGTGACTCAGTAGTAGAACGCTCGCCTGGCACATGTGAGGCCCTGGGTTCAATCCTCAGCACCACATAAAAAAATAAACAAATAAATAAAGGTATTGTGTCCAACTACAACTAAAAAATAAATATTTTTTTAAAAAAATTACAGTATAAATACTAATTGAACTCACCATTTCTGTCTATTGTGACAAAACTGTAAATGTCTTAATAGAGTTATTTGGTTTAAAGCTGTACATGGTTTGTATTGGGATCTGTTAATATTGATTTCCCCCTTAAAGAAGAGGTATTGGAACCCTTCAGGGACACTATAAGTCAATAGGGTAAAAACTATAACATCTCATCCACACTGCTAGAAGGGAAGACACATGAACAACATGAAAAAACAAGGGAAGAAAGTGCCCCAAACAAACCAGGATACATTATTAGAATCCATGGCCAGCATAGCAGAAGAAATGTCAGAGGAGGCGTTCAGGATGTACATAATTAAAATGTTTTGTGAATTAATGGATGACATAAGAGAGAAAACATAGGCAGCAAAAGATCATTTTGATAAAGAACTACATAAGTAGATACAGGAAGCAAAAGATTACTTCAATAAAGAGATTCTGAAAGAAAAAGAAAAAACAGAAATCCTTAAATGCAGGAATCAATAAACCAAATTCAAAATTCAATAGAAAGCATCACTAACAGACAGAACCTCAGACAATGAAGATAAAATATATAATCTTGAAAATATATAATCTAATAAAAGAATCTAATATAAAATAAACTAATCTTCACTGTTGACTACATAGTGAAGATGGTAAGAAACCATGAGCAGAACATCCAAGGATTATGGGATAACATGAAGAGACCAAATTTAAGAATTACTGGGACAGAGGAAGGCATAGAGTTACAAACCAAAGGAATGAACAATCTATTCAATGAAATGATATCAGAAAATTGCCCAAATCTGAAGAATGAATTGGAAAATCACATACAAGAGGCTTACAGGACACCAAATGTAGAAAATCACAATAGAGCTACACCAAAGCATATTATAATGAAAATGTCCAGCATACAGAACAAGGAAAGAATGTTAAAAGCCACAAGAGAAAGGAATCAGATTACATACTGGGGAAAATCAGTTAGGATCTCTTAAGATTTCTCAACCCAGACCCTCAAAGCTAGAAAATCTTGGAAAAACATATACCAAGTTCTGAAAGGAAATGGATGCCAACCAAGAATCTTATATCCAGCAAAATTAAGCTTCAGATTTGATAATGAAATAAGAACCTTCCATGATAAACAAAAGTTTAAGAAGTTAAAAGAATTTACAATGAGAAAGCCTGCACTACAGAACATCCTTAGCAAAATATTCCATGAGGAGGAAATGAAAAACAATGAAAATCAGCAAAGGGAGGTATTACACTAAAGGAAAAATCAATCAAAGGAGGAACCAAGTCAAGTTAAAAACCAAAAATTACTGGGAATACAAACCATGTCTCAATAATAACCCTGAATGTTAATGGCCTAAACTCACCAATCAAAAGACAAAGACTGGCAGATTAGATTTTTTTTAATGAGGTAACTTTTTTTCCCATAGCTTTATTATTCATTTACTTTTTATATGGGTGCTAGGCAACCCCTCTACCACTGAGCCGCAAGCCCAGCTTGGCAGATTGGATTTTTTAAAAAGACCCAACACTATGCTGCCTACAAGAGACTCATCTCATAGGAAAAGACATCCATAGACTGAAGGTGAAAGGTTGGGAAAAAACGTACCACTCACATGGATTGTGTAAACAAGCAGGGGTTTCCATCCTCATATCAAATAAAGTAGACTTCAAACCAAAGTTAGTCAAAGGGGATAAAGAGGGTCATTTCCTACTGCTTAAGAGAAGCGTACATCAACAAGACATAACAATTATAAATACATATGCCCCAAACAATGGAGCATCTATATTCATCAAACAAACTCTTCTCAATTTCAAGAGTCAAATAGACCACAACACAATAGTACTGGGTGACTTTAACACACCTCTTTCATCACTGGATAGGTCTCCCAAACAAAACCTAAAGAAAGATACTATAGAACTCAAAAATACAATCAGTAATTTAGACTTAACAGACATATATAGAATATTTCATTTATCAATGAGTGAATACACTTTCTTCTCAGCAACACCTGGATCCTTCTCTAAAACAGACCATAAATTATGCCACAAAGCAACTCTTAGCAAATACAAAAAAAAAAAAAAAAAATAGAAATACTATCCTGCATTCTATTTAGATCATAATGGAATAAAATTAGAAATCAATGATAAAATGAAAAATAGAAGCTACTCCAACACCTGGAGACTAAATAATATGTTATTGAATGAACAATGGATTGCAGAAAACATCAGAGAGGAGATTTAAAAATTCTTAGGGGGTTAGGGTTGTGGCTCAGCAGTAGAGTGCTCCTAGCACGTGAGAGGTAATGGGTTCAATCCTCAGTGCCACATAAAAATAAAAAAATAAAATAAAGGTATTGTGTCCAACTACAACTAAAAATATATATATATTAAAAGAAAAAAATTCTTAGAGGTAAATGAAAACACTGATACAACATATCAAAATCTCTGGGACACAATGAAGGCAGTACTAAGAGGAAAGTTCATTGTTTGGAGTTTTCTTCCTTAAAAGAAGAAAAAGTCAACAAATAAATGACCTAACATTACATCTCAAGGCCCTAGAAATAGAAGAACAAATCAACACCAAAAGTAGTAAAAGACAAGAAATAATTAAAATCATAGCTGAAATCAATGAAATTGAAACAAAATAAATAAATGAAAAAAATAACAAAACAAAAAGTTGATTCTTAAAAATAAATAAATAAAATTGATAAACCCTTAGCAACACTAACAAAGAGAAGGAAAGAAAAAACTCAAATTACTAAAAATGGAATGTAATGATGACAATACAGAATGCAGAAGAATAATTGGAAACTATTTTGAAAATTTGTACTCTAATAAAATAGAAAATATTGAATACATCAACAAATTTCTAGAGTCATATGATTTACCCAAACAGAATCAGGATGCTATACACAAGTTAAACAGACCAATTTCAAGCAATGAAATAGAAGATGCCATCAAAAGAAAAGTCCAGGACCAGTCGGATTCACAGCTGAGTTCTACAAGACCTTCAAAGAAGAACTAATACCAATATTCTTCAAATTATTCTATGAAATAGAAAAAGAGGGAACAATTCCAAACTCATTCTATGATGCCAATATCACACTGATTCCAAAACCAGACAAAGACACATCAAGGAAAGAAAACTTCAGACCAATATCTCTAATGAACATAGATGCAAAAATTCTCAATAAAATTCTGGCAAATCAAATACAAAAAAATATTTAAAAGACAGTGCACCATGATCAAGTGGGGTTCATCCCAGGGATGCAAGTTTGGTTCAATATATGGAAATTAATAAATGTAATTCATCACATCAATAGATAAATAAAGATAAATAAAGATAATAATCATATGATCATCTCAATAGATGCAGGAAAAAGCATTTGACAAAATACAGTAACACTTCATGTTCAAAACACTAAAAAAATAGGGATAATAGGAACATATCTCAACATTGTAAAAGGTATCTATGCTAAGCCCAAGGACAACATCATTCTAAATGGAGAAAAATTAAAAGCATTCCCTCTAAAAACTGGAACAAGACAGGGATGCCCTCTTTCACCACTCCTATTTAACACAGTTCTTGAAACTCTAACCAGAGGAATTAGCCAGATGAAAGAAATTAAAGGGATACAAATAAGAAAAGAAGAACTGAAACTATCACTATTTGCCAATGACACGATTCTATACCTAGAGGATCTGAAAAATTCCACCAGAAAACTTCTAGAGCTAATAAATGAATTCAGCAAAGTAGCAGGATATAAAATCAACACCCTAAATCAAATGCATTTCTGTACATCAGTGACAAATCTTCTGAAAGAGAAATTAGGAAAACAGCCTCAAAAACTAAAAAATTCTTGGGAATCAACTTAACAAAAGAGGTAAAATACCTCTGCAATAAAAGCTACAGAACACTAAAGAAAGAAATTAAAGAAGACCTTAGAAGATGGAAAGATCTTCCCTGTTCTTGGATAGGCAGAATTAATATTGTCAAAATGGCCATACTGGGCTGGGGTTGTGGCTCAGTGATAGAGCACCTACCGGCCTAGCATGTGTGAGAACTGGGTTCGATTCTCAGCACCACATATAAATAAATAAAATAAAGGTCCACTGACAACTAAAAAAAAAAATTTTAAATGGCCATACTATCAAAAGCACCTTACAGATTTAATGCAATTCCAATCAAAATCCCAATGACATTTCTCATAGAAATAGAAAAAGCAATCATAAAATTCATCTGGAAAAATAAGAGACCCAGAATAGGTAAGCAATCCTTAGCAGGAAGAGTGAAGCAGGTGGCATCCCAATACTAAACCTTAAATTATACTACAAACCTATAGTAATAAAACTGCACAGTATTGGCACCAAATCAGACTTGTAGACCAATGGTACAGAATAGAGGACACAGAGACAAACCCACATAAATACAGTTATATCATACTAGATGATAAAGGTACCAAAAACATATTGGAGAAAAGATAGCCTCTTCAACAAATGGTACTGGGGAAACTGGAAATCCATATGCAGCAAAATAAAATTAAACCCCTATCTCTCACCATGCACAAAACTCAACTCAAAGTGGTTCAAGGACCTAGGAATTACACCAGAGACCTCACGTCTAATAGAAGAAAAAATAGGCCCAAATCTTCATTATGTTGGATTGGGCCCCTACTTCCTCAACAAGACTCCTAAAGCACAAGAAATAAAATCAAGAATCAATAAATGGGATGGATTCAAATTAAAAAGCTTCTTCTCGGCAAAAGAAACAGTGAGATGAATAGAGAGCCTAGAGAATAGGAGCAATTTTTTACCACACACATGTCAGATAGAGTACTAATCTTCAGCATAAAGAACTCAAAAAACTTTACACCAAAAAACAAATAACCCAATCATTAAATGGGCTAAGGAACTGAACAAACACTTCTTAGAATATATATAATTGGTCAACAAATATATGAAAAAATGTTCAACAATAAGAGAAATGCAAATCAAAATAACTCTAAGGGGCTGGGATTGTGACTCAGTAGAAGAGCACTTGCCTCATATCTATGAGGCACTGGGTTCAATCCTCAGCACTACATAAAAATAAATAAATAAAATAAAGGTATTGTGTCCATCTACAATTAAAAAATTATTAAAAAAAAAACTACTACTCATCTCACTCCAGTCAGAATGGCAGTTATTAAGAATACAAGCAACAATAAGTGTTGGTGAGGATGTAGGGGAAAAGGCACACTCTTATATTGCTGGTAGGACTGCAAATTGGTGCAGCCAATCTGGAAAGCAGTATGGAGATTCCCTGGAAACTTGGAATGGAACTATCATTTGACCCAGCTATCCCACTCCTCAGTCTATACCCATAGGACTTAAAAGTAGTATACTACAGGGACACAGCTGCATCAATGTTTATAACAGCTCAATTCACAATAGCGAAATTATGGAACTAACCTAGATGCCCTTCACAGATAAATGGATGAAGAAACTGTGGTATATATACACAATGAAATATTACTCAGCATTAAAAGAGAATAAAATCATGGCATTTACAGGTAAATGGATGGTTGGAAAATATCATGCTAAGTAAGCTAATCCCGAAAAAACAAAGGCCAAATGTTTTCTCTGATAAGTGGATGCTGATCCATAACAGAGGGTGGGGGTGGGAGCATGGAAAAAAATGGAGAGGGGCTGGGGATGTGGCTCAAGCCGTAGGGCAATCACCTGGCATGCGCGGGGCACTGGATTCAATCCTCAGCACCACATAAAAATCAAATAAAGATGTTGTGTCCACCGAAAACTAAAAAATAAATATTAAAAAATTCTCTCTTTATCTTAAAAAAAAAAGAAATGCAAAATGATAACTGCCCCTTTGGAAGATGGTTGACAGTTTCTTACACATTAACTCTGCATCTTAGAAATATCAATCTTTTGCCTATTGTTATATGTTATAAATATTATACGTTATAAATATTTTTCCTAGCTGCTCACTTGCTTTCTATATGTATTTCTGATTTTCTAAGTTGTCTTATAGGTGGTGTTTTGCTTTCTTTCACGTACAAAAATTTTATGTGTTTAATTAGATAGATTTGTCAATTATGTTCTCCTTCATGATTTATTCTGTTGCTTTCTTGCTTAGGCTTACCTACATTTTCTTGTAATTTTTAAATATAGTTTCATTTTCTTACATTTAACTAATCCTTTCTGGAAATTATTTTAGTGTGATGTTTCAGAAAAGTAAGCTTTTCACCCAATAGCAAACCATTACCATTGTACTACTTTTCCAGCGCTATGTCTTTCCATAAATAGAAACAGATTATCAGAAGGTTCTCTCACTTCCCCCTTTCTACCTATACCTGAGCATCTGAGCATCTGTGTTGTTCCACAGAGCGGTCTCATTTTGTTCATGGTGATATTTTTAAAATGATTATAGCTGCATAATACATTCAAATAACCTGACACTCAAAGTACCCTAATTATTTCACTCTTCTCTCACATATAATTTCTTCAACAACTTCTGCAATCATTCTGAGAATTTACAAATACTTGAATCCATTGAGATTTCACTTAGAATTCTTTATGTCAAAATTGGGGAAGAATTGATAGCTTTACATTGAGTTGGCCCATCCAAGAAAATGGATTGTCTCCCTCCATACTGTAATCCTATTTTCTATAATTTTGAAGCTTTTTAAAAATAAAATAAAGATCCTGTACATTTCTTGTTAAATTTATTCTCAGATATTTCATATTTTCTATTCATTGCAAATTGGGTCATTTGCTCTTTTTTTTTTTTTCTGTAGCACTATTTAAATTTTAGTCAACTATTTTGTCCAATAAATCAAAAATATTTACAGGCTTCTAAAGGTAAAGAGGCCGTGTTTTATACACTAATCATGAAAAACTGTTTTTCTTTTTACTGCAACCTTCTGACAAGACCTATAATGTATTTACCCTTTGTCCGCATTAGAAAGCTCACCCCTTAATAAGATGATTGCTCCCCACCTACCACAGCTGCCACCTGGAGGACAGCCAACCATCTGCCCAGATGGACCCATGCTGGTGGGAGAAACAGAAAGTCTGGCGGGTCCTTTTCAAAATTGTAGCCCTTCCCTTTTACCCACCCCAATTCTAAAATTAGCCAATCGCGGGGTTTGTAACCAGAACTCCTCCAATCAGAGTGAAGGGCAGCGCTGAGTTCAGTGAGGTACCTAAGCCGGCGCCTTAGGTACCTCTAACCAGGTGCGTTGCAAGCCCTCTGCTCTGTCTCTCCCACCCAGTTTTGAGAACGTGTTTGATTTTTTGCAGCACCTGCGGCATCACGCTGGGATGCATCCTTCTTCCCACCATTGGGCATCCTGCCTCCAAGAACCTCTGTCACTCGCTTGCACATGCCACATCTATTCTTAATCTGTCTCTTCCTGTCTTTGGCACTGTCCAAAAAAGCAGCTGCAGTTAGAAATGGATTTTCTTCATTTCAGTGTGACCCAGGGCCCTAGGCCAAAACAAGAGCATCATGCCATAGAAAATCTATAGTCAGTAAACCAAGTCTTGAAGTTGCCCTCTAGTCTCAAAGCCCTTCCCCTTGGTCATCTATCAGAGGCGCAACTTTGCAGGATGCGTCCCTCAAGAAGGAGCAAACCCCGCCACTGAGTAATGGGTCTAGAAGCCACTGAGAAGTGAGTGCCAGACTCCAAAGGCACACTGTTTCCAGTCAATCTAAAAGTTGGGCTTATAATTCACCTCCGGCCACCAGGGAGAACCAAACTCCACGGCCTGAGGGAGAACTACAACAGCGGCGTTCTCACTCCCTCCAGCCCCCAGCAACACCACCAGGCCACCAGACACCGCCTCCCACTCCCCTCCCTCCAACTAATCGTACCCTTGGAAAACTTGGATTTTTTAAAAGGCGTTTTCTTGAAGCAGGCAGGGGTCAAAAGTTTAAGTATCCTGCTTATCTCTTAGAACAACAGAAGGGGAGAATAAAGAATGAGCGCCCCAAAAGGACAATGATTCTTCATTTCCCACACAGGGAGGGAAGCTAGGCTCTGTGGTCCAGGGGACGGTCCTACAGATCCTACGAAATGCAGCTCTTTCAGCTGTGGAGCTGCCTCTTGGAAAGCCCCTCCACCCGACATTGGGATCTGGCTTTCTCTCCTGGAGCCCCTTCTTCCCCCTGGTGCATTTGGGGAAAAGGAATTTCTGTTCTGCACCCACTTCCTGCCATTCCCTCTTCTCTGATGATTGTCTGGGCCCTTAACTCCTGCTCCCATCTCCACCCCTTTCCTCCAAAACACTTGATTGTAAGACACTCTTACTAAGAAGGTAGAGTATTTTGTAGGATTT
Source organism: Marmota monax (assembly GCF_021218885.2). NCBI lineage: Eukaryota > Metazoa > Chordata > Mammalia > Rodentia > Sciuridae > Marmota > Marmota monax. The sequence continues at coordinate 2,575,968 of NW_026695202.1, forward strand.
CAACTTGGCAGAAAATAATTCAAAATGGAATATTAGACATTTAATTAATGTGGTCACCCATCTTTACTTTGGGAAAGTTCTTGCTCTAAAACCTGGTTTTCCTCCTACCTCTCTAATTCTGCCTTCTCTTCTCTTGCTACACCTGCCGCTTTCTGGCCTCTCCTTCATGATCTCATTCCATGATCCAGGCATTAAAGTAGGCATTTCTCTCTGCCACTGCTCTTTCTTGAAGCCCAGTGAATACCTCTGCCTGGCTTTCTACAGTCACTCCACACTCAACATGACTTCTGTCCCCTGAACAGCTCCTTCAAGAGTGTTTCCTGTTTGGTCAACAATGGTAATCTACCCAGTCCTTCAAGTCAGAATCATTGGATCTTCTTTGACTTCTGTACCCAACTGTGAACAAGTCCTGTGAATTCTGTGCCCAAACCTTCTTCTGTGTCCCCATGGCTACCCTGGTCTAAGCCAGCATTGCCTCCTACCTAGGTTATTACCACTGAAGCCATGCTTGTCCCTTTTCTGTTTCAACCTTTTTACAACATCCAAAGTGACCTTTTAAAACCACATCTGGAGCTGGGGTTGTGGTTCAGTGGCAGAGTGCTTGACTAGCATGTGTGAAGCTCTGGGTTTGAGTCTCAGCACCGCATGTAAATAAATAAAATAAAGGCCTGTTGACAACTAAAAAAATATTATACACACATCTGCTGTGTGTGGTGGCACACATTTGTAATCCCAGTAACTCTGGAGGCTGAGGTCAGAGGACAGCAAGTTCGAAGCCCAGCCTCTTCAACCCAAGACTTAAGTACAAAGTCAAAGAATAGTGGTCCAATTTGGATTGAGACAACCCTCGATGGTACAGTTAGTGCTGAGTAATGGAGAGTGTTAATTTAAAGCTGCCATCAGTAGGCAGAGGGAATGTGGAACAAATTGGAGGGGAACTAATCTAGGTTTGCACCTATTTAATTTGAAGCATTCACTGATCACTCAGGAAAGCTGCTGATGAAGCAATAATATTATTAGTTGGAGGGGGTGCAGCCCAGTGGTAGAGCACTGGCCTAGCCTGTGCAAGTCCCTGGGTTCAATCCCCAGTGCCACAAAAAATAAAGTAAAACAAATGCCATATCACGAAATGGGGGATGGACTCTGGAACTCCAAAAGGAGGTCGAGGTCAGAAATACAGATAATGAAGGCAGGCATTAGGGGTGTGGTTGAAGTTATGAGGAAGTAGAGAGAGAAAACACTGTTAATAATAAACCCCCGGAAAAGAAGAGAAAGAAAAGCTATTTCAAAATTCATCCTTTTTCCTGATTTCCTTTGGAAATTTCCTTCTTCAGAAATTGTTGGCTTACATTGTGAATAATCAGGCCTAATGAATTGACAAAAATGATGTGAGGAAATAGGAGAATAGTAACTTTTGAGCACTCTATATCTCAGCAAAATGGACTACGGAAACATTGGTACTATACCTGAGAGGGTTTGTCTCCTCTTCACTTTATGGCACTGATCTGCTTTAATATTGGCCACTGACATCAAATAGGCCCTGGAAGTATTGTATCCAGCTTCTGATAAAACATTCCAGTAGTGAATGAGGTACAGCCTTGTCCAGAAGCTTGAGCTTTGGATTTTTGATATAAAATCTGTGATACTTATGACACAATGTATGGATATGAATCACTTTAGTATTCTATGCCTTGAAGGAAGCTCTTCTATTTACCACATATCATTAATCTAGTCAAAAACAACTTAACTTACATGACTTTGATCACCAGATAAATATGAGCCTTTTGGTTATCAACAGTCAAAGCCAATTATTTGTCCAGGAGGTCCCCTCCTCCAGGAAGGCTCCCTGGCTCTACCCACCAGGCAAAGGGTCCTCCATCCTTCCTGCTTATACTCTTCACTGTGTCATTTTCAAGTAAAACATTTGCCCCTATATATAGTGACTGACTCCATATCTTCCCCCTACTGGATGGACAGTACAGAAGGCCTGGGGCTGCAGCTTACTCACTACACCCCAGGGCAGTGTAGGAGGCAGAATGGGTGCTCAGTAGATGTTTAAAAATACAAAGAAGGGGGCGCTGGGGTTGTGGTTCAGTGACAGAACGCTTGCCTAGCACACGAGAGGCGCTGGGTTTGATCCCCAGCACCACATAAAAACAAATAAAATAAAGGTATTGTGTCCATCTACAACTAAAAAAAAAATTTCAATAAAAAGACAAATAAGGGAGAAGGAGGAGGGAAGGGGGGATGAAATGTATAGGGAAAAGAAGGAAAGAAGACAGGAGGGTCTCGCAGGAGAACACAGCCCATCCTTATCCCTTTCCAAATCCTGTCCAGTTCTCTGGAATGCCAGTTAACTTGGAGAGGATGGACAGGGAGTGAAAGGGGAAAAGAACCTTCTGCAGAGCAAGCCAGACAGACAGACTGGAGCAACCCAGGGGACCCATCAACCCCAGAAGCTGATGCCAGATGGTGGTCCCATCCAGATGAACAAGTGGGCAGTTGAATGAATAAATGAATGCATCCTGCTCAAGGGAACCATAGGTATCTAAACAACATTAAAACAGAAAAGCCAAATGTGCGTAAACATAAAGACTAAGACTGGCAAGACTCACCTTGGGTTTGTGAGAAAGCTACACAACGCCCCCTAGCATCCGCTCATTTTCATATGCCATGGCAATTCTTGAAACACTCTCCAAAAAGTGTTCTGTTGCTGGAAGTATCTGACCAAGACTAGGTGAAAATGTGTTTTCTTGAGATTCACTGGGTTCTGACAAGCATTTGGACTGCTCTCCCTGACAGGCGTGGTTATACCTATTTTAAAATCAATTATAGTTTAATGCTTCTGACTTTTTTGTATATGTCAATAGTGTAACAAAAACATGACAGCTCTGTGGCCATAATTACCAAATAAAATTCAAGGTAGCTTGAAAAAAAAAAAAAAAAAGATCTTCTACATCAGTCTGAATTTCTCCAAGAATTATTCATAGTTATGATCATCGGTGAGCATGTTGACTTTTTGTGTTGGGTTTTCCCTCTCCCCAAAGGAAATATTTGCAACCTACTTTTCTGTTTTAAATATACACCACGATCACTGACTAAATAAGCACTTTCAAACATTCAAAGGTATGCATTAATCCATTGCCTGGATCTCATGTAAGCCAAAGAGTAGCAGAGCAAATAAATGGCAAATTTGTTGTTGGAGCCAGGACTATTATATCTTCATTTCCAAAGAAAAATAGTTATGATAACCTATAATGCCCAGAGATAAGCTTCTCAAAAACAGGACTTTAATTAAATTAGGGTAGCTATCCCTGAAAACTAACAAAAGAGTTTTTTACTGTTCTGCTTTGCTTGCAGTGGTGCTGGGGATGGAACCCAAGACCTCATGTGAGCCAGGTAATTCTACCACTAAGCCCCAGCCCCAGCCCAGACATATTTTTACATTTTCTGCTTGACATCTTTGCTTGCAAGATGAGTAGAACACATGGCCAGATGGCACACCAAGCCCAACTCTTCCATAAGAACAATAACAAAGTTTAAGTAACCATTCTGCATTTCCATTGAAAGATGTCCAGATCACCCTGGAAGACTCTGTTCCTTTTGGTCTAAGGTGTGCAGATATGCTCAGGTGGCAAAGTGCTTAGGAGATCCACAAATGTCTGCAGTAGAATCAGAAGCTGGAGGGCTAAGCACAGGAGAAAAGGTGTGAGCCACCTGTACCTGATCCCATGGTCATAGGACAGAAGCGGCCCTCTCCTGCTGTGTAAGGCAAAGGCATTCTGTAGGTTGTAAATTGGGAAAGTGGGGTGGGGGTGGGGGGTGAAAGAAAAAAAAGAAGTGGGACAAATATTACCATGAGTTAAAGATTTGTAGTGTTAAATACAATGCCTAAAATTTGGGGCTGGGGGTGTAGCTCAGTGGCAGAGCACATGTTTAGCATACACAAAAGAAATTTTAGGGCTAAGGCTGCAGCTTAGTGGCAGAGTGTTTGCCTAGCATGGGTGAGGCACTGGATTCAATCCTCAGTACCACAAAAACAAATAAAATAAAAAGCATCCTGTCCATCTACAACTACCAAAAAAATTTAAATATATTTTTTAAAAAAGAAATTTAAAAAACTTTAAAAGTGGAAAATATTTTCATAAAATCCCTAATTAGAATAAATAAATTAAAAAAAACATTTTCATAAAAAACACTACATTTAATTTTATCTTTTTACAAAATTCTCATGAGGAAGATAGGAATATGAATCCACCTATGACAAAGTGACTTAAAAATCAGAGAGACCAAGTGATTTGCTCTGATCAGCACATGACCAGTAACTAGAGAAGCAGGATTTAGTTTCTGAATTTAGTGCTCCTCCAAATACACAGCAGGCCTCAATACGTAGGCAGCCAGGGACAGCTGTATATTCATTCAGCAAACACCTGCTGAGTGTAGCTGGAATGGTCCCAGGGGAGTCAAATGTGCTTGGAGTTTTCTAATGTAGCAGAATCATCTTCAGACCCACTGAATTCGAGATCAGGAGGCCATAGGAAGACAGTCATGAAGAGGAGGTCATAGTGGCTAATATTTCTTAAAAATTTACTATGGAAGGGGGTTTGGGTATCATAAATATATAAGGAAGATCAGTGAAGTAGGAGGAGAACAAGAGGCAGGAAGGAAGGAAAAGAAGAAAAAATATAGAATGAATTTAACAAAATCATGTTATATGCATATATAAATGTACCAAAGGGAATATCACCTTTATGTGTATGAAGAAAGTACCAATCAAAAATAAATTGAAGAAGGAGCAAAAGAAAGATCAGTAGAGGAGGGAGAACAGGGGGAGGAAAGAGGGGAGGGAAATGAAGATATAGGGGCTTGAATCAAATTCCTTGCATGTATGATTTTGTCAAAATGAATCCAACTACTATGTATAATTACAATGATCTAATTTTAAAAAGAATTTACTATGGATCAGGCACTGTTCTAAGTATTTTACGTGAATTAATTCATTGAATGCTCACAAGTAACAATCCTATGAAGTAGATACATGTATTTGGTAAATGTGAAATGTGGGACACAGGGTGGCCAAGGTCACCAACTGGCAAGCAAGAATGTCAGGTCTCACTACTAATCTGGCATCAGGATCCCACTGTCAACCATTATGACATATTGATTCCCTCCACTCAAAAGTGGCAGAAAAAATGGACTTCACAGACTGGATTTTGGGGAGCTCTTATGAGGTACAAGGTTACAAGAAGAAATGGAAGAGGCTCTTTCCAGGAAGAGTTCCCCAAGAGCCTGAGAAAGGCAGGTTTCTGGAGAGAAAGGCATCAGTGGTGCTCAAATCTCCCAGGAGACACTTACCCAAAGGTCTACTCGGGCACCTTGAGATCTGCTTGCTTTAGGAAAAAAAGGGGGCAGGACTCTTGTCGTGTGGTCTGTTCATTTTTTACAGTGTCCTCTGCCCTGGGGGCAGTTGTGAGGCACCCACATGCACAAGAGGAATCAGAAGAGACTCTGGACCACAGCAGCCAGCAGATGGGAGTGCACATGAGCCACTGCTGGTGGACTCCTAGGGACACCTGGAACAGAAGGGGACTTTCCAGCTGGTGGGAAGTACCATTGTCAGGGCTGAGCCTCATCTGGGGATGTTCTGGTTGCATGAGAAATAAGTGAGGTGAAGTAATGAAGTGCCTGGTATAGTAACGGCACTGAGAAGAAACCACCATACAGCAAAGGGTGGAAGAATTGCCACAAATCTAAGCGCAACCTCATTGCTAGGCCTGCCCTCTGCTCTGCATCACAGAGCTGGAGTGCTGGCAGGAGTGACTGCAATATGAGGCAGATGAGATAGAAAATAGAATTTATATCTTAAAAATGTAATTAAAGGGCTGGGATTGTGGCTCCAGAGATAGAGCACTCACCTGGCATGAGTGAGGCACTAGGTTCGATCCTCAGAACCACATAAAGTAAAGTGGATACATTATGTCCACCTATAACTAAAAAATAAATATTTTTTTTAAATGTAAGTAAAAAAGAATATAGTTAGAAGAAATTTGCACAGGGCTTGGAATCCTCCCAGAGGCTGAGATTTAAAGATTTTTCAAGTTGTCAGGCTTGAAGTTCTGGGAAAGTCTCACCCAGGGCTCTGCTTCTAAGCCAGTGTGTATGTGATTGGCAGTTTCTTGGATGCAGACCTGCAGTTCTTTTCAGAAGGGATAAGAATTTGGTTTTAGAGTTAGGACAGAGGCTAATTCCTACCTATATCTATTTCCCCCATTTTTTTGTTAGTGACAGAACCTTGCCTTGGTTTAGGACAGCAGTGCACCAGTTGAATCCCCAGCTTCCCTCATGTCCAGATGTGGCCAAGTAATCAAGTTCTAGATTAAAGAGGCATAGTGGAAATGTCAGTGTGAAACTTGTAGGAAAGCTTCTTATAAGCTTCTTCCTCTCTGTGTCCTTCCTATTGTCTGTAATGTGATGGCTGGTGCTCCAGCAGCCATGAGCACAAGGTGACCTTGAGAATATAAGCCAATGTAGTGAATCAGGGATACATAAGGAGATGGGTCCCAGTGACTCTCTGAAGCCAACGGAGCAGCCCAGGACTGCCTGCCTCCAGAAGTCTACTATCTCCCAGAAAAAACCCTGGGGCATCTGGCCATCAGAGTCAAGTCTCAGAGAATGTATATAAACATTGTCATGCATTTTTATGGCCTCCATTTCCACTTGAGAAAGCCCACTACAAGCTTTCTCTTGGATGCAACTCCTACTTCCTTTTAACTAGCAGGTATTTTCACAGACTCAGCCTTACCAAGCAGCTTGCTCTCCACAGCACTTCGCAAGGACTGGTGTCGGAAGTAGAGGACACCATTCGGCTTCTCCTGGACCCACTGTTTAGTGGCATTGCGGAAAGCAGCCCAGTGCACTGTGGTCACTTTGTAATTATTCCTGTAGCCCAGTATGTCCAAAACCTGGAGTAGCTCATCCTCAGCCATGCCACAATGTGAGATGCACAGTAAGCACAGAGCATCGGCCACCCAGCCATCCAGCCCTGTGTGGACAACACAATGACAAGGACGACAAGTCAGAGCAAGCACCAGCCGTGCAGCATGCTAAATTTTGTTGTTGTTCTGGGCACTGAACTCAGGAGCACTTTACCATTAAGCTACATCCCCAGACCCTTTTATTTTTTATTTTGAGACAGGTCTCACTAGATTGCTTAGGGCCAAGTTCAGTTGCTGAGGCTGGCCTCAAACTTTCAATCTTCCTGCCTCAGGCTCCCAAGTCACTGGGATTACAGGTGTGTACCACCATGCCTAAATGTTTTATGATTATTCAACTTCTTTCTTTCACTCATTCTGTAGGTAAATACTAGAAAGGCCATTGTTTTATAAATGAGAAAAATGGAGTCCAGACAAGTTAAATAACTTCCCCAAGGTGACACAAAAGTAACAGGAATTTGGACCCAGACAGTCTGGCTCTAGAGCCCATACTGTTACCCATCAAGTTATCATTTATTCGTCCCAACTAACACACCCTGAGCTGTAATATGAACTGGCAAGCCTGCCAATCATCACACTGAGCTTTTCTGCGAGTAGTCTTCGCTAAGGTGAATTTGTACCATGGGTGGAGGTGGCTTTACTGTAAGATTGCCCTCCTGCCACCTGTTCACAGGCACCCCTGAGGCAGCCCTTCATTACCCACTGACCCTTACATTTTTATCCTCTGGGTGGATTCCCTGCTGCCTTTATGATCAACCAACTATAAGGAGATCAGCCCTCTGAGAAACATGGCAATATGGTCCACCATTCTGAATGCATTTCCTATGCTAGGACTGAGGAATGCGCCCAAATTTCAATCTTCAAGTGAAGGCAGAGCAGGTCAGCCCCTACCGCAGAAGCTTGGTTCAGCTCTTCCGTTCCTGTGGCGCAGCTCAGAGGGAGTTGCTGCACAGTGCTGAGGACAGAGCATTCCCTCAGGGGAAGAGACCTGGACTTTGCTACACAATCCTGGAGATTTAGGGTAGCACAGCATGGGCCACTTGGCTTGAGTGACTTCCAGGGGCACAATGATCTTGTTTCTCCCTCCTTGGAGATGGGAAAGGGAACAACCAACAAGAAATCATTTCTCTTTATAGAAATGCAGACTCCAAGGTGAAAAATGTGACAAGACATATATTACAGTACTCATCAATGTGTCCTTCATTCCAAACATTTTCTGCTTCTCTCTACACCCCCACCTCCTCCACCCTGCTCCATTTTAAGTTCATTGCCCTGAAGAGAAGCCTGTTATAGCAGAAACAAAGAGAGGAAACAAGTTTCACAATAGACTTTTGAAGCCCACAACAGAGACAGTGGCTTGAGAGAATAAACTGATCCTCAAGAGCCTGATTGTTGAATATCATCAAACAAATTCCTGACAAACTGTTGGAATAAACTGTTAACACAAAAGACAGATTCAACTACAGGATGATCTAACAAGGACATTTTTCCTATACAGGAAGAAGAGACCTTTGTGGAACTTTAAAAGGTATAGGAGAGTATCAGAGACCAAAACAAGACTCAAAAAGGGTGTGTACCAGGTCTGAGGAGGGGGGCCTCCCTGTCAGCAGGGGACAGCAAAGCTAGAACAATCCTAGAGCAGATGGGAACAGCCAGCCAAGCCCAAAATGGAAATACAGCAATGTCTGTGGGTCATCTGGGACTGTGGCCACCTTGGCAGAAGACTGCAGGGACAGATGACAACCAAGGACACTCATGATCTCAGTTCAACCTAACAGCCACAGGAAGCACACAAATCCTCGCCTGACTGAAAAACATAATCCTGAATTGACTAAAAACAAATGAAATTGATAAAATTAATCTGAATTGACTTGATTAGGTTTGTGCCATAAGTAGGACTATGTAATCAAGAGAGGTTAAACTGAGTTATAGAAATAATCAAATTATATTTCTCAGACCCCTGAAAAGTTTGACTGAAATTTGTAACTAAATTCTCCTTACTGACAACACGATGCTCTCTAGATAGAGTTGCCAAATTTAGTGATAAAATACTAGATTTCTATTTAAATTTGAATTTCAGATAAACAACCAACTAATTTTTAGTACAAGTATACTCCATACAACTTCTATATGGGCTATAAACTGAGACTTTTAACTCAGAATTATAACAGAGAATTATAACTAGATAAGAGTTGCCAAATTTAGCAATAAAAATACCAGATGCCTATTTAAATTTGAATTTCAGATAAACAACTAACTAATTTTAGTGTAAGTATGCCCTATACAAGTATAATACATTTGTAATATACTTAGACACTGAGAATTATTTGTGGCTTATCTAAAATCCAATTAATGTTTAGTATAAGTATGCCCCATGAAATATCTGGGACATACTTCTACTAAGAGATTATTTTTTATGGGTCTGAAATTCAAGTTTAACTGGGCCTCCTGTATTTTCCTCACCAACGCCATGCCTAGACTCACCCCAGGGGTGGTGCTTGCCTCACAGCTTTCTCCCCAAGAACACCCACCAAGCTGTCTACACTGCCCAGGCCTACTGTCTTCTGAAGTCCCATTGTCTGGATTTGCCTTTTTTTGTTTAATAGTCCAACTATAGTCTTCGGTCCAGCGTTTCAGAATCAACTCCCAGAACTCCTGCAGAGAGGCCACCTCCAGGTACTCCTTGAGACACTGAAGCTCATTGCGGTAGATTCTACATTCTTTCAGCTCATTGGCCAGGACTGTGAGTTTCAAAGGACTCAGGCTTGGTTTTTTTCTTCAAAGCGAGTCTGCTATGTAGGGAGGGGTCTTGGCCTGGGGTGAATAGGTGCTGTCTGAAGATGCTGAGCCTTGTGTCTTCATCTCCAACGCTGGTGAGTTCCACAATCTTCACGTCTGCCCGGGCACACAGCAACTTGCAGGATAGGCTGGAAGAGACAGTGCTCAGGATGAACTTGCAATGAGGAGGGAGAGAGTGGGGCAGCCAGGGGAAATCTTTGGCCTGATGGAGAGAGTCAGAGAGATGTAAAGCTTGAAAGTACACAGAGTAACATAAGGTAAGGTTGGCATTAGAGTTATTAATAGTAAATAGTAAACAAGTTGGTGGTAATAAAATACCAAGGCACCCTCAATACAACTATACTTGACTGATTTGCCTACTTATTAAGAATTTGATAGTGCAAAGGTGGACCCTAAAAACAGTTCTTATAAACAAGCAACAAAATAAAATCACACTCCTCTAAAAATTTACCGACAGTGACTAGAGGAGCCCTGAGAGAGTACGTGAACGATTCAATTGGAAAAGGCATGTGTGAAGCTGAAGAATTGTCACTCGTGCAAAATGGCTTTATTTTGGATCTTTTCTTGATTCCATCAACAGCCTTTCCCACTCCTTTGCCTAGTGATAGGATCTACCACATATTATGTGCTTCCCCCAGAGCCTGGCATGGGGCTGAGTGTGCTCTGGGTACTGGTTGTGCCATGTTTGAGGATGTTCTGACATCTTTCAAGGTCTTACAGACCCAGGGAGGCACTGTCTTTCTCAAAGCTAGCTGCGTCCACAGGGTGTACACAGCTTATCTGGACGCACCTGTCATATGCAGACCACAGATACAAGGGTGGGCCCAACCCTCTTTTTTTTTTGGTACCAAGAATTGAACTCAGGGGCATTTGACAACTGAGCCACATCCCCAGCCCTGTTTTGTATTTTACTTACAGACAGGGTCTCACTGAGTTTCTTAGCACCTCCTTTGCTGAGGCTGGCTTTGAACCTGTGATCCTCATCCCTCAGCCTCTGGAGTCGCTGGGATTACAGGCCTGCACCACTGTGCCTAGCGTCCAACCCTCCTTCTTAGCCAGCTTCCACAACCAGTACTTCCCCTGCCCTAAATCAACAAAGAGCCAGGTACCAGACAACTAGGGGCAACCCCCCTGTGTCCCAAGCCCACCAGAAGTATTCATATTAGCCAATCCTGAACTGTTCACATCCTAAGTAATGGGGGTTTCTTTTTATAAAACAGTAATAAAATAGGGGATTCTTTTAAAAAGATATTACCTTCTGACCTGAAATCCCATAAATACCAATCAATTCTTCAATTCCATCTAGCACAAGTATACATGGCTTTAAACTGATGGAGGCAATGAACACTTCTACAAGAAGTGAAAAGGCCAAAATGTTTGAATCTTCATTAAGAAAATCCATTTCAGGCTGCATATCTGCAATAAAGAATTTTCAAATTAGGTGAAAATATTTCCGTCATTGCTAAAATATGTAAATAGGCTGGGGAGGCAGAAGAGAGCAGGGAAAATGAGAGCTTCTCACAGCTGTACAGCTGATACACATATGCACGTGTTAGCTTCAAAAGATTCACCTCCACGGGGGAATGATATTTACCACCAGATGTCCCCAATACATTTTTTAGGATTTTATATACAAATATTTTTGTATGATTCAAAGCAACTGCTCTCATTTTCCAAAATGCAAAAATAGATCATGTTATAAAGAGTCAGAGGGGAAGAGAGAGATCATACAATTTGTGAAGTTTCTGCAGCTCCTTAACACAGGGTATCTGTTTAAGGGGCACGGCCACCACCCTGGGCTCTTCCAGCAATGCATGTATACTTCCCACTGCCTCATCTTTTTGGTCCTAGCCCACTTAAACCTAATGAAACCAATCCTAAATTCTGAACCCCATACCTTGAATTATGAAAATTGCCAGAAAGAACTAAGATATGAACCAGCAAAAAGCAAAAGAAGTCATTTGAGAAGACTAACTTTCAGACAGTGATTAAGTGACCTAGTAGCAGTGACCCCAAATTATAATCAATCACCTAATATTTTAAAAGTAGTTTAATTCATACAACTTCTACCTTGCCTTTATTTTTCAAAAGTAATATTTTCCATAGAAATTTAGGCATCTGGGGGACTATCAAATCAAGTTCCAGAATTAATTAATTAGTTTTTCAGATGCATTAAGATTCTGTTAGTCACTGAGAGAAATTATGTTTAATAAACATTTATTGGTTGCCTATTAGGTGAAGGTTCTGTGCTATATGACATGGGGAAATAAAATGGCCCAAAAAACAAAATCAAGGGAGGGAAAGGGAGGGGGCGGGGGTTAGCAATAATGGTGGAATGTGATGGACATCATTATCCAAAGTACACGTGTATGAAGACATGAATTAGTGTGAACATACTTTATATACAAACAGAGATATGAAAAATTGTATTCTATATGTGTAATAAGAATTGTGATGCGTTCTGCTGTCATGTATTTCAAAAATAAAAGCAATTAAAAAAAAAAGACAAAGTAAAGGGCTTAAGGAAAGTGGGAATGGGTTCTGAACACAGATAGCCAAATTTTAAGACAGAATAGGAGTCTGAAGTCTCCTGGATTTGGATACAGAACCAACACAATGAAGAAAAGTTGAACACTGGGGAATTCAGAGGTGGAAATGAAGGAAGAACACATCATCAAAACAAGGCGCAGGCAAAAGCCTAAAGGTAAGAGAGTACGAGTATTTGAAAAGTAGAAGCTGTTTAGAGCAGCAGCTCTCCACAGGCAGGAATCAAGACATGGGCATCACACACAATGAAGCTTTGCCTCCAGATCTACCTGACTTTCAATGTTTTGTCAGTCAGTCTCCTAAGGGGGAAAAAAACCTTTGCAATCACCTAACCCAGAAACCAACTCCATTTTATCTGTTAATACAAAGCATTTTTTTGGAAAATGACAACCTGACAATATTGCCCATGATGTTTTGAGTCTTATGTACAGTACACCCCTGTCAGTCACCACGCACAGAATGACATTTATTGCTTTCAGGGCGATTTTCCATACAGAGGCGCTGCCTTCTATTGGAACCATGTATGAGCAATTTACATAGTAAGATACATATTGTTTTCTAATAAATTATTCTCTCTATATTTGTTACAGTAGAAAGTTGTATTCATTTGTAAAAAGATTTTTATATCATAAAATGACCATAAAATTACTTGAAATATATATATGACTGTGTGACATAAAGAGGAAAAGGCATCAGAACAGATAGGGTTTGAGCTTGTATTACAAAACAACAACAAAATGTTTTTTTTTCAAGAAAGGGAAGAGGGAAGGTGGGCATGTGGCACATGCCTGTAAACCCAGTGTCTTGGGAGACTAAGGCAGGAGGACTTCAAGTTCAAAGACAGCCTGGGAAACTTAGCAAGACCTGTTTCAAAGTAAAAATTAAAAGGGGTAAGGGTGTAGCTCGATGGTAGAGCATTTGCCTAGCATGTGCAAGGCCCTGGGTTCTGTACCCAGTACGACATGATGGACAAATAAGAAAGGAAGGAAGGTAGAAATTAATTTTGCTGCTTCATCCTTTGAGCATTTTTTTAATCTTTAAAATTATGCACACTGTTAGGATTATAGAATTTAGATGATAGGATTTTAGAGTAGAAGGAGTTCTTGGAATTCATCTAGTTCTGAAGCCCCCTTCTCAAGATGAGAAAACTGGGGCTTAGACAGGCGAAGGGACCTGAACTTACAGATCACCAGGAGATTTCAAAACACTTTTCTCATGCTGCAGTCTGCTTTCAAGCCATGTGTGATCACCATTTCTTGGTATATCTAGCACTCGCAAGAGGGCCCACCAGGGTATGGAACAAAACTGGCATAGAGGTTAAGTTGCAAGACAGACATGAGAGAACCTCAAAAAATACACACAGCCTAATAATCATAAAGCATAACAGCACTACTAATAATCAGCAAAAAAAAATAATAATCCTAAGCAAAAAAAAAAAAAAAAACTCAAAGATGATGCTTGTGGATTTATCTTTGCATAGAAGGAAAGCACATATGGTTGTTTTGTTTTTATTTTTTGAGATTGGGTCTTACTTTGTTGCCCAGGCTGCTCTCAAACTCATGCGCTCAAGTGATCCTCCCGCCTCAGCCTCCCAAGTAGCTAGGACTGACTGCAGGCATGTACCCCCAGGCCTGGCTAACATAAATATAAGCATTTTAAATCACATTTGGGTGATTTTTCAACTAGTTTTCCTCAAAATGATTTTGAAAATAAAGTCAGCATCACTACTATTGAAAAATGATCCTAAGCAGTTCTGGTACTTTTTTTGGCAGGATCAATCTGTCCCTACTAAATGACAATGGTCTGTTGCCTAATTTAAGTGGTAATGTGTGAAATCTTAAAACATCCACTTGTTGACTTACCAACTGACCAATTTGTTCACTTTTTAATGGTGTTTTCTCATCATTCGACATGTATTTATTGAGAACCTTCCGTGTCTACGCCAGGCACTGGGCATGACAATGGCCAATAAAATAGACACAATCAACAAACAGAGCAAGACAAACAATAGGACATATAATGATAGAACCATCTGGAAATCACCTGAGGGACCAAGGAGGGTGAGCTCACAGTATTTGGAAGGAAATTAAAACACAAAGGGACCAGGGCTACCTTGGCTCTCTGGCCAGTGCTGGGGTGTAGGGGAGAGGCACTCATTTGCCCTCTTGCAGAACAGTGACCTTAAATAAGGCAATAAAGGAAGAGAAGAATTCCACTAATCTGGGAAGGGAGGGGCTTTTCAGGAGGAGGGAAGGGAAGGGACAAAGATGTGGAGGCCAGAAAAGTCTGATTTGCTCCCAGGAAACCAACTGGTGGGGCAAAGGGCAAGAGGTGAGGCTGAGAAGTTAGTGCAGCCCAGGGCACAGAGCTTGGCAAGGCCTGCCAAGGATTTCTACCCACTGCACTTCAGCGACTGGGCACAGACTCTGATGACAGCTGGCACTGGGAGAGGACCCAGGAGAAAGAATCCAAAAGAGGGAGATTTTTCCTCTGGTGCCTCAAGGAGTCCAGGTGGCACAGTGGTGAGGACTGGGCAGTTACGGCTCAGCATAAACTGGAGCTTGAACTCCCTCTCTGCCCTCCTGGAGCCGTATTGCCCTGACACTCAGACCTCAGTCCCCCAGTCTGGGATGCTACTGCCACCGTGGCTTGCTGAGGGCATGAATGAGATGCTGATAATGCCCTGGTGCTCAGAAAGTCTTCAGTCTTCTTTTCCCAGGACTGCCATCAGGTTCCATGGAGAGCCGTAGCAAGAAATGCATAAGTAAGAAAGGCCATGATTCCCCTGTGACCTCTGCAAAGCGTGTCACAGAAGGTACACTTGCTGCTGCAAGATAGGTAAGAGGCGTGACAACTGGCACAGGAGGCTCCAGGCAGCTCTCCTCAGCCACATCCTGGCAAGCAGGGGTTGGGGCTGAAGGAGCAGAAATGTGGGCGTCAGGCATGTGCCCCCAGAGTCAGATCGCAGCTCACGCAGGCGCTGCAGTCACAATAGCTGAGCTAGGTCACAATAAACTGTGCATTGCAAAGGATCTATAGGTGCTGCCTTCCTGTGCCTGTCCTCCCAGGTCAGCTGTGTGCGTCTTGGCAGCAGCTCCTCCTCCTGCACCCACACCCACCTCACCCTGGCTTCTTAGAAAAGGAGTCATGCTAATGCCCCGGGGCTGGTGTCACCCTCACCTTCACAGCCTCTGTGGGCTTTGCACGATGGCAGCTTGAATTGCAGTCCTTCCCCTCCCTAAGCTAGCTAATGAGCAGGAGTGTCTTACACTCTCTGCTTCTTTCTCTAGCCCAATAAGGGATAATAAAATCATCATCAAAAATAATAATGGCAGCAGTGTGCCTGGTACCATTTTTAATTCTTTACATGTATTATCTTTTATCCTCACACAGACTTAAGAAATAGGTATTATTGATCCCATTCTCAATTTACAAATAAGAAATCAAGGCCAGGCATGGTGGCACACAACTGTAATCCCAGGAGGATTACAGATTCAGGAGGCTAAGGGATTCAGGAGGCTAAGGCAGGAGGAGCACAATTTGAGGCCAGCCTCAGCAATTTAGGGAAACTGTCTCAAAATAAAAATTTTAAAAAGGGCTGGGGATGCAGCTCAGTGGTAGAGCACCCCTGGGTTCAATTAGGAGGTGTTGGAGGGGAAAGAGAGATAAAAGGGGAAGGGGGAGGAGTAGGAAGAGGAGGAGGAAGGGAAATTAGGACACAGAGAGCTTAAGTAAACTGTTAAGATCACCCAGCTATAATTAACAAGTCATCCAGAAGCACAGCCCCTCCCCTGGGCCTCCTACCATTAATGAGGAAGGTGTTCTTTAGGGGAGAAGAGGCGTCAGTATTCATGGGCTGTTCCTGAATTTATTCTACTGTTGTCTGCTTGCTTGAAAGATAGCAGCTGGTTAATTGAGAGCTTCCAGTATCCCACAACACACCCATTAAAACAGCAATTCACTTTGGGAATGAAATTATAATTGGGTGTGTTCAACTGAGTTTACATCACCAGCCTAGCCAGAGCAAGCACCCTGGGGACACACCAGAATAGGATCAGTGGCCTTCCAAAAGACAAACCTGCTGCTACTGATTGGGCTTTACCCATTTACATGCCCACCCAACTGTAGGAAACTCAGCCACCCAATCCACCCCACTCACTCAGATAAACCTACCACATGCATAGAAAGAGACCCAAATACGTGACCCTCAGGCAAAGATGATACACACCCATCCAGACTCACCCTGTGGCACCCACATATTCACTCAGGACCCAGAAGCTCCTGCACGAATAGGCAAAGTCAGACACATGCAGACGTGAGTGCACACAGTACCTACGAAGAGGAAGAGCTGGTACCCACACTTCCCGGGGGACCAACGGGCACTGAGCTAAGCCTCTGGATCACTCACACTTGATCTTAGTTAACCCTCTCACCTCTGAGCAAGGCACACACTCTTTTTTATCATCCACTTATTACAAATAGGGGAACTGAGCCAGAGGGTTTTACAATAACTCACCTAGGGCCACAAGCCAGGAAGCAGTGGAGCAGGGCTTGAATGTAGGTAGTCAGGCTCCTCAACTGCTCCCAGAACAGAACAAGGCACCACCCTGACCCCACATGATTGCCATCACGGTGGGGTGTGGGGGGGGGCACACCTTGTACCTCCCAAGCAGAACGTGACTTGCCTGCAAACCTGCTTCCCTCCCAGTCAACAGCTCTGCCATCCGTCTAGTCTCCTAAGGCCGAGAGCTGGGAGTTACTTGCAGTTCCTCTTTCCTTCAGTCCTCCAGCCCACTCCTCAGCACGGGAGCCCACCCCTCCACCTCCACTGTCCTGGCCCAGCCAGCACGCTCTTGCAACCGCTCCATAGCCTCCCGCCTCCACGCCTGCTCCCTGCGTCCATCTTCCACACAATGAAATCATGTCATTCCCCCACTTAAATTCCCCCAGTGGCCTCTCATTTTACTGAACAGAATCCGCATCTAACATTCTGGCCTACAAACCCCAAGGTGCAGTGGCCGACCCTATCCCCTGCTTCACCTGACAGAGGCACCTTGCGGACATGGCTTTCTGGCCACACTAGCCACTTTCCCTCTCTAAATCAGCAAACTGTGTTTCCGGCTTAGACACTGTAGTATTAGCTTAGCTTTTCACTCCACCTGGAATGTTCTTTCTCCTGGTCTCCACCTGGCTGGCTCCTTCTTGTCAATGAGCTGTCCCCAGAGAGTGTGGCAGAGGAGATGGCTTCCTGTCCCTCAAGCTTCATGCTGCCCCTTTTGTAGGGAGGGATCTGCTTTCTCTACCTGCTTGATTCCTCACTGGCCAAACTGTTGCCAGGAGACCCGAGGTGGAGCTGGTACATATTTCTTCCAGGTTGACACTTGAGGGAACAGGTCTCCTATCCTACACGTTCCCCTTTCCCTTTAGCAGAAAGCAAAGGACTCTGAGGCTCTGGGAGTGACACAGCTTCTAGATGGAAAGAAAACTGTGTCCTCAAATCACCACATAGAAGAAAGCTACTTGTTATCTAACCAGGAGCCACAAACTAGACTGTTACATGAATAAGAAATAACCTTCCATTTGAGAAGCCGCTGCAATGGGACTCAGCTGATACAGCAGTTGGAGCTACCCCACCACAGAGACACAGCCCAACTTCCCACTCAGGAGCCACCCTGTCCCCTCATCACATCATTCGGCATGGCATTAATCATATATATTTTTTTTAATATTTATTTATTTATTTTAGTTTTCGGCGGACACAACATCTTTGTTTGTATGTGGTGCTGAGGATCGAACCCGGGCCGCACGCATGCCAGGCGAGCACGCTACCGCTTGAGCCACATCCCCAGCCCCATTAATCATATTTGATATGTTACTCATTTACTTGATATCTGCCTTTCCCAACTGGAACATTATATCCCTGGGAGCCATGACCTTGTTCACCTGATTTACTCCTATATTCCCAGAACCCAAAAAAACGTCTTGTACAGAACAGAAAACCAGTAAATACTCTGTAATGAATGAATGAATAAATAAAGATGCTCAGCACACGGTTACTGAAATTGAGCAGGAGGAACAGTGGTTGTCAGGCATGTCCACCTAGGAGCCTGGCACTTGTCTCCTGTGCAAAGCTACTCCAGGAAGAGTACCCACCACTCCCTCCTCTCTCTTCTAGTGTTTATGTAAATGTTCTTTTATCCTATTCTCTGAGACACTACACACACACACACACACACACACACACACACAGAGGCTGCCTGCCTATTTTTTTATTTTTTTTTGCTTTTTCTGACTAAATACTTCTAACTTCTACATTTTTATTTAGTTACTTAGTTAATTCTTTGTCCTAATCCCTCCCTGGTAACCTGAGAACTCCATGGGGTAAGGGCTCTAGCCTGCTTTCTTCATGGTAGTGCCTGGCACACAGAGGTACTCAATAAACATTTAGGGAGGGAAGGGAGTGAGAGGGAGCAGAGAGCGAGAGATAAGGAGGCTAAGAGGGAAGAGGCGGGCAGATACATGGGTGGGACAATGTGGGGTTTACAGCAGAACAAGGGAGCACCAGGCGCATGAGCAGAAGAGGCATTTTCTGAATGAACATTGGGAGTCTGATTCTATTACTGTGGTTCGTGTGCTGTAGCTCTGTGATGAAGTAGTGGATCACGGACATGATGTCACTGCTTTCACAGGTGCTTCCCACAAAATGAGGGATGATCGATATGCTCGGATACTTGTTTTTGAAATAATTCACGAAGTTGGCAATCAGGGTGGACTTCCCGCAACCACGTTCTCCAGACAAGAGCAAAATAGACTTGAAAGCTGGAAGAGAATTTATTCTGAAAAATAAAGAGATAAAATGTAGTCAAGAACATTCACCAAGGAATAGAGGAGGGAAGACATCTTCTGTAGACATTTGACTCCAAGAGATAAGAATGTTAGCCTCAGCTGGTTTCAAAGAAGTCTTTCATCCTCTGGGCTTTGGCTTTGACCTATATAAAATTAGAGGAGTAGATGTTGGGTGGGCAGCCTTCCCTTCCCCCTCCCCTTTCATGGCAGCTGTGGCTAGGGACTTTCCACCTGGCTGAGGAGATGCGAAATGGCCATTCAGAAGCTGACATGGCAACAGACCCCAACCACCACCGGTTCCCGCAGCTGAAGCAATCGCCCTATCAACTCACATCAGCTCTGACCAACCAGCAACAGACATGATGCCCCTGAACCCAGCTCGGCCAACCTGCTGTGGGTAGCTGCGATTTAGATGGCCTGGGCCTTCCCACCTCCAGCTTCCCTTATTAGCACTGCTCTTGCCTTTCCCACCAACAACTTCCCCGGCCCTCACCCTTTTGTGGACCGGTGAGCCTTGCTCAGGAGCGCCCCCAATAAACACTCTTTTGGTACCTCATTCTTGTTCCGTGGTTCCTGATCTGGCATGCCCTTTCGGCTAACAGTAGAGAGACAGTAACTTCGGAAGGCCTTTGTAGCCACACATATCCTACGGTTGTCCAGTATGAACTCAAGGTTACGTCAAGGACCCCAAGGCTACAGCCCCAGTCTATTGCCCTCATGCCTGCCTGCTCATTCCCCTATCACCAGGCTAGTCCTTGGTACATCACTATATCAGAAGAGAATAAAAAACTGAAGCACTCATACACCAAGAATTCCCATAAATCCCAATGATCACGAAATTAGAAATTCAACTCAATTATCATCATCGTTAGTGATGCTCTGAGAAGTAGCCTGCTTCTCCACCAGGGGATGTTAGCTAGTTGTACTATACAAATATTTTATCTTTGAACTGACAGAAGCATAATAAAACTTGTTTTGTTGCTTTATTTTCTAGTGAAAACCTTCTGGATATGCAGAAGATTCTCAGGTCCATGACTATCACAACATAGAGATTCTAGTGTTGTTCCTTACAATTATGATTCAGTAAGTATGTGTCTAGTGATTTTTTTTTCATTGATGGGAGTTATTAGATATGGAAAATGACAAACTCCCAAAATAGTGAGGCCTGAGAAAAGGGGAGTGAGATAGAAAGCCAGACATTGACAGCATTGACCCTTTCCCAGTATATTCTTTCCTGATGATAAAACAAACCCTGGGGAAGAGGTGCCCATCAAACCTAAAAAGGCAGTCTCTGGAAGAGGCCAAAGCATTAATCCTTCCCTAAATAAATCCTTTATAGATACCAACCACTGACCCCAGGCCCTCCATCCAGTCCAGTAAGATGAATCCCAGAGACCGAGTGCTGACCCCAGACTCCCTCCCATTTGGCCCAGTAAAATAGACCTCAAATTCCTGAGTGTCCAAGCTGACACACTCATTAAGTCACCTCTCAATATAACCTACATAAACCCAGTTCCCTCCTTTGTTTGGTGGCTCAAGTGGAAAATGAGCCACCAAATTTTCATCACCCCATTCCTGCAGGAAACTCCATTCCTGAAGGTTGAAATAATCCATGAAGTTTGAATCCAGCTTGGTTCTTTTGTGCTAACAGGAGTACCATGAAGAGGACTGTTCCCAGGATTATTTGATTCACTATTGGATATTTAGTGACTAGCGCAGGACATGACCATATATTGTTGAACAAGTCAATGAATTAAATGCCATAAAGCTGAATTCAGATTCAGCAAAGCAAGAGGATCAGTTCGAAGACTCACTAACATAGAAACCCTAAAGCCAGGTCATTAAATAGTTATTTCTTAAGAAGTCCATCTCCATTAATATAAATTAGGAATGAATGTTTTATTGCTTAAATTGTTTTGCCAGCAAATTTGAGTAGTGGGATTTGATTGTGTGTCCTACCTTTGCCCTCTGCTCAGTCTAACCTCAACCAATCAGCTAGAGCAAGCCAGACAAAACATTTCACATAGGTGGGTGATTGCTCTGCTTGAAAGCAGCAAAAGTCCAAGTCCGTCCAATGAACAGTGCGGCCAGAAAGACCCATCCAGTATCTCTCCAGCCTCTTCCACTGCCACTCTCTCTGCAACTTTGACTTCCTGTGGCTGCTGGCCTCCTTGCTATTTGCTCCAGCCTCGGGGCCTCTTCCTCTATCTGGAAGATCCTTCCAATCCATATCCACAGGGCCTGCTTCCTCACCTCTTTCTAGTAGTTATCCCAAATCGCCTTGTCACTGAGGGCTTCCCTCAGCCAACCAGGTGGCCCATTTCTCTTCAACATTTCCTTGAAGGCACTTGAAGGCATCTAAAGCTCTGTTCTTATTGCAGTATCAAAAGCTCAGGAAAATCATATTAAAAGCTCTCTTAAACTTCCATAATTAGAGCTGGAGATGTAGTTCAGCTACATGTTTTGCATATCTGTTATGTTCATTGCCTGGGTCCACAATGCAGACCTCGATGGGGGCAAAGATTTCTGTTGCTTTTGTTCCCTGTATTTAAAACAATACTTGGCACAGAGCAGGTAAAAATAAATTAACAAGAAATGCAAATCTGATGCATCGGCATACCTACGGATAGGGTCTTAATCACTACTTCTCAAGAAAAATGAAAACACTGCAAAACAATCTGTGGCTCCTTTTCAAAATGAGAACCCTGTTGGTCTATCTGGTTGTCAATGAAGACACTGCTTTGACAAGTGAATAAAACCACACTCCTCTTCTATTGACCCTTACACACTATTCAGGAACACACAGAACGGAACATTGTTCCTGAATAGCAAAGCAAGCAAAAGCTCTGCATGTTTTCACATAACTCATCTAAAAGGACTTATTTAATTGTTGTATCTTGTTGGGCCCAACAATTTAAGTTGTTCATTTGCAATAAAATTTACTAGATTTCTCATCCACACTAAAATGCTTAAAATTATAAACTAAGTGATAAATAATCCACAAACCAAAAAATTCCTTGTTTTAAAGTGAACATTTCAGTGATTTTATTATATTCACAAATATGTCACTCTTTAATTCCAGAACCTCTACACCCATTAAGGATCATCATCCTAGGGCTGGGGATGTGGCTCAAGCGGTAGCGCGCTCGCCTGGCATGCGTGCGGCCCGGGTTCGATACTCAGCACCACATACCCACAAAGATGTTGTGTCCGCCGAGAACTAAAAATAAATAAATTAAAAAATAAAAATAAAAATAAATAAATAAATAAATAAATAAAGGATCATCATCCATTTCCTTCACTACCCTCATCCCCTGGCAGTCACTTAGCCAACTGTTTCTACAGGTTTGTCTCTTCAAGCTTCACATTTACAACACATAATGGGGCTGGGGTTGTGGCTCAGTGGCAGAGCGCTCACCTAGCACGTGCAAGGCCCTGGGTTCCATCCTCAGCACCACATAAAAATAAATAAATAAATAATATTGTGTCCAACTAAAATCTAAACATTAAAAAACACATGCACACACACACATAACCAGTGTGCTTTTCCTGCAGTCTTAAAAATACTGATTGAGGACTGGGGTTGTAGCTCAGTGGCAGAGCGCTTGCCTTGCACATGTGCGGCACTGGGTTTGATCCTCAGCACCACATAAAAATAAATAAATAAAATAAAGGTATTATGTCCATGTATAACTAAAGAAAGATTTTAAAAAAAAATAGTGTGGCTCAGTGGTGCAGCGCTTAACTAGCATGGGTGAGGCCCTGGGTTCTATCCTCAGCACCACATAAAAATAAATAAAGGTATTGTATCCAAATACAACTAAAAAAAATAATTTTTTTTAAAATAGTGATTGAATATTATGATGTAATATTAAGTCAAATAAAAAACAATAAATAAATAAAAACAATAAAGTCAAATAAATAATAAACAAAAAACTTCCTTTTGGCGTAATAAGTCACTTCCTCTTGGCATGAGTTCCCAGAAGCACAAAAATGTTGGTAGCTCTGAATGGACTTCAGTGGTGTGCAGCTGAGCCTGGGAGGATGATGGCAGAGAGCCCCTCACCATCCCAGCTACTGTGGGCTTATTTCAAACCATAAAAAGTGTACAGATAAAATGAGACCTGTGCTAAGAGCTGGAGGATGAGGATGAAAAAAGAAGACTATCCTAGGAACCTCCCTGCTTTCTAGGAATAGACCCTGAGGGACTCATAGACAATGCCAGTTTTCTTACATTGCCTTAGCTTCACAATGCCTATGGGTGGTAAAGGTGTGTCACCACCCAGAGTGGAAAGAGACATGCAGGTCTGATTATAGAAGACACTGGATAAACCAATGAAGGAGTGCATACATGGGGAACGATAACTTGATTCCTTACACATAAACATAAATAATGATATGTCCCATATCATTTTGATAAGTTCTGGTGAATATCTGAATGTAAATGTAATAATGATACACATGGAAGCCCTAAATTACATACTACTATACAAATGCAATATACATATTCTCCATTTTAGTTTCTTCTCCTTAAAGCCATTTCATTGTTCTTAGAATTACTTAGATCAATTTTGATGTATGAGAGAGAAAAGAAGGTAGGTGCTCTGCCTTCCAGCAGTTTATCATCTTCTTAAGGACACTGGAAGAAAGTATGTGAAAAACCAGAAAAGCTTTGCAAAAGCAGGGGGTACCTGATAAGGAAATCTAACCCAGGGTTAGCCTTTCTGGGGTCTCTCTTATAGGATGGGATGTCCACAGAATGGGGGAAGTGGGAGTGGACACTCTAAATTTGGAGGAATCACATTTACCAAAGCCAGGCTGTTTTGTTTGAACCCCATAAAGAAGGATTTGGATTTCTTGACATCTTACCTGAGAACAGAGACTAAATTAGAATCTGCTGCTGCATTTTTTAAGTCAAGTCCCTCATCCTTTAAGACAAATTGTTCCAAGATTTCAAAGATCCTGTTTGACTCCTTGGAAGAAACAAACGCTTGCTTGCACTTCTCAATAAACTCTTCATGATAGAAACATTCTAAGCTGTGCCTGTAGTCTTTATAATCAAAGAAATAAGTTTTAAGATCTTAGAATTATAGTTTTACATTTTCAATTGCACATGCTTTCTATAAATGCTCAATAAGGAATGTGCTCTCTGTATCTAGATCACTTTCTTTCCATGGTGGTGCCATATTTCACAGCCCATTCTGAATGTTAATGAAAGAAAACAACAGGGGTATGTCTGTGTGTCTACACATGGCAAAGCTTAGAGGAGTGCAGTATATTTCTAGGGCAAGATGCCCTAAAACAGATGACACCCATGGGTACAGCTGCAGCTCTGCCATTGGGCAGGTAGGTCCCTTAAACTCTAATAAGACGTAGAGTCAGACGATTGGATGATGTCTGGGTCCCTTGAGTTCCTATTTACTGTAAATCTAAAACCACTGCCTAATTCAAGTCAGGGGGGTTCTGGGTTGCTAAAATGCCCTTCTGTCTCTGGAGGGTGAAGGCTATTATCAATGTACATATAGGGGGAAAAAAACATAAAATAGTCTGGTAGGTTTCTAAGATACCCACCCACCTTTTGACTCCTTATTAACTTGTCTGCCCTGTGGTTCAGGTTAGTGCCAGGACAGACCTGAAGACCATAGGTCAGCTTCATGTTTCAAAATTTTTAACAGAATTTGGGATGATTGAGCTGAACTTGAACCTCACCCACTAAAGTGAGGTATCTGGAAGATCAAGTATCTCTAAGAATCAAGAGTATAAACTGATAGCAATAGCTCTACATTGTCTTATAACTACTAACTGTACAAATGGTTTATTGCTATCCTAGCTGTAGACTGTGAGATTTTGGAGGTTACCTAAATAATTTAAAGGGTATCATAGATCCAAAAGAGAATTTAGCACTTCCTTTCAGAGAATTTTTTCATAATCCACCCATTGTGTACCTTCTAATTTAGATATTTAGCCCACATACAACCCTTCAAGAATAAAATATAAAACAAGCTAACTTTTCAATAAGATCAAAAATTAAAGAGGATTGTGAGTTCAAAGCCATCCTCAGCAAAAGAGAGGCACTAAGCAACCCAGTGAGACGCTGTCTCTAAATAAAATACAAAAGAGGGGCTAGGGATGTGACTCAGTGGTCGAGTGCCCAAGTTCAATCCCTGGTACAAAAAAAAAGAATACTATGGAGAAATAAGATGAACTTAACCCAAGTACACAGAAAGGCTTGATTCTTGTATGAATTAGTGAATATTAATCAATGGATGTGATCCAGATTACGATGAGTAAAATACTATTACCATTACAGACTTCAGCCAGATGTCCATGTTGTTCTGGAACCCATTTGATTATTCACTCTTATTGGCTATTTATTCTGTGACTAATGAGCCAGGCACTGTTTTTAGGTGCTTCACATGTGTCATTACTCGTAAGCAGATTCTTGTCCATCTATTTTATAAAAGAAACTAAGGCTTACCAGTATTAAGTAATTTTCTCAAACTCACACAGCTTGGAACTGAAAAATCCAGGATTCTAAGACATGCCTGGAGTCAGATTCTAAAAACTTCATGCCTATAGTAAATATTTAAGATATCTTTAGGCTGCCCAACATCACTGACTCTACACTAGTTTCAGTAACAGCACTAGATCCACCATCCCAAATCTCAATTCATGTTATTAAGTTCATGACTCCATGTGCATTCCAGAGGCAGTCTATGATCAAGGATTAATTATCAGACTATCACATTTTCTTGGCACCCATGATTGAGGTTAAATACAAGCACATGGCCCAGGTTAGACCAAGAATGGCTCAGTGCTAGGAACTGAGCCAATTCTGCTGAACTTGAACCTGGAGTGCTACAGTCAACTTCCTTCTATGAGGGAGAAGCCAAGGAATTGAGCCAACATCAGAACAACAGAGCCAGGATGAGAAACCAAAAGATCAGAGCCTAGTGACATCATCTGAGCCACTAGTTGAAGCCTGAGCAGAACCAGACTGAATCCTGGGCTTTGCAATTATATTAGTTATAAGGTCCCTTTTTGTTGATGCCAGTTGGAGTCTCTTGCAACCAAAAGCTTTGTGACTGATAACAGTGTTTTTCCCCCAGGGTCCAGAATGATTTGGCTTATAGGCAGATTCACCTGGTTACCAAGGGTGAGATTTCTTTCTTTTTTTTTTAATATTTATTTTTTAGTTGTAGTTGCACACAATATCTTTACTTATTTATTTATCTTTATGTGGTGCTGAGGATCGAACCCAGGGCCTCGCACATACTAGGTGAGCACTTTGCCGCTGAGCTACAGTCCCAACCCAAGGGTGAGATTTCAACACCACCCCCAGCACTGAATTTGAATGACCTATGTGGGCCAATATTCTGTGACTTACCTCCTATCCATCTGCTCATATGATAAGGACTGTTGCCTGCCTGATCCCCCAAAACATTTGAGGATGTACCATCTACCACCACTTTATCTCCCTACATTAATTAGGCCCTTACATCAGTAATTCATAACCTTTTGGGGTCATGGAATCTTTTGAGATTTTGAGAATCTGATCAAAGACACAGGTCATCTTCTCGCCTCCCCCCAAAATACACATGCATATAAAAATCCTATTTTTAGTGTTATTTTAAGGATGCCTCATATCCCTCCTGAGGTTTCTCTAGATGCAGATTCTCTGCTATACCTTGACATTGCTCTTCCTGTTCTATCTTGGCACACGTCCTCAAGACACCATTTTCAAAAATAAAGTTAATCAAGGGCTGGGATTGTGGCTCAGTGGTAGAGCGCTCGCCTAGCACAGGCGGGACCCGGGTTCGATCCTCAGCACCACATAAAAATAAAGGCATTGTTTAAAAAAAAATAAAAATAAAGTTAATCATTTCATTTAGAAGCAATCTAATATGAGGTAGTGCTTCATCAAACTTCAGCACCCATACAATCTCCTGATCATCATGTTAAAATGCAAATTTTAATTCAGTAGACCTAAAATGGTACCTGAGATTCTGCATTTCTATCAATCTCCCAGGGTTGACAGTTCATGGATTACACGCTGAAGAGTATAGATAAAGAAGAACAGGCATGGATCTTAGAATCAGAGAGATGTGGGTTCAAATCTTGGATTGGTCATTTATGTGATATGGGCAAGTCATTTGACCACTATATATAGCAGGTTTCATTTGCTCATCTGCAAAACCAGAATTATTATTCCTGCCTTGCAGAGGTAAACTTTAAGGATGAAATGTGATTATATACACAAACCACCAACTAATGAAAGCTCTCTTTCCTTTGACTCAGGGTTTCTCCACGTTCACATTGTTGACATTTTAGGCTGGATACATGTTTATTCTGGAGGGCTGTCCTGTTCACTGGAGAATGGTTAGCACCCCTCGCCTCTACCTACTAGAGGCCAGTATCTCTCCCCCAATTAGGACCACCAAAAATGTCTCCAGATAAGATCAAATGTCTGGCAGGGAGGGGACAAAATTGGCAATAGTCAAGAACTTCTGCTCTAGATCTACACATTAACTGCCAGATATTCTGGGTCTTCTCTGAGCTCTTTAACTTCCTAACTATTCTTCCATGACCCATCATTAGCTCCCATTTTCAGTTTCAAAAATCTTCAAAATTAAAAAATAGGGCTGGGGTTATAGCTCAGTCACAGAACACTTGCCTCGCACGTGTGAGACACTGGGTTGGATCTTCAGCACCACGCAAAAATAAATAAACAAAATAAAGATATTGTACTCATATATAACTAAAAAATATTTTTTTTAAAATGAAAAAATATATATTGCATAAAATGGATAATATTAAATGCTTAAGGAATGTTTTCAATCATTTAAAAAATTTTTTCCTAGGAAGACATACAAAACATTAACCTGTGTTAATCACATTCACTCACCTATATTTTTGATCATTAAAGTGACTGGGTTAAGTTTTTCTATCACAAACAACCAGTCCTTGAAAACCAGTTCCCCCAACTCTTGGAGATCTTTATAAAATCTGATGGGAAGCCCTTTACTAATGATCTTGGCCTTAAGTCTTCCAATCTTCAATTTTTCCTCTTCATTCACCAGAGCACCTGAGGACAGACTCTCCTCCTCTTCCCCACTTAATATCTTCAGCAGCGTGGTCCTAGTCCTGAAATAAAAATATTGAAATTGTGACTGGTTCCAAAATGCTGCCTGGGTGATCTCAAACTCCATCAGGCTGCAGTTGGGAGTCTCTAGGACCCAAGGATAACCATTTTTTGCAGCAACATAAAGATTCTGTTCTGGTTTGGATAAATTTGATAGGTCTTTTGCTTTGGAGAACATGAAAGGTGAGTGGTCAGGAAGGAAGTCCCCATAGGTCTGACCCAACATGCAGATGAAGAAGGGAAAGCAGCTGTTCACATAGTCAAGACAGAGCTTCAGCTGCTGGGAGAGGAGACAGCAACCCTGTCTATACAAGTTGGCCGGCAAGGACTTCTGGGCCTTCAAGACCGACCACCTCAGGTCCACAGGTTTGAAGTATGTACCCCGGGAATTGCAGAGTTCATTAAGCTGAGGGAAGATGTTGGTTGCCAAAAAGTTCCTCTCTTCTTGAAAATCATTCAGAGTGGAGCAGATGTAAGGCCGAATGGGCGTCTGGGGCTTTACATTGAATTGGGCATCTCTTTCTACATTCTCATTTGCCTTCTGGTTCATTTTCCTTTGCTCGGGGAGGATATCACATTCAAATCAGGACAGTTTGCATCCTGGGGCGGCCTCCAGCCCTCACTGCTCTTAGATCTTTCTCCTAATGATGTTTGCTAGAAAAAGATGGCAATCTTTCCCCAAGGTAGTTCGTGAGGATCATCATTTGAGGATGAGAGATGCCTACCATTTGAAGGTCAGGAAAAAAAATCTTGATTGTTAGGACTGAAAAAGAAAAAACATTCATTTTAGAGTTCCAAGTAGCTCCTATCTCCCCACTTCCCCGTAAGCTCTTACTAAAGAACTGAGCACAACAAGATGAGAGGGTGCTGACACAGGCCTCCCTCCCCCCAGTCTCCCATTCACCTCCCCAGGGGTTCTTCACCTAACTGCTACTTTTGCCCCATATGTTAAAGGAAGAGAAGTCCAGAAAAGGAGCCTAATGTGTTTAGGAGCAGAATAAACCAAGGAAGATTCATGACTGTGACCAGAAGCAAGAACGAAAACAGGTATAAAGTTGAAGTCAGCACAGGAAAAACAAATCAAAAGTATCAAGACCAAGAATGTGGCTGGCAGCTGAGAGGAAGTCTGACTCCAGGAACCCGTGATTTTTTTTTTTTTTAATCTTAAATTTTACAGGCTCACACAACATTCCATTCACCTACATGAGCTAGAATTTAATTCCACTGAGTTAATGGAAAAACACACAGCCTCTAACAACATCATTATGCTTGCGAGATGTTTAAAAAAAAAAAAACAAGATAAAGAAAACTACCTGGTTTTATAAGCTTTTCCTTGGTACAACTCATTTCCATACCAAATGTTGCTTTTCTGGTTATGTTTGTTGCTTTTACTTGTGCAAGAACACATGATGTTATAAGCATTTGGCAATTTTTTAAAAAGCACAGTACTGTTTTTAAAAATGTTAACCCTAGGGCTGGGGTCGTGGCTCAGTGCTAGAGGGTTTGCCTAGCATGTGTGAGGCACTGGGTTTGATCCCCGGCACCACATAAAAATTAAAAGAAAAGGAAAAAAAAAAAGGTATTGTGTCCATCTACGACTTAAAAAAAAACAAAAAAAGTATTAACCCTAGCCAGGCACAGTGGCATATGCCTGTAATCCTAGGGGCTTGGGAGGCTGATACAAGAGGATCACAAGTTCAAAGCCAGCCTCAGCAACAGGGAGGCACTAAGCAACTCAGTGAAACTCTGTCTCTAAATAAAATACAAAATAGGGGTGGGGATGTGGTTGAGTGCCCCTGCGTTCAATCCCAGGTATCAAAAAAAAGCATTAACCCTTTTGCATTGAATTGTCTCAACAATCCTATGACAGAAAATAACAGCATTCCTACTTTATAGATGAAGAAACAAAAAGTTCAAGCAGGATAAGCAACAGGTCCAAAGTCATTCAGGTAGAAATGGAGAGCCAGGATCTTAACCCAGCTCAGTCTGACTCCAGAACATGAACATGATAATGCCATCATATGACAGAGATAAGACTCTGTCATGAAAATCCATAAACTCATTTTTTGGAAATGGGGCAGAAAACCCTATCCTATGAGTAATATTATAATAAATAGGTGACAATTCAGAAAAAAAAAATAATTTTAAAACACAATCTTACACCATTTTACCAAAAAAGCTCTAAAAGATGACAGAATAAACATCATGGGTTTTTTTTAATAGACCTCTCACTATCATGTAGGAAACTGGAGATAGGTTATTGGCCCTTGCAAAAAGTCACCTTCTGCCATGGTGGTACACACCAGTAATCCTAGCTATTTGGGAGGCCAAGGCAGGAAGATCATAAGTTCAAAGCTAGCCTCAGGAATTTAGTGAGTCCCTAAACAGCTTATTGAGACCTCCTCTCAAATTTAAAAAAAATAATAATAAAATTAAAACTAAAAAAGGGCTGGGGATGCAGTTCAGTGAAAAGCACCCTGGGTTACATTCTCATTACCAAGAAAAAAAAATTATCAGAAGAAAAAAATCAGTGAACTTGAAAACGTAAGAACAAAAAATATGTAAACTGAAGTACATTTCACATACCAAACAAAAATACCAAAAGAAACCAAGTAAAGCCTCAATAATGAGGGGCAATATCAAGTGGTTCTCAACTTGGAGACCCAGAAGGAGGGGAGAAAGAGGAAAGGACAGAAAAACAATACTTGAAGAAACAACTGCTAAAAAAAGTGCCGAACATTATGAAAACTGTGCACCCATGGATTCTACAAAGCTCAATTCTAAGCAGAATAAATGTAAAATCATGCAAAAGAACACCACAATTGAAGGCCTATAAAAAGCAGTGATTTTTAAAAATTTTTTAGTGTTGATGGACCTTTATTTTATTCATGTTTTTATATGCAGTGCTGAGAATTGAACCCAGTGACTCGCACATGTGAGGCAAGCGCTCTACCACTGAGCCACAACCCCAGTCCCAAAAAGCAGTGATTTTAAAAAATCTATAAAACAGCAAGACAAAACAAAGCCATGCTATCTAGGGACTTCTATGGATCCAGGCTGATAATGGAAAACTCTTAACAGGCCCTTGGCCTCAGCAGTGCATAAAGTGCCAGGCTTCACCTTGCTCCTCCCATGCAATAAAAGGCTTAAACCCTGAAAATTCTAGATATTTATAGACTCTGGGAGATTCTGTTGAGAAGGCCTTGGTAGATTCCCGCAGGAAAGCAAGACAAACTTCCGTGCTTCCCTCCTGGGGGCCCACAGCCACACCCCAGATCTGCAGGTCTCAGAGATCTTCATCCTAACTGGGGAAATAATAAAGTATACCAAAAGCCTCTGGGGTGTTTCCTTTCTTCCTTGGGATGCAGAAATCCAAAAGATTGCTCCAACCACCCTAATAATGAGAACAACTATAAAATTAAAAATTTTCTGGAGCTGATCAGAGACCTGAGGTCCTAAGGTAAACAAGTAACTTGGAATCAAAAGAGGGACAGGTCCCTTCAAGGACAGTTGGGACACAAACTGGTGGTGGAGCATAGGAGAAAAGCTACCGTAAAATCAAGTAAGAAAACATCAACAAAAAAAAATTTTAATTTCTAAGGAATTAAAGGCCAAGAGTGGGCTAGTCCAAGGGTGTGGCATAGCAGGAGTCCATATGTAGGGAAGCTCACAGGCTCTGTCCCATGAGAGAAAAAAAAACTAAGGACAAGATAGGAGACCAGACGGAGCACCAGGCCCATAGGAAGTGATTGGCAGGTGCTGTGGAACAGCAAGAACCCTGCTCACATCCCCAGACCTCTCCTTACACAAAGCATAAGCCAATGGGAGAAGAGCACAGTTTCTGGAACCACTGCCAACTGCAACTGGGGAAAGAGAGAGGGAAAAGTCCTCTAACCCTTGGGGAGAAGCAGGAAACCATCTTGAGCTCAGAACACGGTGCTGATGCCAAGAGATTTAACACGCCTCCCAGAGCGGCAGGAGAACACACACAGAGTTGGGATACCTGGGGGAGGCGGGCAGAAACCCTGAAAAGAGCCTTCCCCCCAGCGCCAAAGTACTCTGGCCAGTCTCACCCAGAGAGGCCAAAGACAATAGTGAGCGCCCCCTCCAGCTGGTGGAGTCAGCACCAAGTAACCCCAAACAGCAGTCTACCAGAGCAGGAGGAAGACCAGGAGCTCAGAGCGGGGACTGGGCAAGGTGAACCTGGGGAGAGCTGGAAGCGAAGAGCTGACTGCAGCACTGGAGGAATCTGAGGCCTCAGCTGGATGGAAGGTCTCAACGGGACAATGAAAGCTAAACCGGATCAATCCTAACAGCATTGACTCAACTCTCACACTCACAGATTGATCAAAACAAGACCCAGGGATTAATATAATCTATCTTACTGTATTAGTCACCTTTGCATTGCTGTGACCAAAATACCAGACAAGAACAACTTACAGGAGGAAGTTTATTTTGGGCTCACAATTTTGGAGATTCGGTCCATAGTCGACTGACTAACTCCACTGCTCTCCACCGGAGGGAAGGCAGAACATCAGGGCAGGAGGGCCCAGCAGAAGGAAGCTACTCCACTCATGGCAGGGAGGAAGCAGAGAACGTGGGGGGAAGCAACCACTGGGAAGCTGCGCCCCTCCAGGACATATCCCCAGGGACACCTCCTCCAGCCATGCCCCACCTGCCTACAATTACCACCCACTTAGTACATCCAAACTAGGATGGACCAATTTGGTTACGTTCTCGTAATCTAATCACTGCACCTCTGAATATTCCTGCATTAACACGAGCTTTTGAGAGACACCTCATATCCAAACTGTAACACTGAGCCTCAACTAGTTCTAATACAATGTCTAGATTTTAATTTAAAAATCATGGACATACAAATATGCTATAAGAAAACAAATCCATCAGTGCCAAGTAGGGTGGCACATGCACGTAACCCCAGCTACTTGGGAAGCTGAGGCAGGAGGATCATAAGTTTAAGACTAGCCTCAGCACCTTAGCAAAATCCTGTCTCAAAATAATATTTTAAAAACTGGGAATATTGCTCAGTGGTAGAGCACTTCCCCAGCACATATGGGGCCCTAGTTCAATCCCAGTACAGAAAAAAAAACACAAAATATCCATATTCAATAGATATATCGATCCACAGAACCATACTCAGACATGATCCAGATGTTGACCCTTTCAGACAAGTTTTGAGTAGCTATGATTAAAAGGTTTTTAAAAATCTATGAAAAAGATGTAACACATGCATAAATAGATGTAAATTTTCAGTAAAAAGATGGAAACTATGAAAGAGAATAAAATGGAAATACTAGCCAGGCACTGTGGCACATGCCTATAAGGTCAGCGGCTCACCAGGCTGAGTCAGGGGGATTCCAAGTTCAAGGCCAGTCTCAGAAACTTAGAGGCCCTGTCGCAAAATAAAAAAATAAAAAAATAAAAAGTGCTGGGATATAGCTCAGTACTAGAGCACTCCAATTCTCAGTATTACTCCCCCCACACACACAAAAAAGGATATACCAGAAAGAAAAAAAACATGTCAGAGATAAAGAATTCCTTCATTAACCTTATTTAAAGACTAAATACAGTAGAAGAAAGAATCAGTGAGCACACCGATTTGAAGAAAAAGCAGCTAAGAATTTCCCCAAAATAATGAGAGACATCAAACCACCAACCTAAGTATCTCAGATAAACTTGAGCAATATGAACACTCAAAAAATAAATAAAAAGAGGAAAATAAATAAAACACCTAGACAACATCACACAGAGAAAAAAAATTACAGAGGATTTATTATAAGACTACACAAGCTCTAAGATAAGTGAGCAATTTATTTAAAGTACAACACTAAAAGAGGAAAAAATGGCCAACCCAGAGTCCTATCAAAAATAAATGAAGGGAAACTAGGACTTTTTCAGACACACAGGAGTGACTGCTAGCAGGCCTGGGCTATGATAAATGCTAAAGGAGGCCCAATAGAGCAGGATGCGATGCCGACAGAAACTTGGATCTGCCCAAAATAATAAAGAGTTCTGAAATGGTAAAAATGAAAGACATTTTTCTTATATTGATCACTCCAAAAATAACTAACAGTTGAAGAAAAAAGAAACAGGCATAGTACACTGTGAGGTTTATGACACACATAGAGGTAAAAGGCAAGAAGCACAGAACACGAGAGCGGGCTTGAGGAGGGCTTGTCTAAGGTTCCTGTGCTACACACAAGATGGCACAATATAGAAAGGTAGGCAGCAGTAAATGAAAGATGTACATTGCAAACCCTGGGGTGACTAATAAATGCCCTAAGAAGGGACATAACCAATGAGCCAATAGCAGAGATAAATTGGAAATAATCAGTACCAAAAAACGAAGAAAAAGAGAACAAAACAAAACAATGAAACTCAGCTAGGAGCTGGGGTGTAGCCTAGTAGGTGAGGTACTGGGTTTGATCCTCAGCACCATGTAAAGAAAAATGAATAAAATAAAGGTATGGTGTCCGTCTATAACTAAAAATACTTCAAAAAAAAAAAAAACTGCTGGGACAAATTTCAGGAAACAAATAACAAGATGGCAGACTTAAATGCAATAAAATAATTAATTAAATCAAACATAAATAAGTACAACTTAAAGAGATTGTCAGATAAGACAGATAAGATTAAAAAAAAAAGCAAAGACTCTAATATCTGTTGCTTAGAAGAAATACCCTCTAAATGTGAAGAGATAGATAAAATCAATGGACAAGGCTGGAGCCACGTGCAGTGGGGGTGCACAGCTGTAGTCCCAGCTCCTTGAGAGGCTGAGGCAGGAGGATCACTTGATCCTAGGTGGGTGTTCTAGGCCAGGCTCAGCAACACAGTGAGACCTCATCAAAAAAAAAAAAAAAGAAGAAGAAGGGGGGATAGAAACGGATATACTATTCAAATACACCAACAAAGTAGCCTGATGGGACTCTATTATAAATATTATTTTTTAAAATATTTTTATTTTTTAGTTTTTAGACGGACACAATATCTTCATTTTATTTTTATGTGGTGCTGAGGATCGAACCCAGTGCCTCACGCATGCCAGGCGAGCACGCTACCACTTGAGCCACATCCCGAGCCCCTAAATATTATAATTATATCATTATTCATAAAAAAAGACTCTGGGACAAGGCAAAGACAAGTGACATAGCATAATGATAACTCATAGGTCAAAGAGGAAGTAAAACAAATTAGAATGGTGACAGAAAGTCACTCATTTGTCACCTGTTGCAGATTTGGGGAGGAAATAAATAGGAAGAGGCACAGGTGATCCCTTTGGGCCAATGGAAATGTTCCATATCTTAATTATAGTGGTGGTAACACAGGGATAGACATTCATCAAAGCTTATGACTTGAACACTTAAATTCTGCCAAAGTAAACTTGGTTCTTTAAAAATCTGAGACCACACAGCAAAGGTAAAATGCTTATAAATAAGTATTTTATGGAAAGGAATAATAATGGACCATAACAATAACAGTGTTAATATAATATTACTAAAGATGGGAAACAGCACAGTATAAAGGCCAAAGGTCCAAGCTCAGAAGACCCAATTCTTTGGATTCAAGTCCTTACAGTAAATTTCTTAAATTCACTGTGCTTCAGTCTCCTATCTGTAAAATAGAGATAACATTATATCAGAGTGGTAGAAGTTAAGCTACTAAATACACAATGTTTAAGACACTGCCTAGGAAGAAACAATATTTACTCCTATTATTAAAGTGAATGCACACAAGAAAGAAAAGTTCAGAATAACAAATATAGCAGCTATTTTAAAATGTGAGATTATGGCAAAATTGCTTCTGTAATCAATTACTACATAATTAAAATCTAAAATTAAAAAATTATTATCTCTATATCCTGCTTCACAACTGCTGATAGTCTTTCCAATTTTTGCAGGGCAGGGAGAGTGATTAACTGAAAAACATTAAAAGCAAAAAGACCTAAATGAAGAAAACAATTGTTTTTGAGTAGACAGAAGAAACAAAAAGTAGGGCATGACTTTTTATATTTTTTTATAATAATTTAAACCAAAAAAATGTCGCTAGAAATTTTTTGTTACTAAAGGGAAAATCCTTATCATATAGCATTGATCATATGCATTAAAACCAATGTGATTAAATTCTAGTTCTCTTTTTATTGAAAAGGAAAATTAACTTTTGGAGAGATATTGAAGACAAACTTGTACCAAACTGACTTTCTCTTGGTATACTAAGAAAGATTGACACAGAATTGAAAGGATTCTACTTTTTTTTTAAAATATATATTTTTTAGTTTTAGGTGGACACAATATCTTTTTTTAATATTTATTTTTTAAAATGTAGATGGACACAACACAATGCCTTTTATTTTTATATGGTGCTGAGGATCGAACCTGGGTCCCACCCATGCTAGGCGAGTGCACTACCACTTGAGCCACATCCCCAACCCTACTTCTTTAAAAAAAAAAAAAAAAGTATTTATTTTTTAGTTTTAGTCAGACACAATATCTTTATTTTATTTTACTTATTTATTTTTATGTAGTGCTGAAGATTGAACCCAGGGTCTCATACATGCTAGGCAAGTAATCTACTGCTGAGCCACAACCCCATCCCAAAGGATTCTACTTCTGCACTAGGGGAGTCAATGCTATTTATGCTCTCATCTACCTGATGGTAGCAAGTGACATCACTGTGGCACCTCCATGTTGTGAGGTACACTTTCAGAGGCTGAGTGTGGATTTTGCAGTTACTTAAATCCTGTCTTGGGGTCTGACTCCAACATTAATTTTTGCAGCAGTAATAGCAGGCCTTAAATAATAAGTATCTTGTAAACTTTTTCTTTTTAAATTCCTCTTCTAACACTGCCAGGCTGAACTTCTCATTAAGAAATATCCTGCCAACATATTTCTGAATCAAGTTATCATTGTTAATTTAAATTTTAGAATTGCAAAGAAAATATTAAATATTAGAGATGGATAACCAGTCAAGGCTAGCATCACTTATGAAATAAACTATCTTTCCCCTGAATTGAAGTCTCACTCTTGTCACATACTAAATTGAAACAACTTATTTTTGGTTCTTTTTTGTTGTATTCATTTGTTTGTATATTCAAATGTGGTTAGACATTGATCTTTTTTTTTTTTTTTTTTTTGACTGGACTGTATCTAAAGTCTCTTCCCCTTCTTCCTATATTTGGAGAAATTCCCAACTTATGATTCTGAGCCCATCTCTCTTGAGGGAAGCTGAACCCAGGGCCATGTCCAACCTTTTCCAGCTTTCTCTTCAATTAGGGTGTGGTAGCAGCTGGCCTCCAA
This sequence comes from Marmota monax, assembly GCF_021218885.2. Classification (NCBI taxonomy): domain Eukaryota; kingdom Metazoa; phylum Chordata; class Mammalia; order Rodentia; family Sciuridae; genus Marmota; species Marmota monax. Next base: position 2,613,608 of record NW_026695202.1, read on the forward strand.
ATCAACCCCAGTGATCTCTGACTGCCAGTATTCACACCCTTGCATAACCCTCCCTCTCCCTGAGTAGACTTATTGCAAAAATGACCACCTGTGATTTCTGAGCTTGGTTACGAGTCATCAGAGCTCCTGCAGGGTTCTGGGTCTTGGATCCAGCCCTTCTCAAGCCTCTAGATGTGACTTATGCCTTGGCCAACATCTTGACTGCAAGCTCCTGAGAAACTGAGCCAGAAGTACCAGCTAAGTATTCCTAGATTCCTGATATACAGACACCGTGTGAGACAATTAATGTGTATGGTTCTAAGCTGCAAGCTTCGAGATAATCTGCTACACAGCAATAGATAATACATAGGTTATGGAACTTGACCCAAGTTCCTTTATTTTATATTCTTTGATATTCTATTGTTTTCTTCATATTCAAACTAAGTCTTTATTATCCCTATATATTTTATGTTTTGCCTCTTATATGAAAAATTTTAAAATTTCCATTTCTGTGTTATTTGCAAATTAGAACAAGACTACTGATTTGTGTGTTTATGTGTGTGTGTGTGTGAGTGTATGTGTGTGTGGTGATGGGGATTGAACCCAAGGCCTTATGCATACGAGGCAAGCACTTTACCAACTGAGCTATAAGCCCAGCCCCAAGACTACTGATTTTAATAGATTTATCTTCAAGTCAGTAATATACCAGTTTCTCATATTCATTCTCAACATTTTTAAAAAGCTAGAGTCTCTTGAGTTTCCGGGATATACAGTTCTGTCACCAGATAGAATGACTTTCAAAATGAAGAACTTCAACTTTTCTAAAATTTATATCAACTTATTTTCTTACTATAAGACCCTTCTAAAGAGTACGAGACAATACTGATAATAATGGACATCCCTGTCTGGTTCATGATTCTTACTAAAATGGTTTTTAAGTGTTTTTGTTGTCTAAAATGACAGTTGCTGTTGTATTCTTTAAATGAGAAACTATCGAACTGTACACTTAAAAATATTTTTATTGAAAATATCCATCTCAATAAATATTTAAGATGGGTAACCAGTCAAGGCTAGCATCATTCATGAAGTAAACTATCTTTAGTCCCCTAAAATCTCATTTTGTCACTTATTAAATTAAAACCCTTATTTTTGGATTCTCTCTTTTGTTATACTCATTTGTTCATATTTTTTATTTTAAAAAATCATCCTTTTAAAGTATATACTTCGAGGGCTGGGGATGTGGCTCAAGTGGAAGCGCGCTTGCCTGGCATGCATGAGGCCTGGGTTCGATCCTCAGCACCACATACAAAACAAAGATGTTGTGTCCACCGAAAACTAAAAAATAAATATTAAAAAAAAATTCTCTCTCTGTCTTTAAATAAATAAATAAATAAATAAAGTATATACTTCAATAGTCTTAACCACCACCAATATCAAGATTAAGGGTATTTTTATCAGCCCCAAAAGTTTGCTGATACTACTTTGCCTGGCATTCTTTTGTACTTGAGTTTAAACAAGATATTTGCATTTACGATGCAACTCCATTGTTAATATTAGCTGAAGTTCAGTACAGAGATCATATATATACCGCTCATCTATGTATTTCCAGCCCCTAGCATAATACCTGGCAAATACCAGGTCCTCGACATTTGCTGAATTAGTAAGTGAAAGAACAAAGGAAGAAACCAATCAACCAACCCACCCCATTCTTCAATGCTCCTTGATGCCACCTGCTTTCCTGCCTTGGTCTCCTGTATTCTCCCTGACTTTACACTGCTGAACTACACCTGCCTACCAGGACAGCCATTCATTGCCCCTAACTGCGTTCCTTTGCCTATCTGGTTTTTCCTCCCAAGTTAACTGCAAGGCAGGATGCTATCTAGTGGCATTCAAAAGCAGCATAACAACAAAGTAGTCGTTTCCAGTAGCAGCATCCATGGAAATACAGTGTCAAAGGGAAAAACTAAAATTGGGAAGCAAGAGAATCAGATTGAAAGGTTACAAACTATCTGGGAGTGCAGTTCTAGGGGAGATAGGCCAAAATAGGAATTAGGGATCAGTGACACTTTAAAAGTCAAAAGAGGTGAAGAGAAGGGGGTTGCCAGGGACAGCAAGACTAGGAATCCAGGAAACTGTCCACTTCTTTAAGACAAGATCTGTCAGAGATCTTGTCTTAAAAGAGCACAGCTGAGTCAGACTAATGTTTTGTGCTCTGCCTACCTCGGGAATTCTCATCATCATCTGCAAAAACTTCTTCCCACAAGTAGTGGCTCTATTTTAGAAGGCACTTCTCAGTCTCAGTTCCTCCAGGTGCAGCACAAACTACCCACCAGTGACCAGTTAAGATGGCATTCACAGTTTCAGAACTGATGGCTTATTTGTTCATAAATAAGAAAAAGATGAAGAAGTTGAGCTATCAAATGCAGAAAAGTGATGGGACTCATCTTTTTCTAAAAACAAGCAAAAAAGGGTTAAAATATACAAAAGCTAATTCAGATTTCTTGATGTAATCATCACCCTAATATCCTCTCAACAACAAAAATGTAAGCACAGAAGCAGAGACGTGCTTTGCAAGTTACCCTCTGCTTACTAACAACAAATGGAGGTAAATTGGGCAGATGTAAATAAGGCATCACCACAATATGAAAACCATCAACCACAAAAATCAAGATTGGCAAGCCTAAATATGGAAAGTTATAAAAAGACCTAAAAGTTTGTCACCTAAAAGTTTGTGGTCAGGAATTCAGATGGTTATCTGAAAACAAAATTCCTAAGTTCCGCGTTGCTGGAGGAAGCAATAGGGGCGTGTATTTTGGAGAAGAGGCGCTGATGACGGTGGGGAGTGGGTAAAAACACCGTTAAAGAGACAGAAAATATTTCCACAGGCACTAGCTTGGTGTGAGGGACTTCCGTTACAGGAAAGACACCTGGTGTTTTACGTGCCTTCCAGAAGGCGGACAGGGTATTTCTATGAAGTTACAAAGCGACAATTCTGTTCTCATTTGCAGCACCGCAGGTTTTGCTTTCAAATATCTGCAGGTGTGTCCTTTCCTTTTCTGTGTTAGAACGGACTTTACCACCACGCTCTCCACCTGACTTACAGCAGGGGCTTTGGGACCGGCAGGTGGCTGGCCCCCTTTGCACATTGTGGGGGAGTCAAAGGCATCAAAGTTGCTAGAGACTTCCCTCGGAGGAGGGGGATCCCATCACCCACTTCTGCAAAGCAAGGTCTTGGGGATTCCGGTCACTGAGTGCGCAGAGGAGTGAAGGCTCCAGCTGCCTACATAACGCGCTAAATGACAGATTAGGAAACGCGTGTTCCCGAGTCAAAGGCTGAACCCAGACTGGGGCCCACCCCCAGAACATAGGGTGGCCTTGGCCAAGGCGCGGCGGCCTTCTGAAAGCTGTGTACGCTGGAGCCTTGGAGTAATCACAGATGTATGCTGCAGTCAGAACGATTTATAAATCCCAAAACACGGAGGACAGAGTTCCCGCAAAGAGACGCCGGGAGAATGTAAAAGGGCCGAACTACGCAGTTGGCCCAGAGGCCAAAGACTACGATTCCCAGCATTCAAAACAGCGTAGGCCTAGTATGTTGCACGCCGGGAGCTGTGGTTTCTCACCACCCCAATCCAAAAGCGTTCCGGAGGATTTTCAGTGCCTCACGTGTTTTTCTTTTCCGAGAAGCACTGCCAGATACAAAGCTGGCTGCGAACGTCGGGCTGAAAGGGCTCGCTCCGTGACTCCAGACGGGAGAAATGCAAAAAGCGCGTTGCCATGGCTACCGTTCCCCCTGGTCACGGAATAAACGCTCTCTAGGATCCGGAAGTGGTTCCACCGCGACCCCTCTTAGAGGATGGACGCGTTGCGAGCTACGTTCATTGGACGGCTTCCCTCAGAGGCCAAGTCTTCCCAGGCAAAGGGGTGGTCCCGCGTGTGAGGGCCCGCGGAGCCATTTGATTGGACAAAAGCTGCTACGGGAGACCAATCGGAAGGAGCCACGCTTCGGACATCGGACACCGCACCTGGACAGCTCCGATTGGTGGACTCTGGTCCCCACCACGCGTACCGATTGGGTACAGAGGGTGCGTGGTGCGGCGCGATTGGTAGATTCGTGTTTCCCGTCCCCCGCCCGCGAGAAGCCGGGGTGAAAAGCGGCCCGACCTGCTTAGGGTGTAGTGGGCGGACCGCGCGGCTAGAGGTGTGAGGATCTGAGCTCCGGGGTGGGGGGGCGGAGGCGGCTCCTGCGGTCAAAAGAGACTTGAGACTCACCGGCCACGCGCCATGAAGGCCCTGTGGGTGCTGGGCCTCTGCTGCATCCTCCTGACCTTCGGTGAGTGATCTGAGGGGACAGGACACCCCCCCCTCCTCCAGCTCGGCCGCTTCTCGAAGGTTCTGGGGGCGTTGGACCAGGAATGGGGATATTAGGGCCTGCGGCGGGCCACACGGGCCATTGCCTTTCCTCGAAAGAGGCTCAGGGGATTACCTTTACTTTCTTCTTCCTCTGGAAAGAAAAGAAACCGAACAGGTTGATTTAAATCCCCTGCAGATCCGAGGTCTCAGCTACCGGGGTGGGGCCTCTCTCTCGGCTCTCGTTCCCCGGGGAGTGTTGCGGATGCCCCTCCCGGAGGACTTTTGTCGGCCGCTGCAACCTTTGCCTGTCCGCTCTGGAGGACCTCTTCCCCCAGCCTTGCGGACTCCTCGCGAGCGCGTTTCGGTTCTTAGAGGCCGGTCTCCGGAGCGTGGGGCCTGTCGCCAGCGGAATGGCAATGTCTGGGTGTTTAATTCAGTTTTGCTCCAGCTTGGTTCTTCCCCTTCTCAGCACCCTGGGCCCAATTTCAGTTTCCCGAGCCAGAAGTTGCACAAATTCAGTTTGTATTCTGACCCATGAAAAGAAAGGCCCAAGTTTTGGTTTGGTCAGTTGGAGGCCTTGTCTCGGCTGTGCGCAACACGTGTGGGTGTAGATGGGGCCTGGTATCACTCTGCCAAACGTTATTTATAAAGAATCGGGAGGACGCTGTTTGGAAGAGATGGCCGCCTCCGTATTTCAGATTCTACTGGGGGACCTCGGCATCTCAACTTAAATAAGAAATGTGCTGACTTAAGTAGATCCTTTCTTCCATCCCCACCTCCCACATTTACCCACTGGATTTTGCAACACCTACCCTTGCCCTGTTTGAGCATATTCTGCGAAGCTAAGGAAGCAACAATGTTGAAGAGTTTTCCAATTTTCAATCTTTCTTCAGGGTCAGTTAGAGCCGACGATGAAGTCGATGTGGATGGTACAGTGGAAGAGGACCTGGGCAAAAGCAGAGAAGGCTCAAGGACAGATGATGAAGTAGTACAGAGGTCTGTGTTCATTTGCAACTATATAGATAAGCCCCAAGAAGGTTGTGGGATCCAGTAGGTGCTTTGGTTTCTTCAAAGATCCAGATTAAGTATAACATTCTGAGTTCAAATACCTGAAAATGTTAGAGATATGGAATTATTTGCACACATAAGCATCTCCTGACTCTTAATTTGCCTTTAGTAATAACTGATCCAAAAAGTTGAATGAGGGGCTAGAGATGTAGCTCAGCAGTACAGTTCTTGTCTAGCACAGTCTAGGCCCTGGGTTGCATCCCCAGAACTAGAAAAATAAAAACAAAAATGGAGTGAATTCCTTTGAAAACTATGTTGATACCTATTTCAGAATATTAGTTAATAAATTTTCTAAGACCTTAGAAACGACCTTCATTTAGATTCCTTATATATTCTTAGCAATTTAAAAAACAGAATTTCTGTCATTTGAGCAATGTTTTAAATTTTGGCCTTTTAGGACTCGGTGAAAATTTTTTGAAGTCCTTAATTTATATTTTTCCCTTTTAACCTGCAAGAAAATCTTAAGAGGCCATTTGTGTTCTCATCACCGGCTATATGTTTTGAAGGCAACTAAGTATTTGTTTATCTGATTTTCTTAGAGAGGAAGAAGCTATACAGTTGGATGGATTAAATGCATCACAAATAAGAGAACTTAGAGAGAAATCTGAAAAGTTTGCCTTCCAAGCTGAAGTTAACAGGATGATGAAACTTATCATCAATTCATTATATAAAAATAAAGAGGTAAGCAACATGTAGTTAGGATAGTCTTGTCTCTGTACAGTGGCATATTTGTTTCTTTTCATAGTAAATTTAAGTATATAGTCATTACAAGTAAGTAGTTGACCAAGTTGACCCAATATGTACAAGAATTGCTACCAATATATGCAGGGGATAGGGAGCATTGGATATTTTTCCTTTTCCCTTCTGATATGTTCATGGTCTGCTAAATACTTGATTTTTTAAGGGCATTCACACAAATATAAGCTTTTGTGTGTTGCATACCTGAAAATCACTGGTAGGAGAATAAAGTTACTACTCTTAACCAGTTCGGGTATGTTATAGTTGCTACAATCCTTTTACCAATGAATAAAACCATCCCTATATCATTAAAAAGTTTAGAGTGCTTTTTCAAGGATACAAAGGAGAAATAAAGTATGTTTCACGTGAAATTCAACTTCTTGTTGTATCTTGAAGCTAATCTAAGTGTATTAAATCTGACTTTAGATTTTCCTGAGAGAACTGATTTCCAATGCTTCTGATGCTTTAGATAAGATAAGGCTAATATCACTAACTGATGAAAATGCGCTTTCTGGAAATGAGGAATTAACTGTCAAAATTAAGGTAAGCATAGATAATCTTTTTCTCTTGAATCCTTAGAGAAAGGAAAGCCCTATTGGTCAAGAAAGGCAACCTTAGTCTACAGTGACAAGTAACCCCGTAGTTTCAGTTGTTTAACTCAGGAGTCAGCAAACTAGGATGTGGGCCAAATCTGTTTGCCTATTTTTATAAGAAAGTTTTATGAGAACACAGCTGTATCCATTTGTATCAATGACTGCTTTCATCTACACTGGCAGTAATCATTGTGACAGGGACCTGTGACTTACAAAGCCTAAAAAATATTTATGTCTGGTCCTTTAACTGAAAAATATGCTGACTTCTGGCTTAAATCATTCCATAGGCTACATAGGCTTTTACTCTACCTCATCCTCCCACCAGGACTTGGGCTGATTGAGCAGCCATCTGGAGTGTAGCTGGTTGCCATGACACACAGAGCTCAGAGGGTCGCAGACCAATTAAAGGCTCAACCTGAAAGCTACCACTAGGCTCCCACTTGCAACTCACTAGCCAGAACTAATCACATGGCCTCACTCAAAAATGGAAGGAAATAAAATCCTACCACTTTTGTGGAGACAGAGCCAGGGGTGTTTATTGAAGAACATGAATGATCACCACAGATTCCTATTATAGGAATCATTCAAGTATAGAGTCAATGTTTTGTTTCCTATCAAAGAAATAGGCAAAACATAAAATTTATTTTTCTATAAATTTTTTTCCTTTGAGGGTAACTATCTGGTTCTTGTCTTGCTTTTAGTGTGACAAGGAGAAAAACCTACTACATGTCACAGACACTGGTGTAGGAATGACCAGAGAAGAGTTGGTTAAAAACCTTGGTACCATAGCCAAATCTGGGACAAGTGAATTTTTAAACAAAATGACTGAAGCACAAGAAGATAGCCAGTCAACTTCTGAATTGATTGGCCAGTTTGGTGTTGGTTTCTATTCTGCCTTCCTTGTAGCAGATAAGGTTATTGTCACATCAAAACATAACAATGATACCCAGCACATCTGGGAGTCTGACTCCAATGAATTTTCTGTAATTGCTGACCCACGAGGAAATACTCTAGGACGGGGAACAACAATCACGTGAGTATTACTGATTCCTAATAAGAATTAATAATTAGTGAGAATCTAGAGTCTCCAGTTCTGGTTCTCTGGGCAAGTGGTTTTTTGTGGGCCCTAATTTCCTTGCTTATTAAATGAGGAATTTGAACAACTCTCATAATTTGAATATAATATTTGAGGGTGGGAAAAGGGCTGGACACATTGAGGAACTTGTGTAGAAAGGCCAAAGGAAGAAGAAAAAGAAGTCAAGGAAATGACAAGATGAAGATCCTGCCTCACTATGTGACTTCCTCTTATATTTGACTGATGAAACAGAAGTACCAGGCAGTTCAGTCAAGTTCTACTTCTGTTCCTGGCACTAAATTAGCTACTGCTGTACCATTCTGAGAGATTTGTGAGAATTAAATGAGATCATGAAATTTATGTTTGATAAAATTACTTTTGTCCTTCCTACTACATGGAGAGGTGTTACACATTTTTTTTCCTAAAGCTGCTCCCAAAGACTAAGCATAAATTTCTTCCCCATTTTTTTAAATTAAAGTCAGGATTTTCCCTCTAGGTTACTTTCCCCGCAGCATGTCATGGGCCCCCTTTACTTTCTGGCACACGCCCTCTCCCCCTCTGCAGTTTTCTGCTGGGGATTGGTTCCAGGACCCCCATGGATACTGAAATTCACAGATGCTCAAATCCTTATATAAAGTCATAAGTATTTGCATATGATTTACATACATCCTCCCATATTCTTTAAACCATCTCTAGATTATTTATAGTACCTAATATGATGTAAAATAGTTACTCTGTTTTGTTTAGGGAATAAAGACAAGGCAAAAATTGACATGTTTGGTACAGAGGCAGCCATAATTAACCTTCATAGGCCTGACTGCATGGAACAAGTCAGCAGTAACGTAACATTTTTGATTTGTGGTGGGTTGAATCTATTGATGTGAAACCCATGGATATGAAAGGCTGACAGTACTTGCCTTTGCCTTACTTGATCTTCTGTCTACACCTCAGTCCAGCCCACTGTTTTGATTTTTATCCACCTTTCCTATTGAAATATGTCATTAGTGAACTTTGTTGCTAAATCCAGTGAAATCAGAGGTTTTTTTTATAAATTGACATTGTTTATTTAGTTTCAAACACTAGTGAGTTTGTAGTCTTCATAACCATACTTGTCTTTTCAAAAATTTTCTTTGCCTATTTTTTTTCCTTTTGGTGGTGCTGGGATTGAACCCAGGGCCTTGTGCATGCAAGGCAAGCACTCTATCAACTGAGTTATATTCCTAGCCCCTCTTTCTTGAATATTAATAATCTCTTTCTCTAAATTTCCACCCTTTCCTCCTCATCCCTGAGTTCCTCATACAGTTTTATCTACTGCCCTGGCCTTAGATTCTCTTAAATCCATATTATTAGTATAGATGAGGAATCAGTAGACTTTCTTATAAAAAGCCAACTAATAATTATTTTCTGCTTGTGGGCTATAAGGTTCATCACAACTCTGCCATTTTGTCTTAAAGACAATAATACAAAATATATGAAGATGTGTCCTAATACAGGATTTTATGGATGCCAGCTATAGTTGGCCAACCCCTTGCCTAGATTTAGGCTCTGTGCTCACGTATCTACTTGCCTTTTAACACCTTAACTAAATTGTCGAACCATCAGCCTCTAGCTGTATCCAAAATAGAACTTATCTCCCCCATGTCACTAGGACATGTACCCTGAGATCAGAGACCTACCTAGTTGCCTTGCTAAGCTCTCATGTCCTCTACTTATTGGCAGTTGCCACTAAACTATAATAAGCTTTCTGAGACAGGGATAACATGAATATACCATTTCTCTTACTTGGAGCACAAACATTGATATGAGCTGTCTGATTCTTTGGGAATATGTTGTGACTTGTAGGTGGGGGAGAGATTTGCAGAAGAGTGGGCTGTGCTACGGTAAACTAACACTGCCCAATCAAATAGTGGAAATGTTCCGACATTCGCTGTCCATTATGGCAACTAATTGCTAGTTTTTTAAGGAATCATGTTTTTATTAGGAATCATTATTTATAATAATTATTCATTTCTAGAAAAACAGAGTAAGAGCCACAAGAATGCATGTAATTCCATTTTTCTCCAGAATGTTTCATTCATGCTTTATCGCCTTGAAAAAAGAAATCCAACATTTTTGTTTTATGCTAAAATGTTTTCTACTTAAGGGAAGATTCTGTCCTGTAGTATGTCCACATGTGGTATATTTAGCTCACAAGCCCTGTTGGTGATGGACAGTTCTTAACATGAATAATGGGGACATCTTGGATTACATAGAACTGTCAGCTATTACCATTAACAAGATATTTAGAGAAGTTTATAATCAAATTTTCTAAATCTTGAATATGTCTAAATGGGTTATTTTCCTTGCAGCCTCGTCTTAAAAGAAGAAGCATCTGATTACCTTGAATTGGATACAATTAAAAATCTCGTCAAAAAATATTCGCAGTTTATCAATTTTCCCATTTATGTATGGAGCAGCAAGGTAAATCTAATCAGTAAAACTTATTATCTTGGCATATATTTAAATGTTTAACAGGTAACAGTGAAAGTTAAATGTGGTTCTTTAAGTCAAGGATCGATACTACTGGGGTTTACTTAGTTGAGCTATAATGTAATTTTTCATTTTATAAAACCAGAGTTCTTGAATGCATGAGTTTAACCATAATTGTACTTTTAACTTTAACAGACTGAAACTGTGGAAGAACCCATGGAAGAAGAAGAAGCAGCCAAAGAAGAAAAAGAAGAATCTGATGATGAAGCTGCAGTAGAAGAAGAGGATGAAGAGAAGAAACCAAAAACTAAAAAAGTAGGTCCGGTTCCTCCCCCAGTTTAAAATATTGCTTAGCCTGCAAACCCATGTGTGTCCAGGCTAATTTGAGAGAAGCTTCAGTTTTTAGAGCTCTCCTTTTTCCAGGTGACCCGAGCTTTAAAACGCAGTTTATTGGCATGTTATGTGTGCTGTCCTAGGTTTTAAGTATCAAACATGGGTCATCTTTATGAAGAGAATTTCTGACTTCTCTATACTTCCTAGGACTGGTGGCTTATGTATTCTGAATTTTAAATTCCTAAAAAAACTTTCTGCAGCTTCTTGTTCTTTTATGTTGGAATTAAAAAGTAGAGTTTTGGTGGTGGTGGTGATGTTTTTTGTTTGTTTGTTTGTTTTGTTTTTTCTTAGCAAAGTAGAAGTATTGGTTGTAGTTGTTGAGGGATCCCTAGTGTAAAATATTAGCTGGCTGTCTTGCTTTCTTTTTTGGTGGTGCTGGGGGTCTTGCATGTGCTAAGCAAGCAAATTCTCAAAAAATGACATTTTAACCTGTTGGGTTTATGGTATGTGTGTGTGGGGTGAGGGGGGATGGGACTGGGGATTGAACCTGGTGGTACTTGACCACTAAACTACATCCCCCTTCCTTTTTATTTATGGTGACAAGGTCTAGCTAAGTTGTCTAGCCTGGCCTCAAACTTGCCATCCTCTTGCCTTAACACCCAGCAGTTAATTGGCTTTTATTAGTTACCATGTTAGCCAGTTGCCTTTTTGTATTATATATATTAGATAAACATGGGATGTGGGGACTTTGCTTTTAAAGTATTTGATCCAGGGCCAGAAACCATGCCAGATAACAGGTATCCTCTGGTGCTTTATTCTTTTGAAACTCACTGAAGTTAACGGTTCCAACTGGGTTAACTAAACTAACCAAATACTGTTAACTTCAGGTTGAAAAAACAGTGTGGGATTGGGAACTTATGAATGATATCAAACCAATATGGCAGCGACCATCAAAAGAAGTAGAAGATGATGAATACAAAGCTTTCTACAAATCATTTTCAAAGGTAAATATTATGTTAGAATAAGGAGCAGATAAAACATTACCATATTAGTTTAACTGAATATGATATGTGACCATGTGGAGGAACCCATGGAAGAGATAGTAAATGAAAATGTTTTAAAATAGTTTGGGGACTAAAAGTTATTTCCTCCTTAATCCTATATATTATATATTTTTTAACTCTTTGAGAATCCAAAATTAGGGTTGATTTATGTTTGACTGTTTGTTTTAAGTTAATGTTTCTCCAGATAGCATTTTGAACAACTAATACAGTATATTAAAGGACTTAGCATGGATATATAAAACTTGTGTTCTGTGACAGTATTTGTTCTTTTCTCTTTATTCCACATCCTGTAGGTTTTAACTCTTGGTCTGATTCCATGATTTCCATGAACTTGAAAGTGCATTGCATGTATTACTTGGGCAACTGTATTAGACAATGTTAGCCACGTGTGATTTTAAAATATTTAGAAGCCATATTTTAAAATTAGGACACGTGAAATCAATTTTAACATACCCAGAAAACTAATATGGGTTCAGTAATGGATAAAAAAGACCCAGAAAATTTGTGACCATTGGTATTTATGTCCCTCTTTATATGCATTGCTGGAGACCAAATTTCATGGAGGAAATCTGTCCTTGTACTTTTTCATGAAGTGGTTTATATAATTCTGTCATTTAGACTGGGTGTGATGTTCCTTCCCTGCTATTGCTTAGCCTTTGCACTTCTTTTTCCTGTGCCTCTGGAATGACTGAATTCCAACCTTCCTTAGGAAAGTGATGACCCCATGGCTTATATCCACTTTACTGCTGAAGGGGAAGTTACCTTCAAATCAATTTTATTTGTGCCCACATCTGCTCCACGTGGTCTATTTGATGAATATGGATCAAAGAAGAGCGATTACATTAAGGTGAGTCTTTAGTGTAGTATAAGCTGCGTTTAAATTTTGAAGGTGTGATTTCTAGAAAGTAACTGTTCTCTTCTCTCTGCTTAGCTGTATGTGCGTCGCGTGTTCATCACAGATGACTTCCATGATATGATGCCTAAGTACCTTAATTTTGTCAAGGGTGTTGTGAGTATCTAAAGATTGGGGACTGGGGATGCTGGAGTGGGGGTTCTAGCCTTGTTGTTTTTTGTTTTCTGCTGTCTTGGGTTTTGGGGAAGGTTTGGCGTTGCTTTTATTCCAGTGTTTTACTGCTCACAGAACTTTATTTTGCCATCTGCAGGTGGACTCAGATGATCTCCCCTTAAATGTTTCCCGTGAGACTCTTCAGCAACATAAACTGCTTAAGGTGAGGGCTCTACAGAGACTGGCCATTTTGCTCTTGGATTGGATTCTGAAGACTGACTCAATTAGTGAAGCGAATAGATTTTGAATCTAATCCTTGACCATTCAAAAGAACGAACTATCATTCTGGGATTATCAGATCTTAAGAATCTGATTTCTTTCTCCCTAACCCTAACCCCTTTTTTTTTTTTTTTAGTCGTAGATGGACACAATATCTTTATTTTTATGTGGTACTGAGGATTGAACCCAGTACCTCACCCATGCAAGGCAAGTGCTCTGCCCCTAAGCCACAACTCCAGTCCTCTCCCTAACATTTAATAATAAGATTTCAAACAAATGGAAAAAACGATAAAATTGTGCAGTGAATATCTGTATATACCTACTACCTGTTCCACAATTAACAAATTTATCATAATACGCTTTATCACATACCACTTAATTTATCAAGCCTTTCATTAAATCTTTTCCCCCAGTAATTTTGTAATTAGAAGACTTTCTAGTTTTCTGTTTAAAATATTTGGAAATATCCCATTTATTCACTTTGTTTAGATTCTAAAAAGAATTTTAGTGCGTCATTTGCACATGCCTGTAATCCAGCAACTCAGGAGGCTGAGGCAAGAGGATTAGTTGCCAGCCTTAGCAACTTAGCATCAGTTCTAAAATTAGAATATCAACATTGAAGGCACAATGTGTTTTGGAATGGTGGCACACACCTGTAATCCCCATTGATTTGGAAGGCTGGGGCAGGAGGATTGCATGTTCAGGGCCAGCCTAAGCAACCTTGGGTTTGATTCCTGGTACCAAAACAAAAAGGGAAAAGAACAGATCCACAATGTGGTTATTTACACTGAGCCTAATTTCAGCTCAGTCTGGTGTACAAGTGTTCCTCCATTCCCTACCCCTTCAACAGCAGTGATGGTGCATGTCTTTGTATCTTTCACTATTGCTCCCCTGGACCCTTACATTCTCAAAAGATTTTGAGATGGACTCTTCTAATCTATTACCCTTGAATTTTGTTTAGGTGATCAGGAAGAAGCTTGTCCGTAAAACGCTAGACATGATCAAGAAGATTGCTGATGAGAAATACAATGATACTTTTTGGAAAGAATTTGGTACCAACATCAAGCTTGGTGTGATTGAAGACCACTCTAATCGAACACGTCTTGCTAAACTTCTTAGATTCCAGTCGTCTCATCATCCAACTGATATTACTAGTCTAGACCAGTATGTGGAACGAATGAAGGAGAAACAGGACAAAATCTACTTCATGGCTGGGTCCAGCAGAAAAGAGGTAAGGTGAAGTATACATGTACAGCCCTCAGGGATCTTGGTGGGAAACTGGGGATTTAGAGCCAACTCTTGAGGGGAAAAAAAGGACAAATTAATTTTGTGACTATAGTAGTTCTCAGGACTGGTCTGTCACTGACAGGATAGTCACTTCTTAATAATAATCACTTTTCAGATGGCTCTACTGATGCTATATAAGTTAGCTAGTAGGACAGATGATTATGCCAAGGCCAAACTTGGAAGATTTTCATTAATTCCCTTAATTTTATAGGCCGAATCTTCTCCATTTGTTGAGCGACTTCTGAAAAAGGGCTATGAAGTCATTTACCTCACAGAACCTGTGGATGAATATTGTATTCAGGCCCTTCCTGAGTTTGATGGGAAGAGGTTTCAGAATGTTGCCAAGGAAGGAGTGAAATTTGATGAAAATGAGAAAACTAAGGAGAGTCGAGAAGCAACTGAGAAGGAATTTGAGCCTCTGCTCAACTGGATGAAAGATAAAGCCCTTAAGGACAAGGTATTCTTTTGAAAATTATAAATTGAAATTTTAGCACCCATATTTAAGAAATAAATTATTGATTACATTCTTGGGAGGAAGAACTTAAAACTTTTCTATGGTTTAACATTACTATTATAATAACTTAAGTTTTACAAGTAAATTTGTTTTATATGCTTTAAAAGTTGGTGTTGCCATGCCCAGTGGCACATGCCTGAATCCCAGCTACTCAGGCTAAGGGAGAAGGATCAAAAGTTCAAGACTGCCTGAGCAACTTAGCAAGACCAGGCCTCAAAATAAAACGAACTGGGGATATAGCTCAGTGGTAGAGCCTCCCTAGCTTCAATTCCGTGTACGGAGTTGGGTGGGGATTGGTGTTTTAAGTTTTTCTGACTGAAAAATTCAGTTTATTAAATAAGAGCATCCCTGAAGATTTCCTAAACTGAATGAAAATTTCTTTTATGATCTACCCTTGTTCATGATTTTAAGTGACGAAATCTTAGGAAGTTGAAATACAATTTCTAAGTGGCCATACCTGATACCAACTTTTGTTTCTCACCCTAAGATTGAAAAAGCTGTGGTATCACAGCGCCTGACAGAGTCTCCGTGTGCTCTTGTGGCCAGCCAGTACGGATGGTCTGGCAACATGGAGAGGATCATGAAAGCCCAGGCATATCAGACGGGCAAGGACATCTCCACCAAGTAAGCACCCTGGGGAGGGAGAGCCCTGCCAGCATGCTAGATTTTGTGCAAACACCTGCTTCTATACAGAGCCTAGCGTTGAGTGCCCTCCACTGCCTGTGTATTAGGTAGACAGAAAGTTTACAAAGGGATTCCCCCTTGGATTGATAAAGAAAAGGCATTTAACTCATGCATTTTTGCATAATGTTTTACAAACAAATGGAGATTTTCTTAATCTGTTCTACATATTTTTACTTTTGCATTAGGTTATATGAAGTCATACTTGGCATGATGGCTCATCAACATATAATAATTAATTATTTATGTCAACATATAATACTTATGTCTTCTGATAGTGTCTGTCAATTTCAGTAAATGTTTAATTAACAGGAAGTTGCCTTCCATTTAACAAACAATTGAACTTACTGTGCCTGTGAGTCAGAAGTAGACAAATCTTCTGTGTTTGAGACGTTGAGACTAGTCAGGATGACAGATCAAGGCACAACCTAAGCCTTACATAGGTAACAATTATATCAGGGGTAGGGATAGATGTGGTTCTTCCCTGTCTTAGATTCGTTTTGGAACCATGTAGATGAAGGCATTGTGGAGAAAGTGTCATTCAAGTGGCACCCAAAACTTGGGAGGCAGTGCTTCAATTACAGTAGTAAGACTAAGGGAATGTGCAGACATTAAATCAGGTCACCCACTCAGCACTGCTTTAGGTACTTGGGACTCTTCACTAAATATAAAATAGCTTCCTTTTTTATGTGGTGCTGAGGATCTGTGTGAGGCAAGCTCTCTACCGCTGAGCCACAATCCCAGCCCCAAAATTAGTTTCCTTTTATTTCACTTTTTCTAGCCATGCATATCTGCCTTTAAAAGGGAGTAATATAAATACATGTTGATTTTTTTCCAATACTTATTCTCTGTAATTATCAAGGTTAGGGTAAGAGAAATGTTTGAACCCTAAAATTTGATGTTTTGTTAATGTTCATTTTGTCCCTTCACAGTTACTATGCCAGTCAGAAGAAAACATTTGAAATTAATCCCAGACATCCACTGATCAGAGACATGCTTCGCCGAGTTAAAGTGAGTAATGTTGCACTGATCCTCTTTGTTGTCTTAAATCTGAAAACGTTAATCAAGTGCAACTTCTTCCATCTCAGGAAGATGAAGATGACAAGACGGTTTTAGATCTTGCTGTGGTTTTGTTTGAAACGGCAACTCTTCGGTCAGGATACCTTCTGCCAGACACTAAAGCATATGGAGATAGAATAGAAAGAATGCTTCGCCTCAGTTTAAACATTGACCCTGAAGCAAAGGTTTGTATCCCCAACCTTCCCACATAAGTTGGTTGCGTTTTGTTGTTGTTTTGTGTTTTTGTTTTGTTTTTGTATCCCAAATTGACCTCCGAATCCCCAATCCTTTTTCTGGTGACATGGTATCAGGTGTACACCACAGTGCCCATCCACATAGGTTTTCTTCTAAGAGTAGGCTCCTGCACCAGTAGTGTCCATCCCTGATAATCCCAGCTACTTGGAAGGCTAAGGTTCAAGGCCAGCTTTGGCAATTTAGCAAGACTATCTCAAAAATAAAAAACACCCTTTGAACCCTAATACCACCAAAAGCAGGGGCCTTTGCATGATTAAGGGAGGTAGCTGGGGCTGTGGTGTAGCCCCATGGTAAAGTGCTTGCCCAGTATGTGTGAGGCACTGGTTTGATTCTCGGCACCACATATAAATAAATAAATTAATTAATTAATTAAAGGTCCGTCAGCACCTAAAAATATATATATTAAAAAAAAAAGATGGAAAATATGGTTGGGAAGTTGGAACTTTCTTTAAAAAAAAAAAAAATGGTAGCTTTGAAAAGTTTCCCGGAGTTCTACTTTTTATTTTTTGTTAAATATTTATTTTTTGGTTGTAGTTGGACACAATACCTTTATTAACTTTTATGTGGTGCTGAGGATTCATCCCAGGGCCTTGTGTGTGCTAGGGAGTGCTCTACTGCTGAGCCACAACCCCAAACCATATTTCTACTTTTTGAAATTATTTGTTTTTTGAAATAATTGACTGTTTGACATCCCCATAGTTCAGGCATTATACTATAAATGATGCAAAACCCCTCTTTTATATCCTTTTTTCGCCTGTCCTCCTTTTTAGTTTGACTGTTAACTCTAGTTAAGGGGTTTACTCTGTGGTTCTGAATAATAGGAGTGATCTTACACATTAAAGCAAAATGAAACTAGATCCAAGGTATTGATGGGCTCATGGATGTTGTCCTTAGGTGGAAGAAGAACCAGAAGAAGAGCCTGAAGACACAGCTGAAGACATAGCCGAAGACACAGAGCAGGACGAAGATGAAGAAGAATTGGACGCAGGAACAGAAGAAGAAGAACAAGAAACAGCAAAGGTATGTCAGCAAGAGTGGGGTTGCACCTTTAGCTCTCACTAAATTCTAGTTGAGACAAAGTTAGGGCTACGACTAGAGCAAGGATCTTAACAGACATCTACTTAGAAACATCTGATAGTGATATCAAATTGAAGTTCTTGAGCAAATTTTTTCTGTAAGAATGCCCTTTCTTTTTTTCCAGCCAGTCTTAAGAAAGGCCTTTCTGTAAACTGGGGATTTTGTTAGCTTTTAACATTTTATTGTTTTTGTTTTCACAGCAATCTACAGCTGAAAAAGATGAATTGTAAATTATACTCTCACCATTGGATCCTGTGTGGAGAGAGAATGTGAAATTTAAGTCATTTTTTTGCGGGAGAGAGACTTGTTTTGGACGCTCCCCAGCCCCCTTCTCCCCTGCACTGTAAAATGTTGGGATTGTGGGTCACAGGAAGAAGTGGGTTTTTTAGTTGAATTTTTTTTAACATTCCTCATGAATGTAAATTTGTACTATTTAACTGACTATTCTTGGTGTAAAATCTTGTCATGTGTATAAAAATAAAAAATCCCAAATACCACTTTGCCTGTATTTTCATAATGCATAGTATAGAATTATCATCTGACACTTGTGTTTTGGTGGATTGGTTTGTTTGGAGTTTTTTTGTTTTTGTTTTTTTTTATTTGTTTTGATAACTGCATAATTAAACCCAGGGCCTCACTATGAGTTGCTGCAGCTGACCTGGAACTTGTGGTTTTCCTGGCCTCTGCCTCCTGCATCACTGGGATTGTAGACGTGCACCCACTGCGCCTGGCTAATGTGCACCTTTTTTTAAAATATGCCCTTCCTTTCTTACAAGAAATGAAAGGGCAGCTTAATCATAGAGGAACATGGCATAATAAGACATAGTGTCCTTGTGATGTTTATTTCCACTGTGAATTACCATTCTTAATAAATGTTATACTCAAAGCCATCTGATTGTATTAAATGAGTGACATCTAACACTTGCTACTCAGAATCCTACAGTTATAAATTCTAGATTACTACTACTTCAACAGGAAGCAGAGAAGGCATCATATTCCCTTAGTTCTTGGTAAAAATAGGTAGTTGGTTTTAAGTTTACATTAAGGAATAAGTGAGATGGCTTGCTTTTCCCCAATACTAGCAATGGGACTCAAGGCCCGCATATGCTAGGCTCTACTACCCAACTATACCCCATCAAATTCATTCTCCAGTAGGCACTGAGACAGTTCAATATACTGGATGTTATTAAGGCACTCCTTTGGATGGACAAGAGAGAAATGTAACGTGCAACTTTGCACAAAGCCACTCCAATTGAGGCAACCTAGTGCTGGAGGACCTCATCACTGACCACAGAGATCCATGTCATGCAGCAACTTGCTCACTGGCTAGGAAGGAGGCAAAGGAAGAATTCTGAAAAATAGTCCTGAACAAAAGCCAACTGGTCTATCAATTTTGTTCTCTATATTATAGACTCAAGAGATTGAATTTTTTTGTTGTTTGTTTTTAAAGAGAGGGAGAGAGAATTTTAACTTTTATTTTTTTTTAGTTATCAGCAGACACAACATCTTTGTTTGTATGTGGTGCTGAGGATCAAACCCAGGCCGCACACATGCCAGGCGAGTGCGCTACCGCCTGAGCCACATCCCCAGCCCCTAGATTGAAATATTTGTATTAATCTATTAGGGCTGACGTATCTAGCAAGGTACCTATAAGTATCTTGAAACAACAGAAACTATTCTTTCAGTTCTAGAGGCCAGAAATTTAAAATTCAGGTGTCATTTGCAGGGACATGCTCTGTATAATCCCTCTTCCTAGTGGTGGTGGCCTTCAATCCTGGTGGTCCTTGGCTTACTGCACATCACTCATCTCTGTCTCTCTCGTCGTGCAGTGTTCTCCCTGTGTCTGTCTTTACATGGCATTTTCCCCTTAGGAAGGCAACAGCAGTATCAGATTAGGCTCTCACCTTAATTTGGTTGTATTAGTTTTAGTTTTAAACAAGGCCACATTGACAGGTACTAGGACTAAGACTGCAACAATTGTTCTGGGAACAATTCAACCCATAATAATGCTCATTTAAGTTTTCCAGTTATTTTTAAGTATATTTTATAAGAAAAAGTAAATGACAATTTTAATTTGGTTTCTCAATTGGGGGTTAAGAACCTTATGAAAGACCATCACAAATATTACAAATTTTGTTACATACACAATTCCAAAATAATTTTAAGTATTTTGACTTAAGCCATTTTGTCCCATCATTACAGATGTCAAATACCTGTAAGAACTGAAATACAGGATACAGTGTAATAATTATATAATAGTAATAAGACTATAAAAAAGTAATAATACTGTAATAAAATAGTATTAACATTAATAAAAATAAGACTGTGATTCCTAACCAATTTTAGTGCATCTGTGTCAATTTTGAACTACTGACAAATTCGAAAAATGGTACTTTCCAATATTTAGAAACTAATTAACTTAGACTCCATAAGCATTCATTGCCAATATCACTTTTATTATATTTACTTTATATTTCCCATTTTACCACTGCAGTGAAGCTTATTCAGAAAAACAAACCAGAATTATAATGGCAGGACACCCTGCCATTATAATTAAGGCATAATTATATTCAAGGCTCAGTATCTTCTAAACCATGTTCAAGAAGCTGATGATGTATACTTTGGCAGTTTACAATAGAGTCTGGTCAAATATAAAAATGTCACCATATCAGTCAATATTTACTGATAATATAGTACCTCTTTCTGAAGTTGGCATTGGTAGGTACTTAAGGACAAGTAGTTTGACTCAATAAATTAAAAAAATACATATTTAAGACATTATTCTCAGAGTTCTTAGCACAGTTGTATTTTGAAATTTCTATTGCTGAGAAATTTGAGGTTCATGCTTAATGCGCTCTCTCTCTTTCAGTCCCAAAAGCTCGGTTTTGAGTTCTCCAGGCTTTGGTGGAATATCAGGTATGGTCTACAAAACAAAACAGAAAACATAGATGCCAATGCTTTCTTAGACTGTCAATTCAACATGACTTGAAAGATTTTTAATGAGTAAAATCAAAAGTTCCCTGCTTGCTACTCAATAATAAAACTTTAAGAGAACCTCTGGTTCATTTAAATTTCTTTCTAGCCCTATATTTATGATTCTATCACCCTGGCAATATCTTAAATACTAAAGGAGTCACAGAGAAACAGTGTGTATCAATTTCAATTGATAAACTCAGTCTGAGTAAAACTTTCCATATTTGGAAATTCATTCCTGCAGTATTTACTGATTCTCCACCGTATACCTGGCCCAGGAAACAGCCATTAGGGATTAATTCATTTACTCAAAAATATTAAGTGACATTCTGTGCAATGCGTAAAACAAAGAACAAAAAATACATAGAATCCCTGTTTTGGAGAAAGGTCAAGAAAAGCATGAGAAGGTGACTATTTGTTTTGGTAATAACTATATTGAGATGTAATTTATATACCGCACATTCTCCCATTTAAAGTGCATAATTCAGGGCTTGGGTGTAGCTCAGTGTAGAGCACTTACCGATCATACGTGAAGCCCTGTGTTCAATCCCTAGCAACACACATGAAGTGTATAATTCAAAATAGTTTTTAGTGCAGTATATTTACAGAGTTGTGAGTCCATCACAATAAATTGGAGAACATTTTCATCGTCTTTAAACTCCTTAGCACCGACCCCAATTTACATTCCCACCAGTAGCGCACGTAGGTTCCGATGTCTCCACATCCTTGAAGACACCTGTTACTGTTCATTATAGTTATAGTGGTTATGAAGTGGTCTCTCATTGTGGTTTTGATTTGCATTTCTGTGATAGCTAATGATGTTGAACATCTTTTCATTTGCTTATTGGCTAAGAAGGTGACTTTTTTTTTTTTTTTTTTTTTTTTTTGTGTGTGTGTGTGTGTGGTGCTGGGGACTGAACTCAGGGCCTTGTGCATGCATGCAAGGCAAGCACTCTACCAACTGAGCTATATCCCCAGCCCCAAGAAGGTGACTGTTGAACAAAGACATGGAGGAAGAAGAGGTAAGCAGTCCTGCAGTTATCTGTTTCAGGAGGATGAAACCACAAATTCAGACGGCTTGAGGCAGGATGTGCTTTTATTTTGGACAAAAAGCAAGGATGTTAGAATAGCTACAAAGTGTTCAACACAGGAGGAGACAGGGCAGGGGGGAAAAGGGGAGACCCCAGTATAGTTTTCACTCAGATGGGAAAGTTTTTAAGAGTGACATGACCCCCCTCACACATCTGATAGAGCACTAATCTCTACGGTATATAAGAACTCAAAAAGCTAAATACCAAAAAAACAAATAACCCAATCAATAAATGGGCCAAGGACATGAACAGACACTTCTCAGAAAAGGATATTCAACAAATATATGAAAAAATGTTCATCATCTCTAGCAATTAGAGAAATGCAAATCAAAACTACTCTAAGATACCATCTGACTCCAGTCAGAATGGCAGCTATTATGAAGACAAACAACAATAAGTGTTGGCGAGGATGTGGGGAAAAGGCACACTCATACATTGCTGGGGGGACTGCAAATTGGTGCAGCCAATATGGAAAGCAGTATGGAGATTCCTTGGAAAACTGGGAATGGAACCACCATTTGACCCAGCTATCCCTCTCCTCAGTCTATACCCAAAGGACTTGAAAACAGCATATTACAGGGACACAGCCACATCAATGTTTATAGCAGCACAATTCACAATAGCTAAACTGTGGAACCAACCTAGATGCCCTTCAGTAGATGAATGGATTAAAAATGTGGCATATACACAAAATGGAATATTACTCAGCATTAAAAGAGAATACAATCATGGCATTTGCAGGTAAATGGATGGCGTTGGAGAAGATAATGCTAAATGAAGTTAGCCAATCCCAAAAACACAAATGGCGAATGTTTTCTCTGATATAAGGTGATTGACTCATAGTGTGGTACAGAGAGGGAGCATGGGAGGAATAGACGAATTATAGATAGGGCAGAGGGGTGAGAGGGAAAAGGAGGGAGCAGGGGATTAGCAATGATCGTGGAAAGTGATGGACATCACACTTCTCCCTCTTTTGTATGCCTATATTCACTGATTCTTCATTCTACAAAATTTTGCTGGTCATCAGCTACATTCCAAGCTCTCAAAAGAGAACCAGATGGACAGTTCCTTTGGAGAATTTACATTCTAGTGGAACAAGCAACGACAAGAAAACGGACAAAGGAATAAATAACTGCAAATTGCAACAAGTGCTCTATGGAAACAAAGGACGGAGTGGAATAGCACAGGACGAAAGAATCCTGTCATTGCTGGAGGGGATATTTAAGCAAAGATCTTCAGATTTTATTGTAGATGTTGTTATCGGGGATTGAACTCAGGAGCCTTTAATCACTGAGCCCCAGCCCCAGCCCACCTTTATAATTTAGAGACAGGGTCTCGCTGAGTTGCTTAGGGCCTCGCGATCCTCCTGCCTCAGCCTCCCAAGGGGCTGGTATGAGATCTAAGTTTGAAGGAAAAAGAAATCACGCCAAGATTTGAAAGAAAAGCATCAGAGAGGAAAAGAAGGCTCTGTGGTAGGGATAGGGTGGGTGCATTGGAGAAGGTGCATGGAAGTCAGTGTGGCTGCAACAGAGGGAACAGGGAGGAATGGCCTGTAGTGGTAGGAACCACATTGTGGACCACAACGTGACCTCACAGGCCGTGCACAGCTCTAGGGTCAGCCAGAAGCCATCACAGGGTTTTAGGTTTGGGGCAGGCGGGATCCCAGTTTCGCTTAAGGTCCTTTTTGCTGCTGTGAGGAGCATGGAGTGGTCCAGCAAGGGGGAAAGAGGGCCCCTCCGCCACTCACCAGGTCAGGCCGGTAGTACCTGTGCACCACTTCGGCCCCCGCGAACATGGCCAGGAGGCTAGCCGCGAACATTTTCAGGTAAGTGGTCATGGGCACGCCCGCGGGCATGGTCCGAGGGCTGCACGGGGAGGGGAGAGGCAGCGTTAGAAGGCCGTCGGCTCAGGACCACACCGTGCGGGCCGCGGCACCCGGGTTAGCGAGGAAACCAGCGGGACAGGGACGGTGCACGGAAGGGGCGGGGCCAAAACTCCCGGACTCTCTCCGTCCAGCGCCTCGGTCACAACACGAGGTCGCCCAGCGGACTAACACTCGTTCCAGGCCCAAACCCAGCCTTCAACCTTATCAACGAGAGGCGCTGGGCCAGCAGAACGCAAAGGCGGCGCTTGCACAGCAAGCGGAAGGCTGATACCAGGTAGCTTTCGCGCCCCGTCAGCCTCTAGAGGGGGAAATGCAGACCGCACACCCCACTCCCCTGAGGACACGCCCCGGCAGAGACTTTACCGCGAATTGCTTAGGCGCGGGGCAGCCAAGCCGAGTGAGGGCGGAAGTGCGTCCTGGAGCCGGAGCTGACCTCAGGCTGTCAGGACCTAAAGTGTAGTGGGTGCCCTGCCGGACGAGAAAGTGAGGGCACTGCGGGCGCCTGCGCACTTGCATGGTTCCGGCGGAAGTTGGGGGAGAACTAGTGTCCTGTATCTTAACTTCCACACCTTTCCTAGCCCGGTCTCCTAGTGCCGCATCGCGGATGTAGAAGTTGGATTTCCCCGGCTTATGTGGTGTCTCAGGTCCTTTCGCATAAGGGGAATTGCGCGCTTTTACTACTTTTAAGGAGGGTTGGAGTTTCACGCACTGAGCGATCGCGTGTTCTTACGTAAGGTCCCTGCGGAGTTAAAGGCGCTCACGGTCCATGTTTCTGGTCCTTTAATAGCTGAGATAGAGCCACGCCCAGACAACTGTTGGGAAATGGGAAACCTGAAGTCCATGTTACCCGATCCATGCATTTCAAAATTGTTGTGTGGACTGATTTTTGTCAACCAAAATGCGCGAGAATGAATTCTGCAGGATTAAGGTGTGTATAACATGAATTGTGACTCACGCACGCATTTATTTATTTATTTATTTATTTATTTGGTACTGGAGATTGAACGCGGGGGCACTCGGCAACTAAGCCACATCCCCAGCCCCATTTTGTATTTTATTTAGAGACAGGGTCTCACTGAGTTGCTTAGCCCCTCGCTTTTGCTGAGGCTCCTGCCCCAGCCTCCAGAGCCACTGAGATTACAGGTGTGCACCACCGGCGCGCGGCTGATACACTCATTTATTTTTAAACAATATTATGGAGGTGTATTTTCGGTATCAGTTATTTTAAACGATACTATTGTTGCGGTTTGCCACGTATACATACATGAAGCCGTTCCAACAATCCACATAAACATCCATCACCCTCAAAAGCTTGTTCCCATCCTCTCCGGAGGTTGAAGCAGGATCGCCAGTTCAAAGCCATCTTTAGCGAGGCCCTAAGCAATTCAGACCCTGTGACTAAAATATATATATATATATATATATATATATATATATATACACACATAGGCTGACCATGTAGCTTAATGGTTCAATGCCCGGTACCCCAAAAAAAAAAAAAAAAAAGTTTCTTGACTCTTTCTTATCCCTCCCTATGATACCGCGAGTTATTGGTGAGGAGTTCTGTTTCCTCACATGCTGAAGTTTGAACATTAGAGAAGCCCAGAGGCAAGCATATAAAGCAGGGTTTGTTTTAAAAGGGTAACATAGACTTCTGAGAGGGAGAAGGGGGCTATGGCTAGTATCCTGGTATCCCAAGAAGCAAGGTGTTCTGCCCTTTTTATGTCTTAAACATCCTTTGTTCTCTGGCCCTTTCCCCTTATCCCTCTCCTTCCTGCCTATGTGACTAGGCCCAGGAAATGCTGCACAGTGGGGTGGCCAAAAAGGTGGAAAACAGGTGGGCTGAAAGGGGAAGTGCAAGACAGAGCAGCCCAGGACACATTAATTAACAAGCTATGACTCCCTGTAGAGAGGGGCAATGCCTGAGACAGGTTACCCTGTGCAACAGGCTGGAGCAGGGGCATGTTTTTGATAAGGGTGGAGGTAGAGCTCTGAAATAATTAACATTTCAATCCTTCAGAGGACAGTCTCGAACTTGCTGGACTCACTCAAAATTGGCCTCCATGATCCAACCTGACTCTATTTGCCTATCAGTACTGACTGCCTGTCTAATTCTGGCTTCACCTGTGCCACACTGCTTCATTCTCTGATCAGCTTTCTGTCACCAGATTGGTTTGCACCTTCTAGAATAGTATATAAATGGAATCAAACAGCATACACTATTTTTTTATCTGCCTTATTTCAGTCAGCAGGGTTGAGACTCTTCCACGTTGTTGTATATGTCAGTAGTTCCTTCCTTTTTATTGCTGAGGGTATTTATACAATTGGTGTAAATATACTCAGCAATATTGGACCTTTTGGTTTCCAGTTATTCGGTTAATAGAAATGAGCCAGGGCAAATGACAGGTAGCTGATTATCAAAAAAAGGACATGGATAGATAGCCTTCCTCATCCATCCTTGCTAACACCTCCAGCAGAGGGGAAGGATCCACTTTCCAAAACAAGTGATTACCCTCTGGGCAGCTGTTTTCCTGCTTTTGGTCACAGCAGGCAAGGTAAGAGAAGAGGGCTTGAAAAACAGAAACCTAAAATCTATAAAGGGGCAAGACACACTCCCTCCCATAGGCATCAGCTCTGAGTCCCTAGTTCTCTCCCTTGGGGTCTACTCTCTCTCTCTCCCTCCCTGCCATCCCCCACCCTTCTTTGTTCTGTATTTTAAATAAGATTTGCTTTCTATGTTTGCCTCAGTGTTTCTCAGGTGTTTAATCCTCAACACTAGGGGAACAAGGACCTGAGCCTGATTTTCAAGACTGGTCTCAGAAATAAAGCTGCTATGAACAGTAAAGTATATGAGGAAGACTTGTAAACTTTTGCTTCCATTTCTTTTAGATTCTTACCTAAGAAAAGAATGACTGGCATAATATATATATATGCCTTGTGCATCTTTCTTGGATCTAATATGAATGGTGTATTTTCTAATTGTTGTTAATATATAGAATACAAGTGATTTTTCTTATGTTAATGCTTTATCTTGCAGTCTTGCTAATTGTACTTATTAATTATATTACTTTTTTTGTAGAATCCTAGAATCCGTAGTATTTTCTACATAAACCATTATGAGAACTATGAATACAGTATTTTTAAAATATTTTTTAGTTCTCAATGGACCTTTATTTATTTATGTGCAGGGCTGAGAATTGAATCCAGTACCTCACACATGCTAGGTAAGCACTCCACTACTGAACCACAACCCCAACCCTGAATATAGTATTTTTTATAGATGTAATTTATCAATCTTGAGGAAGTTCCCCAGCAAGTTTCCTCTTTTTCTAGCCTGATGAAATTTGTTTTTATTAGAAATGAATGTTTATCAAATGCTGAATCTGCATCTATGCAGATTATTACCCTTTTTATAGTTTATTAATGATGAATTATACAGATTTTTTCAAATGTTAAACCAATCTTGTATTATTCATATAAATTCTACTTGGTTATGATCTTTTTTGTACATTGATTCAGTTTTCTAAATTTTGTTCAGAATTTTACATTTATTTTCATGACAGATATTGGTCTTAGATTTTTCTTTTTCTCTTTTCTTTTTGGTACTGAGGATTGAAACCAGAAGTGCTTAACCACTGAGCGACATCTTCAGACATTTTTTTTTTTTTTTTGTGGTGCTGGGGATTGAACCCAGGGCCTGGTGCATGCAAGGCAAGAACTCTACCAACTGAGCTACATCCCCAGAGCTACATCCCCCTAGACCTTTTTTATATTTCTAGAGACAGGTTCTTGGGGCGCTGCTTAAGGCCTTGCTAAGTCGCTGAAGCTGGCTTTGAACTCAAGGTTCTCCTTCCTCAGCCTCCCAAGATGCTGCTGGTGGGATTACAAGTGTGCACCACCACACCAGGCCTGTAGTTTTATTGTTGTTGTTGTTTTATAGTATTTTCTTCTACTTTTGGTAACAGAGTAACGTTGGCCTAGTCACATGAATTGGAAAATATTCCTTCCTCTTCAGTATTCTGCAAGAACTTGACAGGATTGGTTTATTTCTTCCCTGAATGTCTGATGTACTTCACTAGTGAGTCCAGATGAGCCTGGAGTTTTCTTTGGGGGAAGATTTTTCTGTTTTATTTTGGTTTGGTTTTGGAGCACCAAGGATTGAACCCATGGGTGCTTATTTGCTGAGCCACATCCCCAGCCCTTTGCATTTTTTATTTTAAGACAGTCTTGCTAAGTTGCTCAGGGACTCACTAAGTTGCTGAGGCTGACTTTGAACTTGAGATCCTCTTGCCTCCTCCTAGGCTGCTGGGATTACAGGCATGTGCCACTGTGCCCAGCTCTCCCTTATGCTTAATTCATGTACAGTTTGTAATTTTATCACTTCATCTTTATATCATCTTTTTTTGTTGTTGTTGTTAAAGCCTGGGTAGAGGTTTATCAATTTTATTGATTTTTCTCAAAGTTCAAGCTTTGGTGGCACTGATTTTTTTCCTCTATTGTTATTTCTATTTCACTGGTTTACACTCAATATTTATTATTTCCTTTATTTTGCTTATTTGGGTTTAATTTTATCTTAGTTCTTTCATTTCTTAAGGAAAAAGCTGAAGTTGTTGATGATTTAAGGAATTTCTTTTATTCTAATACTAGCATTTATTGTTCTAAAGGCATGCTCACTATTTACAGATCAGCTTTTTTGCTTTGAAAATCCTTTGGCTAGGTGTCCTTCTGCTTCCTCAAACTCTCTGCTGAAGCTCACAGGAATCGCCTAAAGGGTACACTCTGGAGCCAGAAAGCCCTGGCAATAATCTTGACTCAACACTTAGTAGCTGTAGTATGTATGTATGTATGTATCTATCTATCCATCCATATATATATATACACCTTTATTTATTCATATGTGGTGCTGAGGATAGAACCCTTTTTGTAAAGTACAGATTATAACAATAGCTAACTGTGATGATTAATTTTATGTGTCAGTTTGGTTGGACCATGACACCCCATGTATGGTCAAACATGGGATATTTCTGTGAGGTTTCTTTTAGATGAGTTTAACATTTAAAAGGGTACACTTTGAAAAAAGCAAATTGCCCTCCCTCCATAATGTGGGTTGGCTTTATCCAATCAGTTGAAGGCATGAACAGAACAAAACACTGTACTCCCTGGAGCAGGAGGGAAATCTTCAGTAGGAAACCTATGGATCGGAACTGCATAATGGATAGAATATTCACATCTTCCCCCCAAAAAATCAAATGTTAAAACCTAATCACCAATATCAGTATTAGGTGAGGTCTTTGGGAGGTGAATAGATCAAGAAGGCAGAGCCCTTGTAAAAATGAAATAAAATTAAATTAAACTAAAAATTTAAAAGCCCAGAGAGCTGCTTCTTCTATTCATCAATGTAAGAACAAAGCCAAAATTTACCATCTCTGAACCAGAAAGTGGGCCCTTCCCATAACCTGAATCTATCTACCGGAGCCTGGATCTTGGATTTCTCAACCTCTGGAATGATGAGAAATAAATTTCTTTTTTTTCAGTTGTAGATGGACACAATATCTTTATTTATTTATTTTTATGTGGTGCTGAGGATGGAACCCCCCACACGTGAGAGGCAGGCGCTCTGCCACTAAGCTACAGCCCCAGCCCAAGAAATAAATTTCTGTTGTTTCTGCTTCCTCAAACTCTCTGCTGAAGCTCACAGGAATCGCCTAAAGGGTACACTCTGGAGCCAGAAAGCCACTCGGTTTATGGTGTTTTGTTATGGTAGCCCAGATGGACTACGATATAACAATATTTGGCTCATAGGGTTCTCCTGAGGTTTAAGGCAATTAATACAAGCAAAACACTTAGAGCAGTCCATGTACTTACTGTACACATTAAACAGACAGTAAACATTACCTGTTGAAGTCATCACCATTATTATTCTGACATAACTGCTTAACTGCTGTTTTTTTTTTTTAATTTAAATATTTTGTTTTTGTTGGGCACAATACCTTTATTTTATTTTTATGTGGTGCTGAGGATTGAACTCAGTGCCCTACACATGCTAGGCATGCGTTCTACCACTGAGCCGCAACCTCTGCCTCATAACTGCTGGGGTTTTTTTGGGTTTTTTTAAATGCCTTTATTTCATTTGTTATTTTTTTTATGTGGTGCTGGGGATCGAACCCAGTGCCTCACACATGCTAGGCAAGTGCTCTGCCACTGAGCTACAACTCCAGCCCCGATAACTGCTGTTTTTAATACCCATTCTCCTTGTTGCTGTGAGTGTATTCAGTAGGGATACAGGAACCCACCTGTGGATGAAAACCTGCAGTTTGAAAATCCCATCCAGTAGCAAATCTTGTCAATAAGATGTAACTGACAGGTGTAACATTAGCCAAGGAGAAAAAAGCCCAGTAGATTTCTGAAAGGGAGAACAGGCATTCCAAGAGAGAAAGGCAGACAAAGCAAGGTGAGCTGGCCTGCAGTTTGTTGAAAGTTTCTGAAGTCCAGGCTTATTGGGTAGAGAGGACAGTACCTTCTTTCAGGCTTTCTGAAGCCTTGATGGACCAGGCTCACAAGCAGAGGAAGCTTGTCCTCCATGCTCTGATTCCGGTGGGTAAGAGAGAGGCACTCATGGGACAGAAGCCACTAGGCTGCAATTGCTTCACTCTTCAGGATCAATGTCTTGCTTCCCAGAAATTCCTCCCATAAACATCATTTTGCATACAGGACTGAGCAAAGGCCCCTGGTCTTAAATGGACCTGGCAGAAGGCTGGGATTGTAGCTTAGTGGTAGAGCACTTGCCTAGCATGTGTGAGGCACTGGGTTCAATCCTCAGCACCACATAAAAATAAATAAAATAAAGGTATTGTGTCCATATACAACTAAAAAAGATATTTTTAAAATCCAAAGTCTTTTTTTAATATTTTTTAGTTACCAATGGATTTTTCACTTTGTTTATTCATTTGTGGTGCTGAGGATCCAACCTGGGCCTCACACATCCACACATCCGAGGCAAGGGTTCTACCACTGAGCCACAACCCCAGTCCCTACAACTAAAAAAAAAAAAAAAGAATGGATCTGGCATGACCCAGCTTTTCTTGGCTCCTAGAAGCTTCTGCCAAGCCCAATGTGAAGGATATGGAAAATAAGTCCAAGGACATTCTCCCTAAGCTTTTGTCATTTAAAATCCCAGGCCCTGGAGGGGCTGGGGTTGTGACTCAGCAGTAGACCACTACACAGCCACAGCGCTCTGGGTCTGAGGCTCAGCACCACATAAAAATAAATAAAATAAAAAAAAGACAGTAATCCCAGGCCTCAGCCAGAGAAGGAACCCAGAAAGAACTAGCACCTGACTGGCACCAAAACCCAATACAAATAAGCCCCAGGAAATTCCCTATTCACATTCCTGTCCCACCCTAATGTATCAGTGGGACCCCAACACAACCCCAGGAACTATCCTCCTTTCCCACCCTAAATGAAGCCTATATAACCCAGACCCTAGCTTTAGCCAGGTGACATTTTCGGCCCCGAAAATAAGCCATGCCAGGCTTACACCAATTGACTCCTTCACTGAATACTGAATAAAGAAAAGATTGCTGATCTGAGTGCCTCCTGTGTCCCGTCATGTGTGCGTCATTTGAACTAACATGTCCCAGGTCACGTGTCACGCAAGTGAGAAACAAACTTTTGCCGCTGCAAGCCACTCAGGTTTTGAAGTTATCGTAGCACAGACTGAGTAAAGAAAATAGTCGTGTATCCACTATGCTCTAGCAAGGAACAGAAAAACATCTCTATTAAGAGTAACCTAGTGAAGTCTCTGCAGTGAAGTTGAGAATGAAGGAAAACAAAACCAACTGTCAGAACCACTGAGAAATAAAAGCGGGGTTAGTCTATAATGACGTTATTTTCACATCTTCCGAAGTGAAGCAGAGAATGGTTTATGTAGAGCTTTACACTTTACAAAGCAGCTATAGAATGACGCTCCTTTTACACATTAGGAAACTGAGGCTCAAGTCCTACAGTGGCCTCCACTCCCACGTTTTCCGGATGACCGTTTTGTGTTGTTTTGCAGCGGTGCTGGCGATGGAACCCAGCCCCCGGCAGCTGGGCGAGCGCTCTACCGCTGAGCCACGACCCTAGTCCGCAAGTTTTCTGCCGCCATCAAACTCGGGGTGTTAACTGGACAACGCCCGCACGCACAACCGTCCCGCCCACACAGCGTCCGGAGGACATCATCCTCTCTCCACGCCTGCGCCCACCCCAGAACATCCAGGGCGGACAAAAGCTGACGTCACGGCGAAGACGCCCGCAGTCCTGCGGTGCCCCGCCTTCCTACGGTCCCCCACTCTTCCCAACAGGCCACGCGGGGGCGCCGGGAAGCTCAGGGAGGGGGCATAGGATTGGGCCAGCTCGAGTCACGTGACGGCCACCGCGCGCAGGTCCCGGCTTCGAGGAGACGGAAGTGCGGCGTGGAGGGGGGCTCCTGGAGGGGGGGTGATGTGGAAGCTCGGGGAGGCGACGAGGCCAGCCGCTGTCCGGTCCCGCCAGTAATCGGGTTCCAGGCGCCGGTGTCGTCGTGCGCGTGCCGCCATTCCCAGAGACCAGCTGTCCCTTGGCCCGGCAGGAGACGCCGCTGGCGCGAGCGGCCGCGGAGCATGGAAGCGGAAAACGCGGGCAGGTAAATCCGGCGGACGCCACCCCCCATCCCCGCGCCCCTCGGTCGGCGGGCGCGCGCACGCAGGGGTATGTGGCGGCCGCGGCCCAGCACAAAGGCCGGGGCCGCGCGTGCGCGCTGCGCGCCCGGCGGCCCCCCTTGCAGTAGGCTCTGAAATGCATTAGCAACTCTTGGGCGGTCTCTGGTAACTGTGGCTTCCTCGCAGTTCTTGGGGACGTTTCGTTTCATCCCCAGAGGCCAAGGCGAGAGTTGTAAAGACGGAGTGTGGATGGTCCAGGTCTAGATTTCTTGTTAAAAGTTGATTGATTTACTAACTTCCTCCCCAGAGTGTGCTAAAAGCCACCTTTTAGCAGGTGCTGCTAGGGGGATACTTACAGAACTACCGGGAACTCAATTTAAAAATTGTCTTTTGAGTTTTCCAGTGTTCTTGGCACGATCTTAGTTTTGCAAAAGTATAGATCTAGAGATTTGAAGGTTTGACAGAAAACTAATAACTAAGGTGTCAGAGTATTTTAAAAGGATCAAGAGCAGTGATTTGCAGTGCAGTAAAATACTATTGGACCTGATGGAGAATTATCTTGACTCTCAGTGGTTAATGGGGACTGGACTTAATTAAGCAAGACATGACACTTCTGTAGGCCTTGTAAGGACATCTCTGGAATCTTGTTTTGGCAAGCTAAAAATTGGGATTATGTGGAAGGGGCATACCTGAGTGACCAAAATACGTTGTTTTAAAGTTTAGGAAAATAGATAGACGTAGATAAAATTGTGGACTTCATTTTGACTTTGTGCATAATAAAATCCTAGAATAAAGCACTCTGCTGCTCTCCTAGACTGCTTTAAACATAGGAGAATCCACCAGACCTTGTGGAAATCTCTCACCTTTGTGATCTTACTTCAGAACAAAACTGAAGCCTGGGCAAAGCCCACCATCCAGTGAATTTCTTGTTATAAAACCTTATTCGGTATACAGCAAAATAATTGAACTCAGTATATAGTTTAGCTCAAGATTCTAGTTTACATTGTCTTAACTTCGTGGGGCTGTCAGCCATTTTTTACTTTGACTTGGAAAGCTTTCACCTTCAGGAAATATGGAAAACTATAATGCTGTAAAGTATTTGTCTTTAGGGATTCTGAAATGATTCAAATTCCAGGTAAGCTGATTAAGGTTATAATAAGTTTACTTTTTATTTTGGAAGATTCATTTCAAAACAGTAAAAAAAAAAATCCCATGGATACAGACTGTTTTCAAAAGGGAAAGTGAATAACTCAGGTGTTTTTTTTTTTTTTTTTTAAAAAAAAAAAAAAAAAAACATATTCTAGTTAATTAAAAGGAAAAAGGAGGAATTATATAAGAGGACTAGTATGTGTCCAGTGACCTTAAGCATGAAAAGGACATTTACCAAAGATGAAAAATCAGAACTGGAAAAGAATGACTTGGACTTCTAAGAATATAGATAGGTAAGATTAATCCAAGAATGAAATCATATTTTCTAGAAACAATAATGAGACTAGGAAGGACTATTTTAGTTAGATGTGGACAACCAGAAGGACAAAAAAGTTTTGGGCTTTCTGCCCAGCTGTGTTAGTAAGTGTTCCATCACCATGAGAGAATACCTGGGAAAAACGACATAAGAGGAAAAATTTATTTTCAGTCCAGGGTTGTCTGGCTCCATTACTTCTAGGCCTGTGGTGAGGTCGGATATGTTGGGGAACACATGGTGGAGCAGAGCTGCCCAGCTCTGCTGGGAAGCAGAGAGTGAGAAAGCAAGGGAGAAGGAAGGAGCCAGGGATAAGGTATAGCCCTTAAGGGCACACCCCTGAAGGTTTACTACTCGGCCGCCTAGTGTTTCCACCACTCTGTAAAATTAATCCAACAATGGGTTAATCCACTGATGAGATCAGAGCCTTCATGATCTAGTTATAATCCAAAGCCCCACTACACTGCTACTTTGGGAATTAAGCCTTCATTCAACACATGAACTTTTTGGGAGAACATTTCAGATCGAAACTGTTAAAACCAGCCCACTGGCATAGTGTTAGTAGATGGCAGAAGACATAAATACATCATTCTGTTTTTGATTTTTCATCTCCTATGTTAAGGAAGTGATTGTCAGGCTGGAAATGGCAAATAAATGTCTATGAAATTTTAAAGCTCAGAATCAATGAGAGCCATTAAGAGAACTTTTAACTGCCAGTAGAAATCTTGTGTCCTTGCCTAGATGAACGGTATTTCAGGAGAAAGACCAGATTACAGCCATCATTGAGAACTTGTAGCCAATAGGAAATCTGAAGCATGGGGGGAAAAAATACATGAGTCCCTATTTCTTCCAGGGGTGGAGTGGGCCTTTCATTGACATTGATCCTGAACAAAGTTTTTGTATTATTAGTGGTTACTGAACATTTTTAGAAGGAACTAGTGGCCATCAGGCTACAGTATAAATTCAAAAAGAAATAAGACCTATACTAGAAAACAATATTTATTACAGCAAATCTATACACCAAGCACTGTTGTGTTTTATAAATGCTAACTCATTTAACCCCCATATTCAATGAGTTAGGTACTATTGTCATTTTACAGGTGGGACACTGGGGTTAGAGAGATAAGAAAATTGTCTGCAAGCTAGTAATTGGCAGAGCCACAGTTTAAATCTGGGTGGTCTAACTTCAGAGTCTGCCTCCCTCTCTAGTGCTTGTGCTGTAACACTTCTTAAGATGAAGATTGACTGATGATAGTTCACTTAAGTAAAATGAAAAACTGGTTTACTGCTGAAAGGATTAAGAGCAGACTAAGGAGAGATTCGTACTGATAACTACTGCCAGCTCTGTTCTTTCACATCTTAACAACTTTGTGGTGCTGCTGACATCCCGATTATGAGCAACCCAACTCTGGGAGGGGTTTATAGAATTGATAGGTTGAATCAGAGTTCAGGTAAATCCTGACTGCCTGGAAGAGTGACTCATCATTTACAAAAGGAGACACAGCTTGTATTCTGGTGCAGAAAATTAGTGGTAAAGTATGCAGTGAAGGAGAAACGCTGTAAGGGCCATTTTCATCAATAGTAAATTCTTTGTGGATTTAAAATGAGCACCAGTAAAACCAATGTAAGGGGTTTTGTAGTCTGTCTTCAGAGTGAGGAAGTTGGTCGCCTTGCACAGTGAGGCTGTATCTGAGTATTTGGTTTGATCCTGAGCACCAAAGAATAACCTAAACACATTGTGAAGAAACTTGAAACCATCCTCTACAAGGAATGGTTAAATGAACTAGTTATTCTGACTTATCCTAAATCTTTGTACTCAGAGTTTTTAGTAGACTGTGCACATAGTGAATACACATTCTTCCACCTAGTACTGTGAGGTGCACTCTTGGAGTAGTTACGGTGGTATTCCATCATAGTTCTCAGGTAGTCCTCTGTAGTTGACCATTTGGGTTATTTAGCACTGATAACTCTTTGGTGAGTATAGAGTGTTATATATACTTACTTAGATAAAGATGATAAGGGGCTGGGGTCGTGACTCACATATGCCTGCCTTGCACATGTGAGGCCCTGGGTTCGGTCCTCAGCACCACATTTTAAAAAAAAAAAAGGGCTGGGGATGTGATTCAAGCGGTAGCGCGCTCGCCTGGCATGCATGCGGCCCAGGTTCGATCCTCAGCACCACATACAAACAAAGATGTGTGTCCGCCAAAAACTAAAAAATAAATATTAAAATTCTCTCTCTCTCTCTCAGTCTCTCTTTAGAAAAAAAAAAGCAATGCGTGTACAGGTACTCTGAGCTTCTCCTCAATTTAAAAAAAAAAGATATTAAAATAAATAAATAAAGATGATAGAATGTGGGGTGGGGTTGTAGCTTAGTGGTAGAGCACTTGCCTAGCATGTGGGTGGCACTGGGTTCCATCCTCAGTACCACAGAAAAATAAATAAATAAAATGAGGGTATTGTGTCCAACTACAACTAAAAAAATAAATTTTTTTAAAAAAAGATGATACAATGTATTTAGAAAACAGATCCTTAAAATAGTGTAAAGTAACTGAATAATAAGATTAAGTTGGAGAGAACTTTAAAGATTTAGTTTTTTGAAATACAGTAAATTTGAATAAACCAGACTTATTAATCAACTCCCCACAGGATGTGTGTGTATTTGCATGCGCATGTGCGTAAGTGTGTGTGTGTGAGGATGTGTAAACATGGTGTTGAGAAAGACTATCAGAAAGTACACAGTTCATCAGTATCAGATAGCTGTGAAAACCCGCCTTGCCAGCACTGTAATTCAACAAAAGAGGGTATTGTAGATGGAGGCTGGGAGAGAAGGAAGGGGTAAGCTGCAGAAATGGGAGGTGGGGAGCAGGTAATGCAGAACAGTTGTAGGGACACTTAGATGATGAAGGAGAAAAGTGAGCAAAGGGAAGTGAAAACATTGATCACACTCCCTGGATGTCAGGGTCATAGAAATCAAAGGTCTTGGGAGTCTTCTGATCTAGACAGATTCAGGCCTATTTCCTCCATGTTCCCCCATATTGGAGAAATCTCTAAATCCAGCCCCTTGTCTTCATGGTAGGGAAGGGAAGCTGGAGATATGGAGAGGTGACTACGCATTCTGTGTTGAGGTCCCTCTCCTGGAGAGATTGTTTAGCAACACTGCAGAATTCTGAATTATGAAGTGGCTATTTATAATAAATATGTTTAGGAATTATTTTCACATAGCTTTGAAACAGATTTAGCGGTTATTAGATAATAGGAAATTAAGTTATCCAGAATGCTTTTGCATTACTGGCATTCAGATTCATGGAAGTTCTTATGTAGATGTCATGCCTTCTGCTGCCAAGTGGTAAAGACTGCTGTTATCCCCTTTCTTCTGTTGTGGCCATCTGAAATGAGCAGGCCAAATTTAATGCTCAAAGATAATATATTAGCTCAGAAAGGACACATCCTATTTTCCATAACTTTGTTGTTTTTCTGTTCTAATTTAACTTATTGTAATGTGTCACTGATCATTTTTTAAAAGGTCAAGGAATGCGTCTTTATTATAGATAAGTTGCTGGGTTACTTTAAAAAACTGTGCATGTCTCTAATGAGAAAGTATGGGTTATTTTTCTTTCTGCTTTTTTACTTTTTTATTGCCAATAATGATTTCTAGAATTTAATTTTCAGTTTCTGAGCCCCAGAATATCTGATGTTTAATGTACACTAACTATACTAAGGGAGTCACATTTTAAACTTTTTTTTTTTTAAATAAAGAATCCAGCTGGGGTTGTGGCTCAAGTGATAGAGTGCTCGCCTAGCACACGTGAGGCACTGGGTTCCATCCTCAACACCGCATAAAAATAAAATGAAGATATTGTGTCCATCTAAAACTAAAAAATAAATATTTTTTTAAAAAAGAATCCTTTTATAATATGAAGGATGTCTTCTTAATTCATGTACTTAACGTTAGTATTTTTTGTCAAAAAACGCAAAACGGAACCTGTCTCTGAGCCTCTCAGAGTGGTAGCAAGAAACAGGGCCAGAGTGATAGGTAAGTTACCTCTTAACCATGTGGCAGACTAACAGATCTCTTGCACTGATTTTTTTTTTGTTTTTAATGAGCTACTGGGGATTAAATCCAGGGCCTTGCACATGCTATGCAAGTGCTTTACCCCTGAACATTTTTTACTTTGTCTTAGAGAGTCTTGTTAAATTGCCTATTGTGGCCTTGAGTTTGCTGTCCTCTTGCCTTAGCCTCCCAAGTAGCTGGGATTGCAGGCCTGTGCCCAGCATTTTACATTCTTTTGTTCACTTGTTTATTGTGACCATGTGGGGCTGGGATTGTAACTCATTGTAACTCAATGGTAGAGCACTTTCCTAGTATGCCCAAGGCCCTAGGTTCAATCCCCAGCACTACAAAAAGTAAATGAGTAAATGAATACATAAATTATACAACATTTTATATATACATACACACACACACAATGTATCTCATGGCCACATATCTTTTTTTTGTTATACATTCAGCTTAAAGTAACTATTAGCATTTCTTAAAACTACCAAGGTCACAATCAAAAGTTGAAGATCTAGCTGAGGGCTCAACACATGCCTGTAATCTAAGCTACTGGGGAGGCTGAGGCAGGAGGATCTAAAGTTCAAAGACAGCCTCTGCAATTTAGTAAGACTATCTCAAAAATAAATAAATAAGTAAAACAATTGAAGTTCATTGTATTAGAACTTTCTCTTACTCGATATACCTCAGTCTAACCCAGCCACGTCCAACTCATTAGAATATTTAAATAATAAACACTAAATTAATGTTTTAACAATTTATTGGAAGCCCTACTAGTAGTATTAAAAATGTGAAAAAGAAGACACTTACTTTGTGCTAAGCATGGTCTAAGTACTTCACTTCTGTTCATTTTAACATTTTAAATTCTAGTCCCTGTCTCCAAAGTTTTCCCTAAGTGCAACTTTAGTTTACAGAATTATTTTGTATTCTTTTCTACTTTAAAATAGTTGCTAAACTTTTTCTGAGCTTTAGATAATATCAGTAAATTTAATTTTTAGTAGCTGCACAGGTTTTTGTTTGTTTGCTAGAGATTAAAGCCAGGGCCTTTTGCCTTCTAGGCAAGTTTTACCACTGAATTGCACCCCCAGCCCAGCTGCAGAGTATTTCCTGAAATTATTATACTATAGTTTATTTTATTTTTAAATTTTTTCGTTTTTGTA
Source organism: Marmota monax (assembly GCF_021218885.2). Classification (NCBI taxonomy): domain Eukaryota; kingdom Metazoa; phylum Chordata; class Mammalia; order Rodentia; family Sciuridae; genus Marmota; species Marmota monax. The sequence continues at coordinate 2,652,744 of NW_026695202.1, forward strand.
GTTGGTACAATATCTTTATTTATTTATTTTTATGTGGTGCTGAGGATCAAACCCAGGGCCTTGCACATGCTAGGCGAGAGCTCTATTGCTGAGCTATAACCCCACCCCCTATACTATAGTTTATTGAATCATTGTGTTGTTTTCATTTTTTGTATGGTTTGAGAACAGTGTTTTTAAAGAAATAAAACCCTTAAAATACAGTTTAGGGGCTGTGGTTATGGCTCAATGGTAGAGTGCTTGCCTAGCATGTGTGACATACTGGGTTCAATTCTCAGCATCACATACAAATAAATTTTTAAAAAATTCATCAACAACTAATAAAAAATTTTTTAATAAATAAATAGAAGTAAAAATATTGTGTTCATCCACAACTAAAAAAAAATTAAAAAGATATAGCTTAGCATTTTTCCCATTAGTTCTTAACTTTTTCACCAGCAATTTACTCTCAAAGATGGCTTGAAGTTAAAACACCTTTCCAATGCTTTGTCCATTGAAATTGGGCCCCTGTTGGTACATTCTAGCCAGAACCACTACTGATGGACTGTTATCCTGGGTCCCCCTAGGTCATTTAAGCTTATTCAGAGAATGCTTTAGTTTGCCTTTTTTTTTTTAACCACTTTATTACAATAGGATTTATATACTATAGAGTTAGCCTATTTAACCTTTGCTTTCTGAGCTCTGTTCTCTTTCTGCATATGACACAAAGAAACAAATGCCAAGTAGAGCATTTTGCCACAGAAAATATGTCTTTGTCTCTCCATGTAGTAAATGATACTTTTCTATTTTATTTCCTAATGGTTTTCATTGTCCTGTACATCTAATGGCATTATTCAGCATTGGTCTTAGCTTGAGTTTCATACATCAGTGTTTTCTGTGCTGATAGCAACAGCTTGGAGTGGTGTTTTTTGGTCAACAGAAAGGTTTGGAAATTGTTTTCTTTGAAGGCCTCTGTTCTTTTAAGTCATTTTCAGAAGAGAGTTTAAAGATTTTTTACTTTATAAATTAAACAGATAATCTATTCCTCGTCCCTGAGTAGTGGCAAACAACAATAACAACAACAAAAAAAATCTAATGAGGAAATACAAAGCAGGCAAATAAACCAAAAGAAAGCCTAAGTTAGGTTGGAGAGCATCTCTGTGCTAAGATAATTAAATACTAAAGGTGGGGACACAGGTTGTATTTATGCACATTTTTAACTGGGTTGAAGGACCTTTCAGTTCTGTATTCTAGAAAATTCTCATGATCTCATTTCAAAGAAAATAACAGGCTGACTTGACAGGCTTGTAAGTTTATTGGTGATATATCTGTCATTAAACAGCGTTTAATGTATTTGGTTACTAATTATTCAGTAAAGTTTGGATGAATGTGTACCTAGGGAAATAGCTCTCATTCTTGCCCTATTCTCTGCTCTAAATACTACAGTCTAGCTATAAAATATCTGGATTTTGAGGATTTTTTTTTTTTTTTTTTTTTTTTTTACAGCTGAGTATTTAAACTTACATTCAGGTACTTTTATCATTATCATAATTTCTGCTTAATTGTTCTTTCAGCTATTCCCTTGAGCAAGCTCAAGCATTTTATTCATTTCCATTTCAACAAATGATGACTGAAGCTCCTGATGTGGCAGTCATGAAGGAACAGCAGATGCCAGGCGAAGTTCCAGCCCCAGAGCCTGCTCAGGAACCAGTACAAGGTAGCTTTCACCATAAGAGATTAGAAAATTGATATTGGATCAGCCAACTTACTTAAAAAGGGCTTAATGATGAATTTTAGCTCTATTTTAGTGTTAGAAAATGTAATCCACATTATAAATAGTATAAGTACTGTGATAGATTCTGGGGAATAAAGAAGAAGGATCCTGCTCTCTAGCTTCTCAGCCTTGTAAAGGAAAGTAATAAAAATAGGTTTTGTGGGCTGGGGCTGTAGCTCAGTGGTAAAACACTTGCCTTGCATGTGTGAGATACTGGGTTCAATCTTCAGCACCACATAAAGATACAGTGTGTTCATCTACAACTAAAAAAAAAAATAGATTTTGCATCTCAGTACAGAAGGTGGTAAGGAGGGCACAGGGTGGGTGCTCTGAGACCAGATAGGGTTGGCACCTAACTGGGATGGAGTGCTCAGAGGCACAGAGAGCTCAAAGCAGAGAAATTATCTTGAAGCACTGAATCTTCAAGGATGCAGGGTCTTCATCCCCATGTACAACAGTGTTGGGGAGATATCCGGCTAAGGGAGAGTGTGTGTGCCAAGGCACAGATCTGCAGAAGCATGACAGGCAAAAAACTGTGATTCTCTGTCATTGGAGTTTGGGGTGTAATAGGGAATTGGTGAGAAAAGGCTGCATGGGGGAAGTTGAAGCTTATGTTTTACACAAGAAGTGTCTATTCTGTCCTGAAGGTGATAGGGAGCTGTAGAGCAAGGAGTGGCTTATAGTGATTGGTATTTTAAAAATCAGTATGGAATATAAAAGATTGGGTGGTATGGAATAAAGCAGGACTTGGAGGCATGGAGAGGATTAGAAACTGTTTGAATAAGCAGGGGGCGAAAAGAAGAAGACTGGAAGGGGTGGAGAAAGAGAATTAAAATCCTCAGAAAGTAGAATTACCTGGCCGTGGTTAATGGGTTTCATATAGGGAGGGAGGGTGTGTAAGGAGTCTGGAGTAACACTTAGTCCATTTTGTATTATAACAATATACTTGAAGCTGAGTACTTTATAAAGAAAGGTTTATTTAGCTTACAGCACCTGAGGTTCAAGGACAGGTACCAGTGTCGGCTCAGCTCTTGTGAAGGCCTCATCACAGAAGTTATCCCGGTGGCAGGAGTGCATGTGGGATGAAGCACCAGGAAGCCTTAGAGACGGGGTTCCACAGTCCCTTCCACAGGCTTCCCCCAGTTGACCTAAGGACCTTTCTAGGCCCTGCCTCATAAAGGATCTGTATCACTTCCCAACAGTGCTACCCGGACCAAGCTTTCGGTATATGAATTTTGGGGGATAAAATCAACCTCTATTCAAACCATAGCAACCACTCAAGACTTCCAACGTAGGCAGGTGGTTGAAGAAAATGCCATTCACCAAGATAAAGCATTAGGAGAGGAGCTTGGCTGGGTGGTGCACACCTATAATCCCAGCAACTTGGGAGGCAGAGGTTACTCTTGGCAGCTTAGGGAGACACTGTCTCAAAATAAAGAAGGGTAGGGATGTAGCTCAGTGGAAGAGTGCTTGCTAGTGCGCAGCAGCCTCTGGGTTCAATCCCCTTTTTTATTTGAAGAGGAACCAAGAAGATTTTGGAGAAGGTCGGGTAGAAAGAGGTGGTGATTTTCTCTAGTTTAACAATATTTGTGGGACATGTGCCCATGGTTTTGATTGCTGGTTCCAGGACCACGCCTACTCCACTGCTCTGGAGCTGCTTCCTACTTCCTACTGTGCTTCTGGGCAGGCAACATTAGGACTTGCCACAAGCCAGTGACAACCCTAACCCTAACTCTATCCCTAACCCTTGGATCCCTTGGAATAGGGAGTGGCTGAAGCAGTGTGAGACAGAAGACAGACCACCTTGCCAGGTTGGGGAAATGCCAGCTAGGAGTAAAAGGGGGACAAGAAGCCTGAGAAACTGGGAAAATGTTCAAGAATTAAGGGTAAGAGAACCAGGGCTTCCTATTGGTAACTGTAGATCAGTGGTCAGCTAATGGTAATTTTGCCCCTGGAACATTTGGCATTGCTGGGAGACACTTTGGATTGTAAATCTGGCAGGGTGCTGCTACTGATATCTGGTGGGCTACTGATATCATGGGTGCTGTTACACATTCTATAATGTCCAGGGCAGCCCCACAACAAAAAGTTATTCAGCCCAAAAAGTGTTCCGAGCTCTTGAGAAAAACCCTCATCTTTCCTTTTGGAAAATACTGCAGCCCAGAGAGTTTATCTTCAGCACCTCAAATTTCACCTGTGTATGGAACAGAATAGGCCTCAGAAAGTCCAAAACAAGCCATTTGTGGTTTTCTACTATCAGGAAACTGAGTTAAAACATTTGCCTACATTCCTGTTTTTGTTACTTATTCTTGTACTTGTTTACTTCATTATTTATGTATTTCTTTTTATAATTTCTGTTAAAATGGTACACAGGTACTCTGTGCCCCTGGGAAGGCCAAGATGCCAAGCAAGATGGTATGGGAAGTCTGTCTATGATTGCCACGGTGGAGGGAGCATGTCCATCCCACTTCTAGGGTGAAAGAGGGGGAAGATTGTTCAAAGGAAATAAAAGGCATAGGTATAGTTTTGGGGAGATAAAAAGGGTGTTCATAGGGTAGCTTTTCTGGGAACACTGCTAGAGTTTCTAAGTTAAGGTTTTTTGCATCTACATTTTGGAAATCGTTGTGTTTTAGAGGCTCCAAAAGGAAGGAAAAGAAAAGCCAGAACAACTGAACCAAAAAAACCGGAGGAACCCAAAAAACCTGCTGAGTCCAAGAAGTCTGGCAAGTCCCCAAAATCAAAAGAAAAGCAAGAAAAGATTACAGATGCGTTTAAAGTAAAAAGAAAAGTGGACCGTTTTAATGGGGTTTCCGAAGCTGAACTTTTGACCAAGACTCTCCCTGATATTTTGACCTTCAATCTGGACATTGTGATTGTAAGAATTTTTGTCCTTATTTGATTTTATAAACAAATTGGTGGATTAGCTTTACCTAACACTTGTCCATACAAATGGAGTTTTGCTGAAAAGATCCATTTCTTAAGAATCCTTCTGGAGGTAAATGGTGTCACCTTAACCAGGTGGTGTTACGTGGGATTGTTCAAGAGGGTGGACTCTAGTTTGGGGCTGTCTGGATTACAAAAGCCTTAACCTTCCAAAACATCAGGTGATAAAATAGGTGAAAATACCTTCCTCAGAGGGTCACAATCCAATGGCATGACCCTTGTGAATCAGTTTGGTTCTGTGATACCTGCGAGCCTCCATCAATGACAGTACTGCTTTTAAACTGGTATTTTTGTCAGTGACCATAAAAACTTCAGAGCTTGAGCTGGGGTTATGGCTTAGTGGTAGAGTGCTCACCTCCCATGTGAAAGGCACTGCATTTGATCCTCAGCACCACCACATCAAAGTAAAATACAGGTATTGTGTCCATCTACAACTAAAAAAATAAGAGTTTTTTTTTTTTTTTAATTAATATTTTTTTTTAGTTGGGCACAATACCTTCATTTTATTTTATTTAGAGAGAGAATTTTTTAATATTTATTTTTTAGTTTTTGGTGGACACAATATCTTTATTTTATGTTTATGTGGTGCTGAGGATCGAACCCAGTGTCCCGCGCATGCCAGGCGAGCGCGCTACCGATTGAGCCACAACGCCAGCCCCCTTCATTTTATTTATTTATTTTTATGTGGTGCTGAGATCAAACCCAGGACCTCACACGTTCTAGGTGAGCGCTCTACCACTGAGCTACAACCCTAGCCCCGAGAGTTTTTAAAATTAAAAAAAAAGAAAGAAAGAAAGAAAGAAACTTCAGTGCTTGGGCAACTGTGTAGGTGACATGGAGTAAGTTAAGTCATTGGGAGATGTGGCTGAAATGGGCTCAGATTGATTGATTGCTCCAGGACTTCTCTCTTCCAATATTGAAGTCAGCCCAGCCGTAGGGAGCAGAGTAGCCCAGGGTCATGAGGGAATGAAGTTGGTCTTTAAAAACAACAGCAAAACTCAACAAGGAAATTTTTCTTTCCTTTGAAATGTCTTTGGATTAAGAATAGAAATTCATAAGTATTGTTTATGATGCTGGATTAAATTTATATTTTTAAGGGGCTGGAGATGTGGCTCAAGCGGTAGCACGCTCACCTGGCAGGCATGCAGCCCGGGTTCGATCCTCAGCACCACATACAAACAAAGATGTTGTGTCCGCCGAAAACTAAAAAATAAATATTTTTTTAAAAAAATTTATATTTTTAATCATTTCAGTTTTATCTACCACTGCTTCATAGAAACACTGATACTTAAGCAGAACTATTTTAAGACTAAAATGGTATAATAGTGTATTAAGAATTGTAATGCAAAAATAAATAAATTAATTAATTTAAAAAAAGAACATAAATTTTTAAAAAGACTAAAATGTATAGTTATTTTGTTTTGTAGATTGGCATCAACCCAGGACTAATGGCTGCTTACAAAGGGCATCATTATCCTGGACCTGGGAACCATTTTTGTAAGTAGCTACTTTTTTTATTAATTGACTTTAAAATTAGGTATCTTTATCAATAGGGTTTTTTTTTCTTTTTTAAAAAATGTGCTTAAAAAGAAAGAATATGAGTAAATATGCATTCATATTTCATGTTTTCTCTGTGTGTGTATTTGAAAATCAAAGGTCTGAAATACTGTCACTGTTAACACTTTGATGTTAATGGAGAGTGGGAGGGCATGAAAAAGAGTGTGTGTGTGTGTGTGTGTGTGTGTGTGTGTGTGTACAGTGGTAGGGGTTGAACCCAGCAGCTGTGCCCTACCACCAAGCTGCATTCCTAGCTAATACTTTCTCTTTTTTTAAATAGTGAGTTTTCCTATTTTTTGTTGTTGTTGTGTTGTTGTTGTTATGGATGGACACATACCTTTATTTTATTTATTTATATGGTGCTGAGGATTAAACCCAATACCCACGCATGTGAGGCAAATGCTTCACCACTGAGCCACAACCTCAGCCCTTTCCTATTCTTTTTTTTTTTTTTTTTAAGTATTATCTACAGTAACAATAGGCCATCTTTGTGGCAGACAAAATATGGACTTTCCCAGATTTTTGTTGATGTTATTTCCTTGGAGAGAGAAAATCCATTGATTGTTGGAATTCAAGTTGTTATGAAATGCTACGCTTGGAGACATTCTCCAGATACTTTGTATGTATTACAAAATAGTCATAAAGACACTCATACTTACAGAGCTTTAAAACCAAGGTTTTTTGTTTGTTTGTTTGTTTGTTTGTTTTGTGTGTGTGTGTGTGTGAGATGCTAGGGATTGAACCCAGGGCTTTTTGCATGCGAGGCAAGCACTACTCTATCAGCTGAGCTGTATCCCCAGCCCTAAAACCAACTTTAACTCCTGTATTGCTCTAAATTGGCTTTATATGTAAATGATCTCCCCTAACACTGCTTTTTAGAATAATAAATACAGTGGGTGCTCAGAAAATACCAGTTGATTATCTGAGTAATATTAAAAACATTATGGCAAATGATAATAATGTCTTCATGGAAATGATAAACACATTATCTCCATTATTTAAAACAAAAAAAAATTCTGGGGCTGGAGATGTAGTTCAGTGAGAGAGCAGTTGCCTAGAATGTGCAAAGTTCTGGGTTCAATTCCTAGTACTGCCCCCCAAAAAAATCTTTCTAAGAAAGTTCGACTTTTAATTTTCTCCACTATCAAGGTATTTGAGTGCTTTTAGTCTCTTTGTGGATGTCTTATCCGTGAGTTATTGCAGAGGCAGGTAGTGATATCAACAGTTATTGGAAAAGAAAATAGAAAAAAGAAAGTTTCCTATGTTACATAGCTATGTATTCTTGGACTGGCATTTACTTACCTCAGCCCCTGTGAGAAGGAGATAATGGCATCTTATAAGAATTAGGAATACTGAGATCATGTAAAGGAATTAGGATAGTGTCCAACTTGTAGTAATTTCTCAGTGCTTTTAAAAATATCCTAAATCTTTTTTTCTTTCTTGATTTCTAGAATGTAGACTAGTACATCAATTCTTTGGACAAAAGCTTTTCGCTCACAGATATAAACCAAAGCCTCTTTTCACAGGGAAGTGTCTGTTTATGTCAGGGCTGAGTGAGGTACAGCTCAATCACATGGATGATCACACTTTACCAGGGAAGTATGGTATTGGATTTACCAACATGGTAGAACGGACGACACCAGGCAGCAAGGATCTTTCCAGGTAATTACATAACATTTATTTTATGAATGGGGAACCTTGACCATCTGGCACCTCACATAATCCAGGGACATCATATGGATCTAGTTCAAGCTGAGTCCAACAAGTATGTGATGTGATCTTTTGTTGAAAGCTGACTAAAGTTGGCGTCTTTTAAATATTGCTATATTTATGTCTTTTACTACTTTTTAATTCAATTTTAGTAAAGAATTTCGTGAAGGAGGACGTATTCTAGTACAGAAATTACAGAAATATCAGCCACGAATAGCGGTGTTTAATGGAAAATGTAAGATTTACTTTTAAATTTTATCTTTTTTCTGTGCTAACATTGTGGACAATGTAAATATGTTTGTATTTTATTTTAGGTATTTATGAAATTTTTAGTAAAGAAGTTTTTGGAGTAAAGGTTAAGAACTTGGAATTTGGGCTTCAACCCCATAAGATCCCAGATACAGAAACTGTAAGTCCTTAAAATTTGCATTTGTAGATCAGCTAAAGGTGAATTTTTTTTCTAACTAATTTCCCTTTTTTATTTGTCTTATGCATTGTAATTTATGTTATAAGAAAAAGCCACCTTGTATTTTGTTGAGTAATAACTCCATATCAATTTAATAGTTACAAAGTAATTCATTACCTTGGAGTTACATTAGAAAGAGAAACATTCATCAGCTAAACATCTCAATGATTGTTATTTGGCTAAAATAGTGAGAGGTATTGGCTTACATACTACATTCAGAACATATTTAATGGCATTTACTTATCAAATTCAAATGGTTTAGCTCTTATACTGGATTTGAAATAAACATGTAAATAAAACACCATCCTGATTAGTGAAAGTAATTACTCCATTTATATATCTTATCCCAGCTTCATTTTAGAAACATGTAAATAGTATAGTCCAGACAACATCTAGGCAATTTAACACTTTTGTAGGGGTACTAGTGATTGAACTCAGGGCACTTGACCACTGAGCCACATCCCCAGCCTTATTTTGTATTTTATTTAGAAACAGCATGTCACTGAGTTGCTTAATGCCTCACTGTTGCTGAGGCTGGCTTTGAACTCTCGATCCTCCTACCTCGGTCTCCTGAGCCACTGGGATTACAGGCGTGCACCATCATGCCCAGCTCATGCTGTTCCAGACCTTTGGTTCCAAATTTGTTTCTTAAATGTAGTTTTATTTACAACTTTCAAAAAACAATCCAAGACATAGACCTACACATTGTATATATAATATTTTAAATAGTGGAGAAGCTGGTGTACTGCCAGGTTTTGGTGGAGAACTTTGAATAAAGTTTCTGCCACCTATATATTTGAACTTCTTTTTAAATTTCTTCTGTTTTCAACTTTTTAAGTATGATTGATGAGTTAGGTTTGTAGCATTGGTCTTTATTTAAATAGAGGCCCCCATTTGTCTACTTGTAAAATTGTAAAAGCAAGTACACTATGGTATGCACATGTATGGTACCACATAGTGTTCGTTAAATGCCAGATGAGGCTCAGGTACATGTCTTGGATATATGTAATCACAGAAGTGCAATAAATAAGTGAACTTGATTTGTATATTCATTAGTAGTTTTAGCTCTTTTAATAAGCTGTGAGATCTTTTAGCTTTTAAAATTGATTCCTTATTATTAAATACTAAGTTATTGATGTTGGTAGTGATTCATTTTTTTTTTATGTAGTACATGATATGCATGCCTGTAATCCCAGCAGCTTGGGAGGCTGAGACAGGAGGATCGCAAGTTCAAAGCCAGCCTCAGCAAAAGCAAGGCTCTAAGCAACTCAGTGAGACCTTGTCTCTAAATAAAATACAAAATAGGACTGGGAATGGGGGCTCAGTGGTCAAGTCCCCCTGAGCTCAATCCCTGGTACAAAAAAAAAAAAAAAAAAAAGTGCAACAAATATTCATAATCCATCAGCCCTTCTCTCTATATATATGTACATATGAGAAAGGGAAAGAATTATGCTCTTTCAAGGATGGCTTGTCACCACCAACAAAAATGATAAATACAAATGTCTTTCTCTAGCCATTCCACTTCTAGAAATTTATCCAACAGGTACATTCCTATACATATTTCAAATTAAATTAGTACAAGGTTTTCAACCATAATAGTAAAAGAGTGGAAAGAGCCTTACGTCCACAGTTGGGCCCTGGTTAAATCAGTTATGAAAGTACTACTGGTGGCTATGAGAAACAATGTTATCACATATGGAATCTGCCGTTGAGTGAGAAGAGCAAGGTGCAGGAGGGGAGGCAAGAGTGTGTTATCATTTGTATGTTTATTAAAAAGGATGAGGGAGACAAGTATGTAGACACCTTTGATTGTGGATTTGTGGACACCTGTGGAACTGGCAATATTGATTGCCTTTATCAGAGGGAATTAGGTAGATAGCAACTTGATTTGGGAAGGAAGACTTCATATACTGCTGTGCCTTTTTGTCCCTTTAGAATTGTGAACCGTATATTTGCTAATAAAAGTAAAAGATTGTCAGTTGATAGGTGAGCATGGAGGGGGAGCCTCATTATGTTTTGTCTGTTGACAGCTACTTTTATTGATTTTACATGTATTTTTGTGTAGCTAAGAATTAAGTTATTATAACCCAATAAAGATAAATTTTTAAATCTCAGTATGAGTAGATTCAACAGAATTGTAGGATTTCTGAAACCTAAAATTCTATGATTCCAGCTCTGCTATGTTATGCCATCGTCCAGTGCAAGGTGTGCTCAGTTTCCTCGAGCCCAGGACAAAGTCCATTACTATATTAAGCTGAAGGACTTAAGAGACCAGTTGAAAGGCATTGAACGGAACACAGATGTTCAGGAGGTGCAGTACACTTTTGACCTACAGCTTGCCCAAGGTATAGTACTGTTTTCACTCCTTTCATTCATTTCATGAGTATGCACATTACAGAAGGTGTATTGTGGATTTAAAAGCAGATGAAACAAAGATAGTTTATCACAGCCAGAGTGCCCTGATAATGGACACTAGTCTCTGTTAAAATCTCCTTTTACCAAGGTTTTCCATCTACTCTGGATACTCCCAGACATTGAGGGTCTAAGGAACACTGTACCCAAAATTAAGTGTAATAGGTTTTTGCAGTTCTTAACAAGTTTATTTAGTATATGCTATAAAGAGTGTAAAGATTATAGCAAATGATGTATCTCAGCTTACATGAACACTCAAGAAAAAGAATTGTTCATGATTTCAGAATACAACAGTTTTCAGAATTGTACAGAAGCAGTTCTAAATCCTGTTTTACCTTCCTCACAGAGGATGCAAAGAAGATGGCAGTTAAGGAAGAAAAATATGACCCAGGCTATGAAGCAGCGTATGGAGGTGCTTACGCTGAGCATCTGGGCAACAGTGAGCCATGCAACTTCTCTGAGGACAGGCTAAGTATGTCCCCCCCACCCACTATGTGCTCCTTTCAAAGACTTGGTTTTATCAGGATCCAGGATAGATGGAGTTAATAGAAGTGGAGAGTAAATTATTGAAGATTAGGAATGGGGCTATAAAATTTTATTAAATAGTGACCAATAATTCAAGTTTATTATCTGATATTTAACTACACAAACATTTTTATAGCTCATTTTCTTAAGTTATGAACTCTAAGCCAACCTAGTTACATTTTCCTTCTTTAACAAATGAGGGGGGAAATGAGGATTTATCAGCCCTGTACTTGACAGTAAAACAAGAAACTTAAAATTATATTCAGGAAGCTTGATTAATGTTTTAATAATAAATCTACATTATACTATTAAGGTTTTTTCACTTGTTCACTTAAAACTTATATATGAAATAAACTAACATTCTCTCCTTCTTCTAGCAGCTGACAGTGCGGAGTTAAGAGGAGAATCAGCTTTCAGTGACATTCCAAATGGGCAGTGGATGACCCAGTCGTTTACAGACCAGATTCCTTCCTTTAATAATCACTGTGGAACGCTGGAGCAGGGGGAAGGGAACCCTGCTTAAGAGTGGTGATTCTGGGCTCTGCCTACGTGCTGCAGTTTAATGCAGTTGTCAAGAAGTCAAACCTCGGTTTGCTAGCCGAGGTATTTTCTCAGTACTTTACTTTAGTGTATAATTATAGTACAGAACAGTTGTGTGGTAGAATCAACTGTATGAACCTAAGTAGTTTGGAAAAAGTAGGGGTTTTGTATGAGTTTTTGTATGTGAATTAACCATCATTCCAGCTTTTTATATACTTTATTTCATTTATGAAGAAATCAGTTTTCTTCTAGAAGTTGCTTTTGATCTGCAATTTTAAAATGCAACTGTCAAATATGTGTATTTGATTCTTAACTGTGCAAGACCTTGGCATGCCATTCTCCCTTGATGCCTAAGAAGGGCATCCTAATAATGAGTTACCACTGGTACAGAGGCAGCTGCATTGCTTTTCACACAGGAAGCTAGTGCTTAGGGGAGCCCTATTTGCTGGATTTTGATGTAACAAAAGCTGGACTTGGGGCTCCCCAAGTTGTGTGCACACTCAGACCTCGTTCCCTCGCCAATGGTGAGTGTGTGGGAAAGTTGCTTTGTGGGAGAACAGCATGACCACACAGTAGCAGGGCTGACCTGGCCTGACCTGACAGGCATTGAGCCCTGCCTTTGGCCCCCTCAACTCCTGTGTTTATCTCCTGGTGGGCAACTGTTCTGCTGAGCTGGGAGGTTCCAGAGAATGCAGTAGGCCTTTTATATTTTGTCATTCATCTACATTTTACTTGAGAGGCAGAAATTTGATAGGGCAGGAACTAAATTTTTCTGTCAGTATTTATGACCTTTCTAATTTTATCCTCCTTGGTTTTAAGGGTATAACATAGAAATGTTATAAGAAATGAAGTTTCAGGCTGAGCAACAGGATACTAGAGGTGTTGGATAACCCTGTTTAAACTGGTGCTTTGTGTACATGAGATGTACTAAAATAAATAATATAAAATTTTTCTTGCTAGGTAACTCTAATAAGCCAACAATTAAAAAAAAAAATCTGTGCATCATTGTTCATTACCAGGACTAAGTGAACCTCCTGGAAAGAATGATTTGAATTAAGTCCCTTGTGATTTTCTAATGCATTTTTCATGGTGCTACAAGTAGCCCAGACTCTTAGGTCTGGTGGGTGTTAAGGCTGGGTATTCACTCCTAATTACTCTTGAATATTCAGATTTTATACGTACCCAGGGAGCATGCTGTTTTTGCAGTATTTTAAATATCTTTGAGGGTTTTTTTGTTACCCCCCCCCCCAGGATGTTATATAGCCGGTTCTTCTATTTATAATAAGAGAAACAGATTCTTGTTGTGAGTCTTAACATGCTTTTTAGCTGTGGCAATGATGTATTTTATTTTTTCTTAAGTCTAGGTCAAGCTGTGTGGAAGTCATTCATGTTATTTAAATGATGTACTGTACTGCTGTTTACATGGACATTTTGTGCGGGTGCTTTGAAGTGCCTTGCATCAGGGATTAGGAGCAACTGAATTATTTTTTCATGGGACTATGTATAGCATGTAACCAGGTCATAACTATTGTAGCTTTACAATAGAGTTCCTTATTTGAGTGAAGAAAATACCGTTTAAATTATGACATACTAGTAGAGAATGGGTTTGAGGATTTTCCAAGTAAACAATCATGTTTTTCATTAAACTTGACTGATGAGTAGTAAATGTTGATATATCCTGTACCTGATAGTATGAGACTTTTTTCATTAAATAAGATTGAAAGATTTTTAAAGTCATTTGAAAGTGATGGTTTTTACAATAAATAATACTAAGAATGGTTATTCTTGTTACAAGCCTTTTCTGAAGCAAGATTTAATGGTATTCTTTCCCCCTTTAAACCTGAGATCAGTTTATCTTCTATTATAATTAACACATAGAATAATATATGTGAGGAACATCATAAAAATCTGTGAATATTTTATTTAACAGCCGTTTTAAATGTAATTGTTTTATGAAAGATAAGATTGGCACTCTATTAAAAAAATACCTGCATGTGAAAAATACATTTAGAAATTATTTTAATTTGTTGATATAATTGTCATTTAGTGTTAAGCAAATTGCTGATACTTACATGGGTTTCTTTCCAGCATAATCTGGTCTTCTATAATTCCCACTTAGAGAAGACAGTCAGTGCCACTGTAGTCTAAGATACAGTTTTCACACAGTAGTTTTTGTTTCTTACGTTGTGGATCATACATATCAAACATATGTTCATAAAGAACAACAGAGTTATAGCAGGCTACCAAGGGATATCCACATTGTTACACGGGGAGTATTTTGAATATTAGGTTACATCAGCTATTGTGATTGAGTTTAAATATCCCTGCAGGGTCAGGAACAAACCAGCTTTCCCATAAGTCATTGTGAACACTGGGGAAGTCCCAGGGTTTATGTCTTCCATTCCAGTGGAGTAATTTAGCTTCCTGCAGAAAATGCTCTGAATATCTGGCATCTGGATTCCAGCCTTTATTGTTTTTAGAGGAAAATGATAGGCTTGTTAGAGAATAATATTTTTACATTAAAAATTGATTACAAGTTCATGATATTATGCAATGAAGATAACTTAATATTGCCATTGCTCAGAATATTTTTTGAATACTTCCTCTTGAAGCATATTAAGATCATGCAAATATAATGTTTTAAAATATCCTATTTGGGGCTAGATGCAGTCGTGCACACCTGTAATCCCAACAAGTTGGGAGGCTGAGGTAGGAAGAGTGCAAGTTTGAGGCCATCTCAAAATAAAAAATAAAAAGGGCTAGAGATGTAGCTCAGTGGTAAAGCATCCCAGGTTCAATCTCTAGTAACAAAACAAAATAAAAATTTCTCTGTGATGTTACAATTTCTTTCCCATGAAAGGAATTCAGTTTGTTTTTTAATAAAATGAAAATCCATTGAGTAGAGAGAGTAGCCAGTGATTCTGGTTTATGATGTTAACAACAAAGCCTGGCTTATATTATTTGTAAACTTAGGTGTGATGGCAGCTGCAGGAGACGAGCTAGTTATTTCAGTGTATTGTATAGCACAGCTGGAATAATGACCAGCTTCTGGAGTCCACACACAGGAGCTGCTCATCCAGGAAGAGGCACATACAGGTGAAGTATCTACTAAGTAAAGCATCTTCTCTGCACCATGACTGAAGGGCTGAGGGGCATGCAGTTTAGGTGATAAAGTGCTTCCAACTGAATATGTTATATAAATTATTTACATATTTTTGTGGTGCCAGGCATTGAATCTAGGACCTCCCACAAGTTTTATTAATTTTACAAGTCTTAAGACTTGGTTTAGATCCAAACTTATTATTACCCATACTGTTAGTATTGCCTTCTGCACCCACAGCCCCCGAAAACCAGATCCTTTTTCAGATGATCACTGTGTAGATTGACTTTGCCAACCCTGCCTGATTCCAGAATCTTACCAAGAAAAGAGACTTCTTTTCCTTGGGAAGATTAAGTCTCTGCCTACTTATGAATAAGTTGCGTCTTCTGCAAAATGTAATTCATAGTTTCTATTCAGAAATCACAACTTTATGTATCAAAGCTCTGCATAGCTGATAGATCTATTTGAGGACATTTTTCTGCACATGGAAATATGCATGTTTGACCTGTGAACCCAGCATTATTATAAATGACATCAGATGGGTCGATGGTTCCCTTAACTCCCCTGCATTGCTCTCATGTATCTGCATATGCTCAGGAAAGTCAGGGAGGATTCTAACAATGACATATATGCAGTCTGCATGGAATCCTTGAGAAGAGACTGGCACTCAGCTTCCACAGTCACCACAGTCTTTTTTTGTGGCACTGGGGATTGAAACCAGGGCCTGCTGCAAGCTCAGTGAGCACTCTGAGCTACAGGGTCTTTTTATTTTGAGACAGGGTCTTGCTAAGTTGCTGAGGCTGGTGATCCTTAGCCTCCAAAGTAGCTGGGATTACAGGTGTGGACGACTGCACCTGGTTTTACAATGTTTTTCTAAAATACTCACCCAGATGTCTTATGTGCCACAAAGGGTTGATTGTGGAGTATTTCCCGTGAAACACAATCAACATTGGTGAGGTAGCCACTCCTCCTCCCAGGGAGCTGCTGTAGAGGTTTTCCCTAAGAAATGGGATACAAGGGAACATTTGGCTCCTTCTCTGTTTTAAAACTTAATAATAAAAAGTTGTAAATTATAAAAGTCAACCTTAGAAAGCAATGTTAGCTTTATAAAATAATCCTAAAAACAAGTCCTGTCAGGAGGAGAAACCAAAATAAGATTTGTCAGTGGATGAGATTCAAGTCATGTTCCTAAACTTATTAGGAAAATGTATGAGGGACTCCTTTCTCCACAAGATTGGATTCTTCTAATTTATATAATTTGAAGAAAGAGTTTTCTCTCTGCCCTTTTCTTTGTCAACAGTGCCTCTGTAAGAAATCTGCCCTACGATGCCCATGAAATACTTCTAACCCCTGAGCGTGCATAGAAAATTAACTGACTCATTCTCCGCAGGCACAGGAAGGGTGGTGGGCAGGGTGGCACATACTCCACATTTTTTTGCATCCACTTCTCCAGCTGCTTGGTGATTCGCTGGTGCTTCCACTCCGTCATGTTGGCAACGATCACGCCAGGATTGAAAGAGCAAGTGCTAGGGCTGATGCCAAGGTCCTTGATGGTCTTCTTCCGGTAGTCCAGGTAGCCCATGTATGTATTCTACAGAGGAACAGAACACGCATGCTTTTGACCAAGTAATCTTGTTTCTAGAAAGCAAAGCCATTATACGTTGTCTCCTGGTGTCCTCCAGTGTTACTGACCACGTCTGACTTTCCCTGGCTGGTTTCCCTTCATTTTCTAACCTGACTGCTGATTGCCCCAAGCCACAGTCCCAGCACCTGTACCGTTCCCTCCGACTCCATAGACAAGCCCCATCCAGTGTGTCCCTGAATACCACCTGCCTGAAAGCCCTGACTTACCTCTGGCCTCCCAACTTCCACAGTGGACAACTCAAGGTTAACCTTTGGGATGTTTAGTGAGGGATCCCAATCCTATCCCAAACCTGCCTCTCAGTGGCACCTTTATCCTTCCAGTCACTGGAGCACATACTTCCACTTAGATCACCCCCAACTCCTGATTATCTTCTCATCCAAATCTATCAGCAAACTATTGGTCCCATCAAGATATATCCAGAAGCTGCCCCCTTCTCATGTTGCTACCTTCCCATTCCTGGCCATGAATATTCTTCACTGGATTTCTCTAAGTTCCTCCTAATCAGTGTCCCTACTTTCACCCTGTTAACCCTTCTCACTCATCTCAAAGCCTCTGCAGTGGCTTCCTGTCTCAGAGGAACAGTCAGAGCTGGGGGGGTGTGTGGCTCAGTGGTAGAGCACTTGCCTAGCATGTGTGAGGCCCTGAGTTTGATCCCCAGTACCCTCCCACACACACACACACAGCCAGAGTTTCTAATGTGGCCTTGCTACATCCTACACCATCTGGCCTTGGTTACCTCTCCAACTTGTGACTTTCCCTCTTGAGCCTTCTGTCACACTGACCACCTTTAATACAGCAGATACACCTTTGCCTCAGGATATTTGCATGTGCTGCTGTTCCTGGAAGGTTCCCCCCCCCCAAATAACCACATAGATACTTCTCTCAAGTCAGATGTAAGTTCAAATGACATCATCTCAGTGGAGCCTTCCCTGATCACACAGTTTAAAACCACCCCACCTCTACCCTGATCCTCTGTGAAACATTTCACTTGTTGCCGGTCTCCTCCCACCTGAGTGAAAGCTACACAAAGGCAGGCAAGTTTGTTTATTGTGTCACCAGGACCTAAAACAGTGTCAAGACAGTTCACAAGCACCCAATAAGTTGCTGAGTGAATGGAGTAGGAGATGGCACCCATTCTTTCACCCAGGGACTCCCATAACCTAGCCCAAGGTGCTCTTTCACAGGAGTTGTGGAGATACCTGAGCACTTCTACAGGCAGGCGCTGCTCTGAGAACTTGGTTCACATTACCCCAGCCGCCCAGAATGATTTTACGTGTATTCACTCATTGTTTCCTCACAACAGCTCTACACAGGAAGTACTACTGTTTCCTCTCCTTAACCAATGGGAGGAGCAATGAGCCACGTGTGGTGCCCCAGTCAGAAGCTGCCAAGTGACAGAATCAAGATTCTGACAAAGCTGGGGCTTAAAGGTCACACACAAAATTATTTGCTAGAATTCTTTTTGAAAAACAGCATTCAACTCTCCACAACACTTCGCATTTCAAAACCCTGTTGTTGCTTTAGCATTATGTATAGGTTCAGACTTCTTGATTTCAACCCATAAGGAGGCCATTACTCTCAACAAAGTCAATAGTCTCCTCTACTGGAAGAAGGAAGCAAAAGGCAAACTCCGAAAACAGAACCAAAGTTGCAGCAAGGCTCCTGCACCAGAGCGTGGTGACGAGCATCTCCACAGCTGTCCTTGCTGTGCACGTACTGCATGCTGGACAGTGGACATCACATTATTTCATCACAACTCACAAAAAAACAACAAAATAGTTGATCAGTGGCGTGTAGGAAAGCGGGACTTGGCCGGGTTCAAGTAACTCGTTTGCAGTTGGTGAAGGTGGACCTGGGACTTGGATCCATGGGACAGAACCTGCCTCCTGGAGTCCTAACTGGCTGTCAGGTCTTTCATGATGAAGGTTCCAGTCAGGGGGAGGAGAGAGGGCCAGAGCAGAAGGGGGAAGGCAGGACTTCCAAGACAGGGTGCTCACCTGCAGCCCCACAAGTCTGTCGATGTCCTGAGCAGAGGGCAGATCGCAGTCATCTGAGAAAGCTGCCGCGTGGCCCAGGGCCAAGGTGGTATCATACAGTTCTTGGATATCACCTGGATGTGGGAAATGCCAGCAAGTAAAGCATTATAGCACGTGTCTAAGGGCTGCAAAGAGAACTTAAAACAGTTCCTGAATATGCCATGGGGAAGAGTACAGGATCCCAGATTCCAAGTGGCTTCACTATTTGCTTAATAAGAATAATGCTTATTTAGAAAGCCACTTGATAAGTTTGGATTGGCATTGGTCAAGTCTCTTTCTGTATACAGTTACCACCCCAATGCTTATCCTACCTGACTGAGGACACACGCTTGTAATCCCAATGTCTGGGAAGGTTGAGGCAGGAGGATCACAAGTTCAAAGCCAACTTCAAGAACTTAGCAAGGCCCTTAACTTTGGAAGACCCCATCTCAAAATAAAAAGGCGGGGGATAAACACCCCTGGATTCAATCACCAGTACCCCCCCTCAAAAAAAAGTGTGTGTGTGTGTGTGTGTGTGTGTGTGTGTATACACACACACAAACATACAAACAGGATAAGATAGATATAGATCTACATAACTCTTATTATATATTTATCTTATCCTGTTTGTATGTTTAAGGGACAGAGCACAACATTCAACCCCCACTTAGTTACTTCCTAAGAACGTCATCAGTGAGACCTTTTTTCTGTGCATTTTAGGGAAGCAGAGACAGGAAAGGCCAACAAGGTATTTACCACAGACTCAATAATCAGAGTGGCAAGATGTCAACACTGCTGTCCTCACAACTTTAATGCACATGCAAAATCAAGAGGGTAACTAGCTACATGGAGAAGGAAGAGAGTCGTTCTACTTATCGGCGGCTCCTCTCAAGTGTTCTGGGCAGCCAGTGAGCACACCTTGTACAATCACATCATCGTCTAAGTAGATGACCTTCTCGTGTTGGTGGATGAGCAGAGGGAGATAAAATCGCACAAAGTTCAGCTGTTGAAGCAAGAGAAACAATAGTGAGGAAGAGGCTCGCGGCTCGTGTCTTCTGGGGCACTGGAGAGTTGGCTTTGACCGTGGCCTTGGCTAGCTCTACATCTGGAGCAGAAAAAGAAACAGGCAACTAGGATGCCTCACTGGGTCGTCCCACTCTCTGATCTGGGCTCCAGGGTTGAAGCCAGAGCTGGCAGACCAGACTCTCCTAGATCCAAATCCCTGTCGCCAAGGCCGTTGCCACTTTCTCTGAACTGCTGTAATGGAAGTCACTAAGGATCCCTAGTCAATCTTCCAGGACACAAATTGCCTGCCTTCCTCTACATTCAGTCATTTTGATAACTCTCAACTAAATTGGCCTTACAGACACACATGCACAGGTATCATTCCATCAGCAAGCTCAACCTTTTAGTCTTTTTTTTTTTAATTTTTTATAGTTGTAGATGGACAGAATACCTTTATTTTATTTTTTATTTTTATGTGGTGCTAAGGATCCAACCCAGTGCCTTATGCATGCTAGGCAAGCGCTCTAACTCTGAGCTACAGTCCCAGCCCAACCTTTTAGACTTTGGTCCAGGAAAAAAATGTTAAAGAAGGCTGGGTTGGTGGGAGTTTAAAAGCTTCACTAGTGACAGCACCAGTAATCATCCCAACTCAGCTCACACTCCAACAGTAACGATGTGGAACTGGGGACAGATCCTACTGTGGACATAGAACCTAGTAGCAGAACTTAGTAAATTTGCAGGGATGAACTTAAGTAACCATCACATGTAGAAGGTGGTTGCAGTGACTGTACACCTGCCATCAAAACCCCCCCACTTCATACAGGAGAGAGCCTTTTATAAGCACTCTTGAACTAAAATTTATTATTATTATTAATTAACTTTATTAATTTCCAGCACTATGGAAAATGCTGGTGTCTCCTGAAAATATGATCTTAGCTGATCCTTAGCTGTGGGATACCCTGATCTAAACGTAATGCAGAAGCACAGTTCCTATACAGCCGATGGCTGGGGAGAATTTTCCTGGCCTTACTGCTCCCCGCCTCCCCCCACCTGCAGCTCTTACCCCACAGACATACTCACACACAAAAATGCAGCTGACATTGTTTTAATGCCTCATTTCTCTTCATTAGCTTCATTATGTTTATGTAGTAACTCTTAAATCCTTCCTGGAGCAGGTGATTTATGAACTACAAATAGGCAGCATTTAGTGGAGCTCTAACACAGGGAGGCCCTGAAACTATCCTGTGTGCATCTCAGTGACTACAGCTCTGTATTGAACAAAGGTCTCACCCAGGACTGTCCCCAGTATGCGCGATTCCTACTCACAGGCTGGAGCAACTCAGGCCTCGATGAGTCTGGTCTGATCTTCCCCTTGAGGACCACAGGGTTGAATTCGACGATTTTAAAGTTTATTTCTCTCAGTTTAGAATGTTCGATCCATTTTCTAAAGAAACAACAAAAACCCTCTAGCACACGTTTCAAATCTTTCCTCAATTTGCCTACTGCCTCCTAAGAAAGTTTAAACTGTGTATAAACTGAGTGAAGTTTAGTTTAGAAAGCCTTTGGATTTTTTCCCCATCTGGTCTGGCTTCACATCTTTTCTTTCTTTTTTTTTTTCTTTTCAATTACATAACTTTCTGCAAAGGAAATGAAGCAAAATAGTAATAACCAATATCTCCCCTGAGGGAAATTTTCAGGAACCTGAAAGAATAGAAATATTCATTCTTCCTCATGAAGTGTCATCTGCAGTTGCCAGAACTATCTTTACCCAAAGTGTTAACTGTTCCAAAATGGTATGAAGTAGGACAATCTGAACCTTCAGCTTTGTCTCTCTTTTGGGACACAGGGTCTTGCTGTGTTGCCCAGGCTTGTCTTGAACCCCTGGACTCAAGTGATGCTCCTGCCTCAGTCTCCTGAGCAGCTTGGGCCACAGGTGCACAGGTGTACTCCACCATGTCCAGGGTGATCAAGTAATTTTGGGGTTTTGTTTTTGTTTTGCAATACCAGGGATTGAACCAAGGGCACTTTGCACTGAGCTACAGCCCATTTTATTTCATGACAGGGTCTCACAAAATTGCTGAGACTAGTCTCAAACTTGTGATCCTCCTACCTCAATCTCTGGAATCCCTGGGATTACAGGCATGCACTACTGCATCTGGCTTGCCTCAGGTTTTTGTGGGGTTTATTTGGCACCAGGGGTTGAATCTAGGGGTGCTTAAGTAGTGAGCCACAACCCCAGTCCTTTTTTGTATTTTATTTAAAGACAGGGTCTCACTGAGTTGCTCAGGGCCTCTTTAAGTTGCTGAGGCTGGTTTTGAACTCGAGATCCTCCTGCTTCATCCTCCAAAGCCACTGGTAATACAAATGTGCATCGCTGCACCTGGCCCATCATTTTTATCATACGGTTTGACTCCAAGGATGATATGAATTTACCTTCATCAATGACTCTCAGTCTTCTCCATCTGCCCCCCTTCTTGTCCCCCTCCTCTCCTTACTCTATCCCTTTGCATTTTCTCAATCTTATAGAATTTCTGTCTTTTATTCAATTCATAATGAGATTCTTTTGTAGAAATAATCTCCATAGAAAACTTTTCGGAATGAAAGTCACATAGGACAGCATTTGTTCTTGGTTTAAAATTGACAAGAGCCAGGCATGGTGGTACACACCTGTAATTCTGGCTACTCAGGAGGCTAAGGCAAGAGGATCACAAGTTTGAGGCCAGCCTCAGCAATTAAGCAAGACCCTCAGCAACTTGGTGAGACCCTGGCTCAAATTAAAAGTGCTAGGGAGGTAGCTGAGTGGTAGTGTGCCCCTCAGTTCAATCCCCAGTACTGCAAAAATAAGTAAACAGAAAAATAAATATTTTTTAAATAAAAATTGATCAGCAAATTAAACTTGTACAAAATTGAACTTGAACAAAATTTAGATATGCAAAATGTGAACCATAAAAATCAGTCCTGTCCATAAGAAAAAGATAAACAACACAACAGAAAAATAGGCAAGATAGTTGGAACGAACTTCCAAATGGCTGAGAAATGTGTGAGGAAACTACTTACCACTTTCCTTATTTCTCAACCAGATATAAGGAGACATCAGATTAAACCATAGTGAGATGCCACTTGATGACCAAGTAGCAGAGTTAAGGTGGATTCCACCAGTTCTTTGTGTGTGTGTGTGTGTGTGTGTGTGTGTGTGTGTGTGGTGTTGGGGATTGAACCCAGGGTCTTATGCATGTGAGGCAAGCACTGTACCAACTGAGCTATATCCCCAGCCCGAATTCCACCAGTTCTAACTCCAATTTATTTTTAGTAGGGTAAAGGATAAGAAAAAAATCAGTTCAAAATTATGTAAAATTATAAAAAGTATATAAGTTTGTAGTTCAAAAATTATAAGGCTGGAGATGTGAATTAGTGGTAGAGATATGTTTAGCATGCATGAGGGTTCAATCCTCAGCCCCTCAAAATATATATATACACACACACATAAAATACACCATACCCACATATACACTTGCACACACACGCGCGCGCACACATGTGCGTACACACGTGTGTGTGTGTGTGTGTGTGTGTGTATATATATATATATATATATATATATATACATACACATATACATACACATATACACACACTCCCATGAATAATTAGTGATGACTTGGAACTATATTGAAGCAGTTATGTTAATATTAATGTTAATTATTAATATATGTTAATATTCTCTGAGGTTAAGAAAGCACACCAAATGGGCAGTGACTCAGGAGTCTGAGGCAGGAGGATGGCAAGTTCAAAGCCAGCCACAGCAATTTAGTGAGGCCCTAAGCAACAGCAAGACCCCATCTCAAAATATAAAAGGTCTGGGGATGTGGCTCAGTGGTTAAGCACCTCTGGGCTAAATCCCCAGCACCAAAAATAAAAAATAAAAGAAAGAAAGCAAAGGAAAGAGAAACCACAGTGAAAGAAAGATTTTCACCTAAGCGACGGAAGGACTGGGTTCTTTAGTCCCCAGACAGCCCGCTGGTGCAGACTGGGTTGCCTCCCAGATCCACAAGGCTTTGCTGACCTTTCCTCACGGAGACAACACACCTGTCAGCTCACCAGGTAAACCTTAGGGCATCCCCTCATTAATTCTAAGGACATATGTCAATCCAAAAAGGAAATGAAATTCACTTAAGGAAAGAAAACAAAGAGTAAACGAAAGTAGAACAAATGCTCCAAAGACACTGCACAGAGCACCGTATTCGAGTCAGAGTGTTGCGGAGCCCGACCACGTAGAACATGATGTTGGCGTCAGTGTTGCTGTAGATGCTGTTGATGGCAGCCATGGTGGCGCCCATCCTCCCGGCTGCCGCACAGATCACCACGGGGATCTCCTCTTCCACGTCCTCCGCAGTCTCAGCGTCATCATCTGGAAACATCAAAACCAGCCCTTGGAACATGAAGGAATTTCACGGTAGAGCAGTTTAACTAGTGTTCCACCGTCCTGGGGGAAGACAGCACAATGCGGGAGAGACAGCTCATTGTTCTCCAAGATCTAGTCTCTCTTTCACTTAGGAGAGGTGGTTTCAGCTGTAGTTACCACAAAGCCAACCACTGAGAGTGTTTCCTCAGACTCCCTTGCAGCTCGATGTGATCAAGTGCTGATAATGTTCATTTCAGTTAATTCTAGTAACCATGTGCAACTCTCAGGTCTGCCTTTCAGAGGGCTGCATTTCCTATCTAGGATGCTTTTCCCATTCTTTCCTGCATGGCTAGCTCCTGCAGATTAATTTCAGAAGCAGGATAGACATCAGATACTCTGGGAGCATGTAACTGTGCCCTACAGACAGTACACCCTTGGATAGGTCCCTGATGCGCCCTTGCTTATAATTGGATCTAACAATTGGTTGCACACCCTTCCTTTCTCTTCTATTATATAGGAGCTCTCTGAGGGCAGAGGAGGTGTCTTATCAGGAGTGGCGAATAAATCATTGCTTTGAACTCCATGGCCGTGGACATTGGAGACGCTGCTTCTGGGAATCTTTTGGTGTGATGGTGCTGAGAGAAATGCCCATTTGGTGTTAATGGGGCAGATTCCAGGCCTGGCATGCAATTTATGGTATCTTTGAATTCAGATGCTTGCTGCCTTGGGGTGGAAGAAAGATGGACATGCTCAATAGCCTTGAGGCACCAGAGGCCCAGAGAGACAAAAGATATGGGCAAGTAGATAAGCCCCAATTAGCCTGTTCCTCCTTGACTTCACTTTTGTTTACCTTGAAGAAGTTTTTCTCACAGTAAATCCCTTTGATGCATATAAAATAAAGTCCTTGAGTCTTGCTCTGTTAGAGGTCAGACCCATCTGGCTGACCAATCCACCAGGCCCTACTTTTTACCTATTTTTGTGTCCTTTGTTTTTATTTATTTTCTTTCTTTCTTTTTTTAAATTTTTTAAAATTTTTATATGGTGCAGGGGATCCAACCCAGTGCCTCACACATGCAAGGCAAGCGCTCTACCACTGAGCCCCAGCCCCAGCCCTGTTTATTTTACTTCTTATAACTTTTCTCAATCCGACTCATAGCCTGCGCTCAGTACACTGACGCAGTGAGATCTTGTCTTGTTTATCTCTGGGTCCTCTGCATCTATCCCAATGACTAGCACGTGGTAGAGCCTCAGTAAACTTTGGATGGATAGACAGATGGATGAGTTTATTAGGCATCTCTATTTCTGCACCTACCCCATTGCACTTGACAAGTCTTTGTGTCTGTTTCCTCCACTAGACTGTGAACTCATCATATTATCCCCGCCGAGTCTCAAACCTTGGAAATGCTTAAGGAAAGTTTGCTGAACTGAACTGAATGGATGGATTGGCCCGAGAGAACAGGGCTCTTAAGGAATGGTTTGCAGGCTATTCCTAGGGCAGAGAGAGGGAAGGGTTGAAAAGCGGGGGCAGAGCCTGGCTGCCAGGCTCAGGCAGAGGCCTTCAGCAGGCAGCAGGCAGTAGGTGGTAGGAGGAAGAAAGAGAGGGCATCACACCGCCACTGCCAGAGAAGCTGGGCCAATTTAAGCCCCCCAAACCTGTTAGCTGCCCAGAAGTGTCTCCTTCAGAACAAAAGCTGAAGGCACACTGGAGACCTGTCGGGAAGGCTTGTCTACTCTGAAGTTCTTCAGTGCTTCTGTCCATCTTTGTGGCTTCTTTGGGAATTGCCTGCTACACTATTTAGATCCATGGTATCAACAAACTGGTGCTTCAGCCAACCCCTTCAGAGTTGGCACTGTGAATCCACTGGCTGCCCAGAGCAACGAGAAAACATAACCATGATAGAAGGGTCTGGAAATTAGTCCATTCCCACAAATCTCTCTTAGCAAACCATGCTTATTTCTAGAAGTGAAACGTCAGCTGTCCCAGTGCTAAAACTCACAATCAGAAAGTATTGGTTTTTTGCCAAAAAGATCAACTTGTCTGGCCCAAATAAGATGGGAGTGAGGCTCAGGAGATCAGCATGCAAAATCACAAGGAAATTACCTGGACAGAATGCGGAACGTGGGTGTCTTGCTTTCCTTCAGCATGTGACGTCATAGGGACTCCAGATGTTGACTTATAACACTGGTTCTTTGAATTAACATTCTTTGAATTACAAAAATTATACTTCTTTAAAAACTTCCGGTCCAAATGGAAGAGGATCTGGTAAATTGTGATGATTTTGCAGATCTCTCTACTCCCATCGGAGAGGTAGATCTCAGCCCCCAGTGTGGTGTGTGCCCAAAGCCCTCCTTTGTGTAAATTCTCAAGAATTCATTACTACAGACATGTATTATTTTAAAACCACAATGGAATCCTACTTTTTATACCCTCTGCAACTGGCTTTTCCCATGTAACATACCATGGCCATCTTGCCACGTCAACACTACATTCTCTTGAACTGTGTTTTAATGATAGATTCTTTTTTAACAGTGAATGGAATCAAATGTGATATTAGATCCACTCTTGTGGTCCCAACACTTTGTTTATTGTACGCAACTGATTAATCAGTCAGGACACGCATTTCCGTACAGTTGTTTGAACAGCTGTTCTAAGACGTACCCAGAGGATGAGCTGAGGGAGTGCCCTGGTTCCAGCAGGGAGTGAAATGTAAGGAAGAAAGAACCAGAAGCTCGGAGGGCATCTGACCTTGCTGACTTCCTTTCTCTCTCTTCTAAAACAATTTTTGGAGGTACACTTTAGACGCTGTGATGGGCTAATCATGTCCCCACAAAGCTCTTATGTTAATGTCCTGACCCCCAGTAACTTGAGATGTGACTGTATTTAGACCTAGGCTCCTTGAAGGTGACTTTCTGCAAGCCTGGGAGAGAGGTCTCAGGAGAAACCCACCTGCTGGCACCTTGATCTTGGATTCCCATCCTCCAGAACTGTGGGAAAATAAAGGTCTATTCTTTTGGCCATCTCCCCCACCCCCGCCACCCCATGGTGTTTTGTTGTGGCAGCCTGAGCGAATCAATACAGAGGCCTTAAAATTTACCCATCGTAAATAGTGTGCAGTTCAAGGATTGTTAGCAAAACTGTGAATCCGTGCGATGATCACCTCCATCCAGCTGTGGAACACCTCCAGCCCTAGGAGAGGTTCTGCTGAGCCTGTGTGCCTCCCACCCACTCCCAAGACCCGCTCTAGGCAACACCCACCTGCTTTCTAGAAATTTGCCGTCCACCTGCCTTTTCTAGAAATTTCATAAACGTGGGATCATGCAAAGTGTGGGCTTCTGGGTCTGTCTTCTTTCACAATGTTTTTGAGGCTCGTCCATATTTTAGCTTGTACCTGTAATTTGTTCCTTTCCAGCTTTGAAAATGCTCTCTGCTATGCGGAGACCACGTCCCCTTTATCCACTCTCCAGAGGGGCCACCTGTAGACCATTTCCAATTTGGGTCCACTATGAAAAATACCCCATGAACAGCCACATGGACATCTTGGTGTGGAAGCCATTCTCTTTCCAGATGCTCTCGATGCTCACTTGGACCAGATTTTGCATGTTTTAAATTATTTTAAAGTAATTTTTAATTTAAAAATAACCAGAAAGAGATGGCCACTCTCTGGGAACAGAAACACTGTTTTGTTCACTGGTGTGTCTCTAGTCCCTAAATGTCTGCCTTTAAAAAAAAAAACAAATGTGGCATGAATGGATGTCACACACTAGAACACTAACTGCATTTATCTTTGACTGATGGAGTTGCAGGTAATTTTTTGTTTTTTCTCTTGTGTGTTTTCCATAAATGAGTGTGTTTATTTGCCTAATATAAAATGTAAATTAATTGGAAATACAGAAAACACAAATAGTGCTTCTTGGTGATGATTCTGTGGGTGTTTGGGGTTGTGGAATACCATCTCACGCAGTCCACCCCAGAGCAGGGATACGGGGCTCTCATGGCAGCTGGAGCGGGACCTGAGAGTCATGAGGCTGTTTGGGCACTAATGGAAATGGATCAGCAGAGAGAGGAAAGGAAGGGCAACTTCCACAGGTGAGAGACTGCAAAGGGATGGGATGCAGAGCGGCCCACTCCAAGAGTGGCCCAAGAATCAATCAAGAGCAGCAGCAGCAACCGGGAGGAAGCCCATCAGAAACACAAATTCTCAGGCCCCTTCAGAGCTGCCATTCTAAGCCTCTTGGCGGGGCCCAGTAGTGCGTTTTAACAAGCCCTCCATGTGAATCTTACATGTGCCACCATCGGAACAGCGCTGATCATTCTAAGACACAGTGAGTAGCTGGCCTTGGGTGGATATTCCACACTCAAGTCCTTAGAAGCTGGCCAAGTTATCACATGTCCCTACTGAAAGGACCTCAAGGGACATCTCAAACCGCATCAGTCTGGGCGGATTGCACGCCTGCTTACCTGCTTCAGCCTTGACCATGGTCCCCTTATGAACTTTCTTGTACAGAATCCCACACAGGGTCACAATCAGGAGGAACAGCAGCACTTGATTAACTGAAATGACAATGACACCACGTCAGAGTCCATCCCAGCCAGCTGAAATCAGGTGGAGAGGCTCAGAATGGCAGCGTGAGCAGAAGCCCTCCAGGACAGACTCAGGGGGCCTGGGACCTTTCTTAAAACAACTGGCACAGAGGTAAAGAGCTGGCCTGGCACACAGTTGTCAGGGTCACACAGAAGCCATGTAAGGAAGACCCAGCACTAGCGCAGACAGTCTGTTGGCAGAGGTCGGGGACTTAAACATTACAGGGTGCTGCCTCTGGAGCCACTTTCCCTGCACAAATATTTTGTTTCAAATAGTAGCCAACATTTATATAATGCTTATTGTGTGCCAGGACTGATTGTAAGTACTTGTGCTTAGCTCTTCTAACACAGCAGCTTTTCAATTAATTCAACTACTGGTCAAGGATGTTGTATAGAAAATTCTTACCCCGGGTAAAATGTTAGAAGCCTTCAATACTTCTTCCAGTTCTAAGACCCCAGGACAGATTCCATACCATTTGCAATGTTTGCTCTTGGGACCTACTAAGTGGAGCAGTATAGGACCGTGGTTTGTTTGTTGTTGTTGTTGTTTTTTTTTTTTTTTTGCAGGGAGGGGTGTACTGGGGATTGAGCCCAGGGGTGCTTTACCACGAAGCTACATTTGCCACCCTTTTTACTTTATTTTAAAAAATATTTTACTAGCTGTTGATGGACCTTTATTTATATATATGTGGTGCTGAGAATCGAACCTGGTGCCTAACACATGCTAGGCAAGCACTTGCCCCTGAGCCACAATCCCAGCCCCTCTTTTTATTTTTTATTTTGAGACAGGGCCTCACTAAATTGCTTAGGGTCTTGCTAAGTTGCTAAGGCTGGCCTGGAACCTGTGATCCTCCAGCCTTGGCCTCCCAAGTTACTGGAATCAGGGGCACATGCCACCTGGCCCAGCTCCAGCATTTTCTTGAGTATAGAACACATGCCACTGATTATGCATGAAATGACCGAGAAGATTCATGTCCATAGCATTGAGCAACATTAAATCACGGTGTGAAAAGTCAGTCTGATTCCATGTGCAGGAGGACAACTAAAGCTACTCCCAGGGCTAAATGACATTCTTCTAATTGAATATATTTTTTACAATCACCTTCTTTATTTGATAACAGTATAAAACTTTTTTCAACTCACTATAAGAATAAAAACTTTCTATTATAAAGTACACTTTTAAATTTTAAATGTGAGTCAACTTAAAGAAAATACTAAGAAATGCATAGGTCAGAAAGAACACAGATGTTGAAAAAATTAAGAAGGTAGTGCATTGACATTGTGGTACACAAACCCCTGAAGTATGGGGAAAGTTGGCAGAAAGGAAAGGGAGGGGATTTGAAGTCAGACTCAAACCTTTTTCCCCACCTCCTGGCTGTGTGACCTCAGACATATTACTTAACCTTTCTGAGCCTCTATGTACTTGTCTGCTAAGTAGGGATTGTAATAATAATTATCTCACAATCTGGTTTTGAGAGCTAACAGAGGCAATACAGGCACAATAAAGATTTTATAATTATTATGTATTATTATTTTGCATCAAGATACTTAATTTATTGGCCTCATATTGATTTATTTTCTGGCTCCAAGACATTTGTCTTCATATTTGTTAACAAAAGGAGTTGGACAGTCTTTCCCAATTCCTTCAAAAACCACTTTCTGAGGCTCAATGATCCCACTTCTCTCTGGGTCATCAGATTCAGCCAGGGACAACCAGACATGAGGCTCAGTTTAAAACAACTATAGGGGGAGCCCACATCCTGGGAACAAATCTTTACTCCTCACACTTCAGATAGAGCCCTAATATCCAGAGTATACAAAGAACTCAAAAAATTAGACAATAAGAGAACAAACAACCCAATCAACAAATGGGCCAAGGACCTGAACAGACACTTCTCAGAGGAGGACATACAGTCAATCAACAAGTACATGAAAAAATGCTCAACATCTCTAGCTGTCAGAGAAATGCAAATCAAAACCACCCTAAGATACCATCTCACTCCAGTAAGATTGGCAGCCATTAGGAAGTCAAACAACAACAAGTGCTGGCGAGGATGTGGGGAAAAGGGTACACTTGTACATTGCTGGTGGGACTGCAGATTGGTGCAGCCAATTTGGAAAGCAGTATGGAGATTTCTTGGAAAGCTGGGAATGGAGCCACCATTTGACCCAGCTATTCCCCTTCTTGGTCTATTCCCTAAAGACCTAAAAAGAGCATGCTACAGGGACACTGCTACATCGATGTTCATAGCAGCACAGTTCACAATAGCAAGACTGTGGAACCAACCTAGATGCCCTTCAATAGATGAATGGATAAAAAAATGTGGCATTTATACACAATGGAGTATTACTCTGCATTAAAAAATGACAAAATCATAGAATTTACAGGGAAATGGATGGCATTAGAGCAGATTATGCTAAGTGAAGCTAGCCAATCCCTAAAAAACAAATGCCAAATGTCTTCTTTGATATAAGGAAAGTAACTAAGAACAGAGTAGGGACGAAGAGCAGGAGAAGATTAACATTAAACAGGGATGAGAGGTGGGAGGGAAAGGGAGAGAGAAGGGAAATTGCACGGTAATGGAAGGAGACCCTCAGGGTTATACAGTGGAGGGGGTAGAGAGAGAGGAGGGGAGGGGAGGGGAGAGGTGGGGAGGGGGGAGGGTGGATGATGGGAAAGGCAGCGGAGCACAACAGACACTAGTATGGCAATTTGTAAATCAATGGATGTGTAACTGATGTGAATCTGCAATCTGTGTATGGGGTGAAGGTGGGAGTTCATAACCCACTTGAATCAAAGTGTGGAATATGATATGTCAAGAAATTTGTAATGTTTTGAACAACCCACAATAAAAAATTAAAAAAAAAAAACAACAACTATAGGAAAGCAGAAGATAAGGGGCAAAGTTCTACTGTTTCTCAGCTGACCATATTCATTTGCACAGGTTTGGAGAGGTGGCCCAGTATCTTCGACCATCTATTCCTTCTAACTATGGCTGTTATCAATGAATACATTTGCCAGATTACAAAAAAAAAAAGGAATTTTTTTTTTTTTGTAAAGAGTGTCCCATGCAACATTTGGGATATACATACACTAAAACATTATTCCTTTTTTATCTGAAGTTCAAGTTTAACTGGATGACCTGTGTTTTCATTTACTAAACCAGGCAACTCTACCCTGAGAGTGACAAGATTAGGTTAGTGTGTTCCTCCCCAAAATTCACACATCAACTTGTCTAAACTCGGGGGTTTATCTGGGTTTGAATACACTTGAAGATTTGAGGTGACCCTTTAAGAACAAAAATGCAAAATTACAAATGTTAAATTATACATGAACATGAATATTTGTTTATTTTTATTGGTATTATTTTTGAGACAGGGTCCCACGATGTTGAGGCTGGTCTCAAACTCATGGATTCAAGGTATCCTCCTGCCTCAACCTCTTGAGAAGCTGGGACTTTGAGGTGCATGCCCAACTGAATATTTATTTAGAATGAGAAGAGAAGTTGTATTTGCAGGTTTTATAAAAATACATGACCCCGCTCATTATAGGTCCACTTCTGACCAAAACACTTAACAACCTTCCACAGGAATCAAAGCAGATTCAAAAGAGAGAAGAGAACAAAAGCTAGCCAAGTCTCAACATCAAAACACTCCAGCTAAATATCTTCCTCTGATCATTAGTATCAAAAGCGATCATCTGGGCTGGGGCTGTAGCTCAAGGCAGAGCGCTTGCCTAGCATGCGTGAGGCACTGGATTGGATCCTTAGCACCACATAAAAATAAAAAATCAAATCAAATAAAAGCACTCTGTCCATCTACAACGACAAGAACAACAACAAATTTTTTTTAAAGCGATCATCTTACTTTTTCGTAACAGAGCCATGGGTATCCACGTGGGTGAGACTGTAACCTGTGGATTGAAGAATAAAGTTATGTTTAAAAGGGAAGCAACTCAAAAGTCACCAGCAAGGGTTAAGGACAATGTCTTCTCTAAAAGCCAGACATGGAGTGAAGTGTGGCATCATCCTTTACTGTGCTGAATCTAGAATTAGGGAAAGAAAATAGATATTTCTTAAATGTTCAGCCTACCTCTTCAAAAGTGGCTAATCTGGTGGAATAAGCCTTGCAAAGGGCCCGGAAGAGGTCTTTTGTCTTTATGGTTTTTTAACCTTCTCCAAGAAGCTGCATTAGCCTTCTGGGCCAGCAAAGCAGAGGAGCTAGGTGGAATCATGCGAGGGGTCTTTTTGATCTAATGTACCAACCCTGTCCTGTCTTCTACTATCATCACTTTGCACTATAGTCATAAATTTTCACTATATTTTGGAATATTTTATTTGTGCTCCGAAGTCGAGAAAGTTAACAAACTCTCTGTTCTCGGAGACACTGGTTACTCTGCTTCCTGGTTTTCCCAGTTTATAATTTATCTATCTATGTAGTTATTACAATATCTTAGATGTTCATTTGGAGAAGCAACAGGTATTTAGACAAGCACAGGGGAGCAGGGCACTTTCAATGAAAAAAATGAAATTGAATCATTAGATTTTAAACAACCAGCTACAGTTTCGCTTTTATTTTCCCTGGATGCATCCTGCACACCCAGAAACTCCAGGTGCCTTGAGAGTGGCCCTTTTCATTCCCTTCTATACCCTGGGAAAGAATCAGATCAACACAGCACATTACTTAAGGTTTTTCTGAGATCAGGTTTCAGGTACTTTTATGATTTCAGTGACATGTGTTTGTCCAACTTTGGGGGAGGATATAAGCTTCCAATCGCCTTTGGCCACGTGGCTCCCCCTCCAGCTCCCTGAAGGTAACCATCTGGACCACCGGGTAGAAAGAAGACACAGTCAGGGGAAGGCAAACTCTGAGTCCTGGAGATGAGCCCCTCCCTGGGCATCCCACTGACCAGAGCCAATCAATTCCCCATTTTTCCTTAAACTTCTTTGAATAGAGGTTCGGTTTCTTGCCAGCAGGAGCCCTTACAAGCATATTTGCTGTGGTCAAGCTGGTATTCATATATGTATATGTGTATATATGTATATTTACAGGGGCCAGATAATTCAGTATTAAAAGCTCCTATTTCCTTTGCCAGTAAATGGATAGAACTAGAGACTATCGTGCTAAGTGAAATAAGCCAATCCCCAAAACCAAAGGCCAAATGTTGTTGAAATGTCTGTACAGTACCACCCAAAACACCCTGCAGCGTCAATGCAACCTCTCTCAAAATTCAACACCGTTTTTCACAGTAATAGAAATATTACTGATTTCTAATAATATTACAAAGCCGTATAATCAACGCAGTAGGATGCCGGCATAAAAACAGACATGGAGATCAGTGGAGCAGAACGGAGATCCTACAAATAAACCCAGGCATACATGGCCAACTAATTTTCCACAAAGGTACCAAAAAACACCATGGGGAGAAAATAGTTTCTTCAATAAATGAGATTGGGAAAACTGGATGTCTGATGGCAAAAAAAGGTAAGACTAGATCTTTTTCTTACAGTAGACACAAAACGGATCAAGCATTTAAATATAAGATATAAAATTTAATGGGAGAAGATGTTTGCAAACCATATGTCCAATAAGAAATTAAGATTGCAAAATATACAAGGAACTCATGTAACTCCATAGCAAAAAGAGCCAAATAACCTGATTTTTTTTTCTTTGTACCAGGGATTGAACCCAAGGGCGCTTAAACACTGAGCCACATCCACAGCCACTTTTATTCTTTATTTTGAGACAGGGTCTCATAGGTTGCTTACAATCTCACTAAATTGCTGAGTCTGGCCTTGAACTTGTGATCCTCCTGCCTCAGCCTCCAGAGCTGAGATTACAAGTGTGTGCTACTGCACCTGATAAATAACCTGATTTTAATAATGGGCAAAGGTCCTGAAACTTCTCAAAAGAAGACATACGAATGACCAATAGGTATGTATGAAAAGATGCTCAACATCACGAATCACCAGAGACACACAAAACAAAACCACGAGATACCACTTCACACCTGATAGAATGACTGTTATCAAAAATCAATGGCTGGGAATGTAGCTCAGTGGTAGAGCAGTTGCCTGTTATATGCAAGGCCCTGGGTTCAATCTCCAGCATCACAAAGAAGGAAAAAAATAATCAAAAAGTTAAAAAGGGAGCATGTAGAGAAAAGGGAACACTTGGTATAATGATTTTAGAAAACAGTATGGAAGTCTCTCAAAAAATTAAAACTAGAACTACCACATGTTACATAGCAATTCCACTTTCTTATGGTTTAGATATGAGTTGTCCCCCAAAAGCTCAGTGTGTGAAAAAAAATGCAAGGAAGTGTAAAGGTATCTCCAGCAGCTCAGGAGGCTGAGGCAGGAGGATTGCAAGTTCAGAGCCAGCCTCAGCCTCTTAGTGAGGCCCTGTCTCAAAAAAATAAAAAGGGCTGGCGATGTGGCTCAGTGGTTAAGTGCCCTGGATTCCAACCCTGGTACAAAAAGAAAGGAGGGAAGGAAGAAAGGAGGAATAGATATGAAATGATTGGGTAATGGTTGGGTTAAGAAAGCCTCAATCTAAGCAGTGCATTAATCCCCTGCAGGCACGTAGGGTGTGGCTGGAGGAGGTGAGGAACCAGGGCTATTTTCTCGGAAGAGTTAGAGATTTTGCTGAGAGAATGTAAATATGAAGTTAATTGATGAAAATGCTGAGAGGGATTAAGTGCCCAGCCCAGAAGAGGAAGGAAATTAGGTGATTCCTTTCACCTATTTATTCATACATTCAGTCAACAGGTATTTATTGAGACTCTACTAATACACCAGGCCCACAGATTCAGAGGCCAGTCCCTAGGGAGTCCACACTTGGGTGAAGGACCCAGGATGACAGCAGCATATGCTGAGGTGACCTGGCAGTGTGAGCCCAGGGCATTCGCTGAGGAGAGGGTGGGGGTGGGGGGGGTCAGGAAGGCTTCCGGTCTCTCCTGAACTGATCCAAACCACTCCATTCAGGCCTGTACTTCCTCGTGAGAAGGCTGGCCCCTTGAGAGCAGGGACTGCATCTGAATCATTTCAGCATTTCTCATTCTTGGTAGGT
The DNA here is from genome assembly GCF_021218885.2 of Marmota monax. Classification (NCBI taxonomy): domain Eukaryota; kingdom Metazoa; phylum Chordata; class Mammalia; order Rodentia; family Sciuridae; genus Marmota; species Marmota monax. The sequence goes on from NW_026695202.1 coordinate 2,688,467, forward strand.
GCCCATCCTCTTTCCCTTGCCCATTTCCACAAGAGGCAGAAAAACCTAAATACAGACTTCACTCACCTCCTTTGCAGCTAGGAGTAGCCACATTATGTAGCTCCTCAGATGAACTAAAGTAAAAATCTGCCGGGACACTGGGGATGCTTTTGCTTTCTGGATGAAGGGGCAATTCCTCCTTCTTCCTGCCTTGCCTGGGCCCACAAATGCTGGAGCTAGGCAGCCATCTTGTAACTATGAGGGAGAGGGCAAGAGCTGCAGAGAGCAGCCAGCCCTGACATCAAACGGAGAATCAATGCCTTCCATACTCACACCCTCCAGATATATGAGAAGAATAAACCCATGCATTTTTAAGCTGCTGTGAATTTGTGTTTTTTGGTACTTGTGAAGTCAGAATTAGGCAGTCAGTATAGATAGGTAAATCGAGTCAGGTTGGATCAAGGAGGCCAATTTTGAGTGAGTCCCACAAATTGGAGACTGTCCCCTGAAGGACTGAAATGTTAATTCCTTCAGAGCCCTTCCTCCACCCTTATCAAGAACCTGCCCCTGCTCCAACCTGTGGCTAAGGTACCTTGTCCCAGGAATTGCCTTCCCTACATGGAGCTATTAGGTTGTTAATTAATGTGTCTTGGGCTGCTCCATCCTGCCCTTCCCCCTTTCAGCCCACCTGTTGGCCACCCCACTGTGCAGCAATCCTAGGGGAAGAGGCCAGGAGAACAAAGGAAGCCTAGGACTTAGAAAAAGGGCAGAACACCCCCACTTCTTGGGATACCAGGATGCCAGCTATGGCCCCTTCTCCCTCCCAGGAGAAGTCTGTCACCCATTTTTAAATAAGCCCTGCTTTATATGCTTGCCTCACCGTGCTTCTCTAATGTTCAAACTTAAACATGTGAAGAAGCAGAACTCGTCACCGATAACCAACGTTATCAGTGACAGAGGAGCCAAGTTCAGAAGAGACAGAACACTGACAGGGAGTCAGGCATGGACAGCTAGAGGGAATGATGGGGGGGCATTTTGTTTTGGGGACCAGGAACTTTACGCTAAGCCAAATCCCTAGCCCTTTTTATAAGTTTTGCTTTGATAAGGTCTTGGGAAGTTGCTGAGGTTGGCCTTGAACTTGTGATCCTTTTGCCTCAGCCTCCTGAGCCGCTGGGATCACAAGTAGGTGCCACCACACCCGGTGTTTCCTCTGCCTTTCTTTTTTTTTTAGGGTTTTGTATTTATTTTTAAATTTTTATTATGAGTTGTTCAAAACATTACATAGCTCTTGACATATCATATTTCATACATTTGATTCAAGTGGGTTATGAACTCCCATTTTTACCCCGTATACCGATTGCCTTTCTGAAGCTCACTCTCAGTCTCTTTTGCCATCTGTCTCCTTTGCTCCTACCTCCTGAGCCTCAGAACACCTCAGCATACAGGCCTTTACTGAGAACTCTCTTCTGAGGAAATCTCCTCCTGTTTCACAGCTTTAAATACCATTTCTAAGCCAACAACTCCCACGTTTCTGTCCCCATGTGGATTCCAGACTCCTAAGTCTTACCGGTCACTTAGCATATCCACTTGAAGGCGTCCATGTGTCCCAATCTGAGCTCATGAGGCCTCCCCCAACCAGACACCTTAACCAGCTCTCCCAAACCAGTTAACGGAACTAATTGTTCCAGCAAAAAATAAACTTGGTGCTATCCTTGACCCCACTTGCTTCCCTACCCCACATGTGGACTGGCAATAAATGCTGTCTGTTCTTCCTGCAGAATATATCCACCATTTTCACCACCTTCAGGTCCTGACCCTGGCTGACCACCATCCTTGGACTCTTTGACTGTCTTATGCCATGGCTGTTTCCCTCCAGTTGATTTCATAAACAAAAAACACAGTCAGCCTGTGAAACTATGAGTCAGAGCCTCTGTTCCAAACCCTCTGAGGCCTGCCTGTCTGTCTCGGGGTCAGAGCTGAGTCCCTCAATGTCCTCCCACGAGATCTCCATGATCACTGGCTTCCTTGCCAGACAGACTTCACCTCAGCCTTTCTGCTAGCCATTCCCTACATCTGGAATGTTCTCCTGGGATATTCAAGTGGCTTGATATATATCCACACACACACACACATATCAACTCCTCGGCAATTATTGCCATCTGCCATTCTGCCTCTTTGTTATGGTTTATGGTTCGCCCTCCAAATGATACATTATAAGCTCCCCGAGGCAGGAAATTTGTTTTTGTTTTTATTGACAAATTGCTAACATCCAGACAGGTGCCTGGCAGTATCGGTCCTCAAAAATATTTATGGACTAGAGAGAGGAAGGTACAGCCGACTCCTTTAGGTCGAGAACTGAGAACCGTGTATGTTCACCAGGGAAATGACCCCCCCCCACACAGAAGCCACTCAGGTGCTCCCTGGGGACCTTGCGACTTCCCTCCTGATCCCACCGCCAGCTCCGCCTCTGAGGGCTGTTTGAATCCACCTTCTTGCCCCCTTGTCTTCTGCTCCCACTTACTGACTGCACAGGAACAACATTGACTCTACAGGAACCTCCAGCCTGGCCTTCCCACCCAGAGGTCCTCCCCACCCTCCTCTTCCCCAAGTAATCAGTGGCGTAACTGTCTCAGTAGCTTTTTTTGTTGTTGTTGCTTGATAATTATATCAAAAAAATAATTATCAACTTTTTATTATTTTTATTTTTATTATTTTTATTTCAAACACACATTCAGCTTGACTTCTGGCTTGATTTTCCTTTTCTTAGTTTCATTTGAAACATTTTGAGTGTATTGAAAAGTTGAGATAAGCACCCACCACGTGCTCTGCAGCACATTCATCAATTGCTAATCTGTCGTATGTACTTGCAGTTGCAGACATCACAACACTTCACCCCTAAATACTTCAGCAGATCTCCCTTTAGAGTAAAATATCCTGTTGGGCACAGTGGCACCCACCTGTAATCCCAGCTTCTTGGGAGGCTGAGGCAGGAGGATCTCAAGTTCAAGGCCAATCTCAGCAACTTAGCAAGGCCCTAAGAAAATTAGTGAGAGACATTAGTCCTGTCTCTAAATAAAAATAAAAAGGGCTGGGGATGTGGCTCAGTGGTAAAGCATCTCTGGGTTCAGTCCCTGGTACCAAAAATAAATACATTCATTAATTAAAAATAAATCAAGGACATCCTAAAAAACAACAACAACAACAAAACACACACACATCTTCCTATATCATCACAATGCCATGATCTCACCTAAGAAAAGTAACATTGATAACATCAACCAATAAGTTGTCCATTCACCTTCCCTCATTATCCCAATATTGTTGTTCATTCTTTTTTTTTTAAGTCATAGATGGACAAATACCTTTATTTGTTGATTTATTTTTATGTGGTGCTGAGAATCGAACCCAGCGCCTCACATGTGCCAGGTAAGTGCTCTGCCATTGAGCCCCAGCCCTAGCCCCTGTTGTTCATTCTTGGTCAGCCCCACCCACTGCCTTTTTATTTGTCACTACATTATAGGTTTGGAGAATGCAAGCCACTTGTTTATAGAATTGGACTGAATGATTTACACCACAGCTGCGGGGAGCGGGCGAGGGGAAGGCCAGTGGGTACAGGCGTGCAGTTGTATAAGAGATAACTTCTAAGGTTCTACAGCACAGGAGGGTGACTGTGGTTGACAACAGGTAATTGTTTATTTCAGAATGGCAAATAGGATTTTGAATCTTCTCAACATCAAGAAATAGTAAATGTTTGAGGTGATGAATATACCAGTTAGCATGATCTGTTCATGATACATAGTACACATGTACTGAAATATCACACCGTACCCCACTAATATGTACCATTATGTGACAATTCTTAAAATTAGCCTTAGGGCTGGGGTTGTGGCTCAGTGGTAGAGCGCTTGCCTAGCATGGGTGAGGCGCTGGGTTCGATCCTCAGCACCACATAAAAATAAATACATAAAAATAAAGGCATTGTGTCCATCTACAACTAAAAAATAAAAATAAAATAAAAATTTGTCTTAAAAAGACCCCCCCAACTCTGAGTGTCTTTTCTGCTTAAAGCCACTTGTTAGAACCCACTACCAAAAGGTTAAGGTCCAAGCTTCCCGGGACACCTGTGGGTCCCCATGCCATGCCTCTGTCACGCTGAGCTGCTTCAGGATTACTCTCTACCCTCCGCTGTCCCCAACCCAACACTGCACCCATCTTGCCTCTGGACTGTGGTTCATGCAGACACTCTGCCTGGAATGTCCTTTCCTGCCTACTTCCCCAGTAAATTGTTGGTGATGCCTTAAAGACATTCAGGCTCCTCCTCCTCCTCAGGGAAGTCTCCACAAGTGGCCCCGGTGGCGCTCTGCTGATGTCCACTCTACCCTTGCAAGCTGCACCACATTTTGTAATCTTGTGGCGTGCCTGTCTCCTCTACCAGACCATGAGACGGTTGAGGACAGGGACTGTGGCTTACCCACTCGTCCTGTCCTGAGGCGGGAACTCAGTAACTACTTGTTGAATGAATGAGAAATAGGAGGGAGAAAGAAAAAGGAAGAAGCTCTTGTTGCTCTGCTCTTCAACCTCAGGGAGAGAGGGGTCAGCGCTTCCTTCACTAAGGAAGTAAGAACCAAGGAGGTCCCGGTAGATGCCCTGTCCCAGGAACACAAGCTCTAGATAGGGAGCCTGGAACTTGCACCTCTCTGAGTTCTCCCGGTTAAGGGGACTGCCATGTCCCAGTTTCCCTGTGATAATAACTGATCAACCCTGTGCACGCACAGGCCTATCTTCAGGACAGCCCGAGAGGAGGAGCAGGAAGTCAGCTCCCGACAGCCATGGAGAGGCATTCCTGAGGCAAGGCCCTGGACTTCAAAGAGGGGAGGAAAGAGGCAGAGGGAGGCCTGAGGGCCTGCCCCTGAGGAGAGGAGAAGAGCTTAGAGAACTTAGAGGCTGGTACGTTTAAATTTGGGTCCCTGAAGACCTTGTGTAGGGAGCTGTTTTACCAGATGCCACAGAGTTGCCAGAGAGTTTGGGCCCATGGCCAAACCTGGAAAGAATGTCTGAGACCTGGCAGTGGCTAAGGGAATTAGCTCTGCCTTGGAAGAAGAGGCGAAATGGGAAGGATTCTTCAGAAAAACACTTCAAAAATCTGAACCTGTTAGTCTTATTTTACATGCCAACTCTGATCAGCTGGTAGAGGCTTTCAGGATTGGGAAACGAAGGAGAAACCTAGGCCACCACCAGATTTTATTTAACAGGGCCACAGATGATGATTAATCACATCTGTCATGGTTGCAGGTAGGGAGGGATGAATCAAAAAGGAGGAGGGAAGACATGGGGTGGGGAGGCTAAGAGGTAGTGTTGAGTGACTTAAATATACCTACGACACACCTTCCATGACGTGACCACCTCCCCCTAGAGGTAAGAGCTCACAGAGGTGCAAGTTCCAGGCTCCCTATCTAGAGCTTGTGTTCCTGGGACAGGGCATCTACCGTCCCCCTCCTTGGTTCTTACTTCCTTACCTGCCTCTCAGGGGCGCCACATCTCCCAGCCCTGACACATCAAGGACCAGGCCTCCAGCACATGAACTTCTAAAGGACAAACTACAGCCACACCACAGCACTAGGGAACAAAGAGTGAGGTGTCCCCTTGGGTGTTCTTGAGTGGTAAAGGAGGAAGTCCAAAAGGGACCAAAATGAAAACAAGGATGGCCAGAACAGGATATCCCAGAGTGTGCTCCGAGAAGTGTTCACTGACATTATGTGACAAAATGGCTCACTAGGAGCCACTGTGCTAAAAGTCCTCAAACAGAGTTGTCCACCGTGGGAATTCTCAGGGCCTCTAAAGAGATTATATGCCTTGAGGTTTCTCAGAGGGTGACAGAGTTTGCAGGGCTACATATGCCGTGGGACCAGGTCTTCAGAACATTCTTTGGAAAATGCTGAAATAAAGGCAGCATTTAGAGAAGCACGTTCCTTGGGAGCTGGAAATGAAAACGATGAGGTTCAATGAACATGTCTTTCTCTCTGCAAGGAAAGAGGAGAAACCAAGATGAGGAAAAGACAGAGTGGGCAAGGAGAAAGAGGAGCTCGAAGGCAGGAAGGAGGAAAGCAGAGTCTCGGGGAGGCATGTGAAGATAGAGGCCGCCTGGATGACCAGCCTGCCAGAGTGTCACCAAATGCAGGGAGTGTGGTCATTTCTGTCATCACTGCTGTCATGGCCATCAGCAGAGAAGCTAACCCGTCCTGCGGGCTCACTGCTTTGCAGACCCTGTATTATGTCTTTCATTGATATGATGGGGTTTTTTATTCCCATTTTACAGATGAATACAGCAAGTTAATTTGTCCAGAGTCAGGCTTATAAAGTTTACAAGGAGCAGCCCATGGACTCAATCCTGTGCCAGACCCAGAGCCGTGTCCTCACGACTACACAGCTCTACTGTTAGCTGTGTTTGAGGCGGAACTGGAATTTCATTACATAATACAAAAGGGGCATGGTACAGGAGGCAACACCAAAACACAGGCAAAGGGAAAGGCAAAACCAACCGACCAACCAAAGCCGTTGGATATTTGGCTGCCCAGAGCCAAACAGCCACAGGACCACCCATCTTCTCCACAGCACATCCAGCTGTTTTATATGGTTGTGTTCTCTTCCTCTCATCTTACTGTTTACTATCCCTTCTTAACTTATGTCATGAACTATGTACCAGGCTCCCCTGGGCTTATCTAATGTATTACACTTGTTGATAGAGAGAGAATTTTTTTTTAATATTTATTTTAGTTTTCGGCGGACACAACATCTTTGTTTGTATGTGGTGCTGAGGATCGAACCCGGACCGCACGCATGCCAGGCGAGCGCGCTACCGCTTGAGCCACATCCCCAGCCCTACACTTGTTGATAAAGCCAACATAGGACATTATCTGGATGTTAAGCACTTTCAACCTGAACACTCTGACTACCGCACCCACTACAAACTCAGAGATTTCCACAGCTGCCAGTTCTCTTACTGAGTATGGGAGCCCTCAGAACAGTTTTCTAGAACAGATTCCAAAAACATGAATCACAACTCAATTAAGTCATTTGTGGCTCAGAAACATACCTGCATTAAATGCCAGCATTTGTCCGTGTCTTATTCAACTGCTAATCCCTACTGACAAATAGTTTTTGGGAAGAGAGGGGAAATAAAATCAGGTCTGCAAACACAGTCCAGGATATGAAAACCTTGCACATGGAGTATCTTGGATTTGTAGCAATGGCAAAAAGGAGAAAGAAAGGAAGGAAGGAAGGAAGGAAGGAAGGAAGGAAGGAAAGAAGAAAGGAAGAAGAAAGTTTCCATTGGAATGCTACAAAGACAAGCTGGGGGACTCTTGAAGGCAAAGTTTGTGTGGACAGACTGACTGACACCTCTGATTTACTTCTTTGAGTCTGTAGCAAAATAAAGGACTACTGCAGACCAGCCAGGTTAGAATGGAAAGACAGAATGCTGCTCCTAAATCTCTCTACTTACCTGGTTAATGGTGAGGGTAGGTGGGACTTTGTGCTCCTTGGTCCAGTCTCTAGTGCTGAGGGGCAGAGAATTCAAATCGAGGCTGGCTCAGGGCTGCAGCCCTTCACGCTGCTTCCGTTGCTTCTAAGATCTCATTGGAAATCTCAAAGGGCTAGAGAGCCCCAAGGCCTCTATTAAGTTTCCAAAAGAATATCCCTCCCCTACCCGCACCCCCCTTTGCTTGCGTTGACTTTGGGTGGCTCGGGTTTCTTCCTCTCCTGCGCCGAGCAGCTGGGAGCCCAGGCGTTGCAGGCAGAGTCAGGCAGCCACTGAAACACTTCCAGATGTGCTGGGCAGGGCGGGCCAGCTCGGATGGGCCAGACTTCCTCTCTTAGCATCGTCCTGCAGTCCGCTTGCAAATCGTATCTAAAACACGGCTGTTCTAAAGGAAAAGAATCAAACCCAGAGAAGAGCAAATGCTCCGAGGGTGAATTTCAACTACACGTTAGATCTAACATAAACTCTGAAAGAGAAGGTAAAAATAAATTCATGCTGGTTTTGAGAGTCTTTGCAGCTTCTAGCTGCTCCTGAAATCTCCTGCTCATTGAAATGCTGTCGTCTGCAAATTAAAACCCAGACAGCAACTTGGTCTCAGTCTACCAAGGCATGATAATTCCGAAGTTTCAAGATGGAGTGTATCCTGCCTGAACCAGGAGAAGAATCACTCAGGGGGTTGGCATCAGGACAATCTATGTTGTTCTGTATTTCTGCCATTGATTCTCAGGAATCCAGGAAATGGCACCAGCACACTTTGCCTGGAATCATAGAACTGATTCTGCAGTGATCCCTCTCCTCTCCCTAGTTTCTACAAGGAACTAAGGTTGCCCACTCTGTCGCCTCAGGAGTGGTACCCTCCTATAGAAATAGGATGCAAAGCCACACTGTAATTTTAAATGTTCTAGCAGATGCCTTAAGAGAAGTGCAAAGAAATAAAATTGATTTAAATGATATATTTTATTTTACACAAGATAAAATATCATTTCATCACACAATATAAAATATTATTAACAAGACATTTCACTTTTTTTAACTGAGTCTTTGAAATCTGGCATGTGTTTTGTTTTTATTTTCTATTATCTCTCTCTATCTCTCTCTCTCTCTCTCTCTCTCTCTCTCTCTCTCTATTTATTTATTTTTTGTGGTGCTGGGGATTGAACCCAGGGCCTTGTGCATGTGAGGTGAGCACTCTACCAACTGAGCTATATCCCCAGCTCAATTTTAGTTTTCTATTTTTTAAAAAAAATATTTGTTAGTTGTTGATGTACCTTTATTTTTTATTTATTTATATGTGATACCGAGGATGGAACCCAGTACCTCACATGTGTTAGGCAAGCGCTCTGCCACTGAACCACAACCCCAGCCCTTAATTTTTTATTTTAAGACAGGGTCTTGCTAGGTTGATTAAGGCTTTGCTAAATTGCTGAGGGTAGCTTTGAACTTGCGATCTCCTGCCTGCAACTCCTGAGTCTCTAGAGTGTATTTTACACTTGCAGTAAATTTCAATTCAAATCCTAAATTTTATTGGAAATACTTGATATGTATTTAGATTTCATAAAATTTACAGTTTAAAAAGTGGATTTACATATTTGGGTTGTTTCAAGTAAATTCGAAATTTTTCCCAACAACTGAAAGGAGTAATAGTTTTTCAATTCAAAATTAATCAAAATTTAGTAAAATTTAAAATTCAGTACTTCAGTTGCACCAATCACATATTAGGTACTCATTAGCCAATGTGGTCGGGGGCTACCAAATTGAATAATGCAGTTTCTAAGGGCTTAGTGGGATTTTCTCAGACTTAAACTAGGAGAGTGGGAGTATCTTAATAATCTTCCACTTGCACAGAATTTTGAACATTGCCAAAGCATTTTCACTTCTACTTCATTTTATTCTCATAACATTTCTTTTTGGTAAATTGAACTTTGCTCCGATTTTCAGATGAGTAAGCTGAGGCTTTGAGCAAGTGAATGTCTAAATGTCCAGAGCAAGTTAGTGATGAAACCGAGACTGGAATTCCTGTTTGGCACTTCTCGACTGTGTTCTTCTTGATGTATATTTCAAACACTAGGGTTTTGGGTTAAGACAGTAGGGTTAGCTCCTGCAGCACCCTGTTGCCATGTGGGCAGAATTATTCATCTCCCTAGCAGAATTTCCTTGCAAACTCCTACCCTGAAGCCCTCACACACTCAAGCAAGCGTATCCTCTTTCTTTGGAGCAGGCTTAACCTTAGCTGTTACTCCTCTTTTGCTACTCCCAGAAAGTCATACCTTTTTTTTTTTTTTTTTTGGAACCAACAATTGAACAGAACCCAGGCGTGCTACCACTGAGCCACACCCCCAGCCCTTTTTATTTTTTATTTTGAGACAGCATCTTGCTAAGTTGCTTAGGACCTCACTAAGTTTCTGAGCCTGGCTTTGAACTCAAGAGCTTCTTACCTCAACCTCCTGAGCCACTGGGATTACAGATGTGCACTACCACACCAGGCAGTTGTACCACTTTAAACCACAATCATTCAATGTTTTAGCTAACATAAACAGATGTAAGGGGCAGCCTGTGCATTTCAGTCAACAGTGGACCACATATATGACAATGGCCCCAAAAGATTATAAAGGAGCTGAAAAAGTTTCTATCCTTGAAACATTCCTGTCCCACCTTTTATTCTTACTTTTTTTATATTTAGATAAAAAATACTTACCATTGTGTTACAACTGCCCTCGGTATTCAGTACAGTAACATACAGTGCAGACTTGAAGCCTAGTCCATTGTATACATGTACAACTTATTTATCTATTCATCCATCAATGGACATTTGAGATTGTTTTCATATCCATGCTACTGTGAAAAATGCTACAATGAACACAGGGGTGTAGGTATCTCTTTGAAGGCTGGAGATGTGACTCAGTGACAGAGTGTTTGCCTGACAAGCACAAGGCCCTGGGTTTGATCCCGAGCACCGCAAACACAACAAAACGGGTATCTCTTTGAGATACTGATTTCATTTCCTTTGGATACACACTTAGAAGTGGGGTTGCTGGAGCATATGGTAGTTCTGATTTTAACAATTTGAAGAATCTCCATACTATTTTCCACAATGGTTATGCCAATTTTATTATTGTTATTGAATAATGAAGGCCCAAGATGTGAACTAAGGAAAAGATTTGTAACAGAAAGTTATCATCAACTTTTAATTAAAAAGTCCAGGGGCTGGGGTTGTAGTTCAGTGGCAGAGTGCTTGCCTCGCACATGTGAGGGACATGTTAAGTGGTGTAGAAACACTGCTGGTAGCCTACTTAACAATTTTTCTCTGTTTCTTCCCTTCTAATAGAAACTCTATTTGGGGCAGCAATATACATAGTTAAAAAGACCTCCTTAGTTGTCCGTCAGTTAGGGTGGCATGTCAGCAGAAGTATGTTGTCTGGGACTTCCTAAAAAAGAGCTGTTTGGCGTCTCTTGCCCTTTCTTCCTGTCTGAAAAACAACCTGATGGTGGAAGTGAAATGACCACCTTGGTGCTCCGAAATCAAAGTCCACATTGTGCTGCTGCATTGGCCACACCAGCTGTGGGCAGAGACTGCAGAGCTGAATCAGGCAGAGTCCTGGCAGGACACAGATGGCTCCCTCACCAGGGCCTGGTGGAGTGGTCTTAAAAAGGCACTGTTTGAAATGGGTGCTTAGCATTAGGAACACGTGGTTAAGAGATGTAGCAAACACCCTGAGGTTAGCAATAGCCAGGAGTCAATAACAACTACAGTTCTTTTTTTTTTTTCTTTTAAAAAATTTTTAGTTGTAGGTGGACACAATACCTTTATTTTATTTATTTATATGAGGTGCTGAGGATCAAACCCAATGCCTCACACATGCTAGACAAGCACTCCACCACTGAGCTACAATCTCAGCCCCAATAACCCCAGTTCTAAAGGCAGAGGAGAGAGTGATTTCCAGGAATGAGGGCGAGAGAGTAACAAGAGCAGCCCTCCTACAGGGATTCAGCCAACTGGTGATCTGTACAAAAGTGACCAGGAATAACTACCCTAACTTCACAATCTCCTGTTGGTGATGACTTCTCCTGGCCGAACACAGCAAAAGAAGGGCAAGGGAGCTGGAGTGATATAGTCAGCCTCTTGGGATACTGAACAGGTTGAAGAAGAATAGAGAGTAGATCTGTACAAGTAAACGGAGAATAGCCTTGCACAATACCAAAAGGGTCCTGCATCCTATTGACATCCAGATTCAGCATCCTGTTAGAACAGAAAATTCCCTTAACCTAGTGATATCGTAGTCATTGCAAGCTGTAGCATAATGCATTATTTGTGAGTTTATGGCGATGCTGGTATAAACAAATCTACTGTGCTGCCCGTCATATAAAAGTGCAGCACATATAATTTTGTACAGCACACAATATTTGTAATAAATGACTATATGGTTAGTTTGTATGTTTACTATACTTTTTATTATTTGAAAGTTTAGTCCTTCCTTTTTACAAAAAAAGAAAGAAAAGAAAAAAGAAAGGAAAGGAAAAAGAAAAATGAACTCTAAAACAGCCCTAGGCCGGTCCTTCAGGAACAACTGCAGAAGATAGCACTGTCATCAAAAGAGAAGATAGCTCCAGGTGTGTCGCTGCCCTGAAGACACTCTGGTTGTGATAAGATATAGAGGTGGAAGCCAGCAATACTGATAATCCTGACCCTGGGCAAATTTAGGCTAATATGTGTGCTTGTGTCTTTGTTTTTATTCGCAAAAAAAGTTAATAACTAAATAGACTATACCATGCAGCCCAAGTGTGTAGCAGGCTGTACTCCTAGGTTTCTGCACATGTACTCCTTGATTTTTGCACCCTGACCAATTCACTTCACTGTGAACATTTCTTAGTTCTTAGAACATAAGAACTCTTTAAGTGACACATGACTATGTGCACTTCACATGCATATCAAATCTGTGGCATCATTTGTCAATCAAATAGGCATCTGAGTCATTATTACGTCATGTTTATCTTTTTAAATTTTTTTTCTTAGTTGTTGATAGATCTTTATTTATTTATACGTGGTGCTGAGAATCTAACCAGTGCCTCACACATGCCAGGCAATTGTGCTACCACTGAGCTACAGTCCCAGCCCTCATGTTTTTATTTTTTATTAATTGAAGATCAAACTTCACCATTTCTTCTTGCCAACTAGGCCTGCCTTGGCTGAGTGTATTACTTATAGATAAGGTCTTAGATAAAAATCTATTAAGGCCACTGAAGGTGGCTGGAAGGAAAGGAAGACACATTCTGTAGTGGTAGATGAATCACTACTCTGGGTCAGGCTGATAAGACTTTCATTGCCTCTATCTCCCATGGCTGGGCTCCAAGATCACACACGATCACAAATACAAGGCACCCAGTGCAAGAGCAGCCTCTTTTGGTTGGTGGGGTTCAGCCGTGGGTCATCTTCTGGCTGGCTTTGTCTTCAGCACTCGGGGCTCTTCCCTGTTCCCCTTTGAGCGGCAGGCTCCTGCCCTGAGTCCTGGTACCTGGGTTCTCTCCCTCCCGCAAGCTACAAGTGCTTTTCTTCCTTGGCTCTTGTGCCCAGGTCCTTGTTCTGGTGACTGGGATAGCTTCCGCCTGGCCTAGAGCCCTGTCTAGCTCTTGCCACTGCTCTCTCCATGCTCTGGCTCTCATTCTAGCCAAGACCTGTGGCTGAAGCCCTGCAATTTGTGAACAGGCCTCTCAGACACCATCTGCTGCCCTGGTCCCATGAACAGTGCCTGCCCAGGCTCTCTCTCTTGAGTTCAGCCCACCTGCTAGCACTCCCTGAAACCTCTTCTCAGACCTCTGCCAAGAAGCTCTTGGCCTGAGTCCTCAAGTGAGATTAAGGTATTCTTGAATTTTTCAATTTTTACTTGGCTGAAAACAGCACTGTCTGCCACCTCTGTCCCCAGCCCTCTTTTGCTGATTCCTCAGTGCCCTCCAACTCAGGAGGATTAGAAGCGGTTGTAATATAATGAAGATGATGATAAAGGTAAAACTAAATGCTGACTACATGAGTGCCAGGCGCTGCATGAGTACAGCAGCAGTCCTTGCTTTCATGAAAGCAGCACAAGAATATAGACCTTGCATGTTCTCAGCACTTCCTTACTTGTTACTCATTCTTGGACTCTCGGCCTTTTCCTCCTCCACCAAAAGTGTTTTAATTTAGGTCAATAATAACCTCCTAATTTGCAAATCCAACAAACACTTCTTCCTCCTCTTACCTGAACTCTCTATGGCTTCTGGCTTTGAAAACCACTTCCGCCTCTATAAAACCCCCCTTCCCTGTGGTTCTTTGACAGGCCAACCCTCACCCAGTTCCCTTTTGACCTCTCTGGCTACTCATTCCTCGTTCTTCATTTCTTTCACATGTACCTCCTCCAATCTTTACCTTTTACATGATGGCTTCTTCAGGACACTATGCTCCCTCTCTCTTCTCTTCCCTATCTGTACTCTCTTCCTAGGTGATTATTTCCATTCCTGTAGTTTCAAAGATGGAAGGCGGCTTTCTGGAAACTTGGGAACCCATTTAGGATCCTCACTTAAGGAAAGATGAATCAGTTATTTTGGTAAAATATCTTTTCCTTTGGATTAAGTATTTTGTCCCAGATTGAACTGTGTCACACAAAAAGACATGCTATAGTCCTAGCCCCTAGTACCTGTGACTTTATTTGGATATGGTGTCTTTGCAGATATAATCAAATTAAGATGAAGTCACAGGGTAGGCGTTAGTCCAATATAATTAGTGAATTTAGAAAAGAGATAAAGACACACGGGGAGAGTATCATGTGATGATGGATGCAGAGATTGGAGTGATGATTGGCAAGACAAGGATCACCAATGATTGATGGCCACCACCAGAGGCCAGAAAGAAGCAAGGAAGCATTCTCTCTTACAGGTTTTGGAGGCAATCATGGCCCATGCTGACATCTTGATCTTAGAGTCCTATTCTCTAGAACTCAGATAATACATTTCTACTGTTTTAATCCACTGGGTTTGTGGTCCTTTGATACAGCAGTCTCAGGACACCAGCACACACACTCCATTGTCCTACAGCTCCTAATTTTTTAAATTGTAGATTAAGGACACAATACCTTTATTCTATTTGTTTGTTTTTATGTGGTGCTGGGGATCCAACCCAGTGCCTCTCCCATGCTAGGCAAGAACTCTACCCCTGAGCCACAACCCAGACCCTACAGTTCCTGCTTTAAGCAACTAGCTGTAATTTGCAATGTGTTTTGTGTTGAGAAAATTTTGCCTTCAACTTTCCCCTAGGTTCTCAGGCTTTCAAATATCATACACTATTTTCTTAAAAATTTGAATATTAATATTAGGTTTGCAATTTAAATTTTTCTTAGTCTTCTGCTGTAGGGCATTAGGGAAAAAAGCAATTATTTAATCACTGCACTCCCAGAATAAAATATAGTTCTTTAAGGGAAATACTTTGGGTTTTATGAAACTCACTGCTTTATTCCAACTTTCCAGTTTTCAGACCCATAAAAACTTTACAACAGAAACACTTTAGAATCTATATCATAATATTAATACATAAATATGGAAGACATCTTTTCTTTGTTCCTAGACATCTTCTCTTCCCTTCTAATTTTTTTGGACATAATATGATATTGGACTAATAACTGGCAAGAGGGATAATTTAGGGATGGGAAGGTGTAGCTCAAGTGGTAGAGCATTTATTCACATATGCAAGGTACTGGTCCCTTAGCACCAGAGAGAGAGGGAGGGAGAGAGAAAGTGAGGGAAGGAGAGAAAAAAATCTATTTATAAAGCAGAAGCTGGAAAGAACAGGAAAAAAGCCCTTGGGGGGCTACTGGAGATTTGACTCAGGGGACGTTTTAGTACTGAGCCACATCTTCAGTCCTTTTTATTTATTTTTAAATATTTATTTTTTAGTTGTAGTTGAACACAAAATCTTTATTATTTTTATGTAGTGCTGAGGATCGAACCCAGGGCCTAGCATGCTACCCTGAGTCACAACCCCAGCCCCTAGCCCTTTTTGAGACAGAGGCTCTGGAACTTGATCCTCCTGCCTCAGTCTCCGGAGGGCTGAGGTTACAGGCCACTGTGGGCAGCAGGAAAAAATGTCTATTTAGAGAGAATTATCTCTCAAAGCAAATGAGAAGGTAGAGAGGCATGCTTAAGTTTGAGTGAACTGGGGGAGCCTGAGTTCAGCATAAGAAATTGAAAATGATGTGAGGAAAAATGAATTTCAGGAAATTTGCTGTATTGTGTGAATGCTCTCTTCAGTGTCTCTTAATTTGAGGTTTAATGAAGAGATTTAATGCCCCCCCTCATCCCCGACTGGACTTTTATTGCTTTTCATATTTATTTATTTAGGTATCCAGGATTGAACCCAGGGGTGCTTTACCACTGAGCCACATCCCCAGCCCCTTTTTAAATAGTTTATGTAGAGACAGAATCTCATTGAAATTACTAAAACTGGCTTTGAACTCAAGATCCTTCTGTCTCAGCCTTCCAACCTGCTGGGATTACAAGCGGGGCCACTGTGCTGGGCTTTATTGTGCGTGTTTAAGGTATCCAACGTGATGTTTTCGGATACATTTAGATAGTGAAAGGTTACCTTAGTGAACAAATAAGTAGAACTACTCGTGTGTATGTGTGTATGTGTGTGTGTGTGTGTGTGTGTGCAGAATCCCATATAAAATTTTTTAACTTAATGGACTTGTATTTCTCTGGGTTACGGTGTGGGATCAAATCATAAGGCAGCTGCACTGTTTTAAGGGCTGCATGTGATTATATGAACTCTCTCAGAGGCCGCATGTATACGGTTCAGGCTGGGAGCTCTGAAACTGGAACCCCTGTAGTCGAATCCTAGCCCCCAGTCCTTTTCTGTCTGTATCTGAAAGAATTTCTTTCCTGTCCTGTGCCTCTTTTCTCCACCCACAAAAGGGAAATAGCAATACGCATCTCGCTGGACTGTTGGAAAGACGAATTAATAGAGAGAGGGCAACTAAGGACGGTGCCTGGCTGTGGACGTCTGTCGGTTGATTGCTGGCAAGAAGAAATAAATTTACACATAATTTGTCACCTGCTAAACCTAACAAACCCAAGTCACCTTCTGTGGTTCACCGTTTCTAAATTTCTGGCTTGGCGTCCCTTAAACCCGACCTCGAGGGGAGGGGAGGGGAGGGGGGATAGTAGAGGATAGGAAAGGCAGCAGAATACAACAGACACTAGTATGGCAATATGTAAATCAATGGATGTGTAACTGATGTGATTCTGCAATCTGTATATGGGGTAAAAATGGGAGCTCATAACCCACTTGAATCAAATTGTGAAATATGATATATCAAGAACTATGTAATGTTTTGAACAGCCAACAATAAAAAATTAAAAAAAAAAAAAAAAAAAACCCGACCTCGATTCCCTGGGCAGGCTTTGCAGCGACCTTCCCCCGGGCGGGCAGAGATGCAACTCCGGGTTGCAGGTCTCCCCGAGCCCGCCTGCTCGGACGTCCTCCTCTGCCAAGAGCTCCCAGCACTTCGGACCTCTACTCGAGCTTTTCCCCGGTTGTGTGCGGCGACCGTTTGCAGGGGCTGACCCGCCTGCACAGAGTAGATGTTCAGTTAGAGTGGACGCGAAGGACAATGTTGTACTTTCTCCCCCCAAATACTCCAGTGGGGGCGCGGGGCGAGAGGGGTAGCCGCGGTCGGCGGGACAGTCCCAGCATCCCAGGACCCGCCGCCCAGCGCCGGACCAGCCACGTCGCTGCGGGCCGGGGCGGGGCTCCGCAGAGGCTTGGCCTGGGGCGCCCGCCGTCACGTGACGCCCCTCCCGCGCGCACCGCTGGGGGCGGTCCCCGCCCTCCCCCGGAGCCGAGGCGCTGGAGCGGGCGCGGTGCACTGTGGGCAGAGGGGCGGGGGTTGGGAAGATGGCGGCTCCCAGCCTCCTCAACTGGAGGCGGGTTTCCTCCTTCACGGGGCCGGTACCCCGCGCCCGGCACGGACACCGAGCCGTGGCCATCCGGGAGCTGATGATCATCTTTGGCGGGGGCAATGAGGGCATCGCGGACGAGCTGCACGTCTACAACACCGGTAGGCGCGGCGGCGACTCTCGGCCCCGCCTGCGGGAGCCTCGGAGGGGGAGGGGAGACGAGGCGGCGGCCGCGGCCCTGACAGCTGTCACCGCCCGGTCACCGCTTCCTCTGCTGGGCGGCCCGGGCCCGTAGCATCTTGGACCGCAGCTCCGCTTCCCCGGGGCCCCGCGGGGCGGGTCGGACCTGGAGCCGGGGCGCCGCTCCTCAGGTGGGCCGCCCCGACCCCCGCGCCCCCGCCCGGCCGGCAGACCTCGGCGAGACACGGCGTCCACCGGCCTGGGCCTTGGCTGCGGCCTCGCCCACTGCGGGGGCCGGGGTACCGCCGCTGTCAGGAAACAAAACCCCCTGCAAGCCAGAGCTCCTCCGGGCCGTGCCTTCTCGCCTTCCTTCCTCCGCTCCTCAGGAGGAAGGGCTTAGCGGGCGAGGAGAGAGAGGGTCCTTCTGGGACCCTGCGCTCAGTACGGCCCCGAATCCGGCAGAGCTTCGCGGTTTCCCCGGTCGGTCGTCCCTGACCCAGCGGGGAGCTGGCTGGGGGCGAGCCCGGCCTGCTCTCTGCGGCCGGGGTGCGTGCGGCGCCGTTCGCGACCGGTCTCCCGATACGAGGGTGTCACGACTTGACCCCCTGCAGATCGCAGGTGCCGCTGGTTAGCGAGGCCGCCCTGCCCTGGACTCTCCGTAGCATAGAAAGCTGGAATTTATTGTTTTCCCTCCACTTGTAAATACTCCAGTTATCTAAAGAAATCGGTGCCCTGGATGTAAGGCTAATTACTGAATTGGGGGTTGATTTCATGATCGACAACTTTTCTTTGACCAAACAACGTAGCCCTAATCTCTTTAAAGTTTAACAGAACAGTAAAGTAGGGAACTTTTTCGTCCTCTCCTCCTCGGAACAACCCAGAGTATAACGTTAAAAAGCTATGGATTTAGTATGGTGTGAAAACTCTGGCTTTCGAACAAATTTGACCTAACTTGAAACTTTTCTGCCAATTATCCAGAATCAGCATTAAATTTACCAAATTTTTCAAAATTTCAGATTTTTATTTGTAAAACGGCGAAGATACTCACCCAGCAGAGGGTTTGTAAGAATTGGATGATATAGATCAATAGCACTGTTGACATTTAGGGCCAGATGATCCTTTGCTGTGGGGTATTATTATGTACATTGTAAGATGTTTGACAGCATCCCTGGCCTCTGTCCACTACTTGCCAGTAACATTTCCATTTCCATTTGTGACAACTAAATTGTTTCCAAACGTTGCCAAAGGATGATTCCCTTGGGGGTGGGAATCATCAGTTGAGAACCACTGACACAGATGATACCTATAAAGTATATATTCATAGAATGTGCTAATCATTGTTATAATTGATTTTAATTTTATTTTGGCAATTAGTTACAAATCAGTGGTTCCTACCAGCTGTTAGAGGAGACATCCCTCCAGGCTGTGCTGCCCATGGATTTGTCTGTGATGGTACCAGAATATTAGTATTTGGGGGAATGGTTGAATATGGAAGATACAGCAATGAGTTATATGAGTTACAAGTAAGTGTATTTAAGATTTATTATTTCAGTCTAAAGTTTTAATACTGATACTGGTCATAATTCATCAAAAGATCACAAAATATTTCATTAGCATATTTAAAATAGCATGAACTTCACACTTTATAGCTTGAAAGAAAATGTTTCCACTTCATTTAAAAGCCAAAGTTTCTAGTCTAAGTTCTTTTCCATGCCCAGTGTGACATTTGTAGCATTAAGCTAAATGTTTTACATTACTTGCATGTGTTATATGTTTAGGTTTTTGTTTCTTAGTGTAATAGTTTTTCATTTTTAATCTGTAACAGAAACACCTGAAGGATTTGTGAGAACAGATTGCTGGGCCCTGCCCGGAAGCTTTATTGTCTCTAGTGTGGCCTGAACATTTGCATTTCTGCCAAGTTCTCAACTGATGCTGC
The DNA here is from genome assembly GCF_021218885.2 of Marmota monax. Classification (NCBI taxonomy): domain Eukaryota; kingdom Metazoa; phylum Chordata; class Mammalia; order Rodentia; family Sciuridae; genus Marmota; species Marmota monax. The sequence goes on from NW_026695202.1 coordinate 2,708,017, forward strand.
TGGTTCCAAGACTATATACTTGGAAAACCACTGCTTTGATGTCATACAAATTGTTACCTCTCACACTAATCATTATTCCCTGTTTTTCCCTGATCCCCCACAATATGTGAAAAAGAGGGTTTCAGTTCATATAATCATTTCTAAATTTGACTCCTTTATTAAACCAGATCCCTCCTTGACTCTTCTTGATTTGTGCATGTTTCCAGGGTCATTATTTTGAGGTTATCTGGGAGTTGGCAGATGTAGATGAATTGTGCTTATTTACCAGCAACCCATTTCAAAAAGTTTGAGACAAAGAATGCTTTATAGCTAGAGTATAATTTAGGAGGTTTGGTTTGTGAAATGAGCTTTATGTTAATTTAAATGTTAAAATACTTAGCATATATGGGTTACCTAATATTTGAAAATAAGTAAATAAATAAAAAATTACATTTAATCTTAAAGGTATACATAATAAATAATTTTTAAGTTGGAAAACATTAGTATTGTTAATGTTAATGTTATTATTTATAAGCTTAGTATACCATTGTGGAAATCCGTATATATAGAAAAATTAATTAGAATTTCTACATATATTTTAATTATAGAAATTATTTGTTATTTGTCATTTGTTTCAAAAATTGCTTATTGAAGACTTCTGATGGCATTTGGTTGAAAATATATTGGTATGATGCACTGTTGACAGTGTAGGAATAGGAATGCTTTCCTGATTTTACCTCAAGAGTGTTTGGTCTTTTTCAGGCAAGTCGATGGTTATGGAAAAAAGTGAAACCCCACCCCCCTTCTTCTGGTTTACCTCCTTGTCCTCGGCTTGGACATAGTTTTTCTTTATATGGTAACAAATGCTATTTGTTTGGTGGTCTGGCAAATGAAAGTGAAGATTCAAACAATAATGTTCCCAGGTATGCCGACTCTTATTTTAGATCAAATGCTTATTTTATGATTTAGATGAGGATCATTTGGTTTCTTCCATCTTTATTATAAGGGATAAAGCTTAACTTTTTTTTTAAACTTTTAAACCTAACAATGAACAAATTTTTGTGTACTTGTATTTTCCTTAGTCTCTGGAGTGTATCTGTTTTCAATCAGAAATTATCTTACTAAGTTTATATTAATATAACTTGTATTAATATATTTATGTATCTTGATCTATAATGTATGTTTGCTAGTTCATTAATGATAACCAAAAGAAACAGATGGTTATTTTAAAATTATATTTTTCAGGGAATTTAGTGATAAAAATATGACTTATAAAATCATTTCCACATTTCATAGGAGAAATTCTTAAAAGTGATTCACACTGGCAAACACTTTTCCTCCTTTTTCTAAACACAAGTAATCACTATCTCTTTTTTCTGTAGTTTTAATGTATAAGCTCTGCTTTTTCTTATTTTGTTAAATTCCTAAATTAAGAAAATTTTTTGTTGATCTTGTGAGTTTGATTTCTTAATTTTTTGTTTATTGCTAGTTTATGGAAATAAAATTGGCTTTGTATGTTGACTTTGTATCCTGTGACCTTGCTGAATTAATCTTTTCAATCATTTTCATGGATTTCAGTTTTTCTTTTTATTATTGAGATTTAGGATACACACACACACACACACACACACATATGAAAGTATCGGTTTGTTTCTTAATATTCCAAATATTTTTCTAGGTTTCTCTTTGCCTATTTAAAAAATTTTCTTTTCTTCTTCTTTTTTTTTTTTTGGTGGTGTTGGGGATTGAACCAGAGCCTTGTGCATGCGAGGCAAGCAGTCTACCCACTGAGCTATACCCCCAGCCCCTTTATAGCTTTCTTATTTTGTATCTTCTTTAAAAAGACTCTTCCTCTCCAAAATTAAAAAAAAAATAATTTTTCTCTCATTTCTTCTAATACATTCACAGTTTTGTTTTTTTATATTTAGAACATTGGCTGGGGATATAGCTCAGTGGTGGAACACTGGCTTAGCATATGTGAGGCCCTGGATTCCATCCCCAGCACCACATTTAAAAAAAAAAAAATTCAATACATTTGGAATATACTTTTGTTATTAGTGTAAGGCTTTTCCCTCTTTTTCCTAATTGATTTCTTTCCATTTCTTCCAATACTATTTACTACATAAGCCTTTTTTTTTGGTATTGGAAATTGAATTCAGGGGCACTCAACCTGAATTAGAGACAGGGTCTCACTGAGTTGCTAAGCGCCTTGCCATTGCTGAGGCTGGCTTTGAACTCGTGATTCTCCTGTCTCAGCCTTCTGAGCCACTAAGATTACAGGCATGCATCGCACCAGCTTACATAAGCCATTTTAAAATGCCTTAATTTTTATGTAAATGGTTCATTTCTAGGCTTCCTATCAGAAGTTACAGACTGTGCTTTGTGGGCAAAGTTTGCCTGCTGGCCTATTTTTATTTATGAAGTTTTATTGGATGGGCTGGAGTTGTGGCTCAGCTGTAGAGCTCTTTCTTGCCTAGCACCTGTGAGGCCCTTGGTTCAATCCTAAGCATCACATAAAAATAAATAAAATAAAGGTATTGTGACCAACTCCAATAAAAAGTAAACTTTTTTTTTTTTTTAAGTTTTATTGGAAGATAGCCACATCCATTCATTTGCACATTATGTTTGGTTGCTTTTGTGTTAAAATAGTAGAGTTGAGTAGTTGCAACAGACTTTGTGGTCCACAAAGTCTAAAATATTTATTATCTAGCCCTGTACAGAGGAAGTTTGTTGACTCTTGCTTTAAACTTTATTCTGTGTCATTAATTTATTTACTTTTCTATCATTAATTGCATTGTTTTCTGGTATATGCCTTTGATGAGGATATTTTCTACTTCTTTTGGTACTGTGGTTTGAATCTAGGGGTGCTTTACCACTGAGATACATCCCTAATCCTTTCTTAAATTAAAAAAAAAATCTATTTTGGGGGAGTGGGGTACCAGAGATTGAACTCATGGGCACTCTACCACTGAGCCACATCCTCAGCCCTTTTTTTCGTATTTTATTTAGAGAGAGGATGCCACTGAGTTGCTTGGTGCCTGGCTGTTGCTGAGGCTGGCTTTGAATTCGCAGTCCTCCTGCCTCAGCCTCCCAAACCACTGGCTGAGATTACATGTGTTTGCCAGCTGGCCTGGCTGAATTGTTATTAAATTCTGAAATATGAGCCACATTTTTATTCCTAGTTAAGACTCCTTTTATTATATTACAGAATTTGTTTCATACCTTGTCAAGTTCACATTGCTTATTTAAAAAAAAAATACACACACACACAAACACTCTCAATGATTTTGCCTATTTTATTTGGGGAGTGAGTGCTATATCTGTTATTGATTGATCATTATCTTCATTTTTAGTATTTCTTTTTTTTTAATATTTATTTATTTTTTTTAGGTCTAGATGGACACAGTACAGTGCCTTTATTTTTATGTGGTGCTGAGGATCGAACCCGGGTCCCACCCTTGCTAGGCGAGTGCTCTACTGCTGAGCCACATTCTCAACCCTAGTATTTCTTTATATTAAGAAAATTTGGTAGGGGCTGGGGTTGTGACTCAGCAGTGGAGCACTTGCCTAGCACGTGCGAGGCTTTGGGTTCCATCCTCAGCACTACATAAAAATAAATAAATAAAATAAAGGTATTGTGTCCAACTGCAACTAAAAAATTAAAAAAAGAAAATTTAGCCTTTTTCTGTGATGTCTAAAAAACAAAAAAACAAAAAAAAAATTTTCCAGTTTGATCTTTTTCTTTCTTTCTTTTTTTTTGGTACTTGGTATTGAACCCAGGAGTACTTTACCACTGAGCTACATTCCTGGTCTTTTTAGTTTTTTAAAATTTTGAGACAAGGTCTCACTAAATTGCTGACTGGTTTCGAACTTGCAGTGCTCCTGCCCTAGCCTCCCTAGTCACTGAGATTTCAGGCATGTACCACTATACCTGGCTTTGACCTTTTTCTTTTCATACAGTTTATGGTGGGTCTTTCTAAAAAAAAAAAAAAAAAAAAAAAGTCTTATTAAATGCTTTCTGTGTGGTATGCTTTACTTGTTTTACCATTTTTAATTTTTTTCTTAATTCTTTGCTTCCCTCAGTTGCTTAGAAATTAACACTCATTTTAAACTGAAAATGTCTTATCACCTCTGGGAATAAATTGCTGTCTTACCATTAGCATTCTTTTGCCTATCACCTTTTGCTGTATGTTCAATATATTCTTGAATCTATTCTGGACTATAGTGATGTTAAGAAATTAGCTTTTTAGTAATTTTTTTTTCCAGTACTGGGATTGAACCCAGGGGTACTTCATCACTGAGCTACATCCCCACCCCCCTACTTTTTTTTTTTTTTTTTAAATCTTGAGACAGGGTCTTGCTAAGATACCCAGGTTGGCCTCAAATTTGGGATCCTCCTGCCTAGGTTGTTAGGATTACAGATTATGACACTATGCCCTTTTTTAGTACATCTTTCTTAGTGACAATTAAGAATATCACTTTATCTGGGTGCAGTAGCATATGCCTGTAGTCCCAGCGGGAGACTGAGGCAGGAGGATCTTGAGTTTAAAGCCAGCTTCAGCAAAAGCGAGGCACTAAGCAACTCAATGAGACCCTGTCTCCAAATAAAAAAATAGAAAATAGGGCTGGGGATGTGGCTCAGTGGTCAAGTGTCCCAAAGTTCAATCCCTGGTACCACAAAAAAAAAAAAAAAAAAATTAACGGGCTGGGGATGTGGCTCAGTGGTAGAGTGCTCGCCTAGCACTTGTAAGGCCCTGGGTTTGATCTTCAGCACCACATATAAATAAATAAATAAATAAATAAATAAATAAAATGTATTGTGTCCAACTACAACTAAAAAATAAATATTGAAAAATATAACCATAATTTACTGGTGTTTTGCTCTACCATTTCTCTTATGCCTTTCTTGAATTTCTTTTTCCTAGTTAATATTTTGAATCATTTTTTCCCAGAACAATTACATGGCTAAACTTTGAAGTTTTATATGTCCTAAATGTTTTCTTTTGGTCTCTTTCTTTTTTAAAAAAATATTTTGAAAGTTATAGATGGACAGAATGCATTTATTTATTTATTTATTTATTTATTTATTTATTTTGCTAAGGATCGAACCCAGTGCCTCACATGTGCTAGGCAAGCACTCTGTCACTGAACTACAGCTCCAACCCTTGCCCTCATTCTTTTTTTTTTTTTTTAATGTTTGTTTTTAGTTGTCGCTGAACACAGTACTTTGATTTTATTTATTTATTTTTATGTAGTGCTGAGGATAGAACCCAGGGCCTCGAACATGCTAGGTGAGTGCTCTATTGCTAAGCCATAATCCCAGCCCCTTGCCCTCATTCTTGAGTAAAAATTTGGTAGGAAGTAGATTCCTACCAAAGTCATTTTGCTGAAAACTTTGAAAACATCCACAACACAAATAAGTTTAATGCCAGTGTCTAAAGTAAAGAAGCTACTTGGACATTGCTATGACATTGCAGTGGGGAGAAAAGTTGCAAAGCCCCATTTGTTATATGCCTTGTTTATCATATGTTGACATCCAGAGAGAGAGAGATGTCTTATAGGTATTTGCCCAAATATTATAGGAAGTATTTGTTCTGGTTATCTATTACTGTGTGATAAACTGCCCAACGTTTAGTGCTACAGAATTACAACTATTTTATTATGCTCATGAACTCTGTGGGTCAGAAATTCATACAGGACACAAAAGAGAAGGCTAGACTCTGAAGTGGGAAGGTTTGAATGGTTACTCCCATATCTGATGCCTCAACTGAGATGGCTGAAGGACATACTGAAAGTACTGTCACCCTGCGTACCTATGGTGGCCTCTTCAGATGGTGGTTTTTTTTTGGTAGCTAGAGTTTTTTACAATTCAAGAACAATGATTTTGTGAAGCTATATGGACCTGTGGAGAATCAAAGGGAGGAGTCATAGACCCCACCCCCTGATGGGAAGAGTGTCAGAGAATTTTGATTTGTGTTTTAAAGCTACCACCATTGTCACTGATACCTTCACTGTTGGCTAAATGATGGCAGGGATTTTTTTGCTCTCTTCTGTTCTCTGCTAAGCTCTGGAAGAGCACCTGGTACATAGTAGTATTTGGTAAATGTTGAATGAATGGTCTGGGGTTTCTGCTGGCTTTATGAATTTAACACTAAAGCTAAAAACCATCACCTGAAGAGGTCACACAGAGTGGACAGTACCTTTGGCCTGTCCTTTAGCAATCCCACTTAAGACATCAAACAGGGGAATAACCATTTAAACCTTCCTATTTGAGAGTCCAGCCATTCTTTCTGTGCTCTGTTTCTTTTTTATTATTATTATTTTTTTAGTTGTGGGTGGATAAAATACCTTTATTTTTCGCTTATTTTTTTTTTTGAATTTTTTAATATTTATTTTTTTAGTTCTCGGCGGACACAACGTCTTTGTTTGTGGTGCTGAGGATCGAACCTGGGCCGCACGCATGCCAGGCGAGCGCGCTACCACTTGAGCCACATCCCCAGCCCCTTATTCGCTTATTTTTATGTGGTGCTAAGGATCAAACCCAGTGCCTCACACATGCTAGGCAAGTGCTCCACTTCTGAGCCACAACCTCAGCCCCTCTGTGCTTTGTTTCTAATATGAATTTTTTACATACTTTATAAATAGAAGCAAAAAACAGATAAAAGACATATATTATCTGAATGTTTTCTTTTTTTTTTCATGATATGCAGATATTTAAATGATTTCTATGAGTTGGAGCTGCAGCATGGTTCTGGTGTTGTGGGATGGAGCATTCCAGTCACTAAAGGGATAGTGCCTTCTCCAAGAGAATCCCACACAGCTGTTATATATTGCAAAAAAGATTCTGGAAGTCCTAAAATGTATGTTTTTGGTGGAATGTGTGGTGCTCGCCTGGATGACCTGTGGCAGCTTGACTTAGGTAAACTTAACTTGATTGAGGCTGGATTGGTATGATTATAAGGGCAAATTTCAAATACCTTGAAAATATTTTTAAAAAATATTTATTTTTTAGTTGGACATAGTATCTTTATTTATTTATTTTTATGTGGTGCTGAGGATCAAACCCAGGGCCTCGCATGTGCTAGGCGAGTGCTCTACTGCTGAGCCAAAACCCCAGCCCTTGAAAATATTTTTGCTTGTAGTATTTATTGAGTTGCATTAATTATAGCCTGTACTTGTAGTCTCAGACACAGATGAGATGCAATCAGTTAGGCTAAACAAATGAATTTGATTTATGACAGTAACTCTTCTGTGTTCCCTGTTAGTAGTTTCACCAGAGGTTCTGGTTTTCCAGATATGGTCCTGCTTTACCTGATATGGTCCAGCTTTATGCTTACTGTTCTATGTAATTATCAGTAGTACTCCATTTCACACTGAAAAGTGTCCAGTTGAAAGTTATATATGGCTACCTTATCAATAGGAAATGTAGTATTAGCAATTAGTCATTAAAAAACCCTTAGGTAGCTTTTTCTGAAGGGACTGTAGGAATGAGTGACTAAAGGGCAAATGTGTCTCTCACCTTTAACTATAAAGTACACTATGGTAAATGTTTGTTGAATGAATGGTCTGGGGTTTCTGTTTACTATATGAATTTAATACTAATGCTAAAACCCACTGTCTGGGGCTGGGGGTTGTGGCTCAGAGGTAGACGCTTGCCTAGCATGCGTGAGGCTCTGGGTTTGATCCTCAGCACCACATAAAGTAAAATAAAGACATTGTGTCCACCTATAACTAAAAAATAAATATTTAAAAAACCAAAAAACACGTCTGAAGAAGCCACACAGGTACGCAGGGTGACACTACCTTCAGCATGTATAAAGTACACACAGTGTACTTTTACTTGAAACATTAAAAACACTAATAATATTGTTCTTAATTCAGAATTGGGTGATACTCTAAGTACTAACCTTCTCCATAACAAATGCTAACATTCAAGTGTAAATAGATTTCTGTCTTGTCAATTTATGTCAACTGAAAATGTTCATTTTAAAATGAAATTCATATAACTGCTGTGAAACATTTTTACTTCATTTTGACAAGTACTTACTTTGTTCTATTTTTAAAAAAATTACACAAGTTGAGGTAATTTGCTATATTAGATCAAGTTGCTAATATCCTTTTTTTTTTTTTTTTTTTTTTACTTTTAGAAACTATGTCATGGTCAAAACCAGAAACTAAAGGGACAGTTCCACTTCCACGAAGCCTTCACACGGCCAGTGTTATAGGAAATAAGTAAGGATTTTTTTGTGTTGTTTTTGCTTTAAAAAAAAAAATTAGATGTATGTAAAAGTGATACTCCTAGTTTCTTGGAAATAGATTACTGAACTTAATGATGTTTGTGCTTTCTGAAGCTAAAAAATATTTGCAGAAGCTAAAATACTTTATCATTTTCTTATCATACTGCTTCTTATATGTCTTTGTCATTTTCTTTCATATTGCCTCTTATACATCTTTATCTTCCTCACAACTCCTTGTCCAGAGTAGGCACTACCTGAGTGTAAGGCAGGATGTTGTCAACTGATATATTTTTTGTGGATGGTTTGGTATACCTATCTCACTGTTTCTTTTGACATATTTTTAGCACTGCTTGATTTGTATTCAGGCACATACAATAGTTGTGTTTGGAAGGACATATGGAGTTATGGTTAGAATACAGGCTTTGTAACTATATGGCCTAAATTCAAGCCTCAGGTTTCATACTTGTCCTTTGTGACCTGGGGCAAGGAAATTTAATTCATCTGTACCTCACTTTCCTCAAGAATACAATGCAGATTAAAGTAAAACTTCACAAGGTTTTAGTGAGGATTAAATGTATTAATACATAAAAATGCTTAGAACAGTGCCCTATACATTCAGAGCACTTGAAAAATATTAACTGTACAAGTATCCCTATTTATGTAACACTGGGCCATGATTAGGAGTATTATTTAAGTAGAACTTAATGAAGTATTTACTAGTACGGGGTTTTTACCTTAAATGTAATGTTTCAGGACAGTACTAGTTGTAATTTAGAATCTCAGTAATTTACACAATTGAAAACTCGGGACTTAAAAGATTAATTGAAAAAACTGGTAAGATCTGAGTAGTCTGAAGTTCAGTATTTAACAAATGTTTTTTTGTTGTTGTTGTTGTTGTTGTTTTTAAAAAAGCCAGTATGCACATGCCTGCAATCCTGGAGACCCAGGAGGCTGAGGTAGGAAAATCGCAAGTTTGAGGCCAGTGTAGACAATTTAGTTAAACCCTGTCTCAAAATAAAAATAATAATTAAAAAAAGGATGGGGGATGTGACTCAGTGGTACAGCTCTCTTGGGCTCAATCCCCAGTGTCACAAAAATAAATAAATAAATAAAAGCTTCAGAGTCAAACAGAATCATCTTCACAGTTAAACATAATCTTGTACAATGCAATTTTCCATTGGAATATTATATATTCCAGCATATAAAATACAAAAAATGTGGAGTTTCCCTGATTGGCATAAGGACTCATGATCCCTAAACTCTATCTGATGAGCTTATCTTCTTTAGCAGCCATGAGGCTTTTCTCAAGAACCTCTAGGACTCTGAGGACATAGTTTTAAATTTATTTTTTGTTTTTTCTGGTATTAGGGATTGAACTCAGGGTCACTTTACCTCTGAGCCACACACCTGGTCCTTTTTATTCTTTTTTATTTTTTTTAGTGTTGATGGACCTTTATTTTATTCATTTATTTATATGTGGTTCTGAGAATTGAACCCAGTGCCTCCCGTGTCTGAGGCAAACGTTCTACCACTGAGCCACAACCCCAGCCCCTTCTTATTCTTTTTTTCAATTTTTAGAGAGGGTCTTGCTAAGTTGCTGAGGATCTGTCAAGTTAGTGAGGCTGGCCTCAAACTTGTAATCTTTCTGCCTGAGCCTCTAAGTAGGTGAGATTATAGGTATGTACATATTGTGCCTAGCAGTCCTGAAACTGAGTCAACAAATAAATCTTTTGTTCATTTTTAACATTCTAATCCAACAAGTGAAATTAAATCACCTACTTTCTGTTCTTGGTTTTCTGGTTTTTTTTTTTTTTTTTTTTTTTGATTGTTGTTCAGAATGTACATTTTTGGTGGATGGGTTCCACATAAGGGGGAAAATATTGAGACTTCACCTCATGATTGTGAATGGAGATGTACCAGTTCATTTTCTTACCTAAATCTAGGTGAGTCTTTTAAAATTTACTCATTGAAATAAGATTTATTAATAAAAGAATTTGTGAAATTTTGATGTTTAAGAATAATAGATCAGTCATGGATATTCCTATGGTTTTAGATACAGCAGAGTGGACCACTCTAGTATCAGATTCTCAGGAAGATAAAAAAAATTCAAGACCAAGACCAAGAGCTGGACACTGTGCCGTAGCAATTGGCACTCGATTATATTTTTGGAGTGGAAGAGATGGCTACAAAAAAGCACTGAATAGTCAAGTTTGCTGCAAGGATCTTTGGTATCTTGATACTGGTGGGTAAGAGTATTTAGCAAATAAAATCTATCCTTTAGGTAAATACTCAAATAATTTTTGTCTTTTAAGATTTAATCTAAATGACACTGCCTCTTTCCTATAATTTAAAAAAAAAATGAGAGAAATAATTTGTGTAGATATTTCCCACATCAGAGGAATATATATTAATTGCTCTTTTCTTGAGTGTAGCTTGAACTTAGAGATTTCTTTCCAAAGAATAGAGTATGGAAAGGGAAAAAACAGTAGCCTCATGGGGAAACCTGTAAGCACTACCTTACTGAAGTGATCAAGGTTAATGTCACTATTGATAAGTCATACTGATATATTTACCCTCCTGGAAATAATGATAAGAAAGTACTTCATCATTGTGGTACTCTTCCCAAAAATCTATTACTTGAATCTAACTTTGAAAAATATCAGATAAACTCAAATGGAGGAACGTTCTAGACGTTCTACAGAATATTTGTACAGTAATCTTCAAAAGATTCAAGACTATTAAAACATGACTAAGAAATAGTCTCAAATGGAGGAGTGTAAAATGATAAGATGACCAAAGGCAGCATGGTGTCCTGGATTGGATCCAAGAAGCCAAAAGACATTAAACCATTTTGTCCTATTGTCCTAGATTTGTGGAGTGTGTATAAAAACTTAGACATAGTTTATAAGATGCAATATATTATATACAAGGATCTAATTATAATTAACATTAATATTAATAAAATAATGTATATATATAAATTATAGATTATGATTTCCAACCTATTTCATAAGGCACCTATGTCAATTTTGTTGAAATAGTCACAGAATTGAAAATTTGGAACTTAATGGCTTAATTGAAAAATGAGGAAATCTGAGTAGTGTGAATTTTAGTAAATAGTATTAATGAGTGGCAATTTCTTAGTTTTAGCAAATGTTGGGGAAAAGGTAGATGGCAACACTATACTATCTTCACATCTTTTCTGTAGATCTGAAATCACCACATATTAAAGTGGGTTTTTCTTAAAATGTTAGAGCACCAAGAATTTTTTAAACGTGAAACTCACATCCATTTTCAATAAATATTTACTGACAGCTGTGATGCAAAAATTGTTTTTTAAGTGCTGAGAATACAACAGTGAACAAGACTGGTAATGTCCCTACTTGCACAGATTTACATTATGAGAGAGTGTGAGGGCGGGGGATAACAAATAGTATGTCAAGCAAATGAACAAAATAAGTACCATTTCTGGTAAGCATGTGGAGACATGAGATAGTGCTTGGAGGTACTGGGAATTGAGGCTGGTAGCTGCTTCAGAGTGAGTAGTCAGAAAAGGTCTCTGAAGAGATGATATATGGGATGTGTTCCAAATGGTGAGGAGGAGCTACCCACCTAAAAATCTGGGGAAATTATTGCAGGAAGAGTGAAGAGTAAATAAATTCAAGAGCCCATAGATGGGAAGATTTGGCATATTTGGGAATAGATTTGAGCCAGTTAAACAAAGAGAAGATTGTAATAATGGAAGTTAGAGATCACCATGGGACAGATCATGAAGGTCCTTGAATGCCATAGTAGATTTTGAATTGTTTATTTATTCATTGACTGATTCATTTATTTATTTTTGTGATAACTGATATTGAATCCATGGCCTCTTGTGTACTTGTAAATTGTTTTAAAAATACAATGGTAAGATATGTTTAAGTTTGAAGGAGACGTGATATGATTGGATGTACACTGGGAATGGACACTGGCAATTGTGTGAAAAATAAATTGTGGGGGCAAAAGTGTATACAGGGAGACAAGTTAGGGGGCTCTTGCAGTAATCACAACTGTCTTAGGCTGTAGTGGAGACAGTGCAGAAGGGGAAGAATGGGTAAGCTCAGGATATATTTTGGATTCTGTTGACAGAACTGGCTGATAAATTGGGTATGGCAGGTAACAGAAAGAAAAATTGAGGGTGAAGTTTTTAGCCTGAATAATTTGCTGAGATTGTGTTGAATGGAGAAAACTGTGTTGAATTTAGACCAGGCTAAGTTTAAAATGATATCAAACAAACAGTTGATGGAATAAACAGATCTACAGATTAGTGTAAACATTAGATCTAGAATTTTTGTAATTTGTGGTATTATAGGAAAAGAAAATGATAAAACATTATTATTATTATTTTTTTTTTTTGGTGGACAGTTTTGTTTTTTTTTTTGGTGGACATAGTATCTTTATTTTACATTTATGTGGTGCTGAGGATCGAACCCAGTGCCTCATGTATGCTAGGCGAGCACTCTACCACTGAGCCACAACCCCAGCCCCAATTGTTGTTTTTTTTTTTTTTTTTTTTTTTTTAATTTTTTTAGTTGTAGTTGGAAACAATACCTTTATTTTATTTATTTATTTTTATGTGGTGCTGAGGATTGAATCCAGCACCTTGCAAGTGCTAGGCAAGCGCTTTACTGCTGAGCCACAGCCCCAACCTGGACTCCAGTTTAAGTGGGTAAATAAAAAATTAGCAAGTTGACACACTGAAGTATTATTTGAGAGGTGAGATTTGAGTTTAGTTTTCTGACTATCACTCTTTTCTACAGTAGCATGTACTACTTTTGTAATATAAAATAGTTTAGTGTTAAAATTAAGATAGTTGAAAAAATAATAAGTGGAATAACAAAGCTAGAGACTAAATAATTTCTACAGAAGAAGCCCATCCTAACAAGCAGGAGAGAAATATGAAAACTCCAACATACCGAGTGATCTATGAAACTGGGAATTAGTAACCAAAATCCAAGGATAAAAATATGTGTACATGGGGCTGGGGTTGTGGCTCAGTGGCAAAGTGCTTGCTTTGCACATGTGAGGCACTGGGTTCGATCCTCAGCACCACATAAAAATAAATAAACAAAATAAAGATGCTGAGTCTCTCTATAACTAAAAATAAAAATAATAAAAAAATATGTGTATATGATGAATTTCACTCTGTAGGAAATATATATCACTTTAAACATATTCTCTAAGGGATCTGTGACTTTAAAAGTATGTAAACCATTGGATCTGAGTGGCTAGATTTTTAATCAAAGATTTTAGACACCAATATTTCCTCTAAAAGTAATCATGGCCACTGCCATAAGGGCAGAATTTGGGTGTGGCAGGTAACAGAAAGAGAAGAATTAAGGGTGAAGTTTTTAGCCTGAATAATTTGCTGAGAAAATTATCATCACCTTTTGGGGGAGGTAGGGGATATTTATCTTGCCTTTTTCACTTTTAAACTTTATACATTGGATCATATTTAAATGAGTACTAGAACTCCGTAATATGGCTTTTCATGAAAAATACCAGTCCTGTTTTTTCTTGCTTTTATAAGCATCTGTTTTCAACTCTGTTGAATGAGATCCTTTACTTCCACATCTCTACTATTGCATGCATATATTGTTACTTTGTTTGTTTGTTTTCCAGTTTTGGTGTAATATACCCACTTTCTACTATGAAAATTAAAGGATCTCTTCCCACAATACCTCACCTCTCTCCTATACTTTTTCCATCTCCTATCTTTCAATATGACTACCCCAGAGTTTCATTAGATGAGTATTCAGTATTTACATTATGACTGTATAAACACTATTTATACTTGAATCTTCCTTGTATGGTTTTCTATTTGCCATGGAGCAAATTGTCTGTTTTGTTCATGTTAGATCTGTACGCATGTACCACTAGTTCAATCTGTACTCTGTTATTTGTTAAGTCTTCTCTCATTATGGTTAGATGCATCAGATATTCTACCAAATTCATCATTTTAACTTATTTATTTATCTTTTTAGTTGTAGTTGGACACAATACCTTTATTTTATTTATTTATTTTTATGTGGTTCTGAGGATTGAATCCAGCGCCTCATACATGCTTGGTGAGTGCTCTGCTACTGAGCCACAACCCCAGCCCCTCAAATTCAACATTTTGAAGAGAGTTCTCCTGCCTTACTCTGGGATGGTTGCCCTCTACAAATCCATCACAGCTATCATCCTAGAGTCTTTATCATCTTACTGGAGTTATATTTTACCTCACATCTGTGCTGGATTCCCTGTTTCCTGGATCCCACATTTGCCCTTTTCTTAGTTTACTTCCTCATTACTCTACCACTAAGCCACAACCCTAGCCCTGTAGATTTATTTGTATAAGAAATTAAACATATAGGGCTGGGGTTGTAGCTCAGTGATGGAGTACTTACCTCACATGTATGAGGCACTGGGTTCGATCCTCATCACCACATAAAAATAAGTAAATACAATAAAGGTGTTGTGTCCATCTACAACTAAAAATATTTTTTAAAAAGAAATTAAACTTGGGGCTGGGATTGTAGCTCAGAGGTAGAGCACTCGCCTAGCACGCGTGAGGCCCTGGGTTCGATCCTCAGCACCACATAAATAAAGATATGTGTCACCTATAAGTAAAAAATAAATATTAAAAAAAAGAAATTAAACAAACAGAATCTGAACCTCAGACTACTTTCATCTGATCTACTATAGCTATGTATATATGAGTAAATTTTCTCTCTCTTGCTAAAAAAGATGCTATGTTCCTTGTTTTTGTTTTCCAAGCTACAGTCCACATAAACTTTGAAGGCAAACTATTGATACTAAATTTGAAACTAAAATGTGTAATATTAATATTGTTCTTTAGAGAAACCACCAGCACCATCACAAGTACAGTTGATCAAAGCTACTACCAACTCTTTCCATGTCAAGTGGGATGAAGTACCTACCGTTGAAGGCTATCTTTTGCAGCTTAATACAGACTTGCCTTACCAAGCTGCACCGTCAGATTCTTCAGCAGCATTAAATATGCCAGGTAAAATGAAAGTCATGCTTATATAAACCATGTATACTTTAAAAAGTATACTGCAGCTGGGCACAGTGGTGCACCTTGTAATCCTGGTGACTAGGAGACTGAGGCAGGAGGATCATAAGTTAGAGCAATATAGTGAGACCCTGTCTCAAAATTTTAAAAAGACTAGGGATGTAGCTCAGTGGTAAAGTGCCTCAGGGTTCATTCCCCAGCACTACACACACACACACACAAATACTCTACTGCAAGAGTATTAATTGCTTGGTTTAAGAAATTTTATGATCCAGGGCTGGGGCTATAGTTCAGTGGTAGAGCGCCCGCCTTGCATGAGTGAGGCACTGCGTTTGCTCCTCAGCACCACATAAAAATAAATAAAAGATTAAAATTTTTTTTTTATGGTCCAATGGTAAGTTTATATGTTGAGTTTCAGCTCTAAAACTTAGCTCTTATACCATTATGTGCAGCAGAATGGATAGATGTGCAGAATAGATTTTTTTTTCCCTGCAGTTCATTTTAATGCACTTTAAAAATTGATGTTTCTTGAGTTCAGGAGATGTTTTTGATTAGCTTTCAAAAATATTTCTTTTCTTTTCTTTTTTTTTTTTTTTAAATCTGGGGATTGAATCACTAAGCCAGATCTGCAGCCCTTTTTACTTTGAATCAGGGTCTTACCAAGTTGCTTATGGCCTTGCTAAGTTGCTGAGGCTGGCCTTGAACTCATGAACCTCCTGCCTCAGCCTCCCAAGTCATTGGGATTACAGGTATGCGCCACCGTGCCTGGCTATTTCACCTTTTTCAAATGTATTTTTAATTAGGCACTTGGAAAGTAAAAGCAAATTTTATTTTATACAGTCTTCCAGAAAGAGTTTCAATTAGCTGTTAAACTATTAAGAAAACAGATAAATTTTGAGAGAGTACTATTTAAAAAATCTTTAATATATACCTTTAAAGAATATATTAATAATATGTTTTACTGATATTCATCAAGAGCATATTAGTCTGAACTTTGTCATTCCCACAGGAGGCAGAGTGGACCCTCACAGACAAGGCAGTAATAGCATCCTTCCGAACAGTGTAAGTTAACACATTTATGATGGCAATTGAATGTTTATTGTTAAAGTCCCAATTTTTATTAAGATTTTTAGTGCATTACTTTAGAACAGGGATCCTCAACTCTGGTACACATCAGAATCATCTCTGAGATGCCCGGACAGCTCTGTTTTTAAAGAAAGCTTCAGAGCTTGGAGGTGTAGCTCCTTGGTAGAGTGCCTGCCTAGCATGTGAATCCCCTTGCTTGTATCCCCTAACACCGCAAAAAAAGGAAAGAAAGAAAGCTTTACAGACCGTTATGATAGTGGCCTGAATTAAGAGTCCCTGTCTAAGAGAAGGTCACCCTCATTATATATAATATCAGAGACTATTCATATTTACAGATCTGTTTTGGAACTTTCCTATATATAATAAATACATGTATTCTACATTTCTAGAGGTATCCTTTAAATATGTACATAAACATATTCTTTATTATATATTTTTTCCCCACAGTATATCAGTTGCTAAATTGAATACCTCTGTATGTGATTTTGAGTATGAATTAATGATAGGCAAGAACAAAAGTAAACAAATATGTCTATACCTACATCATTTTCTATGAAGAGAGTCTCCTGGTATAGATAACAATTTGTAAAACACTAATGAATTTTAGTAAGCTATTCATTAGCTTCTATGAAGCATTGTATAATTAGTAAATAAAGAAATAAAATAAATAAAAAGGCAGTTAACACTAGGAAAAACAATTGTATAAGAAAGGAACAATACTCAAAGCACTTTTATAACTTACCTGTGAATGTCACCATCTAATTATCAGTATCATAGTGTCTTTTTTCCTATGCTAGGATCCATGCTTCCTGATCTTGTTCCTCTTTTCTGGTTTTTTCTCTTGTTGCAGTATTCCCTCCCGTAGTTTCTTGAGTAATGACTTATGAAAGGTAAACATTGTGAGATCTTGTGCATCCAGAAATTTCCTTATTCTCTTCACATTTTACTGATAGTTGGGTTGGGCTATAGAATTCTATACTGGAGGGGCTGGCATTGTGGCTCAATGGTAGAGCACTTGCCTAGCGTGTGTGAGGTGCTGGGTTTTAATTCTCAGCACCACATATAAATAAATAAAATAAACATCGATTGACAACTAAAAAACACTAAAAAAAAAAAGAATTCTATACTGGAAACTTCTCAGAAAATTAAAGACATATTCCCTGCCCCCTTCCCGTCTTTTAGCATTCACTGTTGCTGTTATCACCTGGCTTCCTAATCTTTAATATATGACCTAATTTTATCCCTTTTATCCTGTTTTCAGAAATTTTACCTATGATGCTTTAGGATATGTGTCTTCATTTGAGATATGCTGTGCACTTAGTGGGCCCCACTGTTAGGGAAACTCAAGGCTTTCATTGCTGATTATTTCTTTCCTCTAATGCCTTGTTAATTTTTAAAAATTTGTTAAAATTCCTGTTGAACAATGGGCTTCCTGAACTGGTCCTCTAATTTTACTGTCAATCTCTTTTTCTACTTTCTGAAAACTTTCATTTTATATTTTAAATTTTCTATCCAATTTTTAAATATATTCAACCACATTTTTAATTTCTAAAAGCCCGGTCTTTATTTCTTTTATAAGCACTTTATTCTTGCTTCATAAATGTAATGCCTTCCCTAATCTCTTCAAGAATTATGCCTTTTTAAAAGATTTGGAGTTTTATTCTGCTCTGCAATATTTCTTTTTGTTCAAGTGTTTTTTGTTTTTGTTTTTGTTTTGGTGTTGGGGATTAAACCCAGGGCCTTGTATATTCCAGGCAAGCACTCTACCAACTGAGCTATAGCCCCAGCCCTCAAGTTTCCTTATATTTTTAAAATTTAGGCTTTCATTAGAGGTTGTCATTAAATGGTCTGTGAGTTTGGCTGTCCTCTTATGTTCCAAGTGAGGGCTGGAAGAAGAGATTGGAGACTCTATGCATGCTTATTGATTATTAGACCTTAATAAGGTCTGCTACTAAGGGTAATTGGGTGGGAATTCACAAATATTTTCTAGTTTCTTGCCTGGGGGTTCTAAGTCTGGTCCTCAGTATTTTAGGAGCGAAGTAAAGGAATGGGGCAGTAGGTCTCTCTGTTCTACAGGTGAACTTACACTTAATTCCCATTTTTAGCGTGACTGCTTAAAGGGTCATCACCACCCTTATTTGAGGGACACTAGAGCCTCACATATCAACCTGCCTGCTTACTTCCCCTCTTCAGTTAGAATGGGAGAGAGGAATTCTTCTGGCTTAGTATGCAGAGACAGCCTAGCTGGTCTTCAGCACTATGCGCACAGGCTGCCTTGTGACAGGCCTCCAGGGTTCCTTCCCTGGCGTGCTTCTGTACTTCTGCCTTTTCAGACCTGATACCTTCCTGGGTCCTGCAGCACAGATGGTTTGCATCTTAATGACTTTTTCCCTTTAGGCTCTTAGTGTCCAGCTTTTTCTACTTTATATCTTACCTACAATCTTCTCCCTTACCATACTCTTACTCCTTATGTATTTATACTTTTATACTTCATTTCTAAGTGTTTGAATTGGGTTTTTGGAGGAATATACTGAAATAAATGTATTTAATCTATCAGATTTAACCAAAACTCTTATGATATTTTATTTTACATAATTGTAGTTAGACTGTTTGAATTTTAAGTAAAGAATAGAGACACCATAACAGAGACTTTGGAATTAAATAAATTCTAGCTGTGCTACTTCTTGGTTTCCTGACTGTAGTTCTCAGATTACATAAAGTCTCTGAGTTTCAGTTTTCTTTATACAACAGAGTACATTATTCAATTTACAAAATTCTTGTGACAATTAAGTGAAATACAGAGTTTATAAATAAGTAACACAATGCCTGGTACAATTATTGTTGTTACCCTCATCATTTATTAAGAATGCACCATCACCACCAGTTATGGGCAATTCTAGGGATCTTAAGAATCTTTTATTTTTTTTTTATATATTTTTTTCTAGTTGCCAATGGACCTTTATTTTATTTATTTATATGTAGTGCTGAGACTCAAACCCAGTGCCTCACACATGCTAGGCAAGTGCTCTGCCACTGAGGTATAGCCCTAGACTGGGATCTTAGAGTCTTAAGAAATTATAAGCATTGATAATAAAGGTATAACAAAAACCATTACTGAAATAGAGCAGCAATACTGGTGTATTTGAACAAAGCCAGGTCTCTTTTATGGTTTAGTAGACCAATAGGTATTGTTATGTAATTACTGAAAAAGTTTAAATGTGTTCATTATAGTGTATTTAAGAAGGCAAAGACAGTGTCATTAGGAAGATTCCTATCTTAAATGCTTAATGGTAAAAATGCTGATATGTATTATTTTTTTTTATATGGAAAACTCAATCATTAAGAATAATTCATTTGCTTGAAGTTTCCATAGAACAGATTTTACTTTCAGGAGTCATCAAATCTTTAATCTACATGCTGACCTTTGTTAAAAAAATTTGAACAGACTGTTAAACTCGGTAGTTTTCATTTTCTTTCCCTTGTTACAGAAGTATTTATTTGTAATACTAACTACCAGAATAAAACTCCAAGTCTTTTAAAAGGCATAATTCTTGAAGAGATTAGGGAAGGCATTACATTTTTGAAGCAAGAATAAAGGCTTATTAAAGAAATGAAGAATAAGATCAGACTTTTAGAAATTAAAAATGTGGTTGAATATATTTAAAAATTAGATAGAGAATTTAAAATGTTGATTTTAAGCTGAGTATGGTGGCACATGCCCAAAGCCCCACCTTCACTGTAGGTTAAGGCAGGAGGATTGCTTGAATCTAGGAACTCATGGCCAGCCTCACATAGTGAAACCCTGTCTCACAATTTTCCCTTAAAATATATCCTTCCTTGCCAGGCTCAGTGGCACGTACATGTAATCTGGCTCAGGAGGCTGAGATAGGAGGATTGTGAGTTCAAAGCTAGCCTCAGCAATGGCGAGGCACTTAGCAACTCAGTGAGACCCTGTCTCTAAATAAAATACAAAAAAATAGGACTGGAGGTGTGGCTCAGTGGTTGAGTGCCCCTGACAAGCAATCAATCAATCAATCAAATCTCCATTCATTTCCCCTTCAAAAATGGTCTGTTGCCGGGCACAGTGGTGCACACCTGCAATCCTAGCTACTCTGAGGCAGGTGGATTGCAAATTCAAGGTTAGCCTCAGCAACTTTAGGAGACTCTGTCTTAAAGAAGAAAAAGGGCTGGAGATGTGAAGCTCAGTATTGAGAGTGCCCTGAATTCAGTCCCTATTGCCACAAAAACAAAATCAAAAACTAATCTTTTGAGATGGCGATTAAGTGAAAAATAAATTATTTTCTTAAAAATTTAGAGAATAAGTCTATATAGAAATTAATAATATAGTTTTAAAATGTTTTATATTTTGATAAACATCTTTTCAAAATAATTTTCTTGTAAATTAATTTGCTTGTTTTTTTACATGTATTTCTGTTCATTGAACATTGCTTGCTACAGTAAACTATTTTATTTCTTGTAGATCAGTGACACAGTAAACAGTACAAAAGTGGAACATTCAGCCATGAGAGGAACTGCAATGAAAAACAAACAAGATTTCAAAGCAACAGATTCTAATGCCATTTTATATTCTTCTTTGGCATCTAATGCTTCTAATCATAATAGTTGTATGGTGGATATGCTAAGGAAAAATGAAGGTATAAAGATGACATTTTGAATTAAACTAAACCTTTTTATAATATGGTAGGGAGTTTTAGAGTCATTGAAAAAGTAAATGTTATGTGGTTTAAACAATTTTCCTCAAAATATTTACCATATTGCACCTAGTTAGAGTAAGGTCAGAATACAAAGTAGGCCCTTACCTGAATAGTAATGACTTGTTATGGGTATACGAAAGTTCTTGGATAACATTTGATGTTAGTGTTCAGTGTCATTATTCCTTTACTTATTTTTATTTTCTTAGCCCTGAAATTATTTATTTTGGGCAGGGATTTTGTCCATTTTGTTCACTTGTATTTCTCCAGCACCTAGATCTGTGCTTGGTAAATATAGTAGTCACTTAGTAAATATTTGTTTGGCAAATAACTGGATTATCCTCAGAAAGTTAGCTCAGTTATAAGAACTATTGATTAGCCCATTGCATTCATGAGAGCTTATAACTTGGTGATAATTTTATTTGCATATGCTGATGCCATTTACATTAAGCATTTCTTCTGATTTCAGAACCTGAAATTATTTTATAAATCTCATTCTGATATATCTCTCACTTAGAAACGTGATTATTTTTTAATTTGTAAAAAAAAAACTTGAAAGCTGATATAAATCTAATTATTCTTCACTTACTCGAATTTAACAAGATGAATATTCCTTTTATCTCTGTTTATCTTTATAGGTCTATGTTAGATAAAAATATTCAAGGAAGATAATTTCCTATAATTTGGATAAGTTTAAGTAGTTTAATTTTTGGCAAGTGGTGAAACCAGATTGGTTGTGCGATAGTGCCTGGCACATTGTTTATACTCATATGTGTCATAGAAAGACTCCCCAGTTGACTTTTTCTCTGCAGTTTAGAGTAGCTGCTGAAGAGTGTTTCAGAAAGTGAAGGAGGAATATGTTTCATTTTTTAATAAGCTCTCTAATCTTACCATCAGGAAGAAATATGGTAGGAAATGGTTAGGAGACTCGGTAGGGCTCTGTCAGAACTGGGAGGTACATAGAGACTAAAGCAGTACATGGGATGGAGTCATTGAAGAGACTTTTATTTTAGAAAGCTGTGTTAATTAAAATTGGCAAGTGGGTGGATATAACAAATAAAATTGAGTTGAATATAAAGTTGAACATCAGAATGGATAATGCTTCTCTTTGTCAAGGTAGAAAGTATCAGAGCAAGAACAGATTTGGGGAAAGGTTCAACTTTGAACATACTGTTTTTGAGGAACACAAGAAATATATTGGTGAAGATTTTTAATGGGAAATTGTATACTTAGATCTGGAGTCTAAGAGAGAGTCCTCAGCTGGAAATACACATTTAGAAGTTTAAAAAGTATCTAAAATATAAGTTCCACAAGAGCAGGGACCTTGTTAACTTGTTCACTATTAGATTCCCAGCCACTGGTACAGTGCCTGGAACATATATATCTATATGGGAGGTGAATGATTCATGATGGTTTTTAAAGCACAGGGAAAATATGCAAAGGGAGGGGGAAAAGGCAGCTGAGCAACATGGGACTATAAGGCATCATTTGAAGAAGAAAAACTAACTGAAGAGGTTGAGAAGCGGGGGGGCTTAGAGGGGTAGGAAAAGACAAAATACTGGTATGTACCTTTTCTTCAGACATCACAGTTTGTGCCTTTTTGTATATGAATATCTCTATCATATGAGAGAGCTCATGGGGCATGAATCCTGCCTGCTTTGCAAATAAGCACAATGTCTGATAGACTACAGACCTTCAGTATTGTAGAATGAATGAATGAGCCATAGAAATATATTTTCAAAGGAATATATGGTCAGCATTGTTAACACTACAGAAAGATCAAGTAAATGAATACTGAAAAGTATTCCATAGCAATCATTGACATTTGCCAAAACCGTTTCATTAGAGTAGTATGCTAGAAACCAAAATTTGCGAAGATCAAGGATATGGAAATTGCTCTGAAGAAAATTAGTGAGGGGAAATAGAAACATGAGGGGACTCTGGGTGAAGGAAGATGTGGGTTTGCTTTCTTGAGAGACTTAATGATGTTTATGTAATGAGAACTAAAATCTAAAGAAGAATCTAAAAGTCCTGAAAAGACAGGAGTGATTGATGAATAAAGGTCCCAAGATATGAGGGAAGACAGATTAAACTTCCTTGAGAGAAAGCTCAGCTCATCTTCTGATATGGACTAGAAGACAGGGAGGATGGGCACCATTTCTAGTTTGATGCAGGAGAAGACAATAAATTGATGGAATCCATGCCTGATGACTTGAATTTTTTTTATAACAAAGAGGCAAAACCATTTGATCTATGGTTTAATAGAGAGTTCAAGAACAGTGTTTTAGTGTTTAGATTGGAAGAGGAAGCTAAGAAGTTGAACATCCACTATAGATAGAATGCATTTTTCTTCTGGACATTTTATGCCTTATGGCCAAAACATACTGA
The DNA here is from genome assembly GCF_021218885.2 of Marmota monax. NCBI lineage: Eukaryota > Metazoa > Chordata > Mammalia > Rodentia > Sciuridae > Marmota > Marmota monax. The sequence continues at coordinate 2,731,476 of NW_026695202.1, forward strand.
TGCCATTTGCAGGCTCATGTTTATGATTTTAAAATTGAAAGTACCAGAAAACATGATAAAAACAGTATGACACAGTTATTTCCAGGTACTGTACTAATAATAGATCTTTTCTCTTTAAACTTAGGTCCTCACACTTCAGCAAATGTAGGTGTACTAAGTAGTTGCCTGGACTTAAGAACAGTAACCCCTGAAACTTCGGTGTCCAGTACTGTTTCCAGCGCACAAACTATGGTAACCCAGCAGACCATTAAAACTGAATCATCCAGTACAAATGGGGCAGTTGTTAAAGATGAAACTTCACTAACAACATTCAGTACCAAATCTGAAGGTTTGAAATGTGTTTCACATACTGTATTTTGAACCATTTAATGTATATAAATTCATCAGATTTATTTGTTTTAAATAAGAATTGCATTTCATCTTGAATTGAATCATGTAAGCAGATAAAGCATTTCAGTTAAGTATGTTATATAAAATAATCTTTGCTGCCTTACATAAAATATTTAGATTAACACACACTGAGATATAATCAGAATATATTTTCCCTACTGTGATTAAATTCAGCAAGCCTTTTTCCATATAAAAAATTAGTTGTAGAACATGGATTAACAGTTCTTCCAGCTTGATTAATTTCTAATTTTATAAATTCTTATTCTTTTACAGTAGGAATTATTTCGTCTTTGGTATACATTCTATCGAGTTCCAACTAGTTATCAAACTCATAAGAATGAACTATATGAATTAATTTGAATGCAAGTTCATATTTCTGGGCTGGGGTTGGAGCTTAATGGTTAGAGCATTTGCCTCACATGTGTGAGGCGCTGGGTTCGCTCCTCAGCACCACATAAAATAAATAAATAAAATAAAAGTATTGTGTCCATCTACAACTAAAATTTTACAAAAATAAATAAAAAAGAGTTCATATTTCTAATTACCATGATTTTCTCCCTCTAGCTATTTTTTTCCCAGTTTTTTAAATTGAAAAATACACATAACATAAAATTTACCATCTTTACCATTTTTAATTGTACAGTCCTATGGTATTAAATGCCTGCCTACTTATAAGTTATATTTTCATGTGTCCAAGTAATTATATAAATCTTAATTGATTAATTGTTTAATTTTTAGTTGATGAAACATGTGCTCTGCCTGCAACTAAGATTAGCCGAGTAGAGATGCATGCTGTACCCATGCCATTTGCTGTAAGTACATTACTTGGTGACAATGCATGTTTTCAAATGATTATTGTTGCTTTTTAAATGCTGAGCAACTTCTAAGTAAATTCATGAAAAGGTCCTTATGTCTTAGTTAGTAATGAATTGATAATAAATTTAGAAATAAGTTGTTGAATAGGATAATATTCCTAATGTTTAATGGAAAAAGCTTGCTAAAATGATAATACATATGCTGTGGTCCCAGTTTTAATAAAAAATACACATAATACATAAGTTCACATTCTCACATGTACCTACACACATGCACACTAAAATGCTACATGATTCTATTTGTGGGGCCACCACAGATTATTTTTACTTTCTTCTCTTTATGCTTTCTATATTTTTCTGTAAAGAAACATTACTTTTTAAATCAGAAATATATGTGTGTTTACACGCATATATATGTGGTGTGATATGTAAATTACATTAATGGTTTAATGATAGTTATGTTATGGAACAAAAAGTACTTGGCTGTATTTCTAGGAGCACAATAGAATACTGCAGTGTTGGATTGACATACACGTAGGACAACCCAGTAATCTCTGGCAAAGGCCAAAGTTAATCTGCATGGCACCAAACTTAAAATTCTAGGAAAGTGCATCACAAATACACCAAGGTTGTCTTAATTAGATATGTATATAAGGATAATACATATATGCATATATATTTTTTAGTTTTTTTATGATGAGTCATTTCAGCTTTATTGTTGTCAGCAAGAGGTTTTTTTTTGTTGTTGTTGTTGTTGTTTTAAATAACATTTACCTTTTGGAATCTTCTAAGAATTGTGTGTAGTTTTCATTTTCTTTCAAATTTTTGGATTGCGACCATATATTTACCTTAATCAGCTTTCATATTTCCAGAATGTTAAGTCCTAGTGTTCTTAGATTCTTTTCAAGAAAGGATTGTTAAAATGAACTTTCTTCTTTTGAATCTGTTTTGCAATGATCAGCCAGAATTGTACTGGTTATTTCAGCTGGAGCCAGTTGTTTTATAAAGTTGTTGAAGAGAATTTTTACAACTTTAAAAAATGAAGACAAGTTTAAAGCTATTCCTTTTTTCTCTAACCTTAAAGATTCTTCTAGTTAGTTCACTTTGTCATGTGTGATAGCCTAAATAACAAAAAATGTGAATGATAAGCATGTACCTCTGCTGTTATATATTTAAGACAGAAATAAATAACTGAAGTGCACATTTGTTTTGAGCTTCTGGAAACAGTGTCTCATTTATAAGAAGATGGCTTAAAAAGGTTAGTTCCAGGGATAAGTATAATTCACTTACCACTAAAAGTAGCTTAAGGTAGAGGAAATTTATTTGTTTTTAAAGCAGGGTAAAACATTTAAAACTGTTAAATCTCCTTCTCTGTAGTATATACTAAAATGTATTCAAATCGCATTTTAGTTTTGAACATTTTTTCTCCTTTTAGGTTTGGAGAATCACAGGTATTTCAAGTGCAAAGATCACTGAATTTTTGCTAGTTGTTTTGAATCTAGTAAAAAGCCAGCTTGGAATGAATTTTTCTTTATTTGCTCCCCTTGGAGCAAGTGTAATGTTTCACTAGCGGGATTACATTTTTCGGAGAGGGTCTCTGAAATGACAATGTTGTATAAAACAGCTGGAATTTTAACATATCACTGATTGTGAAGCATGCTAACTCTATAGTACAGAGTTATAGTGCAGAGCTACTGAGTTTGAGAATGCCTGTCACTCCTATGTTTTAATTGGTGTCCCCTTTTCACTGTCAGTTGACCTAATCTGTTAAGACTTTATTTACTTATAAGCTATTAATGTTGTGGTGTTTACCCCATATACCTACTTGTATTTGTAGATCACTGCATGGATTTATTAAATCTTGAACTTTCTTATATGCTCAGTAAGAATCTTCATAAATCTTTCTTTCTCTAACATTAGAAAGAGTCTCCTTCAAATCCAGTGGCTACAGTGAAAGCAGGAGAACGACAGTGGTGTGATGTGGGAATTTTTAAAAATAATACAGCTTTGGTGAACCAGTTTTATTTGCTGCCAAAAGGGAAGCAAAACATCTCCAAGGTAACTTGATATATTTTCTTATAAACCTTGAGAGTGAGATTATTTTTATGAATCTTATTCATGTTACTATAATTTAGTGTTGTGTATATGTAGTCATCTTGTATTCTTTGTTAAGGCTCTTTTTTTTTTTTTTTTGGTACTGGGGATTGAACTCAGGGGCACTCAACTACTGAGCCATATCCCCAGCTCAGTTTTGTATTTTATTTAGAGTCAGGGTCTCACTGAGTTGCTTAGTGCCTCACTTTTGCTGAGGCTGGCTTTGAACTCACGATCCTCCTGTCTCAGCCTCCTGAGCCGCTGGGATTACAAGCATGTGCCACCATGCCCAGTTTATTAAGGCTCTTTTAATAAAATATATAGCAAACATGTCATTTAAAAACTCTTTATCACTAAGCTGGACTTCACATCATAAAAAATCTATTCTGGCCAGCTAAAAAATGAGGATTATTTTGAAATGTTTCCCATTTTTTTACTCTGTGTATTTAGAGAATGGAATGTTGTCCCATTGATTCAGGAGGCTGAGGCAGGAGGTTTGCAAGTTTGAGGTCAGCCTAAACAATTTAGTGAGATGCTTTCTCAAAAGAAAAAGGACAGGGGTTATTGCTCAGTTGTAAAGCACTCCTGGGTTCAGTCTTTCAAAAAAAAAAAAAAAGAGAGGGCCGGGGATATAGCTCAGTTGGTAGAGTGCTTGCTTCACATGAACAAGGCCCTGGGTTCAGTCCCCAGTACCACATGCGCGCGCACACACACACACAAAAGAATGAAACATTCTTTTTTATTGAGAGATTTTTTTTTGTTCCTGATTTTACATTTTAAAAAGTGTAAAAGCCCCAATATGCTATTGAATGCTTTTCCATTGAGTCTGACCCCCTTATAGATACATTAATTGAAACATTATCAGCCTTCTAAGAATTAATTAAGTAGATAACAGTTCTAAAGAGTGTTGGACTAATTTTTTTTTAGATGGAGAATTTCTGAGAGGGGATTGTCAAGGAAATAGATATTTACTTTAATTTTTTAGATCTTTCCAAAAGGAGATAATAAGTTTAAAAATCTGAAATCCTAAATGCTTAAAAGCCAGAACTTTTTTGAGTGTCAACATGCTGCCATAAGTGGAATAATCCATATCTGACCTCATGTGACAAGCCAGAATAAAAATGAAGGCATACTAACTTATCTTTAGGTGATTTGTATAAGGTATATGAAAGAATGAACAAGGCTTGTCTGGGACAGAGCAAATGCCCATTTATTGGGGAACAGCTCTGCGTATTTATAGAGCCAGAGGTGGCTTGACAGTTGGCATGGGGTGCTTTTTGATTGGAGGGTAAGGATCAGGTGAGCCAGCAGGGCTAGTCTGATTGGTGGGTAGGATCAGGTGAGCCAGCAGGGCTCTGATTGGTGGGTAAGGATCATGTGAGTCAGCCAGGGCTCACCATTGGACGGCTCTTCTTGGGGGATGGGGAAGTTAGTCTTTGGAGCCAGGGCAACTCCCAACAGTATACATGAAACATAAATAAATTTTGTGTTTAGCTTAGGTCTTATCCCTAAGAAATCTCATGTGTATGCTGATATTCCAGAACCTAAAAAAAATCCTGAGATCTGAAATGCTTCCTTTTTTTTTTTAAGATGGATACAATATCTTTATTTTATTTTATTTATTTTTATGTGGTGCTAAGGATCGAACCCAGTGCCTCACATGCGTGAAACAAGCACTCTACCGCTGAGCTATAACCCCAGCACCCGCCAAATGCTTCTTGTACCAAGAATTTTGGATGAGGGATACCTATCCAAAATCCAAGTATATGATCACTTGTATCACATAAAAGTGATACCCAACTTGTATATCATTTACTATATATATTACTTATATTTGAATTTCTCTAATATTACTCTTGATGTCCCTCTTTTTCACAATGAATTTTTCCAATATTGACAAGAACAAATTCTGGTTAATAATTTGTTAGTATTATGCTTAATGAAATTTCTGGCTGCAGTTGGCTGTTATATATAAGGACATATCCATATAAGGGCCGATTAGCTGCCTGATTTTTCCTAAAAGAAGTAAAGAGCATAGTGAGGCATGGTGACACACATCTGTAATCCTGGCAGCTCAGGAGACTGAGGCAGGAAGATCACAAGTTCAAAGCCAGCCTCAGCAACTTACTGAGGCCCTGTCTCAAAAAATAAAAAAAGGGCTGGGGAAGTGGTTCAGTGATTAAGCGCCCCTAAGTTCAATCACTGGTACAAAGAAAGAAAGAAACAAAGAAAGAAAAAAAGTGAAATAACATAAAATTTAGAGCCAGGAACTTGGTTTTGACTCACTAGCTCTAGCACTCAGCAGTACGAAGAGGGCAGGTCACTTATTTAACCTCTTGAGACTCAGCTTCCTCATCTATGATACATTGGCAGCCCCTGGCCCACAGGGAGATTGTGAGGGTTTAAGGAGAATGTATAAAATTTGAAAGTAATAAATGTTATGATTTAACTTCTTAGAATATGTAATCTAATTATTTAACATTTATTCAGTGTCCTGGATATAAATTTTTAAAATTCACTATACTATGTGTTGATCTCTCCTTTTCTGTCAAACTTGCTTGCCTGTCTCTAAGAGTGTTGTTCTTTATTTTTGGTACTGGGGATTGAACTCAGGGGCATTCAACCACTGAGCCACATGCCCAGCCCTATTTTTTTTTTCTTAATATTTTTTAGTTGTGGATGGACACAATAACTTTATTTGTTTATTTTTATGTGGTGCTGGGGATCGAACCCAGTGCCTCACGCATGCTAGGCAAGTGCTCTAACACTGAGCCACAACCCCAGCCTCCCAGCCCTATTTTGTATTTTATTTAGAGACAGGTTGTCACCGAGTTGCTTTTAGTGCCTCGCTTTTTGCTGAGGCTGGCTTTGAACTTGCGATCCTCCTGCCTCTAACATCTGGAGCCGCTGGGATTACAGGCATGTGCCCGGCTCTAAGGGTATTGTTCTTGGGAAGACTATTATTAAACAGTAAACCTGAGATTCTGCTCCAAATTAAGTTTGCATGGAGTTAGGATAATTGTTACTTTGTTTTTATAAAATGGTTGGTAATTTTTTTTCTACCTTCGTACATTTTATGTGCAGAATACCCTTACTGGAAAAATACTTATTCTCTGAATAATAATCACTGATTAATGGGCTTATTGGTTGCTTCTGTATTAGAGGGTTTATTGCTTAGAGTGAGAGAAATAAATGTGAATTGGAACTTTAAGAGTTTTATTGTTCAGTGAAGATTAAATAATTAAAAAATTTAAATAATAAATTAATTGTTTCTAATAAATTAATTGTTCCTCTCTATATATTACATTTTAGGTAGGAAATGCAGATGTACCTGACTACAGTTTACTTAAGAAACAAGATCTTGTTCCGGGCACTGGGTACAGGTTTAGGGTTGCTGCAATCAATGGTTGTGGAATAGGCCCTTTCAGCAAAATCAGTGAATTTAAAACTTGTATTCCTGGTTTTCCTGGAGCCCCTTCAGCAGTCAGAATTTCAAAGGTAAGATGTCAAGTCAAGACTTGTTGGTGATATTATTTGAAACTTCTTATATTAAGTAAACTCTTTAGAAATTTTTGCTAGGATCTAATGAAATCAGAGATATCTAAAAGAGGTGGATTAAAAGTTTAAAAAATATTCTTTGCTAATCACTCTTGGTATTTTAATTACAAAAATCTCAAGCAGAATTATAAGCATCCAAATCATAGAGAAGCAGGGAAATCTGCTTTGTTCATATTGTTATGTATCCCAAAGTTCATGCTGGAGAATTTTAATAGAACATATGACATTGGATTGTATTTTATTGTAAGTCATTCCCTTCCTTAGGGAAGAAAAGATCTGCATTAGAGAAAAATCCTTTTTTTAGGGTATAACAGGCAGATATTTAAAGCTTATTATGTTTGTTAAAAGTGGGCATGAATTAAACATTGTAGATCCCACTAAGGTAGCTTTTCAAAAGTCAGCAATATGAGATCTAACATCTAATGCAATTACTTTAGCAAAAAGAAGCATTTTGTGTTCTAAAGATAGACTTAACATAATAAATACTAAAAGAGAAAACTTGAGAACCTTTACCTGCTCCCCCACTCTTTTTTTTTTTTAGAATGTTGAAGGTATCCACCTTTCCTGGGAGCCTCCAACTTCACCTTCTGGAAATATTTTGGAATATTCAGCCTACTTGGCTATCCGCACAGCACAGATCCAAGATAATCCAAGCCAGCTTGTGTTCATGAGGATTTATTGTGGTCTTAAAACATCATGTATAGTAACTGCTGGGCAACTTGCAAATGCACATATTGATTATACATCCAGGCCTGCCATTGTGTTCAGGATATCAGCAAAGAATGAAAAGGGATATGGACCAGCTACACAAGTTCGATGGCTTCAAGGTAACAATAAAAAAGCACCTTTAAATTGAATTTTTTTCTTTTTTTTTTTTAACTGAAGCTGTTGTGATGATGATTATTTATTAGTAACTGGTTGTGAAGATTTGTCATTTAAAAGACTGTATTTCTAGCAGTTATGAATTTGAGTTTGTAAGTTGTTCTTAAAATGTATTTGCTCAATTCTAGATCCAAATAAAAATAGAAAAGCAAAGACTCTCTGAAAATTAGTATATGGATTCTTCCTTACACATATAGCTCTTTTACAAAGAAAAATAATAAAATCAAGATAAAAGTTAGAAGGCTTTAATATCCCAATACCTTTTTTAAAGGCTATGTAACTCAGTCATCCTAGAATTATTGAGATGATTCTAGTAACTGACTGGTGTACACTTCGCTGTCTTACTTAGTAAGTGTTCGCTACATTGTAAATGATCTATCATTGAATACTTCCTCTAACTTTATTGTCTATGAGCGGTGATCCTCCAACAGCTATCTTCTATGGATAATATTTGTGATACTAATGTTAGTAGTCATTTGATTCTTTTAATCATAGTTAGCACAGAGCTTAAAAAATTTTAGAGAGAGAAAGGCAAGTTCAGAAACTGCTTTTGAATTTCTATTTTTCAAAATCATGGTAAGATTAAAAAAAAATAATAATGGGTATTCTTGATTCATACCAGGCCAATGTATTTGAATATACATTTGGTTAAAGCACTTAATTTACCTGGCCCTTAATTTCCTCACTTACAGATGAGAGAATTAAAAGAGTTTGCCTTCAAGGCCCCTTTCAGTACTAAAATTTTGTATTTTCATCAGATGTAGAGTATGTCCCTGAACATTGAACATGTTCATGTGTCTTAATGGTTTTACCTTTGCTTTTTCTGAAATTAAAAGCTTCATAACTTAAAATTCAAAATTAAAGTGTATGTCCTCCTACTGCAGAAGAAAGAAGCACCTTAACGGGACCCAAGTTTTGAAATAGTGTTTTAAACATTTGTAAGATTTTTGTAAATGCTCTAGATGTTTTATTTTTGCATCATTTTTACCTCAAAATTGTATAAACTTTTTTACAATGAAAATATAAGCATTAGACAGCTAACTCAGGTTCTTTACAACCTTAAAGATGCAGATGAATATTATGAACACTCTGCTACAGGTAACTTGTTTTAAATATTTTAGGAATTTCATGGTTCCACTGCCTATTCAAATCTGGAATGAATATATACAGAGCAATAATTGCAGAAAAGATTTTTCTCACTAAGAGCTACAATAACTGTAAGGGCACCGGTCTATCTTTTTAATACCACATAACCTTATGCCAGTTTAGGTTGACTGAGTAGCAATGTCCTCACACTTTGTGTATAATATCCCCAGCAAAGATGGATTTAATTGTGCAGAATTGATATATATGCGTGTTCCAGTTACTAATTTAAAGTGTATAGAATATTTTAATATATAATTTTTGTAAAGAACTGGGATTTTTATACTACAGTATTTGTAATTAATGTGTCTCACTAATTAAGTTTCTTTTGAAGAAAATATGCAAATTGTTAGACACATAATGAGTGGTTTCTGAACTCTAAAGATAAAATAAATGCACTACTATAGTGTTGTTAGAATACCTTTTTTTTTTTTTTTTGTGGCTATATGAATCCTGATTCTTTAAATGTGTACTTTATAATGTTTACAAGGAGCTTCTCTGGTTTGTTGTCCCAGCAGTTTCCTTGGCGAGAGCTTCATTCTGCATTTGTTTAATTCATATGCTTTGCTTTTGGCATATACTTGCTTTTTGCACTAGTAGAATTTTAACTTACCTCATTATTATGTTTGTAATCATTGTATAGCTTCCATAACATGTCTGATATAGGCTAAAGAAATACTTAACCAAAGTTAAAATGAAAATAAATGGTAAGCAATTTTGCACATATTAAGTGCTAGGATTTGTTGTGTATGTGTGTGTGCTTAGTTATAAAAATAATAAGAATGGAAAGTTTAATAGTATATGTCTTAAACCCAATTATTTTAAGTATCTATCTGCTTTATTAGAAAAACTTTGGCTAACATATCACTTACTTCTTAGAAGGAAGGGCAGCCTTTTCATACCAAGGGATTTGTTAAAATAATGAATCTTTTTTATTTTGAGAATTAGCCAAGTTTTGTTTGTTTTTTTAATTTGACATTAGTATACTGAGCACCAGTCAAGTTTATCTTTCTGATAAGGGATTGGTGACTGAAAGATGCCATTAGAAAATCTCTAATGGCTTTTAATATTAACAGTTAATAAGAGATAGCTGTATGTTCATGAAGAGAATGAATTGGGCAAATAATGAGAGGAGTACATTTAGCTTCTTGTGATTTATACATTTTCTAAGTGAAGATCCCTTTGTATAACAGTGGCTGTATCATGCAGATATTTTTCTTTCTTTGCTTTTTTTTTTTTTTTTAAACCTTCAGTGCTGGGGATGGAACCTAGGGCCTCACACATGCCAGGCAAGCACTCTGTCACTGAGCCACATCCCCATCCCTGGCAGATATGTTTTCATAAGATGATTTACCATGACTTAAATTACTTTCTTTACGCTTCCCAGTTGGGTAAACAACTCAGATGTAATGAGCTTTTGTGTCACACTCCTCTTTCTGTACTCTGCAACTTTGGTTCCCATAAGTATCAATATTTTTGATGTTGCATGCTCTTACAATTATGTTTTCTAAAATATTGTATTGACTTTAGTTTAGTAAACTATTTTGGCAATTTAACCAGAAATAGGGTATATATAAACTCAATTTTATCTGCATTAAAAAATTGAAATAATCTAATTGCATGTATGATGTACCTCTGCCCCATAACTCAGTTGCACAAATATAATTATCTATGGGAGAGTGAAACTGTTGATTCATTATTTAAAATAATAGATTAGCAAAGATTCGTTCTGATTAGAGATATGGTCTATAGCTAAAGATACTTTTATTTTAAAAAATAACAGCACTTATGAACACCATTTGTATCATTGGATATGAAGAATTTATTAGTATTTAATAACAATATTAGTATTGAAGTCTTCAGATCACAAATGAAGTAGTTGCAAAGTAGACCTGGTCTTTGACCACTTACGGTGTAACTGTTGTATTTAAAACTGATTTAGGCAGTTTTATGTATCATGTACCAATGGTATGTAAAATAAAGCACCTTTTCTACTATAAACACTTACAAATGTTATTTATTTTTAAATACATGAAAGAAAAACGAGTGTTGGCAGAGTAGATGTATGGAAATGTTTATGTTACGCATTTGACTTAATATAGGCAGTCTCTAAATTAAGATGGATTATGTCTAAAAGTTTGTTTTTAAGTTAGTGAATTGTGGTTGGGAGTCATTTTTTAATAGAAACATAAAATCTATTTGATCCTAATTGTAGCTTAATTAATAGGCTTGGAAGTTAAAAAAAGTTAATGGTTGCAAAAAATAGCCTAACCTTGTTTTCACCTCTGTTTACTCTTTTTTTTTTTTTTTTTTTGCTTTTCACACTTTTTAGTTCACAGCAGCAGGCTTCTGACCTGCTACCCTACTGAGATGGTTCTGGCAAAGGTCGGGAATAATCTCCCATTTCCAAATCTAGTGATCTCTTTCTTCCTGCTTAATAATCTTGTCACCTGAGCACTCCTTGGCACTTCCATTTTCCACAGCTATGATGCCACATTCTGTCTTTTATGCACCTCCTTCTGTCTTCGTCCACGTTTCCTTGGCCACCTGTCTGCATGCCTTGCCAGCCTGAGGAAGCCTTCAACACACTCCACCTCCTGGTAGATTTAACTGCCTTTTTTTGTGCTCCACTGTCCTTTGTCATAGCAGTTTAAAAACTGTGCCTTTATTATCATTGTCTCCCTCCCTCTGCTAGATGGTAGGTCTTTTTTTTTTTTTTCATTCATTTACTTATACATGGACACAATACCTTTATTTTATTTATTTTTAATGTGATGCTGAGGATCAAACTCAGTGCCTCATACGTGCTAGGCAAGCACTTTGCCACTGAGGTACAACCCCAGCCCTAGATGATATTTCCCAAATATGGGAAAAAATGTTCAGCATCTCTAGTAATTAGAGAAATGCAAATCATCTCACGCCAGTCAGAATGGCAGTTATCAAGAATACAGACAACAATAAATGTTGGCAAGAATGTGGGGGAAAGGCACACACATACATTATTGGTGGGACTGCAAATTGGAAAGTAGTATGGAGATTCCTTGGAAAACTTGAAATGGAATCACCATTTGACCCAGTTATGCCTCTCCTTGGTCTATACCCAAAGGACTTAAAATCAGTATACTGTAGTAATGCAGCCACATCAATGTTTATAGCAGCTCAGTTCACAATATGCCTATATATTTTTGTACTCCAGAGCAGACTTATTTTAATCATGCCTGGAAAAACATAAACTATAACATTCTGGGAGTGAAACAATAAATTCTATAGACTGAACAAAGAAAAGGCTATAAAAAGCTTAGGATGCAGCTTTCTTGTTCAAATAGATTCCCATCTCTTCCCAGTGTCATTTTTCTTCTATCCTGCACTCTATAGAACTAAATTAAGACAATGTCCTCTTATGGGCCTATTAATCTCAGCAAGGATCATCTGAAACTGAGCATGAGATTACTTTATTTTATATAAGATAAATTGAGTAAGGGGCTGCTACTTAAAGGTTGTCAAATTCAAAATCTGACTGCTACTTCTGCCAGTGCCTCAAATCAAATACAGGATTGTGAAGCCCATGGTCTTGGATAGAGAGAAGGCTAGGGAGTCATAGGTATGAGGCTAGAAGGGCTTAACAGGAGTATTCCTTATATGCTGAGTTTACTTTGCTGGTTCAATAGTCCTTTAAAAAGTTTCTGGAGGACTGGGGATATAACTCAGTTGGTAGAGTGCTTGCCTTGCATGCATAAGACCCTGGGTTCAATCCCCAACACCACCAAAACAAAACAAAACAAAAGTGTTTCTGGAGATGTTAAGTGTTTACATATAACCTCCTAAGATAAAAGTACAGAATGTAGGAATTGGTAGCATACTGATATGGAAGCTAAAACAGAAGTGGACCCATTCTCTTATGTTCTTACCACCTAGAGACAAGAAGTGAAAAGCTGTATCATTCCTGAGCATGAGGAAGGCAAGGATTGGGGTTGTGGCTCAGTGGTAGAGTGCTTGCCTAGCACATGTGAGGCCCTGGGTTCTATTCTCAGCACCACATAAAAAGATAAATAAATAAAATATTGTGTCCCTCTACAGCGCATATACATATATATATATATATATATATATAATTGAGGAAGGCACAAGAAGAGCCCTTTGTATTTGAGTACATACAGGTTCAAAATGAAAGGTAGCAGCAACCACCTTTCATTTCAGAGCAGCAACTCTGTCCATTAGGAAATTGTGGTCCAACAAATGTCCATCTCCAACCAAGAGAATTACCCATTCGTCTTTTATTTAAGGAAACAGAGTGGAATCTAAGAACTAAAGCATTTCCTCCTAGTTTCTCTCTCATAGTAGGAAGAGGACAAGAAGCTGCAGGCATATATTATCCAGTAAAACAAAGACATCAGGTTAGGGTGTCTGAGCAGTTTTGAAGATCTAGCTGCTTCAGCCAAATCCATTCTACTACCACTTGCAGTTTAGCACCCACTGATGGCATTATCCATTCCAGCTTAAATATGATTCTAGGTCTTTTGGCTGCAGAGGAGGTTTTTTTCTTTTTTCTTTTTTCTTTAAAAATGGCTACAGCTATGCCTGAAACTTTCTGGTGATTGGCAGCCCTGTGTTCGACCCAGCTGGGGAGTGTAGGCCTGGAGAATGCACTTTCTACTTCCCTACTTCTTAGGCTGGCCACTTTCTGCGGGACTTAGTCTCTCCCTCATACCAATTCCTTAAACCAAGATTGTGTTTGCTTGCCCTACTTGGGTATGGGGGATGGATTAAATGTTTCAAGATCTATTTACTTTTTTAGAATTTCTGAATTAAATACTAGTTTGTAGCTAATCCCTTAAATAAGGAGAAATCATATCTTAACTATCTTATAGGTCTGCAAAATGGCACCAACAGTGATGATCTTGGCACAGAAACAATTGCAAAACTATTGGCTTTTTTTTTTTTTTTTTTTTGTGGTGGTGCTGGGGATTGAACCCAGGGCCTTATGCATGCGAGGCAAGCACTCTACCAGCTGAACTATATCCCCAGCCCATTTATGTGACCAGCATTTATGTGACCAGCAAGGAATCTGTTTTTAATGCTTCTGGAGGAACAGTCAATAGCTGCCATATGCATTCCATATTGTTGGAATACTTACCACACACATGCATTATTATGAGAATGTGCCAGAGGAAATTTGTACTTTTGAGAGTCCAGAGAAGGCAATTTATTTTGGCATTTGCATCACCTATCTCATTTCATTATCTGCTTTATTTTACATAATAATATAATAAATATGATTAATTATACCAAGTGAATAAAGATCAGTTAGCCAGAGACACGCCAGTGATTGAGGCAACTTGGAAGAGCAACACTGCAGTACTGTGATCTCATTGGATTTTGACCTTGTGGGAATCTAGTTAAGTTCTGTAAATAAAAATCTATCCTGTTCTTTTTTCATATTATCAATTACTTTTCTATAATTGTCATTGGTTGATTGCATAGCAAAGCAAGGACTGAAGTATCAGATATTTCATCTTTGCTGATGAAAGTATGTATTGCATGATCTTGTAACTTTTTTCCTTAAAAATATTGTGAAATAACACATACTAAAGTATTCAACCGTGTATGTATGGTTTAAAGATAAAATGATCACACATGTATCAACTTCCAGCTTAAGAACTAGCACATTCTCAGCTACCTACTCATTTGTCCTCCCTCCATTCACATCACATGAGGTGAATGTTCTTCTGTTATTTTTGGTTGATAATTCCCATGTTTTTATTTGTGGCTCTATCATCTATGTATGTATTCCTAATAAAATGTTGTTTAGATTTACCTGTTTTTGAGCTTGTATGTAAATGGATTCATGCTGTATGTATTCTTCTGTGACTTTTTTCTAGCATTTTTTGAGACTTCCATCTATGTTTATTGCATGTAACTATTTCATGTTTTCACTGCTGTATAGCCACAATGACTATTTCACAATTTATCTGCTCTTCTATTTCTGGAGATTTGGACTTTTTATTATTATAGACAATGCTGCTGTGAACATTCTGCCCAATTACAATGTAAGTTCTGTGTGGCCTGGGGTCATGTCTGTTTTGTTCTGTGCTGTTTTCTCAGTGTCTGGAACAATGCCTGGTACAGGGTACATGCTCAATAAATATTTGAAGAATGAATAACTTCTTGTACCTGTCTCCTGTGCACATGTGCAAGAATTGCTTTAGGATGGTTTTTTTCAAAGGGTGGTCCAGGGACCCCTAGGGTCCCTGAGACCCTTTCAGAGGGCCTCTGAGGACAAAGCTACTTTCATGTAACATTAATTAATAAATTATTTGTCCTTTTCACTTTCATTTCTCACCAGGTTATCAAAAATTTTCCAGATGTTTGATAAAATCACTGCTTTGATAGCTGATCAAGTATATATTTGTTTATTTTGTGTTTTAAAAAGTCTTCATTTAAACTTTTTATGTGGCAAATATTGATAGATAGAACTCATATGAACAACAGCTTTTTGAGTTCCTTGATAATTTTTTTGTTTTTGTTTTTTTGGGTCAGGGGATTGAACTCAAGGGCACTCGACCACTGAGCCACATCCCCAGCCCTATTTTGTATTTTATGTAGAGCTGGGGTCTCACTAAATTGTGTAGTGCCTCACTTTGTGCTGAGGCTGGCTTTGAACTTGAGATCCTCCTGCCTCAGCCACCCAAACCTTCTGGGATTATAGGCAAGCGCCACTGCGCCTGGGCTCCTTGATGATTTTTAAGATTGTAAAGAGGCTTAAGACCAAACATTGGAGAACTGCTGCTCTAACAGAGTCAGCTTAATTCAGTCATGCTGAGTGGCTTTCTAAAGTATTTGTACTAGTTTCACTCCCATGGCAATGGTTCAGGTTTCCCAGGGCTTCACAGTTCAGCAAACACATGGTCTTGATTGTCTTTAGTGTTTGCTAATTGGATGGCTACATGGTATCCTACTGTGGGTTTACTTTGCATTTCCCTAATCACTAATGAAATTAACTTTTCATATTTAGGTCCTCTTCTGTGAAATACTTATTCCTGTTTTTTGCCCCTTTTTCTGTTAGGTTGTGGCTCTCCCCCACCCCACATAGATTCATGATTTTATATATTTTGGGTCCCAGTTTCTTGTCAGTTAAATGTATTACACATATTTTCTCCCAATTCACGTTTTCTTTCATGGTTGCATTGAATTTATTGATCAACTTGGAGAAAATTTACATCTTTTCAATGTGTCTTCCCAGTCAGAAACAGTCGTGTATCTCTCCATTTATTAGGTCTTCTTTAATGTCTCTCAATAAACAACAATGTTCTCCATAAAGGCCTTTATGTCTTGTCTTAGATTTCTTTATAGGAGTTTATTTTTTATGTATTATGGTATATTGGATTTTAAAATTATCCTATTCTGATTGTTGCAGAGTATAGAAATGTATTGATTTTAGATTCAGCAATTTTGCTAAACTTATGTTCTAATAAAATACCTAGATATTTTGAGTTGTTTATGTGTTCTGCACATAATGGCAGTTTTCTTCCTGAT
This sequence comes from Marmota monax, assembly GCF_021218885.2. Taxonomy (NCBI): domain Eukaryota; kingdom Metazoa; phylum Chordata; class Mammalia; order Rodentia; family Sciuridae; genus Marmota; species Marmota monax. The sequence continues at coordinate 2,747,891 of NW_026695202.1, forward strand.
ATTTATACTTTTAAAGGATTTCTTATATTTCTGCATTGGCCAGGATCTGCAGCATAATGTTGAAAAGAACTGAAAGTGAACATTGTCTTAATGTTTTGGACATTGCACTGTTTAATATTTTTTCCATAAGTGGCCTTTATCAAATTAAGGAATTTTCTTCTATTTCTGTTTGCTAATAGTTTTAATTATGAATGGATATTGAATTTTTTAAAAAGTTTTTAAAGTTGTCGATGGACCTTTATTTTATTTATATGCGGTGCTGAGAATCGAACCCAGGGCCTCACATATGCTAGGCAAGTACTCTACCACTGAGTTATAACCCCATCCTGGATGTAGAATTTTAATGTTTTTTCCCTGCATCTAATTTTTAGTGATTGTCTTCTTTAAAGTTATGATAGTTGACTTAATATATTAAACCCCTTTTATTCTTAGCATAAACCCAAACAGGTCATATATGTATGTGTACTTTAATACATTGCTGGACACAATTTGCCAATATTTTATTTTAGGACTTTTAATTTTAATTTGTGTTTCTTTTATCATTGTGCCAGAGAATATGACCTGTGAGATTTTTTTCTGACTAGCTTTCTGTTCTACATTGTGGTCAGTTTCTTACATATTCCACATGAACTGGAAAAAGAATGTATGTTCCCCAGTAGTTGCACATAATGTCCTTTAAATATCCATTAGACTTGTTAAGCTGTACAGATTTCTCTACACTGATTTATCTTGTACCGGATTTCTTTACTGAAGCTTTAAATTTTCCTCATGATGGTGAATTTCTCGAGTTTTCTTGAAGTTCATAGTGTTTGCTTGCTTTTTCTCTGGGCTTTATTGTTGGATGTATATTAACAGGATCGTTCTGCCTTCTTTGTGGTGAAACTATAATTATGTAGTGACTGCCACTGTTAATGTTTACTGCCTTTGCCTTTTTTGTTGCTCATTATATGGCAATATTTTAGTTAGTCTTTAGTATATCTTAGGTCTTTCTTTGGCCTTATATTTTGAGTTTGCCGGAGATATGCCTAAAAGATAAAGCCAAAGAATGTCTTTTTAACTAGATAATTGAGTCCATTCATGTCTATTATGATTACACAGTTGGATTTATTTCTAGGTCTTCATCATAAATTTTTTTGGTTTGGTCCTCTCCCTCCCTTCTTTTTTCATTTTATTTGCCCTCCACTTTTTATTTTCAATTACTATTAATTTTTTTGTTTACAAATTTCACTTTATGTGTGATCTTTTGTTTTTTTTCAACATCATTATTTGCTGTTAATACCAATATTGAGTCTTTGTGGATGATTCTGTTGTATTTTGTCGTTTACTCATGGTGCCACTTTCCCTTGAGTATGTGATATCTTAAAATTTATTTTCCTTGGCAAATGATTTGAAAGCTTGATGCAGTTCAGTGGTAGAACGTGTGCCTTGCATTCATGAGGTCCTGGGTTCAGTCCTCAGAAGTATAAAAGGGAAAAAAAAAAAAAAAGATTTGAAGCATGGACTGAAATTGAGATCCTTAAGAGATTTATTTTCTCTGCCAGATACCCAAAAGCTGTCTACCTGAGACCAAATGAAATGAACAGCTTGATAATTTCAGATAACAAACTTTAGAGGACCTGTGATTGTGAATTTTCTAGGGTGGTTTATTCCCTTTTCCCCAGCATCAAAATTTAGATAGGAACATTTCTTGCTGCCAACTTCTCTGTGCTGGCCCAATTAACCATCTAGCCTAGGCAGGCATGGTGGCACACACCTATAAACCCAGCAGATCACAAGGCTAATTCGGGAGTATCTAAAATTTGAGGCCCTAAGTAATTTGGTGAGGCTCTGTCTCAAAATTAAAAAAAAATAAATTAAAAAAAAAGTCTGGGAATGTGGTAAAGCATCCCTGGGTTCAGTCCCCCAAAACAAAAACCAAACCCCACCCCCAAAACCTACTACTAATACTAGGTAAGTCTATGGCCAGACCCCACTACAGCTACCAGTTCAGTGTCTGCAGAGTTCAAGAGAACTCTAGGGACAAAGCAAGCTGTGGTGGCTTACCTCACAGCAGTCCTATTTTCACTTCACTTTTAGAGTTCTGTATCTGTGTATTTCTTGTTTTCATATCAACTTAAAGGTATGTTTAAAAATATTTTATACAATTAAACTATGTTATTCAGCATTTGGGGTTTTTTAAATGAGTTGATACCTAGGCTGTTTTACCATTAGAAATGAAGTCTAGATATGCATAATTATAATACACCAATAAAAATAAAAAGGGAAAAATGAAATGTAGATTAAAACTTTAGTTTGCTCTTCATATGAGCAGGAAATGTGTTCCTTTATAGTATGTTCAGAATAACAGGATTGTAGTTCTCTCCTGAAAGAGTAGCACTTTTATGGTGGGAGACTAATACTTGGAAAAGTGGAATACACAGAGCCACCTCCACCCCCCCCCCCCTGGGGATTTAACCCAGGGGCACTTAACCACTGAATCACATCCCAATCTTTTTCATTTTGAGACTGGGTCTTGCTAAATTACTGAGGCTGGCTCTGAACTTGCAAGTCTCCCAAGTTGCTAGGATTATGGGTGTGTGCCACCACACCTGCTCAAGGAAACCAAGTTTTAAAGATGTATTCTTCTTCCAAAGTAAGGAATGGCTCTGTCATTTGGAGAAAAAAAATTTGAGATGGAGCCTTGCTCTGTTGCTCAGGCTGTCCCCATACTTCTGAGCTCAAATGATCCTCTTGCCTCAGCCTTCCAAGCAGTTGGGACTACAGGCTTGTGTCACCACACCTGGCTGGATCTGGTTTCTTACAACTCTAACAATGGAGGTCATATATGCAAGAATGAGTCTCCTTGGTGTACAGAACTGGGCTGGGAGGCATTTTCTGTTGTGCTTGTCTTTGCCTAGCGGGTTCAGTAATGTCTTTCATACAGATGTACTCTGAAATTAAGCCCTGTAGAACAGGTGTGAAACAGACATAAACATGATTCTGCTTGCTCTTAGAAGACAATCAAGAAGTCATAAGTTGTAATTGAAGAGGCAAAATTCACGGCATAGTGTCAGAATATATAATCTTGGGGCATTTTTGTGGAAGATGGAGGAATTACCTATTAGATGTAATATGCCCTCCTAATCTAGTACATGGCCATCAAGTTGCTGTAGATTGTTAGCACACTGACTTTACTCGTCGTACCCTGATTTGGCACACTTGTTGACGTTAATTTTGGCAAAGGAGTTCTTAACAATGATTGTCTTGCACAGGTATCTATTTACTAAGAAGTGCAAAAGGAAGCAGTTTCTGGAGTAAGGTCAGGGAAAGCTGTAACTACTATTAGGCAAGTTTTTATTGTTAAAGGCAATGGCCAGAAGCCAAAGAAATTAATTCATTCCTGTATCACCTGTAGCCCTTGACTGTGAAGGGATTCTGCTTCATGGTCTCACAAATCCTAAACTCTGGTACAATACCTATCTAAAGGGGCTAAAACAACTTGTGCACAACTGTTACACACCTACTAGGTTTTGAGTGGTGCTATTTTCTGTATTTGGTGACCAGTACAAATGTTTGCAAAGCTTTCCTGGTGAGTTTAAACCAAGACCTAAAGGATGAAAGGGACTTGGCCAGGCAGAGGGAAGGGGATACATGTTCAAGGCCATGGCAGGAGGATGGTGGGAGGCGAAAATTCAGCACAGGATCCCAGAGGAGATCAGAGTTGGCGGGGCACAGCAAGCAAGTAGTGAAGCTTGATGAAGTGAACAAAGATAACATTTCCAGATCTAAAAAAAACACCAATGACATTTTTCTGATGGTACGGTACAATTCCTAGAAAAACAAAGTTAGGGTTGTTCCATTTTTTTTTTACTGATTATTATATGAGTTAATAATCTTACTCATTTATATGAGTTAATAATCTTACAGATTATTAACTCATATAAATTAAAACACAAGCATATAAAATAACAAGTATTATTTTGCTGCCAAGGTAACTTTGCCTAATACACACATCTATATATGTGTATTTTTTAAAAATCTTGCACTGTCAAATGGTAGAAACTTTTTTTTTCATTTTTCACACCTAATTGTGCTACCATGGAAATCCTCTTAGTTGGGCCCTCATAACTTTGTTCAATTCAACTGTAATTGTTATTAAAGGTAATTGATATTTCTTTAGTTCACCAAGGCAACCTGGAAACTGGCAATACGGCATGTTTTAAAGGAAAAGGACACTGCACAGACATAACACCATAGGAGAAAAGAACACAGATAGTTCATCACCGTTATTCCAAAGTATATTAGGAAGGCAGCATTTAAAAAAATAATCCTTTCTGGATCAAAGTATCTCCATTATAATGTGGGTAGTGAGGGTCAGACAGAATCTACCTAAGTTCCCTTTTCTACCTATGACTTACTTGCTAAAACCCATTGCTTAGATACTCAAAAAATCAATATTTACAAAATTACAAAAACTTTAGGGTAGCAGAGATTATGTACTTAAGTTCCAAGGGTGGTACATGACATTCTGTTAAATGCAACACAGACCAAGTAAGAAGCCAACACTGACCCTCATAGGCAGAGATAGTGTCATGAACCTGACACATGCAGATGCCAGTTTTCTCTCCTGCATGAACAGGAAAGTCATGTAACCCAAAATTGATCTGATTTTACCTAAAGTTTTTAGTACTACTAGAGAATTATTGTTTGTTTTGGTACAAACTGATTTAAGATTATCAGATTCCTTTTTTTTTTTTTTTAAACCAAACACCCAATCTTTTTTTTGAGGTCCTAGGGATTAAACCCAGGGCCTTGCTCATGCTAGGCAAGAGCTCACAACTTAGTTACATCCCCAGCCAAAATACACCCAATCTTAAAAATTTTAGAGTAGAAATGTGATAACTAAAAAATGCTTTTGTCAATTATATAGTGGCTCAATATTTGGGCCAAATGGAAGATATTTCAAAAATATATCTATATGTAAGTATCAGATGCCTTAGCATCTGCTACTTCTACTCCTAAGCAATTCTACTTCTAAGAATGTATTTCAAGAAAAGTCATGAATGTACACAAGGTTCATTGAAGTGTTTATAACTGTAAAAAGTTGTCAGTAGTCAAAATGTCCAATGGACGATTAAATAAATTATAATTCAGTCATACAACAGAGTAACAAACCAATAAAAATGATGCAGAAGACTATGCATAACCTGGGAAACATGTTTACAATATATTGTTAAGTGAAAAAAGCAGGTTACAAAACAGTATGCACAATATGAGCCCATTTTTATAAAAATATACATATTTAGCAAAGTAAGAGGACAAATGATATTTATCAAAATATTAACATTGGTTATTTCAACACAGTAGGATGATTGTGGATTCTGCTTAACCACCCTCTCCCTTTTTTCCTTTTTGAATTTTCTATAATAAAGATTATTTTTCGAATGGGGGTAGGAGGCGAGGGAGTCACCGACTTCTGAGATGCTGCTCCCAAAGGTTCTTCCCAGCAAAGTGAACGTGTCTGCTCAGCCTGTATCTAGGAAACTGCTCTACCTCAGACACCTGGATGTCCCTTACATACAGTGTCCACCCAAGCTTCCTTCTTGCAAGCTATCCAATAGCCACTTTTGAAATTACAATTTAAAAACCCCTCCTATTAATTAATATCACCAAAAAGAATAATGAGAAAATACAAATCCTCACTTTAAAAAAGCAACAACTCAAGTACATACTGCTAAATTATACAAAGTTACATTATCTAAGTTTAGTTTATTGCAAAGATCAAGATAGCACACTGCTTCTACTTCATACCTTCACAGCACTCACTCCATTTTGTTCACTCACTCGTGCAAAAGGTCTGTATACACAATGATGTCCAATGTTTCTTGGTTCCCATGATAAAACAGGAAACCTGATATTTCAATTAAAAAGGTAAAATGAAGACATTTATCATCAGACTGTAAAATACTCTTCTGGAAGAGGACACTGTTAATACTTGAAGATATACTTTGAAAAAAAATCAAATACCAAACAAAAGGGGCACCATTTCAGGAGTGCCAGGACCACATTAAACTGAAATGAATTCCAACATTCATAATAACATAAATCAAAAACAAACCTAGTGTTAAACAAAAGCTCCAGTAACTAAAACTACATTAACAGGCACAATGAACAGTGTAAACACTGTTACTGGGCACCAAGTTTAATAGGGCAGACAATATTTGCTTCTGCATTCACACTTAATTATTCAATTACATTAAAAAAAAAAAAAATTGGTGCTGCTTAAGCTATGAATGCTTTTTACCAAAAAAAAAAAAAAAAATTAATTTCAATAAATACAGCAAGTGCTAAAAATCTAGCTAGGTTATCATGCAAGATATTACATAGCTAACACAAACTCAAATTTATAATAAAGGCAACTTGCATTCAAAATGAACTCTACCCTTATATTTTATTAAAAGGGCAAACATCATGAATTAACCCAGCTGCTTACTTGAATTACAAAAGTAACATGATTCAATATGAAAATAAGAAACTGTCTACAAATCTCTGACAGTAATAAATTGCAATATACAATGCATACAGGCGTCATACAGAGCAACAAACTCTTGTACAAAACAAAAATATTTTAATACCTTTAAAATCCAAATTTGTCTTTAAAATCATTCATGAAAAAGAGTCTCATCAAGTCAGAATTAACACCTCAATTAGTCAAGCATCAGGAAGCTACATTACAGCTACTTAATATACAAAGAGACAGCGCTTCACCAGTCATTTCCTCTCATGTCTCTGTTCCAGAATCGTACACGCTCACTTCTCTCCACTCCCCATTCCGTCATTTCTTCACATCATGAAAACTGAATTTGTTGAACACCAGAAATCTAAGATTAGAAAATTTAAACTGAGTGAAATTTTTAAAAGTTTAAAAGTAACATACATTACAAGAATTCACTGAATGAAAACAATGGACAATGTAAAATAAATCCACTTGTCCCAGATCTCCAATTTCCACTCCCTCTCCCCAAAGAAACTTCTTTAATAGTTTTTTTGTGTATCTTCTTTGAAATCTTCTATGTGAATATAAACACATATACATTTTTTTTAACCATTAAGGGACTACTATATGTTATTTTATATATTTTAGGAAAACAATTTTAATAACCTTTATCTTCTCATATCCTTAATAATAGTAACAATGTGTTGAATTACCTGTGATTAAAAAAAAATCAACTTGAATCTTATAAAGTTTAGGGCCAGGGTGTAGCTCAGTAGTAGATTTCTTGTGTAGCTTGCCCAACGTCCTGGGTTTGGTCCCCACCACCACAAAAATAATAAAATAGTTTAAAATGCAAAGAAGTCACTGTACCTGTTGATAGGATGTTGTGTAAACCATAACATTTTGTTGTTGACCATCTGCAGTTATTAAGCCAGCTGGTAACTGGTTTGCTAAAACACACACACCACATACACACACACACACACACACACACACACACAAAGAAAATAAAAAAACTTGTTAATGAGGGAAATTATTTGTACCTCTTTTCTTGGTCTGACCTAAAGGTGGTATCATTAATGTCTCATTGTCATTCTGTCACTTTTCTATGATGTAATCTTAGGTAAAATCATAGAACCTCAAATTTTATGTTTAAAAAAAACTCCCTAAAAAGCACATTTTTTCCTATTGCATTTTTCTGTTTTCTTCACCTTCATATCTTTAAAGTGTACACTAGCTAATACGTAGAAATCACAGAAAGGCTGGGTTTCTGAATTAGGTTAGACCTGAGTCTTGCTGGGAGCAACAGACAACTAAGTAATATATATTTTACAGGTGAGAAATTTATAAAATACAAACATATAGATATTAGATATTTTATGTGACAAATATACTCACCATACACCTTTTATTTCACAGTGAAATAAAATGAAATATGGCAATATTATTCTTGATTTAAAAAAAAGTAATCCTTGGGCTGGGGTTGTAGATCAGGGGAAGAGCACTTGCCTAGCATGTGTGAGGCAGTAGGTTGGATTCTCAGAACCACAAACAAATAAATAAAATAAAGGTCCATCAACAACTAAAAGATACTTTAAAAATATTTTTTTTAAAAAGTAATCCTTGAGCTCAAATTCATTTATTTATTTTTAATATTTATTTTTTAGTTGTAGTTGGACACAATATCTTTATTTTATTTTTATGTAGTGCTGAGGATCGAATCCAGGACCTCGCACACGCTAGGCGAGTGCTCTATTGCTGAGCCACATTCCCAGCCTTCAAATTTATTTAAATCACCAGATTTTATATTTTGAAGTATAACTGTGAATATTCCTCTCAAGTGAATCTTTATCAAAAATTAGGGGCTATGGAAATCAGTTCTTTTTTTTTAAGTTTGCAAAAAAAGATTTATTTAATGAATCTGTGTTTCTTGGAAGGAATTCAATCAGAAATTTAATCAACACAGATCATTTAAAATTCAACCTCAGATCATTTAATATTCAACCTACCATTAGGCCCAAGGAGTAGCCTTGTGAGGCCTGAACTTCCTCCAGCTGTATGTGGAGTCACTTTAGCTTAAATCAAATGTTAGAGCTGCTTTACCAGTTGCATACATATTAAAGACTACAAGACAGGGGCCAGGGTTGTGGCTCAGTGGTAAAGCGCTTGCCTAGCATGCATGAGGCACTGGGTTCGATCTCTGGCACCACATAAAAATAAACAAACAAAGGCATTGTGCCCATCTACAATAAAAAAAATATATTTTTTTAAAAAGACTAGAAGACAGAAGGCTTCTGAACATGTAGTGACTCTGTCACCAGGGGAAATCAAATAGACTCCCTGGATAAGTCTCAAGTCAATACTGGGTTCTCAGAACTGTTCACTCACTCAGTGATGATGGGAATTTGTCTGTTCAATATAGCTACAGATCTGAGATTTCATGGTCTCTTATGATATCTGGGCACAAGCCTGGGTCAGAGCTCTATGACTTGTGTTATCTGAGATATTGCATTTCAAAGGGCAAGATGCAATCCTGAGAAATGGTAAGTGAGCTTTAGAGAATTTATATATTTGGAGGAGTCAGGTCCCTTTGAGGCTCTGAGGAGACTATGAGCTCTGCTGTCTGTGCCTAAGGCCAGGCATTCATACCTAGGGACAGGTTCTTAATAAATTGGTAATAGAGTAGTTATCAGTAAATCAGAACTTTCAATGAAAGGTTATAATGTCTTCCAGGTTAAAATTTTCTACACTCACCATTCACTGGCTTTAAATAAAAGGACATGAATTAATAAGAACCATTCAGGATAGTGCTATGTCAAAATACTCAGTGCTGATATCCCCAAAATACCAACCCAGACATTTAGCATGAATCACTAACAACTACATGACTTGTAACATAACACTGCTTACTAAATGCCTCCTCTGTAAGTTCTTCACTTAGTCCATCTGTAGCTGTGACTGCCCCACCAATTCCCTTCTCTCCTTTCATAGCCTAGGGAAAGGGAAAAAAAAAAAGTAGTTACTGGTATGCAAATAAAACTTGCCCAAATGAGAATGCTTACTTATTGCCTAAAATTAGGAGCTTCTAAATTTAAAAATGTTAAAGAGTATTTATTAACACTTCCAGTTTAATAGCATTATAAGTCAGCATTATTAGTAAATATCCAGAAAACCTAAAGTATATATGGTAAAAATAAATTATTCTTTTTTTTTTTTTTTAAATCTTTATTTTATTTTTATGTGGTGCTGAGGATCGAACCCAGTGCCCCGCGCATGCCAGGTGAGCGCACTACCGCTTGAGCCACATCCCCAGCCCAAAAATAAATTATTCTGATTCCATTCCATTCCATGAAGGGATCATAGAACTTTACTTACAGATAAAGTCTGCAAAATATCTATAAATAGGGCTGGGTTGTGGCTCAGTGGTAGAGTGCTTGCCTAGCATGTGAGAGGCATTGGGTTCGATCCCCAGCTCCACATAAACAAATTAAACAAAATATCTATAAATAATCAGCCTATAAATCTATAAACAATCTAGGTTATCTCTCACACACAGAGTTCTCAGCCAACTGACAAGTATAGAGAAGCAGCAAATTAAAGATTCCTAAATAAAAGTTACTGTTTGGACCAAATATCTCTGAAGTTCCATTTACTCTAAGGTTCTAATACTGAAGATTTGGAAAAATATCGTGAAGAATTTATATATTCTCTTCCTACTTTAATCATTCCATGTAGATATTACTAATTTAATGGGATTCTAACATGAAAGATATTAGTGTATTTTGAAATCAAAGTTGGAAATAAATTAGCTAAAATGTCAACTCATTTATATAAACTTCATACTCAGAGGGAAAGATAGCCTGATAGGAAGTGTGGAAGAGGGCAATCAATAACAAAAAGGAGATAGTTGTAACTTTCTCTTTTTATTATCTAATAAACCCCAAGCTTAGCAATGTTACCTCTTTTAAATGAACAGTAACAGCAAGAAGTAACATGGAGTCCTGACCATTATTCACTTAGTTCCCTCTCAATAATTCTATGATGAAGGCACTATTCTTAAGCCTCACTTTATAGGTGAGGAAACCAAGGTCTAAAGTACTTAAATAATCTGCCCAAGGTCACGGAGTTCACACGTAGGGCAGGTTGTCTGAATCTAGAATCCTTTTATACAAGTTATGCTTTAGTTCTCATAAACAAAGGAAAAAGTACTATAATTTATGTGATTAAATACTTCTAAGAAATGTTACATAATGTGCTAAAAATATTTTTTTGAAACAAATAATATATTTAAAATGTTAAGGTGAACAGTGTATCTCATTTTCTTAAAAGCATAATGCTCAGGAGACATTTCATTTACCTCTCTGAATTTCTGAAGATATAATTTCAGAGGTTCTACATAACTGTCGAAGCCTAAGGTAGACATGGCAAAGAGAATATCCTCTCCATTGATTGTCTTCCGCTTCTCTTGATGGCATCTTTCACTTGCCTCTGATGTTATAAAGCTTATGAACTCACTCACACATTCCTGCACACATTCTTTGGCATCTTTTGCAATCTGAAGGGAAAAAAAAAAAAAACACAGGTAAATTTGCAGGAAATATAACCATTACCTTCCTAACACCTGCAAAGATAAAAGACTATTCAGAAGAATGCATATTTTAGTTTATGACAGTTGAATCTGTGCTAATAACACAAATGTATATTCTCACAATTCCAACCCTCAGAATCAGAAAAAAACCTCAAATACCAGCTAGAGGAGGAACTCTTGACAACTATTCAATGACAACAACAATAACAAAAATACAGATATAAGGGGCTAGGGATGTGGCTCTGTGGTAGAGCCGGCCCTTGCCTAACACGTGTGAGGCCCCGGGTTTGATCTGGTACTGCAATAACCAAAAAAAACAGATATAATTTGGATACCAAAGAACAACCACTGCATATCCCTATGACACCATACAAGGTGAAAACTAGGAAAAGCAATCCCATTATATCTACACTAAGTATACTGTGGGCTACAGACTTAGGTACCACTTCTCTGCCTTAGCATTTCCATGAATAAGGACACAGAAAAAATAAAAACAAACACTAAATTCACTTAAGGCTAAGAAAGGAGTGAAATACAACATATGGTGACTTTTTCACTACTGACGATACAAAATGTCAGGTATGTGTTTTGAGTTTATTAAAAAGCTTACCTAAAGAAACATATGCCTGCCATATCATCATAAAAACAGTTTTCCCCTTAAGGGTTTGGGGCCTGAAGTAAAAATCTAATTAATCATGCAATGATTAATATGCAGTTCCAAAGCATTTATAACCACAATGACCAACTCCTTGCTGAAAAGCACTGTCTTTTTCCTTCATTCCTATTTTGCATACTGGAGAAACTGAACAAGAATCGTATAAATATAGCCAAGTAAAATAATATAACACTAGCCAAGTACATAATTTTGTATTTTCTAGTAAGCCATGTTAAATAAAATAGGACCAAGTGAAATTAACTTTAGTATTTTATGTACCCAATTTATCAAAATTATCATTTAAACATGCAATCAATTTTAAAATGGGACATTTTCATCCTAAGTCTTTAAAACCTGGTGTGTTTTAATCTCAGTTCAAATGAACCACATTTCAATTGCTCCACAGCCACTATGGCTAGTGGCTTTGGTACAGGACAGTACATGCCTACCCTTTCTATAAGCAACAGTCAGTAATGGTACATCTCCCCCCAAAACGTAAGGAAGACCTTTCTCAAACAGGAACTTCTAGGCTTAGTGATGTGTGTTAATATTACATTTCTTTGTAAACTATATTACCTTCGTAAGTACTTCTATAAGCTATAATAAATAATACAAAGGGTTACTCTGCAATATAAAATATATAAAATGTGAATTTTAATTCAGACCAAGTAATGAGTAGTGATGTCTTTAAAAGTTGTTCTAAGACAAAACTGCTTTAAAAAACAATCATATGAGTTGAAATGTTAACATTCACAATTGTGTAAGAGTTGTTTCCAAATACCAGAATTTTAAAAAAACTTAGCACATTATATCAGTCTGATCTAACCTAATTTTGCTGAAACATTATACAAGTTACAACTTCATAGGACCAAACCTGATACTTCTGATAATGCAATTATTTTTAAAAAAGATTCTTAATTCTGGTTTATCTGCTTCCAATGAGTAGGTGCAGGGGAGCATTTGGGGACATGACAGAACTGAAAATTGAATATTGTTCAGTAACTAAGTATGTTGAAACAAGTATTTGATTTGCTGAAAAGCTGCGTAAATAGCTAACTATTGATTTACCTATGTATTCATGTAGTCTTACATTTCCCCCCCAAAAAACCCAGTTAAATTTCAATGTTACCTTTCCTGTTTGAGGTATAGCATTTTTCATTATCCTAGCCACGTTTGCAATTGGAAGATATATATCTTGTTCTCTGAAACTTTCTTTTGAACCATTTGTATCTTCATGATCATTCATGCTGTCCTCAGTATCTAAAGAAATTTTAAAAAATTTTTAGGTTTAAAGCTTCTCATAATTTTACTTCAAGATAGAAAGGACTATCTGAAATGACCTAGAGTAAAAACCATTATAGTTCATAATTTTTTTTAGGGATTAGTATAGCAGTTCTTTTCAGAATTTTCACAGGGTCAGAAATGACCCTATTCTTAATTTCAAACCCACTGCCTAGAATTTTTAAAAAAATATTTTTTAGATGTTTATGGACCTTTATTTTATTCATTTATTTATATGCAGTGCTCAGAACTGAACCCAGTGCCTCACACATGCCAGGCAAGTGCTCTACCACTGAGCTACAACCCCAGCCCCTCACTGCCTAGAATTCTTTTATCCTCAATAATATCTACTAAAATCCTATCTACCAATTTTTCAAAAGGCTAGGATAACATCTCCACAGCACCTTCAAAAGTAACCTTTCTTTTCATAAAATACCACAAGTACTTCTGTATGCCTTCTCTATCACACATCTTCTAATTCTTTTTATGTCTCATCCTCTCTGCTAAGATCATTAGTACTTGATTCCAGGGATCTACTTTGTTGTCCTAGGACTTGGTATAGGTACCTTCTCAGAGCAGGTGCTAGGATTTATTGCCTAATTTAGCTGTAAAACTTATAAGTGACAATCTATGGCTCCTGGAATAATGCAAGATTAAGCGGGTATGTATTTATTCAAAGCCAAGTTTACACAAACTTATATATATAAAATTTACTCTGTATAAAACTCATAAAAGTTGATATAAACTTGTTTATAAGTTTATGTAAAACCCTACAGAGTGGAAAAACTAGACTTGAATATCACTGACCCAATTCACTTAATGTAGTAAGTAGTTCTTTATAACTTTAGATATAACTGAGGCTTTCATAGTACCAATAGCATCCTTTATGACTAAATACATAAATGTAAATTACATAAATAAAATAAATATAAAACCTCTCACTTTTGGACATACTAAATAAGCAAGGTACTGAAACTGATTCAATTTACATTTTAATGTGTTTAAAACAATATTATCAAAACTAATTTATCTGAATATCCGTTTTAGGATGAAATACTAATCCCCTCCAAACTCCTTCTAAAAATATATCTTAATTTTTCATTTTACAAATCAAAATGCCACAAAAGTAAATTATTTCTAATAGGCCAACATAATACTGCCATTCTAATATTTGACATTGTTCAAAGTTAATACTGAATGAAAAAATTAAGTTTGATTGTAAGTGCTAGAAACATAATAGCTAGCAGTTTAACTCCCTTTAAAGAACTATTTTATTTACTATAACAACTGAATAAGAATTTCTCATACTTAATACTTACATAGGAAGTCAGTAATAAGTTTTAAAAGAAACAAGTTTTTAAAGAAAAGCAATACTTTTATAGATCTTATCTAGGACTTATCACACTTTTGAAGATTATTTCTAATAAATACCTTTTTAGATCTTCAGTGAACTATGACATGAGATTGCTAATTTTCCTGGAACGACAAAAGTAACCTAACACATCATATATTATAATAAAAAGTCCACTTTCTAAGCCGTTCCCACGTGTGCATCTGGCTCTAGCTTTGGATTTCTTACCATCGTGAGGCTGTATCACATAATGACTTCCTCCAATGTAGTCTGCAGAAATTCCTAGTTGGGTAGCATCTGTTGTAGAACTGTCACCATCCATCTAGGTGGAAAAAAGAAAGCCTTTTAGCACTCTTCAGTAAGAGTTGTACTAAAAAAACCCAATAGATTCAGTGCTCATAAACTCTCATTCAGAGAATGGGTCAACTACATAACCTTAAGCTTACTAAAAGAAAGCATTTATATTTCTTGTTTTGAAATATTTTTTAGTTGTAGATGGATACAATACCTTTATTTTATTTATTCGTTTTTATGTGGTGCTGAGGATTGAATCCAGTGCCTCACATGTGCTAGGCAAGTGCTCTACCACTGAGCTATAACCTCAGCCCCACATTTGTATTTCTTGATTGGAAACTTTCCAATAATTCGTCAGCAATTTAAGATTGCCATATCCATGTTCTATAAATTATAAGCATAAAACCAACAGGGAAAAACAACATGGAAATGAATCTAAAGCATATGCCCCTTTTTTTCAATAGCATAATGCTCAAATATACTATAGGCGAACCTTGACTTACAATCTAACTTATCACTGGAATGCCAATCAAAGCCCAAAATCAGCTTTATAGTCTATTGGAAGTCACCTATACCTACTGCTTTGAGTTCTCCTGCTAAAGTCTATGCATTCTTTGTTTTTTTTTTTTTTTAATAACTTTATTTATTTTTATGTGGTGCTGAGGATCGAACCTGGAGCCTTGCCCGTGTGAGGCAAGCACTCTACCTCTGAGCCATAACCCCAGCCCCCTGTGCATTCTTTTGCTCCTCCTACAAACTCCCTTTGCTGTTTTACAGAATTTCCAAGTAGATAATGTCTCAGGTTATGCTGCTGCTTGGGTAAGAAGCATGCGGATTCCCCGAGTAGTGCTGTACCCACACTACCCCCAAATATACCTACATTTTCAATGAGCCCATCACCTCTGATTCTCCTGCCTAAGCCTCCTGAGTCACTTGGATTACACAACTTTTCGATAAAGAGAGAGAGAGAGAGACAGGGAGGGGGAGGGAGGAAAGGAAAGGAAAGGTCAGGGATACCAAACATCTGCATGTAAAGATAGGAAATCACAACCACAGACAAGAACGAGAGTTGAAAGGATGATTTTAAAAGTCTGTTTAATTAATTTTGCTTAGAGCTCAAAGAATACTGGTAACATAGGAAAATTTGGAAAAAAGTGCCTATAAGCTCCATTCCATTTTACCACCAGCAGATTCTGGAAGGCTTTCTGCTTTGCAAATACTACTACTCAGAACAATTAAGGCACTGGCTATTTGTGAATGGAAAAATTAAAAATACATTATCTAAAAAGTATTGTAAAAATTAAACATAATTTATACATGCTTTCAGGCCAAAGAGAGAGATACTTGATGTTAAATGTTTATTAAGGCCTGAGACTCAGTGCAAACTTAATGTTATTAACTGTAATATTTTTGCCCCTTGTATAAAACTTGTCTTCTCCATCTCTCTTGGATTTTTATTTAATGCTAAAGTACTAGGCTAGGTTCCAAAGGCTCAATAACATGGCATTTTTCTCACGCATCTGTTAATTTTGATGTGTAACTGAACTGTAGCTATAGATATATTTCTAAAATTTACATATTTTTTTAACGGAGTAGAAAATAGAATTTATAGACCTTTAGTAATCTGTGAAAATACAGAATACCTGTTTATTCACTGATTTTTGGTGGCTCTTAGGATTGCCACAAGGTCTGAACTTTCTGACCCTTCTGTTGTCCTCCACAAATAGAATCCTTGCAAGTTCTAGGTATTTCTATGTAAAACAGAAACATCAATACTGCTCTCTCAATCTTAAAATGATATAAATGTATGTGAAGTATTAACCCAATACAAGACACTATTTTGATCCCTAAAATGTTAACAAGAGACAGGAAGAGCAGGTTTCTGAAGATGGTCCTTTAGAATGGCTGTGAGTTCACTACTTTTTACAATGACCTAAGGAAGGTCAAGGTGCAGGTGATAGGCCCCAAGTGGTTGTTTCAGAACCTTCAACTGCAAACAAATCTTTTTTGGGAGATACAAGGAACCAATAACAAGTTCTTTGATAAATGAATGTACACAGGATACTAGACTCTTGGCTGATAAGCAAGATAATGTTCAAATAACCAGGTGGTTCTGACAGATGAATTAATTTATAAATATAACACAAAACCATTAAAGGCAAAAAGTTTTAATCATATTATCTTGTCATGCATTAGAACTAGCAGCAAGATCATCATCTGGATTAACAGCATTAGCCTTTCAGACCTCAGTCTTCTAAAAATGAAGATCAAGTATTTCCTAGAGTTGTCAGAATAAAGACTAGAATACTGCTAAGGACAGTGACCCAGTTGTATTGTACTCCACAGACACTGGACCTAGCCTCCCTCCTTTGAAGGAGTTGCACATTTCTGCTTAATTATATGTTTTTGGTTCTGCAAGTTTTAGCATTTCTGTCAAGTTGCGCCTTCCGTTCTTCTTTACCATTTTGTCTCTTTACCGTTAAAATCCCAGCCCTGACTTTAATCCCAATGATCCCCATCCTGCTGGAATCCTTCTTTCTAATTTATCTGATTCTGCAATCCAAGGGCTTATGTTCACTTCTTTGAAGACCTATGGCACTGAGCCCCTTCATTCAGCCAATCAAAATCTGATAAACATGCTAGCCACTCCACTATATGGAAGGAATGGTGGAAAAGACTTGTTAGGGTTTTTTCTAGGTCTAAAACCTCCTATAAAAATTTATAAAACAGAATGTAGGTCATAAGTCAGTCAACACATATTTTCCTGAGTGAGCACTGAGTGTTTGCTGTGTATGATAATGAAGCAGTCAACAACACAGACAAGGTCTCTGTCCTCATCCTGCAGAGAAAACAAAAGTTACATAACCTGGGGGCAGGAGGAGGGGTAGAGAGCATAGTCTATTGGTACTTCCAGGACACAGGCTCTGGAACTCAAATCACCTACTTTGAATGCCTTGCTACTCAACTGGCCATGAGACCTTGAGCACATTGAATGAGAACAGGACTTAACCTCACAGGGCTCCTATACAAGTTAGGAGATAATTAGTACAGTATTATGGAATACTCGCTTTACTCCATTAAAGGTCCCCATGAGTCTGAGGGATCAGGAAGTTTGGAAGAGGAAATGGGATTTAAACTGACTGAAAGATGAATACGAATCACTCAGGCAAAAAAGAAGTGGGAAAACATTATTCCAGACAGAGCAAACAGACAAATACAGTATTAGGGGATTGGAACTAGTTAAATGGGATGAGATCAAGCAGATCCTTATAGACAAGAGCAAATAGGGGGAAAAAAAAAAAAATTAGGAAGAGTGCAAATTAGATTTTTAAAAAAATTTTCTTTATTTTTTGGTACCAGGGATTGAACACAGGGGTGGCTCAACTACTGAGCCCTTTATTTTTTTACTTTGAGACACAGTCTCATTAAGTTGCTTAGGGCCTAAGTTGCTGAGGTTGGCTTTGAATTTGCCGTCCTCTTGCCTCAGCCTCCTAAGCCACTGGGATTATAGGTATGAGCCCAAAGCGCCCAGCTAGGTTTTTTTCTTTCTAAATATTTTTTTAGTTGTCAAAGGACCTTTATTTTATTTATTTATATGCGGTGCTGAGAATCAAACCTAGTGCCTCACATAATGCTAGGTAGGCACTCTACCACTGAGCTACAACCCAGCCCTGGATTTCTTTTTTAAAAGATCATTTTAGGGGCTGGGGCTATAGCTCAGTGGTAGAGTGCTTGCCTTGCATGCGTGAAGCCCTGGGTTCTATCCCCAGCACCACATAAAAATGAATAAATGAAAAAAAATGAAGATACTAAAAAAAAAGATCATTTTAGCCAATATAGAAAACTCATCCAATACAAAAATGACCTGGAGGGGAGCAAGAACAGGGGCAGGAGACTGATAGGGACTGTACTGCTGCTGCTAAGACATGAATTCAGGTAAGAGGGTGATTATCTCAGCATCTGCTCCAAGGCCAGAGCCCTGGAGATCACAGGAAGCAGTGTCACTAGCAAGAACCAGCAGAACTTGGTGACTGGCTAAGAACTCAAGGAAGGACCAAGGATACTGCTGGGATTCTCCTGGCTACAGAGAAAGGGAAAGGAGAGGGATGGGAAGACTGGGCCACGCAGGGCCTAGCTGATGCTGGTGGCTCTCAATGGTACTGACGTGTCCCACTGTGACACTCATAGGCTTGGTATAACAAGAGAAGCTCGTGTTGGATTTCATCCAGGGAACAAAGGGAGAAGAGCCGGTAGGACAGTGACAAGAGCAGTGGTAAAATGAGGAATCACTAAATCGGAGGGTACTGGTAAATATGGACAAAGAGCAGTTAAGTCTCATTATGTTAATTTTAATGACATGAATTATTTAGTGGAACTGGTATTATTCTCCAAAATATTATGGGCAGGCAAGGAAAATCTGCTTTTCAACTATTACCACTCTATGAGGAACAGTTCGACGCTTCCCTCTTCCAGACTAAATCAGCTAATACATTTTTATTCTATTTTTTTGTGTAAGCAGTATTTATACTATGCTAAACATTTGTTGCATAAATACAGTAAATAGTGTCCTCTTTCTGTGTTTACATTTATTTAACACTTTCTATATATCTCACACAATGTTCATGATCCCATACAGTAGGTAAGTGTATGAGGCTAATAATTTGTCCAAGGTGACACAGGAAGTGGGATTGAAATAGAGCCTCAAATGGCAAGCACTTCACAGACTGCATTCCTGGTAGCTTTCCCTGTAGTCCTTAAGCCTAATCTTTAACATTCCACTTCTAAATTCTAGGTGTACCGATTCTATATTGAAAGCATTTAAAATGCCTTCTCAAGCAAGGGCAATATTTGTGAAACAGTCAAGAAAGCCCTGAGGCCTGGGTGTGCAGCGTGGCTCCCTTTTACTAACATTCCTTTTTGTGTTCCAGTTTCCCCATTTTAGAAATGGGGTTGCTCTTCAAAAAGGACTTAGCCGCATGCATTAAACACATAGCAAGAACCACAAATGTAACCTGGTATGATTTTTATCTCTTCAAATACAATTCTTTCTAGGCACAAGGAGTTCTCTGTCTCTCTCACACATATGACTTATCTTTCTAACTGTTCTGTGGATCACATTCTGTTTTAGGATAAGAAATAATACAAGAATTCCTCATCTCTAATGTGTCTTCAGTTCTCCCTGCTAGCTTCTTTGCATTTCCTTAAACTTGTCATCTCCCTCATCACGTAAAGAAAACCTTAATTATATGCCACCATTTGTGAAGCTACCATGGTCACCCTGCCATGCAGTCCTTACATACCTCTCCACTCCCTGCCATCTGCTTTTTGACCTACGTCACGCGACACCACTCTCCAAGCTGCCAGCGCCCTTGCCTTCATCCTACTTGACATCTCTGCGGCGCCTGCCACTGCCTACTTCTAAAGGAATAACCGCACCTAGTTTATTCTTTCTTCCCTTCCTCTAATTGTTAGTTTCCATCCAAGGTTATTGTTTTCCCTCTTCCCCTAACTATCTTAATGAACTCATTAAGTATCACCTCTATGCTCATAAATCTCAAACCTATAACCACTATTTTGCCTGTCACATAAACAGCCCACAGTGTAGAATGTGTTGATATTCCATCATCGCAAACTAAGATAATGGGAAATGAAACTCACCTCCCCCACCCACTACAGGGGGCGGGCAAGGAAGATCTGCTTTTCAACTATTGCCACTCTATGAGGAACAGTACGACCCTTCCCTCTTCCAGACTAAATATACCAGAGTCTTCTCAAAGTGGGTCCACCTCCTTCAAGACTAACTCATTGTTACATCTTTTACTGTATCGCCCGGATATGCCCTTCCTTTTCTATTTCCACTGGATTACTGCCGACACATCTTAACTGTTGTATTATGACTAATACACTTACTATAACATTGGTTCCATAGTTCTTGAACCTGTTCTTTAAGGTTCCTAAAGGTTTTCTGCATCAAGTCCAAACCTCCTTTTCTCAGCTTTATAAGAGCAGATCCCCCACTTAACCTAACTAAACTTCTTTCCCACTCTATCTTAAGGACTAATAAAAATTTTAGTACTAGAATGTTCCAGAGTGAGGCAATCATGACTCAAAGACTTTGTGATATGCCCGAGGTCACAGATACTGTAGCAGAACCAGAACTAAATATCCAGATGGCCAAGTGGTATCTTCAGTACATGATTCTGTGAAATTCCCACTCAAACTGTGTACCCCTGTCCCCCATCCCTTAAGCAAGGGCTCATTCCTACCTCCAGGCTTTTGCTTTTGGTCATAACCCTCCACCTATCCAAATTCAACCCATCCTGCAGGCCCCCAGGCTCCTTCCATGACATTCCCAACTATCTGCCCATCATACCTCTCTTCCATCTGCGCTGCATTGAGAGTTAGCGTGTTCCATTCAGCACAACACTGACAGAGGTCAGTATTCAGTTTGACTAAAGTGCTATCAGCTCAACAGATAGCTCCTAAACAAAGCTGGGACAGGCTGCTACCAGTAGCCTTAGTAGCACTTAGGAATCCACGGGAACCACTCAACATTTAAGTAACCAAAAATAAGGACACAATGGCAATGAGCAGAGGGGCTATTTGTCTAGACTTGAAAGGCACTCACTGTGTATCAGGAATCTCCAATGGATAATTTTGTTTCAGCTAATTACTCTTCATACCAAATTAATAACCAAAATGGTAAGACCTACTTACTGTCATGAAATACTGTCAGAACCGTGTTGTCAGTGGTGCTCAAGAACACCTATCTAAAAAGGTATCCAATCTCCGTCCAATTTCAACCTAAAAAGAAAAAAAAAAATCTATTAAATGTATAGTATACAGGTTTTCTTTTCTAGTAAAATTAAAGAGGATGCATACAGTTTTGTCTACTACTTAGTCAATGGAGATTGAAAAGCAGACACCCAATGAATGCTTATTGAATTAGAAGATTTATTTTGGAGAACTTACAAAAAAGTTAATTCCATGCTCTTCTAATGTAACCCTGAATTTAGTCACGCTCATCATAAATATTCATCACAGTTCACCAAATAATGCCCAAATTATATATT
This sequence comes from Marmota monax, assembly GCF_021218885.2. Classification (NCBI taxonomy): domain Eukaryota; kingdom Metazoa; phylum Chordata; class Mammalia; order Rodentia; family Sciuridae; genus Marmota; species Marmota monax. The sequence continues at coordinate 2,769,608 of NW_026695202.1, forward strand.
GTGTAAGAGACTGAAAATTATACATCTAAATTACTTGAAATATTAACAGGCAGGACACAAATACTCCACTTATCAACATAATTTTTTGATGACAGTTTTCTTAAAGTTTCAGAGTGAGATTTGGGTGTTTAAAAGCTCAAAAAGGGGACATTTATCTCAGAATATGCTTTTAAATTTAGTACCTTAGATTATACTGGGAAAAACATACATGCTGTCCAGAGAACATATACCCCCTGCCCCCCCACCCCCCAAAAAAAACCATACACACAAAATCAAGCCCCTTTTTATCATTTTGAAGCACCAACATTTTGGACTAAATTTTCATCTGAATGGCACTTCAGTCTCACCTCAAGGAATAAATAGCTGAATAAATTAGTATCAATTACAATGTTACAACCTTCATTTCTCATTTGCTCTTTTCCTTTTTTCAATGAAACAATTAAAGGGGGGGCTTGATAGAACAAAAACACATCTTTCTAGTGTTAATTTTAGAGGGAAAAGAAATACTGATTTGCATTCAAGCATGAAATCTAGTAAAGAGCAGAAAAAAATTGTAGCCACAGAGCTTAATTTTTAAAATGCCACTAACGGGTCCAGGCAGTGTCAGCAAAGACTGCCTGACATTTGCTATAATCTTAAAAGTAATTTCCAATGTCTTTTCATAGAGTGCCCTCTTTTCTAGATCCAAAGCTGCCCAGTAAAATTTCTTCCTTGTAGTTACCCCCCCCCCAAAAAAAAGGTTAGGATGACTTTAAAAAATAATGCTCACAACACCTAAAATATTATACATACACACACACACACACACACACATATTTATATATATTTGGCTTAGAATGGGGAGGGCAGGTGAGAGCCCCACTAGTCACTCAAATACTTGATTGAGTATATATTTAGGTTCAGTACATTGAAGAAAAACACTACTGCTTCATATGGAATATATTTTCTTAAAGGCAGGTTATGATGTATGTGAAAACTCAAGGGAATACATACATCTGTTTAATGTTTGAAGAAATGCAAATTTGTATCCAAGAAAAGCAGTAGTCCCTTCCTCCAACCTCCATTCTTTGGCATCAACAACCACAGAGTTTTGCATCGATATAATCTTTAAATTAACCTACCAGAGCAGTGCAGAGAAGGAATAATTGCCTTTTAAGGAATTCTGGTTAAACTTTCAATACTTTACCAATAAAACCTCTACTTACTAATGCCACTGCTATTATTGATCAGTTTATCTCATCACTCTACGTTTCCATTCTAAGCGAGCTGAAGCCACCCCAGCGATTTGTGCCACGAATCGTGGAACTAGGGAGTCCATGCGGATTAGTGGGATGCCATTTTTTTAAAGGTCGCCGGCTACCTAACCTTGTCTTGTTATAGTACTTTGGGCGCGATTACGATTTGGGGGTGCTCGTAATTCTTTGTTCTCGGAGACTACTGTTCCTTATGGCTCTGCACATCCTCCCGCCTCCCACCACCGATGATTAAAACCTCAGTCCAATCCGAAAGGCTTCCTTCCCACCTTCGGGGCAAGTCCAGGGACCGCAAGCCGCCAGATGGCTGCATTCTTTACGTGCAAACCAGACTGCGGGGAAACCAGAGCCACTCCTTCCGCCCGGGGACCTCGTTGCTCCCCACGCAGGTGCCCGGGGTAGCCCCCGCCTGCCGCCGGCGGCGGCCGACCTGTCAGACCCGCGTGTGCGGGGTGGGCGCCCCCGGGGCGCATCCCCTGCCGCCCCGCGGCTGCGGCCCCGCGCCCAACGCCCGCCCGCCGCGCGGGCACACAAAGCGGCGGGCCCCGCCGTGCCCCCGGGCGGGCGGCGGCCGCGGGACCCGAGAGACGACCGCGGCCAGGCAGGGTCGCCGGAGCCCGCGCCGTGCCCCAGCCCGCGGCCGCCTCCCGGCACAAAATGGAGCCGGCCCGGGGCGCCGCCGCGAGGGGCCGGCCGTGCCCCGCAGCCTCCCCCGGCCCGGCTCGCGGCAGCGAGCAGGAGGTCGCCTGGCCCGCGTCCCGCCGCTCCAGCGCCCGGCGCACAAAGAGCCGCGCCGCGGCCCGCGCCGCTCCCGGCCCGGCCGGCCAGCAGCGGGAGCGCCTCGCCGGCCCGGCCCGGCCGCGGCCCCGACTCGGCCCGGCGGGCTGCAGGGAGGCGAGTGCCCCCGGCCGCGGCGGCGTTGGCGGCGGGGACGGCGCCTGGAGGAGACGGACATTTCATTCGAGCTAAAGTGGAGTCGGTTTAGGAGCGATCATTGGCCGAAGCGAGACACAAACCTCCAATGCAGCCCTGGTTGGCTCCCGTCTCCAATCGGCTGTTTGGTTGGACAGAAAATGGCTGCGAAGGAACCAGTCCCAGCGCGGAGCTCCGCTTCCAGGACTCGGCCTCCCCTCCCTCCGCCGCGAGCCGCTTCCCTCCACTCGACACCCTCCCTCCGCGCGGCTCGCGCGCCGCGGCCACGCCCAAACCCCGCCCATGCCCCGCCCCCGGGCCCGCCCCGCGCGCCTGCCGCTGCAGCTGCTGCTGCAGCCACAGCTACCGGTGCGGGAAGCTGCGGCGCCGCGGGCCCTGCGGCGGCTGCGTAGGCTTCCTGGGTCTCCACCCTCGCTCGCGGTCTAGGTGTGCATCGGCCTTCTCTCCGTGTTTGCACCGGCCGGTGCGGAGCGTGACTTCTCAGGCCTTCCTCTCTTTGTAATCCCCTCCCTCCCTAGGAGGAAGAGACTACCCGCCTGAGTTCAGCCTGCCAGCGCTTGGATTTGTAAGAAGGGGAGCCAAGGTCCTGCCTTGGGCTCTGCTAGGGCGACTTGGAGCTCGAAGTGGGTTTGAACGGCCGCCACCTCCCGGGATGCTTTCGACCCTTCGTGCTTTTCCTTGTGTCCCTGTTAGCGTTGCCAGGTACACAGCACTGCCTCAGCCGTTCGCCGAGCACTGCTGTTAGTTTTTCATATTTCATCCAAAGACACGATCTCCTTCCTCCTCAGGTTTAACGGGTTGCTTGGCTTAGCCAGCCTCCACCCTGTTCTCTTGAATTCAAGATACTGCATTTCCTATCCACTTCTTCCCCCCCGTAGATTGCATAGTAGTTGCAACCTGACTTGGCTTTTCTCAACCAGATGACGTTGTGGCTGCAAGAATCCACAGCCGTTGTTGCATCTTTGCAGCCAGATTCCTTTCTTAGCCTCACTGCAGTCTGAATCAAACTTGAACTTCCCTGTGCCTGTGACCCTCCCAGATAAGCAAGCGCTTTAACACTGGACTATTATACCCTTAACTCTGTAAAGAAGTTTTAATAACGTGGGGAGATGTTTAGAATAAACAAACTACGGGAAGATACATGAGCTCAATTTTGTAAATCTATATGAACAGAGAAACCAATATGTCAAAAATCAGTGGTTTTCTATTTTATGATAGGTGCTCAAAGTATGCTCACTGATTACAGTTAGGAAATCACCCATAGGGTCCTTTTTTTACTGAACATCTACTATGTGTCAGTCAGGACTTGGGGAGATGGTGTGGAACAAAACCATGTCCCTGCTCTTAATGGAACTTTCTTGCTTTCTTTAAATTTTCTTTTCTTTTCTTTTTTTTTTTTTTTGGTACTGAGGATTGAATCTGGGGACGCTTCACCACTGAGATACATCCCCAGTGTTTTTTAATTTTAATTTTAAAAAAATTTATTTATTTTTTTGTACCAGGGGTTGAAACCAGGGCTGCTTAACCACTGAGCCACATCCTAGCCCTCTTTATTTTGAGACAGGTTCTCACTAAAGTTGCTGAGGCTGGTTTGAACTTGCAATCCTCCTGTCTCCGCTTCATTAGTCAATAGGATCACAGGCATGCCACTATGCCTGGCCAGAACTTATTTCTTGACGAGGTCTCATGGTGGTTTCTTCTGTGGTGGTTATCTTACTCTGATTTCACAGAATACCCAAGACTGGGTAATTTATAATGAACAGAAATTTATTGCCTCATGGTTCTGGTAGCTGGGACATCCAAAATCAAGGGACATCTGGTTCAGGCCTTCATCCCTTAGTGGAAGGGCAGAGGGAGGGTGAGAGAGTGCCAGCACACCCAGGAGAGGCCAGTCTTCATTTTTATAACAGTTCCACTCTCCGGATAACCACAGTAAGCCCTTTATAAAGTCAGAGCCCCACAACCTAGTCACATCTTAAAGTCCCACCTTTTTGACATTATTGCATTTGGGTCTAAATTTCAGCACCTGAACTTTGGGAGACCCCTTCATCCCCTATCAGTGGTAACAGTGGAGATGGAAAGATAGAAAGTGGCGGATAGACTGGCAAATACATTTTAGGGATAGAGCATTTTGGTACCAAAAGGGAATATTGAAAAAGATCAGGTTTTATTCTTAGGAAATTGGCCTGGATAACTTTGGTGGAACTGGGCTCTGGACTAGAATGTTTGGTTTATAACCAAGGTGTCACCAACTACCAACAGAGTGACCTGGGGGCTAATCTCCCGGCCTTCATTTCTTTACCTGTGAATCAATGACCTTCTGGACCCATTGCAAGTAACAACCTAACTCGGGGCAGTTGGAAAGCATGAGTTATTGCAAAGAGCTGAGAAGAGTGCCTGCCCCACTGCGCAGCAGCCTAAATTGTTAGCCATTATTATTGTTATTGTTGTTATTGTTACAATTACTGAGATGAGGATGACCGGAAACAGAAACCCAACTAAGAAGAGCTATGAGGACCTGGGAAGTGCAACAGTTGTTAATATTTTTTTTTTAGTTCAGTGAAATGATGCCCTCTACTAATGGCTCTCAAGTTGAACCAGTTATGGAAGTAATTTATACACCATGTGATAATTAACTCTGCGGATTAGGGGTGCCCAAGGGAAGGAACAGAAGGGCAGTAAATTTTAATAAGGACTCTAGGGAATGGCCCTGTGAGGGAGGGGTGCTGAGGGGAAGGGACTGCAGAGGGAGGTGAAGGGGAGGAAATTGAGACCACGGACATGCCTCCCAGCTCTGGGATCAAGATAGTTCCTGAGAATGTCAAGGGGTCCTACACAGAAGAGATTCTGATGCTGTGTCTCCATTTGTAGTTCAAAATGAAAAGGTCAAAGGTCGCTACATCGTAAAAAATGTGTGGATGGAATTCCTGCAGAGTTCCACCTTTCCTCCTGATGGGCACTTTGATACGTTTTTTGATATCAAAGTCCTTTTTTGGAAATTTCTCCTCATTTTCGGAGACCCCTGCTTTGCTGGTCTCTAAGCAGGTTCTTGGTTTGCCTAACAGATGGTCATAGTCCAGCCTGGACCATTTCCTTGCCCTTGCCATTTGCTTGGCTGACTCTGACAAGTCCTTTGGAATTTAATCTCAGAGAGGATCTTCTCCAGGAAGCTTTCCTTGATCCCTGCAATAGGCCTTTGTTTTGGGTATTACCAGGGATTGAACTCAGGGGGACTTGACCAATGAGCCATATCCCCAGCTGTACTTTGTATTTTATTTAGAGACAGGGTCTCACTGAGCCTCACTTTTGCTGAGGCTTGCTTTGAACTCATGATCCTCCTGCCTCAGCCTCCCGAGCCGCTGTCATAACAGGCGTGTGCCAAGTTGCCCAGCTTGTGACAGGCCTTTAATCACATCCCTGTCTTTCACTAATGCACACCTCCCTTTGAAATGGAAATGTTGTTGATGCAGACCATATCTAGCTTTTTAAATCGCTGCATCTCCCTGTGCCTAGAACAGTGCCTGGCTCAAAGAACAACCGAATGAAAATTTACTGCTCCCCCCTCCCTCCTCACTCCCTCATTTCAACAGGCACCTGGCAAAGCCAGCTCTGTGTCAGTCACTTCCCTGTTTCTAGGAACCTTGCCACTTCTGCTGCTTCAAGGTCAGAGACCGTCCCACCTGCATGCCTGACTCACCCCTGATGGAGCGCCATAAGAACCCAACCAAGGGTAGAAAACTACGCACACACTCCAAGTATATGACTGACTTTGCGAGTGCAGCATGAGGAGGGCCTGAGTTCTCTGCAGGGTGATGTCAAGGATCCTCTGCAAACTGCTGCTCCCAACGAGCACAAGCCTGTCTTAAGTGCCCTTCTGCAGTGGCTGGAGGAGCCTTTTCCTGGCTGAAAAGGCTCCTACCACTTTTGTTTTCATATAATCTAGGTCACCGGTTCATCTGCAGAATGGCTAAGAAACTCTTGAGATGATCTTGCTTGAAGGCTACCAGTTCCTCCCCAGCCAGGGTGATCTTGGGATTAGCACAGGAATTGTTATCTCCCCTATGCAATTTTGGGGAGTGTTATAGTTTGAAGGTGATGTGCCCCCCAAAAGCTCATGTGTGAGACAATGCAAGAAGGTTTAAAGGAGAAATGATTGGGATACGAGAGCTGTAACCCAATCAGTGAACTAATTCCCTAATGGGATTAACTGGTAACTAGGCAGGAAGGGTGTGGCTGGAGGAGGTGGGTCATGGGGGGGTGTGCCTTTGGGGTGTATATTTTGTGTCTGGCAAGTGGAGTCTCTCTCTGCTTCCTGATCATCATGTGAGCTGCTTCCCTTAGCCACACTCCTGCCATGATGTTCAGCCTCACTTGAGCCCCAAGGAATAAAGGCTGCTGTCTAGGAACTGAGACCTCTGAAGCCATGAGCCCTCAAATAAACTTTTCCTTTTCCTCCTCTACAGTTGTTCTGGTTGGGTCTTTTAGATACCACAGCAAAAAAAAAAAAAAAAAAATTGAGTAAAACAGGGGGAGAAAAGGAATTTAGATATCTTTTGGGGACCATTGGCTTCTTTCATTTGCCCCAGACCCCACCAACTAACTGTTGGCTTCTACCGGGCTGTTTCTCACATTTGTGTTACCTGCCTCATCTCTGAAGACTGATCTGAGTTTTAGCTACTGATATCAGCCCAACCTCAATCCAGCCCAAGAATGTTCTTCCTCCATCTGGCTGTCACAGCAGGGAGACAGGCAGGGATGTCCTTACCGTCCAAACCCAATGCCAGCCTTTGGCCACCTTCAGGAAATCCAACTTGATATTTCTTACTCTACTACTGTTTATGCTCAAAGTCACCAGTGCAAGAACAGTAAACCCTGAAAGGCTCTGGTTGGCTTTTTTGTTTGTTCATTTATTTGTTTTCATTCAGAACTGACTTCTTCCCTGGTGTGGTTTGTCCAGCCTGAGATTCTTGTGCTAGAGACTTGGTCCCAGTGGGCTAAGTGGAAGGTCATTAGATCACAGAGGCTCCACACTCACAAATGACTTAATATTAATCATGAACAGATTAATAGGGTTTCCACATTGATGATGAGTGGTCTCTTAGGAGTGGGTCAGGACTAGTAGAAATGCACTTGTTCCCTGGGAGTGGGGTGTGATAAAAAGAGAAAGCCTAACCCCCTTCTTGGTCTTTTGCTTCCTGTCTCACCTTGACCTCTGGGAGTATTATGGGGAGTATTATGGGGAGATACAGAAGGTTGTATATGTCCTTCTGCTAATTGTTGTTTGACCAGGTCATGGGCTGCTTGTATCTTTTCTTTAGTCAGGGGCCACTGAGGAACCCATACTGGTCTTTCTGATTTCCAAGTAATTTTTATTGTCTCAGTGGCCCTTTCTGAAAATCCAACCCATGTCTGTCTGTTCCTTGATCTATTTGTATTGGTGCTGCTATAACTTGTTCTTGTTTTTCTAATCTTTTTCCTTTCCTAAAACCTTGTCTAGTCATAATAGTGGGTGCATTTTGGTTGATGTTATTTGTTAATGTCAAACCTAATTGATCTAGGACATCTCGTCCCCATAAATTTACGGGAAGATGATCCAATACATATGGCTGTATAGTTCCTTCACATCCTTCAGGATCCTTCCAATCTAATACCATTGCACTTCTATGGGGATTAGTCGCCACTCCTAGGCCTCGAAGCGTTTGAGTGGCTTGTTGTAATGGCCAATGTTTTGGCCATTCTTGACGAGAGATGATGCTAAGGTCTGCACCTGTATCCAGTAGCCCATTAAATTCATGTCCTTGAATATTTAGTTTTAGCATGGGGCGAGAATCTAAATTTAAAGAAAGCATAGCCCAATCTACACCTGTGGATCCTAATCCCTTGGAACCTCTTTCTACAGTACGACTGGAAAATTTATCATGTAGGCTGGGTATTATTAGTAACTGTGCTATTCTATCTCCTGGTGAAATTACTGATATACCCTTTGGAGAACTGGCTATAATTTTTATTTCACCTTCATAATCGGGATCAATTACCCCAGGACTTATCATAAGTCCTTTTAGAGTAGAAGAGCTGCGTCCCAATAATAATCCTACTGTTCCTTTGGGAAGAGGTCCTTTCACCCCTGTGGGAATGATTTGAACTCCCATCTCTGGAGTTAGTACTGCTCTGGCGGAGGCGCAGATGTCCAACCCTGCGCTCCCTCTGGTTTGTCTGATGAGGGATCTGATGGACAATGTGTCCTGGGCACTACCCTGATGGGGTTGCTGGGTTCCTCCAGTGCTCCGTATATTTGTGGTTTTGGGCCCCGGAGCATTGGGCCCCCCTGTCCATTTTTTGGCAATGGAGCCCAATGCCTTTCTCCACGATATCGTGGATAAACACCTGGTCCTTGTTCGTTTTTTGATAATGGAGTACCCTCTATGGTGGTTTGAGAACGGCATTCATTAGCCCAATGTCTCCCTCTACGGCATCGTGGGCAAATACCTGGTATTCTACTCCTTTGATACCTAGTTTTGTTAAACCCTCCTCCAATGGGGCAATTCCTTTTAAAATGTCCTGTTTGTTCACAATTGTAGCATGTTCTTGGCCTGGCATCTAAAGCCTGTTTTACTGCAGCTGCCACAATTTGCCCTTGTTCATTAATGTCCCTGGCATCTAAAGCCTGTTTTACTGCAGCTGCCACGACTTGCTCTTGTTCATTAATGTCTCTACATAATTTAATATATGTGTTTAAATCTTCATGTTTCCATGGTCTAATGATATCTCTGCACCAACGATTCGCTTGCTCATAAGCCAGGTGTTTTAGTAATGGCATTGCTTGTTCTGTATTCCCAAAAACTCTGGTAGCTGTTTGAATAAGCCTATCTACAAATTCAGCATAAGGTTCATTAGCTCCTTGTATTACCTTAGATAATTGACCTTGTAAACCTCCATGTCCTTGTAAAGTCTTCCATGCCTTAATTGCATCTGCAGCAATTTGTGCGTATACGCCAGGATCATATGCAATTTGTTGCTGCTGATCCTCATAAGGTCCCTTTCCTAACAACATATCTAGATTTCTCTGAGGATAACCAGCTGCTGCATTTCGCCTAGCCGTCTCCTTGCAAAATTCCTCATTGGCAACCTTCCATAACAGGTATTGTCCTCCATTTAGCACAGCTTTACACATATTAGCCCAATCTGCTGGCGTCATGTTCAAGTTGTTAATGGATTCGACCAAGCTTACAGTGAAGGGTGCTTGAGGACCATAGGTTGTTACAGCAGTCTGGTTGGGCACAATCAGGAGCCACTTGTCAAAAGAAATTAACTTTATTTTTAGAACCACACACGACAAACAAAATAGCCTCTCAGGAAAAACCCTCAGAGCCTCAACTGCCACCACCGGCTTTTCCCAAGCCTCTCTCTCCCACCCAAGCTTCTCTCCACCTCCCACAATCCTCCTGCTCTTGAGGCCGATTGGCTGGGTCACGTGGGCGGAGCCAAAAAAGTCCCCCAATGAGCAGCTCCGTGGTCTGAAAGGGCAGGGAAACAGTCCAATGAGCATCACCGCAGAGGAGCCAATCAGCTAGATGTTGCTGGGGCCGAGGAGCCAATCAGCTAGATGTTGCTGGGGCCGCTGTGAGCCAATCATCAGCCAGCAGCTGGAAGTTTGCTGGCAGCTGGAAGTTTGCTGGGGCCCCTTTGGCTGTGGCTCTCAACACATGTTCCTGGCACTGGGATACAGTGTGCCACCAGAGCCACCAGAGGTCCTCACTGGAGCTGAGCAGATGCCAGACCATGCTTTGAATTTTCAGAAATGTGAGCTAAATGTACCTCTTTTCTTTATAAAGTACCCAGCCTCGGGTATTTCATTATGGCAACACAAAATTGATGAAGACATCCCTTCTTCTGAGAAATGTGCCTTTCCCCCAGCTCTAACCATAAGATTGTACTGGAAGCAAGTTGCCATAATTTTATAGATCCTGCACCTTTGGTTCCTGGTAATTGGTTCAGGAATAGGCCTCTGACTCAAGCCAGGATGTAGAGTCCTCTACTGCCCCTCTGGAAATAGCCATTAATCTAGACTTGACCCAAACTAGGCCAGAACCTTTACCCAGGAAACTTGACACGAAAGGGAGAATAAGCATCAGTCTCTGGTGTGCAAGCTGAGTATAGCCAGCCTGGTGCCTGTGCCTGACTCACCACCTGCCCTGTGGAAAGCTAACACACGAAGGGCTGCAGGAGAGAAATGCAGGAGAGGCTCTGTAGAGTTCAAGTCTCTGGCTTTGTGTTTTGTCCAAGCTAGTCCTAGATTGTTCTTTCCTCCTTCCTTCCTTCCTTCCTTTCTCTCTCTCTCTCTCTCTTTCTCACTTTCTCTTCTTTCTTTCTCTCTCTCTTTCTTTCTTTGCTTGAAGTTCAAGTCCTGAGCAACACAGCCCTAAGTTTCCCATGTGGAGTTCAGCTGCCACACCAGAGCCACAGAGGGGAGTGTCACTTCTTCCATTGTGGTGCAGCTTGTCTGTCTCCTTTCACTGATTTCAGATGCGGGCACCTCTCAGATGATATGCAACGCGAACAAAGACCTAGCTGTAGTTAGGGAGTCCAGGAAGAATCATAGATCACACATGAGATACATATGTACACACATAATTATAATATAAATAAGTAAACATTATAATTAGGAAGTTGAAGAGAAAAAGAAGACGGAAAGGACACACAAGGGGAGGAGTCCACGAAAGGGAGACACTGAGCAGCTGAACTTTGTATGTTCACAATTTTCATTCCACTAAACTGACTCCAGACGTCCTGTTCTTGGTCCTTTTCTCTGAGGCACTTACTGTCCCCCAAACCAGAGCAGGAGTCAGTGGCCATGTTTGTCCCAAGATCACTTGAAAGATCTTGGCATTGCAATTTTGGCAGTCACCTGTAAAATAAATGTCCTCTCAATATTATTGGTAGAACAGACATCTCCTATGAATATAGCCAGCACCTGGTCTGCCCAGGCCCTCTGCCCCTTCTTTTTTAGGGGATGACACTCTCCTTTAGTGGTATGAAAGTTATCACAATCAAAATAGAGTCACTTGCTTTGACCCTGATGACAAAACAAATAAATGCACAGAGGATGTGAAGGAAGAGCTGTTACTTGTGACTGCCCAGGGACAGGAATGATTCTGAAAGACTCTGCCAGAACCAGCCTCACACGAAGGCCCCTGCATCTCCACACCTCTCAAAGGACGGCCTGGCCACTGGGCCTCTGCTTGGCTTTGGGCTGACGTCACCCTTGCTATTAACCCTTATGGCCAAGGGTTGTTTCCAATTATCTTATGCAATCCCCCTAATTTGCCTCTTAAAACTTTTCCCTGGCTGCAACCTCTTTACCTGTGGCTCGTGTTTCTGTGGCTGTGGTATTTCTGTTTCATCAGTCTGCTGAGAACCTCTCCCTATTTGTTATTTGGTTGGACAGGGCAGTTGCTTCCCGCGCCCCACTCCCCACTCCAACCACACACTCCCAGTGGGGACAGGCAATCACAGCCTGTGGGTACCTGACACAGACTACGTGCGCCAATCACAGAGCCTGCTTTTCCCAGCCATGGAGATTGCCTTGAGAAGTGGGCATGTGACCCACATCAGGGCAAATGGGATCCTTGCAGGGGGTTTTAAAATCGAGATCTAGAATAAAGAAAAAGGCAAGGATTTTCTTTCCTCTTGGATGATGAAGCCAAGATGTGCCCCAGAATTCTCACCAGGCACCTCCCTTGTTTTAGAGAAAATACGAGTCCCTTAGGAAAGAGAGTGTAGCTTCTCTGATCACGGCTTCCCTGAGGTTGCATTGTTGAACCTTGATTCTGAGAACTACTCCAAAATCTATCCAATCACTCCTGGGTTGTTTTTTGTTTTGTTTTGTTGTTGTTAGTTTGAATTCAGTTTCTGTTGCTGACAATCAGAGTCCCAGTGAATATATAAATTGTCTGGTGTCTGTGTTGGATTTCCCTGAGAAGCATTTAGAAAACCCACATAAAAACCCTGCAATTTGAGAACAAACTTTAAGAACCAATAGTTTTCAAGAAAACAACAGAACAAGGGCTGTGGCTGTGGCTCAGTGGTAGTGCACTTGCCTGGCATGTGTGAGGCACTGGGTTCGTTTCCCAGCACCGCATATAAATAAAATAAAGGTATATCAACAACAAAGAAAGGAAGGAAGAAAGAAAGGAAGGAAAACAATAGAACAGAGAAAAAGAGTTTTGAGTGTGTGAGGAAGAAAGAAAGGAAGGAAAACAATAGAACAGAGAAAAAGAGTTTTGAGTGTGTGATTCCCTTGGACTAAGAATAGGTATGTAATCGCTAAGTAACTCTTCATGTTACAGGAGAGAAAAATGGCCCAGCAAACCAGGTAGTAAGTGACAGGTTTTGAACTCAGATCTTTCTGATTTCAAAGCTTAACCCGTTATGTCCCAAGTTTTCAATTCTGCAAATATTTCAATGAAATGGACACAAGTACATTAAAATAGAGGGAAAATCATAACCTAGAACTTGTATATTCTTTATTATCATTAAGAAAAAAATAGACTATTCTACAAATAGGCCCTGGGACAATAAAGTATCTTTTAAATATATAAGCCATCCTATCAATAGGACATTGGGAAAATAGGACATCTGGGACTTGGACAGAATGGATCTTCACTTTACTGGGACTAGAATATGTTCCTGGTGTGAAAGAGAAAAAAAAAATTTAACCTAAAAATTTTCCTAATTCTTCAGGAAAATATTTGAAATCAAAATGTTGGAACTGGCAATTCCTATTCTGATTTCTCTGATTAGTGGTTAGTCAGCCATGCGGTCATTCGTTCTAGGATATCTACAAAAATGACAGCAGGATCTACTGACTCATTTGTTCCTGGTAGTCTGGAAGAGGTCGATTGCTTGTTTATCAGGAGTCCGGCCTGGGAAAAAGTCCATTCAAGGGCTGGGGCTGTAGCTCAGTGGCAGAGCACTTGCCTAGCATGTGTGAGGCACTGGTTTGGATCCTTAGCACCACATAAAAATAAACAAATAAAATAAAGTCATGCTGTCCATCTACAACTACAAAAAAAAAATCATAAAAAAGAGCATATATAGATTTCAAAAGTCTATCTGAAGACAAATAACAAAATTCTTAAGTGTCTTCAGGCAGGAGTTGGCAAACTGTGGCCCGCAGCCTGCTGCCTACTTGTAAATCAAGTTGTCTTGACACGTGGCCACACCGTCCAGCTTTGTACTGTCTAGGGGGCTTTCCTGCTATAGCAGTAGCCAGGTAGCCAAAGTGCAGTGTTGAAAATATCATCTGTCCCTTTAAGAACGTTTGCTAACTTCTGGTCGAGGGAAATGGTGGGAGTCACTTCTACTCCAAAACCCTTCTAAGCAAGATGCCCCTTGGTTCTGCCTATCAGAGAACATTCTGGCATTTGGTGAGCAAGCTTATCGTGATCCAATCAGCGGTACAGCTCGTTCCCCACCTGCCTTCCCTGCTCCTACTCTGCTGTTCATCTTCACTATTCTTTCGTTTTTGGCTTTCCATGTTCATAACCCAGAACATCAGCCTCACCTCGGCCTCCTGCTCCCTGAAGCACGTGCTCACCTCTGCCCAGTCCTCTTGCCACCATCTTCTGCCAACTGTGGAACTTAAGCTCTACGCTTGAGTTTGGGGGATGGGGAGAGGTACCAGTAGGGGGCTGAGGGGGAGAAGAAAGTGAGGTCCAGGTGTTTGTTTCCCTGGCTCCTTCCACTCAGCAACTCTCCATGAGGTCTGAAACGAGCCCCTCCTTCTCCTTCAGCCCTAGGATGCTAATGGTGGACTACACCTACAGGTAGTGAAGGTGACCAGGCTTGGCAGAGGTCACCTACACTACCTTCTATGGGTTTTCTAAACTGTGGTCACATCTCTGACCCTATATCATTTATCAGATGAGTATAGAGAATCACCTCCCAAATATAGCGTATCAACCAGCAGATGTCTATGCCCACGCGCAGCTCTGAGGACAGGAATTGGGAATGGCTTTGTAGGAGGTTCTGTTCTCAAGTCTCTCGTGAGGTGAGGTAAGCTGTTGGCCAGGGATGCGGTTATTTGAAGGCCTGAATAAAGCTGAGGCCTGGTTCCCTTCCAAGCTGCTAGAGTTTGGTCCCTTAAAGGCCCATGTGTTAAAGGCTTGGTTCCCAAGATGGCGCCATTGGGAGATGACAGATATTCTAGTGGGAGGTTTTAGATCACTAGGGGTGTGCCCTTGAAGAGGATGGTAGGTCCTGGTTTCTGCCTCTTTCTGTCTTTATTTTTCAACAGCCACGAGGTAAGTAGCTTTGTTTACCAAGCTCTGGAGCTGTGTATTCCCCCAGGGTCCCCAATCCGTGCTCACCAGAGGCGTCAAAGTGATGTATCCATCCAATTATGGACTTTCATCTCTGAAACTATGGGCTATAATAAACCTTGTTCTCTTATTAAGTTGATCACTATTTGTTATAATGACCAAAAAAGCTGCCTAATTCAGAAGCCTGTGCCCATGGCTATTGGCAAGAGGCCCGAGTAGCTGGACACATGGATCTCTCTGCGGGCGTGCTTATGGCTTGGTTGATGGCACAAGATAAAATGATCAAAATGGAAGCCTCGGTGACTTTTATGGCCTAATCTTGGAAGTGACATTGATAAAGTGAAAAATCAGTTATTCTTACTCATGTGAGTTATTTCTGGACTCTGTTTAATTCCATTGTTATATTAGTGTCTATCTTTACACCAACATCCCACTGTCTTGATTAATGTAGCTTTAAAATACATCTTCAAGTGAGGCAATGCCACTATTCCAACTTCATTCTTTCTCAAAGTTGTCTTGAGTAGTCTACGTCCTTGGTAATTTTTAGAAACATTTCTGATGTTTTTGGTATGGGGATTGAAGCCAGGGGTGCTTGTTCTACCACTTAGCTACATCCCTAAGTCTTTTTATATTTATTTTGGGACAAGGTCTCTTACCCAGACTGGCCTTGAACTTGTGATCCTCCTGCCTTAGTCTCCTAAATAGCCAGAATCACAGGCTTGTACCACCACACTGGGCTATTTTTTTTTTTATCATTGGATTTGATTTGCTGAAGTTTTGCTTAGAATTTTGGCATTTACCAATGGGAGAAATTGATCTGTGGTTTTCTTTGTTTGGTCTTGGTGTCAGGATAAAGTTGGTTTCACGGAACAAGTTAAGTAGTTGCCTCTTTGATTTTCGGAAGAGTTGTGTAGAATTAATATTATTTCTTTCTTAAATGGCTAATAGACTTTACCATTGAAGCCATCTGTACATAAGATTTTTTTTTGTTTTTGTTTTTGGGGTGAGGGAGGACAGAAGAAGAGTTTTCACTAGAAATTCAATTTCTATATTTGATATAAGGCTATTTGGGTTGTACATTTTCTCTTTAGTGAACTTCAGTCGTTTGTACTTTCAAGGAATTTGTCCAGTTTGTCTAAGTTGTTGAATTTGTTGGCATGAAGTTGTTAATAACATTGCCTAATTTTCCTTTTAATACTGTAGAATCTGTAGTGATGTCACCTCGGTTCCGCTTACTAGTGATCATTTGTTTTCTTTTCTTCTTAATCATTCATCTAGAGATTTATTAATGCTATCAGTCATCTCAGTGAACTAGCTTTTGTTTCACTGATCTCACTGTATTGTTTTTCTGTTTTACAGTTTATCAGTTTAGGCTCAGATGTTTATAATTTTCTTTCTTCTACTTGCTTGGGGTTTAATTTGCTCTTCTTTCTTTAATTCTTAGGATGAAAACCGAGGTATTGATTTAAAACCTTTAATATTTTCTTTTTTTTAAAGAATTTTATTTATTTTTTTTTAAAGAATTAGTATTTTTTTAAAGAGAGAGAGAGAGAGAATTTTTTTAATATTTATTTTTCAATTCTAGGCTGACACAACATCTTTGTTGGTATGTGGTGCTGAGGATCGAACCCGGGCCGCACGCATGCCGGTCGAGTGCGCTACCGCTTGAGCCACATCCCCAGCCCTAATATTTTCTAATATATGTATTTATTACTTTATATTTCTACCTAAGTGCTGCCTTAGCAGTATCTTACAGACTTTAATATATTGGATTCTCATTTCACTCGGTTCAAAATGCTCTCTTATTTCCCTTTAAATTTATTCTTCAATCCAAGCATTGTTTAATGGTGTTTTGTTTGGTTCCGAATATTGATAGAGATTGCTGCTTTTATTCCATTCTTCAGAGATTGTATTTTGTAAGACTTGTTGAGACTTGTTTCATGGCTCAAAATCAGATCTATCTCGGTAAATGTTCTGTGTATACTTGAAAAGAAATGTGCATTCTGCTCTCATTGAGTGGAATATTTTATTAATGTCAATTAGTTGAAGTTGAGTGGTGTTATGGTTTGGATGTGAAGCGTCCCCCATGAGTTAATGAATGACAGACACAATGCAAGAATATTCAGAGGTGAAATGATTGGATTATGAGAGCCTTTACCCGATTAATGAATTAATTCCCTGATGGGATTAACTAAATGGTGACTGGAGGCAGGTAGGTTGTGGCTAGAGGAGGTGGCTCATGGGGGCATGGCTATGGGGTATATATTTTGTATATATTTTGTATCTGGCAAGTGGAGTCTCTCTGCTTCCTGATCACCATGTGAGCTGCTTCCCTCAGCCACACTCTTCTGCCATGATGTTCTGCCTCACCTTGTGCCCCAAAGAATGGAGCCGGCTGTCTATGGACTGGGATCTCTGACTCTGTGAGCCCCCAAATAAACTTTTCCTTCTTTAAAATTGTTCTTGTCCGGTCTTTTAGTCACAGCAGAGAAAAAAACTGACTAAAATAGTTGTCAACCCTATATCAGTAAATAAAATTAAAGGCACTCCTAAAGAAATATATTAAATTTGGAGAATTTTTAAAAATCCTGATGAAGAAATTAATTTTTGGATATTAGAATGACTTTGCACTTTGCAGGTACAGAGGCACATGGCCTGTAATCTCAGCTATTCAGGAGGCTAAGGCAGAAAGATCCCAAGTTCAAGTCCAGCCTGGGTAACTTAATGAGACCCTATCTCAAAATTTAAAATTATTAAAAAGGGTTGGGGATGTAGCTTAGTGGTGCAATGCTTGCCTAGCAGGCTTGAGGCCCAGAGTTCAATCCCCCAATACCACAAACAAGCAAACAAAAACCTACTTTGCATCTCAAGTTAATCTGCACTCCCCAGCGTTGCTTGCCTCTGTCTCTCCCCTTGCCTGGCCACCTTCCTATCACTGGATGTGACGAAGCCCAGTAGGACCTACTACCAGCCAAGGTCCTGGGGTTGCTTTTCAGTTCCAGGTCTATTGTATTTTCCCAAAGGACCTCAATAATTCCGCTACCTTTCCTCTTCTGAACTGATAGGGGGTGGGGAGTAATGAAATCATAAAAGTGAAAACATTTTAAAGGTTTCTGAAATCTTACCAAAGTCTCATTGTTTATGACAAATTCCCTTTTCGTTATGTTTAGGAAACATGTTTGCTGCAGGAGATTGAAAAACAGAAGAGAAGCAAGATACAGTCCTTGCTGTAAAGCAGAGAACATCAAATTTCTTCTATAAAGGGCTAGATAATAAATATTTTAAGTTTAATAGTCCATATGGTCTCAACACTGCTCTGCAGCATGAAAGAGACTATAAATACATAAAAGCATAAGTGCAGCTGTGTTCCAATGAAATTTTATTGAGCCGGGCATGATGGCACACATCTTTATAATCCTGCTACTTGGGAGACCAAGGCAGGAAGATCATCCGAGCCCAGGAGTTCAGGGCTCACCTAGGTGAATAGTAAGACTTATCTTGCTGCACAAGCTATAGTTTGCTGACCTCCCTACTCTACAGGAATGCAGCCGTCAGTGGACATTGCAGGCACATCCACAGATGTTATCTGTGTGCTGTGGAGATGTTTAGGGAGAGGGTGGGGGAACAATGGCCAGCGTCTCTTTGTGGAGTTCTTACTGCCCAGGGGAATCCAAGCCACCCTAAAACTTATAGTCTCCGATAATTAATAAGTAACAAAACAGAAATACTCAGAAATATATTTACATAATGCAAAGCCCCGGTAGATCTAGTCCACGTGGGTTCTGGAACTAGACAAAGGGAAAATGGCTCCAGTGGCTTATTTAAAGGGGTACATCAAAGGCAGGGAGAAGGTTTCAAGGGCGGAGTCTTGCTTCCTGATGTTTTTGCAGTCAGCAGGTTGATTGACATCTGGGCAAGTCACACCCATCTCAGGCGCTGTGTGGACCGTGGCAGAGCAGGAAAGAGATTCACATTGTCCCTGGGCAATTCACCAGAGGAAAGGTCCACGGTTATTCCCAGACACCAGATGTCTCTATCCACGAGGCTTCCATGCACGGTGACCCCCATGCACCCCATGAGCAGCTGGTGATAGAGATGATATTGGGGAACATGTTTGTGGGTGTGATACTGCCCTCATGAATGGGGTTGATGCCCTTGTACAAGAGACCCTGCAAGCTGCCTTCACCTTCCACCACGTGAGTAAACAACAAGAAAGTGACACAGACACCAAACCTGCCAGCACCTTGATCTTACACTTACACTAGAAGTGTAAGAAATACGTTTCTGATATTTTATAACAGACATATTTTATGGTGTCTTGCTATAGCAACCAAAACCAACTAACACCCCGCGATAGCCTGTCCTCCTGGGCTCGGTACACCTTCTCCTTCCTGCGATATTCCTCAAGTCTTCTTTCTCCCCATCTCCAGCGCACAGATGGTACTAAGATGTGGTCAGGGTTCCGAATTGCAATAAGTAAATGTATAAAGGAATGAATTAATGACCGGGCCCTTTCCATTTACTGAACTCTTTCAGCACTTGAACTCCGCTGGTAACGTTCAGGATTGGATTGGATATTGTCCTGTTTCATAGGTGTGTGTGTGATTTGTCTTTCCAACTCGATTGCACCCTCCTCTGGGGCAGTTATTTCAATTGCTTTATTTTCTAACCTATTGTTAGAAGCTGGTAAGTGACAACCTCTCTGTGCCTCCATTTCTTCATCAGTAAAATGGGAGCAATACTATTCTACCTCATGGGTTTGTTGTCACTATGTTGCATTTAGAATGCTGGTGCCAAGTAAGCCTTGTGTGCATATTGTCTGTTACTGCTAGCTTTTATTCGAATTATTCTTACAGATCTGTTCTAAAAAGAGAAGACTCTTCCTAGCCACTATTCCTCCACACAGTGAGTGACTTTCTGTGTCTGCAAGCTACTGGAGCAAACATTAATGGAATTCATACTCAGCCCCAAGATTTCCCCCTTGGTCTCCACCTTGGAATGCACCCGGGCATCCTGGTGGCCATGTTGGTGCTAAGTGATCTTGCTCCTGGCCAGGGCTTCATGTTCATCCCAGCCAGGCCATCACAGAGCTTCCCCCAAACCAAGTGAAGACAGAGTCTTTTGGAAGTGGAAGCCCCAGAGCAAGGAGCCACCGTGTAAAGGAAGCCAGTCTGCTGTAGGAAAGAGCGAAACCAGCTGTAGAGAGAGGCAGAGATAAAAGCCAGAGAGCCTTCAGATTCCTGGCTCCGGTTGTCTCTACACTCTCTAGAGCCCATATTAAAAAGAAAAAATAACTTTAATAAGATGGTTCCCATCTCATAGAATTCACCCATTTAGCTTACAATTCACCATTAAGTGTATTGGCATCAGATCAATATTGGCATGAGAGCTGCCCTTTATGTTGGGAGCCATTTTTATCTAGGGATGCCTAGGTTTCAATTTAGGTGTCATTTTATGTAGAGATCCTGAGCACTGCTGCTTAGCCTCCCATCAGAACATGTGCCTGCTACAGGGTCAACCCCCGCCAGCCCATGACATAACCCCTAAGCATGCTTGTGGAATGCCTCTTGCAGGATCTAAAGCTGGCTCTGTAAGTGCCAACTGGCGGCTGCTCTCCCCAGAGGACAGCCCTGTCAGATTGCTCCATGCTCTGACAATAAATCTCTCGAGTGGGATTCTGGTGTGTGGTGTGGTCCTTGGATTTCGCATGGACTTTGTGAGTGTCCTTTCAAAGTGTACAATTAATTTTTTTAGCATGTTGACAAAGTTGTACAACCAGCATCACAATCAATTTTAGAACATTTTTATTACCCTACAGAGGAAACTCAGTACCTATTAGCAGTACATCCTCTTCCTCCCTGTAACCCCGGGCTTTAGGCAACCTTTAATCTACTTCCTGTCTCTGTGGATTTGCCTACTTGAGACACTTCATATAAAAGCAATCATACAATATGTGGTCTTTTGTGACTGGCTTCTTGGCTTCTTTCACTTAGCACAGTGTTTTCGACATGGGATGCTGTGGTATATACTACTGCTCATTTACTTATTTATTTTGGTTCTGGGGTTTGAACTCAGGGGAACTTTGCCACTGAGCCACATCCATAGTCTTTTTTTTTTGAGACAGGATCTCACTAAATTGTAGAGGCGAACCTTAAACTTGTGATCCTCCTGCCTCAGCCTCTCAAGTTGCTGGGATGATCAGCATGAGCCACTGTGCCAGCACTCATTTATTTTTATGTTTTTATTGACAAACTATGTCATTGTATGGATACATCAAATTTTGTTTGTCAGTCAATAGATATTTAAGTCATCTCTATTTCTTTGGTTTCATGAATAATTTTGTCATGAAAATTAATGTACAACTTTTTGTGTGAACATATGTGGTTTGTGTGGTCATATGGAGACTCATTTATCTTGAGAAGAGCAGAATTGCTAATTCATGAGGTAATGCCTATGTTTAACTTTTTTTAATATTTATTTTTTAGTTTTAGATGGACACAATATCTTTATTTCACTTTTTTTAATGTGGTGCTGAGGTTTGAACCCAGTGCCTCACGTGTGCTGGGTGAGCACACTACCACCCACAACCCCAGCAGCCCGTATATTTAACTTTTAAATGAGCTAAAACTATTTGCCAAAGCAGCTACACCATTTTACATTCCTATCAGTGTCTAAGGTTTCTAATTTCCCCCACATCCTTGATGACACTCGTTATTATCTGTGTTTTATATTATAATCATCCCAGTGAGTACGAAGCGGTATATTATTGTGGTTTTGTTTTGCATTTCCCTTACGACTAATGATGTAAGGTCTCTGCACTGGCCATCTGTATATCTTCCTTTGAGGAATGTCTCAACAGACCCTCTGAATGGGTAGGATTTTTGTTTGTTTGTTTTGTGGTGCTGGGGATTGAACCTAGGGCCTTGTGCATGCGAGGCAAGCACTCTACCAGCTGAGCTCTATCCCCAGCCATAAATGGGTAGGATTTTTATAAGAGAGATTGAGGCCTGTGTTAACCAGCAGTTCATCACCGGGACCAAAACACCTGACAAGAACAACTCAGAGGAGGAAGGTTTCATTTTGTTTCAGTTTCAGAGGTCTCCCCGTTCATGGTTGGCAGACGCATTGCTCCAGAGCAATGCTCCTGAGAGGAGGCAGAACATCATGGAGGAAGTATGCGGCAGAGGACAGCTGTTCAGCTTATGGCAGCTGGGAAGGAGAGAGAGAGCCAGAGAGCACAGAGGGGCCTGGGGAGAAGATAAACCCTTGCAAGTTTCCAGGAGTCCATTCAGCGATCAATGGATTAATCCAGTAACTAGATTAATACATGCAAGAGGTCAGAGTCATTATAATCCAATCTTTGCCTAAAAGTTCCACCTCTGAACCCTGCTGCACTGGGACCATACTTCCAACATTCCAGATCATTCCAGTGAGACTAAGAGGAAGTTTGAGAGGTGGCTCCCTGAACTTTTCACCACAGTGTGACTTCTGGATTTCTTAAACTCTGAGCTACTTTTTTTTTGGTGGAGGGAGGGGGTCCCAGGAATTGAACTCAGGGGTACTTGACCACTGAGCCACATCCCCTGCCCTTTTTTTGTATTTTATTTAGAGACAGGGTCTCACTGAGTTGCTTTTGCTGAGGCTGGATTTGAACTCTTGATCCTCCTGCCTCAGCCTCCCGAGCTGCTGGGATTATAGGCATGAGCCACCATGCTGGGCTTTGAACTTCTTTTCATGTCTTCTAAATGGAGAAAATAATGCCTATTTCATAAGATCCTTATGTGACCAAAATGAGAAAATGTGCATATAATCTGTGATTTGCAGATTTCTTGATATAAACTCACAATAAATAGGAGTTACTTTCATGCTTTTAAAAAGGTAATAACATAATAAGAACTATAGGACGGGCACAGTGCCGCACACCTGTAATCCCAGCGGCTCGGGAGGCTGAGGCAAGAGGATCGCGAGTTCAAAGCCAGCCTCAGCAATTTAGCAAGGCCCTAAATAACTCAGTGAGACCCTGTCTCTAAATAGAATATTTTTTTTAAAAGCTGAGGATGTGGTTCAATGGTTGAGCCCTGGGTTCAATGCCTGATACCAAAAACAAAACAAAGGAAAGCAAAACAAAAAGAACTGTGTATTCAGGAAGCTTAATCTGACCATGTTAGATTCAACAGATGAAAGAGCGGTTGCAGGGAAAAGGACTGTCCTGGCAGACGCCGGAACGTGACTCGACTAGACTAAGCGAGGCAATGACCACTTGGCTGTCCCAGTCCCCCAAGGTGCACAATTCCAGGGGACCACAGCGATGGCACCCTTGTAGCTGCGCAACATGGTGGCTCAGTCTACTTCACACACTCCTGTGCCTCATCCTCATTTTAGCTTGTCCCCTGCCACCACCTCACCCTGCCCAAGAGGCCAGGCCTAGCACACTCCAGGACCATTTCACATCACAACGAAAGGGACTTCACTGGTGAACCAGCCTTTTTAAAATTTGAATGATGCAAATGGAAACATCGGTATTCACAAGCTAAAATACAGTGCAGCTTCATGCCCCTCAGGTTGTCCCAATCAGTGATACCAGGTTGTGTTTCCGGCTCTGAATGTCCATGTCTTGAGCCTTTTAAAAATCTCCTGAACTAGATGGGATTACACTGGCCACTTCTTGAATCCCAGAGAACTCCAAAGACATAGGGGAGCACAGGAGCTGATAGAGGTGATTCAAACAACACTGTGTTTCCTGGCTGAGGAAGGATGGAGGTGACCGTATGCTTATTCTTGAGACCACAAAAAACCAGAATCCTCCAGGCTTGCTACCAGTGAAGGTTTTTAAGCACATGTTTTAAAGGAAAAAGTTATTTAGAAGTTCAAAGTCCTGCCCTTTTGAGCCTTGAGTCACTCTATGCTTATCATATTATTTCTTGGAACCATTCAGAATTCCCATCAAATCAAGCTTTGAGCGCATGCTTGTCCTGTGTTCAAAGTTATCTTTAGGCAGGGTTCATGGCTAGTGAAGGGAAAGCGAGGAACGAGAGAGGGGGGTAAGCGAGAAATGAAAGGTCAAGACCAGGCAGAGGTGCACACGAGAGTTTATTCGTCAGAGCTGACAAATAAGGGCCATCTCTCCATAGAGATGGAGATTCATGGGCTTGGGTTCCGGGACTTTTATGGGGCAGCTCAGGAATCAGAGCTGGGGGGTCCTAATGCAGGTATTTAGGGGTTGGGTTGGTATGAGGGAGTGGTGAGCCTTTCTCAGGAACACCCTTGGGTGAGAAAGCAAAACTTTTTCCTTAAAATGGTGACTGTCACTTAAGATGGCCATCCAGATGCTAAGCAAGGACCTTATAGCTAGCAGCCTCCCAACTAGGTGAGGGCCCTTCTCCTCCCCACTGAAAATGTTTAGGGCAGGTTAAATCACGTTAAAAGTAACACACACACACACACACACACAGTCGCCCGTGGAAATCAGGAAGGACAAAAGACGACTGAGGAATGTGAAGAAGCCAGGGTCATGTGACCTGCCTGCCCCTGGCCTTGAAGGAATTTGTGGGTGGGCTTTTGTGGGGTTTGCATTGTTCCCATTGCTCCTTGGCCAACCTCTTGCCTCATCCAGTTGGTCACCACCCAGAAGCTAGATCCAAGAATCCCGTTGGAGAAACCTTTCGATAAACATTCATAGACAAAATTAATGAAGTGGGGGTTAGGAGGAAAGTTGGAGCCTGGTGAGGTAGTGCATGCCTGTAATTCCAGTGGAGGGAGCCTGAGGCAGGAGGATCACAAGTTGGAGGCCAGCCTCAGCAATTTAGCAAGGCCCTAAGCAACTTAGTGAGACCCTGTTTCAAAATTAAAAAAAAAAAAATGGCTGAGAATGGGAAGGGGAGAAAGAAGAAAGAAGTTTGAGGTTTGAGGTGGAGATTACTCTGCACATCTCATGTAATTGCACCTCTCGGATCTTGTCAATTCCAACCAAAGCCAACAGTTCTGACAGCTAACACTGTCATTGGGGGATACTGGGAAAGCCAGGACACAGTTCCTGTGGGTCTGTTGACACCAGCCCCTTAAGGAAGAATCAAGGATCCAAATGGACTGGGGTCTATTTAAGAAGATGTGTCGTGAATATACTGAAGGGGTCAGAGAGAAACTTCCAGGAGGGAGGTTGTGTTAGTTCGATTTGAAGTGGCTAAGGGAACAAAGCACCAGGCAACCCACGTGCGGGGGGGAAAAAACAACCCATCAGGCGCCCACAGACAGTGATAATGACCTGTCAATCGGTGGGGTCTCCTGCCTAATCCTGAAAGGACAGGGATCTCAGCAAGATCCCCAGACCAACCCTAGGAGGACAAGGGACTCTAAAAACCTCCCTTTCCTGTTCCAAGCTCTCTCTTCCTGCCCTAAGCCCAATAAAATTCCAATCCAGCTGAGCCTGGGTACAACTCCCTCTGACCGCTCTGTTGGACTGGAGGGTCTCACTCGGAGCGAATCTCCATAAAGTCTTATTCAGCAGCTTTTAATCTGCCTCCTTTTGATCACTGGTGCCTGACCTTACAAGTTGTGTTAGGGTTCTCCAGAGAAACAGAAACAATGGGATATATAGGGGTATGTCTAAGGAGATCTACAATGGAAATTGGCTCACAACATTATGGAGGCCAAGGAGCCCCACAACATGCCATTGGCAAGTTGGGGAACCGGGAAGCTAATGGTGCGATTCAGTCAGAGTCCAAAGGCCCCAAAACCAAGCACTCTACTGTGTGAGGCAGAAGATGGACATCCTAGGCCAAGAAAAGAGGAAGAATTAACCCACTCCCCGTCCTTTTTGTTCTACTGGGGCCCTCAATTGATCAAGTGATGCCTACCCACATTAGTGAGGGCAGATTTTATTTATTCGGTCTACTACTTCAAAGGATAATCTCACCCTCTCACCCTCACAAACACCCCCAGGAATAATGTTTTGCCAGCTCTCTGAGCATCCCTTAGCCCCGTCAAGTTGCAATAAAATTAAGCATTACCGATATTAAAAGTTGACAAACTAAAGATCTGCAGGACAGGTCAAGGATCAAAAATTCAGCAAGTTTGGTAAGAAGGCAGAGACAAAAAAAGGTCAGGCTTAAGCATTCCCTGGGAACTCATCTATTTTCTGCTTTACGACCCATGGCACAAGAGGTCCAGGGGTTTGTGAAATATCTGTAGCCTATGAAAATATCTGGGCCCTGGAGTAAAAGTATTGCTTTAAAATACAAAGAAAAAAATTCAATAGGTATTAAATAAATGTGTAGAAAGTATCACACTATCATAACAGTGGTCCACTTTGTGCTTTGAAGAAAGCCCTTGATGCTCTGCCACCGCAACTGATTTTTTTTACACCTTTATTTCATTTCTTTATTTTTATGTGGTGCTGAGGATCGAACCCAGTGCCTTGCACATGCTCGGCGAGTACTCTACTGCGGAACCACAACCCCAGCTCCCAAATGATTTTTAAAATGGACATTTCTTTCTCTTCCTCTCTTCCCTCATCCTCCCTAATTCCTCTGTCTCTCTAATGGGGGTGGGGGGGCGGCGCAGGATGTCTGTCCTTGAGCACACACCCATCACAGGAACAAGTACTTCAGATTTGGGGATGGCACCAAAAGATCTCAGAAATGACTGTCTCCCAAATTAACAAGTGAATGCTAACTCTAGATAGAGAATGCACCTTCATTTCCCCTGAGGGGAGAATCTCAGCCTCTGGGACAGGAGTCCCCTGTGTTTCCCTTTTGCTAACAAAGCAAAAATACTTCTTATTTGCTTTTTCTCAAAACTGTGCTCTCGCGATTGAATTTTCATTGGGAACGAGGTCGGAGCTTTGGGTAACAAATGGGCCACCCAGATGACACCCAAGAGCGGCCCCTGCTCCAGCTTTCTTAGGCAGCCCTGGTTTCCCATGATCCCCACTTCCCTGCTGAGGATGCACAGTGCTGGTGAACCTGTTGAGAGCCAACTGCGGGAGAGTTGGGAGAAGGTGAGTTTGCCTCAGCTGAACTGGAGGAGCTATCCCTGTGAGTAAAGGGAGGGACTCAGGGACCAGCAGCTGCCAAAGCTCTTTTTGCTTCAGGGACCCCTGCCTTCTCTTCCTGAATGTTAGGTTTGCCCCAGCTTGGTCCACTTTGAGGAAAAGGAACCTGAAAGCTGTGAAGTAGTGATACCCTTGGCCATCTGGGGAGCCCCCGTGTGCATGCTGAGACCCTGGATTCCAACATCTGCTTCCTCTCTGTGGGAACACGTGGTTCATCTTTTGGGGCCATCTGTGCCAATGGTGTAAGAATCACAGTCAGTGCAGGACTCGAAAACCTAGAGTTACTCCCTTCTAATCTGTTCCAGGTTCTCATCTGTTTGTTGACGTCGGGTGTTGGAATTCCCTCTGGTTGTCTGTCTGTGTTTTCATTTGCCTCTGTTACTGCCCCTTTTAAGACATGGGCAATACAACATTGATTCTATAGGTAGACTCTCGGGAAAGATCTTGGCTGATCTGTTTTAAAGATTCCCATCTGTCCATTATGGTTTGGAGGATCCTCTCTGGTTGTCTATCTCTGTGTCCCCCCCTTTTTTGTATCTGTTACTGGCCCTTTAAAACATGGACCCTACTACCTGGATCTTACAGGTAGTCTCTTGGGAAGAAAGATCCTGGCTGACGGAGCTACATATAGGTATAAGCCTGTTTAAGAGAAAGATGTCTCACCTTGCTTGTAATACAATAATTACAATACAATCTGGTCTGGGAGTGGTTTTCTGGATTATTATACAATCTTGCAGTGGGAGTTGGTCTGTCAGGGGTAAAGCACATGAAAGAGATTCTGTACATACAAGCACTGTTACAGTTGCCCGATAAGGAATCTAAGCAGTCAGGAACTAAGTTGAAGGTGCCAAAGGTGTGCCTGGTGTGCAGGGGTAGCAGGACTCCATAAGAAAGGGTTAAAAATATTTAAATCCTTTCAACCCAGGGCTGGCAGGCCCAGCACTATTTCTCAGCCTGGCCCCAGGCAGCCATAGACCATCTCACTGTGGGTCAGGGACACCAGCCGTGGGCAGGGGAAAAAAAAAAATCCCAGGAAAGCTACTGGGGCTGCAGAAAAACGGCCAAAGAGCAGCTGCCTCTGCCCTGCCCCCAGCCCCTCTTGTCTATGGATTTTGGAGGCTTCTGGCTACAAGGATGTGGCAATAGGTTTTAGCATTGTCAGTTTATCACCTGGGGACAGGAAGAGTCTCACCTTTTAAGATCTGACCGAACACCCCATGTGGCCAGAGGCTATCCATTGGCAGAGTAATTCTTGCTATGAGAGTATCCCATCAAACTAAAGGCCTGGGGAGACTGGCAGGATAAACAACTGCACCCAGAGGAAAAAAAGAAAGACAGAAACTACAGCCAACCTGTTTTGTGGGTAGCCTCTGCAAAGGTATCTTCAAGAAAACCTAAAGAAAGTGATGGAAAAGGCTGTCTCCATTGAATATCAATATGGCTGGTGTAAGAAAAAGGTCCAAAGGAGCCTCTGGGTACAACTGATAGTGGGGAACTCACTTAAGGTTGATGGCATTGTGATAATCATAAGGGAAACAGATAAGGCTCAAAAATATCCTGTGCTCCAACCCCTTGAATGCAACCTGGGAGAAGAAAGATTAAGGCAGAGTTTTTCTATATGCCAGATGATCCAACCGTCTCCTGTGATGAAATTGGTTGGGTAAATTAAATGCACAGTTAACATTCATGAGGATTGTTTCAAAATATGAATTTAAGAAAGGGCCTGAAACTAGAAAAGGTAAGATAAAAAAATTTATAGGTGTGGAAATATATTATTTGTTTATTTATTTATTCATATACAACAACAACACTGGAATGCATTACAATCCTTATTACACATGTAGAGCACAATTATGGTATCTGTATGATACCATACAGGTATCATACAGATACCATACAGGTATATAAAGTATGTTCATGCCAACTTATGCCATTATACATATACTCTTTTTTTTTGCATTACAATTTTTTTTTAAAGAGAGAGAGAGAGAGAGAGTGCATTTTTTTAATATTTATTTTTTAGTTTTCGGCAGACACAACATTCTTTGTATGTGGTGCTGAGGATCGAACCCGGGCCTCACGCATGCCAGGCGAGCGCACTACAGCTTGAGCCACATCCCCAGCACCAACATTACAATTCTTAATACACATATATACCACAATTTTTCAAATCTGTTTGTATATGAGATATGTTGGCCCCAAATTCAAATCTTCATACATGTATTCTGTATAATGATGAGCATCACATTCCACCATCCTTACTAATCCCCTTGGAAATATATTTTAGTACAGAAAATTAAAAGGTAAAGGAAACGTTTCTGGATGAGAAAGTATTTTGTAAGATAAAGTAATGTCCTTGTGCTAAAGTCCAAGGTGAAAGAAAGGACAAAACTAAGGATGTAAACAAGGTATAGAATGTCTAAGTAAGTTGTAGAAGGTTTATGAAAGGTAAATCTCAAAAACTCTGTGTATGTGATTAAATTGACTATAATTAGCACAGTCAGCCAAAGTTATTCGAATTTTAATGTACTGATATGAAGTAAAGTCTGAAACATTGATCTGCTCTTATCTATCCAGATTATTTTCTTGTGTCAGGTTTTATTACTTAGGGAAACTAAGAAAAGAGGCAAAGATCAGCTTCAAAAGGAAGCCACACATGGTCAGCCAGACCCTGACCTGTCCTGACAGATGACACAACTGGTAGAGGAAAACTAAAGGGAGCCAGGAGTTTCTCACATTCCCAAGAGTGATCTCTGAGGAATCTCACCCGACCCTAATGGTAGCTAGGAACAAGGTCAATTTTTTTTTTAAGAGAGAGAATTTTTTTTAATATTTATTTTTCAGTTTTCGGTGGACACAAGATCTTTATTTTTTTAATGTGGTGCTGAGGATCGAACCCAGTGCCCCAGCGCATGCCAGTCAAGCATCATCCCCAGCCCACAAGGTCAATTTTGACCAACTTGATTTTAAATACCTGGTGGGAGAGGATGACCAAAGCACAGTCATACATGGACATTTAAAAGGAAAGACAATTTTTTTTCATGGAATTTTAAGTGCATCCTGTGGCAGCCCTAACGAAAATAAGTAAAGCTGGAGTCTATAAAGAAGGTTCTTGGGTGGGAGTACCTAATAACAACTGTCACAAAGGACTCACAACTTTGTTCTGAGTCAACTTGATCCTGAACTCATAGACCTACAAATCTCCCTAACCCCCTACATAACCCTGACCTGATTTTTACTGGTCTGATTATCCAGCCCTGATATTTATCCTTCAGATTGGTCTGAAAGATGCAATGTGGCACCCACAAATCCTAACTAATTTTACCAAGAGAGCCCTTAAATGACAAAGTTAATGGAATCCCTCCACTAAACACTGAGGTGATGCTAATGAGAAAGCTAATTTACAGAAATCAGAAGACATTAGATATGTTAACTACAGCTCATTATAAGAACTAAATGTTGTGTCTGTTTCTAACAAATCTGCTAGTGTTTCTAAAGCTTTAAGTGGCCTCTACTCGCAAATCAATGGCATGTTGGATCCCACCTTAAGCCTTTTTTTTTTTTTTTTTTTTGTACCTGGGATTGAACTCAGGGCACTCAACCTCTGAGCCACATCCCCAGGCCAATTTTTGTATTTTATTAGAGACAGGTTCTTACTGAGTTACATAGCACCTTGCCATTGCTGGCTGGCTTTGAACTCGTGATCCTCCTGTCTCAGCCTCCCGAGCTGCTGGGATTACAGGTGTGCGCCACCGCACACCAGGCCACCTTAAGCCTTAATGAGTTACTGTCCTCTTGGTTTTCAGAGTCTGGCTGAAACACTAACTGCTCTTGTGATATTTGCAAAAATGTAATGCTTTGTTGTCTTCTTTATTGTCATCTTAGCGTGGTTCCTTCCCTATGCATGCCGCCTTGTCTAGTTACCTGCCAGCTGCCACCATGGATCTCTGTATTGCCGACTACTCTTCACTGTCTGTGCCTCACCCAATAGAGAACAAGGACTTTGGGTCACTTCCCCCAATTTTGCCTCTCTCAGCAGGAAGTATAACAGGGGTTCACTTGATGCTTTGACTGTATTCTCTGTGGCTTTGAAACTTACATTTTTTTTTCCTTTTTCCCAACCTTCTCCCTGATCTTCTCCCTAACCTTTCCCTGATCTTCTCCTCCCTGACCTGAATTATCACTATAAAAGCCCCCTGTTCCTGCTGATGGACAGAATCACAGCCTTGGGGCAGGAGTTCCCCGTGCTTCTCCTTTGCTAGCAAAGCAATAAGCCTTCTTTTTCCTTTTTCCCAAAACCATGTTCTCATTTTTGGATTGGCACTGGGGACAAGGACCGAGCTTTTGGCAAAGAAGCAGTTTGGAGACATGGCTGCTCATTTCCCCATAGTAACGGAATGTAGAGTTTGACAGTGAGGAAATGTGAACCGTGGCCCACTTTATGCTTTGAATACAGACCTTGCTGCTCAGCCACTGCAACTTATTTTTTAAATGGACATGCTTCTTTCTCTCCCTCTCTCCCTGCTCCTTCCTAATCTCTCCCTTCCCTAATCTCAGGGGAAACAGGATTACCTTTGTTCCCTATTCTAGACAGAGGAAACTGTCTTTGAGCACACACTCATCACGGCAACAAGTAATTCAGACTTGGGGATGGCACCAGAAGATCTCAGAAATGACTGTCTCCCAAATGAACAAGTGAATTCACAACTTGGGCAGAGAACACGTGGAACATGGCCTTTGCAACACTCTTTAAAAATCCCTGTTCCCCCTGATGGGTGGAATCACAGCCTCTGGGACAGGAGTCCCATATGTTTCTCCTTTGCTAACAAAGCAATAAAACTTTTTCTTTCTTCTGTGTCCTCATTATTGAATTAGCATTGGGGATGAGGACTGAGCTTTCAGTAATACTGTGCCAACTTCATAATTGTTTAATATAGGATTCATGAAAAGATCCTCATATTAGAAAATGTAGATTGCATAATCGTGAAGAGGATGAACCATGAAGCCAAATGGCCTCTTCAAACCCTGAGTCTGTTGTTTACTGTGTGACTTCCAGCAAGTTATTCAATCTTCTGAGCTTTGGTTTCCTCATCCTTTGTAATCCCATCTATTAAGTGTGAATATCTATCACTAACCTCTTAGGCCATTTAAAGGATTAAATGAGCAAAAACACTTAGAACAGTGTTGGCACATTCTATACATAGATGTGTACTAATTGTTGTTATTATTTTCTCATTTGGAAAATTTTCCAAAAATTAACTATCTTTTTAAAACATTTTCAACCTTTTTTATATTTTATTTTGAGACAGGGCCTCCTTAATTTGTTAAGGCTGGCCTTGAACTTGTGATCCTCCTGCCTCAACCTCCTGAGTCACGGAAATTACAGATTTATAATACAATGCCTAGCTTCAAAAATTAACTGATATCTCAGAAAATCATAACTAAATTAAATGAGTCACTTACACTTAAATAATCTCAAGAGCAAAATTATAAAAACTATTTGAAGAATTTCTTAAAACATTTTGTATGAAAATTTCAAGCAAATACATATGTTAAAATTTCAAGCAAATACATATGTAAAGAATTTCTTAAAACATTTTGTATGAAAATTTCAAGCAAATACATATGTAAAGAAAATACATATGTAAAGAATTCCATGCACTTTCTCTCAGCTTCAATAATTATCAATTTATTATTATTATTAATTGATCTATATCCCTACCCAGTTGCTTCTTCCTCCCCCAGTCCAGGATCATTTTGAAAACATTCCCAGATAACCTATAATTTTCTTTGTAAATATTTCAACCTTTATTTCTAAAAGGTATAAAATAACCACAAAACTAAAAATTAACAATAAAAAATTTAATACCATCAGGGCTGGGGTTGTGGCTCAGAGGTAGAGCACTTGCCTAGCATGCATGAGGCAATGGGTTTGATCCTCAGCACCACATAAAAATAAATAAAGATACTGTGTCCATCTTCAACAACAACAAACACATCAAAAAAAAAAAGTAATACCATCAAATACCAAGCCAATATTTAAACTTTTATGCTTGCTTATAGGATTATTTTTACAATTTGTTTGAATCAGGATCCAGGGAAAGTCAATTCATGTTGTGAATGAATATATTTATTAAGTCCCATCAAATCTGTAGGTTTCCCTTCCATCTCTCTTTCTCCTCCTATTTACAATTTCTCTTATTAAATAAACCATGTTGTTACCTGTGGGGTTTACTACAGCCTGGATTTTGCTAATTATTTGCAACGCAGTGTTATTATTTCCTGAGAGTTGGTAGTCTGATCTAGGTACTTGATTCAAATTTAGATTTGGAAGCTTCCTTCAGAGGTTCTATCAGGAAGTAAACAGTGTCTTTTTATAATATTTGATCATGGCTTAGTTCACTAGCTCATTGAAAGTTGTAAAAGGGTGATATTCTAATTTTATCATTCCTTCTACTAATAGTTGGAATATTATGAAAAAGAAATTTTTCTTATCAGTTATTTGGTTACACTGAAGTGTAGTTTGTAAAGAAAAGATAGGATACATGGTTGGTTCTTTCCTTTTATTTACTAGTTTGCAAAATAACGAGTTGGTTCTCTAACCTCCTCCATTGGAGCCCGAGGAGGGTTATTTGTTATTTTGGTTTTAGTCATTTCTTCTCGAGGCAGTAAGCTGAAAACTGGATACAGTTAACTTTTTTTTTTTTTTTTTTTTTTAAGATTTTGCTTTCAGAATTAGATATTGTTTTGATCATTTATTGTTATTTTTGTAATTATACAAATTACATGTTTCCGAAGCCAAATCTACAAAACATATGCAAAAAGTCTGGCTTCTGTCTGTCCTTCCCACTTCCTTCTTTATCCACAGGGAAATGTTCTTCTTAATGATGTGCTCCCCCTCAACAGTAAATACACATTCATAACCTCCGTTTTTTAAACTGACTTTCATGCTCGCTTTTCTCCATTTTCACACCAACCTGAAGGGGCGGTTTCACGTGTGGCGCGGTTGGGTGCCATTTGAATGTGGGCCATAATTGGCACCAAAGCTGTGCAAAGGCCAAGCCTGCTTCTGTCTGGACAAAAACCCAACCCTAAGCCGGGCCCATTGGAGGTGGATCAAACAATGCCTTAGAGAGGACACTCCTCATTACAAGCCACGCTGAGAGGAGCTGGGGCAACCTTGGCCCGGGCTGCGAGCGCCAGTAGTGGGCGGGGTGGAAAAGGGGGCGGGGCCCGGAGGGGCGGGGCATGGGGCGGGGCTGTCACTGCAGGAGCTGAGCAGGAGTGGCTTGCAGGGGCTGGATCCTGCAAGTGGGGCAGCAGTTGAAGGCCAGGGAGGGAGCCCCGAGACCCCCAGTGCAGCCAGGCCTCTTCCTCTTCCTGGAGGTACCAGGAAGCAAAGAGGGGAGGGCAAGAGGAGGAGCAAGTGGGTCGAATAGTCTGGAATACGCGCTCCCCCTCTGCACACGGTCTCAGGCTGCTGCCATGCGGCCAGGCCCTGGGAGATCTTGTCTTCTACAGATGTCTGTTCTCTCTTGTTCCTAAGTCTGATGTGTCTTGGCTTTATCTGGGTGATACGTTGATCTTGGAAACCTTAATGAATGAGAGTGATCGGCTCCCCAGGGAGAAAGGGGTCCGGTGGAGGCAATTGACAAAGCCACCTGGGTACTGTTTTCCTAAAAAGCTGCAGAGGCAACACTGCAGTTGGCATAGTGTAACTGGCACCGACATAAGGTGTGGGTTAATTCCTCTTTCCTAGAAGTGAACTAGGCAGGAGGCTACTCAATTACTGCTTGGTTGGCGTAAGCAGAAAAGTTCTAGGTCCAGAGAACAAAAGTCTAAGCCGAATCATAAAAAGAGTGAGTCATGGTCCTCAATCAATCTCTGGAGACAGTTCACAGACCTCTAGCCCCTTGAATGAAGGGGAGGCTGAGGCCGCTTGAGGAAGGAGAACAGTTATTTTGTTGAAAATTTATACTATTTATGTTTTCCCCAACTTTCTCCAAAGGGACCTATGGCATGTCTCCTGGTTATTTGTATACTCTTGTTTGGATAAAGGTCCCATGAACGCCTATGTGTTGAAAGTTTGATCACCAACCTATGGCATTGTTGGGGGGTCATGGAACTTTGAAGAGGTGGGGCCTAGGTGGGGGCAGTGGCACAAGCCTGTAATCCCAACTACTCAGGAGGCTGAGGCAGGAGGGTTGTGAGTTCAAGACCAGCCTGAGCAATTTAGCGAGACCCTGACTCAAAATTTAAAAAACGCATGGGGATGTAGCTCAGTGGTAAAGTGGCCTTAGGTTCAATTCTATGTACTAGGAGGAAAAAGTGGGGCCTAGTAGGAAGAAGTGAGGTTGTCAGGGGATGCCCTAGAAGGGGATATTTGGGACCCCAGCTGCTTCCTTTCCCTCTTGCTTTCTGATCGTCATGAGGTGTGAGTGGCCCTCCTTCACCACATGCTCCTGGACATGATGTGTCGCCTCACCATAGGCCCAAAGCAACAGGCTGACTTAGTCGTGGACTAAAACCTCTGAAACTATGAACCAAAATAAACCTTTTGTCCTTATAAGGTGATTCTCTGTGATACTTTTTTGTCACAGTGACAGGAAGCTGACGTACATTTGGAAAAAGGATATGATCCACTGGGGACAGTAGACACCAGTTCCGAACTGACCTTGATTCCAGGAAACCCAAAACATCACTCTGGCTCAAGCAGGGTAGGGTTTTATGGAGTTCACATGATCAAGGGAGTTTGGCTCCCAGTGGACCCAGTGGGTCCCCCAAACCATCCTGCAGATACTTTGGCAGTTCTAGAATATATAACTGGAATTGACATTTTCCCCACAGTGGTTCCTTGACCTGTAGACTGAGGGTTATTATGGTGAGAAAGGCCAAGTGGAAGCCATTAGAACTTCCTCTCTCTGGGAAAATAGAAAACCACATGCCAGGCATCCCTTAGGGACTGCAGAAATCAGTGCCTCCACCAGCTTGGCAGACACAGAGTGGCAATTCCCGCCACGCCCCCTACAACTCTCCTACTGGGATTTAGATGAATCTTGGAGAATGAGAGTGGATTGTTTAAAGCCAGAACAAATAAAATATATATGATTTAATTGTCTCTGGTGTTCATTCAAAAGGACAACTCCCCTACATTAAAAAATAGTCCCAGATAGCCAGAGGAATGAGAAGTTGTGCTGCATTTATGTACGATTTATGTCAAAATGCATTCTACTGTCAACAACAGCAACAAAAAATTAAATTTAAATTTAAAGAAATAAACAGTCCCAGCTGGGGGATGGGAAAAGGAAGAAAATGGCAATTTGACATCCAAGGAAGGCTTTTCCAGTAGGTTCTCCCTGAGTCCTTCGGCGTAGACAAAGAGCACAACATAAACGTTCGTGGATAGCGACTCATTTCTTAGGGTATGTCCCCATCAATCAGTTACAGTGCCTGTAGCTGGAGATCTGAGAGGACATTTTCAGAGCACTCACAGGTATTCTTCTCTTTTAAAAACTAGTGCCCCCACTGACTTCCTCTGTGTGTCACATATCCTTAAAACTATTGTTAGCAAGGGGGAATGAGACAACTATGATTGGCTTAGAGATAGATCAATCAGGACCACACCCTCAAACTAGTGCCCACCTCCCCAGAAACATGGGGCTGTTGAGAAGATGGGAAATTGCAAAGTAATAATAATAATAACAACAACAACAATAAAATAAATAAATCTGGGTTCTGTTAGGAAGGCGTAAATGGAATGTCAGTTAAGTAACCAATAGGGCCTGAGGTGGGGGGCCTTTTTAATTTACATATTTCTAAATAAGATTTTTAAATTGATTTTATTATTTATTTAAATACACGACAACAGTGGAATGCATTGCAATCCTTATTACACATAGAGCACAATTTTTCATATCTCTGTATATAAAGTATGTTCACGATAATTTATGCCATTATACATGTACTTTTTTTTTTTGCATTACAATTCTTAGTACACATATATACCACAATTTTTCATATCTCTGTTTGTATATAAGGTATGTTGACACCCAATTTAAGTCTTCATACATGTACTTTGTATAATGATGACCATCACATTCCACCATCCTTGCTAATCCCCTTCCCCCTCCCTTTCCCTCCCACCACTCTAAATAAGATTTTAAGAGCATATGCTGGCAGCCAAAGGGGCCCCAGCAAACTTCCAGCTGCCAGCAAGCATATATTACTTGTGCAATAATAGTTATTATTTTAGCCAGGGAAGTTAAGAGTGGGATTGGTATTTAAAATAATAGTATTTCATTCCATCTATATGATTAATGATCTGTTGCCATGGGAAAGTAAATTAACATCTTTAATTCTTTATTAATGAAAATTGGAAATGATCTTCAAGTTGTGAAAGACAATACAGAAAACATTAAAGAGATGTAGGTTTCTTATGTCCTGGGGAACAAATAATTTCCTATATATAGATTCCAAGATATGTGTTAGATTATATGACTTTAGGTAATATAATGTTTTAATAGTTTGAAGAATTAGAAAAATATGATTATTTTTGCTACTCCTTCATCAGCCTATTAAAGTTACAATGATTTCTTTTTTATAGATAAAATGAATTGGGGACCAAACTCAGCTCTTTTATTTCCTTGCAACTATTTTGTTGGTTGGAATAATAGAATAATATATTTCCCAGTAGGACATGGGATTTGCCTATGAGATTATGTGGCTACTTTGAAAATAATTAGTTTAGTTTTACTTATTGCTAAACGATCTCAGTTCTTAACCACTGAACTAGGAATCAAAATCTACTACCTTAATATCATTTCAAAAGTGGAAATAAGGGCAGGGGATATAGCTCAGTTGGTAGATTGCTTGCTTCTCATGCACAAAGCCCTGAGTTCAATACCCAGCACCCCCCCACACACACACACACACAAAGAATACAATGCTTGTTAAGAAAACTGTCAACTAGCAGAATTATGATTAATTAGTGAACTTTGGTTTGAGTATTCTCTATGGACATGGGTAGTGCAGAGACCCATGGTGTTTGGTGTCTATTGACGTGTTGTTGGCTCAAAAATGCCCTCCCCAGATTAATGGTGATGTGAACAGTTCCATTCGGAACCCAACCTCATCACAACTAATTTAGAAGATTCTCTGGTCTCTATCCCATCATTCCTTCTCCCTCCCTCCTTCCTTCCTTTCTTTTTAAATTTAGAGACAGGGTCTCACTGAGTTGCTTAGGGCCTCACTAATTTGCTGAGGTTGGCTTTGAACTCTCTATCCTCCTGCCTCCGCCTCCCAAGCTGCTGGGATTTCAGGCGTGTACCAAACTCAGCTCCCCTTCGTTTCATTGCACCTCAAATAATCGCCTTCACATACTTAACACAGTTGGTAAATTTTAACTATACGAGGGCTCATCATCTGTCTCCCTCAATGCCATGCACAGAGAGTCTGAAGGCAAGAGGAATCGTGTCAGCTTCACCCTCTGTCCATACGTGGCGTCTAACACGGCACTTGGCACCTACAGGCGCCTACTCGGCATTGACAAGTGAATACAGTAGAAGCTTCATACATGCAACAAGGGACTACGGCTGTTGCTTCCCAGCAATGGGAATCCTGTGTTCTGGGAGCGGTGAGCTCTCCAGCTTCCTGAAGAATGATCCACCCCGTGGGTGATTTGCCAGGGGAGGGCAGTCATTCCTTGCTTCAAACCCTTGTCTCCCCAAATCCCTCCTGTCCATCAGGCCTTCCTTGAGCGGTCTGCGCCCATCCTGTGACTGTACCTGGGCTGCTCTAGACTCCCACGCCTCTCTTTCCAACTCCCCGGGGGACTTTGTTGCTTCTTGCTAGAATTCCCCCTGGCCATCTCCCAGGCTCCTTGCCAGCATTCTTGCCCAACCCCATCCCACTTTCTTCCAGCTGCCAGAGATATTATCACGAAAAATATTTGAAAAATTATTTCTAAAGTTCAAAGGCTCTCCTCTTCCCCAGACCCCAGAGGCACGATCCAGTTCAAGGTGTTTCATAATCAGATAGTGATCCTCGGAGCTGACTCAAAACTGCATTCCCGGGAAGCCTGCCTGGCCCCAGTTGTTCCTATCTTTATTAAAACCCGCATCACCTGTGCCCGAAGTCTGCAGCCCCAGCCCCTGTCACTGACATTCTAGCAAACCAGGAGATTGTTGGAAGAGATGAAGGAGGGAAGAAGCAAAGGAAGGAGCTGAAGATTAAGAGGAGAAAAAAATGGAGTGTGTCCCCTAGTTGGGACGGTGTACAGGACTTCTTATTTTTTCTGCTTTCCATTCCACTGATTAGTTTGAAAAGCCTTTTATGAGAGAATGTCTGTTGGGTTTATCTGCCAAACTATTCCTTCCCTCTTTTAGAAAGCCTCTCTTCCTTCTGGGAGAACTTGCCTTATGTGGCCTGAGTGGGTTTGATCACATTCACACCCCAGTGGAGCTAGGTACCACTCCCCCATACCCAGCAAGGGGCCCGTGCCCTTGAACATACAATGAATGTCACGACTGGACACACAACTCAAACAAGGCCATTTCAAATCCTCCCTGAGGCTTTTCTGCCAAAGGGATTTGGAAATATGATCCCCTGAGGACTCTAAACTAGGTGTACATTGAGGCCACCAGTGATTGCCATTATGGTGTCTAGTGGAGAAAGCCTGTTTAAGACAAAGGAAGCTTGACCTAACAGCGTCACTTGAGCTCCTGGACCCAGCTGTGCCTGAAGCCCAGTGAGTTTCCTTGAGCCAATGAATTCTGTTTTCACTGACTCTAATTTCTGTCAACCGTGCCTGAGTCTCCAACCACCATACTTCATTTTTATCTCACATTCACTCAGAGGAGGTCACTCACTAGGTAGCAGAAGTAAGGCCTGTTCTCTGAGCTTGGGAGAGGAGACAGAGTTGGGCCAGGATCTTGAATGAGGAATGTGGGGTCTCTGGTCCTTTTTTAATCAGTTTCTCAAAAGTGGCTTCATTCTTTTTGCTTTGTTTTCCTTTTCTCTTTCCTTCTTCCTCTTCCTGATCCTCCTTCTCCCCTTTTTCTTCTTCCAGCTACATACTCATCTAGATGTGAGATAAAAATTTCCAGAAATTGGGCAAACCCATTTGAAAATATAAATACTAAAATGCATGCCTTTGCTTTTCTGTTTTGCTTTAGTTCTCTAGAT
This sequence comes from Marmota monax, assembly GCF_021218885.2. Taxonomy (NCBI): domain Eukaryota; kingdom Metazoa; phylum Chordata; class Mammalia; order Rodentia; family Sciuridae; genus Marmota; species Marmota monax. The sequence goes on from NW_026695202.1 coordinate 2,809,345, forward strand.
TATTGACCTACTGCCTACCTTATTGTTTCAGAGCTATTTGAATAACCACTTTAAACGGGTTGGATTAGGCTGGGCGTGGTGGCGCACACCTGTGATCCTATAGGCTCCGGAGTCTGAGGCAGGAGCCTTAGGGCCTCGGCAATTTAGCGAGGCCCTAAGCAATTTAACAAGACTCTCTATAAAATATCTATCTATCTATCTATCTATCTATGTACTAGGGATGTGGCTCAGTGGCTAAGCACCCCTGGGTTCAATCCCTAGTACCAAAAAATAAACAAAACAACCACAACAAAAAAGGTTTGGATTAGTAAATCCCGTGCTCATTTTCCTAAGTGCTAAAAAATCATGGGTGAGTTCATCATTTTCCCCAGTGATTTCAGTGAACCCCTGGGTTCATTCTTATTAATGCCCAGAAAAAAAACTAAAATGGACACTTCTTCCTAGACCCTTCTATGAGAGCCCATCTTAAGTACAAAAGGTACTTTGTGGCTATGGAATAGAACTAACAGACCTAGAGAAGGGCCTCACACCTTTAGCTTAAAATAACAAGAGAGAAGCTCAAGAAATGATGGTACTTGGGGCTGGGGCTGGGGCTGGGGCTGGGGCTGGGGCTGGGGCTGGGGCTGGGGCTGGGGCTGGGGCTGGGTGGAAGAGCACTGGCCTAGCACACGTGAGGCACTGGGTTCAAGCCTTCGCACCACATAAAAATAAACAAATAAAATAAAGTGATTGTATCCACCTACAGCTAAAGAAAAAAAAAAAGAAATGATGGTACTTTAAGTTTAAAAAAGACTTTTTTTTTCTTTCTTTCTTTTTTTTTAGGGAACATTTCCTCTAGATAGAGGTGTTTAGGGCAAAACAAAATTAGGGGCCATTTTTAGAAAGGGAAACTAAAAGAGGCAGATTGACAAGAATAAACCAGTACCAAAGGCTGCTTTTAGATTGTCATTGGCAGTTCCAAAAAGGTCACCGAAGCCCTGGAATGCTGGAAAGAAAGGAGTGTGGGTGAAAGTCTGTGAAAATAACATCAGTGAGGTCCTCTCCCTTTGGAACAGCTTATCTAGAAGGGCCCATTAGACCAAGGGTGTGCCCAGGAAGCTCCCTGGCCTTTTGCTTTAGTTTGCATGTTGAATGTCCCCAGAGGCCCCTGTGTTGAAGGGTTGGTCCCCACACTGAGGTGTTATCCGGAGGTGATAAATCTTTTAGGAGGCGGCGCCTGGAGGGAAGAAGTTAGATCACTGGGGGTGTGCCCTTAAAGGGGATTGTAGGACCCTGCCCCCCCTCTCTTTTTGCTTCCCAGTTACCATGAGGGGAGCTTTCTGGCTTCACTATATGCTCCCCACCGAGATTTTGGGTTTTGTCACAACCCCAAAAGCAATGGGTCTGCCCAACCATGGACTAGAACCTCCAAAACCATGAGTCAAAAGAACCCTTTCCTCTTTAGGTTGATTATCTCAGATATTTTGTTATAGTAGCTGAAAGCTGACTAATATACCTTCTTTTCTTTTGATCTGTAGCTAAAGATTATTAGATTAGCTAAAGATTATTGGATTAGCTAAAGATTATTGTCAAGTCCAAACCCTTCTCTCATAGATTTACTCAGTTGAGAAATGTGTGCTGAGCCACTGTCATGGATTAGGCACTGACAAGCAGTCTATATGACACAGAAGAAGCTGGATCCCAGGACTCCTGTCCCAGCTCTCCATGCCACACTGGCTCTAGCCTGAACTAATCAACAAATATTTATAATAAGTGCATATTTTGTGCCAGGCACTGAAGTAGACACTGAGATTCCATCCATAGAGCCAGTCATTTCCACCTTGCAGTAACTAGATAGGGTTTGGACTCATAGGACCCAAAGTGACAGTATTGCAGGAAAGGATGTTACAGAGCAACAGGTTATGCACAGGAAGCAGCCCAAAGCTCCATCACAAAGGGTCTGGAGAGGACAGGGGCAAGCTCTACGCTTCTCTTTCTGCAGAGCTCAGTGGATGCACTTTCTCTTTTAGATCAGGAATCAGCCACATGGGCCTGAACATCTTGGAATCGAGATGTCAAAAATGGGGATAGGCTGGGGCTTCTTGTGCCCTGCAGGTCACATAGGCATACTCTTACTATGTAACCCCCCTACCACCCCCCCACCAGTGGCAGAACCCACAGGCCTCAGTGAGACCAGCTGCAAATGTCCAGTCTCACAGCTGTCAGAAAACTGCCCTTAAACTTGCCTTGTATCCATGTTCAGAGCAATTTCAAGAACGTGTTCTGTGTCTTGACCAGGCGCCAGGGCTCTGCGGGCACCTCTCACCTCAGCCACTCAGCTCAGGCCAGTCTCAGGCCGGTGGGAATTCACCCCAAAACTTCCAATCCATTCTGCACACTCTCCCATCAGCGGTGAAACATCAGCATGAAATCGCTCCTCCTCTGCTTGATAACCTTCAGAGGCTCCCTGCGCCCTCCAGATGAAATCGTGATCCTAGATGCAGCCCCCACAGCCTTGTAGCAGGTGGCCCGCCTCCCTCCCTGTCAGGTCTTAGCTTCTTCCTCCTGCAGGCCTCCACTCCAGCGGCTCTGAAAACCCACTTCCAACTCCTGCCCCCGCTCTGAAGCGCCGTTGCCTTTCCTCTCCTTGCCTGGCCATCCTCTGCCCTGTCTCCATCGTGTCGAGGACATGATGATACGTTCCCCCGGGTTCTCCTGGTCCATCCCACTTTCTTCCTGTCCTGGCTCTTTGACCACTCTGTGACCCAGCCAGCTGCCTGCTTTCCCTGCAGGGGACCTTGAACTTTCCTAGGCACTGATGAAGGTGTTCAGAGTGTGAAGAAATCAACCCCAGCCCTGAGCCAAATGCCTTTCATCTTCTTATAAACTCCGTACCCAGACTCCATCGATGCAGCCAAACATGTCTGTAGAACATTCCTTTCTCTCGCCTTCCCTTGTGGGGTCGACCAGCAGTCTGGAGTTCCACTAATAATACTTTAGCGCTTCTTTCTTCAGCATCCCCAGCAGTCCCACCTAGGGACAGTCCCCTACTGTTGTTTTTGGTGCCTTCAGCCATATGTTCTGCTGGATGAAACACCATGTTCTGTGCTGATTCCTAATTATCTATCACAGAGGCAGTTGATAAATTCACGATTCTACTGAGTTGATTTCCAGCAAAATATATGTGGGTGCACAGCGTACAGTCAGGGTGGCGTGGAAACCAGCTGCATGTGGCGTGTCTTCCCTGGGACCCGGCTGCAGTGGAGATTTGAAGATCCCTGAGATAGATCTACATCTTTGTAATAATTTCCCCACCACCTTTATTCCCATACCCACTTCAAATAGATTTCTGTTATTTGAAACTGAAAATGCCTTCCATGGGGCTGGGGATGTGGCTCAAGCAGTAGCGCACTCGCCTGAGCACCACATACAAACAAAGATGTTGTGTCCGCTGAGAACTGAAAAATGAATATTTAAAAATTCTCTCTCTTTAAAAAAAAAAAAAGAAAAGAAAAGATGTTGTGTCCGCCAAAAAAAAAACTAAAAAAAAAAAAAAAGAAGAAAATGCCTTCCATAAAACATTACCTCATATGCCAACCGAGTTGGACCACGGTATTGATCTGTGCACTTCCACTGTATGGAAATTGTACCTCAGGGGGAAAAAAAGAATTACCTCACACGGTTGCCCTGGGGCCTAAATGAGATGGTGCTTGCAGTTTTGTGCTACCCGGCACAAACACCTTAGAGGAGGTGGTGGCCTCAGAGGTAGCAGGTGGCCTCTAAAATAACCTAAAGGTTAATTTTGACTTATGGATTCAGAGATTCCATCCTCGGTTGACTGGCTCCATTGCTCGGGCCTGAGGTAAGGCAGAACATCCTGGCGGAAGGGGGAGGTAGAGGAGAGGAGTTCAGCTCTTGGCAGCCAGGAAGGGGGGCGGGGAAGGAAGGGAGAGGAAGAGAAGAGGAGGGAAGGGGAGGGGAGAGGAGAGGAGAGGAAGGAGAAGGGACAGTTGATGTGACGTGCCCTTCCAAGATATGCACCCAGGGACTGCTTCCTCCAGCCGTGTCCCACCAGCCTTGGTTTCCCACCACCTCCGGGAAGTCCACGCAGCTCTCAGTGGATGAACCCACTGATGAGCTCAGAGCCCTCAAGATGGGAGCCCTTCCCAAGAGCCCCACTTCTGGGCATCCATGCCCTGGGGGCCATGCATACCTTCACCTGTGAGCTGCCGGGAGACATTCCAGATCCAGCCGTAACAGGAATTGCTGGGAAACAGCCAAGGTGACCCCCGCTGGGATGAGGGAAAGATGGAATGTGCACGTCACCGACTCCATGGGGTCTTGTGCTCAGTAGCAGAAGAATGTGAAGCAGGCACATTGGCCCAGAACCTGGCTGCGCATTCCTGTGCTCCTGCACAGGGAGGCCACACGTGGGGAACGGAAATCCCAGGCTGACACCGACAAAGGACCAAGGTGCACAGCTTGTATGGCGTCCACAGGGTGGGCAGGATCCACACACAGGTGCCTGCACACTGCCCCTCTTGCGAGGCGTGTCTCACTCCATCCTAAGTCTCCTCCTCAGGTGAGATTTTTACTCTGCTAATAAAGTCAGTGGAACCGTGGGCTTCGCTGGGCACTATGTGTGTTTCCCTTATCATCCGGGAAAGTTCCTAACTGGCTCTTGGAACAGGGCAGTGGGTTTGGTGGTAATGATCTTGTTTTCCTTGGCTCTGACCTCTTGGTATCTCTGCTGACCACATCGTCTCAGAAGGTTGAGCTGACTTCCCAACCTCCTGTCTCCTGGTGTGTTCTCTTAATTTTTTTTTATTTTTATTTTTTTGGTACCAGGGATTGAACCCAGAAGTGCTTAACCACCTAGCCACATCCCCAGCCCTTTTTAAAATTGCTTTAGAGACAGGGTCTCGCAGAGTTGCTTAGCATCTCGTTGTTGCTGAGGCTGGCTGTGAACTTGAGATCCTCCTGCCTCCGCCTCCCGAGTCGCTGGGATTACAGGCATGAGCCATCGTGCCCCATGTGTTATCTTAATCTTATAGTCTTAAAAATGGATCTGCTTTTTAACTACCAATTTTCTGGCAGGTTTTTCAATCCCGTTAGACTGAAAACTAGCTTAGCTGTTTCACACCGGCTCATAGAACTGAAAATCCAGGGGAAGAACTATGTGTTGTTGGTTATTGCTAAATCATCACAAATTTAGTAGCTTACAAGGCCCATTGATCACCTTGCAGGTCAAGACTGAAACCCCTGTGTCACCTGGACTGAGTTCTCATCCAGAGGCTCTGGGAAAATCTGTTTCTAGATCATTCTTGATGCCAGAATCCAGTTCCTCCCCCTATAGGATCCCACCTCCTTTCCAACTGAACTGCTTCCAGCCCCCAGTGTCACCCACTCTCCCTCCCCAGGAGGCCCCCATAGGTAGTTCACAGCGTAGATATTTTTTCCTTCTATGATACCAAAGTGTGTCTCTGTTTTTTTTCTTCTTGGCTCGTGTGATAAGGTCACCTAGAATAAACTCTCAATTTTACACTGAGCAGATTTGAGGCCAAAATCCTTCCCCAGATTATCAATGCTTGATTCAAGAACGACTAGAGGTGTGCATGTGACCAAAGCAGGCCCTGTTTTGCCGGCAGCATGGTACGCCAACTCTAGGGTTTTGATTTAATATCAGAGCAGCCACCTTAGATGTTAACCACCATCTTATAAGTTTCACTTTCCTGTGCTTCCTCTTACCTGAACTCCCCCCACCCACATTAGTGACCCACCCACGGTACCTTGACCCTAAGCCAATCCCATGCTATTCCCACCAGTCTAGCTCTCGTGTGGGTCTCTGCCTGGTCAACATCTTCCATTTCTTGCTCACCCATCTCTTTGTTCCTGACTTTCTCTTCACCAACCACCAAAACAATAAATTTATAAGGGATAAGTTTATTTGCAAGGTGATCAAGTATGAGGTAGGTGACCCTCAAATTCACCTCCCTGAGGATAACCTTTAGGGATATTTGTGGAATAAGGATGTCGGGTTGTCTGAGGTATGGGGGAGGGTGATGCCCAACCAACCGTCCTGTCTCTCCATGGGACCTGTGTTCAGAAAATGGCAGTTAGCAGGACCTGAAGGTGGAGTTTTTAGTTTTCTGATGTCAAAAGACCACTGATCTGATGCCTTTGTAGCCCCAGATGAAGAACTGGTGATTTCAACAAAAATGGCCTCCAAGTCTCTGAAATCTAACCTAGGCAACCATGATCACGGTGACCCGTGCACCCAGAGGTCCACAGCAAATCTGGGGGAGCCTAACAACACATAGCTCAGCTGCAAGTCCTCCAGAATTAGTGATTTTTAAAGTCAACTAAAAGCAAATAACCATGGTGGAACATGGGGTCTCAGGGAGAAGTAGGAATGCAGAGGGTTGGTTTGTGTCCGTGAGACTGGCCAGCTGGGTTTTTTGATTGGTAATGATCAGTTAGGATTCTGTCCTCTGGTAGAGTCTTAGAGACTGTGGTCTTACTCTTTTGATGGCTCTGTTCTTGAGAAGAGTTCTCAGGTCCTTGAGAGATGCTTTTGAGCTGCAAAAGATACACATTTACAAGGATAAGCCCTTCTTTAGTAAATGTTTAGCTGTTTCAGCCAGCTTTTTCACAGCTGTGACTAAAGACTTGACAAGAACAATTCTTATTTATTTATTTTGGTTGTAGTTGGATACAACACCTTTATTTTACTTATTTTATGTGGTGCTGAGGATCAAACCCAGGGTCTCACATGTGCAAGGCGAGTGCTCTACTGCTGAGCCACAACCCCAGGAGGAAAAGTTTGTTTGGGGGCTCACAGTTTCGGAGGTCGCAGTCCATAATAAGACAGCCAGCTCCACTCCTCTGGGTCAAGGTGAGGCAGGACATCACGGCAGAAGAGTGTGGCAGAGGGAAGCAGCTCTCATGATGATCAGAGAGCAGAGAGAGACTCCGCTCTCCGGATACGAAATACATAGCCCATCACCATGCCCCATGGAGGTCCAGGGGTCCCTGCCCTAAGGAATTTGAAATATTGAAAAAGCTTCCTGCATAAAGTGGCTTATCAAACCTAAATGTCTAGTAAAATGGACGCGGTGAAGTGCCCGGAGCACAGCCCTGAGATGGGATATCATGTAGGCATCAACCTCTCAGCCCCTTTCAAGGAATTTAACAGAGCAGGCTTATCTGCCAGAATCCTTTAGCTGCCAGCAATAGAAACTGACATTGGTCCATTAAGCCACAGGGAATTGTGGAAATCAAATCAAAGTGAGCTAGAGGCCCACGTCGCAAGAAGCCTGGAATAAAAGTGGCTTTAGATTCCAGCCAGCAGGAGTCTCTCCCGAGGTCTCATATCAGCAGCTGCCCAGGGAAGCCCCCAAGTGGCAACCACTCACCTGGAACCGTCCCTTCCTCCGCATCAGCCATCCACAGGACGCCTCCAGCTGGCCCTGAGGCAAAAGTGGCAGGATCTGGCCCTTCCAGCTCTGGGAAAGAGCAATGGCACCTGGATTTACCTTCCAAAGTGATACACACTCATGAGAAATTCACAAAAGGAAAATCAAGGTGTCCGTTGGAAGATGAATTGATGTGGGGTGCTCAAAGGTAGACATTCCCGACAGGCACAGTAGCACATACCTGTGATGTCAGCCGATTGGGAGGCTGAGGCAGGAGGATCACAAATTCAAGGCCAGCCTCAGCAACTTAGTGAGACCCTGTTTCAAATAAAAAAATAAATTAAAAAGGGCTGGAGATGTAGCTTAGTGGTAGAGTACCCCTGGGTTCGATCCTTAGTCACACACGTGCACACACACACATAGACATTTGGCTTCTATTGAGGAGATATGAATTATCATGTTAAGTGGAAAAAATAGGTAATACCATTTGATATATGGCACAACTATGTGAAAAAAGGCCTCACTAGAAAAACACTAAAAGGAAAGACAACGTTTGCTATTAGCACTTGTCTTTGGGAGGTGGATTATGGGGTGCAAGCCAGGAAGAGAACCCTTGCCAGAATGTTGGAAAAATGAATTAACCTTATTTTTCTCATGATGTGAGATGATGTGATGCCTATGTGATGAAGCGAAGTAAATGATGTAAAAACTATGGTAGTATCAGGCTACTCGTATCAGGCTACTTGTATTCTTACTTGAATA